>NC_088851.1:19803555-22203555 GCF_904066995.2 Poecilia reticulata
ATTTTCATTTTGTTTTTCAATTTATTTGTAATTGTTAATTTTATTATATTTATTCATTTGCTTTATTTGTATTTATTTTATTCGTGGCATCAGTGCCAACCAAAGTTCCTCATTTGAAAAAAATAAAATAATCACAATTATTGTTTGTAAAATTTTAACATAAACAAACAAAATAAAAATGGAAGATTCATCTACTGAAAACAATAATATTGATGATAGTACATTTAAGGAATATGAAGAAGAAGAAAAAATCCGGGGCCTCTTGCGCCTCCTGTGACTGCAGAAATAAATAATTCAGCAGCCAATAAACCAACATGTCACTTTTAATATCTTCAACCTGCTTCTTCACCGAAAGCACGTGGATGAGAAGTTAATCATTTTATTTTAACTTAGATAGAACGAGGGAGGGGAAAAATCAGCACATACATTAATCTTAAGGTCAAACTGTGTTTAATTTTCAGGCTTTTTTTTCCCCGAGCCTGCAGAAGCTCAAGCTGGTTGCCACTTGAATTACCACCTTAATTCATCAGCAGCACTACATTTATCATAATTATTCGTTGGACGAGCGGGTAATTATTATTATCGAGCGAGTGTAGGAGAGCAACTGGTTGACGGGCTGGTGTGTGTTTAAGTGTGACAGATTGGGATGAGGGGGTTAAAACCGTTGGATGGAGAGGGAGAAGATGCAACTAATCAAGAGGCACAGTGGGGATAGCGGGTGGCGGAGGGTCACTGGAGTCGAAGTGACAACGATCGCGTTTACTAGACAACATCACAGCGCGGATTTAAGAGCCGCCACAGTCACATGTTCACCGAGGAGGCATATGTGCTCTTTTTTTTCCTCCTGTGGATTAATCCAATTTAAATGCAGAGCTGTGTTGAACATTGTCAGAAATTGGGAAGAAAAAAAATGTTTTTCATTTAAAGCGAACCCTACTTTTTTTTTCTGTGGATGAGTCTATATGATTCGTTCACATAAATTAAAAACAGAGACGTAATCAACTTCCAGTTTTTCACTTAACTGTCTAAACAAGCAATAACGAGTTGAATTAAATTTCTAAGTGACTTGTTGCAGCTCTGATGCCCGTGCTTTGTTTGCCTTCATCGGAGGGAGGCGCGGGGGTCGTATAGTGGTAGGGGCAGCTGGAGGTGCGTTGGAAGCTTTGTGAGAAGCGACGTGGGTCTTTGGACAACAAACACGCTGTAAACTGAGATAATATACGTGCAGGGGGGAAATAAAACTCACATCTACTCTCTGTTATTTTGGAACAGGTATCCGGTGTAACACGGAGCCCACGGAGATCAGAGAGGACACGAGGGGCGCCTTCGGAGCGACATCAGTTTTCAAAATTTTCTCCAACTTCAGCCCTCAGACAAACATTAGCATGATGTCGTATCTAAAGCAACCACCTTACACAGTCAATGGCCTGAGCTTAACAACCTCCGGGATGGACCTTTTGCATCCATCAGTGGGTTATCCAGGTGGGTTTCGTTTTTTTTTCTTTCCTGAGAAATAACTTCTCAGGAAAGCAAGTTTTCTTCAAATCCACTTTTTTTTTTTTTACCTTCAAAACAATTAAAGCACTCTGACGTAAACAGTAATAATACACCCAATATGTATTTTTTCCCTCCTGTTTGACAAATTTGTCGATTCTGAAAACAGAACACTTCAATATTAAAACTACATTGTATTACTTTTTATTTAGAAAATTAGTAATTCTGTATTTAAATTTTAAAATTGTAATATTTTTGTAAAATAATGATCTACTCTATTTGAAAGCTTGCACTCAAGATGAACGGTTTGTGCGTAATTACGCACACAAAAACAAAACGTGCGTTTAGATTATTTCAGTCGCAAATTATCATTTTAGTTGGGTGTTATGCATCTTATTCCCATCCGTAGGCAGTGGTAAGTGAATTAATATTTCTGTTTTGCCTGCAGCCACGCCACGAAAACAGAGGCGAGAAAGGACTACTTTTACGCGCGCACAGCTCGACGTTTTGGAGGCGTTGTTCGCCAAAACCAGGTACCCGGACATATTCATGCGCGAAGAAGTGGCGCTGAAAATCAACTTACCTGAGTCCAGAGTACAGGTGAGCAAACAAACGAACCTATGGTGGAAGAAAAGCTATTACGGTATTTCATAATTGTTTTCAATAATAAATTACTCTGCCATATTTAAGGTAACACATTCTGTAAATGTCTGCGAATAACTCTTAGGGATAATTAAAAATAATAATTTGCACTCATTTGACATCTTGTACCATAAACACAAGGGATGAAATTCAAATGTTAGTGACATGAGGCAGAAGCATGTATTCTACACTGGGCAATATGTGTTAATTTATTATTAAAATGTAACAAGACTAACATTTATTTTTGTCTATCTTTGTAATTATGAATAACAACAGTGTCTGTAGACAACACGATTTTGTGTTTTACTTGTTTATAGATAAAATAATTGTATTGAATTTCCACTCTTCTTTTTTTAATGACTTAATTAACTTCATTTTAGCTTAATCTCTGTAGGAAATATACAATTATAAGTTTGATATAGAGATGCTAAGTTTACAATGTATCATGTTATAAATTATGAAGTCAAAACTATCTGTTGGCTACATAATTTTTATTTTTGTTCTTCCCCTACATTTGGCGAAATGTATAATTTAGCTCCATTTTACTTTTATTGTCACTATTTTATTTTTTTTATTAATTCTCATTTATATAACTTATATGGAAAACAAAGCACAGAGTCGTTATTTAGAAATAAAGACGAAACAAAGAAATAGGAAGATTCCTGCAATGTTTGTCAAACTAAATTTAGTGAACGCATAAGCCTTTGTCTACTTTTATAACAGTTGTAGGTAGGATCACCAATATGCGAATAAAATCTGTTTTTTTTGTTTTTTTTTTTGTTTATTTGGTTTTGTTTGGGGTGTTTGTTTTTGGGTTGTTCTTTTTTTTGTTCCATTTTTTCTATTTTTTTTAATTATAATTTCCCTTTCTATGTTACCTCTAAAGGTTTGGTTTAAGAACCGGCGGGCCAAGTGTCGCCAGCAGCAGCAACAACAACAGAACGGCGGACAAAACAAGGTGCGACCCCCTAAAAAGAAAAGTTCCCCAACCAGGGAGGTGAGCTCGGAGAGCGGGGCCAGCGGCCAGTTCACGCCCCCCACTAGCACCACCACAGTCCCCGCCATCTCCACCAGCACCGCCCCGGTGTCCATTTGGAGCCCCGCGTCAATTTCTCCTCTCTCGGACCCCCTGTCTACCTCCTCCTCCTGCATGCAGCGGTCCTACCCCATGACCTACACTCAGGCCTCGGGCTACAGCCAGGGCTACGCCGGGTCGACGTCCTACTTCGGGGGCATGGACTGCAGCTCTTACCTCACTCCAATGCACCACCAGCTGTCGGGGCCCGGCTCGACTCTCAGCCCGATGAGCACGAACGCCGTCACAAGCCATCTGAACCAGTCTCCGGCTTCCCTCTCCACCCAGGGCTACGGGACGTCCGGCCTGGGCTTCAACTCCACGGCAGACTGCTTGGATTATAAGGACCAAGCGGCGTCATGGAAGCTGAACTTCAATGCCGATTGCTTGGATTATAAGGATCAAACATCCTCATGGAAATTCCAGGTCCTGTGAACAGAGCAGTAACGATCACATGAGACGCAGTTCAGCCATCCTTCAATAAAACTCAACATCAGACTGGTTGAGCCTGGCTGCGCTCTCCTTTTTTTTTTATCCCGGTGGTCTTCGGTACTCCTAAAGGAGAGGTTTAATTTATTTTAGCACTGGCATATAGATTTTTTCCCCCTTTCATTCACAACTTGTAGCCCCTCATCCACCTCTATCATTGCGTGCCTCTGTGCGTAAAAACACCTGTTGAGGACAACCGCAGCCACGGAACTAAAACTTCAGTGAGTCCTGCTGAAGTGCAGACCTCTTTAAAAAAAAATGAACCTGCTGGCAGAGAGACATGAGGATACTGTGTGGACATGGATGCACTACTTTATTTAAGAAAAAGTGTTTATAAGGAATCAATATGTAGTTTCTAAGAGACAATCAGTGTGCGTCTTAAATAAATGGTAAATAGGTGTTTTTTTTATCTGTGATATAGCCTTCGAAACTGTGATCTGTTGTATTGTATGCAATTTGTGAGCCCCCTCTCGCATCAGACTCTCTGCTGTGATTTTAATAGATTTTTAACTTTTTTGGGACAAAAATTGAGCTAAAAGTAAAATTCAAAGTGAGACAGAGACGAGATTTTTTTTTTCTGCAGGCACATTATGGAGGGTTAGGCCATACTGGAAAAGACTCTCAGCTGCTTGCTCCCCCCACCCCCCCCCCCCCCCCCCCCACCCCTCTACTGATCTGATTGTGGATCCTTCTCTCGGTCCCCCAAAGAGAGTGTGACCTCACCGCTGAAAAGACATGAATAAAGATCCTGTGGGCTTACTCTTCTACCAAAAATACATGTGTGTGTGCGTGAATGTGTATGTGTGTGTGTGTGTGTGTGTGTCTCAGTATGAAAAAAAAGAAACAGCTGTGGATGCTTTTCCAAGCAGGTTTGAGTCACAAGGACTGTTTAGCTTTTATTATGCTGTTGAGATATTTGATATATTTTCTGGGGGGGAACGGAAGTAGGTCACCGTTTTGTTGGTTTAAATGCAGAGTTTCGCTTTAATTGGGCCAGTAATTGCCATCCAAGTGAGTAATAATTACACTTGTCAGTTTCAACCGAGCTCTGTTTTCTCATGCATATTTTATAACCTCTTGATCCAACACATCTGAAATAATTACATGTTACAGCATGGGGCCAGCAGGCGTTTATTTCAAAGCTGATTTGTAGTTTAATTTGCTCATCACCTTCACTGCTAGGATGCGTAAACTAAAAAGGCATTTATCAATTTAACCAACAAAACGCAACATATTAGTTATATTAGTCTCTTTTTTTAAATTATGATTGAAAGTCGAATGGATCATCCCGGGAGGCAGAGTGAAGTTAAACTAGCGCCGCTGGCAAACAAAGTCCACAATCTAATCTACAATTTTATTTTCTACATATAAACTACATAAAAATAAAGAAAACAGAAAAGTTTTTCCATGCAAAAAAAAAAAAAAAAAAAACAACAGAAAAAAAACGCGGCTTGACATGATTTATTTGTAATATATTGCAAATTAGAGTGAAAAAAACAACATTTTAGCTACATTGTAGATTCTAAGGTTGATGAACTTCCATTTAACTTTTTAATTAAAATAACAAGCTTTCATCTGCACACAGCCCTGTACATAATCCTTTAGTCTTTTCTTATTCTTTTATATATTTCATCCAAACTGCAGTGTAATCTTTTTAAAGTAAATCTCCAGGGATCTTTTTGTACTATGGCAACTTGTTGAAATGCTGACATTTTTATCTGGAAATGTTTACCGGGTATCATTAGATATATTTCCAGGAGTATCGTGCGGAACATAATGTGTAATAATGAGTGTGCTTTAAACTGACGAAGAACAAAAATAACGGTCATCATAGGCCAGAGTAAACAATGAGAATTTGCAGAAATATCCAAGAGCATCCATAATATAAAAAAGGATAGCTCATCTCAAAAGGAGACGTTCACTTCTCAAACAAGAAATGCTGTATTTATTCATTAATTAATTGTCATCAAATATGCTCATGGCTTCTTTTTTTTTCAGCGTACACCACTTTTAAATGCCCGACGCTTATTTCCCCGCCTTAATCATCCCATTCCCATCTTATTACATATGAATATGATAGTAAAGTTGGGTAATTAACCATAATTTTTTTTAAACTAGATGACGTCAAAATGAGCCATGTCTCTTGAAAGAGCAAAAATGTAACTTTCAAATGAAACAAAATGAAATACTTGGAGCAAAAATTAAAAGATGGGCTGTATTTGAAAATACTGGACACTGCATTCTTTGAATGAGCTAAAAATTCATACATTTTACTATATATGCTAATACATATATCGTTCATTTTGAAGTTACCCTGTAATAAAACAGTTAAATTCCGTTACGGCTTTAGGTTTTTAATGTGCTACCTGACGGTCTTCATTGGTTTCCGAACAAGAGTAATTCAGTTCCTGTATTGAGTGGGTCTCTATTGACTTTTATACGTTCCGCCACTTTATTCAGACACACAAAGGTACCTGGATGATATTTGTTGTGTTGCATTGGTGAGAAACATTTGCTACTCCAGCTGAGTTTGTTCTTTTCTCTGTTGCTCTCGAGTCCATACTTCAGACTATAAAGTCCGTCTGGGTTTGGAATCCGTAATGAGTCTGCACAACACTGCAGTGCGCTAATTGTCAGAAGTCCAGCATTCAATTAGCATCCTTGACTTTGCCAGTAATCTCTCTTTCATTGGAGTCTCCGCTAATTAAAAGCGTTTCTTGAAATAATCATCGTTAAAAAAATTAAAAAAAAGAATGCACTCTGATTCCACTCCTGCGTGGTCAGGAGAAAAAAGGTGTGTGTGTGTGTGTGTGTGTGTAGTTGTGTGTGCCAAAAAAAAAAGGCTAAATATGCAACAGCCGGTTTGACCTATACCAAAGGGTAAAGTAGATTATTTTCAGGTGTTGCCCCACTAATTTATACTGAATTTTTTTTCCTCAGTTTATGCGCAACAATCAACCATATAATTGTAACAACTCAAGCCTATGTTTTAAAGCGCACAGATATGCACTGTTATGGCGCTAAACAATGAAACTATTGAATTTGACAACAATAGGTTAGACTGAGAGAGGTCTGCATATTCATGAGATCACGTCTGTGCAGTGTCAACAACCTCTTTATACAAATTCCAGGAAGAAGAAAAGTGTTAAATAATAGACTGTAGGGTCGCTTTTAAATGTCACCCTTCAGACTAAAAACGTGGAAAAACAGGAAAACACTTCAGCACACATACAAAAACATCGGACGATACAAAGTTATCTGGATTTAGCTCTCCTTTTCAATCATTTTTGACTATACAAGATCCAAAAATTCCAACTAAAAACATTAATTAAAACTTAACAACCAACTTTTATCCATAAACATTTAAAGTTGAAGAGTATCAGTTCTGGCCAGAATTATAAGCAAACATTGCAAGTGCTTAAGACAAGATAGGGTAATATATGCACTAGTAACAGACATTCAAAAAAAAAACTTACAAGCTTTAGAGTTATGCTAACAGAGTCATAATTCCAGTCTAATCTAATAAGATAAATTGGTGATAGTCTGCACCAATACTGTCCCAATTGATTATGATTTTCTTTAATTTTCTATTTGCATGCTATTAAAAAAAAGGTAATGCATGGAAAATATGAAAGTGGATGGTGGGCTAATCTGGAAGTGGACCCATTAGGCCAACTTTGCAAAATACATCCTCACCATTTTAAAATAAGACTGAACTCACAGTTAGAAATCACCATGCTGGTTATAAGAAGGCCTAATGTTTTCAGAGTTTATAAGTTAAAATGATCAATAATCCAGCCTTCAAACATGCTTCAATTACACAATGAGTTTTAATCGAGCAAAAGATGAAGGAAAGCAGAAGCACAAGCACAAGCTGGAGTGTAATGCTTACACGGGGATTCTTTGCAAAATCTTGCAGGTGCAAATTTGTTTTCCTTCTGAGCTGTAATAAAAACCCTTAAGAAACAGAACAATAATGTTCTGCTAAAGCACAATTTGAAATTATTTGATTAAACAGTTGAAGTAATCTGGGATAGCTTGTTGAAATGAGAGAAATTAATTTAAATTCTATCAATTAAAACAAGCTCAATTAGATCAAAATGTACTCATCAATCTCAAAGCTGCTCCACTAGCCTACTTTAATGTGCTTTAAGAAATAAACAATCTGATAAAATATCAATAAGAGAAACAGCATGATGATATGTAATATGTGCCAATAACTCATAGGAAATAATATAAATAAATAATATTCTAATCCTGCAGTATCCCCTTGAATGTGCTTATCCAGGCTTAGTCAACATTTTTTATTTAAATTATTTAAGTTTGTGACATCATCAATGAATTTGATAATCTTGTCAAAGATTATATTAAAAGGGTTTTGTGCAGCCTACATAATAACAGATTTAGATGTTTAAAAAAATGAAGTCTAAAAAGATTTGAAGTAAGCGCTGTAAAAAAGCATGTTATTTTAATTTCTCAGACTGCTCACACAAATCCACGGATTTACACAGATCCAGAACTGATAATGATACCAGCAGCTTGACTAGCTGGAGGTCTGACGACGCGCCGGGGCCACACAGTCACAGAAGTAACAACATGTCCTGAAAGACAAAAAACTCTGAATGTTTCAGGGTTTCCCTTTTACAACATGCAGTTATTTATGGGGATATGTATGCAAGAGGAGGCAAGATCCTTTGGAAACACTCCTACACTTAAAAAATAAAAAAAATCAGTCTCTCCAAATATGCCCAAACATTTGGCTTATGATGTTCATAAGCCCCACAGGACACAGAGGGCTTATCAGTTCATTAGCCACTTGATGGCCTATTTCAAGTCATAGCTGGTGGGAGGAGGCCGATGGATGAGGATATGACCGTCCATTACTGAGGCACATTTTTGTTAAGCTATTCAGAGTTAGAGAGGCAAAAAAAAACAAAAAAAACTCCAACCAATAAGAAGATTAGTGGACCTTAGCATATGTTTAAAAAAAACCAAAACATGATGTGTGGAGTCACGACCGAGTTAGTAAAAGCTCCTACATACATCCATTGATTTTTCTCCTAAACAAAGTGACATAGAAATTAAACATACACATTTACAGAACATTTGCTTTCTTTTAAAACTATCTTCAAAAAGATAACATCCCAGATAACGTCATTTGGATAATTTTAAACATGCCGTTGTAAACATTTCTCTGCAAGTGTAAAACCCAGATGTAAAATATTTTGGGTAATGGATAACACATTGACCTAATGGTGTTGTCCTACACACTGTGCAACATAGAAAATACCCATGTGCTAAAACATTTAAGGTGTAATCACCACTAAGTGAAGATTAACAGTCGCTAATGCCTGTAAAGTCCAAAATGTCACACAGACATTAAATAGACCACATTTAACTTCAGCCTGTTTTCACTTCATTTTCATGTTTATGTATTTAACGACGTTTGTAGCCTCAGATTGGAAGCAGGCAGTCAGTTTGCAGAATTATTTTAATTTAAATCATTTTCACAGCCTCCTTTGGTCGATGAAGATGAAGATGAAGATGTAGAGTGGAGATCTGGTGAGTTTGCTCCAGTAACTGCAGCTTCAATCTGCTGAACTTTTTTAGCAGATGTGGGACGTTGTGTATCAACATTCATAGGTGGAGAATTTTACACAGCAAAGGAAATATTTTAGTTTTTAATTTTATCTTCTGCAAAGAAATGGCATGAACAAAAGACATTTGGCACCACAAGATGGCTGTAATAATGAGACTAGCATGTTGACAGACTCAAAGACACTTTCCGTTTCGTCAAATGTCATCTCAAGGTATTTTACTAAACAAACAGATAAAATTTTAATACAGAAATATGTAACAAATTCAGTTTTATCACACAGACAGATTCAAAGCTTGCGAGTTCAAATTCAGTCCCAGTTATGACGAGATCCAGTCACGTTCAGCATTTTGAAAAATCTCAGAAAAATCAGCTGATTGCATCATGTTTCTGACTTTGCAGCAATCCATTTTCCTTAACAAACATGTGGCAACATGTCACAATTGATTGGATTGAGTCATTGACTTTGGACATTCCCTTATATCTGACTACCAGGAAAAAAAATACTGCCCAATCACCTTTTTTTTTTAATTTCCACAATCTTTGTAAGGTAATTGGAATACTGAAAAAAAAATTTTTGGGAAAAAAAAGTTTTTATTTTGGAAATATGATGTGTCCACTACAGTGGACATCGGAACCCCATACATTTGAAACTGAACCTTGATGGCAACCAGTTTTTTCCCAAAGAAAATATCCAAACATCAACTTAAGAGTGTATTTCACATTTACAAAACTGAGCACTGTTGCCTAGCAAGAAGGTTCTGGGTTCGATTCCCGGCCCGGGGTCTTTCTGCATGGAGTTTGCATGTTCTCCCTGTGTATGGTGGGTTTTCTCCAGGTTTTTCAGCTTCCTCCCACAGTCCAAAAACATGACTGTCAGGTTAATTGGCCTCTCCAAATTCTCCCTGTGAGTGTGCATGGTTGTTTGTCTATGTGTTGCCCTGCAACAGATTGGCGACCTGTCCAGGGTGACCCCGCCTCTTGCCCGGTACGTTAGCTGGAGATAGGCACCAGCAACCCTCCCAACCCCACTGAGGGACAATGGTGTACAGAAAATGAATGAACGAACGAACGAATGAATGAATGAATGAATGAATGAATGAATGAATGAATGAATGAATGAATGAATGAATGAATGAATGAATGGATGGATGGATGGATGGATGGATGGATGGATGGATGGATGGATGGATGGATGGATGGATGGATGGATGGATGGATGGATGGATAAATGAATGAGTGGGTGGGTGGATGAATGGATGGATACAGAAAAAAACAGAAAAATAATTACAACTGTCCACTACAGAGGACAATTTTTCAACTTTTAAATACTATGATAAAATACAGTCAAAATAATTAATAGAATGTTTTAATATGCTGCTAAGAGACTTATTTAGAATATGCCAACAAAATTTTAAATCAAAATTTGCACAATAAAAAGTTTTATGCACTTACTTTGTCTCTCCCCATAAAATGTGCTTCTACTGATGAACGTCACATTTATGAATGAGAAAAAGGAAGGTACAAAAGTCCCACCCCTTCACATGTGGCATCATTGAAAAGCCCTAAATGTCCTCTGCAGATACCAAAAAGAATTAATTCAGTAGAATCCAGGGGGTGGGAGATATTGTAGTTTAGAAATGTCCTCTACAGAGGACAAAAATGAACTACTGGTAGTCATGAGGATATCAAGCATGGTTGTGAAAAAAAAGAAAACAAACTCTAATATGAAGAATCTCACAGCAGAGTTTCACTCTGACTAGTGATTTCAAAAGAAGTAATAAATTATCAATTCCATCAAATTGCTTTTTAAAGTCTTGGTTTATCAATTTAAATTAATGTTAATTCTGTCATGTCAATACCTTCTCCTCCCTACTACCAATTAGAATTCAGGTAGTGTCAAGAGATGACAAAGAAGTATTATCTTAGCATATTTCAACATTTCATTGGCTGTTGAACGTCATTGAACTGTCTCAGGGGTGATATTGTACAAAAAGCAATAGTTTGTGGCGTTTGCTTTTATCCTGCATGCATTGAATCAATTAATATTGTCACTCAAACTCCTAATGCTGGTAACACGTTAAGAACCAATAATCAAGTCTTATTCTCATACAGCCAATTTGACAGTTTGACTATCCTCCTCTGATGAGTTTTACCTCTTTTAATCCTCCCCACGCCCCTCCCCAGCCTCCACCTGTTAGTCTGGGTCTGCATGCGTGTCTCCCTCTCTCCTGGGAGCATATGGCTGACCCAGGGAGTCGTTGAGTGTAGGGACAGATGCAGCCTCTCCTCTCCACCCCCTCCCTCATCCACCCACCACAACCAGCCCTTCCCTCCAACCCACCTGTTTAGGTCACAGACCAGGGGGATGAGTGGCTGTGCGCGTGCCACACCAGCGGCTTGGCCACCGCTTTGTTATCCAACCCAAGACAAAAGGGTGCTCAGGGAGGCCTGCTGCCTGCCTGGGGGGAACACAATGCCACGATGCTGGCAGGCCTCCGGACCCAGGGCCGTCCATCACGTGCCCGCTTTATGCGAGTAAGCGTCAGGGGGCATCTGTTGTGTGCATGTGTGTGTGTGCGTGTTTCAAAACTTAGGTATTATGCCAGAGGAGAGGGCAGCACACAAAGAGTTTGGATTGTGTATGAGGTGGAGGGTGGTTACTTAAAAACAATTGCCTCTTTTGTAATTAAATGAGGTCCACACTTAAATTCATTGTAGCCTTTGTTAGAATAACAGTTCAACTTCTGCTGCTAATGAGATTCATATGTAGCTACTTATGCAGATATTTTATTTATGCATGCTCTTAACCGAGCTAGCATTTGAGAAATAAACTGTAAACCTGAGGTAGTCGTCCTGACGACATGCATTCGCTCAACATAAATTATAATAGAAATCCTCTTTAAAATATTAACCTTCAACAGCTTGATTGTTGCTGATTATTGCTTAAATAGGCATATCAACTGTCCTCTGTGCACACAACTTTGAACCATTTAATTTTAATTCACATCTAAAAGTTAAATTTCAGCTAAATGTAAAAAACGAAGCATAAATATTGCCTTATGAAAGTATTCATACACCCTGAATCTTTTAAAATGTTGTCATGTTATGTCCACAACCCTCAACTTAAGAGTTGTGTTACTGCCCAACAGAAAATATGGCATAACTGGATAGCAATTGTTCTGATTTTATTGTGTAGTTTTAGGATGATGTAATGTATGACTTCTTATTCTGCTGTGTTGATATTGTCACATGTCTGAGGTTAAAAGTTAATCTGGAGATGTGTATTGCATATAAGCCAAAGTTATAAACGTTGTAGTGCTTGATATTATGTATACTAAACACTTGTCCCCATTCAAATGAACAATTAACAAACACACAAGGACAATAATAATTGGTTTTCAAATGTTTTCAAATCAAACTTTAAAAGTGTAGTGTTTATTTTCACGCAAGTCCCTTGCTTCTGATGCCCCAAAATAAAATTCAGCGCAAACCAAAGACTTTCAGAAGTCACCTAGTTTATAGAGTCTACTAACGCCTCAATAATTGGTAAGAGAACATTAGTGAATAAACAGCATCACAAAGACGAAAGAACACAGCAGAAAGGTCTGGGATAAAAATGTGGAGAAGTTTAGGACAGAGTTAAAGTGTAAAACAACGTCCCAAGCTTTGAACTTTGATCTCTGTACAATTTGCAATTTGTCAGCTGAAAAACTAAAACTCAACAACAAATCTACCAAGTCATGACTGCCCAATTAAACATGAAAGACAGAACAAGAAGAGCATCATTCAGGGATGCAGTCTGTAGGTCCACAGCAACTCTGGAGGAGCTGCAGAGATCTATGAAGCTATATAAGTTCAGTCCATTTACCATTACCTTCTGTAGCCCAGGTGGGATAATCCGTCAACAGGATGCCAGTCGTAGTAATCTGGTCTTTATGGAGCTGTGACAATCATCACCCTGAGGACACAATTCCCATAGTGAAGCATGGTGGTGGCAGCATCATGTTATGGGGATGCTTTTCTTCCGCACAGATCCTGATTAGAGTTGAGGAGTTGATCCATTAAGCTAAATCCAAGGTAAAAAAAAACATTCACAACAATGACCCTAAACTTACAGCCAGAGCAACAGTTTAGATCAAGATCAAGCCATATTCTTGTGTTACAGTCCAGGTCCAGGCCTATGTCCATCTGAGGATTAAAAATCAACTTTATTTACACTGTACTGCATGGAAAGTATTAGCAGATTTTGGCAATGCTGTTAGAAAGCTCAGAGGATATATTAGATAGAATATATTGACAAGGTTCTCAAGGTCAATTCTTTTTCTTTAATTTCCAAGCAAATCACATGTAGAAGTCTGCACACTTTTCACATATGTCCCATCCAAATCAAGAGTCAGTCAACAGATTTATTAAACTTAGACTTATTAAATGGCTTCAAACGTCAATGAAAAGTGAACCTCAAAAACAAAGGGCTTGTTGCCCTAAACAGGCCAAAAGCTCCCCCTTGACTGGTCTGCAGTGATTTAATGAACTCCAGCGGAAAAGAAACACACTCACACAGCAGGGATACTGAGCTCAGGTCACCAGGGTCAAGACATGCCTGTCCAGGTCCCGAGAATCATGACCTCCAGGTCAACAGTGAAAAATAAAGTAACATAAGACATGATTCAATCTGTGACGGGACAGAGACGGCGTCTGATGACCTTTACCAATCTACTAGATTGAATCTACTCACCTTTACTCTCAGTTAAAACTCATAACAGCCACATAACTGTGGTAATTTTTTTAGGCCATGCTCCAAATGTATCATTAACAAAGATTTTACTCAACATATTAAATAGGTAAGAAGAAAAACAGTGGTTTAATAAAGTAAAAAAAATTGTTTTACCGCTAAAGGTTTTGTCTGACAGGAGGAAATACGTTGTATGCGTACAGTAAATATTTAAATTAAGCAAATACAAACATCTCATAGTATGTGGAGCTAATGATTCAATAGTTTCCAAAATGAGTAATTTGAGCCTTCAGGATGACCTCTTCCTCTTACAGAGGAGATTTGAGCTTTCTTATTCTAACACATAAACATCAGCCTTTCTCCGATTCTGATCAGCTTTTCTGTCTTTACTGAATGAAGTCATTGTCACAGCATCATGCTTCACTGGAGATGATGCGTTCAGGGTGACGCGCAGTGTGAGTTTTCCTCAACGCGTAGAGTTTTTGCATGTAGGTCGACAAGAGACCACCATAAACCACATGTTCAATTAGGCTTGAGCCGAACTTCGAATGGTCATCTCCAGAGTCGCCATTGGTAAGGCCGTCAGAGAAAAGTTGTATTTATTCTTAAATTTAATTACAGAGATGGACTTTGGATTTATAAACAAGGTGATGTCTGAAGGCAGCTGGCTACACTGGACTTTATTTAGGGGCAACAATATCAATATTTGCAAGCTTGTTTTCTTTTCCTCTCACTTTAAAGTTATGCACTGGTTTTTGTTGGTTTATCACCTTAAAGTTCAATAAAATACATCGATATTTGTTGTCGCAAGATAACAAAATGTAAAAAATTTCAATGTTTTTACCACATTAGTGATGCGCTGTATCTGACCTACTTAATTTTCCGGTCAAAACTGTATCAGAGTCTTTGATTAAAGACCTTTTCGCTTTGAGAAATGTCCATGTGTGTTTTTGTTTAGTCTAGACAGCGTTACATCATGCTGGCAGGAGTGTCTGCATGTTATTGTGTGTATTGTGGCTTACTACAGCGTGACATGCTCTCTCAACAGGCACGGTTACACATGGCTTGTGGCACCCTGACCTACAACTCCCCCTCTTGTTTGTCAGCGGTTGTTTGGCCTACTTTCATAAAGACAAATACGGCCATTTGCTTTGTTTTGTTTTTTTGCATTTCCATGAAAATGGAATAAACAAGTGGCAGGGAGGGGGCACCTGGCACTTCCTTGCTGGTGGTGGTGTTATTGTCTTAATGGAAATGAATAAATACATGAGCACAGGCAAAATATGAAGCACTGATCTTTTTTTTTAAGTTAAAATACTCCTAATAAAATATGACTTGTTTTTAAGTAAAATATAAGTTAAACACTCGTGTCCTCTTTAGTTGTATTTCAATGAAAAGATGATGTGAATGCTATGTTTCTGTTTAACTGAACTGGCAGACACCCAGACTGAATCAGCCCTCCCCTTTTTAATCAGTCAATGGACAGTAAGGAAGCTACAGTTCATTAATGAGTATGCTCCATAGCCCTTTAAGAGTCCTTAATTAGTGGCACATGACACTCTAGTCCGCCCACAACTTGAAGCGGCCTGCTGGGAGAAAGGGGGAGGGGTGCTGGGGGAAGGGAGTGAGGTCCTACTTTTACAAAAATCCATCTTTATAATATCAATAAGGACCTTTAACCCCTCACAAATTATCAGTTCAACCACTTCATTCAAAGAAAAAAGAAATAATTGTCTGGACACGAAGAACTTGATCAAATAAAATTGATTGGGTCTTTGAACGAGTGTGACAAGGACGGCCTGTAGCAAACACACGTGTGATTGAAACGCTTGAAACGGGTGTCAAACAAGCAGGGACATCGTGTTTGACTTAAATTACCAGCAGTCCCACAGGAGGCGTGCAGAAGCGCTCCCCGGGGCCCGGCGTGCGTGCAGAATACAAACGGGGGGATTCACCACTGACCACTGGGTCAGCACTGGAAGAGAGACGGGTGCTGGTTGCTCCGGTGGGATTTGGCCACATTCCTACAGCAGCTTTTTTAATTTGCAGGACATGATTCCTCCCTCCCTTCCTCCAGGCAAGCGCAAACAGGACGGAAAACCCTGACAGCCACAGTTGCTTTGACAGTGTGTGCGTGCGTGTGTGTGCGTGTGTGTGTGTGTGGTGGAGGGCGTATGCTGTTGTTGGGTCCCAGATGGAGTAATGGGGAGTTTAGCATCAGGATTACAAAGCAATAGTGTGGCTATGGATGGAATAGTGATTACCCCACGCTATTTCTGGTTACCTAACAATGTCGTTCCTCAAGATCATCATTGATTGAATAATGGAAATCTGCATCATTATTCTGTTCTTTTCTGGTTAAAATCAAGAAAATCAACAAGTGCACCTCAGTAAATTGAACTAAAAGTGCATTTATTTTGGTAACTCATCTTTGAATTTGAATAGAAAAATAGAAAATTACATAAGACTAATAAAACTGATCTTAATAAAGAAAACAGAGAATTGTTTTTATTGTAGAAAGGACCATTATGAAGTTCTTCACTTCACCCACAGTGCCTCAAAAGAGTCACAGTCTGTAGCTGATGGTGTGATTCATGCAAAAAGAGACCTGATCAAGTATACTGTATAGTACTTGGACATATTTTTTAGAAGACACACTATTCTTTATTAAAAATACTTATGCGTTTAAAATTTTGATTTTTAATGAACACTGTGGTTTCTTATCAACCGTAGGCAATAATCGTTAAAATAAGGAGAAATAAATGCTTGAAATGCATCAGTTTCAGTAGCGTGTTAGTATTTAGTGTAACATATAATGCATGTTTTCCAATTAGGCTTCCCTCCATCTTTCCTCTACCAGGATTCTGGACAAATCAGACACTAGTCTTGCCTCTGAACTCTACTACCTCGACTTCTTTCTTCTCTCCCATGCAGACAGCTTCCACATGTCCAGCTCCAGCACCGCTAGCCGGCTGACCAGCTCGGGGTGATTGAAATGTCAGAGACGACAGCTCCTCTAATTAAAATCTCCAGGTTAATCCCTGCGGATCGCCACACCGCACTCCCCAGCCGGGGCCCTCCAAGGAGACAGGCTGCAGAAGCAACAAGCAAACATTCAGGGCTAAATATGATCACAAAAAGTAAACAAATGAGAAATATATTTGTGGGGAAAAAAAATTCCAACTAAACAGACATGGCTTGATGAGAAATTAAAACTGAAACAAACTGTTGAGTGGGCCGGGTTTCAGCAAGATGTCTGGGCAAACATGCTAGAAGAGGCTGTGTGCATAATGTCTGACCAAGTAAGTTCAGTTTTAGCCCTGTTAGATATTTGACTGCAGTAAAAATGTCTGAATAGGAAATATATTGTTGATGAAGCATTAAGCTACAAGTTACTTTAAAAATAAACCTCAGTTGGAGTAAATAGGTTTGTATGCAACCATATGCATTAAAGCTGTAAAATAATATTTTACTGATACCATCATGAAAAGACAGTAAAATCTCGACAGAAGAGGTAAATGGATGAGGAAGCTGCATGAAAAGCCAGAATGGAGCTGTTTTTTTTGGGGGGGTTTTTTGCACATGGTGGGTGTGGTGCTGGAGTTGTGAGCGTATTACACACTGTGGGCGTGCTGCGTCACAGACACCACGCGCCTGCGTTGTGGCTTCGCTCAGAGGTGTAATGCCTGATTAGGGGATTACAGGAAAGTGCTTCTTTGCAGTTCTGTGAGAAACAATTATTAACATGTTGGTGTCTCTAATCCAGGATAAACACAGCTTTTCAAGAACAACAGAGAGTCTTTCTTTCCCCCCGTCCTTAAAAAAAATTCAGTCTTTAAACCCTGTAGTCACTTGAACCCCAAAGCCTACCTAATACAGCTGAGGAGACGGGCCGTTCGCGTGGAACGCCATCATTACAGAGGTTCTGCTCATGGCGAAGACACGGCTGGCCAGCAGATCCTTCAAAAAATACAAGCAGAATCCAAATTTAGCTCGGGGAGAGGGAAACATTGTGCTGAGCACTGCATGTTGAAAGGGCATTAGACTGAAACATGTTCACAGCCTGTAATCTTTTATTTGTCTGTACACTTGTCTCGTGTAATCTGCTTTCTAGTAACACAGAGATGATTTTCTGGGTTTTGATGGTGAACCAGTGGATGATGGAGCCAGGTGGGCTGCCATCCCACTGGGTCAGGTCGGCGCTGCGCTGAATTTTAACGTCTGCGTTTGTCATACATATTTATTTAAGCCTGCTAACCTGACTGCGAGGCCATGACAACAGAAATGCAGATTTCAGTCACGTGTGTATTTCTTTAACCTATTAAACCAGGGTTTGAAATTTGGATTGATACAATAAATTAGCAAAAATATATGAATTATGTCAGCATCAAAACTACTATTTAGTGCAAATTATGTGTGATAAAAGTCAAGCAGGAAGCAATCTACCCACTGCTGATGCCTGAGCCGTTCCTGCACGCATGCACTTTATCATTTCAGTGTTGCCTGTGGCTCTGAACTACAGCACATCAAAACAACCTGGAAGTTTCATTTCTGATATCCCTGCTGAAGCTGCTGACTGTCCACGACTGTCCACAGCCCCACACTTTGAAGAGGCAACCGCCTTTCCGTGAGCTCCTCCGAAAACATGACGGATCCACCCATGAAATAACTGAATTAATCAAACCTTTATGCAATCTGCTCTCAGCTGTTACCTGTCTGGATGATTAAAACACTTCAGAATGCTAAATCCTGATCAACATCAGCTGCACACACGGAGACAAAGAGCAGACAGAGAGTTCAAGTGTCTTCATTGGACTTTTAAAATGATTTACAGTCCTATTTTCAGACATTTGTCAGATTTGATTTCATTGTACAACCGTGCAGATCACTTAGGTCTGATTAAAACAAAAGTAACAAGGAAAAGCAACAGTGAGGAACCATTTTATTATCACAGCCCAGATCTGTGGAGCTTCCTAGAAACCTGAAAGCAACCGAGAGAACAGAAAACAAACCTGAGATGTTCTTTTAGTTTGGATTTTAGCTGATGTTTATTTTATTCTTAAATTAAATCTTACTTTGACATACTGATTTACCCATTTTATTTACAAATTGTATTGCTTTTACAGCAACAATTTATTAAAATTTATAATAAAAAATGTCCTCCCACTGGAAATAAGAGCCTTAATTCCCTAATTAATTAAATTAATTTGTTTATTCTATTTTATCTATTATTTTGATCTCAGGTTTAACACACACGCGCACACACACACACACACACACACATGTATTCTTATTTCTTTATGATTTATTTAATTTGTCTTTAATTTTAGAGTCACTATGTAAAGTGCTCTATAAATAAAATTTATAGAGCACTTTACATAGTGACTCTAAAATTATAGAGCACTGCACTTTCTGGTCACAAGTGAAGTGAATTTATGTTAACTTAATTAATAATTTATATTTTTATATTTACATTTATATATTTAAACATATTTATTTATTCTTTGTGATTTTGGTTTCAATACGATGAACATCAGCTGCACACATGGAGTTGTATTAATATAAACTGATTTATCGGTTGTTTGATTATTGATTGATGTGAGAATGCTTCACCTTTCCATGTGTTTCAAAGAAGAGGGAGACTGCGAGGTGTCCTAAAGTTGCTGATGTTGGGGATGTGTTGTGCCCATCTGGCAGGGCTGGGTTTAGTCCTAATCCCAGACTCCTAGCAGGGAAGCCCAGGCTGTTGATCACCGGCCCCCCTGCTGCTTCCTCCACACGCCTGACCTCTTCGTAGGGTCCCTGGTGCGAGAAAACAAAACATCTGCAGATAAATGCAGCAGTACTCTTCAAGATGAGTTTCTTCCTAATTGCTAAAGCAATATTAGATGAAGAGTTTCAGTTCAAAACGTGTGTCTGAATAGGAGACACAAAACCGTGGAGAAAGCCAGGAGAGGGCCGTGACCCTGAAACCAAAACGAAAATACATAACCACACACATGCAAAGCCATATGAAATAACTCATTTATCGCACACATAAACTGGAAATAGGGTAAATATATACACACATAATTACAAAAACATAGACAGATAGGCAAACACACAAAGACACCCAGAAGCAGTCACCCAGCCATACACACCACACACCTAATCACTGATAATCCCCCAGACACACACACTCACACACACATACACAGAGCATCATTATGTTTATCACTGTGAACCAGCCCACCGACACCCATCACTCTAATTCCATTTGTCTGTTTAGATTTGTTTTGCTTTAATCCTCCCTTGTTTGTGCACATCTGCAAGCGCTACAGCGGCGAAGACCCAACCACGGCGGCGGCGACAGGAGCTCGCAGGGAGCGCTCTCCCTCCTGACATCCTGCTCCCCTGCAGCTCCAGCCGCAGAAGGGGCAGACGGGCATATCTCCATGCCCAGGGAGGAAGCTCCCTGTCCCAGCCACGGAGTCGCCGCCAGGCCCGCAGGCCTCCATAATCGCCGCAAACAGTCAGACATCCAGTCACACAGGCTCTTACACCAACACAACATTACAGGCTTTTTACACAGTATTACACCACATCTTATTATCCCATTCAAGTCCCTCTATTAGCTCAATTGGATGGTGGGATTTTCATTTGTAAATTGGGGGGATTTTAGATTAGCTTGTCTGTCAGCGAAGGAATGCCCCCTGAGACTGAATTATGTGACCAATCATCACGAATGAATTGACGCAGAAGCAAGCAGAGCATGAATGGGCAGTGTCATGC
Source organism: Poecilia reticulata (assembly GCF_904066995.2). Taxonomy (NCBI): domain Eukaryota; kingdom Metazoa; phylum Chordata; class Actinopteri; order Cyprinodontiformes; family Poeciliidae; genus Poecilia; species Poecilia reticulata. Next base: position 19,824,358 of record NC_088851.1, read on the forward strand.
AACAACTCTACCCAGACATAGGTATTCCACACAACCTAAAAAACTTAGCTTAATCCGGTGGAACAATGTTACAGCATTGAACATAACTATCAACCATGTAAAAAAGAAAGATATAAGTAAATACATTTCTACTGGGGCAATTGGAGTGGAATTTTAAACCAAAGTAATCAACCCCTGCAAATACATTAATAAAGTTGTGCGTTATAAAGTAGAATGACACGAGGAATAAGTATTGAAAGGAAGAAGAAAATTAGGAGGAAAAATGCATAGAAAGCCAAGAAATCTGACACTATTCAGAAAAAACTGCCTCCTGTTAATATAAGCTAGTTTCTCATTATTTAACTATTGCAGTATTGGATCAGGATTTAGGGAAGCAGAAAAGCTCTCCGAATATCGTCCTGCTGCAAAACACCTGGATGGTTTGGTTACCGATATTTTTCTTAATCTTTCCGATGTTGCAACTATGGACCCAAAGTGGAAAGCACACCTATTTCAAAATAATGCGCTGAGTCACAGTTATCTCCACTCATACTCACTGCGTAAGTCTCCACCAGTGAAGGAAAAGCAGGGTAAACGTTGTTTAATGCCTTGTAGATGCCAAATCATCTCAAACTGCTTTCACTCTAATTCAGCCAAGGTGGCTCTTAATGCATAATCCACACATATGAGAAGCACCTCACTACTATGTATGACCTTCAGAACGTGAAGGTCATACAAGCTATAATTTTAGTTATAAGCAGTATTTGAAATATGGTGATGATGGACCAGAATGAAGTTTACACAAATGTAAGTTGTCAAGTTCACAGGTAAAATACTATAACTGAGAATTGATTTTTTTTTTGTCATGTCCAATTTGCATTGTACCTAAATAAAAACATATTTCTATGTTATATTTAAGGGAACATGATCTACTTAAACTTAGCATCATGCTACTAGCTTCTCCACATGGAAGAAATATTGTAGTTTTCATTAAAAAGTGTGTAATAAATTTCAGTAGGTATGTTCAAATATTCCCACACTATTGTGTTACATTTTACATAAATTGATTCAGTTGTTTGGATTCATTCATTTATATGGGTCAATTTAGTTGCTAAAGTTGCTGTGTTAAATATGTTCTCCCTCTGCAAAAACACAACTAACTGCTAATTATTGATCATCGAATTAACCCTGATGGTTCAACAACACTTGACTTCTAGTAGCTCCGCAGATGACAATAGGCAGTGTTGGTTTCACATAGCATATCATTTTCAGGTCTAATGGGGAGCTAATAAAGAGATAAATATTTGCTTGTGCACACACCTAGCAGCAACATTATGCAGAACTGATGCTGGTTGGTTGAAAGGAGACGAATGAATTTCCCCTTCTTGCTCCTCAGGCCCTCCATTCAGATACAGAGTGAGAAAAGGAGGGAAGAGGCACCTCGAGCTAGCCGAGACACCCGGCAAATTATGAAAATGTCTCTCTGTGTCCTAAATGGAGGCCGAGCTCTTTAATGTGGCACAAAATTAGAACCTGGGGGAGGAAGTGTGGCCCGCTTGATTGGCGAAACCCCTCCTGGCCCAGTGGAGTACATCACCCCTCCCTTCTCGAAGCACACAAGATATTATCCCGTGCCTAGTGGCGCTCTCTTGTACTGGGAAAAGTGGAAGACCCCAGAGAGACCCCAAGGGTTTCCATAAAGGTGTCTAATTTGTCAGTTTACTCCTCAATTATTTAAATAGATCTAAGAAGGGAGCGGAGGATGAGTTTTTTTCCACCTCTCCTCAGTCAAAGCAGAGAGAGACCTTTCTCCACGGTAGCCATTTTCAATTACGCTCCGCACCGCTGTCTTTGATATACAAAAGTGCTGTAGCGGAGAGGGGCTGTATCAAATAAACAAATGTGTGTACACAAGATAACAGCGGGAACTTGCGGATAATATTCGGTTTGCCATGAAGAAGTCAAAGTTATTCCACATTTCAAAAATTGGCAGATTAAACAAACTTTATGCACGCGCGCTGAAAGTACACAACAGAGTACACATGCGGGGAGGAACTCCAGACTAAAATGTTGTGGTTGACATGCATTTGCACACATCTGGTTGAGGATAAAGGATACATTGTACTCCTCTCTTAGCGCCTCACACCTCTCCCTCAAATCAGCTCCTCTTACCCAGCAGGAGAACCCACTTGGCAATGCCATCTCCCAGTGAGGAAGACCACTGGAGGTATGCGAGGCCGGCGGACAGAGATTAGCAAGCGCTTAAAGATTGATCCTGGAAAAAAAAAAACTGGATGTGGCATTCCCCAAACCCCTGACCTCTAATCCTTCAGACATCAGCCTCTGTTGTTTGGTTTGATTTACTGTAGGGGAGAGGTTGTGTGGGCTGAGGACGATGAGGAGGCTGTGAAGGTAGAGAGGGTCCTAAGGTGACCTTATCACTTACAAGCGTCTGGTGCAGGGAAGCGACAGACTGCGCCCATGTCTGAAAGGTTTTCCACAGAGCAGAATTTGGATATGACAACTCCTCCACAGAAAGATACACCAATAGTGCTGTTAATTTCCCTATTTAGCATATTCTATGCAATTTTATGTAATAAAACAACATACAGCAGGACACAGTTGTAAAGAAGAATGAAAGGATACAGCAGACAAGTCAGAGCTTTTTTAGTGGGATGATAGTTAAGGGGACCAAACTTTTCTTAAGATGATTTTTTTTCCAGGCTAAAGTTCTGTATCGGTATCCAGATGGGAGTAGAGTGAAGAACCAGTGGGGATAGATGGAGCAAAAGGCAGGATAATTCTGGGAGAAGACATGCTAAAAGCTACAAAAGAGTCTGAACCAAAGATTCAATCACAGCCAATGCTGTAAAGCCCAGTATGTGTTCAGAATGTTCCGGATCTAAATTCAATTGGGAATTTGTGGCAAAACCAAAACCAAAAAAAAATGCTATAATCAGAGGCTCTCCATCCAATCTTATGGAGCAAGAGGTACTTTAGGAAAGAGAATGCAAAGCATGTAGACCGTGGGTCCTTGATTCCCTTTAACTACCTCTACCAGGAGCTATGCAAAGATGTGAGCTGTTGAACATTAGCATAGCCACTTAAATACAGAAAGAACACTTGACAGGCCCAAAGTAACCCAAACACAAGCAGATACACAATGGAGAGATGTGCAAACACCTGTTCAAATAAACCTGAACACATACCGGGCCTGGTACACAAAGACCATCCACAACACAAACAAGAACATGTAACTGGAGAGCGACAGCAAACTGAAACTTGAGACAAGTCAATCAAGACAACACAGGCTGGTGTTAATGAGCCTATTTCTAGCCAATACACGTTGATAAGTTGAGAAAGAAAACATTCCATTCAACCAAAGAACCAATATGACACTGAGGTTTGGGAAAATCCTGCTATTTTGTGAGAAAGAGTAGAATACCAGCGAGCAACCTTTAGCTAAAAATATGTAAAGTTCAGCAGAAGTAATTTGCAACCTTCACAAAGATGGGTGGAACCTGGTAAACATCCTTGAAACAGGTTTCTCATGCTTAGAAAAGGGATCTTGAGGCAAAGTTTTTCAGAGTGTAAGATTCTGTGAAATCTGTTGCCAGCTTAGTATATCATGCCTCTCACACCCTCTATTCTTTTCCCAAACACTAACCAACACACCCGGCCCTCCGCCTCTCTGCACTCCGAGCTTCCATCCAGCCCAGCCAGGGAGAGGAGTGGAGATAGGCCCAGTCGCTAAAGCTGTCTTTTCAGCCCCTGCTCCCGCTCGGTCTATCTGAGATACACAGCAAGCGGAGGTGTCGCTTTTCTGCTGGCATTTCGGACAGTATCTACTTATAGACGAGAGAAAAGGAGAAAAGAAAAACAGAAGGGGTATTATCAGGGAGGGATGAGAGCAGCAAAGGCATTTTGTCTTTTTATTCCCCTCCTAAGCCCTGGGCTTTGCTCCCAATCCGATTGGTCGATACGGCCAAGGATGTAAATGAAATGCAAAGAGGAATAAGGCTGGCTTCCCATCTCCAGTGTGCCCTCCGCCCCCCCCTCATTCCCCTCTTTCTTCGTTTCACTCCGTCTTGCACTCTGGTTGTTTACGGTGTTGTGTTTCTGCCTCCCCATTCACAGACATGCAGCCGCCCCTGTTTCCGTCTCACCCTCCTCACTCTGCCATGCCAACCCTCCCCACCACCACCACCACCTCCCTCCACCCTGCCTGCTGCATCCCTGTTCACTCCTTGGCTCGGGCTCGCAGCTCTTATCTCTTCAGACGCCCCACATTCCAGCATTGCTGTGGCTCCCTGCCTGCATCCCTGGTCACGGCGATTCCACGGGTTCCCACAATCCTCGGCAGCTTGCTGATTTAGGGTGGGCAACTGACTCTCGGAAACAGGGGAGAAGGGAGGAACGGACGGGTGAGAGGAGAAGAGGGGCAGGGAAGGTGGACAGGAACAGAGCAAAGCAGAAAATTATAATTTCACACTTTCATTTTCTTCTGGTGTCAAATCTGCTCCTTTTTAAAGACAGTAAAGACTACATAAAAAGTGAATCTTTGTTCAAATAGTTTCATATTTGCAGCTTTTTGAGGAGCGAAATAATTCGTGCAACAACACGTCAAATGTCATCATCCAATCATTGACGGACACTAAACTGACCTGCAAGCAGAATCGCCAGATTATATCTTGAGAAAACCACTCTGGTACTCGCTGTCCGTCGCTTTCCAGTTGAATCTCGAACAGCTGGAGAAAAAAATGCAGCAGCGTTGACCAAGAACACAAGTAAACTGAGGAGATGGATTTGTAGATCACATCAGAAGTTATGCAATGATGTTTATAGAGTTTCCACACCGTTTTACTGTTTTAAACAAAAATAGATTAACTAAATGCAGTTGGACTGTACTGTGGTGTAGCTGCTGCCTTGCAGCAAAATGGTTGTGGGTTCTCATCCCGTCCAGAAATCTTTTTGTAATTCCCTTTGTTAGTTCCCCTGCCTCCTCCCAGTCAAAAAATATGTAAGTCTTGTTAAATACCACTTGAAATTGCCCTGACGTAAATGAACGAGTGGCTAACTGGCTTCTGCAGCAGTTGGCATGCCAAGGATGTAACGCTACCATATGAATCAATGCGCTCAAGCAGGGACGCATCATGAAGGACAACATGGAGGACAGCGGACTACATTAATGTGTACTAAAGTAAGTCATCAAAACTAGTTGATTGTTAATTTTATTTCTATTAGAAAAAAACAGATTTCAACCATACTTGTACTGCCACTCATAATATTCTGCGGTGTCTACTTTTATATGTGTATGTTTTAAAATGTGAAGCCGGCAATTGTTTGTCTTAATTTTAAAATAATAGCAAAACCCCTGCTGTACAGCAACTGCTTTCACGCTGTGACGTGACGTCGTCTCTGGTCCCAACAAACAATTAGTGACTCATGGCAGGAAAGCAAATGTTGTACTTCTTATATTGCAGTTCTTATACAGAGATCAGAGTCGGGTCAAAGCTGCACCAGAAGGTCAAAGCTATACAAGAACTAGACTTTGAAAACAGACTCGAAATTCAGCACATCTCTCTTGTTTTCAATCCTCTCTCTCTCTCTCTGTGTGTGTGTGTGTTGGCTTTAGTAAAAGTGAAGAGCAGCCTATCACACTGTTGATGCATGTCCCTGGAGTTAGCAATGAGTGCACCTCTCTAATGATCAAAACATACTGCTTTTCATTGTACCAATCTGTTTATCAAATTTGTTTACGTGCCTCTCTGGCAGCTAAAACAGCTTGAGTGCAGATTTAGCGTGTGTACACGCAAAAATCAACACACATGCACACAGAAACACACCTCTAAAAGGGTCTTTGGCATTGTGACATTTCATATTTCATTTAAATCCAGAAGGGATTAAAGCCCCCCTGTTAGGAAGGAAAAGAGGAAAAAAAAACACTTATTGAATCCATTAGTTTTAAACATTTAAAGGACCATCGAAGACAAACCGATGGAGGGATAGAGAGGGCTGTGTGTACGGCTTGTAATGTGTACCGAACACTGCATGGCATGGCACGGTGTAAGTCTGCCCTAGATTAAACAACCGTTTTAATCCCCCATTTCTGCCCTTAAATTGGGTTTCCCTCAATCTCGGCCTTGGCATCCTAATGTGAGAAAAAGAGAACTAGAGCAGAAGCCAAGGCAATATAATCTGCACGTTAAAAGCTCTGAGAGCAGAACAGCAGAGACGGGGGAAAAAAAAGACAACTGAACGGGTTCAGGCATTGATTGAGGTCAGAAAGGCTTCTGCAAGTCCAGCTTCTTTCCTCCTTTGGACAAATGATATATTGTAGGAAATGTGGCTGTGAGTTGTTATGCAAGAGTATCGTTTAAAAAGGCAAGAAATTATCAGGATTTCTCTAGAGTGCATTTCTGACTCAAATGGTAGCATGAAGGAGAAATTTAGCCACTTGATCTGCATCACATTGACTCAGATTTAGCCCACCTTACAAAAGTCTTGAGGCACCCTGCTCTTCTTCATAATTTGCTTCAAAAGCTTTACTGTTCTTGATCCAGTGTTTTAGAATTTCTGGGGAATTTTGCCACCTATAAACTCCTGTTTAAAATTGATCTGTTCCAATTTTTAGATACCTATCGCTCTGTGTATATGTGCATGAATGTATGTGAAATGTGGTTGCAATATGAATAACTCTCATTCACATTAAAACTAACAATGCATGTGACCCTGAACATTCTATATCTGTGGTGAAACAAGGTAGTGGCAGTGTCATGCTGTGGGGATACTTTTCTTCAGCAAGGACAGGGAGTTGTCAGATTAGACGGAGGTAACTGAGCACAAATGCACATTATACACATTTTAAGATAATTTCTAAGAGATTTTGAAAACCATATTATCCTTTACCTTCTAATTCCCAATTTTGCAACACTTTGTTCATCTGATAAAATATCTAGTTTTTGGTTGCAATGTGAAAACCACATGAGATATGAATGTTTTTGCAAGGCTTGCATCAACTTTGATAATTATGTAAATAACACTAAAGCTTTTTTTTCTTCTTTTTTTCTTTTTGCAAAAGAACAAATTTGAAAAACTCAAAATAAAGTCACCATATTAAACATTTAATGTAAAAAATACATGATAGTGCACTGCTGTGGGAATTTTCGTCAAGTTTGGAGAAAGCTCTTGGCGCCTCGGCTCCATGAGGGTTTTCCAGGACTCCATCATGGAGTTTGCTTCCGGCTCTGGCGCAGTCTGTCTCTCTCCTTGAGCAGGTGGGAAACGGCTGAGCGTATGGCCGCCGCCTGGGGATCGGTGGGCTCTTTCTCCAGGTAGAGACTAAAGTGTTGAACGCTGCAGGTCAGCAGGTGGTCTGGACTGTAGCCCCGTTGGGCAGAGCGGAGCAGCCTCTCACATGCCAGAGCCAGGTTCTTGTCCCAGTTTGGAGGGTAATCAGATTGGGCCTCAACAATTTCTTTATACAGCTGCAAACAACAGAGAGGTGTGTGAAACTAATGCAAAGACTACATGTGTTGGTCTTCTGTCTGATGCATGTTTAATAAGCAGGGTTTGTACAGTCTTCCCACAGTAAAATTCAAGGTAAGTTCTCAATTGTTTCCAGGACCACACTTTGAAAATTAAAATAACACGAATGAACTAAAAGAAAGACTATTATATTTAATTTATTACTGTGACAAATAATGCCTTGTGATGATTTTCTGCAGCAAGAATAAGGTAAATTAAAATTTACCTAACTTTGATGTATACACCTTTACACCTGACTGGCCCAAGAACAAAACACAAATTTCAATAATTGACTTTAAGGTATAAAATATAAGTTAACTTTTATTTCAATAACACAGATCTATATCTCTCTATTAAATATTCAAAAATAAAGTTTTTTTGTTGTTTGGTAAATAGAAATAATTTTGGTAACTCTAAATAAACTAAAACAAGAAAACTTTAGTCTGCTCTAACTTCAAACAGTGAGAAAATTATATATTTTTATTAGGTGTATGAAAGTACTTGGTTTCAATTGTAAGTAATGTTTTCTAAATTTAGGGTTTTAATAAAACATTAGGCTGCACTTCATTACAAAATTGTCCAAACATTGAAAGCATCTAAATGAAATTCAAGCATTTTCCAGGATCTCGGGGACCCTGAACAAGGTCAGACTCACAGTGTAAGACAGCTCAAAGAGACGCGCTTTCCCCTCTCCCTGCGTCCTCTCTGCCAGGTCAAACAGAAAGAAAGCCGTCTTCATCCTGAAACAAAGCACGCCGGCTCAGGGCTAAGTGCTGGATGGATGAGTCATGCAGATCCACGCTCTCAAACGCACCACTACGATGGAGTGATTTATGTAGATGCAGCCACCGAACAGAATGTACATGTAGATGCTCTACCGCACAAGACTGGTTTATGGAGATGTCGTCGGGGCCCAGCATGCATCGTGACGCAGCTTTTTATTTGCACTATACAGAGACGTCCATATATTGGGTGGAATGTTTAAACATACCTCGCTTGCCACATCTCCTCGTTAGCAACGCGCTCCCAGGATGCAGGAGGAAAACTGTTCAAAGTCAAGCAGATGTAGTTTATTTATAACAGCTTCAGGCACGAGTTTATGCACAATTCCTGCAGCGATCAATGATAACGTTGCAGGTTTTAAGAATGCATTAACATGAAATGACTGAGCAACAATACCAGCTAACACATTAGACATGCGGTTAAACCACGTCTTTCTTCGCTTTCCCGAGTGCAGACGCTTGACCTCTTCTTCAAAAGAATATTTTAGCAGTAAGGTCTCTCGGCTAATATTTGGCTCGTGGGCATCTGCGGACACGCTTGTCGTGAGGGCGCGGGAAATAATGTCACAGTATTCAGCCGTGGATATGTGAGTGAAAGAAGGGCTGCTGGCAACAGCAACAGAATATGGAGCTTTGACTAATTCCAGTTTTGACACAGTTATTGACAAAATGCAATAAGAAACTCATTATTTTTCATCTTCAGTCTCATTTCAAATGGCTGAGGGCCTAATGTCTTGCACTGGTTGCATTCACAAAGAGGAGGATCGCAGCATGGAGAGCACCGAACGAAGTCAATATGAGGAAACCCTGCATGAGTCTGAGGAAGGGAGACCACAGAGAGGAAAAGTAGCAAGCGGATTTATTTCTAAAGATTTGTCTGTTTTTGTCAGCAGCAGCCCAGCAAAAACTACACTTTGCTAATATTTAAGCCCCTAAGAATCTCTGACACAGGTACTGACTGGCTTTATGGCATAAAAAGGTTTCAAAACTGAAAAACTTTTCGTTTTACTATTCCTGCCAGAGTTTTCAAACGCATGCCCAGTTTCCACTGAGTGGTACGGCACAGGTCGGTGCTGATCGGTATGTATTTTGTCCGTTTTCATTGTAAAACCAACCTGTAATGCAGCATTCCTGGGTCTATGGCACAATGGTGCGGTACGGTTCGGGTGGAGGTGTTTGGGTTAAACACTGCCTGCCCAGTCCACCACCAGCTGGACTCGCTGGCAGTGGAATTGCTCTCCTAAATGAAGAAAGAATGAAGCCACACCGACCCGTGCCGTACTGCTTAGTGGAAACGAGGAATTCAGTGTTACCCCTCTCCCACCTGTTGCTGTGCACTACTGATCAGATGGTTGAAAGAGGGTTTCATTATTTTTACCAAATTCAACATGTTACATGGATTCATTATAGAGACTGACATATTTTAAGCAGTCATTTCAGTTCATTTATAGTATTCCAACTAATGGAAACCTAAAATTAAATGTCTCAGAAAATAACCAATAAAAGATATTTTAATACAGAAATGTTGGATCATTGAAAACTATACAGCCAATATGTTCAGAATGTGGTTGGAGCTTCATTTACATGAATTACAGCATCTGTGCTGCGTGGCATGAAGGCAGTCAGCCTGTGGCTCTGCTCTGCTGACCTACAACCTCCAGCTCCTCTCCATTGTTGGCTCTGATGTCTCTCTCATCCTCCACAGCTTCACTGTGGGGTTTGGATCAGGTCAGTTTGCTGTCCTGTCAAGCACAGTGATGTTATGGTCACTACAGCAGGTACTGGTACTTTTGGCAGCAGTAGGTGCCAGGACCTGCTGGAAATCAACATTTACATAAAGTTTGTCAACAGAGGGAGGAATAGTGTGTTCTGAGATTTAGTGACTTTGGACCACCAGCATCAGATGACATCAATCCTGAAAAATCCACAGACTTTTGGAAACTTCATACTCGACCTGTGGCAACTTGCATTCTGTGACTTCATCTGGTTAAATGTCCTTTTCATCAACTGACAAACGGACTTTGGACCAACAAGCAGCAGTCCTGTCCTCCTCACAGCGCCAGTTTAATAATTTGCACATGGTCTGATTCAGTCAGAGCTTAACACACGGATGATGCAGCTCGTGTCTCCGATACGTCTGTGTGTCATGGTCTCAGACTTTGTGAAACTTCCCCAACACTCATATTGGGTTTATTTCATAATCTTCTCAAGGGTGCTGATACCCTTTTATTAAAGCACACTTTTTTCTTCCACTCAACTTTCCATTAATTGCTCGGGTCCTTTCCTTAGTAATGACTTTTAGACACTTAACCCTCCTTCTGGAGGACGGTGGTGAATGCTTGACGATGGCCATTTATGGTGTAAGACATGCTATGACGTCATAAAACAGATGTTTTGAATTAGCTTTATATTTATTGAGAAATGTTGTTTTCTGAGAATTTGGGGTTTTCAAAAGCTGAAAGCCATCAAATTTTATAGAAATAAATGCTTAAAATATGTCACTCTGTGTAATGTTTCTATACATGGGTTTCACTTATTTTAAACTTATTTACTGAATAAGTAATAAATAATAAATAATATTATTTGTTGATGATCAAATTTATTGAGATGGAATCAGGCAGCTATATTTGCTTTAGTCTGAGAATAACAGACAACATTGCTATAACTAATATTCAACATGTTAAATTAACTTAGCAGCAGTGGAGACTGTTATTGCTTTTTGTTTCAAATAAAAGCAAGTAGATCATGAAATACAAGTATGTCTGACTTGTTTGTGTAAATACAGGGAAGCAGTGAAACTGTGGCACCTTTAGAACAAACTCTGTGATCATAAACATGGTTTCCTGTTTTTAGTAGTCACCTGTTGTGTGGCTCACTCCAGTTATAGAGGCTGCGGGTGCGCTCGGCCCAGCGTTCTGGGTGAAACTGCCTCTGAAGCGGAACCAGGTAGTCACACACACCCAAAGGCCAACGGGAGAAGCTACGTTCCCAGCTGGGATCTCCATCAGTCAGGCCGATGCAGGCAAACACATCCCTCCTGTAATGGTGAGGAGGGTTTGAGGAAAAACAGGTGACTTGTGTTGAGAAACAATATACATACAAGCATTTCTTCACATCCCAACACCTTGTGGCCTCACTTTATCCCTGTACTGCTCACCAACCCTGGGGGTTAATCCCAGAGGTCAGTATTACCCCACAGAGGGAGAATATTGTTGGCCTGGCAAACACTGCCCCCTGGTGGGCTTGGTATTAACCAGGCACAAAGCAGTTTTAGGGTTTTAGATCCTCCTGGGGGAGGAGACGTAAGAACAGGGAGCAGCGTTGAGTCCAGCAGAGATCCTGCAACCAAAGCCAGTTGATTAGTTGACTTTTGTAATTCATCAAACTCTTTTCCAGCCTTAACAGTTATGTGGGCTTATCTTCTCCCTGCACTCACGGTTGAGTGGACCGTCCCCACTGATCTCTCCCTTTTTAGATCACCCACTTGTTCATTCGGACCATTTTTACCCTCCCAGTCCAGTCGCTCAATTTAACATCTCGCTATTTAGCTGTTCATCTCTTCCCTATTCCCTCAGAGACTCACCGTGGGTTGTGGGACAGGAACCGCTCGAGACTGAAGGTGTCCTTTTCTTCAGATTGGACCGGGTCCCACCTTCGGCCAGGAAAATGAACCCCAGGAAGATGCTGCCCCAGCTTGGTCACATACCAAAAATATGTCATCATCTAGCAACAAAAAAGATCAACAAATATTTGTGAAAACCTTTGAATAAGTAGCAACAACAACAAAAAAAGATTACCAAAGTGTTGTTTATTTTTAGAGATGCACCAATCAGAAATTTTGTGGATGATTTCCACTATATATAAGATCAAAAATACTTGTTTGATACTTTCTGGATAATTAGAAATGTAATGATTTCTCAATTAAAGTTTCCCAACATAACATGTCTGTCTGTCTCTCTCCACCACTGAAAGTCAGAAAAGTCCTCCAGGTGACAATTGAAGAGATCTCTCAATATAAATAAAACCAAATTAATAAGGATTTTAGGTATATGTCAAAACAAAGACAACATGATTAGAGCTTTCTATTGAGCGGATACTATTAGCGGTCCCTGCTTATATTCCTTATATTTAGTGAACAGAGAGGTTTCCAAAAGGCTGCCAGCATTTCCTAATTCAGCATGTTCCACCACAGACACACTTTGACTCTTTGAAAAGATGAAACAAAGTAACTTGGCTGAAATATGATTAGCTTCCTGTTTTCAGCTGTAGTAGCCTGAATAACCAGTCAACACATCCATTCCTTTAGAGGTGTCCTAGATCTCTTGTGCTTCCTATGACTTCATTTAATCTGCTTTGTTCAATAATTACAGTGAAAAGTGTTTTTCCTCAGTGTGACCTGGTAACCATGTTATGAGGTGGGTTCACTGATTGGGACAAAGATTTGATATTTATTGACTGACCACCAATCAGAGTTGGTCAAAATATATATATACATATATATATATATTTGGATTAATAGCTAGTTAATAGATGCATCTCAATTTCTGTAGTTATCAAAAATTTTTGTAAAATCTATATGGATGTTTAAACACAGGCACATTTAACTCTATGCTCATGTCTAAGAAGACATTTTAGCAACCAAACTTACTTCAAACTCTTAAATTAAATAAAGCCATATTTTTGCTGCTATACATTCATCAGACAAGATTTCATAAAATCCTCTCTTGCATATATACTATTCTGTAAGAAACAGTCCTTATCTACATACTTCAGAGAAAACTTAAAAAATCTATTTGGTTTGTGTAACTGAAATGAATGTATAAATAATTTAAAATGATCTGCACTGACTCTTTGATTTATACTGTTATCAGAACTGTAAGGAGAACAGTTGGATAGTTAACAGAGGCAGCAGACATGGAGGTCCTGACCTCCTGGTCGACCAGGCGGATATCAGGCCGGATGTCCTGGCAGTAGTGCAGGTAGCGCAGAGAGTTTCCTGGCAGGTCTCCTCTGGTCAGGATGAGTGAGTCTTTTGGGAAGGAGGCCAGCAGCTCCCTGCCGAACCGTTCCACCACATCGTTCCTGGTCTGGTCACACTCCCTGAAATAATTATTATGCATTCAACTCACAAATAAGTGCAGCCTCGGAGATCTGTGTTATATATACAGATGTGTACATGTTTGCATGTATGCTTTCTGGGTGCTGTAAGGGGAAGTCGTTGGTTTTCCCCTTCACCCTTTTCCTTCAAACAGCTCTCTGACTGCCTATCTAATCGTAGGGAGACAGGTGTGATCGGTCTGACAGCACAGGCCATGCTCTCCTGCTTGATCAAAGCTGCTCAGTGATGGCTGTCTGGCACGCCGCGGCGCTGCGCTGGTGTAATCTGCCTTCTCGGACAGCTAACATCTCAGACTGAGCACTGCGAGTGGAATCTGCATGCTAACCGAGCCTCTCTTTAGCCTTTACCAACAGGCACAGAGTGAAAACCTGACATGTGGAGTTCAGACCTGTGGGATGAAGTGCAGCAGAAACAAATCAGGTTGACTCAGGAAAAACATGCACCTGGGTAAGGGATTTCAGACAGAAGTAAAAAGGGAGTTTTTATTCTGCCCGAACTTTAAAAAAGCAGAAGGCTTAAACTTTGATGTTTTTCACATTTTACAGATTTGTCTTCTACAACCATTTTAGCTGCAATTAGAGCTGCAAGTCTTTCAGGGTAAGTTTCTATCAGCTCTGCACATCTAGATTATTCTTTTTTATGATCAGCCTCAGTCAGGAATGATGGAGCACATTGATAAATATCATGTTTTTCATTTTATTTTTAATTTCTGCTTATACTAGATTTTACTTAGGTATATTTGATTGAGGCAGGCTGAAAAAATATGTTTGACCCCCTTTTCAGAGTTTAATTCATGTGACTTTACCGCCACTTCTCAATGATGCTCTACTTTCTGTCGATCTAGCACATGAAATCTCAGTACAATATATTAATTTAGGAAGTTAGTTGTTGCAAATTGGTTAAAACTGAAAAAAATTCTGGGGAAATAAACCCTTTTTTTAAGGCGATGTATTTGTTTGGCTCCAGAGTAACTTCTGCAGCAGGAGCACTGTTTAACTGACAGATAAATGCTCAAAGATTGTGCAGAATTAAAAAAGCCTGCCGCTAAAACACAATTACAGCTTGGAATTACTAATAGCCTGTGGAAGTACAATACAATGCAGCTATAATAATTATGTCCACTGTGATCAGAATCTTTGCTGTTGTAAAATTGGTTCTGTAATTGTCTGCAAACTTGAATGTTACAAAGCTGAACTGGAGTTTGAGCCCCAACAAAATAGGAGAGTTTAACTACGAATCTACAGGACAGAAATGATGCCCGAACAGCAAACTCTGAAAGGAAGCTTCGAATGCTGACTTTACTTTTATTCTTGTCCTCTTTAACTAAAAGGCAACACATTTAATCGCTTACTGTTTTATCAGGATTAAAGTCTGTTATTTCACATCCAATAAAATAAATATTACCCTGCTTTATCATTAGAAGATGGCACTGGTACATGTTTGTTTGTCTCATAAGTCAATGATAAATGTTCACCTGTGGTTGGTGCGTCCCATTTGTCCCAGCAGAGCTAAGGTGAAGACCCAGCCGATGGTCTTCCACAGCCCCCCGTGTCCCAACCACCTCTCCATCTTACTGTGAGCGTGGCTCAAACCGAGGCCGGCCAGAACACAAACTGCAGCATCGCTCTGGAGCCAAAAACGCTCCACCTGCAGGAGGTCAAACACACACATGTAAAATATGCATCAAATGTACTATATATAACAGCACATTTATTTAAAGAGCTGCAGCAAAACACTTTAGACAGCTGATATCTTTCGAATTAGATGTTGAAGAGAGACGTGTTGTTGCATACCACTCCAAGCAGCAACGGTCTGCTAATGTCCAGGTTAGCTCTCCATGCAAAAAACAGAGAGTAGGCAAGCAGCATTGCAGTCAACAGCCAGGAAACTGAGCAGCAGGTCCTAAACAGGAAACGACACCGATCATAGAGTCATCTGCTTTTATTTCCAATCCATCAGTATTCAGCTATAATGCATAACTATTCTTATTTCCTCTTATTCTGCCGTAATATGACCAGCAGCCTGAATGTATTCTACTCTGATTTTATCAGACAAGCCAACACAGAACATGCATCATTTTGACATGAAATGACAATGTCTAATGGTTTAAATGTATTTAAAAATGAAAATCTGAAAAGATTTTAATTTTTGTTACATTTCTGAATAAAATCCAATTAATTTTATAAGTAAACAGAGTTTGGCCTCTGAGTTTTGTTAAAAACAATGGTGAACAAACAGCATTTTAAGGAAAGCAAAGAACACAACAGACACATCAATTAAAAAAGATGAAAGAAAATAAAACCTCTTAAAGGCAGCAAAAGTCTTGCAAATGGAGCCGAGGTTTGTTTGTAAAAAAAACAAAACAATAATAATAATAATAGGTAAAAATAATGCATATTTTTTACTTCCACTTCACAGTTATCCACAACTTGTTGCTTATCTTAGTGAAATACGTTGACCTACTGAATATACTATTCAATATCATGTTTATCTTTCATAATATTTCTTCATTAAAAACAAAAATATTTTTGAAAATGTGTTGAATGATTATTAGTACTAACAAGCTGCTTGCATGTGTTAGCAAGCTGAGAGGTGCATGATTGATTTCCTAATGACTCATAAAGAGCAGCTGCCAGCCTCTGAATCACAAACTCATTACAGTAAAGCTGTAAAATATACTTAGATTACTAAAAAAAACACACACACGTTGCTCTCATGGCAAAAACAAGTCATCATCTGAACCTGAAAAGACTCTTCTCAGTCAGACCACGCTCCTCGGCAACGAGATGTTGATGGTGTTTTATACATGACACTACTTTTAAAGGGGCAGTATTATGCAAAATTTACTTTTGTCAGCTTTACACCATGTTATAATGATATTCCTTCATCAAAAACATACTTGGAGAATTGCCTTGATTCTTTCATGCCTGTTTGAGAAATCCTTTAATCTCCTCTGGCAACCATTCAGCTGTGCAAAACGCCTGAGCGGACTTTGCACCGCCTTCGAGACACAGCTCCTCCAGTTTCGAAGCTTTCACCTCAGAGCAGTCTTCTCCCACCACATCCCTACTCAAATCCTTCAGACTAGCTACGAGTAATTAGCAAACACCTGGAAAGAACTGTGCATCTGCGCATTATATGAGCTACTTCTCAGTGTAACGCTCCTGAAAGAGCAGGGGTTTTTAAGGCGTTAAATTACAAAATCTAATTTCTTTAAAGTCATATTTGATGTATATAGCATTTTATAACAACTGAAGAAAATATAGTTACTTGACTGTGCTATAAAATTGTACTATGAGCCTGGAAAATACATAATACTGCCTCTTTAGTCATGATTTCATTGTATCTCTACAGAGTTCAGAAAAACAATTATTTGCAAAATGACTCTTGGTGCGTAACACAGTACAAACTAAAATTTGCATTGCTTCCCCTTTGGCACTCCGAACGTTGACCTTGGTCTTCTTCATGTGTTTGTGTGGTTTATTAAAGTGCACCTCAGGGGGAAGCTGAGAACGGCTGGTGCCCTGCAGAGCTCCAGGGCAGCACCGGGCTTTTATCAGCACCACCCCACAGACCCCAACAAAGCCATCACTGTAATAAATTACTGGATCCCAACGTCACACACACAGTGACTTACTGACACACACAGACACATTTGAAAATCCTAAATAAATATCAACCCCACTCGATCTGAATGACGAGCATCGTGACAGCCTGACAGCGAGGTGCCTCAGCCTCGTTTTGTGTTCTCCTTTTTCGGGATCAGCGTTTTGTCAGTGGTTTTGTTAGCCATCTTTCACTGCAGGGGATTTTTTTTTTTTTTTCATTGAGAAGTGGCTGCTGAGCGTTGTGTGTTGTGTGCTGCCATCTTGCTCATTCTACCTGTCCCACAAGGAGAAGAGAAGGCCTATTCCTGCCAGAACCAAAACAGGAGGAGAGAGATCCGCCAGGCAGTGGTCCAGCTGGGCCCTGCACACACAGAACACACACATACGGATATGTAGCACATGATGGACACCAAAGACAAGCTCAATTACCCTTCATGATACTGAAGTCAAGGACAGCAATTATCAAACCGTATGAAAACAAACTCCCTGGACTGTGTGCTTCCTCTTTCAATCGGATTGACAGATACGAATGACTGTGTCATCTGTCCCCGGCAACCCTGTCCTCTCCTCGCAGCGCCTGTCATTCACAAAGCGCTTGCTCAGTGCAGAGAGATAGTTCCCTGCCTCTTCCTTAATACCCATCTCTATTTGACAGCTTATTGAGTCTCTATATCTCCCAATGAACGCTGTGTGTGATGTGCTGGTGAGTGTGTCTGTATGAGTGTGTGTCAACGTCTCCGGCGGGTTTACGTCTCCGCAGCGACATGCCTGTCATGTTCGTCTCTTTCCCCCATATTGAAGGTGTGCGTGTCCGTCAAGCAGCAGGGGTGATGGGAAAGGGTGGGTGGCAGGCAGAGGGGGGTCTGGTGGTGGGGGGTCCTAAGATGAACATGCAACCCCCCCACACACACACACCCACCCACACACCCTCTCATGTCCCATCAGTTGGAGAAAGATAGCAGCAAAGGGAAGACTGTAGCGGTGGCGGAGAGCAAAAGGAGGATATTTATTGGTAGGGGGGGGAAAAAAAATACAATTTCTCCAGCTCTGCTGCAGTGTTTGTCATCACAGCTTGTCACGGTTCACCACCAGAGCTGAGTGATCAGTTCAAACTGCAAGAGAAACAGAACACAGCGTTTTTGGCCCCGTAAGCAGGTTCAGCTCTTTGATGGGAGAGAGTGGAACAGGAAGAACAAAAGCTGCCAGACTGAGCGGCGAAGGAAGAAGGGACTCTTGGCTCTCTCTTGGAAGATTGGCGTGTCTGCAGTTAAACCTGAGTAAACCACCATAACCATAAAGCATTGAGTGGCTGCGTCCTCCATCTTCAGAAACTAAATGTGCTCTCAGTGTGTCTGAGATCAAAGCCCGCACTTTTTACAGTTTCTCTTTTGCTCCATCTTACAAACACAAGTCAAATTCACACAGACTCTGCACATGAACCAGAAAAATGTTAATAAACATTTAGCCATGTATATATATAGAAAGATGCAAAATGTGAATTTTAAGCATAACAATTTTCTACAATGACATGAATGGGATTATAAAATATCTACACATGGACTTGAAATAACTTGTAAAAACTTTCATTGGCATTGATCTGGGTCACTTTTTGTCACTTTACTATTACAAGTGACATATTATTGGGATTTTATGTGATAAACCAACACAAAGTAAACATATTCTCTACTGGAATAAGATCAGAGTTTAAACCTAACTACTTGGCTGTAACTCTGGCTGTATTCTAAGAGTTTATTTGCCCCAAAATCAGTGTGGATGTGTGTCTAGGATCATTTTTCTGTTGCAACACTGGAGTGTCAATTTCAACATTGAAAACTCAAGGAGAAGACAGGGTTCCCGTTTTGTAGTAAGTACAATTTAGTAGGAACATTAACATGCTGGAAATGAAAGTAAAAAATCACATCAATTATATACTAAGATACTTGATAATTAAGGTAACGTTGATAAACTCACTGCAGCATTGAGCTCAGACTCACAGAGGTCTCTGTCTTTGCCTATAAAACACAGAAAAGTATTGATTAAAAACTATAAAGGGCAAAATAATCCATACACTTCAACAAGAACAAGAAGTTTCTTTTTTAAAACATGATGTGTAGATCCATAAACCAGCACGTACAAGGCTGAATGTCCCATACTCTGCCCTCAGCAGATGGGTCAGCAAACCGGAAAGGGTAGTTTGGTCCCCCCAGGTCCAGCGGGCGCTGTTGAGGTAGGACGAGATGGGTAGGTAGATGTACGGGAAAAAACCAGCGATGAAACAAAATCCCAGAGATACAAGGCCCCAAAAAGACAGCTCCTGTTTAAATTGGAAAATGAATACTATTTTTGAAGTATTCACAAATATTGTTTGTTTACTGTATGTATGTAAGAGCAGTTTTACCTTTAGAGCAAAGAGTCGATAAAGGACCCAGGGAATGATGATCAGCACATACAGGACCAGAGTGTGTTGGTTGCACAGCCCCAGGCTGCAGCAAAATGCGCCCCAATGTGCAATCTGAAAGAAACAATCGCAACATTTCACCGATGTCAGTTTAACGTCTAACACCTAAAGAATAGGAAGATGACAGATTAGTAAGGATGGGTTTGATAGGACTACCTTCCTCCTTTGCCAGGAGTTTTCAGCACAGTGGAAGCTGGCGGTCAAGAAGAAGAGAGCACCGACGAAAAGGTTGTTGAGGGTGAAGACTTCTGCCACCATCGACCACTGCCAGCTGAGCCTGGACACAGCGAACAGGCCCCCAGCCAGGACCGCACCGGGTCCAGGACCTGTCAACCTAACAATGAAGAAGGGCCTTTAATTAATTTTTAGACACGCACAGATGAGAGTTTCTTGGCTAATTTTTGATCTTGGATTTTGTAAAGTTTTGACCAATTTTAGGCAGGACTGTAATTAACAGAATTAAAACATTTTTTGTCTTTTTTTTTTTTTTTGTCGATGCTTTCTGAAGTAAACGGTCGTTATCTATATTAGGAAGATCTCACATCTTGTTGTTTCCCCTGACATTATTTTGAACACCTCAAACTGAGAACACTTAAATTTGAGTTTTCTTCCCTCAGTAACAAATACTTCACCAAAGAATGTGAAGGTCAGAGATAGGTGTGGTGTGTTCAACAAGCAGAAAAAGAACACCAAATGGTTTCTCATCAAAATATACACCTCTAATTTTAAAGTCGAAAAAGCACACTTAAGTACATGCTGTTGGTTGATGCATTCATAGGTTGAAAATGAGGATTTTTTGGGTTTGATGCTTTAACAGAAAGTAAAAAAAAATCTGATTTTACAGTATTTAACCAGGAAATATTAGCTGTGTAGCCCTACGTTTGTTAAATTTCCTACAGATTTAAGTTATGCTGAACCACTGTGTAAAAAAGTAAAATAAAAACAACAAAGTCAGCAACTTCAAACTGCATACACATTTTCCGGTGAAATAAGCTCCTACTTCTTTCAGACTAATTCAGGAACCAGCGATAATCTTTCTTCTGCTCAATTTTTGCTTCTCGGACCAGACCTTCAAAAAAAAAAAAAACACACACTCGCTGTGAAATGAGGTAATTCATCAGAACTTCGTTCCCAGCAGCCGGTTGATCTCAAACAGAGAAACCACCGTGGTGGAGATAGCACTTTATCCTCCGCTTCTTAAATATAATGTACGCACAAAAGTTTTCCCTTTCCTCCTCTCCTGTGCCGTTCCCATCTCCTCTGCGGTAATTGAAGCAAACTTGGGATAATCTGTCATATGCTAAGACCCACCACTTACTACTATGAGAGACAGAGAGAAGGGGGAGAAATTAAAGGGACAAAATAGTGCAGAAAAGTGTGCATTAAAGGGGGGGGAGACAGCATGCGGGATGTAGGATGAAATACAGGAAAAGGAAAGAAAAAAAAGTTCATGACGAGAGAAGGGAAAGAAAGGAAAGAAAAAAAAGCAGCCCAGTCCCCAGCATGCTGGCTCTGAAATATGAACAGGCTCGACAATTAGGGAAGTCAGGCAGTATGGCCCTTTCCACTATTGTGTGGAGTGGCTTAGAGTCCTCATCAGCCTATCAGCTAACTGACAGGCAGAGAGCTGCTCTATTCAGCACCGCAGATACAAGCTGCAGGCCAAACGGCTGCCAGGTCCCTTATGACCCCACAATCCCTTGCCGGTGACAGCTTCAAGCTCCATAGCAAATTAGGCGCTCTCACATTACAATCGCAGAAGACAGATTCCATTAACGGTATCTGAAATTGAGTAGAGAGCAGGCCCGTTATCAGACCTGACTCATAAGCACCGCCATTAATCACAAGGCATGATACCATTTATACATTTCCAGCTCTCTGCCTGCCGCTGTGATAGTCAGCCACAAAAGGCCTGATGAGACTTAGGCTAGGGGAACAATGGAGCTTTCTGAGGAAAGCACGGCAAATCAGGGAAAAAAGGAAAGGGAGAGCGAGAGAAGGGTAGGGAAAAAAACTCCAGCTTGCTGACTACTTCCCATTTTCTCACCCACCCTCTATTTTCCCTCTGTGTTCTCTGAATGAGACTGTACAGTATATGTGAGAGTGTGTGCACTTAAAAGGGGGGGTGGGGCGTCGAGTCGTGGGTCTTAATAAGAGATAGCAGCGTCTTTCTCGCTGCACCGCTCCAGGAATTAGTTGTAACTTGCAGGAAGGATGAAGAAGGGTGGTAGCGCGAGGGAGGGGAGCAGACGGGGACTTTTGTTGAGGTGCAGAGACCTCCCGCACCCATAATTTTACCTCACTGCATGACAATTAACCCACAGCTCATGGATTTAGCAGGGGGGGCTGGTTTAGGGGTATAGCACAGGGTGCAGAGTAGTCATGGGAGGGTGGAGGGGGGGAGTCCAGCAATGTGGTTATTAAACAAAGTCTGCCCCTGCTTCTGAAGGTCGTCTGATGGCCACATTTTCCATTTTTCACCTTCTTTCTACTCTCAAATGCCCAACAAATCTCTGGTGGAGCTTGTCAGTCATTAGGAGTGCAGTGATGTGAGTACAGAGCAGCTTGTAAATGACCCGTCTGTGTGAGCAGGACCACCTGGGTCCCAGTCAGCCTCCTGGGCGTTTCCACAGCTCACTCCTGCAGAACTGGGTCCTCCCGGGGTTTCTGGATATGAACAGGACACATCCTGACATGGGCATGGCCGTGTTCCCTGTTATCAGCAGTCGGTAAAGAGCAGGCTACTGCTCAGTGACAATGGGCTGGTTGAGACTTAGCAGGAAAGTGACAACAGTCAACAATGAGACTATTCTATCAGCTGCGCCGTCCCACCATAAAATGCCTGCATCATCATTTGGGTAATTAACTGAATACCAGATACAGGAAAATCTTAGTAAAACTAAATGTCACCAAAACATTATTTTATGTAAGTAATTTAATTCAAAAGAAAAACTCTTACAGCAAATAAATTCAAAGCCTAATGAGAGTTATATTTTAAGTCTTTATTTCTGTTATTTTGATGTGAATATTGCATAAAACCAAGACAAAAATCAGGGTTTCTGCAGGCTTGATCAACTCATATTTAAGGTTTTTAAAGACTAATATGAATAACATTTAAGACTTGTATCACGACTGAAATGTACAAGAGAAAATTGCATATTTTACATTGTAGTAGTGCCAAGTTTTTTTTGCACAGAATGCACATAACATTGTCTAGGTTGGCAAGTAGTAAGCCAGTGGAGAAGACAAATGTTGTCCAGCAAACTGCTAAAAAAAAAAAAGAAAAAAAAAAGCTAACTATTTTTATGCTTTTTCTATGCTTAGAACCTTGCCTAGTTAGCCAGGTTCTAAACAGCCAGTCTGAGGGAGCCTCAATCTCTGTTGCTGGTGCAATTTTTTCTACCAGGGATTTCCTTCCACTAAACTTTCCATCAACATACTTGGTTCTAGACATGCAAGAACAGCAGCGACCTCTTGTAGCTTTCCCTTTGTCAAGCCAGCAGTATTTTCCATGATTGTGAAGACCAGAACATATTTTTGAATAATAGATATAGATTTATTGTAATATTCTAATTTTAAGAGATGTTTTTTCTCATTAGCAATATATCATCAAAAATAACAGAAACACTTGAACACTCATTACTACGTGTAATGAATCTATAGATCACAAAACTGGCTTCCCAAACTGAAATACATACATTTTTCAGTGATAAATTTGACTGTCATCAAAAAAAGAATTAGATATTTTGCTAAGTTTAAAAATCCTAAATGAAAGTATTCAATAAAAAAAAATTATAAGTGTTGTAAATTACACTTAAAACTAAGGATTGCAAAATAAAATATGTTTTTATTCCCCTCAAGGATGCAAGAACATCTCTGAATAATCACCTTGAAGAACCAAATGAAACCTGCATGTTTGCTCACTCTGTTCTACAACATGGGCCGAACGGGCGCCAGCATCAATCGTCTGCTAAATAACAGCACACAAAAAGCCTACACCAGCACTCTGTAGTGAATGAGGATTTACAATAGAGCTGGCCAAGCAAGCCGCTGTCACACACCACCCAGGGGAGCAGACAATACCACAGCTGTGGATCAGAGCTGCGCTGCTCTCTAACTGAGTAGAGGCAGCGCTGGAAAGGAATCACACATTCCTGAAGAGGGTAGAAAGCCCCGGAGAGGAGGTGGCCAGCTCAGGCTGAGGCCGAGGTTTCCAGCTGGCCCTCGCTCACACACCCCGGGGGCTCCCCTCTGGCCAGGACCCCAGCCAGGGTACTTAGCAGCTATTATATGAAGGGTAAGTGTCTGATGTACTGCTTTGAAGTTTCAAATCCAAGCAAGATAGACAAACATATAAATGATAAAGTATGTCGGGAAATCAAAGGCTGGGCTAAATCAAATACTGCAAAGTGTCAGTTTGTCATTATTCAATGATGAACTGGTACATGATTCTAACATCATTATACACTCTTATTAACAATGAGTAGCAATATCTAAAAATAACTCATTATAGTTCTTTTTAGGAGAATTATAGTGAGTTCTTAATTCATTTAATTTCATTTATTTCTTTTGAACAATTCGAGTTATTGTCAGCAGAAAAAGATAAACTCGAACGTATAATCAAGAACATTGTCCACACATTTTTTTATTTTGTTACATTTACTATTTGGTTTTAGAAATGTACAATTTAAACATTTACCATAATACTTATCTCTACTTCAAGTGAAAGATGACACAAAACATAAAATATATTTCTAGATGGGAAATGTGTTTCAGCAGCGGCTGAGTATTTACAGAAATTTTTTTTAAAGGTTTGCCTTTAACTGCCAACTCTGGTTAATTGCCATCTAGATCAGTACTCTTCCACAGTAGTTCAATTACATTATGGAGTTCCTCAAGGTCCATTTTAGGCCAGCTTTTGTTCTCTTTGTATATGCTGTCTCTGGAGTTAATCAATATATTGACAATTAACAGATAAATACATAAAAATCACCTAACAATGTGAATTTTTTGCCCATTTGGAACATTTTTTCATAGAATCTGTTTTTTTAAACACATTTTTCACCAATCACAGATGCTGGAGCCAATTCCTGCATTCCTTCTTCCATCCTGTGTGCGGATGTAAGGCTGAAGGATAAACGAGGGTCCCGGGCTCCTTCCAGGAGAACGCTCCTGAGCTACAAGTGCGTGTAAAATTAATCACCACAATTCTCCACAAACAATACAGCCACTGACATGACAATTTCTCCCAGAATGCCATCTTAATCTCCACCCCACACACAAAAATTATGGGAATAAAAAAAAAAAAACAATTTAGAGAAACCCTCCTGTTTATGCAATTCCCTGAATACCATTTCCATTGCTGCTTTTTCCAACAAAGTCATTAGGCACACACCAGCAATATATAAATGTTGCTGTATAGATTCCATTAACTAATTCTGGGTGAATTGTAATTGCCGAGTCTGATCTGTCTCTGTGCCTGGTGCCTTATTAAGGCAGCCTGTGGTGGGCGAGGAATGTAATATTGACGTCCGAGACAGACACAATCTCAGGCCCACGGGCGAAAGGAATATTAAACCGCTACTGTATTCTGCTGCCTATCTAGCCCTCCTCTCCGCCACCCCTCAGCTCTATCCTCACGCCGTAGCCAGTAATGAGGAAATAACATCTTCATTAGACATCTGTTTAACTGTATTAGAGGATAAGTCCTGGGGGAACCATTGGTCATGCTGAGGATGGGGAGAGCAGAGGAGGTCTGTTGGACTACAATATGACACATGAGATACAGCAAAAAAAAAAAAACAGAAGGGAACAAAAGAGTCCAGGGGGTTTGGGGGACGGGGGGGATTCTGGAAATGCACGGTGACTGGAATCAGCTGGGACTGTTTGTGCTCCGCCAACCCAGATCAGCAATCACCTGGTTGAAAGCTAAAGATCCAGGCTTTTCTCCAGACAGTGAATTTACCATTTGAACAGGTTCCACAGTGCACTTTTGTGTAGAAGTTATTACTGAGGGAACAACTTTTATACTAAAAAGTTCTTACTTCTAAAACACAAACATTTAGCTTTTTCTAGTACAGGAAGGAAGCACAAAAGCTGCAAGAAGCTTCTAGAAAGGAAACTGTTCTGTATTTGTAGATTTTCACACCTGAGCCGTTTTTGGAAAATACTTTTTATTTTTACTATAAACCAACACTTCAATTTATACACAAAGTTTAACAAAAATTATGTTTGCATAAATATATGTTATTGAGGTTCCAATATGTGGTGTGGTGTGACAAATTAATGTAATTAATATAGAATAAATGATTGTAAAAAAATTGTCACATTTGATGGTCACTGAGCAGTTACCTAGCAACCCGAGCTGAGCTCCAGCACATTTGGTCAGTTGGTTTTATCGGTGTATGTGCTGTAGAATGGCTGCTGGAAAAGACGAGTGTTTTGTTGTCGAGTTACTATTCAGAAACAACTTGCTGCATTCAGAAGTAGAGCAGGAGGCTCTACTTCTGCTTTTCAAAGATGTACGGTTGTATTATTGCGCATCTTTTTGCAGCCATTTTCACATGCGAGTGTAAATGTTGACTTGAGGCCAGAAGCAACTTATTTGAATTTAAAGTGACAAAAGGCCCTAAAATATCTCATTCTAAAAGGAGCTCAAAATAACACTGTCTCATTATCAAGATGAACAATGTATATAAAATGTCATTAACCTGTTCGGTTTAGCCCATTGACCTCTCCTAACCTCCTCAAGGAAGCATCATAGGTCACCTTTAATAGTTTTTAAAAAGGAACTTGCTAAAATCCATGTCGGACTTTCAGACCTTTACAAAATCAGTGACTAGAAATCGGCCTTTTTCTCTCAGTGCATCTTTAGAAAAACTCATTTTCTTGTGTCTGCTCGGGATAAAGATTTCATCCGGGCGCAGCAGATGTGAGAAGGAGGGGCAGCCTGGTCACCTGCAGGGAGAGGTGAGAAAGGCATCTAACAAAACAAACCTATTCAGCTGTTCTCACCAACACGATACACCTTAGTCCTGTGGAAAAACAGCCCACCTGAGCGAAGAGAAAACGTGCCATCATGACCATATGGCGAAGGTCCTTATAAGGAGCAGGAGATGGATGAAAGCCCATTCTCCTGTCCACTGAGGCATCAGCTGTGCCACATGAGCCCTCTCTGGAGGGAAAGAGAGGTCAGACGTGTTTGCTTCCGCAGGTCTGTTATGTAATCAAGTGATCAAACCAAATGTGCTGATGACTGAGTGTTTTTCTTTTTTGTTTTTTGTTTTTTCCATTTCCCGATATGACGGCTGTCGGCTCTTAACGCGCCCGCTCTGGGTTTCTCAGGATAAGCTCAGGAACGGAAAGAGATTCCTCTCAGGTAGCAGAGATTCAGAGCAGCTTTAGCAGATAAACTGTGAAATGAGAGAGAGCGCGTAATATGGAGCTGTCTGGATTATCCCGCTACGAAGGGTGCATTCCTCCACAAACTCACGGCTGAGACCTGTGGCACTTCACCCAACATTTCCTCCGTGAAACCTCTGAGTGCAATCAATGGTGATTATCGTTACGTCCGGCATCCTCAAAGGCTTGTCAGGCCGTGGTGTGAAAACATAAAAAGACATGCAATTTGGCAATCAAACCGCATGATCGAGCCAAGAGGGCTGTAATTGACAAATCAAAGGAAGGCTAAAATGCTGCATTTAAACTTATGCAAGAGAGAGAATTGGCTTCCGAGCCTATCAACTTACATTCCCTCCACATTAACCACGGCAATCTGGCCAACTAATTTAAACTGATACATCAAAGGCTTGCCATGTTGGGTGTATTCCAGACAAATTTCAAGGTCTTACAAATTTATCATTTGATGGAAACTGCCAACAAGTACCCACATTAATTTCAATATTTCTTCCCATCTGAACATAATCACACGACAGAATCGTTTGATTGGGGTTGGGTATATTTCTGAGCGGAAGAAAAACTGCACGCAAATGTAATAGAAAGAGACAAAAATAATGTTTCTGAATCTAATTACTGAAGGAAAAGATTCAGAGAATTTGCAACGAATAATCAGCTGGTCATTTTTCTAATGAAGAAAAGGTCAGAGCAGAGTTTACCGACAGGAACCGAATCAATTTTAAAATTCTGGATTCATCCACAATACAGGGGGCAACATGTCAAAACTACATAGTTTTCCAGACTCAAATTTCCAGAGTTTTCAGTCCCATCAGTCCATTTTGAAAGTATAAATGCCAGGATTCATTACAGCTGGTTGTTAGGCTGTAGCTCCTTCTTAATATTTAAATAAAGCTTGTAGTTTTCCAGACAGCAAAGGAACTCCAAAAGTACCCAGTTTTCTGCTAAAGTGCATTTGACCATTCTTGTGGACCTGTCAGTAACTCCCTCGCTACACAAAATGTTCCACAGACTCATAGCCCAACCTAAAGTAGGTCCTGGACAGATAATAACTAAAGCTTTTTATGCTTATTTTTCCAAATTGAAAGCATAGATTATACATTCTCACTTCAGCTTATGTGATGAGACTGTGCTCTGGCTCAAGTCTTCTCTATTCCACTGAACCGGGTTGAGTGGAGGGTATGGTTTTAGCTTCTCATAATGACCATTTATTGGAGTATAATCCATAACTGAATCTAAATCCTCAGAGATTACAATAAGGCCACACGCAGAAATCTAAGCATCACCCTGGCATGTTTTCTGCCAATGGAATAAAAAAAGAAGCCAGTTCTCCAACTTGCTGCAATATTGCAATAAATTCAATAAAACTGAAAAATATATTTTTTTTATCGATTATTCTATTGATTATTCTGATGATTAATCAAATAAAAAATTGCCACATTCCACAATTTTTCAAAAATACATTAAAAGATGCAAATAAACCAGTTAAATTCCCTTTTGAATAAGAAAAAAGACTTTTTATGACCTAAAATGCAATAACCAAGTTAAGCTAATGCTATGCTACCTGTGAAGTTTTGTATAAAACATATTTACAAAGAAAGGTGTATACATTGTAACTATAGTTATAATATATTTATTGTAAATATATGCAAAAGATATTGTTTTACTACAATTTTGGCCTATTTACTGTTCTAAATATGTTCTATTTTCAGCAAATGACCTTTTTTGAGTCTGTATACTACAGTTAAAAATTAATCAAGTACTAAATTAGCAGATGACTGTTTTAATAATTAATTAATTGTTTCAGTCCAGAAAAAAACTGCATTGACAGTGGTCCTGCAATGCATCCTTCTTCTCTTTCAGTATATAGGAGATTTCTGGTGCAGTCTGAACTGAAAGGTTTCCTAATTTATGTCATAGCCTTGCTTTTTGCTGACAAACACACATACAGGCAAAGCACCACACATCTGGCACCGTCACAATTTCATCTTCGTTTGCTCTCCTGCTGCACGCTCACAGAAGTTGCATCATGCTCCCATCACGAAAGAAGCAAATTCGATGTGGAAGATTGGAAATGTTTCGGTTTGCATCAACTGGGACAAAAAAGTCAAATGGTCACACTGAGCCACCACCAACAATGCAACATGGAAAATGACCGTGATCAGCATAAGGGTGATGTAAGGCCAACCACAAGGAGGAAAAAAAAAGATGCACAACAAACGAATGCATCAGATACTCCTCACATGATGGAGTCAGCATGCAGGCGAAGCTGCATGGTGGGTAGATGACAATGCAGAGACCGTAACCTGTGTTCACGGTTGAGTGAGGGGAGAGGTGGCTGAACAGAGACGAGAGGGAGGAGCACGGTTAGCGATCCTGCTCCCCTCAGACACTGGAGGCAAGAAGGGGGAGATTAGAAATCGTGCAATGTCAGGATTGGGAGCATGCTGGGCAGCGCTGGGGCAGGAGAACATGGGACGTCAGGGGAGGGCGGGGCTGCAGGGCACCATAATTGTGATATACATACACACACACGCGCCATCGCAGCGGGTGGTTGATGGGTAAACAGGCAGGGAAGGGCGGTGGGAGGAAGGAGGGCAGCTGGGTTCTGCTGCTGAATACTGAACAGAGGATCAGGGACGCCACTGCATGTCAGTCAGGACCTAAAAATACTGCTCCATGTTACAGATGGCATCAAAAGTAAGCAGAGAAACGTTGAGATGACGCTTCCATTCAGAGCTGGCTAAATTGTACTTTACAACGCTTTGAAAAAAAGATTCAGGAAACGTTTTTGTATCTTCTCAAATAAAAATGTGAAAAAATCAGCCTCAAAAGTCACTGCATTAGTCAACAAAATCAAAAACAAAATTTGTTTCTCAAAACAGACAACCCACTTAAGTAAATAATTATAAACTGAAATGCAATTGACCACTCAGAAAAAAAATAATGATCAGAACAACAAACATTAGTGATCAAATGCCATTGTTTAAAGAAAACCATAAAAAGCTACATTTAACCCAAGAAGGTTCTCTGATCAAATGAGATCTAAGTCAGACTTTTGGGAAAGCAATAATGCACGTCACTTCACACACACCGTTCCCAACAGAAAACAGGGTGGTGGCAGCATCATGCTGTGGAGAGGCTTTTTTTTCATGTGTTCGACAAAAAAATCCAAAATCTACTGAGGATCTGCTGCCAGTCTGTTAAGGGACTAAACATGATTGGATGGATGAGATCTTTGTATGTGTATTATTGACTATATCAAACAGGAAAAGGTTTTGCCTTTGGTTGTTTTGCTAAAGATGAAGATGCTCTATGGATGTCTTATAGGAAATTGCATAATAATAAGTTAATTGTACAGATGTAAATTAGAAAGAATAGATGTTGTGAAATGAAGTAAATATGTAATATGTAGAATGTTGGATAAATTGTAAAATTTACTCAAAAAGGTAAGGAATGCATTTACTTTGAAGTAAAAAAAAAAAAAAACTAAAATCAATGTACAGTAATGACAAAACCGTAGAGCAGTTAAGTATGTATTTTCATACCTGCAGACTGTCAGAGTGAAGCAACCACAAGCTGCAGCTCCTAGAAGGCTGCACATAAGGTTGACACTGTGAGCTGGAGACAACCAGGGCAGCAGATACATAGACAAACGGGCCAAGAGGGTGAAGACTGGATATCCTGGAGGATGAGCCACCTGAGAACAAGATGACAAAACCTTTCATTAAAACAACTCAAGCTCAGTCAGATTAGTAGAAAAGAAGACACATTTCCAGAAAGAACAATTCCAGTTATAGCGGGCCAGATTTGGCCAGACCTTGAGTTTGACACATGTGGTCTATCACATCTTTTGTGGTTTAAAGTGACAAAATGTCAAGAAATTCAAGGGGTATGAATAGGTTATAAGGCACTGTATGTTGCATTAGCAATCCTTTATAGATAATGCAGTCATATACAACAGAAATAAAGAAAAACTAGCTTGGTATGACAGCTGCTGACTTTGCTACTACAGCACACATCTCCTCCTGCTTCTTCTGGCCTCTTCCCAAGGACAACACAGCTCCCCTGGGCCCGTGATGAAGCACGTGGTGCTCAACTGCCTCAGCCCCCGAGCCACCTAAGAGCCGCAGTTGCTCTCGCCTGGGGGATCTCGGCAATCACAGCAATTAGCCGCTAAGTCTCCTCCACCCAGATAAAGGCTCAGTCATTAAACACAGGCTCATTCCCTGGCACTGATAACACGAGCTGTGCAGTCAGGGAGAAGGAACAGCTCCTCACAAATGAGAACAGAGCTGAAAGGTGAAAAAGTGACTGCTGCCACAGTCACCTCAAACAAGGAGAAGTCTTGGTGGGTAATTTCAGCTGTGAAAAAGGGAATAAATCTGAGTGAACATGAAAACATGCCACAGACTTGAAGATGCATCTAAAGAAATAAAAGAAGGTCTAATGAGGGATTGTTTGAAGGATGCAGGAAGAGCTAAACAACTGATCTAAGTGCAGAGACATGTAGCTGAAGGCCACTGTCGGAGCAAATGGAAGCAGATCTCTGCAGCTCTGGGGACCATGAGAGGGGGGCTCCGGCAGCTTGGGGCAAAGGGACAGCCTGCGAGGCCCTGGGGAGGCCTGAACGGCAGACAGGCAGGCCACACGGACTGCAGCACTAACCGCAGGATTACTGGCATAGTGACACCGACACAGCCTCCCTAAAAGGATCACAGCGGCGTAATAAACTTTATTAAATAATAAAACTTATTATAACTGTTAACCCGATTTAGTTCATTCTTTGCGGCTTACACACACACACAAAAAAGAGGGGTGGATATAATAAGCCTTATACCGTACATAAGGCAAAGCCTACAAAAGCCATCGCCTTACCATTGACTTTAATTGGATTTGAAAAACGGGTTGCAAATTATAGCATTCTCTACTTGCAACTTAGTAAAATAAGTGTATAGAAAAGCAGGGGGAAAACCTGTGGACTGAAAGTAAATTAATCTGCTTTCTGCCCATGCTTAATTAAACTTCCCTAATGCTTATAAGAGTTAATGAGTGAATTGATTAAACAATACGGCTAATACTTACCCCCAGCTCACATGCGGTGGTGATCAGCTCTCCTGTGGAAGGGAGAAGGGAAGGAAATTAATGTAAACCCAATAATTATTATTAAGAGACAAGTCTGCTCCCAAAGTTTTCCCAAATCAAATACTTGCACTGGGGTTTTGCATTAATTTGCCAGGATCAAAACCTGCAAATCTTCCCAGTGTGACATTTCCTAAGCGGCACGCTCATTCTCTTCATCTTCCGCGTCTCCCCTGATGCCACCCTCCCTTCTTCTGCACACACACACGCAGATATAAACACACGCACAAACCATGAGACTCCCTCTCCAATGCCCTGTCACACAAAGACACATATATGCAGATCTGAGAATAATGCTTCCACTTCCATCCTCCCCGTGCATCAGGGTCCCTTCCCTTCTTCCTTTCTTTCACCGTTCAATGTGCCTCTCTGCCGCTCCCACACTCCCAGTGTCTTAGTGTCTCCTTTAGTCCGTTGGGCACAAACAGAAAAGGCTACGTCGGTGACAGTCACAGAATGAGGTAAGCTTTAAAAAAAAAAAGAGCCGGCTGCGCAGTTTTCTGACAAGCTCTGTGTGAGGCGCCGCACAAAGTGAAAAGAAAACCCCTAAAAGCTATTTGAGGCAGCTTTAATGTATCTGGGCGCAAACCCATTTGTGCCAGAATACACCCAGAGCGTTTCAAATTATACTGATTTTTCACCCAATGTTTGCATCTCCCACTCATGGAAATTGAAATTTGGTTCAGATTAAATGACATTGATAAATGCTGGGGGGATCAAGATGGCTCCCTCTACTGGTGCTCCGGGGGAAGTCCTCTTCTCGTCATATTTATCCAGTGAAAACATGCAATGACGTTTACTCAAGATTTAGGAGTCAAACTAGTTCTCAAACATACCGTACCAACAGAGAAATGTAAAACCACAAACGTCAATGTATTATTATTGGAATTTTATGTGACAGACCAGCACTAAGTAGTCCGTAACTGAGGTGGAAGGACAACTATACATGTTATTTTTGGAGGGGTTAAATAAAAATGTGAAAAGTGTGGCGTGCCTATGTATTCAGCATATAAGCAGACAGAAACCACCTAGTTAGAAAATAAAGTCTGCCTGTGAGTAATGTTTAGCACAAAGGCGGTTTTGGCAGTTCCTGAATCAACCACCCACTCCCAAAACATGGTGGTGGCAGCGTCATGCTGTAGGAATGATTTTCTTTAGCAGAAAGAGAAGATGTTAAAAATTGAAGGGAACTAACATTGCAAACTGAACCTCATAAAATAAATACTGCTCTAAGAAAGGAAAATTATGCACCACCCAGGAAGGCTTCCCAAGAACAAGCTGCACAACTTTACAGCTCAACAGTAAAATGTTTGCATTCATTCATATTTTGAAATGTAAACACAGAATTTATTGTTGTTTTTATGAAACCTTAGTGGAAAAAAGTTTTTAAAAAAAAGTCAGTTTTTTAGATTTGGAAAAAATATCAATTTGAGTTTTTCCTTTTTAATTACAAGAAGAATCAAAAACAATTATTTTCCTCACATGAAAGATAATAGTTGTGTATAATCTCTAAATCTGCGATTTAAACTCGTCTCCAGCTATTTGCCATGAAGAATGTGCAAAAATGTCAGTGTCTAAATGTCCATCAACACCTTTTCTGATTTTTATTTATGAAAAATATTCCAAACCATCCAGAATCTTCCTTTCACTTTGCAATTATTTAAAATCACACCAAACCACATTGGAGTTTGTGGTTGTAACATGACACAATGAGAAAAAGTTCAAGGGGTAGAAATACTTTTTGCAAGGCGCCATAAAAACATAAATGGTTATTTCAAATGCAAGCCGTTGTAAGTGTGTTTACATATCACAAATAAACATATGCAGAGCAACAACATCGTCCACAACAGACCTCCATTTTAGAGCAGAATGGCTGAATTTCAGATGGCACTGGCTGCTTCACATATTTTGCAACCCTGTCGATACAGCGAATTACGATGCCTAAAATTCTGCCACACGAGGAGCCCAAACACTTATCAGTCTAATGGACCATGAAGTCAGAACTCCTCCACCTGCACGGCTTAAATGTTTTTACAGCTCAGTTTCACCTGGCATCAGCCGCCAGCTACCAGCCATCATTCCACATCACACTTTCTCATCCTTCATCAGTTTCTCAATTTCACTCATTTTCCCGCAGTAGTGGCACACTTTTACCCCATTCAGCACAGAAACTAGCACTAAGCCAAAACATTCATCTCAGTGCCACAGAGATGCGGTTCTGCAGCCCCAGTACTAAAAAGGGAAAATATTGACTCTACAGGGATGCAGCAC
The DNA here is from genome assembly GCF_904066995.2 of Poecilia reticulata. Classification (NCBI taxonomy): domain Eukaryota; kingdom Metazoa; phylum Chordata; class Actinopteri; order Cyprinodontiformes; family Poeciliidae; genus Poecilia; species Poecilia reticulata. The sequence continues at coordinate 19,858,657 of NC_088851.1, forward strand.
GGGTGCCAAAAGTCTTTGTGATTGTGGAGCATGGGCACCCACATCAGTCTTCTCATAATCCCCATCATTTCCACACTTCACATTCCTAGACAACAGCGTACCCACGGGGCTGCGCTCAAGCCTCTCCAGGGCACATCACACCTAAAGAGATTAGGACACAGAGACGGAGACCTGGAGAATTCGGAAGGGTGTTCAGCTGGCACTATCAGAGCGGGCATCCTGCACCGTCCCTAAACACTGTGGAGAAGGGGCTGGCCGTTTTTTCAAAGACCCTGCTAGACAGCAGCACAACCAGCAGGGCTACTCAGCGCTCCAATTGCCCGCTCCTCTCCTCAGCTCTTTTTTATGTGGTCGAGCTTTCCTTATCCTTTCATTCTCGAGAAACGCTTTCCCTTCTGCAGCTGAGCAGTGCACACCTAACAAGTAGAGCCTTCACGCCTCCAAGTCCACATTTATAAGTTTGTAACCTTGCTATCACTTCTAAGTAAATTAATTGTATGAGGCATTACCTCAAATAAAATCCATTTTAGGAATGGTAGACAAAAAAAACTGGACTTTACCTTTAAAACATCCTGAGTGAGATGTAACAGAGTTGCAAATTAAATAAATATATTACCATTACAGAATGAGTCTCTGTTGATGTCACAGGTGTCATGTTTTAGCTGAAATATCTAGGTATAGTCACGTTAAATAGAAACTACATCATTTTTCATCAAATTTTCATTTTTCAATTTTATGATTTTACACATCAGGACATAGTAAAACTGATCTCACCTTAAGGTTTAAATCTAACCGCAAGTGTGTAAAATACACAGCAATTTCTAAATTGTATGAAACCAAAAGTAACAAGACAAGACCAGCTGTGTATGAAATAAACTAACTAATCCTTGCTACTTTTGTTGGATTTAAACCATAAACTAGCAATTATTCAGATACACTCAATTAATTCATCTTAATTTCACTAACCACCTGTAGGAAAGCAGGAGATTTGACACTTAGTCATTTTCTGCTGCAACACAATGCAAATGAGGAATGACACTAGCAATGACCCAAAAGAAGCAACAGTTTCTGCACCAACCAAAGAGAAATCACAGAAAACTCAAGTACTCTCTGTCAGGCTGCACAGTTAGCATGTAACTGATGTTACACAGTTAGCATGTAAAATGTTAAAGTTCATGCAAAAAACACAAAAAAAAATCCTGATTATTATTAAAAATCATGGGATGAAGCCATGAAAGTAATGAACAGAATTTGTGACAAAGGGCAGCCTTGGCGGAGCCGACTTATTGCCGGCAATGCGTCACTGAGGAGCTTTTTGACCACCTCGGCGACCTCGTCCCCAGAGACTGGAGAGCCCAACCCAGAGTCCCCAGGCTCAGCTTCCTCAACAGAAGGCATGTTGGTGGGATTGAGGAGGTCTTCGAAGTATTCTGCCCACCGGCCGACACCATCCCCACTATAAACAGTGTTGGTGCTGCACTGCTTCGCCCTCCTGAGACGCCGGATGGTGAACCAGAATCGCCTTGAAGCCGTACCCGAGCCGCATGCCGCTTCGCCCGCCGGTACCCATCAGCTGCGTCTGGAGTCCCACAGGCCAAAAAGGCCCCATAGGACTCCTTCAGCTTGACAGCGTCCCTCACCAAAAGCGTCCACCAACAGGTTCGAGGGTTGCCGCCGCGACAGGCACCAACAACCTTGTGGCCGCAGCTCCATTAAGCCACCTCGGCAATGGAGGTACGGAACATGGTTCACTCAGACTCAATGTCCCCGAACTTCCCCGGAACGTGTTCGAAGTTCTGCCGGAGATGGGAGTTAAAGCTCCGTCAGACGTTCCCAGCAGACCCTCACTACACGTTTGGGCCTGCCAGGTCTGACTGGCTTCCTCCCCCACCACCGGAGCAAACTCACCACCAGGTAGTGGTCAGTGGACAGCTCCGCACATCTCTTCACCCAAGTGTCCAAGACATACGGCCGCAGATCAGATGAAACTATGACAAAATCGATCATCAAGCTGCGGCCTAGGGTGTCCTGGTGCCAAGTGCAAATATGGACACCCTTATGCTTGAACATGGTGTTCGTGATGGACAATCCGTGACGAGCACAGAAGTCCACAACAGACCACCAATCGAGTTCAGATCGGGGGGGCCATTCCTCCCAACCACGCCCCTCCAGGTCTCACCGTCATTGCCCACGTGAGGGCAATGACGGTCCGGGCGAGGGAACGCTAGATCCAAAGTTCGTCTCCATCATAAGGGGTCTTCGGGCTGCGCTTTGTCTGGTTCCTCACCTAGGACCTGTGTACCTTGGGTGACCTTACCAGGGGCATAAAGCCCCAGACAGCATAGCTCCTAGGATCATTGGGACACTCAAACCCCTCCACCACGATAAGGTGGCAGCCCAAGGAGGAGACAGTATGGACAGAATTTCTAGGCGCAGCCGAGGTGTTGAGGGGATACGTTTTGGTGGCCTTAGGATCACAACTCTGCTTTTTGCGGATGATGTGGTCCTGTTGACTTCATCAGACCGTGATCTGCAGCTCTCACTGGAGCGGTTCGCGGCAGAGTGTGAAGCGGCCGGGAGGAGGCTCAGTGCCTCCAAATCCAAGGCCATGGTCTTGAGCCGGAAAAGGGCAGAGTGCCTTCTCCGGGTCAGGGGGGTCGTCCTGCCTCAAGTGGAGGAGTTTAAGCATCTGGGAATCTTGTTCACAAATGAGGGAAGAAGGGAGCAGGAGAACGACAGGCTGATTGGGGCAGCGTCTGCCGGGAAGCGGGCGCTGTACCGGTCCGTCGTGGTGAAGAGAGACATGAGTCAAAAAGCGAAGCTCTCGATCTACGTTCCCACCCTCATCTGTGGTCATGACCGAAAGAACAAGATCACGGATACAAACAGCCGAAATGGGTTTCCTCCGCAGGGCGGCTGGACTCTCCCTTAGAGATAGGGTGAGAAGCTTGGTCATCCGGGAGGGACTCAGAGTAGAGCCGCTGCTCCTCCACGTTGAGAGGAGCAGGTTGAGGTGGCTCGGGCATCTGGTAAGGATGCCTCCTGGACGCCTCACTGGTGAGGTGTTTCGGGCACGTCCCACCGGGAGGAGGCCTCGGGGGAGACCCAGGACACACTGGAGGGACAATGTCTCTCGGCTGGCCTGGGAATGCCTTGAGGTTCCCCCGGAGGAGCTGGAAGAAGTGGCTGGGGAGAGGGAAGTCTGGGCCTCCCTTCTGAAGCTGCTGCCCCCACGACCCGACCCCAGGTAAGCGGCAGAAAATGAATGAATGAATGAATGAATGAATGAATGGATGGATGGATGGATGAATGGATGGATGGATGGATGGATGGATGGATGGATGGATGGATGGATGGATGGATGGATGGATGGATGGATGGATGGATGGATGGATGGATGGATGGATGGATGGATGGATGGGATAGAGCCACTTTCCTCTAAAAACAATATGGCAGCATGTCCATCCATCCATCCATCTTCTTTACACCCTTGTCCCTAGTGGGGTTAGGAGGGTTCGGCTGGTGCCTATCTCCAGCTAACGTTCCGGGTGATAGGCGGGGTCACCCTGTACAGGTCGCCAGTCTGTCACATGGAAACACAGAGACAGACAGGCAAACAACCATGCAAACACACTCACACCTAGGGAGAATTTGAACCTGATAGTCATGTTTTTGGACTGTGGGAGGAAGCCAGAGTACCCGGAGAAAACCCATCATGCACAGGGAGAACATGTAAACTCCATGCAGAAAGACACCAGGCCGGGAATCAAACCCAGAACCTTCTTATTGCAAGGCTCTACCAACTGTGCCACTGTGCAGCCCATCAAAACTACATTCCTCCTCAAAACTACATGTTTGCTCAAAATGCGCATCACCACATTTGAGAGAAAGTGCAAACCCATAACAGCAGGATAGCTGAAGTTTGATCCAAACATGGTCAAAACAGGACAATGATTCCCAAAGCAGCAGCACATTTGTCTTTGCACCAGCCTGGTTGCACCATACCCACAAAAAATTATTTCATTTGCTGTTATGGGTCGCAGCTTCAAGAATTTCTGTAGCTAATGTAAAGTATATATAAAAAAGAATGTCACTGGTCTACTTTTTTTATTGTATTTGTAATACAGCAGATGCTTACTGTTCTAGATTAGGCTCAACAATGCAATGCTTAATTTACCTAGAGATAAGTAAAAATTTATGTATGCTTTTATGTTCAAAAATATATTCTACAATAATGAACCTGATCTATTGGATGAATAAAAGGACTATTACATGGCTTACTTTGTTTACTTGGCTTTTATTTTGTTTATAACACTAAATATCAACATATTGACTAAATATTTTCTGTTGAATTAACATTTTATAACTTCTTAATATTGTTTTACGATCAGCAATTGTTTTGACCTTTTGGTCACAATTTTCAAGTTTCACTATAGACAAAATGTACTTTTCTAAACAGTGCATCTGCCTTATATTTTGAACCATTAAACTATTTGTTTTGATATACAACTCTTAAACATTTCACATACAACTCTTTTAATATAACATAATGCTGTAAAATCTGAAAGAGAATTTTATTGTATCTTAACCTAACAGTACTTTAATTTTTTTCTAATGTAATTATCAGACATAAATAAAACGATTTTAACACTTTATTTAAAGTGTTTTTATAGATAAAATAAATATAGATTTATTTTATCTATAAAAAAAATCTTAGTGTCAGTATCATACTGGAAAACTGGCATTTTCTGTATAACTGTAGATTAACAAGTTTAGTTTAGAGAGCTTTATGATAGACCTATTATTTGAACGAATGTACCTGCAGCACCATGGACAGCGCCATCTCAACAAAACGCAGCTCTATTGGCTGCCCCCGGAGAACAACAGCAAAGCCACGTGACCTCAGCAGCACGAGTTAGCCTGGTAGCACCAACCTGAGTCTCCTCCGGGTACAGTCCTCTGCACACAGGGTACATACACTGCCGTTACGAAGGCGACCGTAGTCCCGGTCAATATCCAGCCACCCTTCTGTTCCGCAAACATTTTTATGCGCTGTAAAATCCAGGAAGATGTCACCCGTGTGTTGCTTAGCTAGCAAGTAACACTTAGCATGCCTCCACATTTAGAGCCAAGCATTTTAGACTGAACTCTGAGCTATTTTGTGTTGTTAACTACACAACCACACACGGACAACGTGTACCTAAGTTTCTATTTTTTATACATAAATGGCTTTCGTCTTAAACGCATGATAATTAGCTAAGTTGAGGCGTTTTTGTTGCCTTGGATTTAACATCCGGGAGCTACACACGCCGTCTAAAAAACCTCGCGATATTACCGAACGGGAAGTAATGAAAGGAAAAGTTGTCAGAAAATCTGGAGATATAATCCTATCAGTGTTCGTGTGGCTCGAGAGACAGAAATAGCAGCTGTTACTGACTTTGACTTTACTTCCACTCATATGGAGAAAAACGGTCATGATCTGTGTTTATTTATGTTTACTTATTCCACGGTCTTTATACGAGACTCCAGAAGCAAAATGATTCTTCATGCGTTTAATGCAGTGCATAGATAATTGAAAGATGCCTCATCTGCAATGTTCCAGTTACATTTATCGTTTTAATTGTTTCAAAAGCACATCTGGCATGTTTAAATCCACACTTAAAGGCATCTTTACGAAACATTGTTGCTTAGTCTGAGCCAAAAATTACCTATTTATTTTTCAAAAAAGGTTCATTTCCATACATGTGCTGTTTAGATTTATCATAGGGGCATTTATGTATATTGAGTTCCCATTTGCACTCCTCATCAGTATCTTAGAGTGACTGTGCATGCAACACACAACTACCAGAATTTGGTACGCATGTTTGTGTTCATTGTGAGATGTCTTATGGACACAGTGCCTATGTTATGCGTACATACATTAAGCTCCAAGTCCAATAGCAAGTTGATTGTTGATGTTGTTAGTGTGCTTTTTCAAGTTTTGATACTGTTGGGGCATGTTTGTCAGACTATCCAAGTGTCCAATTTTCAACCAGCAAGTTATTGATTCTAGGTCAAATTTTAGAAGGTAGCCCTCTATAGTCATTGTTCAATCAAGTTTGAGCAATGCACTTGTATCTCTGACAGTAAAACAGGCCTATAACTAAAAGGTTTCTTCAGCAGGGCTGTAATGTGAGCTTAACAAAAGTATGGACTGAGAAGTTGCAGACAGAGTTAGAGATAAATGGCTGTTCCAAAATTAACAACTTTAAGCATAACTATTTGCATGGCAAGTCAAATATTTAATGAGGATTAATTTGATGAAGCAAAGATTTGACGTATTTGGCCACAATTGAAGTTCTTTCTGGAATATAAGTCCAGCCTAAAAACCAAAAATTCAGATTCATCATTAATAAACCAAAAATTAATGCAATATATGCGCGCACATGAGGAATCTATTCAAACATCTGACCAACACAGTATCACTGAAACATTTTGGTTAGTTTTACGTATTCAACAGCCTTTCTTGACCCACAAACTGTTTCAGAAACAAACATCACATATATTTAAATTTAACTCCATACATTTATTGCAGTTTTTTAAAATCTCACTTTTATTTACTTTTTTAAAGCTGCATCTTATTACAATTACTAATTTTCTTTTACACTACACCTGAAATGAGATACTTAGTGTCATAAGTGTCTCACAAGCGCCCATATTTCAGAGGTCAAGAGGTGACTGTACGTAAGAAATTGGCCTATTGAACTGATAATAATCCCGGCTCACCATAAATGAGTCTGATCCCCCAGTATGTTGAGCTCTCGATGAGGTGGAGTGGTGTCAGCACCTAACTAACTCTCCGATGGCTCTCTAATCCTCCTCTTCCTCTCGCCGCCACCCTCACTGTCTAATCAGCCTCCGACACATACACACACAGGCAATGCTCACATCCATCTGACACGCAGAAACCAAAGCACTCACCCTTCCTCAGACGGGGGGTTCGGTGGTGGCTCAGCCCTCTCTTCAGTGTGATGTCACTGCTAATCCACGCTCGGTTATCCGCCGGGCTGCAGCAGCGGCGGCAGAGGCACGTCAGGCAGAGATGGGTGGGGAGGTTAATAAAGCACGTCATAAAGACTTCTATTTTCATTTCCTACATCATATGCATTAATGCTCAATAGAGGGCTAATATAGACACAAACGTGGAGTTCTGATAGCAGAGATAAAACACATTCAACGAGGCCTGTAGCTCCAATTCAAGGCGCAGAGGAATCATTAGAGTCTGCTGGATTAAATCCACCCCCACCCCCTTGCATCCACAACATGCAAGGCCTTTTTTATTGACAGCTTGTCCAAAGAGAGGAATTACCCAAACAGTTGAAACTCTCATTCCATATGGCACCACACTATTAACATTAAGAGCAACTGTGCTAAATTCATTATCTTTTCAGATTGTGTGCGAGGTGTATGACAATGTATGTGTGTGTTTGCATGACAGTGTGTGTGATTAGAGAGTTGTAATGTTCCAGCTCTGGGGATTTATTGCATAAGATAAGAAAGGGCATTAATAGTAAATCGTGATGGTCCAGTGGAGCAAAACTGTTGGAGAGGAAATGCCGCCTTTGTCGAGACCTTTCTGCACCATCAACCAACATGTCGTTTTGTGATTTTTTTATTTTTTTTGCTAATGTCAGAAACAGCGGAGGGATGCATGAGCAAGTGGCTTACGAGGCAACCGAGTGAAATTCCATCTATTTGGTTCTGTATTTTCCCCTACTTACCCCATATCTGTTTTAATCTTACCTTAAGCATCCTTGAAATGAGGTGTAATCCAGTTAAGCCCTTTTGAATCTGCTTCAGAGCCATTTTACACCCATTCATCACCCCGCAAACATTCTCTGCTAAACACATGCTCTGGGTCCACGAGCCAAAATGTTCGTACTGGAGACACCAAAAGATTAAAACGCTGCACTATTTGTGAGTGCAAAAAGCCAACCAAACACTTTAAACCATGCAGCTGAGATTTGTCTCATTAGGGTGACAGTGAATAAGCACAACAATTACTCATCACCTACAGTATAGAAGGATATACTATAATGGATATGATTGGTGGGTACAAAAAATAATGTAAATCCCAAATATTTGTGTTTCCAATTGCTAAATTTCAACCATGTGAGTTTTTTGAGGGCTAATTGATGCTCCTGCCCTCATTAAAAATCAAAATAGTAATACATTTTCGAAAAACTGAGTTTGGAAGATGTTTGAACGTCTTACAGAGCAGTCTTCAGTCTGTATCTGAAAATTTAAAGCATTTGACACAACTGCAAACCTACCGAGACACTGTCGTCCGCCTAAACTTACAGGCTGGGTAAGAAATAAATACACGGTGATCCCTGGAGCGAAATCTGGAACAGGCTGCAAAACTCTTGAGTTTGGAGAGAAGGTACATCTTCCAGTAAGATAATAACTAGAGGTGTGCCGATCGATCGGCCACCGATCTTAATCGGCCGATTTCCATGAAAAAGTGTATGATCGGTGATCGCCGATCACGGTCTCTTGTTGCCGATCACACAAACTGATCTCCTGCATCTCATTTCTCAGCCTGCCTGTGCAGCTGGTCTCCTCTTTCCTTCACACTGCACAAACGCGCAGCAACAAATCCTAAGCGATGTGGAACTATAACGCACTGAGTGACTGGGGAAGTTTGCGTGTTGCGGCGGAAAATTGAAGCATGTGGGGTGAAGCAGGTCAAAATGCATCAACATGACGAATCTAATATGGCATAAAAACAATGGCATACTTAACGAAGTTTGGCTACATCGAGGCTCAGTGCAGTAAAAAAGACATATGGAGGATCAGATAGCAGGTAAAGCAGCGCACAGCTACAAACACTCACCCGGATTAGCATGACGGTCAGAAAGCTAAACAAATAACCCGCAAAATTATTTAAGTCTTTCTAGCTGCGATGTAAGACGCTGGTTCTGCTCTCGCTGTTAAACTGCTGCTACGCGCTACAGGTAGTAATATTTCACAGACGGAGCGCCGCTTCTGCTCCACCTGGTAATGACTCTCACACCGAACCTCTGCTTAAAGCTGCAACGTCTAACTTAAAAAATACATTTTACAGACGTATTAAAACTTTCGCTGTCCTAACATGAGACAGATAATCTCTGAAAAAATAATTGATCTCCTCCCTGTTCTGCATAATTACTCTGCTCAGTCAGAAACAGTCAATCAGAACTAGCAGTAATCAGCTAGCCGCCATGCTATCAGGAAGTTTTCATTCAGTAACTCTGGATTGTTTATTTTAATGGAACCTGTATTTGCCTTTGAATGTTAAGTTTTATACTTGAGTCTTTTGGCAATGTTGAGAGGTTTTATTTTGACTCTTTACAGCTTCTTCAGAGCCTTCATACTGTATGTTTTCAGTCTGTTAAAGATAGTATTACCGATAGCAGTACAATTTGCACAATGCCTGTTTTGTTTTGTTATGTTTTTTTCTTGGAAAAAGCTATTTAAAAGCTTTTATCTAAATTAAGGTGAATTCATGGTTCCTTTTTCCACATAATGTAACCGTAGTGCTTATGATTAAAAACATAATAATTATGTGATCGGTATCGGTGATTGGTATTGGTGATCGGTATCGGTGATCGGCCCTCATGGGTGATCGGAATCGGCAGGAAAAAACCTGATCGGCACATCTCTAAAAATAACCATAAACATACAGTCAGAGTTACAATTTAATGGTGCTGATCAAAGGATAAGCTTGTGTTAAAATGGCCTAGTCAAATTACAAACATAAATCCATCTGAGGATATGTGACAAGACTTAATATCGTGAACACTTTCCATCCAATCTGACTGATATTTGCGACAAAGAATTGTCAAAACTGTAAATACGTGGGTGACCAAAGCAATTATACATTAAGTCGTGTTGGTCTGTTTCCTGAAGGGTGTGAATACTTCTCCATAAAACAGGTGGCAAACATTGTTATGTATGTGTCTGCTTAGTGGTTACATTCACTGACTTGTGAAGGGTGTTACTATTTCCTTAGTAATAAAGATTAAACCGGAAAACTTTTGTAAGATTCGATTTGTGTCAGTGCAAAGGACAAAATGGCTCCGTCATCTGCAGAGGACTTTTCAAATGTGTGCTTTTGAAAGAGTTAAAAAAAACACACACACACATTATCATTCTATTATTGTGGATAAAAAGGTCCACATAGTGAGGCCTTGAACCAGCGAATGAGACTTCAGACAGATTAATTCTCCTTTGTGATCCTGTTCTCATTACAGGAAGCCGGGGACTCAAACACACATAATAACAGGGCTGACTGCTGTTCCTTTGTAACATGTGGCTACCTAAATGATCCTAAATAAGATAGATGACAGGGATACGGCAATTCATAATCTGTGTTTTGCACAATGGAGTATAATAGTCTGTAGAGAACAAGGGACAACACACAGAGCTCACGTTTCCATGGCCCAGGGCAGCACACCTCGTCGAGAGCAATTAAAATGAGAGGATTCAATTTTGTCAAACACCAGGAACCTCAGATAAATCGTGTATCTCATTTTCCAGCGCGGGATACTCCCTCACATCGGTGCTATCATGTTTGTTACGGTGTTTTTTAAGACACAGCTGGCAACAGAGTTGGCAAAATCACCCCCTTTTGCCGGTTCCTGCTAATCCCAATCATTTCTGGGAGACCCGGTGGTGGAAAAACGTCAGAGTCCGAGTATGCGGCGACTCAACGGCGGCCTCAAACAGGAAATTTAGCCTGAGCAGAAAAGAGGAGGCGTGGGGGGAGAGCAAGGCAGCACGTCGCTGCGTGGTTTCCATGTGGGAGAAATCCACTTACATTAACTGATAAAGATTTAATTAACACCAGACTCTGCAATTACTCCATAATTAAAGTCATTTGGCCCCTTGTTTGGATGAGTAGGCAAGACGCCACATGCACCTCTGTAAGAGCAGAAGACCACAAAAAGGACATGAGGTGCTCAAAGAGGAACCGCTTTAATGTTTGAATTTAATGCTTGATTTTCCAAACCTCTGCTGCCCACCATATGTTCTGGTGATGTATTTGTTTCTGGTTATTTGTCTTTTATTCAGAAACTCATTTGTTATTCATTGAGATGTAATAAGCTGAGTGGCGTGAGTACAAAGCATCATCAAGAACCACATGAAATAGTAAATAAGCGTGATATAATCATAATCCTCTTCAAACGGCACTGCATACAGCTTCTGATTGTCTTATTCTATAGCAAGGAAGAAATATATGGATTCTGAAACAACTTTTCTTGTCCAACATTAAGACAAAAACAACAGGAAACCCGGTTCGTTTACAAACAGCGAATACGTTACCAGCCTGAAACGGTGAGAAATCAGTAGCAACCTAGGCTTGGGTTGTATGTACAGTATGTGCCCTGCAGAGGATTGTGAGGGGAGCTGAAAACGGTGCACATTTTATCCTGGATGTAGTTCCTAGCTCCTTCAGGATCAGAGCTCCTTCACAGATCCAGAGTGTTTTATCTGAATTATTGATGTGTTTTTAAGACTGCATACTTGTCTGTGTTTTTATAGAATTACATAATGTTCTGTTTCTGTTATACTGTACATTGTGTCTCATAAATGTTACATTTTCTATCAGATTTAGGACTGGACTTTGACTGAACCAATGATGTTTGGAGCTGCTGTCTTTCATTGCTTTCCAGTTTCACTTTTTTTATTTTACAGCTTCTAACAGGTTTTCTGTTGCAAGTTATAAGATAAGATCTTGTCTCGTCCGTTTTCTAAATCCACTCCATATCTTTCGTCATACCCTAAACCTGGTCCTTAAGACCTACTGTCTTTCTGGTTTTACCTCTTTCCCAGCTGCTATGGATTCAGTGAATGGAAGGTTGATTCTTCAGCACTGATTGGCCTGCAGAGGAGACGTTCCTGTCATTTGAATTAGATGTGCTGGAAGGTAATGACAGTACACCCCGAGTGCCTGGATTTAGTGCAATATCTAAAATAGTCATGTTGCTGTTTTCAAAAAGAAATAATGCTTAATCATGATTTACATCAGTTTTCTGTAAGAATATAACCAAACCAAGTAGAAAAAGTAAGAAAAATAATGCTGCTAAATTACTAAACAGCTCTAGCTCGTGTGCATTTATAAACAGCAGTCCTGCATGCAAACTTTCTCAATAAAAAAAAAGAAAACCACCACTATTCCACTATATTTGCATAACCCTGCCCTGCTTAAGGCAGAGGAGTCACTGAGTGATCCCAAAATTAGCATGCTGTCACCTTCGCCGTCTCTTCTGTCATTCAGCAAAACAGGCAAGTGTGCAGACATGTGAACCCATTTCCCATCTGCTGGAGAAATGTTAATCAGGACGCATGCCACCGCACAGCTCCAGTCCTCTCCCAGCGCCGAACCGACATGCAGTGTATTTAAATCGCTTTCATGTGCCCTTATTATAGGGGGAGATGGAGTCAAATAAGAATGATTGGAAATGTCATTGTCAGCATCTTGTGTTGCTTTTTCTTTTTTTTAAGGGAATGTAAACATAAAAACCGAAACATGGCAAACCTATACATCTGGCATTTCTTGTGAACATGACAGCAGTTAAACGGGGAATAAAAGCACTTCGTAATTAAATTAGCTCTAAAAGCCTTGAAAATGCAAAAGATTCATCTGTAATACCTTTAAATATACAGCTGACATGCGTCTCCTTTAGTTGCGTATTTGCATGATTTTTAGTCATGTGCAGATAATTCTCTTTTTCTTGTTTCTAATGTATTTATGCGATGAATTTATGCGCACATAAAAACTTTCATCTCTTTGCTGCGGCTGTTGGATGCCTCAGGGCGCAGTGCCAGCAGCTCTATTGTTGAGGAAACAGTGCCCTCCTGTGGCCTCTGTAGGAAATGCGCAGCAGGGAAAACGGATTCTCATAAAACGAAGAAATGTGCAGAAAACAAACTTCAAGAACATTTTTTTTGGGGGGGGCTTATCTGTAGTAAAAATATCCTGATAGAGTTATCAACATGTAGAGCCAGCACTCGCAAGCAAGATAGTAGGTACAATGCTCACACTGACGCATGATGAAACACATGTGTAAGTATGATTAAACATTACTGCTGTGTTGGCTGAGTGAACACGGCACAGACATCTGGAGTTCAAAGGCGAGGGCTGAATAAGAAAACCAACAAATCTTCAAATGCACACAGCCCTTTAAATCAGTGGATCAAATGCCCCGCAGCCCCCCGCCATTAACCACAAGTATAAAACACAAACTGACAGTCAGAGAAAGAAGCCCAACTCACTCCTGTTTGTTATTTAAAAAATATTTTTATTCTTTGCAAAGGAGGCATCAGGAGCTTCGGTGTGTTCTATGGCTTGTGTACAGAATTCCTGCAGGAAAAAAATTTTAAATACAAATTTCATAGAACGAGCCCTTGGGAGAAACTGCAAGCCCCACCCATGTTTACCGAGGAGGAATGTTTGAGGCGGCTACGCTGCAGCTGTTACAGAATACGGTCTCAAGCAATGGGCACAGTGTTTGAGCTTAAAACTGTTAAGAGGGGAATGCTACTGTACAGTTCCAGGCTTAGTGCATCACCCTGCGTGGCAGTTACATGAAATAAGCCGAAACCAAGAGGTTTCTTAGTGGTATGGAGTAGAAGTAATGCTGCTGGTATTTGTGAAGAATTACAAGAATATTTAGATGGTTTCTCTGTGGAAAAATCCCAAATGCTAAAAAAATAAACATAAATTTTTTTTCCCCCCCGGTAGGGATACCTGAATTCATTTTATTCTTTATGATTCAGCCTGCAAGTTTACTTGAATGCAGTCAAATTCCCACCGTCTTAATGCTCTACTACAAGCAGAACTGATGAGATTTTCACATATGGGAACAGTGTTTTCAAGCCATTTCTCCCAGATTCTTCTGTTTTAGTTCCTCTGCTACTTTGTTCTGGACGACTCGACTCAGCTGACCACAACATCATTTGCTGAATTTGGCATAAAGCAGGATAACATTGTTATTCCAGAAAGACAGGGTTCCTACATATTCTTCCACTTTAAAACTCAAGAGTCAGATTATCAAATATCTCAATTTCCAGATCATGTCAGACAGTTGGGTCTAAAAGTTTAATGTGATTTACTAGTTGTTGTTTTTTTTTTCTTCCAATTTGAGGTTTAGTATCAGCAATACTGAAGAAACACAAACTAAAAACTGCACATAGTCACTCTAATAGCCCAAAATATCTTTTATCTATGCGATTTACACATCTGATCCTGATGTAACAAACTCCAAACTTTTTTTGCAGCGAAACTGCGAGTTTCGATTTTGACAGTACGAGTTATCTCAAGTTATCTCAAACGTGTAGTCATACCATTATTCATTTCTCATTACTTTAAAATAACAAAACTGAAATACCTAGTTTGTTTTTGACAGTGATGTTTTGTTATCTCAAAATCTTGAGAGAAATAAATATTAACTTTGTGTCAGCAAGTTTTTTGTTTGTTTCTTACAAGATTACAAGGGTGCTAGTTTTCTAATGTTATAAAAAACATTACTGAGACGATAAGGTTTTGATATTTTTGTTGGTTTTCCATTAAGATATCTCTTTTTCTCAAGATAAAGTCTCCTCAAGTTCAGTTTGTTTTGTAATGGAAGCCTAATGACTTCTTGGGTTTTTCATTCTTAATTTATATTATCATTTAATGATAACATTTAATGATGACCTAATTTTATTCCCACAGTAGTGGTTGCATTATCCCAAAATTAAAATATTGTGTTGGGGTTTTTTTGTTACAACTGTTATATTATCTTAAGATAAAACTTGATGTTCATTTTTTAACAATAACAGTTTCGTTATCTCTCTGTTTTAATGAACCTTTCATTAAGACAGAGAGCTTCATCTCAAAATAATAAAATATTACTATGTTGGAAAACACTAAGAAACAATAGATACGTATGTCAACTTAGAAATCAGAACAGTCATGTTAGCAGTTGGTTCTTATTGCAAGAAAATTATTTTATCTAACAAAAGTAGGAAATAGTCAGCTTGTAAACTCTAAAAATTTAAATTAAAATGAGTTGTGAGGACGCACGACTACTTTTATACAACTCAAATTAATTTGCTCCGCTTTCTTTGAGCAAGTTATTAGAAAATCATATTCTCATTGTCTGGCAAGTGGAACGTGGAGACAGCGGTTTTCCATACTCATTTTGCTCCATACTTTTTCACTTTAAAAGCTAATTCGACACTTTCACAGTCTTCTGGAGGGTGTAGGAACCCTGCGCTAAGGTACAGAACAGGCTTTGCTGTAATCCCAACCTGTCAGTGGTCAGTCATTGCAGGAGTTTGGGTTCACAGAATCACTTTGGATCACTAAATCGGTGGCCGCTCCCATCTTGCATTATAATCTCACGATGCCACTGAGAACGTGGCCAGGGTTTAACAGCCTTGGATCGGACCCAGTACAGGATAAAGCTAACAGCAGTGCAAGGCTGATCAACAACGTAGGTGTCAGTTGTAAAGCCAAAATGTCACATTTGACTGTGAGCGGGCCTGACATTAACTGAGAAAGCAGGTCATATAATTAGAGCGCCAGCAGAAAGGAGTCGGTGGATTCCCACACCATCATTCTGAAACCCGGTGACCTTCTTTTAATTCCTGCGACATCTCTGCTAGCAGTTCGGGTTGGCATGTGAGATCATAAGAAGCGGTAGGGGTGAAATGATGCAGGGCCACACAGTCCGACCTACCCACACACACACACGCGCACACACACACCTAATCACACATGCATTCATTCTCACACACATCATATATGAAGGAGAAAAATATATTAACATTTGGGTTACAAAACATTCCAACAGCCTCAGTGTAGTAAAGCACACGTGGGTTGTCACCTCTTCCTTTACCTTCCACAAAATATATATATTTTCAATTTCTGATAAAAATATTCCCACTTTTTTTTTTTATCGGGATCTCAGGCACTGAATTTCATCTCTGTACAACTCAAAGTTTGTTCGGTGAATGGAAGCCACTTCTAGCGAGTTACGTGATTTGGATGCCATTAAGAGTTTACCGCCAAGAGGAACGATTGGAGGCGTTTTTTTTTTTTTTTTTTTTTTTTTTTTGCTATTTAGCCATTAAACCCCAAAGTTCCTCTTGGCTTTTCTCCCAGCCAACAGTCCAGCTGTCTGGCTCTGTGAAAGCTCCGTCCCATCAGAAACTAAACAACTGTTTCCTTTCCCAACAGACCCAAAGACACCTGGTGGGAGAAATAAGTCATTCGTTTAAGAGACTTTCTGCAGCAATCTGATGGTAGTGTTGCGAAACATCCTGACGACGAAGCCTTGCATAAAACTGGTTGTCTGGACAGAGCACTCTCTGACTCCGTCCGAAAAGCTCCTAAACAATCTGAAATGGCTCCCTGTTGAACAGGATCCACGTAAACGGTCAAAACTCAAGCAAACTCATTCCATTTCGAGGCTGGTTTGCACAAATGAAGCACGGGTTTTATCTGATCGCTTTCTCAGAACGTTCCGGCAGCAGGGATCCTCGGATCAGTCCACCGGGCCCTGGAAGATCAGCTTGGACCAGCCCTGAGAGAGGCCGAGCTGCGTGGCACAGAAGGGGCAGGCGGCGTGGAACGCGTGGGTGCCGTGGGGCAGAGGGATTTCCGACCAGTACTTGACCGACTTCTCCGAGCACACGTGTCCACACGGCACAAAGGCGTGAGTGGGCGCGCCCGTGTCCACGTAGAAGGCGGGCTCGCAGCCCAGCCACAGCGGGACGTAGGGTCCCACCACCCGGCACATGGGGCATTCCCGCTGGGTGTTGGGCTCCCGCTCGGAGCGGTGGCCCCAGTTGTGGTAGCCGTGTACGTGCCCGCACGCCAGGTAGACCCACGGCTGCTTGTCCTCCAGAGAGGAGAAGGCCCGACTGCGCTGCATGCTGGGGAAGGCGAGTGTGTTGAGACCCACGGGGCACTGGGGCCGTGCCGCGTTGATCTCCTGCCTCAGGGCCTCCAGGTGCTTCTGGGTGGGAGTGTGAAAGAGACCCTCGGCGGTGCGCCACAGCAGAGTGGCCCCACACAGGTCCACCAGAGAGCCGTCCTGCAGGATGTTACTCTCATTCTCCACCTGGAAAAAGGGAGACAGATTTAAGTTCGACAAAATTACACACAGCTATTCAGTTACATAGAAAAATACCTAATAAAACCTGTTAGAAGTTCAGGACTGCGCTCAATGTTTGCTGCCTTTCCCACTTTCTAGCAGAACAACAATGCTACACGTGCAGCCTGAGCTACAACTAGAACCTCTACATCAGTGGTTTAAGGTTTTTGCGCTTTGGGCCAAAATCACTCAGGGGTCATACTTTTCTTAAGTTAAAAATGCTGTGTAATTTTATTAGAAATCTTTCATTGTTCTGATTGAAGCATGCAATATTTTCATGAAACAAAGTAAAAGAGAACAATTTACTGAAAACTGCCTCAGATGTTTTCCTTAATAAAGCAAAGGTGTATATGTTGCTAAGTGTTTTGGTAGAAAGTTTTCTGTTTTGTTGGTTTGATTTTCAGTGTAATCTCAGGAACAGAGACAGGAACTTTCTTCAAAAATCCTTGATGTCTTTGGCCAAGTTTAATGGCTGAGTGCTCAAGACTTCAACGATATTAAAATCAAAGTAAAAAAAAAACATGGCTAATGAAAGAAAAAAAATATTTTTGTTGTACCAAATATTTTAGGAATCATCATAAAAATGTATAAAGCATCACCTTATCAGCTTAGAGGGTCAAATTTGTACCATTCTTAATCTGCGGGCCGAATAAAACTATTCCAAGCAAATTATTCCTTTATGTTGGTCTAACATAAAGTAGCCATAATAAAACATAATGTCATAATAAAACTCATGACATTTAAGTTTGCAGTTGTTGTATGTAAACACACCAGTTTTCCTGGGGTCTGCGCCGAGCGGGTCTCTCTCAGAGTGTAGACATCTCCACAAACAGAGATCTCTCTCCAGACGCCGGGCTTGGACTCTTCCATGAAGCCTTCTTTAGGGTGCATTACAAGCACCCCATTGGTCGTCAGCCCATCCATGTGGCCATCAGGGTTCTTCCACTTTGCTGCTTTTTCCTGGTGCAGAAATAGCATTTTATTATATTACAAAACTACTTTCGTCCCATGAACTGACGTAGAAGTTCACGAAACCCCGTAAATCAACAGCAACTAGTAATTACCCCGAGGAAGATGTTTTTGGAGGAGTCAAATCCAGCCGCATAGATGCGAGCGGTGTAGGGGGGGTCGCGCTCGCAGACGACTCTGCAGGCGAAGCGAGAGATGGTGCTCTGGGTGATCTGAGTCTCCTCTCCATCCTGGCCTCCCGCTACGGTGTCAGTAACCACAAAATCTATGGGATTTTCCGTGGAACGTCCAATCTGCACAGCAAATCGTTCATTCAGCTCATTGAAACCCTCAATAAAGTTTACAATTTCAAAACGCATTTACCCCTGGAATTATGAACGAGAAAAATAAACACTGAACATGATGAAACTGAGAAATTGATTGTTTGTGAAAGCTCAGCGTCGGCTTGATGTTAAAAGCAGGTTTCAAAAGCGTCGGGCCAGAGGCACCTTTACTACCGTGTTGCGTCACCTCCGTCTTCACTAATGCCGGAGTAAACATTTGGGATGTAAGCAGGCCAATTCACGCAGAAATAAAAGCAAAGTGTTTTCACCATTCTCGCTTGACTCAGGGTTTCAGCGGCAATCAAATAATCCTGTTTGTTAGCGTCTAAAGGCGCAGCAGTTCGGCGTGGAAATGAACATTTATCAAACAAACTTGCTTCTCTGCACGGCGTAGCATGGCATTCTCGTGTGGAAATTAAGTTTTACAAGCAGTGTTCTTGTTCAGTTTTGGCACCGACCTTCTGGTTACCCAGGCTGCTCTAAAACACATCCAAACAATAACAGGAAATTAATATGCTCTAAATAATATCTTTTTATTTCATAAATATGGTAAAGTAAATGTTTTAATAATTTTTGTTTGTTCTAAAACATAAAATTAGATGTATAATTTAAGTGTCTTTACTTAAATGTAGATTGTGTGTGTGTTCTGCAGCTCTAGAAAAGGAGAAGGAGCTTTTTGGACGATAAAAGCCGCCGACCCCTCCTCCCAATAAATTCCCAGTAATAATAGACTGAAGTGTTTGGTTGTGAAGTGGTGGAAAAGTTCAAGGAGTATAAATATTTTTGCAAGCCACTCTAACTTCTATTACAGGCCACCAAACGTGGAGCCGTGTAGCGACTTTGAGACAGAAATCATGGTGTTTATATTACAGGCCCACTCGGCGAACCCCACCCGCCCGGCTCCTCAGCCTCTCAGAGGCTCTTTTTATAACATGTTACTGACCTGTAGGCGACTGACCTTTTCATGTTCCTGTCTCGGCTCCGTTTTTAAACGTGCTGCTGCCGTCAGTCTCAAAATTAGCATCCGCTTATTAAAAACGCGGCAAAACTGTCTCAGTTTCAGATTCAGATGGCTTCGTGCTGCTTCAAATAAAACACTGGGAAATCCTGAGATAGTGCTTCAAAAACACACACTATGTCTTCAAACTTAGCTTTAAGCATTGCATCGGGGTGATGAAGAGGAAACCAGAGGAAGAAATAAGCATTTCCTCTTTCATTTTGTCACTTTTCTTCTCTGAGAACTTCAAAAATCCTTCGCTTGTGACCGTCTCTTGTTTTGTGAAACTCATTTCGCCCCTCTTTCAAACGTTCCAATAAAGTCTGCATTATGTATCTTTTTGTATATACTTGCTTTTGAACGTAAGACGAAAAAAATCTTTTGCCTCGTCACTGAGTTTTAAAACACACATTTTAAACATTAATACGTCTTTTTCTAACATTATTTCCAAATATACAAGCTTCTAATTAAAACCCGATGCAGAGTACATGGGAGATTCAGATGCAGCCTCTTTTACAACCAAGCGCGTAATTAAACAGGCGTTCACCTGAAACATGTCTGTGTCTTTATCATGGCTGTACTCCACCACCACCGTCTGGTGCCTGGACAGCGTGTAGGAGATGCTGTGTTGGCCTTTACAGTTCACAGCCTGGAAGAAGACGACACATTTCAGACTTGGGACACATGGTGCTGCCGTAACTTGGTTAACACACATTTTAGATGCGAAGGTTCCAGACTTTTCTATATTCAGTCTTTCCAGATTTCCCAAACCTTCTGGTTCATCTTACAATGTAAAACACTGGAAAGGCTTTAAATATGGAAGCTGTGAATACCAGAAACTGGAGGTGAGTAAGTAAGTAAGGAAAGAAGTCAGTAAGGATGAAAAAAAGCAAAACTGACAGAAGTATGTTAGGAAAGAAGGACACAATGAAGGCAGGACAAAACATTTTAGGCCTTTGGACAGTCTGCAAATACAAAAAATATTTCCATGTGATTTTATATTCATACTGAGCTGGAACTGGAAAAGACAAAGATCTAAATCCAAATGTTCCTAAACTGCATTTGATGATAAAACGAATCCCCATCGTCATCTTTAGGCGTTTTATTTGTGCTTAAGTTTTAATCCTTTCTCTGTTGTTCATTTTTGTTCCATATGTCTTAGAATGTTTTATTTCTCTGTGGTCAAAGATGTTGCCATATAAGTTAATTTTCTTTGTGTTGAGTTTCTTAGTTAATTTTTCTGTTGATTTTCAGTTGATTTACACTCATGTTAAAATCACACAGGTGGAATATAGTCGACTTCTGAAGGCAACTGATTGCACTGAATTTCATTTGTGCATATCAGGGGATAAAGGGGGAACAAATGAAAACTAAATAATTTTTTCATTTGTAAAGTTGAAAATTATGCAGCAGTGTTTCTTCCACTTCACATGCATAACTTTAATTAAAATTCCCGTAGAATACTTAAGTTTGTGGTTTTAATGTGGTAAAAAGTGAAGTTTCATGGGGTATGAATACTTTTGCCGGGCACCGCATCTGAAACTTACTGCCTCAATTCACAAAGAAGTGAATCCTTTTCCTTTTACATCTTGTTTGTGGCGTCGATACCACCGGCCATTTACAGGAACAATGCCACAAAACATCCTTGCGCAATCCCTCCGTCCGCTCATGCTAACTTTACGACGGAGGAAACCAAACCAACGCCAGTACCGAGACACAAACCGTTCAACAAATGAAAGCCATCCAGCGGTGGAGCTGCGCATACTTTCGTCCTTGTTTTTTTTCCTCTTTACAGACAAAAAGTACAACAAAAAAATTCCTCCAATTTATTGCACAATTTCTTTATTGCATTACCTTAAGTTGCACAGTGCGGTACAAATTCCTGGAACAGGAACAGAGAAAAGCCTGTAAACTCACACTCCCATGACAGTGACCATAAACTGCCCGCTGGCCCTCGGTTAGCACGAGCTCGCCAAGCGGCTGATCTGCCAGTCAGCGCGCTGAGGGGAGGGCGAGTTAAGGCCCAAAAAGCAGCTCTCACCAACACTTAAAACACATGCCACCATCATCCAGCTCTTATCTGCAAATGCCATTTCCAAAACAACCCCCCACCCCCATCGCCCCCTCCTTTCCTATTTTGTCACGTGCGGGGAGGGGAAAAAGGGAGAGAGAGAGAAAGTGGGTCACCGGAGCCGCAACGCTCTGCTGTAACTTCAGACACAGACGGGGGACAAATGTCATCATCGCCGCAAACAAACGCTGCTCCACCTGTTCGGCAGCTAAAGGAAAACGAGCGCTTACACACACAAAAAAACAAAAACAAAAAAACAGAAAGACGAGTAAAAATAACCGCGTTCCCCTCGACTTGAGTCAAAATAAACTGCAGCGAGTTTAAGGCTGGCAGCGGCATCATGGGAGCTTCTCATTATCTGTCATGAACACCAGCGCGCGCACAGACATGTGAGCGTTCCCGTTCAGCCACCGGGCATTCTCGGTTCATTCGTAGGCTGCACCGTTGGGGAGCGTGAGCGGCGCTGGCAGACCGCTCCAAAGATGGCTTCTTTCATCCGACTCCTTCAGTGTTTGATATATTTAATCACTCCATTGGCTCGGCACCTTGTTTGTCTCTCGCAGATGGTTATTTTTTGACTGTACGTGCAGCTGGGAGTGGAGGAGGGCTGGCCGACTGCGACAACATCCTCCGCTCGCTCAGCACTAATAATCCCAGGCCTGGTAACAGGGTGGCAAAGAGGAACAGAGGTAAAAGAGGAAGAACGTCGCAGCAGTTCCCATACTCAAAACGCCTCCGACAGACACCACTTATTGTTCTTTTAAAGCCACAAACAATGCAGCCTACATTTCTGAGAAATGATATTCCACCACAGTTCACATTGCCTTTGCAAAAGTTAAACTTCGTCACATTTTCCAGTGTATTTCCCTCAGAATTTATAACCTACATAAAGTAGTGAATAATTGTGGAAGAGAAAGGACAACGATGCATTATTTCATGTTTGTATTTACCTAGTTAGTAAACAGAGTTCACCTGTGTGTAATTTAATCTCAGTATAAAACCAGATGTTATGTGAAGCCCTCAGAGGTTTGTTGGCAAACATCAGTGAACAAACAGCATCATAAAGCAGGGTCAGGTTAGGAAACAATTTCCCACGCTTTGAACGTCTCACAGAGCACGGTTCAATCCATCATCTGGAAAATAACAAAAAGAGACTGGCACAAAAACAAAGCTGCCATGGAATGGCTCTCCACCTAAACCAAACCAACAGCCGTGGGTCGAGACATCACGGCATCTCCGGGGGAGCTGCAGGAATTCACAGCTCAGGTGGAGAATCTGCTGTTTTGACTTCAATAAAATTGGAGTTTATAAGGGAGGGACCAAAATAAAACCAATGTGGATGGAGTCAGACGCAGAGCAGGCGCATTTTTACCGAGATTCTCTTCGGAAACTTGATTGAACAGAATTTTATTTAGGGGTGTCAAAGTAAACTAGTGGTGCCCAACCTTTTTGTGACCTGGGCCAAAATTGTCAAGTCAAAATGTGTGGAGGCCTTCATTTTTTGGAAAAATAAAGAAATAAAAAAATTTTATGGTGATGGTTTTTTTTGTTAGCGTGCTGAAAAAATTAAACCTAGTGCTCAAAATATTGAAAAGAATAGGGTGGTTAGAGATTTGTAGGAAATGGGTTTGTGCAAATTATTGTGGATCAAAACACAAATAAGGTTTTTCCTTGTTAAAAGAAAAAAAATCCAATAGGTTAATATTTTGGAGATCAACTGTTTTCTATTTTCTTGGCCTGGGGAAATATTTTTTTGTCTATTTCTTACAGTTAAAACAGAATCCAGGTCACTCGATCTCTGAAAACACTTTCAAGACTTAGCAGAGTTCAACAACTTGATAAAAAACATTTGGGTATAAAGTCTGCTTTCAAGTAAAAATCCTACTTATGAAATTAAAAAATAAGGCCAAGGTGTGGATATTAAAAAGTAAACATGTGTTTTGCTCCCCATGTTTAAGGATTTTAACTTGCCAGTAAATAAAGTCTCCACTGCATCAGTCATCTGTGATGGCAGGTTAAATTTGAACCACTATCAAACTGCAGAGGCCACAGAAAAGAAGTCCAGGGGCTGCAAATTGGCCCAAAGGCCACACTATAGGCATTCCAGGATTAAAGGGAACTGAACTAAATTGTATCACGTATGATCTCTATAGAACAGACTGAGGTCCGTGAAAAAGTTCAAGGAGTACAAATACCTTTTTTTAAACCACTTCTTCCCAACATTCAGTTATAAAGCTGCGTCTCTGTTGTGAAAAGGCTTTTCTCCCAGAAAGAAAACCTTCTGAGCAGATACCAGGAGTCACGTTACACAAGGTGACAGAAACCTGAACCTGAGAGCCTTTGGTCGGAGAGCTAAAGCGAGAACAAACGTCTGAGTAACAGCAGAGAAAAGCAGCTCCTTGTTTAACGGCCTGGCTCTGGAACCGAGAGGAAGAATGCGGGAAGGGAAACATGTTATCCTGGCTCTCTGGTGTGAAGAGAAGCAATGAGGCCCAGCTAGGAACTATGGTTATTGAACTGGAAATGTCAACACAATGACCAGGGCCAACAGCAACGTACATTCAGGTTCCATGAGGGACGGAGAACAGGAAACCGTGCTGCCTAAAGACTCTCCCTTCACTTTAACTCCACCAGATTCAGGAGAAAAACAACATTTCACACCTTCATTCATACATATTTGGTCCAAAATACACACCATTCACAGTGACAGTGTGTTCATTAAATCTTAAGTCATCTTTTGTTCTGTACCTTGCTATCCTGGGGTGTGTTGAGGATGTGCACGGTGCTCGGCTTAACACCGTTGGCTTTGGTCCTCTTCAAAAGCGCAAATCTGCTTTTCCGTCTACCCCGATCTCCATTGGGCAGAGAGCCATTGTACCTGTCACAGTGGGGAGGTGGGGGTTAGGACGGGGTGGAGAAAAGGACAGCATTCACAGTTATTTTTTTCCCCTCTGGATAAAAAGCCATTTTTTTGCAGCTCCAAAAAGATGTGTGTAATGAGATTTGCAGGCAAAATTCTTGTAATCATATAAAAAGTACACATGGAGATTTAGAAACATTTGCGTGCTTTGAATGGGAGCTTTTCCACGCATTACATCACTGGCAATCTAATACACCATATTAGTAATCTAAGCGTCACCTTGGATAATGTCTCTTATTACATAATGCACTCTGGTGATTTCACTGAGCGGGGCTGTGTAAACTGCAGCTACAAGCAGGAACACATTTTAAAATGCGCAGACTGTGTGGCAAACTGAGCATATTTTAACATAATTACATAGAAAACTACTAGGGCTTAAACGATTAATTGGATCAATCGTGATTAATTGATTATTGAAATAATCGGCAACTAATTTAGTAATCGACTAATTGTTTACTGGAGAATACAAATACTAAAAAATGACATTTTGTGAAAGAGCAACACCCTCAGGGCAGTAATTAAGCCAAAGCTGTACAACAAATGTATACACTCTGCATCGAAGATAAGAAAAAGCCTTGCTTGTCTGTAAATATGGTCTACCAGGAACTCATGTGACAGTTTTAGCTTCACCTGTTTCAAATTCTGTAAGAAGAAAAACTTGTTAAGCATCTTTTTTCTATCCAGTTGTTAATTGGCTGATCAAAAAAGTACTCAACAGATGATGTTAGGAGTATTTCTTTGGCTGCAGATGAATCCTTTGGCTACCAACAATCAAGTGTACACTAAAGAAACGCTGTTATTGCATTTTAGGTAATGAAATGTTTATTTTATTGTGTAAAAAAGGGGTTAAATTATTTGTTCTTTTGCATCTTTTAATGTATGAATAATGTTGTATAAAGAAGTCTTACATGATTAAATGAAAATCTGCACAATATCCCAACTTTTTATGCGATCAATCGATTAATCGTCAGAATAATTTCAGATTTGACATGATTTGAGAGCCTTTACTCAAATCTACATGCTCTGTGCTTCCTGATCCCTTCACACCAGATTCCAGCTTCGCCCCTTCTGTCCAGAGCGAGGCACCTCGCCCAAGCTCCTCCTCATGAATGGAGGAGCCCTTTCCGGTGGGACTGATCCACTTTCTGTCCACCAGCTGGTTCCTACAGCTGGGTCACCCCATGCTTTACTCCAGTCCAACACGCAGACCTTCTGCTCACACCCGCACACGTAACCACGGAGCGCTAAACAGCCACACCGTCTAGCAGAAATATTTACATCCAACGCCC
The DNA here is from genome assembly GCF_904066995.2 of Poecilia reticulata. Taxonomy (NCBI): domain Eukaryota; kingdom Metazoa; phylum Chordata; class Actinopteri; order Cyprinodontiformes; family Poeciliidae; genus Poecilia; species Poecilia reticulata. The sequence continues at coordinate 19,884,394 of NC_088851.1, forward strand.
CAACTTTGCATAGCAGTTCATCGGAGGGAAGAGGTTCAACCGGCCGCGGCATGATGGGACTCCTCTCGTCTTTGTTACAACATAAAGGCGACAGAACCTCCTTCGCCTCCTCCCTCCACTCCCTCCTAAGCTGGCCCACCTGTCCCGTGTCTCCATACGGCTGGCCAGGCAGGGAAACACATGGTCTCAGTCAGCACAGTGCACAAAGCTGGCCTGTAAGACAAGCCACCCACAGAGAGCCAGGAAGGCGGATTCTGTGGAAAACGTACAACTAAAGCAATTTTATGGCTCTTTTAGTTCATTTTTACTCACATTTTTTATAATGTTTGAGAGCGTGCACTTCATTCCTAATAAGAACCTCTGCTTTTACAAATCTAACACATTTTTTCTGAGATTTGAACTAACCAATGCCATAGTATTTGCATAAAAGCTTCAATCTATGACGTACAGCATAACTTCATTCACATGTCAAACTCAATCCCACGGGTCAAATTTATATACGTGGCCCGTATGTGACTCCAAAGGGTCACACTTGAAGATTTTAGTTTATAAGTCAAATCAAACCAGTTTTATTTGTATAGTGCTAAATTACATAAATTAAAAAGCTGAAATGTTTTCCACACTCCGCTCTTTTCACCTATCCTTCCGTCAGGCTGAATATCTTATAGATATAAGATGGGCAAAGTGACTTCAAGACATGAATATAATTACCAATAAATATTGCATTCCAAATGGTTTCTTAATTTATAGCACATGTATAATTAAAGTATATGCTGCTGCTTTTAAAATTTGTGATGCATCTAAGCAAAGAAGCAGAATACACAGCTGTTATCAGCCGCTTAATGTCCAACAATGTATGTTTTTACAGCAACATGTGGGGGAGGTGCAGCACTCTGTTACAATATCATGAAAACCACAGAAATGGCAAACAACTTTAGCAGATTGAAAAGTTTTGCTTTGAAGGCCTACTGGAAACAAGCCAATGCGTGAGGTTACTCCTTCTGCCATCACTGTTCTGATTTATTGTTTCAATTTTGCAACAAAATCCAAATTTACACTAACACACACGCTGCACTGTGTGCGTTAGCTTAAAATTTGAACCCCACGATGGATGAGAGCAGTTGACAAACATCCTAGATCAACCGTAGAAACTCCCAGCCTAAATAAAGGCCTGCATTGTTCAGACGTACACTCAGCACTGGCTGGCTCCTGAATGTCTCACACTAAGCATGTATTCAGCTGACACGAAGCTTAGCATTTTCACCATGATGAATTATGCTGAAGAACATAACCTCTAAGTCTGTAATAAAAAGCTCCACAAGCTTTAAATTAATTCATCATCACGCCGGAGAACAATATCATGTCATCCGGGAGCTGCCACCGTCACATTAGCTAGGACAGGCTCTTTAAAGCGGCTCTACCAACTAATTGTGATCACGTTCCCTTTTGACCTGTGCCAGGCAGACGGCGGATTTACCTTCCAATATTTAGCAGCAGGGATTAGAAGACTGTGGCATATCGCGTATCCTCCAGGGCTGCAGTGAGGAGCCAACAGCACCTCCTACCTCTTGTGTTAATGTCAAAGTGTACCGATTACGGAACACGAAGGAGATACAGTGCTGTGAAAAGGCGTCTGCTCCCCTTATAGGTTTCTTCTGTTTTTGCAACCCTTAAATTTATCATTTAAATAAATCAAAACATTTAGTCTTTAAATGGTCATTTTATTTATTAATGGGAAAAAGCTAACCAAACCAACCAGGCCCCAATCGAATAATCCCCTCGATTTGCAAAACGTCAATTAACTGCTATCAACCACATGTTTTAAGGACAGATTCGTTCAATCTTTTTAGGCTTGATTATGCCCTGATTTTGTAGAATCAAAAACTCACCTATACAGAACCCATTTGACAACATGAAGTAGACCTGATTAAAGAAACTGAAGAACAAATGAGAAACAAAGTGATGCCAATCGGGCTGGAAAGGGTTTCAGTGTTCCTGCTGGCTAAAAATAACACAGCATGGTCATATCACGTTTACCAAAAAAAAAAAAAAACATCTTAACAACCCCAAAGACTTTTGGAAAAATATTCTGTGGACTGACAAGACTAAAGGGAACAAGAAAGAATATCATACAAACATTAAAGCATAGTGGTGGTAGTGTGCAGCAGGAAAATGTAGTGAAACACACCAGCAAGTCCACCTCCGAATTTAATCACACGAAAATAAGGCCTAGTCAAAGCCCAAACTTAAATCCAACTGAGATGGATTTAAGTGGCATGACTTCGTACATGCTATGTCTGCTTGAAAACTCTCTTGTGACTGAATTTAACAATTCTACAAAGAAAAGTGGTTCAAAATTCCTTCACCATAAAAAAAAAACAAAAAAAAAAAACATTGCTAACACCTGATGGCACAAACAGGTCTACGGAGTGATTAGGTTTTCATAGTGCCAGGTTAGTTTGGAAAGCAATTAAAGAATTTACTTTAAACATGCACTTTGGATTTAGGGGAAAGAAAGCTGTAAAATAACGAGTGCTGCAACTGATGATTATTTTATTAATCAATGATTCTATAGCTTATCCTGGCAATTAATCCATTAGTCCTATAGAATTGTCACATTCTACAGAGTTTTCATTTCACATCTTAAGTTTATTTTTTATACAATAGTAGAATATGCACACAAACCCTAAATACAGTAATTAAATTCCACATTTAAACAAGAAAATCAATATTTTATTACCCAAACGCAGTGATATAGTATTCATTTAATGAATTTAAACTAGGTGAAGATAAATCTTTGCTATTGAGGAGTTTTGGGTAAAACGTATTTACATGTAAAATTTTGGCTTAAATACTGCTCTGAGTTACTTTTTTTGAGTCCGCATACTCCAGCCAATGATCGAGTACTAAATTAGTTGACAGTTATTTGAACAATTGATTCATCACTTGTTGATTTCAACTCCAAAGAGAACATAAAAAATGTTCCAGGGTACTGTATACTGAGTTGATCCAACAGGGTCATAGAGGATGAAACAAAACTAAACACAAACTTTTAAAAGACAGCTTTCTTTTCTGTAATGAGCTTCTGCTGAAGGCGTAATGTATCGACAATCAGTGGAAGTCTGTAACAAAGCTAAGCTGGTTTCTTTTTACTGGGCACTTTTTCATGGCAAAAATGTAGAAAGTTCCCTCAATGGGCCCAGTCTCCAAGCCACAATGAACAGAGGAAGCTGAGGAAAAGCAAAGACCGAGTCCTGATCAATCCGTTCTTTCATTTCCAAGATACCCGTGCAGCCCCAGCTCCCCCCTTCCTCCGTTCGCTGACCAGCACCGAGCCAATCCCACCTCAGCAGAGAGCGGCGGAGATGGCAGGCAGCCATGCAAGTAATAAGAGCCGCCGCGGCCGTGACAACAAGCCGCCGAGGGAAACTGCAGCTCAAACAAGCTTTGTGCCATGCTGACAGCTATCTCGTCTACCATCGGCTTTATCAATGGGGATGTGATGTCACGGCAGTGATTATGCACCCGTCACATCTGATTCACGTACGTGTCTTGATGTCAGGAGGGAGAACAAAAGTCCCGGCGTCAAACACACCACACGCTCAGCCCTGGGTGATAACCAGTCAGCGCTGCTTTTTGTCCTTTACAATAAGCAGGATGGCTGTTGAATGGACAGCTGGAGGCGAAGGACAAAGCCACCCACTCTACTCCCCAGTCTATAACTTTGCTGCTATTCGCTTCAAGTGCTGTAAACGTGAGATTCGAGCAGCATAAACTACGAGAACTGTTAATAATTCATGTCACAAACTTTGAGGTGAGTAAAAATACTGACCAAAGTCTAATCACTGACAATGCAAAGCGTGACAGAGAATTGGACATGTTGGAGCTCGATTATCCAGAATGATGTTTAGAGTTTTCTTCTAAAAAATATAATTTTTATATATCTATATATATATATATATATCCTTGATGTCACGGCAGTGATTATGCATATATATATATATATATATATATATATATATATATATATATATATATATATATATTATGCACAGTTGTTGCTTTGTAATACTGGTAATTTTCCACAAATCTGGATTGACGTTTGAAGGATTTAATAGATTTAATAGATTTAACAAGATGCTCTAATACTGAAATCATTAACATTAAGGTTAATGATTTAGAAAGGATTCCGCTGCAAGAAGTCTCAAACTGAGATTCCTACTTCTCTGGTTCAAGGTGTTTCACCTTTGTTATGAATAAGTTGCAGCTTTACTTTTGTCTATCATGGACAAATTCTTCTTGTTTGGAACGTAAAGAGAAGATTTTCCAATTGTACTTTTGCACAATAGTGTTTAAAAAAGCATAAAAAAACAACACACAAAGATAGTCAACACCATAGAGATCAAACTTTCATACACTTTTTCAGGGAACTAGTACTTCGGGGTAAAAACTAAACTTCCTCTACAGCTAAAACCCAGCTGAAAATAACAACACAGACTTTTGTTTCTACCTTATTTCACATAATGTTAGTTTATTTTGTGATATTCACATTGGTGCTAGTAATTAACCTGAGATACGTGTAAATTAAAAAAGGAAAAATAAGTAAAATGATCTTAATGTTTTTTATAGAAAAGAGGAAGACAGCCTTTATTTCCACTGCTGCTGTGTTGCTTAATGCCAGAAACTAAATCCAGTCCCTTTTGGACTTTTCGAGTCCAAAAGTTGACTCAGAAAGTCCTTGAAATGGTCTCATTTAAATGACCATTTTTTGCTAAATGAGAGAGGAAATTTTACAGACTTTCTTGACAATGCCTTTTATTGTAAACTGTCTGGCTTAAGTCAAATGTTTTGGAAATTCTTACACAAACAATAGTTTGCTGTAATTTTGGTCCATTCCCCCCAACCAAACTGATTCTGCTGAGTCAGGTTTGCAGCACAAAACTTTTCAGCTCGGCCCACAGACTCTCCTTAAGCCATGTTCTAACTAACTTAGAGGGATCCATATTGTCACTATCCATTTGGAAGACTTTTTTGTGGGGAAGGTTTAACTTCCTGGACGATGTCTTGAGATGTTACTTCAACATTTCCACAAAATGTTCTTTCCACGTGATGCCATCTATATTTTCACCAGTTGCACCAGTTCCTCCTGCAGCAAAACACCCACACAACATGATGCTCCTACCTCCTGTGTGGCTCATACACACAGTTCTCAGATGACAGATGAATATTGCACCTTCAGCCATCTGGAAATCATACCCAAAGTTCACCTTGTTTTTTTTTTCTGATATGTTGTCTTTTGAGTTTCCCATCATATTACGCAAGAGAGTGGTGAGTTTTAAGGTCTTTCTTTAAAATACATCCACAAATGCTCCCCCATTTATGTCCAATGTTGGGACATAAACATTGGGAGTTTTTAAAGTCATATCAGTTGGTAAGTACCTATAGTGTGTGTGTAAACTTCTAGATATGATGCAAACTGAACCATTCTCCCCTATTATTCTGGCATGTAGAAAATAGAAATGGTTTAGTTCATCCTAGCACATCAAAAATCGATCTTCAGACCTCTGCAAAGGCCTGAAAGTCACCCACTGTCCCCTTCTGTTCTGCCATGGAAGATTATTGTTTCACAGGTATTGTTTGATGTTTCTAGCAATAAGATTGGAACACTGAACGTGTATTGTGACCTTATAACACCTGAGTCATTAGTAAAACAAATCGGTATCAGCCTAAATTGAAAACGGAAGGCCAGATTTTTTTAAAGTTGATTGTCCAGAAAACTGCAATCGCTGCAGGAATCCCTGTACTAACACTTGTACTGAAGTTGGTACATAGATTTTGACCACAGGCATGCAATGCAAACTCTAACATACCCACTGGCTTTGTTTTTAAAGAATTTGATGACTTATGTCCTATTAGTGATGACATATGCACAGTAACTTCCTGTCCTCTGACTTGCACAATGTGGCTTTAGAATTTCACAATGCAGATCAAGTTGTCCTGCTTACTCTCTTCATTCTCAACTTGATCCTGTCAGGCGTTAAGCTTCCAAAGCTGTTCCGATATTAGTGCCCATTTGTGTGGTGATATAATTCAACTAAACAATGCCGTGGGGAGTAATTATTAATCCTTCCAGCAGGAACAGACAATGGTGCGTGTTAGAACAAAAGTTGTGCAGGGTTGGGGTTGTGGCAGCCGAAAAGGAAGCAGCCTGGGGGCCTGGGGGTGGGGACCACCACGACTTCCGAATTCCTGAAGCCCCGTGAATCCAACTTCCAAGGCAGGGAGGAGCGCTCCGGCTGGGGCTGCTGGGAAGCAGGAGGTGTACCTAAAGTTGTCCTGAACGTGTTTATTATCTGGTCAGGCTTTAGTTTCTATATCTTACTGGTTATCAGGGAGCGAGACATCATCAACATCAACATCATCATCATCAACAACTGGACCGCATATCTGACTGCGCACGTGTCTGCTTTGAGGAGTAACGTGAGCTCGTAAATTTCTAAACTAAACCCAACGGCCTCCCGAGTTAAATCCGACCGACACCGTAAATAAATAAAAAAAGAAAAACACACACATTCCTGCTAATTCAGAGTCAGGTTATAGCGGCTCGGCAGCGCGAGGTAGAGGAACATCCGGGGAAACTTTTTAAGACACTAAAACACTCGCTCTCTTGTTCGTCCTGAACCAGTAAATTTAAAAATAAATATGCCATAATCTTACCCCAGCACCACCAACTCCCCGTACTTCACCGGGTCTTTGGACGGGGCGCAGTGCTCCTCCTGGCTTGACGAAAACATGAGGCTTGACTGTGTTAGCTCCACAGTAATAACAGTGTCTCACAAGATTAACAGATTCCCTTTAAGAGAGGAGAAGAAAGAAAAAAAAAAGACACCAAGCCCCCTCACTACATCTTATGACTCTGACATCATCCGTGTTTCTCTATCCGATTAAATCCAGTTGTTTGCTTGTGGGGGGAAAAAGGAAAATAAACTGCTCTGTAACTTCCTGGGCTAACCACAGCAGAGCGTAACTTACTTGGCGGTTGAATCCTCTCTACAGCAGATACAAAAACAGCGAAGAGCAGGGCCGGACTGTACCATTCACTTCTGCTTTACTTTCTGTAGGGGGGGACGCCTCGGCAGCTCTGCTTCTTCCTACGGTGAGTCTGCGCAGATGTGACTGCGATTTATTATTTAAAGACACAAACATTCACACCTACTGATGGTATTTTCATGGATTTGATATTGTGGGGATAAAGTGATCAAAGCGTGGGTTTCGTTTTCCATTTGGACCACCGTACGCCGTCCATGGGTGGCACCATCTGTTATGTAAACAAAGACTACAATCTGGGAATTCTTAAAGGGGCCCCACGAAAAAAATATATTTGTTGCAACAAATTCATTTCTAATGATTCAGATCAGGTTGTCATTTTTTAAATATATGTGAGAACTGATACTTTAAAAATTTGATACCAAACCTCCAAAAACATCAAGCTCCTCCCTTCTAATTCTTGAGTTTAGCCTAAACCAATAATCTAATAATCTATATTTTTTTATATTTGCTTATTGGGAGTGAGAATGAGAGAACAAGAATAATTTGATTTAACAGTTGTAGCACAAATACATTTCAAGCAGTTTTTTTTAACTATATGCTAGTAATATTCGATTGATTGTAGCCTAGTTAAAATCTAGATGTTTAGTATTTGTTTCAGTAGCAAATTATAAACAATCATCTGTTATTTGTCTCAGTAACTGAAACAGCCCTTGAAGATGTGGGGAAAGTACTAAAAAATTAGTAGCACTACTTCAACAATTAAAATAAATAGTATCCCACCAAGAAATTACTCATGTAAGGTTTAAAAAAGGTTTTCTTTTTTTAAAATGATGTAATCAGACAGACTAAAATATAAAAACCAGCTGATATATATATATATATATATATATATATATTCCCTTCTTGTATAAAAATATTTAAAATGTAATCATTGAAAGCAAAGGGAAACTTAGGTTAAATTTCTAGATTTTGTACAAAACTTGGCAAGTAAAGCCAATTCAGATTTTTATATTTTTTATCCCAATAGCATAGGTTTTTAATATTCAAAAAGGGGTTTTCTAATATTAACTCCTAATATTATTTCAGATGCACACTGTATGATTAATAGATAGTCTCATAAAAGTATCCATATTTAGTATAAATATGATACTGATGAGGGGGCAGCATTGGTGGGAAACACTTGGTGAAAATAATCCCCCCTGGTTTGTTTTCTTGGGGGATGAAAAGATGGCAAAATCAGATTTCCTCATTTTGTTTGTGATTCCTTTGAGCTCTCTAAAACCTCTCTTTCCATAATCAGGGATTTATGGCAGTTTTGCTGAAGCATGTGATTAATTGTGCAACCAAACACAATGCCTTCATACCCATTGAACCTGTTCACACTTTCTCAAGATTGCAAACACAAACTTGTATGATTTATTTAGATTTTGTGTGACAGACCAGCAATAAATTGTGCATAATTGGGAAGTAAGAAAAACTGCTTATATTGCTTATATTCACCTCAATCTTATTTTAATACCTCTAAATCTAAGAGGTATGTTAGAAAACATGAGTAAATAATCACATGAAGGCCAAGCAACACATCAGGCAGGTCATGATGAAGTTGTGGAGAAGTTTATATCAGGTTTCTAAAGCTTCTTACATCTTGCAGACCACGGCTCAGTCAATCATATGAAAATGTAAAAAAAAAAAAAGTCAATTAAGAACAGCAAACCCAAAGAAACTAACAGACAGGGCAAGGTGAGCTTTAATAAGATCTAAACTTTATAGCCTACAATGGGCAAAGTGGCAGGAAACTAGCATCACCTTGAACACACAAAGTGTTTCAGCTGTTTTGAAGTTTTCTGGAAGTTTGTTCCTGATCACAAGAGCACAAAAACTGAATGCTGCTTCTCCGTGTTTGGTTCTGGTTACTGTTAAAGCCGAAATGCAAAAACCTGAGACCTGGAAGGGCGATAAAACAACAACAGGTCTTCATCGTATTTTGTTGCTGAGATTTATAAACTAACAAAATTATTTTAAAGTCTATTCTCTGAGCTACAGGGAGCCTGAGTAAGGACTTTAGTATGATGGGCTCTGTTTTACTAACTTTAGTGGGAACACGTTACACCACTACTCAGCTGCATGCCTGGAAACATTATTTTCACATCTGATATCACTGATTGGTTTACTGGCATACTCATTTCTTCGGAGGTTGACTCACTGACGCTTCGCTGAACCTACAACTTAAGGCTGAGGTCACATGTCCAGTTGTTCTCTCGCCTTTCTGGTGAATGCTCCACTTCCCCACCTTTCTCTGGCGGTCTCGTCAACACGTTATTGCCTCAGTCTTGTTTTCACAGGAACATCCATGGCTGAAGGTGCTCACCCACTGCCTGGGGCCTCTTTGGTGCCCCCCTCTAATTATGGCCCTCTGTTTGAACTGGTGTTCAGTTTCAAAGCGCAATAACACTTCACGCAAAAACAAAAAGGCAGCGATGGGGGGTCACCGGGGTGCGTGAAGGTATTTCCATTCCCACCCTCATGGACACTCATGTATAGGAAAAAGAGCTGAAATATCTAATATTTTGAAGTTTTTCTTGCTGATTACCACCACAGATGTCTTGGTTTCTCCTTCACAAGCACAAAGCCGAGTTAGGGCTGTAACTAAAGGGCTCAGGGCAACCCCCTAAAGGAGTGGGTATAATGAATGTTTACTGCTCTTTTGTGCCACTGCCTCTTTCCGCTGTGCTTTTCATTCACTGGGCATTGTCTTTGTAAAAGAGCACTGCAGGTTTTGTTTCTACCTCTGTTTGACTTGCATAAACACACACAGAAGATTTGGGGGTGGGTGGGGATCAAAGGCTCTCCGGCACATACCACACTGATGGAGAGCAGATGCAGGGAGTGGGCCGCTTTGCTGAAGCTGCGCTGGCGTAGCGCGAGTATAAATCTAAGTTTAGGAGGAGGAGTCCAATGTTACTAGGCAAGAGGCATGCAGAGCTGAGTTGCACAATAGAGAGTCTGTGAGCAATGACAACAGACTGGTAAAGTCCCTGTTAACATCTGAACTGTTCTTAGTGAGGATTTGCTCAACCATATGATGTCCAACAGACTCATCATGTGACTATTGTACATTTTTGAGTCAAGGGATGACAAATATGTATGTTGTAAGAGTGGAATAATTTAACTTTCCTCCTTTATTAACCCCAGTTTTATTAACCCCAGTTTTATCACATTTTCCTTTAAATGGACAGTATGCTTAGATGAATCTACCTCAAAGTAATGTTTCGACAACTTGAATCTCCAGCCAGTGAAAGGCATTCTCCTCTGTAATGAAGATGTTGTGGGCGCACGCTGCGTCGCATGGTTTCGATCAAAGCAAAAGCCAGTTCTCCACTCAGCTGACTGTAGCATGACAGTGTGGGAGAATTCAAGGAATGTGCTGATCCTGTGTTGCTTGTGCTCTTGACCCGACATCCCCCACTCACCCAAACACCCACCCTCTCTCCCAGTCAGTCAGCACAACAGCCTTGTTGTCCAAAAGGCCTTTTTAACATGCAAGGCAGCAACAGCTCTCCATGCATATAAAGTCAGCATCAATTTGACTCACGTGGAACTGGCATTACAGCTTCCAGTACAGTACAAAGATGTACATCCCAATTGTTGTATGAATCCAATTCACAAAATGAAAATAAAACATAACATTTGTCTCAGATTATGTTGCTTTCCAACATTATTTTCCATATCTTGCATTGGATTTTATTTAGGGGCGACATAGTTAAGAGAATCTAAATAATTTTGACAAATGAAACACATTGGTTTAAGACAGATGCACCATGTTTAAGCAAAATAGCAAACATGGTATTTTTCCAACAATTGTCTAGATTCTCCATAAAAAGGTAAGAGAACTAAAATACAATGACACCAATAAGTGTCTGAAAATATTACAAAGCCATCTCTAAGGCTTTGGGAATCCAGTAAAACAACAGTGACAGCTGTTATTTTCAAGTGGAAAAAACCTGGAACATCGATGAACCCTCCAAGGACAGGCTGGAACAAAAATTACTCCAGGAGAGCATCAACGACTCATCCAAGAGATCACAATGAAAACATCAAAGCAAGATTTAAAGCACTTTATTCTTCACTTGACTCAGGATGAGTGTTCATAGTCCCATCTCTTGAAAATTATCTTTGATTCACAACCCATCCATTGCCTAAACCAGTCTGTCAGTTGTCATTGAGTAAGAGTCTGGTCCACCAGTTCATCACAGGACTTACAACCAAACATGCAGACATTCAAGCTAAAAGCAATTTAGAGAAACAAATTAACCTAAGAGTCATGTTGTCAACTGTGGGAGAAACCTGGAGACATTCCAACCAATCCCAAGGAAAACATGCAGGATTTCAGGACAAGATTCGAACCCAAGACCTTCTTGCTGCAAAGCAACACTGTGCCACCATGCAGCTAAGGATTCAAAACATTTTTTGGTAAATACTCCGAGTACAAATGAGACAAAAGTGAATATTCTTTAAAGATGTGCATCCTATTAGATCTGATGTAAAACTAAGATCTGTCATTTCTTATGACTCATGGCACAATGAACTGTTCAAACATCCAATCTGAATGGTTAAAAAAGCCAAAAACAAAGCAAATATTTAGGTCTTGGGGAGGCCTAGTCAAAGCCTGGGATTAATCGGTTGAGATGCTGTGGTATGGCTTTAAGCATGCATCACACATTCAAAACACCTCTAAAGTGGTTGAATTTGAACAGTTTGGTAAATCAGTGGCCAGAAATCCTCCACAGTTGTAGAAGACTCACCGCACGTCATCTCAAATGCCAGATGCAAATTTCGCTAAAGACACCGCAGTTATCAGTAGGTAGATTTAGACACGTATGATATTCAAAACCAAGTATTTCACAATTTCACACTACTTTGTGAGAAAATATTCACAGGTATGAATAGTTTTGCAAAGATCAGCATGTCAGAGGCTCCATCGTTTGTTGAAGATGTGAATGATGACTCACAGATAGGATTTAAAACAGCTCTCTAGGGGATCAGGATTTATCTTGGGATTATTTTGTTTACCATAATTTTTATCTTTACAAGAATGAAAAAAACAAACAAAACAATCAGTAAAGTGTCTGAATACACAGCAGGTTACAATACCAAAAAACGAATCATTTCTCAATGTCTCATTGAGATTTAATGGATCTTAAAATTTGACCTAGAGTAACATGTCTGCATTCAAACAGTTTAATGTGTTTTCCAAACTAAATTACCCACCAGCAAAAAGTACATGAAAAGAAACTTTGGATTTTCATGTTGCGCACTCAGAATTTTCCAGCTTGTGACTCAAAAGCGTGAAAAACATCCTCTCTGGTAATATGCTGCCACCTTGTGGCCAATACAAAGGTTGCAATAGAAAAAAAAGAAAAGACAAGCTTTATTAAGCATCCCTTTTATTAACATCACCCATTACAAAAAGAACAAAATCTTCAGTGTTAATGGACTCAGCCAACAATATAGTAAGTGTTGATTACACACGATATGGGACGCTCATTTCTAAAGTGGATGAAGTTGGATTAAAAACCTCTTAAATGTGCCTGGTCTTGTACTCCAAACTCTCTTCTCTGTGGAGCTGCAGTAAAGGCGGGAGAAAAATATGTCACCATGAATACAGTCACGTAGTGACCCATCTCGCATGCAGAGAGCTCTACTGACTCCCTTCTTTCCCCAGGAAGTATTGAGCCAAGGTACGCATGGAGCAATCGTGGCGGTTTCTCTTGTTGGTGAGCAAATCAACAGAACAGTGTATTTCAGCAGGTCCTAAGTGGTACATTTAAACAATACATATATTTAAGTTAAAAGGAAAAGAAACAGAAAACCCCAAAGTTTGTTTCGTTAAGCTGGGACCTTTCATCTCTGATCTCTCCAGACAAAACAAAAATCTACTGTAGTTTTCACAAGTATGTCACTGGAAATTATACAGGTGGATTTATAACAGAGGAATGGTTGCCACACAGTTTAAATAATGCCAAGGGTCATTTTTAAAGTTTGAAGTAAAAAAGAAAATAATAGTAAATCAATTGATGAAGCTGCAGAAGAGGAATGTGGCTGGAGTGGAGAATTGGGAGTTTTGGTACCGTGCTTGGAGTGTTAAGAATAAAACAGAACCTCTGCCTGGTCCTGTGTAGGCCGTCAGACAAGAGGCCATCTACAGTTCAGGCGAAGAGGACAGGGTTTGGGAGGAAGTGAGCAGGAGTGACTGTGTGATGCGGTTGTGAGGAGGCTGAAGTTTGCAGGCTGTCTCTGTATTGCAGTCGGTGTGCCTGCGTGGCGGCATCCTCTCGTTATACTTTCTGTTGATCCTTCTCAATCTCCTGGAAGAAAATAAACCGATTCAGGCTGAGCATTCAACTATGCTGCTAAAAGCTGATAAAACAGGAGGATGTGTAGTAAGCAACATGTCTTAATTCTGACTTTTCGTTTACAGAGGGAGCCTTAAGTTTGGTCCATTTCAGCTGGATTTTATATTCAGACAAACTCATAATTTAGCCATAAGTGCAGCTCTTAAGGATAAGTTGCTTATACCTTTGTATCGTTTGCAGAAAAACATGATTGTGAATAAAGTTACTGGTAATACTTTGATGATGTACATAGGCCTGTCGCGATAAACGATAAATCAATTAATCGCACGATAAATTAAACCTATCGACCTCATTTTAATTATCGGCTTTATCGTTTCTTCCTGCCTTTTATTCTTTCTGTTGATGATACTGAATGAAAAAAGGCTCCGCTCCGGTGCTCTCCACTGACCCTCCCTTCCTCATTTCCTTATTGTAATGTCCAGTGCACACTACACGAGTTGTCGGCTAACTGTCGGCCCATTTTCAATCTTTCTAGCTGCGATACTCTTCCCTGTTAGGCCATTTTTGTGCAGTGCAATGATGACTGCATGTGTTTCTTTAGAGATAACCATGGTTCACAGTAGAGAAACAATGATGCCAAGCACCAGCCTCTTTTTAAAGTGTCCAGTGGTGTCATTCTTACTTAATCATGACAGATTGATATGCAGCCCTGTCCTCATCAACACCCACACCTGTGTTAATTAAGCAATCACTGAAACTATGTTAGCTGGTCCTTTTAAGGCAGGGCTGCAATGAAGTTGAAATGTGTTTTGGGGAATAAAGTTCCTTTTCTAGGCAAATATTGACTTTGCAATTAATTGCTGTTAAGCTAATCACTCTTTATAACATTCTGGAGTATATGCAAATTGCTATTATAAAAACTGAAAGCAGTAGACTTTGTAAATATTAACATTTGAATCATTCTCAAAACTTTTGGCCATGACTGTAGATCGGAGCGGCCACGACAATCTACCGTAACACACCACACACTGCAGGATGATCGGTTACGAAATCACCAGCGACAATCTTAGATCGGCCAACATTCTAAGATTGTCGTAAGGGGAAAAACGGGGCAAAAAATCGTGTAGTGTGAAATATTGCATCAGGTAGTTGGATGTGCCTGTCTTCTCTATTTAAATCTAGTGATTATTGAACGGCAATATAGTATACAGACTTCATAATCTGCACTCTTTTGGTTGAATGCAGTATTTATTTCCATTTTGGCTTTAGGTTGCTTAGTTTTTATTCAAGTACGTTTTTTGTTAATGGAGACTGAGAATCCATTTTATTTTTGTTTTTGGTTGTTTTGTTTATTTAGTTTATTAGTTCCAGTGTTACGTGTTCTTTTGAAAATAAAGTGCATCTATCTATGGCAGTAAATCGCATGCACTATTAGTCATTTCCATTAAATCTGTCAAAAGGTCTTGAAACAATATTATCATTTATCGCAATAATTTTTTAGATAATTAATCGCTCAGCAAAATTTGTTATTGTGACAGGCCTAGATGTACAAGCTCCTTGTTAGTCAGGGTGCATTTACACCAGCCCTGTTTAGTTTAATACAACTCTAGTCAATGTGTCTGGAAAGTCTGATTTAATGGGGAGGGAAAAAGAAAAAAAAAAGCAGCATCAAAACCTCGGTCTCGGTTTGGTTGATGTGAACTATGATGCGGTTCGAATGCATAAGTGAATGCAAGTAGACCAGAGACTGCTCCAAAAGCAGGAAGCAGACCATAGCACAGGGCATTCTGGGTAAATACAACCAAAACAAACGCTTATGTCTAACGTTAGCAGGAGAAATGGCTCGTGGTTTTTCTAAGACAGCAGAAACCTGCTTGTCTTTTTAATGCAGCTGATAAATCAGTGGAAAGGTAAAGAATCAGATTTTTTAAAATAAGGCCAGTGTGTTTTAGCAGATCTTATTAAAGCTGCAGATGCAGTGCAACATTTTGTCAGGAAGGCAACTCACCCCCTGTTGTCTCTTAGCCAGTTGCTGGCTGATCACATTGAGCAACTGCTGCATTTCTCTCACTGTTTGATTCAGTCCCGCAGTTATTCTCTCCTTCTTGTCAATCTCCTCCTGTAAGACAAACATCAGCTGGTTTAAAGCAGATGCTGAACCACTAAATGTTACTACTACTACTACTACTCTTAGAAAACACTTACATGTTGTGATGACAGGTTGCTGTTCTCTATCAGGGCAGTGTTTTCTACTAGTTTTGCGAGTTCACTCTGGATCTGTTCAAGAGACTGCTGGGCCTGAGTGAACAATAAACAATGTTCATTAGCATTATGAGCTGTGGTTTAACCTGTGTGAGCAGACGCACGAAAGAAATTAGCGCCATTACCTTGTACAGGTCTCCAGCTACTCTTTGCCTCTCGTTTTCCTCTGTCTCCAACCTGGACAGCGTCTCAGTCAGCTGGGTTTTCAACTGAAGACAGACATTAAGCTTGTTCCTCAGATTATACAAGAAGAATCAAAACAGTGGAGACACACAGGTGCATCTCAAGATTACTCAAATGATTTGATAGAAAAAGGATTAATCACACACAGAATGATACATGTCAATACATAATTTCTATGAACTTTGATGATTTTAGCTTACAGCAGATGGAAATCTCAAATTGAATTTCTCAAAGCTCTGAGAAAGATACCAGTTGTCCAGCAGACGGTCATTAACACACTGGATGAGAGGACGCCACAAAAGGTCATCACTAGAAAAGCTAGCTGAACACAGTGCTGTGTCAAAGAATATTAATGGAAAGTTAGGTGGAAGGAGAAACTGAAGAGTGTGGTAGAAGAAAATGTTAATTGAAGAATTTGTAAGTGATTCTGGACTGCAGATGGGGACATATTCAGGATGTGGACTACAATGGTTAAATTCCTCGTTTGAAGTCATTCCTGAGTCAGAAACACTTTTATCTGAGTTGATATTCTAATTCATTAAAACTCATGTGTTTGCAAAAATGTCATGGATATGTGAAAATGCCCATGACGTGGTAGTCTTTTAATGAGTGTGTTCAAACACAGGAACAGCACTGTGTCAGTATGACCTTGTTGCAACAGAGGAATGATGTCATAATCCGAAAAGTCCAGTTTGAGTAACTCACACACTGACAGGACGCTTCCGACATTTTAACGTTACACACCGACTGATAGGAAAATATGTTCCTGCAGGTCAGGAAGGTCTCTGCTGAAGTCAGTCATTCCATGATCTTCAAAGCTAAAACTTTATGACTGTTGTGCAGTTTGATGTTCAGATGTCATGTTAATTTCTTCATTCTTTGGCTGCAAAAATGTGGCTATGTGAACAGCTCATCTGACGTTTGTGAAATTCCAACAGTTGTCAGGAAGAAGGTCACATCCAGTAGTACTGCTATTGGTCTGAATAGCAATACTACTATTGCCATTACAGTTCAAAACAGGGGGTGGATTTAACATATAATGGTGAAAAAACATCTCCAGCACCAGTTGAGCAACAGACAAAAATAGTTTGAAGATTGAGGCTTTAGTTAATTACTGCGGAGACCCATTTTTGGCATCTAAAGAGAAAATGTTTAGTGGTGTGAGAAAGACGAGTAGAATACAGATGTGGAAAAGGAAAGGTTAGTATCGCAGCAAGTAGAAGGAGGATCTTCATTCAGAATCTTATGTCTTTAGTTTTTGTTGTTCAGGATGTTAAAGTGCCTTGCAGAAGTATTCATGCTTCTTAAACTTTGACATATTTTCTCATGTGACAGCCACAAACTAATGTATTTAACTTGGATCTGAGGTGTTGTAGTATGCGTGCATTCAGTCAATACTTTTGTAGAAATCATTTTCTCTGTAATAACAGCTGCAATCATAGTTTGCTGTATGTTTGAATCGGCAGAAATATATGTAGATTTATTCTTCCTTACACAACCCCTCAAACTCAGTCAGATTGGGAGGAGTGGTCTGAACATCAATTTTTACATTTCTAAGTAGATCAGATTAAGGTCTGGGCTTTGACTAGGCCACTCTTCAATGAACATGCTTTGCTTTAAACAATCTATTGTCGCTCTGATTGCACGTTTCGGGTTTTTGTCCAGGTCAAACATCAACTTTGCTCCAACTCAAAAGTTTTTCTGATGCTTTTTTGTTCACCAACATTCCAGAACAAATTGCAAATTGTAACATGGAGAATAAAGTTTATATAAAGTCATGGGACTCAACTTGTTCAAGTGGATTATATTTAAAGGTGTTTAAAGTAAAAGATAGTTGATACAAATGCATGTCATGCATGTTGAAAACCATGTCAAAATTTTCCTTCTACTGAAATAACTTTGCATGCTAATTTTGCTGGTTTAGCATATAAAATTCCAACAAAGTTATAAGTTTTTAAAAAGAGTAAACATACTTCTGCAAAGCACTGCATGTTGGCCCAAAGTTAGGCAGCAGACAGTGAAACCCAGAGAGGCGCTAAAAAAGCTCCAGCCAGAGGATCATCCATGCTTACCAAAGCCAGCTCCTTATTCTGTCTGAAAGCCTCTGTACATGAGCCATCAAGTCTGGTCTGCAATTCAGTCAACAGATCTTTGAGCTGAAATTAAGTTTGACATGTTGTTTAATGGAGGTCTGTGGGAAACGATCCAGAGTCTAAAGAGTCAAACTGGATGATTGAGGAATAATCTTGTAGCTGCAAAACCCTTCGAATGATCAGAGGAACAGGAGGAACGTTCAGTTCAGGTTCTGCTCACCTCTCTCACTTCTGTCACATACGTAGCGCTCTCATTCTCTGCCCTCTCCAACTCGGACTCCAAGTGCTGCTTCTCTCTTCTCAGCTGCACCGTAAACAGAATTACAGAACAATTAAACGAGACAGTGCACAGGAACGGTGAAAGTTTAGACAACAGAAGTGGACTGAAGTGGATTATCCAACTCTGTTCAGTAAATTGGAGCCACTTTATGTCACCAGGAAGGTCAAAACACAAATGGATCATTAACATACGCATAGCCACAATACATCAGTTCATCCATTCTCACACACACCGTAGCTTGAGTGAGATCCTATTCTTAATCCACAGGGTTTAATGTTGCAGGCTGTTCTTCTTCAAAGGCTTTTCAAAAAGATTTTTTTTATGGAAATTTTGGATCATTTTCCAGGAGACCATTTGTGAGATCAGACACTCATGTTGGACAAGATGTTTCTGCTCTGGACTCATTTGATTTTTTTTTAATCATACTGGAGAACAGAACTTCTCTGGTTTAGAGTCCAGATGACATTCATCACACATCTGAGACTCAAGAGTTGTACTTGGAGATAAAAGGCTCAGATGCAACTGCTCGCCATGGAAACCTTTTCCATGTAGCTCTCTACATGTTGATCTTCAGCTAATCTGAGGGTTGAATGAAGTCTGGAGATCCAGAAGTGCAGAAAAAGGGTGATCTCCTCTCACAATGCACCTTGGCATTCACTGACCCTGCTGTGATTTTAAGAGGCCTACCGCTTTGTGACTGACCTGATGTCATTCCCAGGTCATTTCCATTTTGTTGCAACCCCACAAACCGTTCAATGTGGAATATTTAGAAGAATCCATGTGGATTCCCCCTTATTCCACAGTGGAATCTGATCCCAATACTGGAATTTACTGTATGCCTAAAAGTAACGCATTCTTTCACAGATGTATTTAAAGAGAGAGAGCCTGTATATCTAGGTTCTGCATGATGGAAGTGCAGAACCTAGAACGTTTCAATACGTTTGTTTCTACTTTCATTTTTTCCACAGCTTTTGGATGCAACAAGAACAGCAACAGTGAAGGAAGCTTTAGATTTTATAACTTTTGTTAAGACACTTTTGTCAACATTGACTAAAGAAAAACTGGAAAAAAAGGAACAAACACATCTGTGTTGTGATCTGTAATCAGCAGTTGTTTCTTTCTAAGCCTGAACACACACCTCTCTGACATCTTCCTGTGATTGTTCCAGCTTAACTTTCCAGCGAGACTCCTCCTCCTCGACGCTGCTTTGCAGGCGCTGCAGGATGCCCTCCTGTGGACACAGCAGGAATAAGACCTCAGCTGGAGGAAGCTCTCCCCATGACTTCAAGACTCAAAGAAACATCTTACTGTCTCTGCCAAAACCTTCTTGTACGTCTCACAGTCCTTCTGTAAAATCCTTTGGGTTTCCTCTGCTTCTTTCAGTTTCTCAGCTAATTCCTGCAGGAAGGACAACATTTCTTTACTCATTCAGAATATAAAAAGGACAGCTGGCAAACTTAGGCTTCCTACTCTTAACTTACCTCTGACTCTTGTGCTGCTTGTCTAGCCGATACGACCAAGCTTTCAGCCACCGCAGTCTCGAATCCCTGTAACCACTCCTGATGGTTCTGAGGAACAATTTGTGGAAAAAATTAAAGTCAAACATGGCAGAAGAACAAAATAAATAAATAAATAAATAAATAAATAAAGGCAAAAATGCAGCGTTGTCGATACCTGTTCAGAGGGCAGAGGCACGTGGGGCAGAAGTCTGTGCAGAACATCTCGACACTCGGCCTGGGTCTGAGTCAGCGCTGCATGGCTTTCCTAGAAAGCAGAAAGTACAGAAACAAAAATACAGAGAGAAAGTGCGTTGAGAACTGTGATGATTTGATTCAGGCGATGCGGCAACAGGGCCCTCTGCACTTATCCTGATGTAAACGAATCATTTCTTCATCATTTTGTAGATTAATTTCATCAGTGTTTTAACTAGAATCAACTTGTTTTTATTAGATAAATTAAGCATATGCTATCCCATTTGCACCTTTCAGCATGCTTAGAGACCAGGAGAAATCTTTTATGGAGCATTGAGTTGCTGAGAAAAGTGATCAAAGGAAATGCAATTAATTGCAAACTTAACTGATTATTAACAGATATTAAAACTGCTGCATTTCAGCACTGCCGCAAATTGAGCAGAAAGCATTTTGTGGCAGAGCAGCTGATATCGCTGTCATTCTGATTCGCTGAGTCAACCAGAAACCCCCCACAAAAAAACAGCCATTTTATCACATAACCAAAACCATCAAGTTTAGTTGTTGTTCAAAAAGTTTCAGGAGGTGCAAGAAAGACTAATCTAAAATATCATTTGCACAGGAGATAAGAGCTGTGACCAGTGCAGAGCTTACTGAGACATGGTCGCGGGAAGGTATGAGACCAAAACGGACACTTTTTATGAAAACCACAATCAGGCAGCAAAACAACCGTCTGTCCAAAGAAGAAAAGATAAATGCTACCATGTCACGGCAACAGTAATGTCATCTGATGGGTTAGCCATCATCCAAGGGAATAGATTCGTTTACAATCTTGCTTCAAAACTCTAGCAGTGAATAAAGAATAGTACTGAACATTTTCCCTATGAAGCAGGAGTATTTTCTTAGAAAAATGTTTTTCTCCCAGCACCATAGAGCAGAATGTCACAAGGTAAAAGTGACTTGGGGATCAAAACATTTGCATTTTTTAGGATCTTTATGGAGGAAACTTCCCAAATTACAGTCACTTCAATGTCTGAATTACAGTTTTGATTAACTTGATATACATGTAATCCAACATATCAAATGCGTATAGTAAGAAAAAATAGAAACATAAAAATAATGAATGTTGAAACCTTTGTAAAAGAGGTACATTTCTGTTATTTTCTCTAAGATTTTGTGTCTATAACTAAACACAAAACTTGAGATTTTGAGCCTCTCATTATCTTTAATTTCCCAAATAAGTAAATAAATAATTGTTCCTCCTTAAAAATGACCAAATTAACCCAGAGCTTTTCGATAAATGCAAAAGGAGGCGTCGCACGACTGGGCTCCTGGCAATAAGCTGATGTCACTGATTTTCACTCTCAGCAGTAACACTTAGCAAAGCTGAACAGAACTTGAACCGTCTGAAAATACACAACAGCAACACAGAAAGTACCAAAAGCACCAGGCTCAGACCAGAGAACGAGCTTTCTACTTTATCACAGCAACATTGTGATGTTTGGACGAATGTGCTAACCTACTGCTGTAGGAGGATGGCAAAAATATACACACATCACTGCAACTGCAAATAGAAACCGCTATCCGACTGCAAATTGACCTGAGACTACGCAAAATGTAAGGTAAACTTGTAACACTTTATTTGAAGGGATGTGCATAAGTCTGACATAACACTGTCATAAACGTGACATAACATCTGTCATGAACATGAACGAGTCCTTATGAATGTCTGTGACTGTTGTCATGAAGTGTCATTCGGTAAATTACACTTTTAATGCAAAGCTGCTTTAAAAGTTGCATTAAAAGTCCATGAAAAGTGCCAACTTTGCATGATTTTCTAAATAATGACAATTTAATGCAACGTTGGCACTTTTCATGGACTTTCAATGCAACTTTTAGAGCAACTTTGCATTAAAAATGTCATTATTTACCGAATGACACTTCCTGGTAACATTCATAGACATTCATAAAGATTCGTTCATGTTCATGACAGGTGTTATGTCATGTTTATGACAGTGTCACGTCAGTCTTATTCACATCCCGTCAAATAAAGTGTTACCGGTAAACTTAGCTAAAACATCCAGTTGCCCCAGTTTCTCTTGATGGTGATCAGTCAGGATGTCTTTGCGAGTACAGGGCTGCTGCATATGGATTAAACATTTTGAAAGATTAAATAGAATTAAAACAGAAAAGAAACTGCATTGTAAGGAGTCGTTTTTGATTAGTTGGCAATATTGGAGAAAACATGCCATGCTTAATGACAAGACGACAGAAATAAAAACATGAATCTTGAGCTAATGACATCTAGTGAATGACTAAGTCACTGCACACTCATTGCCTGTCTTTTGGTTTAGCAAAGCTTCAGAAAAATACTGGAACAATCTGACATGCAACAAAAGGATCGATCAGATTCGGCAGCTGGAATTAAAGCTAATTAAAAATCGGGCCATGAAAAGAGGAGAAAGAGCAAAAGTAAGGTAAACGAGTATGCAGTGTTATTATGGATGATGATGATGCAAAAAGAAAATAAACAGGGTCAATTATGGCAAAACACAGACATTTTGGAGGGGGAATGCATCAGATTGGATCTAGAGTGAAGCAGGACTGAGATGAGGTGTCGAACCTTGACAGCTTTGCTGAGTTTTCCTTGAAGCATGGACTCGGTGGCTGACAGAGCCTCCATTGCACTCCAGTTTTTCTCCCGAAGCTCCTGTTTTACAAAGTCAGTTCCAGAAAGATACTACTTTCAGTTTAGCCTCAGGGAAAAAGCAGTTAGTGACCCCCTAAACAAAGCCTGATCCAGAATGATTTATTACATTAGAGGGAAAAAAACAAACTCCAACTGCTAAAGGAACAAGAGGAGAAGAAATTTCAATCTTCCTAATGTATTTGTCCCAAATTCCAATAAAGAATATAAAAGTTTTGCGATTGCAATGTGATAAAATGTGGGGAAGTTCATGAGGTATAAAAACTGCATTTACAGAGTTCTTAATGTGAAAATAATTTTTCACTGATGCTTTATTAACAGTTTCTAAAATTCTGAGTCATTCACAACAACAACCAAGCCTGCCGATACTGGATCCAACAGTAAGAACAACACGAGGAGACTGGAAGCTCTCTTTTGCAATGCTCAGCTTATCAAATCCAAATCAAGGTAGAAAAGATACTGATGAGTCCAATTATGCTGGACTCCCTAGTTTTCCTACAGAGCACATTCCAGCTAAGAGATTCTAGCTGAACAGAACAAAAAAAGCAAACCAGTTGAGAATAAGTGACAGTGGAGAACAGAAACTATGGAAATATGCAGTGTTCGGACCTGAGGAGGGGGAACGGTTGGTGGGAACATTCAGAGGACAGGGGAAAGAGTTTAGTGTTAATGTGTTACAAGTCAATCCTGCAGGAAACCTACGTTATTCTTTTTCCTGTGAAGCTCCAAAGCGTCCTTCAGCTCAGCCAGCTCCACCTGCAGACTGTCCACCTGACTCTCTTTCTCAGAAATCCTGCCAAACAGAACAGCCTCTGGTTTTTAAAGCTATTCACTATTCTCAGTATAAACTTCTTAAACCTGAGTGGCATCGCTTCACTTACGCTGCGAGGAATGCAGGGCTTGGTGTTGCAGAGATGGATTGCTGTGTGAACAAGCCAGAAATTAAAACAAAATATCTTCTGATAGCAGTCATGTGTAGTTTATAAAAACCTTCCTCACCTGCTGTTGCATCTGCTCCACTTTTTCACCCAGATCCTTCGTCTTTACCTCCAGCTCAGTCTGAAGCCTCTGAATTTCCTGGTCCTTTGCGGCTAACCTGGAGTTCAGAGTTTCTCCATTATGGTCAGATTTGGGGAGGAAAATGTAGAAAAATGGAATTCAATGTAAAGAATGAGGTCAGCTCACTGAGACTGGAGCTCCTGAATCTTGGTACCCTTACTGGCCATCTCTTGCTGCTCCTGTTTTTGCTTTTCCAACTCCTGCTGAAGAGCAGACGACTGCTGCCGTAGAGTCTATGAGATACAAGAGGATAAAACGAGCTCAAAACGGGAACAAAACTACACCAATGATGATCATCTGTGAAAAATGCTCAAATTGTTGTTCCGGAAAGGCCCAAACCTCAACTGTCTTCTCCATGGTAGAGCTGCTGGCTTGTGCTGCTTGTAGACTCTCCTCCACCGATTTCAGCTTCAAATCTTTCTGTTGGATCCTAAACATCAGTGACACCAGGACAAAACAAAAAAATCTTTTACAAGCCTTACAGAGTCTCCCAGTATTATCAAATACACTGTTTTTCAACCTTAAGATTTAAAACAAAAAGAGTAATCTGTTGATTAGGTCTTAAAAAAGAGCCAACCCACATGCTGTAGTAAAAACCTTCGACTAATAATTTGTATAGTACAGATACAAGTAAATACACCATAGGACGTTTTAAGTCTGTATATTGAGAGCATAATAGAACCGAAGTTAAATTCTTGTTTGTTTGCACAAACTTGGCCAAGAAAGCTGATTGCGATAGATCACTGGCTGAAGTCAACATGTCAAACATCTACTGATGTCTAAAGATGCAACAACAATAGCAAGTGGTTGCGTGTGTTTGCTGGACAAGAGAAAGTAACACTAAGCCTAGATCTCCATTTTACGCCTACACTTGACACTTTGGACTTTCTGATAATGTTAGAAATGTCACTCGGCCAGATGTTAATAGGATTGCTGTAGCAACTTTCATGCAAATATTAAAAAGATTTAGCTACAAAGACAACACATTCAGTTCTCCTGAGATTATCAGAAAGGAATGTGTGGCTTAATGGTGCTTTTACAGGTCAGGATAAAACGACTTGTTACAAACCAGGAAATATTGGAATTAGATTGATTGATCTTACTGTTTTTGGAGTTCTTCCACTTTCAACTCTGATGTAGCCTGTGGTTAGAAAACAATACAATAAACATGTGAAAGGACAAGAAAAAATCTGTTAATTATTTAAAAAATAAATAAAATAAACCAGATCTCACCTGTTCCGCCTTCTTTTTATTAAGGTCATCTATTTCATGTCTTAGCACCTCATTCTCTTCTTTCATAGTCTGCAGTTTTGGGGGAAGAAAGTTAACGTTCTGATTTTTTGTCGGGGGAGTTTTTCCCCTGGGAAAGAGATCAAAATGTTCACAAATTAAAAACATGCCTGTTCTTTTCTAAAAACTGGCATTACCTTCAGCTCCGCCTCTTTGTTGGCCACTTCAATCAGCCCCTTCTCCAACAGTCCCTCAACCGTTTTTATGTTCTCCTCTTTCTCTTGGACACTGCGGAGGAAGCAGGTTTTCACTACAGATCTTTTGTTTCATAAACAAAAGTCACCGGCAATAAAAATATAATTTTTTTTCCACACCCACCTCTTCTGGATCTGGTCCAAGGCCAGCTGGGAAGCTTTCTGAAAGGAAAAGGATCAAAGCCAATATGTTTAGGTGTGTAATAAAGAAGAATAATGTAAGGGGCCTTTAAATGTGTTTAGCGAAAAAACAAAGCAGCAGCTAACCTGTTCAGTAATCTGTGCCTGCAGATTCTGAATCTCCACCTTCAGCGACAAGTTCTCATTGTGCAAAGTCTAAAAGACAAAACAGCTCCGTGGATTTCTGAAATACTCAATCCAAGAACTTTGTCAAATTTGTCACATTAAACCCTACATTTTTGTTTCTATTGGGATTTTATGTGATAGATCAACACAAAGTGGTGCATCGTTGAGAAGTGGAAGGAACAATTTTAACACGCTTTATGAAAATAAATCTGAAAAGTGTGGCATGCATTTGCGTTCAGTCCCACTGAATCAATGCATTCAATAATTACATTTAACTCCAATTACAGCTGCAAGTTTGTTGACAGTTTCTAGACGTGCAAAGCCAATGGAGATAAGAATAGCATGATGAATTAAAATTGATCTTTGAGAGGCTGTGCTTTCATTATTATGCCTTTACAAGTATGTTACTTGAAAATGGTCTCAAACAACAATAGGATCTACAGCAATAACTTCAAGAATAATTTATCAATTTATCTTCCAGCAAAACCTGTTCTTGTGACAGGCCTAGTTGGGATGCTGTTTTAAAACCCAACCCATCTTTAGACTTCTCTACAACTGTTTCCTTAAGCTGTTTGATACATTCTCTAAAAAAACATTTAAGACCTCAATAGCACAGCTGTATTTATACAGAGTACAGATGAGACAGGTTTACTCCATTTACCAATAAGTTGGTTTCTGAAGGCAACTGGTTGAACAGATGTATCACATTACAGAGATCTGGTTATAAATTCTTGGCACGCTTTTCAATTTTTTGTGTTGTAAAAAATATTGATATCCATGAATCTTTTTCCTTCCAGTTCTCAATTATTCTCAGTGCATCTCATAATATTCCAACAACCTACAGAGAAGTTCATGGTTGCAAGATGAAGCAAAGAGGAAAAAAAAAAAAAACAAGAAATGTGAATAATCTTGCAAGGTGAACATCAACAAAATGTCTTCCCAGCATGGTAGAGAACACTGTGATAAACTGCCTACAGACTAACCAGTGACATGTTAGCACAGGAACCTGAAGCTTTAAGACATACCTGCATGTTAGTTTCTCTGCTCGCTCCGCTGCTCCTCTCAACACTCAGAGAATCCTGAAGACTCTTCCGCTGCAGCTCCTTTTCAGACAGCCTAGGTGGAGGTAAAAATATTCAAATACAAAAGATCACTGTACCGATCTCCGATGCCAACACATTTGGTGCAATCCGAGGGTAAAAGACTTGCTTACAGCTTCTGTAGCTCCTCAATGTGGGACACGTGTTTGGCCTAAATGTTGAACAGAGAAATCTCATTAGCCTACTTGCGCTCAGATATGTAGGTTTTAATCTTATTGCTTTCAAAAGAGAAATAAAAGACAGGTAAAAAGCCGGCCCACACCTGTGAGGAGATCTGAGCCTGCAGGTTTTCATTCTGGGATTTTTGTGCTTCGTTGTGAGCCTGAAGAGCTTTGTTCTCATTCTTAAGTTCCTAGTAAAACAAATTGGAAGAGTTATTTCCAGATGGAGTGCGTGATTTGTCATATTCTGAATTGGTCATAGCAGCTTACCTGAACCTGGGCCTGCACAGTTTCATCCGGCACACTGCGCTGGGACATCTCCATCAGCTCCAACACCCTCCGCTCCAGCTGCTCTTTGGAGAGCATGGCCTCATTCAGGTTGCTGTGTAGAGTCTGGAGTTCCTTGTTTTTGTTGTTCATCTCCGTCTCGGCTGCCAGAAGTTGGCTGTGAAGCTCTTTTAAAAGAAAAAAAGACATAAAGTTACTCCACTTGAACAGGACTGAGAATATATAAATGTTTTCTGTGTGACAGGATGTTTAGTGACCTTGCTTGGAGGCCTGAAGTTTCTCTCGTTCAGCGTTGACATTGTGGAGGAAGTTCTGCAACTCTTCCCAGCTTCGCTTGGCATCCTGTAACTGGGCCTGGGGATGACGAGGAATCAAGCAACTTTATAACAAAAGGCATAGTAGAAGAATGTTTGTTTTCTTACATAAAGCATATCTCAGTATCTATATCTTTATAAATATTAAGATTTCTAGGATCTCAATGCTAAAGATTGCCTTGTGTCTTGGTGGCTTCAGAGTTCTTCATAAATATTTCGACCCATTTCTCTTCATCCGAGGTGACAGTCTGGGTCAGACGAGTCAAACAGACACAGTCAGGCTTTCTAAATAAGGCCACAATAGGCTTCTGAAACGGCTCTGCCCTCAGTCCAATTCAAAATGTATCCACCATGTCTAAAAGCCAGAGCTGTTCCAGGAAAACATTTAGATGACTGGTCAAATAAGAAAATAAAATTATGCTCATGGCAACAAAAAGTGCGAGGTTGAAATGCAACATGCTAAAAAGATATTTATCAGAATATAAGGTGTCCTGACCTACTACTTTTAATGCCTTGAAACCAAATAGAAAAATTCTGCTATACAGTCAAAATGGACACCCAGTTCTTTTTTAATTCAGGAAAGTTGTTGTATAATCTTTACACTTTGGAAAGAGAATGGCTCAAACTCATCTCTAAATGCTCAAGAGTGTAATACCTAATGATAAGTAGGGCTGGAGATTTATCATATTGTATTTATCATAATTTATTGTTATAAAAGCGTATTACAATTTGGAATGGTTTTAAAGGTCAGTATTTGTGTTTGTGTGGCTCTGATTGATGTGTCACAATTATACAGTTATCTAAAAAAGTAATAAATAGTTTTATCACTTTTATCGTTATCGCAATGGTAACACAAAATATCGAGATAAACTTTTAATTCATATTGTTCACTCCTAACGATAAGTGTATGTAAACATCTGAGTGGGAATGTATGTATCCTTTAAATTGCCTTATCAAGGTTAAAATGTGTGAAACCCAAAGCTTGGTATACGTCTGGAGTTCACTGCAAAGACCTGTCTGCATCAAGCCAACAGGAAGGGTTGATCCGAGTATTTTACAGGAAAAAGTCGTGTTTATACAAAGCTTCAAACATTCCAGCTTCCTAAGCAAGCAAACCCACCCATCTCAGGTTTTGTTTCCCACAATCCACCCTTGGACTTTTACTACAGCTTCCCTCGCCACTTCCCCACTAATGCTGCCACACCCACTGACCAGATCTGAAGCTAAGCTGCACTCTTCTGTGCCGAGGGACCCTGGAGCAGAAGGTAAACACACACATCTGGCTTAGCGTACCTCCAGCTGGGACACGTTCTGCTTGTAGCTGACCTCCAGTGACTTCCTCTGGTGTTCCTCCTGCTGCAACTTGCTGTTGTTGTCTGCCAGTTCTTTCATCAGGCCGGCGTACTCGGAGCGCAGCTTGTTCAGCTCTGCAGAATTCCTGTCAAGAATGTAATGCTAAAATTGCTCATGGGCAATATTTTGGGAAACTGCCGAAGAAGCAAATCATCAGCAACCCACTAAAAGCATATTTCAGTGTGAAAAGGGGTAGGATATATTGGATATTTTATACGCAAAGGCAGATCAATACCGATTTCCAAAAAACACAAAAAACAGCTACTTGAAAAAACTCTTGTATAACAAAAATTAAGAAATCAAACCAAAAGAAGGAAATAAATGTAAATGTTCAATCTCGATAGATTAAGTATTATTAATCAATCATCTTTATTATCTCAGAGGAAATTTGTGTGCAGCACAGTAGGAATAAACGGAAAATAAAATGAAAAAAAACAAAACACATTTGATTTGTTTATATTTAACTTGCAAATAATCAATAGTAAAATTTATTGAGAGTCCCAATAAAGGCAACCCGGGTACCACCAGTAGGCATTGACAGATTCATGGATCAACTGATGGTTTGAGTTGAGTCACTTTCAGTGGTACTCTGCAGAAATGTTGGTGTCATTTGAAAGGTAAATGCAAAGTGACACCTATGTGTTAAGTGTAAGAACCACTGATCTAAGTCATAATTGTAAAGTACTTCAGGAATGCTACAAAATTGTCACAGAAATATAATTTTTTGGAAATCATTCCGTAATTATTTCCACGTTTTTCAACTGCATACAAATATAGTATACACTTTAAGAGAGTGAACTATAATAATTCAAATATTTAGATTCTGACAGATTTGACCCAGAAGTGCAGCACTAACTTGCTCTCCATCTGAGTGGTGGCTGAGCTGACCGCGTCCCTCA
This sequence comes from Poecilia reticulata, assembly GCF_904066995.2. Classification (NCBI taxonomy): domain Eukaryota; kingdom Metazoa; phylum Chordata; class Actinopteri; order Cyprinodontiformes; family Poeciliidae; genus Poecilia; species Poecilia reticulata. Next base: position 19,913,974 of record NC_088851.1, read on the forward strand.
GGATCCCGTTCTCCTGCTGCAGCCGAGTGATCTGGGCTTCCAACTGCTCCCTCACCTGCTGAAACTACACACACACACACACACGTGTTACATTTCACATCAGTTACTAAATTAAAGCCATTTTACTGAATAGAGGAAGTTAGGTTTCACCGATTTTTGCATATTCTGTAGCTCCTGGTAGCTGCCCTGTGCTTTGGCCTGCATGCCGCCCAGCTCCTTCTCCATGGCGACTCGCTGGTCTCTCATCATGGTCTCCATTCTGCCAGTTTTCTGTTTCTCAAGCTGAAGCTCCTAAAGCATTTTTTTAAAAATCACAAGGGAAAGCTCAACAAAACAATCCATACCTTATAAGTGAAGGATTCTTCAGAGCGTTTCTGACCTGACTGAGCTGCTTCACTTTGTCTTTGGCGATGGAGGATTCCTCCTGCAGAGTTACAAGAAGTTTCTCTCTCTCCTGGGCCGCCGGGTCAGGCCTCGCTGTGGACTGGAGGTTACAGCGATAGAGGAGAAGTGAAAAGCAGACAGGGGAAATTCAGTAATGATTTTCAGGTTTATCAGCTGTATTCAAATATTAAGACATGCCATTTGTCACAGCTGTGTGGTTTGTGGTCCAGTAATCTTACTTTGTGCCAGGCATCCAGGGCAGTAGGGTTCTTTTCTCGGAGGAGAGCGATCACATTGGTAGCTTCCGCTTCTGACAAAGTCAGGCTGGACAGACCAGAAAGCAGCTCCTTCAGTTTCACTTCTGTGTTCCCTGCTAAGTCACAAAAAGGTTGCTGCTGCAGTTTATTTATACAATAAAAAGTCTGTAAATGTTTGACAGGTAATGGAGCTTTAAACTCTCTTTGACTGAGCTGCAAAACCTAACCACATCAACACATTGAACTCCACATTGAATGTGGAGTTCAATGTGCAAACTCCACATTGAACTTTGACCAAGACCAGCAGAAGAACTATTAAAACAAAAATGTTATGATGTAAATTATTATAGGAAAAAGAGCTGATCTGACAGTTAATCAGCACATAGATATTGATGCGCTAAAAGAAAATAAGCTGACAGAATCTGGCGGATCACAGAGTGCTCAGCCAGTTCGGTTTGAGGAAAGTTGAGTGGAAGGAAAACATGGTTGAAAAAGGAATTTGGAAGAGGAAAAAAATATATATCTGTAATAGAGAAAGTTCAGTCTATTAAAAAAATTTCAATCGTATATAACCTCAGAATTTAGCCTCAGCTGAAAAATAAAATCAGTTTTTCCACCACCAGTATATGACAGGGTTCTCTAAATCTGTAAACGTCACACTGAACCTTATGCTACTTGAAATCCGAGTTTCTCTACTCTTCCTCTTTAATCCAGGAGTTCTAAATGAAATGCAAAACTTTCCTTTGGTTTGAATATCAGACTGGATCACTGAGCATCAGTCCTGCTCTTAGCCAACACTCATCATGCCTCTGGTTTAGCAGTGGCTTAACACAAAGAATGTAGCAGCTGCAACTCCTGTTCTGGAAAGGTCTGTGTGCGGTGACTCCAGCCACAGTCGAGTGTTTGGGACTCTACTGTAAGCTCAAGAAAGGGTTTGTGCACCTTTCTTTACCAAATGTTTTCCTTCCACTCAGCATTCCATGAATATGGTGGGAAACAGCGTTTTCATAAGCCAAAATTAACAGGAGTCAACACTTGAATTACATCACTCTGTGTGAAATAAATGTAGGAGTTTTACTTTTGTAACCTAAATGAATGAAATAAACTTTACTAGCCACAGCTGGCCAAAAAGGGTAAAAAAATCTAAACTATATCTTACCTTTATCAGTCTCATTCTTCTGTTTCTTGCCAGATGCTTTAGGTGGTACGTCGTCATTATGAGCTGCCTGGTGGTTGGAGGCTGATGCATCTCCCAAAATATGGGCTTCCTCTACTACTGTTTAGGGGAGAAAAAGATTGAATCTATGAGCCTTAAAGAAATCAACATCTGACTCAGATAGTGAGATTGTTTTGATCATTTTTACCATGCTCTGTCTTCTGCTTTTTGGCAGAGTTTTTCTTTTTGCCAGTGACAGCCGTTGGGTTGACACCGTCAAGAACTTTGGTTTCGGCCACTGAAGGAGCTTCCTTTTTGCTTGGAGCTGGAGCTTGCTCTGCTTTCACCTCAAGCTGCTGGACGTCTGCTTGAAACAGAAAGAAGATTTAGGGATACACTTTTCAATCATTTACGATACAGACCAATTCATCTAATATGGAAATATTAAGCATAGTCAATCATGCAACATATATTGGTTTAAAATCTTTGTGTCAATATTGGGATGCATTAAAATTTTGATATTTACACTCAAGGCTATCCCTTGCTAAACCAGGCTAAAAACTCCACTTATTTACTAACCCGCCTCCACTTTCTGCTTCTTCCTGTCTTTCTTCTTCCCAGAGGTTTGGGGAGGAGTTTGAGTTTGAACAGGAGCCTGAGCAGCTTGGACCTGAACCTGCGACTCCACCTGTGGAGGAGGTGGGCTCATCCGTTTGCCTGAAGTTGGAGACGTCTCTGTCTTGTGGCTGACTGGCTTTGAGTCGTTCATTTCCGACTCCTCTAGGTTGGAAGCTGCTGCAGCAGCAGCTTTGGCAGCAGCCTTGGCAGCCTTTTTCTCCTTTTTCTTCCTCTCCCTTAGTCCAGAAGTAGCCTCTGGAGAGACCGAAACTTCGGCAGCAGGTGCAGGCGGGGATGGATCCGGGGTAACCACAGGTTCAGGTTCCTCCTCTGCCTCCACGTTAGAGCCAATGACGTCAGTCAAGTCAAAATCCCGCAGGTCTTCTTCAGACTCTCCTCCACCACTTCCCCCACTGGCGGTTTCCTTCTTCTTGCTTTTCTTCTTTTCGTTCTTCTTACGAGAGTCTGGCTTGGTCGGTGGCAGCTTGAGGTCTCGCTTCTGCCGAGCCAGCACCTCATCGTAAGAGGTTTCCTTCATGAAGAGCCAGAAGAAGAGGAACATGAGGGCGATGACCAGTGTGGGGGCCAGGATGAGAAGGTACTGAGAGTCGTAGATATCCATCGCCATTCTGAGGAGAGGAACAAAAAGAACGGTTGGGGTTTTACAGGTGAGACTTCAACAGTCGAGCTTCCAACAAGATGAGGGTTACAAATACATCCAAACTGATTTGGAAGTGTATAAAAACTGACAAGGCTTCTAGAATGACCTCAAACCTGTAGAAACCCAGAGAAGTGGGCAGAAACAATTGTGATTAATACATCAACTATTGAAATAATCGTCAACTAATTTAGCAACTGATTAATCGTTTACTGGGATATACAAACTCTAAAAACAACCATTTGCTAAAAAAGAAAACAAATTCTCAAACTCTTCAAGTATCATAATTTTGTTTCCCTGGTTCAAATTCACTAAATTATTTCCTATTTCCTAAAACTTGCATTTTATGAAATAAAATTGTCTCTCTTATTTAAAATAGGAATTGAGTAATCTGTTTATTTACATCTTTTAATGTATGACTAATACTGTACATAAAAAAATCTTAAAAGGTTAAATGAGAAATCTGTAGAATGTGCCATCTTTTAAATCCAATTAATGATCAAAAAAGATTATAGAATAACCGATCACTAAAATAATCATTAGTTGCAGGCTATAAAGTACATGTCCATTAAGACTACATAGAAACCTTAAACCATGCTTTTAGTCTGTTGCACATTTTCATCCAAGACTTGATTTTTGCTCTTTTTGTAACCACATATAAATCTGTGCTTCTGTGTGACATTTCTCCATGTGTGGTGGGTCGTTGTTTATGCTGAGGGTGGCGAGTGAGAACTGACCTTACCCTATCTTAGCGATATGATCCAATTAGACCACACTGCCCCTGCCAGACAGCTTAACGACTTCATTACATACTGTAAGTTCACAGAGGGAACAGAGAGAACTGAAAACTATTCTGTTAAAGCCAAAAATGTTAAACAAATATTAAAAATGTCTGCTTCACTCATTCAGACTGAAACAGGAACAAAATAGGTCAACACCAAGCAAAAGGCAACTAGGCTAACATTCGTACGTTCTCATTTAGCCACTTCCCTGCCGTTCGGCCTCTGTAAGGACAAGCCCCCGCTGTTCTAAACTTAAACTGGATTGGATTTGAAAGGGGCAAAAATATACCGACATGAAAGTGTCAGAGGCTGAACACCGCTCCAGCTGCAGCCGGGAACTTCAGTCCTTTTATGCCAGAGGAGAGGATATTCATCTGTTACATTCTAGATATCTCTGAGGATGCAATAGCCTCAGATGTAATCAATTTAAAATCCATAAAAACACATTCTTCAGAAAAATGTGCCTTTGCTCTTCCTAGTTCCCATTTGTGTTCTAGACTCAAATTTTTAGATTTCTTTCCACATAAGCTCTTTTTTGGGTTTTGTCAGCATATTCTGCAAATCATGAAAGCATGATGCAGAAGTTGGCTAAACAATCAAGCAGTGTGGTAATGGGAGAATTATGCCATTTCCATGCAGAATCATTTCTATGACAAAATATATACCACTAGATTTGTTATATATAAATGGTGTAAGTTACACTAAATAGAGATTTCCTAAAAGCACAGAGTGTAGTCTGTGGTGAATTCATTATCCCTAAAAAATATTAATTCACAAAAAGCTCTGGCTTAAAAATTTGATCCAAAAATATCTCAAACCATAAAAAGTTGGAAAATAGCTCTATTTTTGTTTTTGAATAAAGTGTGCAGTAGGGCCAGGAGATAAAAAAAATTTAATCTCAGATTTTTTTATACCACATCCGACTCTTGATTTTTCTCAAAATTACAACTTTATTCTCTAATATTACGACTTCATTCTGGTAATTAAATTACCATTACTGGACAATTTACAGGTTTTCCTGTTAAAACAATGCTAAAAATCTCTTTTAAATTAGACAAGCTGATATAGAGGAAAATGATATAAATATAGCATCTTTCAGGCATGAGAGAAACAGAAAAAGAAAGTTAAAGTCTGTTTAAGGGTTGTGTCAGCAGTGTACACATCTGATGAGAAGTGACCTGAAATTCTGCACAATCCAGTCAAGAGCTGTGGCCGACGTTCAGCATAGGAGTCAGTGTCGTAGAGCAGGCCTTTAGTAATTTGGATTAAGAAGATTACCCATGATAATAGATGTAAGAATAACTTTCCACTGCAGGGCTTCCTGAGCACTGACAGGCTTAGTCTCACAGTGCAGCACTGATTGTGTTTCACTCCAAACCTCCAAAACCTCTGATCACATTTCACAACAGAAAAAGAGACATATAATTAGGTCTGTTGCAAGCTTAGCTTTATTTGGCTGCAAAACCAAACTTTTCATTGAAAGAAAAAGAAAAAATCTAAATATTTGCCCACAAAGCAATTCTAATGTGCTTTATAACTCGGATACATCCTGAAGCTGGATTTCAATAGCGGATTAATTAACTGCGGCCTTGGTCTGAGTCGGGGACGCACCGATCAGGCTTTTCATGGCTGACATCCATTTTCTTTACGGTCTAACCTCCTGGTAGTCTGAACCCAACCAAAAATAGAAGATTATCTCCATTTATTCATCCAAATACATGCTCTCTACCTTTAGATTGTTTTTCACCTAAATAGAAGAGCATCAAAATGTTTGGTGTGTTTATAGACTGAAAATAGATGGGAGTGACGAGTTTAAAAGCATTTAAATGAAGATAGAAGAAACATCTGATTTTTCAGAAACTCAATTGCCAATAGATAATGACGGCTAATTAAAGAATATTTTGGGTAGTTCTGTGTTCTGGTCCGTCAGTAGCTCTGTGTGGTACATTTATGTACTCTTCCTCTATGAACCGTTTGCCTTTTAAACAGTATCAAGCCAGTGATCTCATTAAGGAGTGCGTAATTTATTTAATGGTTCTCTCATATTCTTAGTTAGAATTGGGCTTCTTTTCAGAATAGAAAAGTGGAGGAGCCAGTTAAGGTACTCCTAGATGTCATCCCGGTGAGGCACATCCCACCAGGAAGAAAACACCCAGATGAAAACCCTGGTCACACTGTATGGACCTTCTATAGAAAACATCTTCGAAACATAAAGTCTTTCAAACCGTCAGTAACCCTTGAAGCAACACTGAATGTTGGCACAGAGACGATGGGTGGAGTAGGTGGTGTAAAACTCACAAGCTTGTTTCCTTTCGTTTACTTCTCACTTTCTCCCAGTCCTGGGACTAAGAATGGAGATTTCATGCGTTCCCTTATGGAGCTGGAGCCTCGTTCCAGCATCAAAATGAGCCTGGAGGACAAAGCCCTCTCGGGCTGTTGGCTCCCCGGAATCTACCCACTTGGCTGGCCAGGCCTCATATTTGGCAGGCGAGGACACAGAGGCAAGTCCTGATAACTATCCTGCCTGAAGTCCAAAACAAGGCCATGCAACACTCTAAAGTTAACATCTCTGAACTGGCAGCAAGCTACTTAAAAACACTAACTAAAACAATAAGTAAATGTTTTCTTAACCTGGACCTATGAGTGAAAATTAACTAAACCAATTGAAGTTTTCACAGGAACTATTTAAAAAAAAAACAGGAGCTTAAGGACTTAAGATTACTCTAACCATTGCTACTAAATAAACACCATATTACAGTTGAAAATAGGTCAGTTACTAAATAAATTGAACTGCCATTTATGTATACTTGTTACTATAGTAACATTGCATTTTCTTTGTCCTTTTTTGTTTTAAATAAAAGCAATCAGATTATGTTACACAATTTTGTCTCAAATTTTAATGCAGATAATTTGATACAATTGGGTTTTTACTCAAGGTTAGAGCATAAGAATCTCAGAACAGCCCACACCTACGTACAAACTGGACAGTGTGTTTTAATACACTCAGAGACATGAACTCCAGTCAGACAAAAAGCTCTGACGCAAGGTAGAGGATAGATAGATAGATAATGTTCAATCTTATCAATAATCTGGTTCATAAACTGAATGAATCAAAGTACACGGTATACGTGCTTGGTTATGGAGGAAAACATTAACAAATCAGAAGCCATGCTTTCATTTTCTACTCTACCTGGGCAAAGCAGCCTTGAGAAATAACTTATCGGTAGACAGGGATCAGATAAATGGAAACAACAAGACAAAACAAACATCTTCAGTCAGAATCGAGGAGAATTTAAATTTCTGTGCTTTTTAAGTTTCTTAAACTGTCACTAAGTAGATCTTGGTTGACTTTCCAATGAGTCCAAAGTCCCCCTAGCACCAAAGAGGCCTAAATGTCACAAGGACACATGCAGATATGAAGGGTTTGGCAGCACACATGTCACTCAGTGTAAATACCAGAAATAGTTCATAGTAGCTTAACTTGTCTTTGACACAGGGTGGTATCCTTTACGCCACCTCGGCACCCTCAGGTGCAGTACTAAATGTGCTAGCTTGCTTGGTCATGCTTAACACTAACCGCAGGGCGAGTGATGGCAGCTGGTTCCACGTCAACTCAGAAGCGACACTCCTTAAAACGAAAAAAAACTATAAAGGTGTCTGATCTTACTGGTGTGATACTTTCCACGCTATGAAATTAGTCATCAGAAGCAGCAAGCAAGAATGCTCACAACCTCACTTCCCTAAAATGTCCTGGCAGGGTTTGTCCTGTGAACCGGACGTGGTCAGTATGAATGACCTCACTTTCTAAATTTTCTTTAAGTTCAAAGGGACTATGAATGAGCTAGCTAACAGAGCTAACTAACGGTTGACCACTCTCATGCTAACCGGTCAGTCAAGTTTAATACACCGGAAATATCTGTCACTATAAATGAGCTGACCAAGACAGTGAGTAGGAGGAATAGTTTGGTTCCCACTCAGAAACACTCATTCCTCTCTGGAGGCGTGGACCTCTTCCCTGACGGGCCTCGTACTATCCCAGCCTCCCTCTCTTTAAATCTCTGACCCGGCGCACTGCTTCACTCTTCCGCTGCGGCCCGTTCCCAGGCCTGCGTGAGAAGCTAAAGAGCAGCTCTGACCGGGACAAGCGGTTATTCTCACCAAAAATTACCGATAACATCTAAGGAAACCGCAGTCGTGAGTACCTGTGGCTTCAGTTGTCTGTTTCCGTTGCTCGTGGTTAAATGGCGTTGTTCTGCGTTGACTCTGGCACACTCCCGACTTCCCAGGGCAGCTCCAGCCTGGCTTTCTCCTGCGCTTGCCGTCACACTCTCTTGCTCTGCTGTTTCTGGTTTGCGGGGGCGGGTCATAAGCAGCCTGATAGGGAGCGCTCGTTTTGTGAGCCGACGTACACCGGCGGAACGAGCCATTATACGGATGTTTCTCAAATAATGAAAATATATATAATCGGAAATGTGCAATTTTTTTAACGTAAATTTGTAAATAAATAAATAAATGTATATATATATATAAATTAAAAAAATGGTATATTTTTATGATTGCTTCCGTTAATTTTTATGATTATGACTTACAGATAAAGTCTCAGAATATTAGACTACTACACATGACCCACACAAAAAGTTTTGCCACGTTGAGTTATTGGTAAAGAAGCTGACATCTCACGTAGTATCCAAACACATTGTTATAAAGTTGAGTAGAAGGAAAACATCTCTAAGAAAAAACGTCAACAAGTAAAGATAACTACAACCTTGAGAGGGCGGTGAAGTAACGTACAAGTTTAGGGGAGATTTTAAAAAAAAGTTGTGGATTACTGTTGGAGTCATTGATTCAAGTAGCTTCAAGGACCTAGGCCACATGCGTTACATTTGTTGTGATCAGTCACTCCTTGTCAAGACAATGCCAAAGGTGTTTCATGAGCAAAAGAGAAAAGGGACTGGGTCACTGATTTGTTGTTCAAAGTTCTTTTTTGAGATGAAAGACAGTTTTCTGTTTTGGATGGGGCCCCTGGGGCCTTTTGGTGTTAGTTCTTATGATTGGTTCATCATGTGTATGAAACACTGTTGCAATAAAAGAGTCAAGTAAAAGTTTAAATATTTGTCAAGTATGATCCTATTGTGCATATGAGTTTTCTCTTATTTGTTTTTAATTTTGAGGTATCACCTGGCTTATTGCTAATTTAACATTTTATTGCTTTTTTTATTTCAGCTTTTGCTTAGATTTTTTAAAATGTTTATTGCAAATATGTTTGCTCTTATCAACAAAACAAAAATACATAGGAAAATATTGGCAATGGAAGATTTCATAGTTTTCCCAAAACATCCATAACAAAAACTTACTGTATAACAAATTCATGTTACTGAATTGATATAATTAGCCATCAATTATTTCCAGAAAACATCAAACAATACAGAATAACAGGCAAATCATCACAGTAATATAGCTGCATTTTACTGCCCAGGCAGAATAACTTATTAAATAAATAACACCACAGTTAGAATTAAAAACAACACAGTTATTAATATGTAACGTTTGGTCAGTAACAATGAAAGGACAGATGTCTCCCTGAAGAAGGGCAGAGTCATTCATTCCTCCTCAGTGTCAGTGGTGGGCCTTGCTGGGGCTGCAGTCTGAAGCTCCGCCTCATACTGCTTCTTCAGTCCTTTCAGATACATTCGCAGGCTCTCTGGATCCAGTCTTGAGTTTCTGGCAGTCTGCAAGAGGCGAGTTGCCAGGTGGTACACAGCTCTCTGTCTCTGCGTTTCTGGATCAGTGGGACGTTTGGCCTGAAAGTGTCAAACAGATGCTAAGTTTAGTCTATTCCTAAAATGTATTACTCAAAATTTCCAGTTATTAATATCATGTCAGAAAAATAGTGTTAGCATTGGGGCAGTTTAATGTCAGAGTATATGGCTAAATATTGCACCTACACACTTTTAACAGCATATGTGCAAAATCTTTATCGAATATGGTGGCAAATATTTTTACTAGCATGAGAAGCCACATTCCCGTCCCGTGAGGTTTTACTAAGTTTCTCACTCTACAATAGATGTTTGGCAGATATCAGCACAAAATATTAATAATTTTGAAGTGAGGAGCTGCGATTGTAACAAAAGGTGGTTTTAAAAACTATGGACTCAACCCAGATTAAATATATGCATGTCACAATTTTTGGATTTTTATTAGTAAAAAAAATTCTTCTCCATAAAGTTGCACTAGAATTTGTTTTATTTATCATATAAATCCCCCATAAAAGAGAGAAGTTTAAAGCTGAAACACGTTAGACAGTTTCAGGGGTATGAATAACTTACCAGAAGCTGCTGGCTGACTTTACAGGCAACCAACTTTGCCTCTTGGATTATACTTGGAGGAAGTGAGGTAATCTCAGCTGCTCTCAGACCTAAAGCAGAAAAAAAACTGTGTCCTGTAATGACTTTCATATCAAACTTTAACAAGACTGTTCCTGAAATACGCCGACTGGTTACCGTATTGTCTTTCTTCAGAGCATCCTCGACTCAGCAGATATGTATACACCACTTGCTCAGCACCAGAGTCTCTGTTGCGCCTGTGCTGAACCTCCATGTGCTGATTTTCCACATTAGGATAGAGAGACTCCAGCTGACAGAGCTCCAGAAAGTGTGTGGCAAACAGAGTGAACACCTTGCAAAGAGGAGGAAAAACCGGACACACCTTCAAGTTCAAAACACCTATTATGTAGGATGCTTTTGTTTGTTCTGCAGATTTACATTGATCAGGAAGGTGTATCACAAGCTATTAGAAAGGAGGTAAATGGCTAAGAAACAGCAAAGGAATCTGAATGATCTGGTTCTTAATTCAAAGAGGGGAGTGGCAGAACTCAACCGCACTGGTGCATTTTTCACCTTTAGGCCAAGGAGGAACTCACACACCGAGTGACAGATTCCAATGCCTTCTTCAGCACTAGTGCCACGTCCCAATTCATCTATAATGGTCAATGACCTGTCACTCGCATTGTGGATTATGTAAGAGATCTGAAAGAAACAAAAAGTGTTAGAGATTAAGCCTTCCTTTTTATATCACATGAAACAATCTGTGTGCCAAAAAGACCCTATACCTCCTTCATTTCCAACATGAAGGTAGAAGAGTTGGTTTCAAAGTCATCATCAACACCAATTCTGGTGAAAATCTGATCAGCGATGCGGAAAGAGGCGTACTCAGCTGGGACAAAAGAGCCTTGAAGAACATAAACACAGAAGTCAGGACGCAAGATTAAGCTAAGCGCATGGCACGATTTATAAGGTTAGAATATTAGCCGCTGACCTATTTGGGCCATGATCTGGCACAGCGCCACCTGTTTGAGGTACGTAGATTTGCCGCTCATGTTGGGTCCTGTTACGATGACAAAGTTGCTGCCCTCGGAAATGTAGGTATTGTTTGAGACAGGCTGCTGTCGGGCCATTCGCTCCAGGATGGGGTGACGACCTTGCTTGATGGCCAAGGTGTCTGTAAACTCTGGACGCACTGGCGGCCACAGCAGAACAGCACAAACACGTCACTTTCGTCTGCTGTTTTGTGTTCCAGGCATATCAGTGACAACAACAGCAAAATACTGTAAAAGCTTTTGCAATGCTCTAAATCCATCAGCGTATTTAAATAAATGCCTGATTAGACGCAGGCAGGTTGTAAAATAAGCCACAGAATCATAAAACCAGCCATTTCTCTGTGTGAAAATATGCACCGGTTACAGACAGTTGGCGGCTGCAGTTGTCTCTGCAAATACAGCACATCAGTGAGGGCTTATGTAAGAAGGGTAATCTGAGTACAAGCTGGCTTGGACAGAAGGGGGGCAGGCAGTCAGCATGCATCAATGGAGAGACAGTTTCAGACAGCTGAGGGCCAGCAATCGCCACCCACGTGGCTGATGGGGGCGGAGCCGCACGCGAAAAGAACCGAGCCCAGCAGAGAGTCAGGCTTAGTAGAGCAAGCGGTTCATGGCGGTTTAACGCAGCCACCTTCCTCTAGACAGCAGATCAAACCTCATGGAGGTAATACTCAGCACACAGCACTGGAAAAGTGGTAATACACTATTTCATTACTCAAGGTTTATACATCGTTTTGCAAACATTTTCACATTTTTGTCACTTAATGATTATAATCTGCAAAATGTGACAAATTTTATTAGGATTTTTTGCTATGACAAAATATTTTTACTTATAACATGAAAAAAATGCCTTGTAGATTATTTTACATATAGGTAGTACTTATTCATTATTGACTTAAAACAAACTCCTATATTGTGCGGACACGTTATTTGTTAGTTTTGTCTTATTTCAAGTGAACTACAACACTTGCACTAGGAACTACTAAACCATAAATAATTAGTAAGATTTTGTGTTTTTGCAGTGTGGTGGCATGATGCTCCCACCACAATGGTCCACCATGGAAATGGTCTGATTAGGGTGATGGTAAGTGGCTTGTACTTGTACATATCTAGACTACAATCGCCGATTATGGAAGGTAGGCTGCCATTCAGTCAGAGCCACCGCTATAGATGTAGCGAGGGTTTGAACTAACAGCCCATCAGTTGTGGGACAAAATCCCTACCTTCTGAACCACTTTAACTGTTTTAGTCTCATCTACCACTCTGCCAGATTTGTGGAGTGACAAAATTAGTTTACCACAAAAAATCTCAATAAAATGCACTGACGTTTGTCTCTGCTATGTGACAAAATGTTAAAAAGCTCAAGGTTTATACATCATTTTTGCAAAGCACCATCATTGATGGAACTGGTTTCCACTTACCGTAGTCTGAGATTGTGCATGCATTGGCTAGCGATAGCAACATGTCCAACATGGATACAGTGTCAGAAAGTTTGTACAGGCAGTGGATGTGCTCATGGATGGTTGTAAGAAGTTGACACATAACCCTATTGAAACACAGAGAAGAAGTATAATAAATTCTACCTTATAAATAGCACCCTCTAGTGGACATTTCATGATAAAGACAAGCCTCAAAAGCTATAATGTCAGTTTTCTCACTAAAACATTCCATTTGGGTTGCTGGTTATGGTTTTAGTGACTAAAATAAGTATTGTTTTGCTGTGAGATCACTGGCATTACACAAAGTAAAAATGAGATAATGAATTTACTAATCATGCCCTTATATTTGATTTTCTTTAGGGAAGAACAGCCTAAACCAATTAAAATTAGTTCTAAAGTTGTTTGTGAAAGGATAGATAGTTGTCTTCTCACACATAAGACATGTGGAAAATCTCCCTCAGCGCTTCATCACAGCGACCATTCATCTTAATCAGGTCTGCAGTGGTAAAGCCATAGCTGTTCTTCTGCTTGGTGACCTGAAATAGAAGATTTTCTGTTAGCAAGAAGCAGCTTTGGTGATTACTGAAGTTAGTTTTGTTTCTTTTACTACCTACTAGTGCTCCATTGTACCTAGTACAACCTAATCTGCGTGTGGAGCCATTTTAAAAGGACCCTACCTTGATGAATTCTGGGGGTAGTTTTCCCTCAGGTAAGACCACTCCATCCAGCTTCATCTGGATAAAGAATCCCCGGGTCGTACTGAAACTAGTGCGCAACGGAAAGCCGTATTTCTCCCCCAACTTGTTCACAAGCCCTATACACAGCAGAGGGACACACACAAAGCCATCAGATATGGATGCATCATAGAAATGATGCAAGAGAATTTTTACTAAATACCTGCAATGTCGTCTACAATTTCAGTGTAAACTCTGCGTGCAATGTCGAGGAACGCATTGATGTTGGGTCGCACTGCGTAACACTTCTGGGTCCGCATGTTCAGGCTTCCTTTTAAATATGTGGTGTCATAATTAACCACCGTCTTGATCTGCTCGAGGATTATGTCAAATCTGTGGGAAAACAAAATGCACACGCTGTTTTAAGAAGGTTAAGCACAGGAAAAATCTATTGAAACTCCTGACAAACATGTATGTAAGCCTGAAATGATACTATTCCAGTAGGATCATTTCATACTGTAACATTTTTGAAAAATCCGGCCTCCAAATTGGGACTTTAACTGAACCCTTTTGATTTAGTCAGATTAATATTTGTATGAATATTTGTAAAAATACCTTATAGCCATTGTTAAGTATGGTGGAGTGTGTCATGCTATGAGTTTTTTTCTATTAAAATAGATCATCATTGGGTTTTCAACACAATAATAAGCTTACACATCTGGCCAAATCAGCACATGAGTTATGTTGACTAATGAGATGTTGAGGTCATATTTTGTTTCTGTATAAACAAAATATACAGAAACAAAATAAACAAAACAAAAACATTTGGGCAGCAGATAAGCAAGATGGAATCTAAGGGATATTTATTAATAGAAAAGGGGAACAAGCTTACAAGAAACTAAAGATGACACACAGAACAAAAAACCCAAAAGGACAAAAGTGATAGCAACAGGGTAGCATAATATGCTTAGTATGTATCAGCTGTGAGGGAGCACAGACTGAGGCACAGATGGTAAATGGTAAAAGATCATGAAATAACATAGAAGATACAATAAGTGCAGTACAATTACTAAACAGGGATGGAATGTTTATTATTTTAAAGATATTTACATATCTTTATAGATGGGGCAGTTAAAGTGTTTGGTTTAGTACATATTTCCAATTTGAATTTAAAGTGAAAAAAAAAAGCCTTTTTACCGGTTGTCCTCCAGCGTTGCACTGTATGCCTTTAGCAGAGCTGTGTTGCATGTCTTTAACACCTCCTGTTTAATATGTGCAATGTTTAATTGTTTATAAAAATCAGTATATGAATGTTTATTGAATGAAGACCAGCAGGTACAGACCCTTAACTGTGGCACCAGATCCAGTGTGTGTTTCAGCTGGATGACATGAGTAATCTTCGATTCAGCAGCTTGAGCCTGCAGGATTAATAATGTACCACTAATGAGAAATGCATAAAAAGTGAGCAACAGAAAAAAACATTTATAGAACATAGTGCTGTGAAAAAAAAGAACCCTGCATGCACCGTTTCCTGCTTTGGAATCTGAACGAGAACGGAGAGCAGGCGATCAATGTCCAGGAAATGACCTATTGCTGAGGGGGAAAGAACACACACTGTTATGCATCAGCTGTATTTGTTAAATTTGCATTTATGATTCAATAAAAAAGTAACTCCTAAACCATTCTTTAGGCCGAAGAAGAGCTCCTCATTTTGCAGCAGCTCCTGAATGGCGTCCAAGCGTGTGATTATAGTATCCACATCAAGAAGAGGCTCCAGGATGTTGGAGCGCAGCCTCCTCGCTCCACCAGGTGTTTTTGTATGGTTAAGTACTCCTAAAAGAGTATAGTCGCTTCTGTCCAAAGGCAAACAAAGAAGGACTAAAAATGCGTTCACGTAAAGACATCCGTGATTTTGCAGGTGCTTTCCTCTCTTACCTGTTGTCTCTGTTATTAACCACCAACTCCAAGTTAGCTGCAGAGGCCGAGTCGATCATAGTCGTCTGTTCACTTCCCTTAAAGATCACTTTTAGAGACTTGGCAGCATAAAACGAGCTCTGAATGAACTCCAAGTATTTCAGCAAAGCAGCTGCCGTTGCTAGGCAATAATACCTAAAATGGTAATAATATTAGATAAACAAAAACCTGCAGGGTTACAGCAGAGTTAACAGTGCCGGTCAGGTTTGAATAAACGCATCGACAGCATGAATGTCAAATTTTTTCAGCTTTACATTATGCTTTCTTGGGGTTTTCAAATTAGTAACAGCTTCAGCAAACTTTCGGAAACAAATGTTCTGCATAGAAGTTTTAATTTATTGTGGATTTTTCCAATATACACACCCCAACTCATACTTTGATAAATACCCTTAAGTTGTAGAGAAAAAAACTAGATCTAATAAAAATTGGGTGGCACAAATACAGATTTTAAGTGTAGTCCATACATTTTCAGTAGTGTGGATGTTGTGGCCATTTCCGCAGACATGTTATTCTACTTTGCATCCACCAGAATCAGTTTAAATGAGTGTTTGAGTCAACCGTCCTGCTCAAACCCCAAATGTCCTCATTTTAAAAATTAATTCAAGCTGTTTAATGTCAACACTCCACATAAGAACTGTTCAAATTAATTGTAAAGAGCTCAAAATTGCTATTACATTCATGTTAATGATTAATGATGAATGTATCCAAACTTCTGACCAGTATATTTTCATGCCTTCATGGACTTTGCAGCTTACTTTGCTTGCACTTCCATGAGAACAGTGGCAAATTCTGGAGCACAGAGCTGCTGTATGTACTCCAGCCCTTTCTTCTCGTTATAGTACTTTCTCTGGATTGCAGTGAGATTTACACCCTGAAAAACAAAGGTTTAACGTACTAAAAGCGATCGATAGATTTTCATTTTTGAAATTTTTTTTACAATTTTTAAAATGTCTTTATACTGGAAAATTCTCTGTGATGAGCTTGAAGAGTTTTGTCCATTTCCCCTTCTCACTGGCTGTATCTGGCATCAGGATTTCCATAGGCATCAAGATGTGAAGCCTGGTTATAACCTTAAAAGGGAAAAACAAACAACTCTCTCTGTGTTCCATGTCTTATAATCACCCAGGAAGAAATTAATAGGTTTACCTTGGCATACGTCCCCGTGTCTGCAAACTGAGAAAGTGTGAGTTCTGGACATTTTAAGTCAATACTGGCCATGCCAATCTCTCCTCTGGCCAAACCTCGCCCTTCAACTACCGCTACTATCACAGAGGCACCAGAAATTGTGGAAACAGACGAGACACTTGCTCCTATCAAAAGTGACCATTTAGAAATCAGCTCAAAAAGGGATTACTTAATATAAAACTTATTTCAGGAACTCGTGGCTGTGTAAGGTGTCAACCTGTCGGTCCTGTTGATCCTGGTGTCCTCCTGAGTCTTGGTGTTCCTCCAGGGAAGCGAACAGAGGAAGTGTCTGAGGAAGACATGAGAACCAACGAGGCTGGTCGTCCCACCCTGATGCCGTTCTGGCACTGACCTTCAAGAAAACCGACGTATCAAATCAAAATTTATCTTGTGGGACCAATCCTATTCAAACTATCAGAATAAAATCTGAATTTCATAAGACTATAGATATTTTTGGTTTAAAAAAATGTTCATATGCACAGAACTGCTTCTTTTTGTCTCATTACAAATGGGCAGGTTGGGCAAGAAGAGCAAGAATCAGAATATTTTTACAAGAGGGTGTATACCCTAGTTTTTAAAATCACCTGAGGCCGTTCCTGGCTGTGATGGAGCATGACTTGAACTGGGAGTGTGAACATCTGAACTTCGGTAAGGCAGAGCGGGGGAGAGAGATGCTGGACAACATGACGAGGCGGTAGCTTGATTCAGGTCGCTTCTGCCACAGGTTTGTCCAGAGTCTGAGGGCTCACTGCCGGTTATCTCCTCTGTGTTGCTCTGATACATTTTAAATTCTCACAATAAAATTATAGTGGTTAAAAAAGTCCAAACTGCGTACTCTATATATTTTAAAATCTATCAGACTTAAACAAACAGTAAAGAGAAAATGTAAACATATTTCAAGAAATTAGCAAAAATGGCTATTCTGAGAAACAACGGAAGTTAGCGTCTGCGCATGAGGCTATCTTTAATGGCAGATGAAAACTTTATTTTGAAAGGTACTTTGGCGTATTTCTATGAAAGCGTTTAACTGCCAAAGCTAACAAATAAAGTTATGAACAGTATCTGGTTGTAAAGAGAACGTGTATAGTTTCAACAAGATTTATATCTCATTGAACCGAAAGTTTTTACTTTGATAAAATAAGAAAGGTTGTAACAGTAAAATGTCGGTCCCTTGGCCCTGCCTAGCGGGATATTTGACTTTAAGAAACAGATTTGGAAGTTGGAAAGTCAGAGGTATTCCCTTTATGTATTTTTGAGAAATACTTGGCCCCCCCACCGAGTGAAAATGCTTGGATCCCCGCCTCTTTGGCTGCTGTGCGCGCTCCTGACACAAGGGGAACAGTTTTTCACAGGAGGACATAATTTCGCACAGGACCGGAAGTTCTCTCAGTCATAACACCAATTGCTCCAACTTTGGTCAACATGGCGGCACCAGAAATAGACAATAGCAAGTATTTTGTAAGAGAAATCGAAAAGAATGACGGATGCGTCTTAAGAATGAAACAATGCTACATAGGGGACGTTGGTTGTGTCGTCTGGGATGCAGCCATTGTTCTCGCTAAATATTTAGAGACTAAAACGTTTTATGACCCGTCGACAGGAGTCAACATGTGGTGTGGCAGGACTGTGGTGGAATTAGGTGCTGGGACAGGAGTAGTTGGTCTGATGGCAGCAACACTCGGGTGAGACCCCAAAACGAAGTCGTACTTCTTTGTTAATCATCCCGCTCCCTCAATCTTTCAGATTTGCTTTGCATCTTCATTTACTTAACAAATTATTTTCCTTACATTTTCTACAGTGCTCATGTCATAGTAACAGACCTGGAAGATTTGCAGTCCCTCCTGAATGTGAATATTCAGGAAAACCAGACACTCATTCAGAGTGGGTCCATATCTGCCAAGGTACTGAAATGGTTTGTACTTCTGTTTAATATTGCACTGGACTGATCAAATGTTTACGAGCTGCATATTTGCTAAACTCTAACCCGTTTCTTTGCTTTTAAAGGGGTGATGATGTGTCTGAACTATCACCTCCTCCACATTACATTATCATGGCAGATTGCATATATTATGAGCAGGTATTGTGCAAGCTTTCTTCTACTTACTCTTTTATGAAATGGATTAAATTAAACTGTGCTTTTTAAATGTGTCACTTTACAACCACCAACTTCAATTATTTCATGTGGATTTTATCCACATATTCAACTCAAGGTAGTGCATAATTATGAAGAGGAAACATTACAAATAAAAATCAGAGAAGATGTAGATGCATTTGTATTTGGCCCTCTTCACTTTTGTACTCCTGAATAAAATTCAGTCCCGTCAGTTTCCTTTAGAAAACACAAGTAAAGAGGCCCGTGATATGAGCTAGAAAAATCAACAGGATAGGTAAGAGTAGCTGTTGATATGACAACTATTGCAAGTATATGGTTTAAGAAAATACCTACCAGAAGTCACTAGGGTCAGCAAAGAGTAATATTGAAATCTTTACAAGGGTAGAGGTTCGTCTTGCAGTTGGATAGCAAACATAAACATGCAGTCAATAGATTTAGTTTAAATCATATTTATTCATTTGCATTGGTCTGCCACATAAGATTTCAAAGATATTCTATGGTTTGAAGATCTAACATGACAAGAGGAACAAATACATTAATAAAGTACTATAACAATCATTTTGAGACTGTAAAACGTATTCTTTGCTGTATTCCTCATTTTAAGTCATGGTTCAATCCTACAGTCTATAGGTCCACTGGTGGAGACATTGAAGCAGCTTTCTGGACCAGAGACCTCCATTATCTGCTGCTATGAGCAACGCACCGAGGGCGTTAATCCAGAAGTGGAAAATAAGTTTTTTGAGGTATAGATAGAAACAGGGTTTTTTTTATATAGCTTTATATCCTTGATGTCTGATTTGCTGCCTCACTTTTTCATTTTTCAGTTGCTGCAACGAAATTTCATCTGTGAGACAATCCCTTCTGACAAACAGGACCCAGAGTTCAGCAGTCCCGACATCCATATTCTGCACATTCGAAGAAAAGACTGATCTTATAGCAGGAAATTTGTTTTTCTACTAAAATTTATATCATTGTGAGAAAGATTTCAGACTGTGGCATTTACAAAAAACTTAAATAATCATTTGTATTTCTTAAAAATAGTTTACATTTCAAAACAGGAAGTTTTTAGGGTATAAAAATAAAATACTCTGGAGCACTTATCTCAGCCTCTTCTCGATTACTCACTTGCTGGCAACAGGAAGAGGAAGTTAATAAAACAGACGCTTACCCATTATGAACACTGGGGGGCGACAAATATTCAACTCCATGAACCAAGATTGTATAGTGTAAAACTTTGTGCTCACTTAAATATAAACTGTTTCCTTCATCTGCACATAAACGCTGCATTAAGTAAGTAAAAAACTTACAATTTAACCATTTAAGGTTAAATTGCATGGTTTTGTAAAGCAAAGTGAACACTAGTGGGTTTTGTCCCCATATCAGGAATTCTATTCAGAGCTCCAGATTAAGAAGATCATAGCTCTTATTCAACCGTAAAACCATGAAGCATGCCCAACACACTCTCACAGACACACAGGGTCCCCCGACAGCATTTCTTGCTTTGTTTACACAGTAGGAACTGTAGCATAAAGTGCATGGGTGGCCTTCAGTACTCTGGCTAAATGAAACAATCCAGTTGGTCAAGGGAAGTTTAAAAATCTGACAAAATACATTAATTGCTTTGTAAAAAAAAAAAAAAATACAGCCTTGCTTGGGACACAATTAAAATTAATTGGTTTTATCTGTAAGAAGGCACATTTTCAGTAAGTTTAAGTAATTCAGTCCAAACAATGAAACGGGTATAGATTTTTACACCCAACTTATTCATGTTCTGTTAATTTTCTATGTTTACTTTTCTTTTACAGGTAATCTAAATTTAAAGTTCAGTTCCTCTGAAAATTACATATTATTTTAGACCAGTTGACACACAATTGATTTACTGTGATCTATGCAACCAATGAAAAGACTGCTGACTTGACTGCTGCAGACCGTTATTGACAGGCTTTGCAACAGAGGTAAGCTGCACTGCCAGAGAAGCTTGCAATTCAATGAAAAGTCAAGTAGAAGGAAAACATTTCTGAACATAGTAAACAACGTATGGACATCTCCTACAAACAAGACTGGAGCCAATGTTTCAGTTGATAAACTAAGAAGAAGAACTAGACTGTTTCAGATGAAAGTCTCTACAGTCAGTGATGATTTAGGGAGTCATGTAATCTGCTTCTGTTGGTTCATCCTGTTTTATCAAACTGAATAGTGAGAAACATAAATTTCCCCTTAAGTTATTGTATCTGTAAGAAAAGTGGCAAAAATTAACTGCTTACGTTTTAACAAAAGCTTGCCGTGGAAGACGTTCTCTAAAGTTAACCTGGCTTTCTTGACGGTATACAATGTGCTATGATATATGTTGTATTATATTTAGAATTTGAATCCATCTATATGAATACATTGAAATTGCTTTTGATAGGACATTGTTCGGATTATATTTTAAGAAATGAATTTGATCTGTTTTGAGACTTTTTTGAGAATTGATGGAACATAGATATACTGATTTTAATTTAATTCTAATCAGCTGTTAAACTATAATCACTCTCTGTGGCTCTCCATTCTCATTTCACTTTTTGTCCTGAAGCACTTGGACAGTAATCAGAATGAACTTTGTCTTAAGGTGTTTCTTAGCTTTGAACAGCTAATTAATTTGAATCATAGCTGGTATTAAGTCACTGTTCCCATGTGTGATGGAGACGGGTCTCAGGCAGTCTTATTAGAGATTATAGGGGATAAAGGCAAATTCCACTTGTTCGACTTAAAGCTTTTCCATTCAAAACAGATAACCTCTTAAATTTTGACTAAGAATAACTAAAAAAGGAAATATATCCTTTTAAAAATGAGATAATTACGCTTGTACCAGATGGAAACACAGGAAGCCTTACTATAAATTATGTCAATCACAGAGAAATGCTGATGTTGCTATTTTGTACACATAATAGTGGATTATAGTTGCCTTAATGCTATTCTTTTTGTAGGTTCTCCTTGCAACAAGACACAATGAGGCCACTTCCTACCAACAGATGGTGCTATTCTCAAACTAACCTCAAAATATTTCTCACTTATTAAAATGTCTGTTCATTAATCATGATATGACATTAAAATATCTGGTCTGGTTGTTTACAAACAGTTTTTACTGCTGTATGAGAGATTAACTGAATCGCAGCCGAAATGCTGTGAAAAAGCCGCATCGCTCTGTGTGGCGTGCTCCACTCTGCTGCATCACAGCCAAGTGATACAGAGGATCCTTTGTGTCACCATCATCATCATCATCACGCTGCCTGGAGCCAAGAGACACTGCTCCAGAAAAAGGAAGACTCATTTTCTCACTAACTCTTAGGGAGTGGCTCAAGAATAGACATCAAACTGGGCTGCTTAAAAATAGAAAGGCTGCATAAATGGTGGAGTCCTCTGATCCTGCAAAAGGTGCTGAAACACTTCTCTCTGCACATACACACACACACACATTCCACTTCTATCTCTCGTAGAAAAATGAGTTCACTGAACTTAAGGCTGCACAAACAGACAACAGAACTCACTTTTTTTAAAGTGGAGCATGTGACCTCTGTTATCTCTCAGCACAACTTCCAAACCCCTTATGGAATGCAGCAACACTGAGCATTTTGAACCACACTTTCACAGTGGCGTCAAATGGGGATGGAATACTGTAGAAATACTGGTTTTTAGTGGAAACATCGCCGTTTCCCTCCTCTCTCCGTTAGGGTGATGTTAGGACAGCTGTGCTGCAGTTGGGAGGGGGTCAAGAATCCAGCTCTGTAAGGATACTATGCACACATTTCCATTCCTATTGAAGCATTAGTATTGGATCATTCATTAACATTGCTTAAAGGTTTTTTTTGGACTCCAAACCAGGATACATAAGGAACATTTCCCCGAGTCATTTCTTAACTGTGGAGCATAAATGAGGAGCATCACCAGACTTGCCATGGTGTCTTTATCTCCACCTCTTAACAAGCAAAATGTGTTGTTTCATCCAAAAGCATCGTCACAACACTGATTTGGCACGTATGAGAACTGTTCAAAGGAAGCGGTTGAGGTTGCATCACATGGATCTTCAGTCAGTGTGTGCAGCTGTGGGGGTGAATGACTTGTGCCTGTGCTCCTGTGTGTGATGATAAAAATCACCCTCCCTTGTTTCTGTGAAAACAGATGCTCCGTGGCAAAGGTTGGTGATCTGTGTGTTGCCTGAACAAGCATTGGCCAGTTCTATTCACCAAGCAGATTATCACAAAGGAGTAACAACTGATTTATTATTTTCTCTTTTTTCGAAACACATGCGTTTGTGGTTTTTGCAATAAGGAGACTCAGAAAACTGCAAGCTGCAGCACTATTAATCATACCTTCCCTTCCTATCCCTGCAGTAATACCTTTCTCACACCTGAATGCAAGCTATAATCCTTTGTATTTCTGGTGTGTGATTGCAGAGACAAACTAGTTTAAACTCATAAATCTGTGCCAAGCATCTACAGATCTTCAGGAGCGCCCATGAACACATCCAGGAAATTGAATTACACTTACACCAATGATTTTAGCCGAGTTAAATAGCATTTGTAGCACATGTAATGCACACACTGCTTCTATGCACCTTGTGTACGGCGCTGCACACAAATTGAAAATGTCAGGTGGAATTGCAGCAGTTCATAATCATTTTCTGGTTCTCTGAGCCTGTAATTTCACCACAGCAAGCAACCTTCAGCTGCACATATGAATGGAATGTGTTTTGGACAACTGCCCGGTGTACCTTGGACTTCACGGTCCTCACATTTTCAACCTTATTTGGCCACCAGAGCACGGCTCATAATCAACAATTTCAGGAAAAAAACATATAAGTGAGAAAATCCGGGTCTGAAACAACTGCAGTCAAACAAAGTCAAGTTACACAATACTGGAAGAAAACAATGCATCAACAGAGCCTCGCAAAAGTATTCAAACCCCTTTTTCTAACACTTTCTCATGTTCCAACAAAAGCTATCCTTAATGAATTATTATTTAAATCTAATTCAATGGACAAAACAAAGCAGTGCATAATTAAACAAGTGACAGGAGATGCAGATGGCAAACCTTTCAGAGGTTTTAATGTGAAAAAATCTGTTAGAGTTCAAGGAGTGCTAATACTTTCGCAAGGCACTTTGATTAACGCCAAGTGCTTTCAGGGGAACTGTGCCCTCAGCAGGAAACCAAACAGCTTTCTGCCACTTCCGCACCTGTTTTAAACTGAGCTCTGTGTGAGTTCATCATTAACTACACAATCGAAGAGGCTACGGAGGGCGCACAGGAATTCAAAAGTGGACACAGAGGCAGCAGTTTCACAACCAAGGGCAACTTTAGTGTCTATAAGGTTAAAGAGAAACCAAGTCAAGCTGTAACAGCAGCAGTTTGGAGTATCTGTTCCCACCAACCATTTAGCAAATAAATAAACGGCTGTAATAATGGTGCTTGGCCTTTACGGGCACGAATGCCCAAATCCTACAGTGATTACCCAGGAGGGTGTGTCTGCTAAATTGTAGGCTAGCATTAAGCCAACAATGACTATGTAGGGGAGGGTTACTCTCGAACTACCTGCAGAAATGCTGCTCTGCAGATGGAGCTCAGAGGAAATGAAGACAAGTGACTTAGACAAACCACACCCCTGAAAGCCACAAAGACAGTTCAGGTTTAGCCTGTAATCGTGGGAGGGATGCAGCTATTTAACAACTCTGGAGCCGTTTCACTTTTTCCCCTGATTCTGACTAATAAGTTGGCAACCATCATTGTGAAACAGTGGAAAACATGTGTTGTTGGCTATGCATTTAGAGGCTGTTCCCTTTTAATTATTTCCATGTAGATTTGAAAACCTGACAGGAGGCTCATAGTACCAAAATTAGCATTGTTTGTGATGCTAAAGACATTCATGCGTAACTGCAAAGATCCTTTAACCCACTGTCATAGAAACAAGCCCAACAAACGCGTAGATTTTAAGCCTCAGACAAATTAGTCACATATTCTCATGCAAACAAGTTAAGTAAGAGTTTAAGCCCTTAGTTTGTGAATTATGAAAGCACTAAACTATGTGCCTATTTTCATAAGCATGTCGCTTACAGCACTTGTTTTTTTGTTGGCTTTTTATGTTGATGTAGCAGCATTGATGTTCGGCCTAGCATCTCATTATTACAGGCAGTGAAGGTCATTAGAAGAAGCTCCTCATTACTGAGCTTCCTACTTCGACCTAAAAGCCATTTCTGACCTTTCCTCTCAGGAAGTGTGTGGAATTCCAGTTGAGAATGGAGGGAGTTGACAGAAGGGCAGGAGGTTTTATTTTTACAGAAGGGAGGTCATTAAAACCTGCGCATTTTTTGTCCTCGGCCCTAGGGCACTAGTGTTGCCTATAAAGCTTTAAGGATCATATGGTTGTAATAAAAGGCGGAAACCCAGGTGGTTAAATTAGGCATATATATGGAGGCTTCTGTCCAATACAGCGGGCTTGACTTGCAGGCGATTATATTCAGTTTTTTTGCATTTTTTCCAAAGGAAGTCATAAGTCTCGGCGTCTTCAGAAGTCATCTATGTCACCTGACCTGCCAGACAGAAACCTCTGTGGAGCTAAAACAAACATCCAGAGGCTTTAAAAGCCATTGTTAGAGCAAAAGATCTAACAAACAAGTGCAGTCACTCTGACAACTGTGACTCAGAATAGGACACATCAAAACAGTATTATGTCAGATTGCCACTCTACAAGTTACCTGTACTGTATGTTTTACCTTCAGAATTTAATCCAGGAAATAGTATTTAGTATGCTGTATTCAAATTGCATTATAACTCATAACAAAACACTGTGAAAAATTAAAAGACACTAGTTTCACTTTGTTTACTAACGTTGGCGCATAAAGCGCTCTATTTGACTTTATTAAGAACACATTAGTCTTACAGGCACTAAAATCATACAAAACATATTATTACACATATGTATATATCAGTGACGTGCGGTGAGATTCATAGCTGGTGAGGCACCGACTTAATTATAATCGGATTTACAAATCTAGACCCCTGCATGCTATTGTTTACATAAGGAAATTTCGTGCATGCGAACAATGCTGGAGGGCAAAAAGACTATTCTTTAACATGCGATGCTTAACAATTTCGTTATCTCAATCAAACTTGGCATGTAGATATTATTAATTGCGTGCTGTGCTTAACGGGGAGAAACCGTTAAAGTACAACTCAAAAAAAACGTCTTTCTCGCTCTCCGTATCAGCGCAGCTACTGTATGCCTAGCTCGCTGTACTGTCTCTTACTCTGCAGTTGTGGAGTCACAATGTTTGGGTTCATGAGCGACCCGAGCGATGAGGCACGACAACTGCCTGCCTCACCTCGAATCTGTTCTCTGCTGTTTCTGATCGCTCCTCAGCACATGAAACACCTTACACACACAGTTGGTGAGGATAAAAACACAGTACATTAAATACATAAGCTAAATTATGGAAAATCAGTTCATACATTAAATGTTTTTAACCATTTTATTGGCGACGTAGACAGGAGGAGCATGCTCTCATAGAATGGCAACCAGTGCAGTAAGCGAGAGGTTGCGCAATCCCAGGTGAGGCTCAGCTCGCTGCTGCCAAGCATTTGAATGGGAAAATGCGAAAATGCAGCGATTTTGAAGAAAAAATCATCAGATTTGGTTAAATTTAATGAAAAATAGGTACTTTATAGTACAAACTACAGGGTGAAAATATCTTTATAAATGATTTTATTTATATATATTATTTTTCCATGATGACAGGGGAGGCTCTGCTTCACCTGCCTCCCCTGACCGCACGTCACTGGTATATATATTTAATGGTATTCACGTAGCGCATATGATTAAAATATAAATTTGCTTGCCTTTCTGTTCTTTCTAGAGAAATAAAGCTTAAGAGCCAATTATCCAGGTTATCTGCTCTGACAGAGCGTGCAGTTGGCCTCTTCACATTTATTGCAAATTGCACTTTCAAAATCAAATGGTAATTTTGCTTTAAGTGTACGACTGTGTGTTTTTACTCACTAGAAATATCTCTAATCAGCTGGATTTGTATTTCTTACAAGCGAAGCAGTGCGCAGCAACAGGCAGGGGAGGGTCAGTGATGGGTTACCCTATGTTCCATACAACCGGGTAAAGCTTTCTGTTATCTAATTAGCAGGACATTAAACCTTACAAATAACAGAGTGGAGAAAAAAATGACTTAATTTGCTTTTATTAAAAACTGTTTTCTATAAGTCAGATAGATATAAAGATATGTTTAGGTCTTAGTAATATTATTAACATACACATTATTTAAGCAACAGTAAAAAGAATTGCTGCTTTTGTGTTATTTTTAAACAATTCTTTTTTCTATTCAAACAGTGGTGCTGTGGTATTTTTTAAAGGTTTCATGCTGTGAGGATTGCAGTGAAACCAATTTGCTCCAAAAAGCTTCACACTGCAAACTGAAGTGCTACAGATTTGCTTTGTGAAGTCACGTCTCAAGCTGAGGCAAACTCAGGAAGTTGCAGCTGACAGCTCAGCACCAACATGAAACATTCAAAAAGAATTCACAATTCAGCTGAATATCAGCGCGGCCAATCCAACTTTTCATGCAAACAGTTGCGTGCACTTCTCTGTTCTAAAAAAAAAAAAACAAAAAGAGAGAGAGAGAGAGCAACTGGACTTCCTGTTTTGCACATTTTCACTGCTGAATGGGGTGGGAACTGAGGCCAGCTTTAAATCTGAGCATGGATGTTTAACTGTTCACAAACACTTGGTCAAATGTGACTCAAACAATAATTCCCTACATCTTTATATGTTCTGAATACTGTAGATGACTACATAACAGTTTCTGCAAGTTTTAACTTGAATTTCAGACAAAGTATCAATTTCAAAACTACACGAGTTGCAAAAAAATTTATGTAAATTATATTTATCTTGCTTGGATACAATTGAAGAATTGAAATTTGTTGACTGATAAGTTTTAGTCCACTACGCCCCGTTTCTAAGCTAAACCTATTTAAATATGCCCTTATCACATCAGCCAGTAGTGGATAACACAGGGGTGTTTTTATTTAAATTGTTTAAGCATACAATAAAGCAGTTCAATTAAATTAAGAGGAAAAAAGTTGAATATAAATCTTAACACTAGATGTGATTAAATATAATTTAAAACCTATTGTTGAGAATAAGGATTTTTTTGGGTTAAATTTAAGTTAAACACTTTAAGACATGCAGCTGTGGATTTCTGATCAGCTGGCTGAAAGAAGGTTGCTACACTTTTCCCTCAGTTACAAGATGGACAAATCTGGATGTTTTCAGCTTTGCAGTGTGAGTCCAGCTCCTTCACATGAATGTTACACAACTTCTACACCTAGCATCAGAGGAATTACTTAAGGACTGATCTTAGCACAATGTTTTCCTACCCTGGTCCTCATGACACACTTCCCTATATGTTTTAGATTCAGCACACCTGATTTCAATTGATGGATGATTAACAGGTTGAACGCAATCCATTTAACATGCAGGGTAGTGTGCCTTGAGGATAAGGGTTGGGGAACACTGTCTTATCCAACTATTTAAATGTTTCCAAGCGTCAAATATGAAGTCTTACGGTAGCAGTGGCGAGTATACCACAAGTGTTTTCTTTGCAATTGCTCTAAGCATATGATAACCAAGTGGTAGCTGAAATTGCCCAAGTTTAAAAGCAAGACCTTGCAAGTAATGAACCAACAAATGAATAAAAAAAAAAAACAAGAGGTAAAAGATTTAAAATCACTTTTTTAATAAGACATTACAATGACATTGTTCTGTACATAGTTCCCCCAGTCAAATAAGGAATAGGACCTGCACCACAGGCTGTTCAACATCTCACTTCTTAACAGCTTTCTGTTCTGACTGCGCCAACGAATGGACTCTGATGTTGGGTTAATGTACTTATGTACTCATGCTACAGATATAAGCTATCATATAATGTCCCAATACTGAGACTTTTCAGCTGTTGGTATCAGATTGAGAGGTCAGAGCTGAGGTTACTGATGGCCTGTTTGTTTAATACTCAGCACATTATAGTGAGACATGACATAGGTCGATCAGTTAACTAGAAAAGCCCACGTAATTGTATTTGGGGTAAGAAAATGTGTTGCGACATGTAAACATGGGCAATGTTTTCTTTTTCTTGCATTTACCCCAGTTCTTTTTAATACCAGAGAAGGAAAACTATAAATCACAGTACTGTGTCCTTCAAGTAGGCTACATGACAAATAAAAGAGCTCAATGTCAAAGTTTATCCCAACAGAGTCAAAAGGACTGTGAAGCATCTTAAGTCCAACAATGTCCTCAGGAGAAATAAAAGATATAAAATAGAAATAAAAGAACAGGCAAAGGTGGTGATCTCTGTGGCTTTGACCTTAGAAACCAGTTAACCCAATTTTTTTTTTTATCTCAAAAAGCCCAAGCAATAAAGAATGTGATATACGCCTGCTACAGAACATAAGCAAACTTTAAGCCGGCAAACCCAGTTAAAGATAAATTAGTCAAAAGATAAACGTAATAAAAATAAATTGAGATAATCAACTTTTCTTAAGCATTCTCATTTTGAAGAGTAAATTGTTACTTGCAACATTGTAGTTTTGACCTAAAACAGTCAGCACTCAATCATTAAGACTTGTAATTTGAAGTTAACCATGTCAGACCCTCATACAGTCCATCACCTGTGGTCGCACAGGAGGGCTGAACATACCAATTCCTATCTCTGATCCGGGTCAATCCGAGCTTCTCTTGGATTTCATGCGGCTTCATGGCATCCGGAAGGTCTTGCTTATTGGCAAATATCAAGATCATGGCATCTCTCATCTCGCGGTCATTGATGATGCGGTGAAGTTCCTGTCTCGCTTCGTCAATGCGATCCCTGTCTGCGCAATCCACCACAAAAATTAAGCCCTGGGTCCCTGTGTAGTAGTGTCGCCACAGGGGACGGATCTTGTCCTGGCCTCCTACGTCCCAGACGTTGAACTTGACATTTTTGTAAGTGACAGTTTCCACGTTGAAGCCCACTGTGGGGATTGTGGTCACAGACTGTCCGAGTTTCAGTTTGTAAAGGATTGTTGTCTTTCCAGCAGCATCAAGTCCGAGCATTAGTATTCTCATCTCCTTGTTGCCGAAGATTTTTGACAGCATTTTCCCCATTTTGAACTCTTGAGCATAAATACTTTGTTCCCAAGGAGAAAATGTGATAATGTTTTGATGGTCACTTGGAATGCAGCTCACAGTTTAATATAGACTTACTGGTGAAACCATGAAGTGAATTGATATTTTGTTTACTTGGGAACAAAAGTCAAAAATATACACACATGCTTGACTTTTCACCTGAAAGTCCGTCTGGATCTTGTTAGGTGCAGGGGCATTTATGCTCAGATAATGTCTTCTTGGCCTACACGCCACATGACACGATCAGACTAAGAACTTGGCACCAGCTGTTGCAGGTCGTTCATTGTTCAGTAAAAATGAAGAGAAAGGTACAGGCCGCGATGACTGGAAACTGCAGAGAAGATTCACTGTGTGGGTAAAAAGGACCTCCAACAAAAGCCGCGATACTTGAAGAGAATTTCCTCTGGTGTTAGGATGTGGCGGTCCTCCACACCGGGTGCGCCCTTGTTCTCTCCACTGCTTTCGGGGGGAGAGAAACCGCAGCTTTACGTCGGGACACTTCACCGCGCTACTAGGGAATAACTTCGTAAAATGTATCCCTGCTTGTCCGTGGCCAGAAATACCCCGTACGCGAAACTCTGGTCACGCTGAAATGAGATTTAGGGGGAGGGTCAGACATGAAAAATTAGCCAGCTATTGCTAGATTGCCTGTTAATACAGCTAGTTAGCTCGTTACCTAGCACGCTAAGCTAAGTAGCTAACAGCAGTTAGCTGCAGTCAACTAAACAAATCAGGGCAATAAACGTGTGCTACGATGACAATATGATTAGCGACACATTTTAGTAGAAGAAGAGACCGGTTATAATTAAGTTACTTACCTGTTTTTGTCCTTCAGAGTCGATAAATTGACTCAGCTCTTGCCTTCCTCCTTTAACCGGAGCTATCCGCACTACCGCTGCTATAACGGAAAGGTGTGGAACTGCATCAGGGGCCACTTCCTCCTGTCGGCTCCATTCAGCTGACAGCCGCCGAGTCCGCCTCCGTCTGTCTGACGCTTCTTTACATGCTACACTCTCACACAATGAATAATATGACGACAAAAAAGTTGTATTTTGGTAATTCGTTTCAGAAAGTACAACTCACATCCAGAAGGTATGCTTTTAGAGCATTTATTTCTGTTGGTTTACAAGCAAAATTCAGTTTCTTAGGAAATATTTAGGTTTTTATTGCAGTATCCCACAAACAACCATTCCATTTGAATGAGACATAGTCGATCTGCACTTGAAACACAATCATATTCATGAATATTACACACTTTATAATCATTCCAATGCTGCTGTTGTATATGACCATATCTTTCCAACTATTTTCCGTCCACTTAACTTTCCACTGATGCATGAAAACCTAACTTCTCAGCACATTTTGGACAGCTACCTAGAATCAATTTGTTATGAACATAATATGGCCATAACATAACACTGGAATATTAAAGTTTTTTTTTTGGCTTATGTAATAGTAAGATTTGGATCCTGGGATGCTTTAACAAGCTATAAAAGTAATTATTGTAAGCCGTAAACCACAATTATCAACACAAAATTATGGTATATCACATCGTCTTTGTGTTATAAATACATGTGTTAATTTCGGTTTTGGAAATAAGTGCCAGACAAAACAAACTTTTAGTAAATTCCAACTTACTGAAATGCATCCTTTCAAATATGATACAATGCAATTTTACTATGTCTTTTCTATAGTATTTATTTATAGTATTTATTAGGATACAACATTTAAGGTGTCTTTCCATCCATTTGTCAGAAAAAGCCTTAGAAAGTAAGAAATGGATAAGAAAAATTATTCGGTGGAAACTATGATGTCTCATTTTGAATACAAAAACGTTTTGGATCTCATAAATGAGAATATATCTTTGCCAGTTATTGATCATTATAAGAAGAGTAACATCTCCCCCTAGCGGCCAACGGCATGTAACCAAATTGTTAGTGCGAGAGATCAAAGAAAGAGATCCAGAGTATCACATTGAACCAGGATGGTATCAAAGTGTCTTACTTAATTTTTCAGTAACTTCGAAGGAGTCTTTATTTATTGAGTGTGCTCCTCGAGTGTGTTAACTAAACCAATTCATATGACGGAATGCCCTGCAAGGTATTTTTCACCCTACTGTTTCTCGTCCAACATCATGACGTTCAAATCAATTATATGTGAGATTTAACACGTACGAAGTAAGTATAAGGGTGTATAATGTCTGATGCAGATGTATGGAGTTAGATTTGTTTCACAATTATTCAATCAAAAAAAAATTACACTCAACCAAAAAAAAGAGATTCAATCAAAAAAAAAAATACACTCAACCAAAAAAAAGAGATTCAATCAAAAAAAAAAAACTTTAAAAATGTTTAAAAATATTTTTATGATTAAATAGTTTTTATGACTTTTTTTTTTGTTTGAGAAGATTTTTTTTTTTGATTGAATCTCTTTTTTTTGGTTGAGTGTAATTTTTTTTTGATTGAATAATTGTGAAACAAATCTAACTCCATACAGATGTTTAACACTCAACACTACAGGCAACAACAGAACAGATAGCCATGAGAAGACCTCTGCATGTAGCCAGTGAAATATGACAGAAATTATTCTTAAGAGTTAAAATTAATTAGATTAACTATAAACCTTGAGAACAGATATATACATTTGAATTTATTTATATTTATTTATATTTTTTATTTAATCTAAGAGCTATATTTTAATCATTCTACTGGCGGTGATTGGCTGTTCTGCTTAGCAAGAGAAGTTTGAACTTTTAGGTCTTAGGTTTAGGAAGCAAACCCATGTCGCCCATTATACGTATATCAGGACACCGCCACTGGCGTATAAGCCAAGCCCACATTGATGACGTCAGAATGGATTCCCAGCCTAGTCTATCACAGCACTGTGAATTATAGTAGCGAAACTAAACATCATTAAAATAATCGGTTTGCATTAACAACAACAGCGATGGAATCCGGGGCTCACGAGGCAGCGCTCTGACGTTTACGACCTCAGCTTGAACGGGCGGATTTAAAGGGGCAGCGCCGGCACTTTTAAGGCATAATGGCGGAATGCAGCACTAACACGCTCGGACGGGCTCTGTCCCATCCGACTCTTATAGAAACAAACGATGTTTCTCCGCCTAGCGTTCAGCTTCACCCAAGCCGATGGAGAAAGCTGTCCAGCTGCAGCTCATTGGAAAACCTGGAAAAGGTGACTTCACCTTGCGGGAGCGAGTCGCGGGTCCTGGTGATAAACACCGGGGGGACCATCGGGATGACGCTACATGACACAGGTATTTGTGATGGACTGGGCTCCCAGTTACTTTTAACTTTACTTTCAAGTTTCGCAGTGTCTGTCTGAAGCCCACACCTGTAGCAAACAGCTCAACATATACATAGAGTGGTCTGTCACATGTTGCTGGTAACATGATACAAGGATTACTCTGTGCTCCATAACAACTGACACGTGGAACCTAAAATAGACACACGAGAGGGAACACTTAAAATAAAAATTCATCGAAGTAAAAATTGACGTTTTTTAAATATATTTTCTACCTCAGGCGAAAAGAACACGTATTTATTTGTAATAAAGTTGTATTCATTTGGAGCAGTTATATATTAGGGCTGGATTTTACGGTGAATTAAAGTTTGAAGACCTCAGAGAATACCACCTTTTTTTCCCCCCAGGATACAGTTGGAACAACATCACCCTTCATAAATCAATAACCTCATGCTGACATGTGGTATTGTGCAACATGTATAGATGTAGAATAACATTCAAAGGTCCCTGTAAGATCAAGCATCAGTAGTTTTTTTCCCCTGTTATTTATTATTGTCTTGATCTGCATAGACTCCGTCACTGTTAGTGTAAATATTAACCTAAGAAAGCTGGATAATTTAGGTTAGGCTCTAACTAGAGGATAGAGGAACAGAAAACGACTAAATTATAAAAGTAGGCTTCAAAACAAAATATAAGAAGTTCTTGGGGGCCAGCATAATTTAAGGATTTAAACAAGATGGAGAGATTGCAGCTAGTAATGTAGACTTGATTTGCATGGTTTTATGTTTGACTTGAAAATAATGGTAATAATTATTTGCATGACTTGCATTTTTAATGTAAATTTGAAGTACTGTTTGAAATGATCTCACAGTACTTCAAATGGGTTTTACACATCTTATATAGTTAGGAGTGAAATTTACATCTTTCTTTGTCCCACAATACTTAAAGAATTAATTTATGACAATTTCTATGACTTAATCTCATAATTAAGGTTTATTTAAATTTGTTCTTTCAGTTTGAACAAATACTTTAAAATTGAATTGTTTAAAAACTCTAGTGACCATTTTCAAAACTGTTCCATACAAAAAGTGTGATAGTTGCGTTCTCATCACACTTCTCTAACTTACCTCCATTTTGTGCTTTACGCAAATGGTGAAGTTTCAGATTACTATTTGCTCTAAATTACTTATTTTGAACATGTAAAGACATGTGAGTGACTCATTTTAACACTGGAATCACATCAAAAATGTTTTTGACCACCAGACTCTTATTTTTAACAGTAATTATAGGTAAAGATAGGGGGGAAAAGGTCTAAAGGTTGCTAGTTGTATCACTGACCACACAGCTGGATTTTTCTTCAGGTTTTGCATCACAGGCCTCAACCGGGCAATCCATCTGAGTGCTCTTGTTCTCCTTTTGCTTGAAGGGCAAGGTTACTGGCATCTCTGGGCTATGGGCAATGATTCTTCCATCCACCGTATGAGCTGTGATGACCCTGGTGCCATTTTCATAGTTTATCCACAATTTCTTTCTTTCTGGGTAATGTATCCCGTCAGGGTGTTTTGTTGTGGATAGGGTAGAGGTACTCGAAAGAGCCGAAGACCATCCATCCATCCATTTTCTTGCACCCTTGTCCCTTAGTGGGGTCGGGAGGGTTGCTGGTGCCTATCTCCAGCCAACGTTTCGGGCGAAAGGCGTGGTCACCTTGGATAGGTCGCCAGTCTGTCGCAGGGCAACACAGAGACAAACAGGACAAACAACCATGCACACACACACCTAAGGGCAATGTAGACAGACCAATTAACCTAACAGTCATGTGGGAGGAAACAGAGAGACCGGGGCCAGGAATCGAACCCAGAACCTTCTTGCTGCAAGGCAACAGCTCTACCAAGCCCCCAGCCAAAGACAAAAAAACTTTATATCTGCACTTTAGGCGGAAACAGAAGTTTAGTGCCACCTTTGGCAGAGAATCCAATCCTCCTTTCAAGATGATGGCATCAGCCCACGGATCCTTAAAGATGTTACGGAAACAGTCTTTGCACCACTTTGATGGGCACCAAAGAGATCATTGTACTTAAAAGTAAAGTGGCTCTGCACAGTACTTTTAAGATGGAGCCACAATTTTCTGCTTATTTGGTCAGCATTTTATACAGCTGACACAAAATAATGTTAAAATTTAATCTATTTAATTTAATTCAACGTATTATGAAAGAAAAATTCCTTTATGTTATGGAAACACGGTCAATCATCTTCATACTGGGTGGTGTAAATAGCTAAAAAAAAGTAATGTTAGGATTAAAAAAAAAGAAAATTGTGTTCTTGTAATTTCTTACGTTTACCTCTAGGGTTCAGTATAAGACTGTTATTGTTGTGTTATTGAGAAGATGGCAAATCCCTCTTTAAAAAAGCAATACAAAGAATAAGTTACAACATTTATTTCTTTTTTTTCTTTTACAGGTTATGCCCCTAAAGCCAATGCCCTTGTGGAGAATCTGCGCAAGCTGCCCATCCTACACGATGAACTTTATGCCCATCAGACCTGCCTGTATGAGTACTACAAACTGGAAAACACGCTGGTCCTGCCGTAAGTTCACCAAGAGTCAACATGTAGCCATAACTCGCGCTCTTGTAGATAAACCTTTGAAAGCCACTCTGTGTACCATAGCTGAATTTACAATAGAAACCATAAAACTGTATTTTATAGATTATTGTTAGTTGTATAAAAGTATTTGAATTTGGAAAAAAAGCTGAGTAATGGCCACATTTTCTAAATTGTTTTAATCTGGGCCAGGGAAAAACCCAGTGAGCATCTTGTAAGGTTGGTGCTATTGTTTTTCACTAGAACAATTATCATCTACTGTATGCTTAATTTTCTTGTGAAATTTTAATTCCATTAATTCGCTTTGTATGACACAGTTTAAAGATGATCTAATATTGTTGGATTTTTAACTAACACTTTGTTTATCCCTAAATGCAGCAATTTTATATAATTTGCTCTCTTAACCCCCTTATTTCATCTAGTTTTGACCCAAACTTAGAAAAACATTTTTTGTAGTAAACTGTTCCTCTAACGCTCAGATTCCTTTTAGTGGCTCTAACCTGCATTTGTCACCTCAACAGAAAGCCAACGCCCCAGTCCGATCTCCAGTTCCCTCGGTGCCGTAAAACTGAAAGCATGACACATGCTTGACAGTATTTTTATTTCTCTGCCGTCCTTAAGACCAAATGTTATGGTGTGCTGACCAGAGAATGGTGTAAAATAAATGTTGGCTTGAGTATTTCTTAATGCCCTCCATTGAGCTAATGTGTGCTTGGTTTCCTGTAATTCAGCTGCTTTAATGTGTGAACGATAATTGCCTGGGCTGAGATAATCTAATGTTCCTTGGAGCATCAGTTTGTAAAAGCCAAACAACAATCTGCTGATCAGCATGTTTGATATAGTTTGTCTTATTGTCCTGCCCACATGCAGCACATTAATGAGAATGGTCTGAGCTCCAAGCTGGTTAACAACTTTTTACAGTTTTTACGTCCTGTCAGTGGAAGTTTATGAAGGTGCATCTCATTGAGTTGGAATTTAATTAAAAAAAACAAAAAAAAACGAACTTTCTTCAATAATTAGACCCAGAAAGTAATTTTATTTACACACAGTGAAATATTCCAAGTCTTATTTTTGGTACATTTCATGATGATTATTTTTGATGTCTTACAAAATTTAAATATTACCATAGATTGATTAAAAAATTGGCCTAGCCAATGTGTTGGGTGTCAGAAATATCCATATTCAACCCCCAAACCCATTCATAAAAAGACACACACACAATCCACACATGTATTATTCTTTAACTCTCAGGCCTCCTAGCACGGGTATGCTAATGCGTAGCTTTGATGCTCCTCAGGCCAGAAAGATGAATAATTTGGGATTTGAATAGTGTTTTCTTCTGCTACTTCAGCTCTCAGATTATCAACAACATATGTCACAGGGTTGTGTGTGGATGAGAGGCTAATTGGAAGAGTGTTAGTGGAGACCCCTGGTTGCATGGGCTGGGGCCCGCCTGCTCTTCCCCCTGCTGTTCCTTTCAGCTCCCATCTCCATGGGATAAAGCTGCCCATGATAATGTGGGGGTGGGAGACAGGGAGTCACACCCTGGTTCTTAAAAAAAAAAAAAAAGAGATTAACGGGGAAGTCTTTCAGTCACTGATGAGGCCGTCACGCTGCTTTACATGTGAGTGTTGCAGGTGGGGCTCTTTAGGTTGAGACTCTTCAGCCTCATGAATGAAAAAACATATTTTTCACCTTTAATCATATATGACATACCAAGAATGTAACATTATTTGTGTCCCTTTAAACTTGCTGAAGTTAAATCAGCAGTCTAAACAAAACCTAGGCCTGAGCGTTCGAGCCTTGCGTTCACCATACCCTCATGACAACACACCTTGATTTTCCACCTGCAGGATTCCTTGTCTGTGTTCGAAACAGGTTTTGGCAGCTTTCTGTGGAGATGGAAAGGCCCAGCTAAAAAAAACACCGTCTCTTCACCAACTCTTTTGTTTATTAGTAGCCATTTCTACTTCTTTAAACTTACTTTCTTTTGTTAATCAGAACTTAAATACAAAAAAGATCAGCATGAACATTAATTTATAATGTCATATTTAAATGTTTGCCTTAACGCCGTGTTCGTGTTTTGTGTGGTGAATGTGTCTGCACTAACTCCACTAACATCGGAGCTTGTTGACTTCCTGAATATTACATTTGTAAACTGTTTTCCTTCTAAGGCCGAGTAAATTAAATAAGAGGATAATCTACACGATCCTGGAGTACAGTCCTCTGCTCGACTCCTCCAACATGACCACAGAAGACTGGGGGCGCATCGGAAAAGACATCGAGGTACATTTAGAGGTTTATCTCGTCAAATTAGATTATCAGCAAAAAGTTGAAAATGGAAACCCGTATTGTATAAGGTACATGTGAAGTGGTATATTTTAAGTGTTTATTTTTGTTAATTTATAGTTTAAGCTGCACTACAGCTAATAAAAAACCCAAATTCATTTTCTCAGCAAATCAGAATATTACATAAGATCAATGAAAATTTATTTTTAACAGAAAATCTGTCATTTTACTGCATAGTGTATGAACTCAATACATGACAGGGGCGCATTTTCCCTTATTTGCTATAACAATTTGCCACTTTGGTTTACAACATTCTTAACTATGTGGTTATCCCTTTGGGTTCTTAACCACACTTATTCTTTCTTTAAACTTTTCATTAATATGATTGGATTGCTCTTTTAGCAACAACCTTCTGTGACTTACCTTCCTTGTGGAGGGTGTCAATAATTTTACTGTGAGTAGTGAATTTATATAATAAATGAATTTCATTTTTTCGAACCAATACACTGAAATAAATTAACATTTTGATAATAATTAAGACGTATTATCTTTATTTTGGGGCAGTTTTTTTCTAGCTCATGAAAGTTAAAAGGATGTAAAAACAAACATTGAATTTTAAGTTCTGCTCTCATTGTGAGCTCTGTCTTAATTTTTTTGACCCCCAGAAAAACTATGAAAACTTTGATGGGTTTGTGATTCTTCACGGCACGGACACTATGGCCTACACAGCCTCTGCTTTGTCCTTCATGTGTGAGCATTTGGGAAAACCGATCGTTCTCACCGGCTCGCAGGTAAAACTTGTCTTCAAGAGTTTAACCAGCCAGTTTCTGAAACGTGGCTGCTAAATTTGACGCGTTTACTTTCTGTATTTAGGTGCCGATCTATGAGTTGAGGAACGATGGCAGAGACAACCTGCTGGGAGCGCTGCTGATCGCCGGCCAGTTTGTCATTCCTGAGGTTTGAAAAGCCAATGTAGTTTTAAATTATTTGATAACTTGGCTTTATTTCTGAATCGGATATGAGGAGTCGCAGTGACTCAATGGTTTAGTATTTTCCGTTTCTGAATTAACGTCTAAATTAATTTAATGTGTAGTGTGATTTTGCAGAGAGAATACATCATGTACCTCAGAGAGGGGTGTGAAAGGAATGCTTTCTAATGACCGGGAGTGTTTCGCAACAGTTAACAGAACAGGAAAAGCACCTGACTCAGTTCATCATACGCTCTGCAGAAGTTTAACAGGAGTGATGCCTTGTCAGGGCCGAGTGTTTCAAACTGAGCAGCTTTTTGTTCATTTAATCTAAACACTTTAAAACACTTAGTGTAAAGAATATACCATCGAATCTGCTTAGAAATTATCCAACATATGTGAACCTGAATTTTACATCAGGTGAAAATGTTTTAGTTTTTGAGTAGCTTTATGTGGTAGAAATCTACATGATCAACCATATTTGTTCCCATTTTACAAATGATGCTCATTTGTATTCACCCACAGTACCATGCTGCCAGCCTGCCACCACCATGTTTCGCCAATGGCATTCACAAGGTTTTGTGAAGTTAGTTTTTGCCACTGTTCGTTTTGGATGTAGACCGAAAAAGTTCAGTTTTGATCTCATGGAACCAGATGAATTTTCTCTGCAATCAGGATTTCTTCTGGCATTTTTCACTAAAGACCACATTTGTGTACAACTCATCGATTCCCTGCTCACAGATTGTTCCACCTGATTTGGGGATCTCTGTAGCTCCTCAAGAGTTGCCTTGACCTCTTGGCTTCTTTCCTGATTATTACTCTTCTTGCCTGCCTGTCAGTTTAAGTTGGCAGCTTAAACTATGATGTACTATGTTGTCTTGGTCTGCCACATTAAATCCCAATAAAATGTGCAGAAGTTTGTGGTTGTACCAAAATGAAAAGAGAAACGGCAAGGTTCTGTGTTTCTGGTAATTATTTCCTCCAATGATTTACTTTTTGACATTTGTCTAAAAATGCAAATAAGTCATCAAAGAAAAAGCAAGACAGAAAATTTAGAAATTGATTTGATCTGCACCAGATTTTGGTCAATAACTAGATCTCTTCTTTTCCAGGTTTGCTTGTATTTCTACAACAAGCTCTACAGAGGAAATCGTGTTACTAAGGTGGACGCCAGCAGTTTCAATGCGTTCAATTCTCCCAATTTGCCTCCTTTGGCAACCGCTGAAGTGGATTTTAAAAGTTAGTCATAGATAAAATACTTCTGCACACTGAAGATGTGTAATTTTTGCTGCGGCTGAAGCAATCTAATAATTTTTGTTCTAGTTAACTGGGACACGGTGTGGAGGGCAAACACCACGGCAAAGTTTCAAGTCAGAACGGAGCTGAACAGGAACGTGGGTCTGCTCAGGTTGTTCCCAGGAATCACGGCATCAACAGTAAGAAAATGAGATTTGTGTCTTACTGGCGGGACCGTGGTGGCGATTCTCACTGCTATGTAAGAATCTCTTAAAGATTCTTATGAATTTGCCTCTCAAGATAAAATTTATTCAAGCTCTGTAAAAATCTTTGCATAGTGATTTACCTGGACTTGCATGTAAAATTACAACATGTAAAATACAACCTCTCTAGGGTTTAGATCGGGCTTGAAAAATTCCAACTTGACTCGACCGCATTGACATAAAGTAAACACTTCATATTATTTTATTTAAGATTTTACTGCTTTCGTTTTTAGCAGTAAAAGCTAAACATGGGAGAAGCAATGCAACTTCTCCCATGTTTAGCTTTGGTTTAACATCTTCCAGTTCCAGTTGTAGCTTGTGACCGCAGGGTGAATCAAATGCAAAACATCTGGGATGTGCGATTGACGGGAGCGAACCAGGGAGAGGCTCCATGTGCATTACAGTTCAGTGCACTGCACTTGTTGTAGTCTAATGAACTTCTGCATTTTTTTTTTACTTTCTTTCCTTAGCAGAGTAAGCGGCCTCCTCCTCTCTTTAGACTAAAATAAGTAGATGAATACAATTTTATGTCCTTTTTACCCCTTTCTTACCAGGTTCAGTTTGGACTTTTGTCATAAGTCTAAACTCCAACAATAACATTAACACAGAGTTACAAGGGTTTGGCAAATAAAGCAGTGCCTGCTCAAAATTAAGTTTGATTAAAATTGAATTGACTCGCACATAAAACGCAAATGTCTTTCGAATAAAAAGAGTCATTGTCAAGAGAAACAAAGACTGACTTATTTGCTCACGGTGACAAAAAATATGTTTGTTGGAGTCAAGAGCCTCTTTCACAAACACCGCAAGGTGCCTTTTTGCAGGCTCCATCTGTTTTTGTAAAAGGGCCGATCTGGCAAAGGGGGTAGAAGTCAGCACACCACAGTTACGCCTGTGACTTGCCAAGCGAGGTAGTCACAGCCCGGAATCAACCCACTTATGTCCTTCAGGTCAACAGTGTTGGTGTGAATGATTTATCCCTTACCTGGTATTGCAGAATAATGATTCATTTCTAAAGGTAAAGCCCTGTTTTTGTCAAACTGCAATAAAATACAGTTGCTTTTATGTAATTACCTTTCCGCTGTTACTTTATCTGCTCTTGTAAACTGCAGTGCGAGTTCTGGCCAGAAAAAAGATGAGAGAAAGTTATGGCCCATGTCCAATCACCCTGTAAGGAGGGAGGAATGCCGCTGATGCCGTCCCATTTAGCTGAGCTTCCCCCTGCAGAACTTGTGGGGACGGTTCTCCTTTACTGTCTCAATCTGCTCCCTCTTCCCAGCTCAGCTATCAAGGCTTTCTTACCACGTTTAAAGGCCTTTATGAGGCACCGTTTTGATTAGGCTCCAGGCTCCTGCATATTCACCATCCCTGCTTGCATGGACGCATGATTTGAGGTCTGTGTCAGACCTTTCTTGTCAAACTACTAATTATACTCAAAATACTGACTGAACCCCGAACTTTAAATGTCACCTTCCCCTCACGCTGATATTTGCCAAGTGACTTTATTCTCACTAATGGCTTCAGATTAATTGCTCTCCTTTCTGCCGTTGAAGTCATCTGCTGTTCTAGTCGTATGCCACGGTTAATGATGTGCTATAGGGCCTCTGAGTGCCTGCCAGCCAACCGGTGATTGAGATACTGGTTTTAGAGAAGGCACCAGATGGGCTTTTAGTAGAGGGAATGGTCCCGTGCATAAGAGTAAAAAGCACTGCAGGAAAAATAACACGGAATACTAATTTCTCAATTTGATGCTATGCAGTTGATGCGGTCGTAAACGCAGGCTGTTTTCAACCCGAGCCGGCTCACATCTGTCCCCAGGTCAGGGCTTTCCTGCAGCCGCCCATGCAGGGCGTCGTCCTGGAGACCTACGGCAGTGGGAACGCGCCCGATAACCGCCCCGATCTTCTGGAGGAGCTGAGTAAGGCCACCGACAACGGTGTCATCATAGTCAACTGCACCCAGTGTCTGAGGGGGACGGTCTCAGCCTCCTACGCCACTGGAAGGGTACCAGAGTTTGTTTTATGATAATTAAAACAATATGCACTTGCAATATAATTGTTTAATATTGCTGTGACTTGCTCATGCTTTTATTTTTATTTTTTTCTAAGCGCGGTAAGCATATTGGTCTTAAAAATTTCTTACAATCGTCTCCTGCTGTGGAAGTCCCAACTTCATATATGCAACTGCCAGATATATTACTTTGAATTTATTATGTATTAAAAATATTTCATATTTCCTGTGCTACAGTCTTCCATTAAAAACAAATATTCATGTCTCGTTAAACAGACACATATATAATTGATGAACTACTCAAACATTTAAGGAATTTAAATTTTATTTTATGCATGTCATTCCACGTCTGTTTAAGAGATTACATACATAAACAAAAGTTAACTTTTCATCCAAGTATTTTTTATTTATTTTGCAATTTTGCAAGTGGTTATTATACAATCTGCTTTGCAAATGAGTGGTTTGTCTGACTTTTCAGGTGTTGATGGATGCCGGTTTGTTAGCCGGAGGTGACATGACCCCTGAGGCCGCCTTGTCAAAACTGTCCTACGTTCTGGCTAAGAAAGAGCTCACTCTGGATGCTCAGAAAAAGGTTATTTGCTCTAAAAACGTCACTCTTTTTTGGTGTCGATGTGAACTTTTCAAAGAAGGAAAGTCATGACAGTAAAAAACTGTTTTGTCCTCTCGTCCAGATGATGGCTCAAAACCTGCGAGGTGAGATGAGCGCCGACCTCGAAGGAGCCAAACTGTGT
This sequence comes from Poecilia reticulata, assembly GCF_904066995.2. Classification (NCBI taxonomy): domain Eukaryota; kingdom Metazoa; phylum Chordata; class Actinopteri; order Cyprinodontiformes; family Poeciliidae; genus Poecilia; species Poecilia reticulata. Next base: position 19,957,161 of record NC_088851.1, read on the forward strand.
TTGAGCGACAGCAGGTTCATCCAGGTCATTGCCAAGTCTCTGAGCGTTAGCTGCAAGGAGGTAGGCAGACAGACGCCCACGCACGTGTTTCAACCCCTGCAACAGCTAAACAGGATTCTCAGCAAACCAGTTGATAACAGGACGATCAAGTCCTAAGTTCTTACACTTGTCTTTGTGTTAGTTTTTTCATTTAAATTCTCAGGAAAGCTCAGCGGGGCTTGTGTCCTTCCAGTTTTTCGTACAAGTCTTAATGTCACATCAAAGCATCGACATATTGGATAGAATTGTTATCAAACTGTAAAAACGTCTGTGCAGCTCTTGATATATTTCAGTAAAGTCTTAAACTTTTTTCATGTTTCATCCTGTTAAAACCACGATGTATTTGATTGGGATGCAATATGGTAACTGAATACAAAGTAATGCATAGTTGTGAAGTGAAAGACAAAACGTTAAAGGTTCTCTTTTCAATTGGACGGCAACCTTAAGCATAAAAAATGAAAACTATGTACCATTTTCCTTCCACTTTGCTGTTATAGACTAATTTGTGCCGGTCTGTTTAAGAAAATCCCAATAAAATACATTTTGATTTGTAGTAATGATGAACATTTTTCACAGTATTTTGTAGTATTTGATGCAAAAAAAAATAAAGGTGAGGATAGAAATTATTAAACAATCCAATGCAGTCTTTTGGGGCCAGTAAGTTGGATGACTTTGACTGCATGTTATTGCCCCACATGACCCATAAACAAACAAAAAAGCATTTGCAAAAATGTATTTGTAATTTTTTAAAAGGGGCTACTTCATGATACTAGAGATGTAAAGTCACTTTTTTATTGATAAAAGTTAACAAACATTGGCATAGTGTTTAAAATAATCACAATTTACAAACTTTGGAAAGAGGATTTTTATCAAGTTCCCCAAAAGACATAATTTTTAATCTCTTACATTTCCTGACATCCAAAAGGAACTGGAGGCCATCCGTGATGCCCTGACTCCTTCACTGGCATGTGCTGCTGCTAAGATTGGGGACACAGAAGCTTTAGTAGCTCTTAAGGAAATGGTAAGCAGCCATTCCCTCTCATTGTGTCATATAAACAAAAGCTGTTTGATGCACTCTCACTCATTTTAGCTATAGCCTTGTACATCAGCAGAGGCAGGTTCTGACCTTTCTTATCTTCTCATGTTTGGGTAGCAGGGTCAGTGTCCACAGTTAAAACTCACACTGATAATTTGCCAAAAAAAATGTCAAGGTTAGGCTTTTGAAAAAAATGGACGTCCAAGTTCACACAAAGCCAAATAGAATTTGGAAACGTAGACGTAGGTGTTTTTGTAGCTTTGGTACCAGCAACACCTTCCTGTGAATTTGGCTAAACATGCTGTTGATATAGTTTGTAATCTGTAGAACAATTTATACCTTTTTGTTAGAAATTACTTAACCACATAAAAAAAAGAAGAACACAAGCTTTTATGCCTCTTGTGACATCACATGAGGTTTAGGACAACTACAAAAATATCGGGAACTATACAGGATGGCAGGTGTTTGCTGACTCTTTTTTAACACAAGTTTAAATGTGGTGGGTAATTCTGAAAGCTAAGAGAGTGTGCACACTTATGCAACCACATCATACTTGTTTTTTTGTAATTTTCCCCTGTGAAAATTTTCAGCTTGTTTTTCAGCTGAGTTTTACAGGTTTGCTAAGGAAAGTCAAAACTCTTGCAACTCAAATAGACACTGACTGCATCAAGATCTCTGTCGAAATCTGTCAAAAGAAAACAGATTTCAAATCAATAATAAATACACTGCTTAATAGCATTTTTAAAGCCACTATTTGAATTTTTGACATATTATATTTCTGAAAATACAGCTAAGGACTGCTAAACTGATGTTTTCTGTTATATTGTTTAAAGCTCTGCAAGTAAACCTGATCATTTATTTTGAACATTGGCCATTTTGCTCATAATAAACTCCAGCCTGTGTGACTGTTGGGTATTTATTTAATTTGGACGTTTATGACAGAGACATCAACACACCCCGCACCTGTTTTTACTGTGTTGGACAGCCAACCTGCAGGGCTGATTTTCCTGTGTTTCAGGGAAGCGACTTACGTCTGGGCGACTTTGACGGACGCACGCCTCTGCACATCGCTGCTTGTGAGGGTCACCTCCGACTTGTGCAATACCTGCTCAACCAGGGAGCCTCTGTCCATGCGAAAGATCGCTATGGAGACACACCCCTATGCAACGCTGTGCGCTTCAGGTAAAGCCGCATCGAGCGCTGATGTGTTTGTTTTTAATCTGCTCATTAAAGTTATGAAGTTGCAGATGTATAAACCCCCCCTCTTGGCCATTAGCAACAATTGTCATTCCTCACAGACCTCAAAGTGTTTTCCTGAAAACATGTTGTTAATAGCTGCTATAGCGGAGATTTCATTAAACGAGCTGCTGCGAGGCAGGGAATTTGGTTCTGCCTAAATGAGGAGAAGGGAAAAGCGTCTGTATTAGTCGGGAGGGGGTGAAAAAATTCAGAGGAGAGACTCATAATGGAGTTTAGAGGCCAACAATAATTACAAACTAATTAGGCTAATTGTCATCTGACAGTTTAGAGAGTGTTTATGTTTTACAAGTGCTTTCTTTTCCCTCCGAAGTCTTTCTGTACGTCTGCTGGTGAAAATCATGCTTCACGTTTCCATGTTGGAGCGATGATTAAGCCTGAGGAGGGAGACGGTGTGTGTCACAACGCTACCAGGTTGCTCTTGTCTTACTTTAACGGTTGGCACTGCAAGCGTGGACTTGTTTCCTTTGTGATACTGGAGTGATGCATCGGCCCACAGGGACCTGTCGTTACTGAACAGGTCCTACAGAACGTTGCACGGCTTCTGTCAGCGGATTCCTGCCTTAATGGTTTCAGTGAAACGACTGCAAGCAGCCCGACAGAACTGAGGTTTGGAGGTGCTGTCTGTATCGCTGATGTATTTGCCACTGAACTTTCACACCACACTGCAGCCTGACGTCCATATAAGGGAAAGCTAGGAGTTGTACAGACTGAAAGCTTGAAGAACAACTGTGGGGAGTGCCTTAATAACCAGTCTTACCAGCTTGCTCCCAGTTTCACAGATGAAAGATACTAGTTTGTTTCTTCTCTTAGACTCCTTTTTTCCTTCCAGGAGTTTCTGTGGTTCTTATGTCACACAATCTATAGAATTAACAAATTGCTTTTTAGTTATTTTGCACTGTTGTCCTTAATAATGTTTTTTATGGACATTGGTACACAAAGGTACACAGTTGTGGATATTAGCCCTAACTTGCTGTGTCTTGTCACAGTGACTGTCCCTGCAGGTGACTCTTGTGTGGGTGGCTCAATGTGGGGATAAGGAACCTGTCTTAACACGTCAGACAACGACTACAACCACACTAACTCTTACAGCGGCACAATAACATCAGTTAAATGCTGCAGAGCAATCTTTGCTTGAAGGAAGTCCAAGTCTAAATATTGCTTAACTGAAATGATTGAACGTTACACGAGCACAAAAGTGTTTGATTGCCTCTGAGTGGGCGGTTAATTTATAGGTTCTTGTGAACAAATAAAAATAATTGGACTAAAAATTAATTCTGTGATATTTGAACTGACCACAAAAAGGGCGTTGTGGTTTTTGAGGCTTTATTTGAACCCTTAATGATTTTATATTTTGTATTTTACCAAATGTTGCCTAAATAAAATGTGATTATGAGAATTAATTATATATATATATATATATAAAAAGTGTAACATGTTTCCAAATTCAGTTATAAAAACTACTGTTGTAACTTGTATTACTCAGGTTTCTTCAAAAAGTTGTTTTACACGCTGGTAGCTGTGGGCAGCAAGGATCCACTTCAGCAGTCAGTATTACAGTGAATTTGAAGAAGCCTCTGACTGAGGACACTCTGGTTGTATGAAGCTAAAATACTAGCTAAGTCAATCCAATGCCTAGGAAAAAATAGACAAGCAGAAACTTTAAATGAAAGCATTTTGTGACACGCTGAAGGACTCACACAACATATTACAAACCTGTTTCAGGGTTGGACATGAAAGAAATCTAAGGGAAACCTTTTTGTCCAAAACTATTAAAGAAAGAGGCAAAAGCCTGTGACGAGTAAAATTCCACCAAAAAAAACTGAAATTTTGAGATTCATTTCACATGTTTACAAGAAAACGTGGATAGCCTTTGCTGTCGTAAATTTGTGAGGAAGAAAATTTCAATTTTCCACGACTAAAGGCATAATGTTACGATATTAAGACTCCCGTACTCTCTGACATTGTGAAGTCAGAAACTCAAGATGTTTTCTGAGATTATAGGGTCAGACATTTGCAACAAAAAGTGACAGAAGTCTACTAACACTGAGGTAGAAAAATGTAGGGGATGCTCATCTGGATATTTTCCAAAGTGTAAGTGGGACATACTTTTACTGAATCAGAGTGACACGTACCTTGTGCAGACTCGCCATAAAAATCTCAAACACGATCCGGAATAAACGCCTGAGGAAGAAACTGCAACATGCTGAGATGTTGGAGAATATACTAGATTCAATACATTTCTGCGCTAAATCATTAAATATACACATCTTTTTTTTCTTGGAAATATGTGAAATAAATCTTAATTCAGTTTTTTTTTCACTCTGTGTCCAATTTCTTTTTTCTTTTATCTAGAATGGTTAATATACTCAGTCCTAGATATGTTTAAAAAGTCTCACATTGAATGAAACAACAAATGAGCTAAGCAGAAGTTAAAGTTTTCAAAAACTTTAACTTCTGCTTTAACAAAGCATGAAGATGCAATGATGTCTTTGTTGCCACTAAAGCACAAAAGCATAGATCTTGCCTTCAATTTTTTTTACATACACTTAATTGTTTTAAACGCTGTTGATAAATTCATATTACAAGTTGGTTAATGTCCGAAAAATCTATTTATAGGACCTTATAACTTATATTCCAGTGAGGTGATACCATTTTTTAATGAGCTAATATTAAAATTATACAATGGCTTTATGAAATCTCCTTATTGTGCAGCATCACATTAAACTGTAAATTATAGGTAAAGTGTGAATTAATTGAGATTCTGTGTTTTCGTCTTATTTAGGCACAAGGACGTGGTGAGGTTGCTGAGGAAGACCGGAGCCCACTTCTCCAGAGAGCAGCTGGAGGAAGCAGGAAGTGAGCTGTGCAGGTCAGACCGACCAGAAAGACGTTTCGGGACTTTACCCACACCGCTCGGTTTTCTGAACCATCCACGCTGACCCGTCCTGCATAGCTGACACAGGTCCAACCAGTTGCCCAAGTGTTTCACATGCACCAAGAATGCGACCTTGTTGCATAGTTGTGGACCCAATCTGCATCTCCAAAACGCGCACTGCGCAGACCGGGCTGTTATTTATCTACACGTGACACTCAACTGGTTTTGTCGGGACCTATTCAGCGTTGTACGAGCGCACATTTCGTTTTCCATCAGTTAAGACGAAACAAAAGCATCTGCTAATCTGTTGATTTGTTCCTCTGATGTGTTGGCTCAGCTTCAGGGAACTCTCTTTCTTCACCCTCAGTTTTTTTTTTTTTCATTTTTGATTTTGCTTTAATAAAAGCGTTACATTGTGTTTGTGTGTGTGTCAGCCTCGCGGCCAGTGGCGATAAAGAGGGCCTTGATATCTGGAGAATCGCCGGGGCAGATCTCACCAGACCAGGCTACGACGGGAAGACGGCCATTGAAGTGGTGGGTTTGAGAGAGACTTGGTCTGCTGTGATAACACTCGTCAGTTCAGAAAGTCTAATAAATCTCTCTTCTTCTGTCTCAGGCTCAAGCTGCAGGCAATAAGGACGTAGTGGAGGTTTTAAACTCATGCATGAACAGCAAAACCATGGTAAACAGTTTTCCCATCCTCCTTTAGACATGAGCCTAAATTAAATCAAACCAACTTTTTTATTCTGCCTATTAATTGCTTGTCTTGTTCATTTCAGCCCATATTTGATGAACTAAATGAATATGATGAATATAATAATGATGATGATGATGATGAGGAGGTAAATGACATGTGGTGAACTTCCCAGTTTGTTGCTCCTTTCCCACAGCGAGCATGGCTGCCTGAGTTCCCCTTCATTCAGGGTTCATAAAACGCTCGTCCAGATCGCCATAGCGATCACTATGATCTGACTCAAATTTCAAGAGAAGGAAGGAAGGACAGAGGGGAGGGAAGGGAAGCGTTATTGTTCCAGAAACCCCTAGAACTTTTCATGTTTGCCCCTGTTATAGTTTTATTGTGAATTAGCATGTAGCGTCAACACAAAGCAGCACATGGTTGTAATGTGCAAAGAAAGAGATTTTTTTTCTACATCTAAAATCTGAAAAGTGTGGCATGCATTTGCATTTAGTAAATCTGAGTAGTTAGAAAACCACTTTTTCAGTCTTTTGGTGCAACTGATGTTGAAACATGCACTTTGGCCATTTAGAAACTAAAATTTCTACTTGATTGAATCTGTAAAGATCAGTTTTTGAGTCCTACCAGATGCTGAGCTGACCTGCTTTACTGTCCCTTCTGAAGAAATTTATTGCAATAGCATGAAGTCTTTTTTTTCCCCCTTCCACTTTCCCATAAAGGCCAGATTTTTGTAAATTATTAGTCATTTTAGAACAAAGTTAAGAACTTTTTATGAAGGACCGAAGAGCCACTTGAGTCTCTGCAGGTTGCAGACCAATAACCAAGCAAACAAGCTTTTTATCGGGAATTGGTGTCTTAAAAGTGAAGACTTGTAGCCTTTTCTCAAATTTTATCAGAATAAATAAACACGCGTTTCTTTTAACCAAAACAATGCATTCAAATTAAGCTTAACTCCACAGCGCAATTTCTAATCATGTTTGAGCGTTTGTTGTGGCAAACCCTTGTAGAATCCTGCTCACACTAATCTCACACGTGTGTCAGCGTGTTTGTGGAAATCCTGAATCACTTGTCATCCCTTCTAGTACTTGGTATTAATCCTTCCTTTTTTCTAATCCTTTACTTTGTCAGAACGGTGCAGCGATCGAGTTCACTGCCAAGCCAGCGTTGTTGTGAGCCGACTCTACCTCCGTTCCTGTAAAGTTGTCCTCTACATCCTGTCCACCTTTGTGTTTGTTGTTTGACCTCTTTTAAATATGAGCACATATCACTTCATTCATCCAAACGTATTTATATCACCTCTGCTTAGAATTCATGCCTTGAAACGGAAGTACCACATGCATGTAAGTGTTTGTTGCATGTCGTGTTAGAATGCTGAATGTTCAAATCTGTTATTTTTCTGCACAAAATAACCCCTAAATTAGGGAACTGAAGTGAGTCTCATGTTATAAAAGTGTAAGCTGTGACACTGTGAAATAATGTTACCTGCTTGTGAAGCTAAGTATTTTTAATGTTTCCAATGGCAAGAAACATCACTGATTTTTATTTTTGTAGTTCTTTTATTAGGGAAATTGTAGAAAATACAATGTGAGATCATGAAAGCAATATTTTACTGAATGAATGTTGTCCACGTCAGCCAAAGAGCCACGCGGCTCCCGAATGCAGCTTATCCCCCCCCCCTCCCCCGCTTCCTGCTGCTCTACAGGTGTAATAGAAAAAACACAAGCTGCAGTTACTCCTCAGACTCATCCAGCCTGTTTCTAGGCTAATTGTTGAACTGGAAGCGTCGCATATCTCGCACCCTGAACCGGAAAGGGGAAGTCCAGACTATTGTGTGAAGCAGATTAAGAGGAAAACCAGTTCTCGTGTTACTTTGTGACTTTGTTTAATGTTCTCAGCAATAAAATTAATGTATCTTTGGCTTTTTTGATGTACAACAAGGAAATCGTGTCATCCAGTACTGCTCTAGTTTTTTAGATTTTCTTTTTTCATGCACTTCTGTTTTTTCACTCATTTTAATGTTCTGGAATATTCTCTCTTACCACGTTGTATTACATATCACTTGTTACGAGTTTTGTCTGATAGTAATTTGTTACCTTGTGGGAAGAACAGCAGGAATAAAGCCTTTTGATGTAAAGAAATGCCTCGTGTGCTTCCTGATGTCTTTCACACACTCGGATGAAACGAAATGTGTTGATCCCGTTCAAATATTCCTTTGTCTTGACATGGTGGCCACAAGTTTTTTTTTTCTCTGTTTTTTGTAATGTTGCTTCTAAAATATTGCAGATATAAAAATATATTCCCTATTTGCTAGAGCAAAACATGCAGTACTTCAAAACTGCACTGACCTTTTATTTTAATTAAAGCTTAATCGAGATACATTAATTAATGAAAGCCTGTTAGCCTTGTGTTTTTGACAGAGGTCTTTGAAAATGTAGCTAATCATATTGGAAAAGATCTTCAAAGATATAACATTAAAAACTTCTTTATTGGTAATCTTAAATCTCTTAAATAATGATAAATGTATGATGAACTGCTTTTAACAGTTGATCATAACAAACCAATGGATAGATTGAAAATGTGTGAGTTGCTTTGCATTGATCTAAAAGGGCTTGGATCATATTTGCAAGAATGTGCCATTTGGGATTTATAAATGGTGATCCTCAAAACTGTGTTCTTGATTCACTATTACTCAAAGTGGATTCTGTGTACTCCCTCTATTTCAGATTACGGAGTATTCCAACATCTTTTACCGCACAAATAAATAAAAAAATAGATTTACTGTGTTGGAATTATTTATTTCTTTTATTCTGAAAATATCAGTGCCACTATGTAACTTTTTCTATTGAGTTGTTTTATGTCAGGTCTAGATTTTTTTCTTTTTTGTTTTGTAGATGTGCTATATAATTTTAGAGCTGTCTTCTGATCAAAGGACACATTTTCTGTTTTGTAAGTAATTTTTATTTATATAACATCTTTCATAGATAAAAACATCACAAAGTATTTCATGAAAATAAAAGAAACAAAATGTACAAATCATATTTGTATATGAAATACACAGCTCAATAGCTTTCAGTTTTTTGTTTTTTTTTAAAGAGTCAGTAAACATTGATCTCAGTGGAAGCGGAAGAGAGTTCAAAGAGTTGGAGTCACAGCCTGAATAAAAATGCAAGTCTCTACAGATCTTAAAGTGAACGACCAGCAGCATCAAGCTGAATAATCTGAGACGCCAGGATGAAGACTGGAGAGTAGTAAGTCCAGGGGTTTGGCCAGGGAGTGCGGCTGTGTGGTCCCTAATTCTGGTCCAGGTTGCTGCCACATTCTGCACAGTCTGAAGTCAATCCACACATGCCTAACTTAAACAAGTATAATACAATGTTATATTAACTAACATGTATTGTTCCTCCAGGCTCCTTTCTTGGGCCACTTTTTATCAAAAATCTGTGTTATGCTTGTTTTCAGAAAAGAAAACTAGAAAATTAGAGACTCAATGTGGTTAAGTATACCAATTTTTTGTAAAGAATCTCTCATACTGCTGAAGTGCATCTAGAACTGCTGCTAGAATCCTGACCAGCAGTAAGAGAAAGAATCACAGCAGGGCTTAAATCACTGCACTTCCTCACCTTGAAATTGGAAAAAGTTCCCAATCTTGTTATAAAGCACTGAACACTTTTGGGGTTAAAACATCTCAGAGTTTCTTCTCCGGTATGAACCATCAAAACCCCACAAGTCATCGCAGACCTTTTGACTCAGTGCTCACTGAAACGTGAATAAACATTAGGAGTCAACTTTGAGTTTCTTTGCTCCTCATTTATTTTTCCATCCTGTTTAGGGTCGTAAGCAGATTACAGTGATTTGGAAAGCATTTTTTCCTGTGTATTACACAGGTATAACGCAAAAAAAAAAAAAAAACTGTTGAATTTTGAGCCCTCAGCTCTGAGACAAACTTCCTGAAAACCTGAAGTGTGTAGAAGTTGTCAGGTCTTTTCAAGCCAGGACTGAAAGCATCACTTTTTATCGCAGGTTTCCCATAAAAGTCAAATTTGATCAGTTATTGTTTTAAATTTTATCTGCATGTTTTCTATGTGATAATAAATTGTACTGTTTCTAATGTATTTTTCTTTACCTTTACTTAGAGCTTTGAGTTACCGTCTGTATGAATGCCACTACACAAGTAAACTTGCCTTGTCTTTGCAGCTTCCAACTCTCTCTTTTTTAATGAATAAATTAAGATCTTTTCAAACACTGGAGGTCACTTCTGTCTCTGAGCTCAGTTTTCTTTGTATTCTCACCAGAAACACGCTCTGACTGCTGAAAGGAAGAATTTTGACTGCAGAAAGTCTTCAAGAGAATAGCTGCATCCCATCCTAATATAAAGCTCGGTGAACAGCAGGCTCTTACCGACTATAAATTTAATCCTTTTTAATCAGAAATCACACGAACTCACAAGGCAGTGATGACATAAAACTGCATCTGTTCATATGACTCGTCAGTATCTGTTTTCTTTTTTCCTTTTCAGGGTGGCTGCCCTATCCTGCTCCTTGCTGGTGGAACCCGGCTCATCAGGTCGGACCAGCATGAGCCTCATTCTTCCTTAAACGAGACTCTTGTAAAAGCCAAGCCCAAAAACACTATATAAGCACTTCTTGCCTCTTCAGTTACTCAGTCTTAGAAGGGATCACACCAAGGAACACTACGTCTACCAAGAAAAAGAGGTGCCTTCTTCAGGTAAAAGCTCCCTGATCAAGAAGTGCTTTGCTTGGGCCTTCGCTCTGCTTTTGTACTGATTTGCTCTGTAGCAGGTTTAACCTCAGAAAAGTGCGGGAGCATTGCATTTGCCTCTCACTAACAGGAGATGCTGGTTTTTCTTTCACCAGGGGAATCCGCAGCTTGAAGGACGAGCGTCGAGTGAAGAAGTGCAAAGTCATTCTGATCAAGTGGTTCTCAACAGTTCAACAGTTCTTTGAGAAAATTGTGAAATGTTTAGGACCACTTGAGCAGTCGGACAAATGCTGCCATCTCACACGATTCTGGTCGGATTCAAAGAAGGCCTGAATCTGGACATATTTGGGAATGACTGCATCGTTTTTACCATGTTTGTCAGCCTCCTCGATGTCTCCCTGTCATCTTTGCCTGACTGCGTCCCAGCAGCACCTGCAGCTCTGGAGCTGTGGGGGGCTGTAAAAATGATTAGGACTCAGTAATTTCATTCTGCTGGCACATATGCAACATTTTAATGGCTCTGTTGCTGCATAGAGCTCACTTTTTCACTGCTTTTTTGTCCCTACTTTCCAGAGGTACTGATTAAAACAAGTCAATAAAGAACCATTTGTCTCTGACGAGTCTGTGGGGGGAGATAGACCTGTGGTCTGCAGGGAGGGTCACTGTCCAAAGCTCTGCAAATTGGTTTTGTGTTGAAATGGTAAATTCACTCACTTGAGAAAGAAATGCCTTTTTCTCTTTAACGGTACAAAGAAATATATGACATAAAGCTTGAGATGAATGAATGCTCCTATTTTATCTGCATTAATAATCTGCAATTTATTTGATTTAACCACTTTTCAGTTTTTATTTTAAATATGTACCTACAGGAAAGACATTTAACTAAAAGTTAAATTCTAAAGACACATGTTTGTCAGGGGCATCCAAAATCTGACAAAAAAAAAAAAATCCTGAGCAATAACCCACCTTATACCGCATAAATCATTCATGAAAGCACTGTGCACCATTTATCCACCGCTCCACTGTTTTTTAGACTGCCCTCCTCTCTCCTTTTTTTCTGCTTTTGATCTCCTCCGTGCACCAAGAGCTATCAATATTTGCTAAACGTTTCCCTCAAAGCCTGACCGCGCACCGGGGGAGCTGCAGAGGAGAAGGGATAAGACACGAGGAGAGGCATTAATGAGAAGCCCTGAGCGCTTTAAGTGTACGTGCGCAGGGACAGGGCAGCAGATGTAGAAGCGCAGGCATTCCCAAGGGGGGGATTCCAGGGGGGGGTCCACTGAATTTCATCAGCGGCCAGAGGGGGAAACCCGAGTCCGACCCAGACCTCCTGGAGCGGGGAGGAGACGGGAGACGAACATTGTAAATCATCTTTATGGATTGCAGTCATTATTTCAGTGACAACTGAAGTCACACAAAATAGATGTTTTTTTTTTAATCAAAAGTGATTAATCCATGAAATAATTATTGACCTTCCCAATCTGCGGTGCTTACCTGTCAAACTGTTCTTGTTGCAGGGAAATTGACTTCCTGCTGGGCGGAAAGCTTAAAACTTCCAAACTTGTCTTGCAACTTTCTTGAATTAAAAGTGCAAATAAAAATCTGAATTGTAAATGAAAACGGCGTAAATCACTATCCCCTTGCGGTCATTTATCCAGTTCGACCTTGCGGTCAACACAGAAACGGCGGTTTGAAAGCAGAAATCATCTCCGCCCATACAGGGTTTATTACGGTAGAAGGTGCCACGAAGAAGATAAGGAGATTCATGAGGAGCAGTCACTCCTAAAATATCTGCTCGACATCCTAGCCAAATATTTTAAAAAATAATAATAATTAAATTAATTAATTAAGAAAGAATCTTCTTCCACCACAAACCTGTATATTGGCCACCTGATGACAAAATTAAATTCCAGAAATTCTGCTATGATATTTTGGTCTTAGTGCACCTCCCCCCAGGGCCGTAATGGTCCCCATCTAACCACCCTTTTGAAACCATTCAGTAAAATAAAATAACAATGTTTCATGATTTTAATAATAAATGAGAAAACACTACCCAGCAGCAGTGTTTTCTTATGGCATATCTATTAGAAATACTCAGATATCTCAGAATCACACTGGGATGAAGGATGTGAAATTCACATTGTTCGACTTAATGATGACCGGGTCTGTAACTTTAGTCATGATGTTGTTTTTTTCCCCCCTCTTTCTCTCATATTTAAGATTTAACTGACCATCTAGGGATTAAAGTTCAATGCTTTCTTAGTGCCCTCTGGTGGTCAAATATTTACAACAGTAGGGACGAGGCCCATATTAAAAGTGATTCTTGAAGGATGTTAAAGACTAGGTCGAAGGTACAGAAAAAATTGGGGCTTTTACCAAAAGTAAATAATCAAAATACCAGCGGATACATATAAAAACAGATAATTATAACAAGAGTTTGATTACTGTAATATCAATAAAGATGTTTCCACTGGACTCAATAGTGGCCTTTTTGAAGGACATGTGCATCATCATTGTTGACTCTGTTGTCTCTCATCTTCCTTTGAACCCTCTAAATAGGGTTTATGTCCAGTCAGTTTGCTGGTTGACTAAGCATGGTGATACAATGTTAAACAAAGCAGGTGTTTGTACTTTTGGGCTTTGTGGGCAGACATTAAATCCGGCTGGAAAGAGAAATAACTAACTCAAAAAAGCTTCTCAGTGGGCTGGAGCATGGATAGTGGAACTAAGAAAACACAAGTACCAAAATAAGCAGATGACACGATACTGGCTGCAGTTGTGCATCTTTATTTCCCCACATAATTTCCTTCTAAACATCCCATTAATATGGCTGGATACAGCACTCTGAGAAGTCTGCTGGACAATTGTCAAGTCAGCAGTATGCCAGCAAAAACAAATCTGAGTGTTAAAAATCGAGTTCTATTGGATCTTCTTTAATATTTTTTAAAAGACAGACTTTGAGGTTTTCATTTCAAGTAATGTTAATTAAATTTGACCAAAATAAGTTCTTGAGACTTAGCGCTTTGCATATAGAGACTCTTAAATTTATAACTGAACACAAGTTTCACATTTGTAATTGAATTTTTTGACAATAACTTAGAGTTGCACATGTACATACCTTGTCCAATAATATGTCACATTCTCTTCTATGCAAGTCTAACTTTGAAGGCTTGTTAACCTGAAGAAGACAAAAAGACAAATGTAGGCATTCTTGTGTTCCAGTGACACTTTGCAAGTAGATGCAAGATAATTAACTTGAGGTGATTCCGTGTGTGGGGGGTTACAGGCAGGACTGCCTCTGTGTTTTACATCGTCGTGAGGGGGATGATCGTGCAGGTCATCACAGCCTGACAGGGGGGAGCTTACAGCGGAGAGAGAGGGCGGCTGAGTGAGAGAGGGAGAGTTGGGTGATGAGATGGAGAGAGGCAGGGGATCAGTGCGCAGCAGATGCACAAGGTGCTCCTTGTTCGCTCTCAGATCTGTAGCAGCATCAGTCACCGATTAGACATGAGCAACCTCGAAAAGTAGCCTCTTAGAGTGGATACAAACCTGGTGGATTGTACTTGTCTTTCTCTTGGACTCCAGGTCACTGGAAACCCGGGAGGTTGTTATTTTACGCACACGTGCTCAGCGCAGTTCCCTGGATGTTGGGATTAAAAAACCTCTCGGATCTTTTCTGGCACAATGAGACTCGTGAATTTAATGGATCTAAGCACCAAATAGGAGTAAAATCTATTTTCGGGGAGCGCTTGCAGCCGGCATGGCTTTACCAAACTCACCGGGCTCTCCCGAAGCGGGGAAGCCCAGCCCCAACGTCATAGACCTGGGGACTATCTTTGTTGACTCGGACATCATATTTGGCTTCACAAGTCACCTGCTGAGGAGAAAAGCCAAGGTAAGAGCTACTCTTCGGGGAGGAATAAACACTTGAGGAAATATGATCGGGGGGAAAACAGTTGGGATCCAGAAAAAATGATGCGCGCAGGAGCGCTCCTCTCCGGGACTCAAACGCATCTCGCAACATCCCTTCTCTTTATCTCAGATTAATTCAGACTCTTCAATTATTACATTTTTTTGTGGAATTCTAAATCTATTTTTTTTTTATAAAAATGTATATACTCTGCAAAAATGCAACACTATGGATAATGACATACATCGAAAAGCAGAAGATGATTATCATAAAACGTTCTGGGCATGTTTGTGTGAAACAGAGATTGTTATATTGCACGTAATTCTCTATTACGGTCTTGAGATTATCTCTATTTAACCTCAAAACTATTAGAGAAGATGTTTTCTGGGTTAAGTTAGAGTTTAACATGGCATATAGTCTGTAATATGAAATGACACGTACAAAACTAAGGACAGGGACAATTTAGAAACCCTTTTCAGGGGTGGCCACCGTGGCTGACATCACCCACATGAAATATTCAAAGTTTACTAATTAAATATTAAACCCACAGTGAAGCCCTTAAATTCAAGTCTGAGAAATGCCGTTTTGTTCTTTACCCAGACGATGGCGCCAGAGTCCCATTAACAGGGGCGATGCTCTTGGACTGAAAGTCGTTTAATTTTTGTTAAACTACCTTCTTAGTTATAATTTCTTCTTCTTCTTAAAAAAAATTGAAGTCATTATTTTAGATTAATCATCAAAAGTTAATCTACTTTCAGGATTATAAATGAGCATTTTTAATTTCCATATTTCTATTTAATGCGTAGAGCAACATGTCTACGTATTTATACGAGAATAATAAAAGAGACATCTTAAACAATTTAGCCATCAAAAGAAACTTTCTACTCTAGAATAACGAGACCCCACCCCGGGGCAGAAAGTTTGTTTCGCCCTCCCACTTCAGCATGCTACACCTCCTCCTCTATTGATCTGCCAAAAAAAAAAAAAAAAAAAAAGAAAAACTCCTGCGCAGCTTGCAAACTTGTGGACACGCTCACTTGTTACTTTGGCTGTGCAGCTCTTGCCAACGTGCAATGTGACAGATGACAGTGAGTCTAACCTTCAGAGTAGCCTATGGCTCTGCCTCGCGTTTTTCAGTTTGACTTTGACGAACGATTCTCCTGAAGGTTGTAAACCTCGGATCTGGGAGAATGAGAACGTTTGAGGGCATTTTGGCTTCTGATGGAGAAGACCTCCACAGCCGCGTGTTCGCTGTAAGTGTGTCACAATCGGGGTGAACTGTTGACTACGTCTCCATTTTCGTTTAACCTGCATCTCTCTCAAATGGTGCTCTTGTTCTCAGGTTCACCACTGTGACCTGTACGCACCTGACGCATGAACTGCTCACCTGATAAACTTTATATATGTTTTTTTTAATCTTGTGCTGAAGGTGGAGGGATGTCCCAGTGGAGAGTCCGTGGTGAGTCCCAGGAAAAGATTTCACTCCGCGGAGGAAGCGCGATGCAGCAGCCGTCCTCCACCTGAGGGCGCCGGGTCAGTTTCCATCACCGAGTCGGAGGAGAAAGGAGGCTTTTGCCAGCAGTGCCAAAAGAAGGTGTCTGAACTGAAGAAACAGGCGAAAACTCTGGCTGACCACAACTCCTTAAAGGTTAGTTTATATTCCTTCAGGCAAATCTCCATTCCCCATTTAGTTCCTCCACCATATATTGGGGCAAGTAAGTACCCCATGTTGGTCCCATGGGGTTTTCTCAATCTGGTCGGGTTTAAGTAGACCCTGATTGTCTTCACTAAATACAACCTATATGGTAAAACCAATTGGACACCTTAAATGGTACAGTATATTACAATTGTACAGTACATGTGAGGTAGCTGGAATCCCAGTGTTGGGTACCATACTGGGCTGCTAATAGTTCCCACATGGGATAGTTCAGAGGCCACACAGTGGCCACAGGTAATGTTTTGTAAAGGTTCAATGGAGGACAACCTGTATCAGTCCTATATGTGTAGCTCAAAGAGAGAATTGCTAGTCAGGAGTTTAAAGTACACTTTCAATATGTGGTCCATCCTGGATGGAGATATAACCTGTGGCAGCAAAACTAATCTGGCATTCTACATGGGTGTTGGCTGGCTCTTAAGAGACTGAATCTCAATTGCACATCACTTGTAGGTACTATGTTAGTTCCAATTGTTTTAATCACAATTTGTAACATGTGGACAATATCAGCTGAGAAGAATTTTTAGCCAATATCTGATAATATTTGCCCATATGTGAACATATGCGTGGAAAAGCTGGGTTTGGTCTCCTGATTATTAATTCTCACTCTGAGTTGCTTCTTTCAAGATGTTTGTCTCCTTCAGTTGTTCTTGCCCTTGTTATTCACTTTGGGTTGAAGGACAATGAAGCTCCACTTGCTATTTTCTAACAGAACCTAGAAGACTCTCATCATTCTCTTGTGACATTATTTATTGCTCTACTTGACTTCAAATGCTGGCCTTGGATGTGAAACTGGACGCTTTTGAAACATTTAAAGTGGCCCCCTTTGTTCGACCAAACAATGCTTATCTTTTTTTATGTCGCTGTTGGGTGTGGGGGGCATGGGGGGTGTCCACGGGCCTGAAACGACTGGGCCGCTCACGTTGGAGGCTAAGGAGGAAGTTCAGTCCCAGTCGGCCTTCGATGTCCATTGAAAGTGTTCCTGTGCTGCTGCTCCCAAAATTCCCACCACTGTTAAATATAGGTCTTGCCCCCACTGTTGTGGCGGGCTGGGTTTGGCCTCTGGTCCGTGCTCCTTTGTTGTAATTTTTCTGTCATTAAAGGGGGGAGAATTTCAACATGAGATTGAGTTTCATCACTTTAGGGTTAACCTGCAATCCCATTGCACCTGTGGTTCACCCAGGAGCAGCTGTTCAAAGGGACAAGGGGACATTTCTCAACCACCTGGACTCCTTATGTGTGGTCTGTCCATTACGAGAAGTTCAGAGCATATCTGTATTCAGCTATCAGGTATATCCACTTCATATATCCATAAAGGCTTCACTTGAGTCCTGTCATCTGTCATTGGAACTGACCTCTTGTGTTTAGTGACAGACCCTCTGGCAGCACTTTGTGGCTCTCTCCAGGTGCTCTATGAGGAATAAAGAGATGAAGACCTCCTCTTTACCCACTATTTGCTCTTGTTGATGGCTAAATGAGGCCTTAATTCCAGGGTGGCAAGCAGTGATGGCTGGGTACTGTTGTTGTGCGGTGGCTATGGTATGGCCTCCTCTAGGCGAAAGGATAAAAACCTCATTGTCTTTTTGAGGTTTGAGTAGCTCACCTGTTGGGCCTCATAGGATGGATGATTGGTTCCAAATTACTTCCTCCATGGAGGGTGTAAGGTCAGCAGGGTCACTCCTGGGGCCTGCTGGTGTGTCTGGGATCCTGCAACCTGCTTTGATTTGGACAGTGTTTGGGTCTGTCCTGGGAAAAACCAAGAGCGGAGACTGTTTACCCGAGGTCACACTTCCCCACCCTCCCAATCTGCCTGCAGACTCGTTTTTTTTCTTAAGAGGAAGTCACTCAGTCCCCAGACATCCCCTCTCTCTGCATACTGTATTGTTTGAATACAGTAGTAGTATCAGGAGGACTAAAATTCAAGGAAGAGTGAATGTGCTTTTCAACATCAAGCCTGCTGGAGGGAAAGTTGACTTTTCACACACTCTGAAGCCTCCCAGACAGTTTTTTTTTGTATTTTCCTGTTTGGGTCTGGAGGAACGTGCTTACAGTATGTCCCACAAGAAAGCTGTGGAAGCGAGGGCCTCTCCCTTTATGTCTGCGATTCAGCACAGCTTTGTAAAAAGGCCACCAGTTGTGTGAGGAAACAATGTGCAGGGGAACATTTTTAATGTTGTCCAGACATTAAATGCTTCTGTCTAAATGTAGGTGCCAACCCCCATACTTTATTGAATCAAGGGAATTCACCTATTTGATTTGCATACCTAAAACTGTGATAATGAGTGATTCAGTCATTAGTGGTAGACCGTCTGTGTTCCTTAATTTGAATAATTTTAAACTGCTTATTATGGCCGAACGTGGTGGCTGAGGGTTGACTTTAGAAAAAGATCAGTGCTTAAAACTCCACATCAAAGAAACCACTAAGCTCCTTACTGTAATCAGAGGATCTGTCAACAATTGCTGCAAACTGATAGGAGTTTGACTGGAACCTCCGCCCACAAAGTCTCACTGCGGAGCGAAAATATCTGACATGAAAGAATCCCTAACATGAAATTAAGAGATACACTGGTATCTTGATTAGATGCAGGGAAAATAACCAAATTGTTTTCCCGTTGCAGACCTGCCATCTTCTCTGTGAGCTGTTTGTGCAGGAGCAGAGGGAGGCCTAAATTAGTTAGTTCGCAGACCTCTATAAATGCAACAAATCACCCGCTGCCAGGAAAGATTATTATTCCTCGCCTCAGGCCAGGTTGAAGCAAATCAGACCAGATAACACACAAAAATTTATATCTTTCCTGTTTGAAAGGGCTCACTTTAATTGCATTTGCGGAGCTCACCGAGAGATAACATTCAGAGAGAATGAAAGTCAGAAAGGTTGGATTTCTTTTTGACCAAAGGGACATCTAAAATCTTAATTATTCTCTTCTTTGCTTAAGCTAAATCTTGTTTGTTAAAACTAAAGTGGAAAAATACAGACCTACTTTTATTCAACAACATTTTGCTCTTTAACATTTTACCTTATACAATTTGCTCTGCAGCTCTGATTGAGTGTTAGAGAATCATTTTCTAGCTGGCACCTCGCCCTCAGTCTCAAGTCATTAGTTGCCTCTAAAAGGTTTTCATCCGTTATTTGTTTAAGAACTGCATTCCCACAGCATAATTCTACCACCACCATATTTTACAACAGGCATTGCATCTTTAGGGTGATGCTAGTGTTAGCTGTCTACCATGTGCAATGTTTTGCATTAACTTAAATATTTCAACTTTTTTCTCATCTGGGTAGCACCTTCTTCTATGCATTTGTTGTGTCATTTATCGATTGTGACAAACTGAACTTCTTATGTCCTTTCTGTGTCCGTTCTTCCATAAAGGCCAAATATGGGAGGTTTATGTCTAATAGTTTTGATTGTTCCACCTGAGATGAGGATCTCTGCAGCTTTTCCAGAGTTGCCAAGTGCTTTTTGGCTTGGAATCTAAGTAAAATACTTTGAAAGCGACAAAAAATAAAACTTTACACAGTGTATGAATACTTTGTCAGCACAGTCACGGTGATTTCAGTCCAGATCCTTTAAATGTCCAAGTAATAAGTCGGTGTATTATACACTTCATAGCTCCTTAAATTGTCTTATATCATGTTTATACTGATTACAGAAACTTGGATGCATCAACATGATTCAGTGCTTTCTATTTTCTGAGCCAATGCTGGATTGGAATTTGCTGCAATGTTGAAACTGCAGATTGCTTTTACTGGTACTGTAACAGTTCCTATTAAACATTGAGATTTATGAATATAGAAGCAACAATAGACCTTGTGAGGTAAATTAGCATGCAGACGGATTAAAAGATAATGTCCTGCAGGCCTGCGAGGGGTTGAAGCTGTTGGAGGTTAAGGTCGGCCTCGCCTTTCCTGGGACCTTTGCACTGTGGAATCAGAAACCTTGACCATTAAGCAGGCCACTGGAGACCATCTAGTGAATTTACAACCAAGTGGGATCCTGTACATGGAGAGAAAGTACACTACGGCTAATCATGTCTCGTATGTATGCACAAAGCGTCTCCGGCTCTTATGGATCGTGTACATCCATGTGACTACGAATGTGGCTGCACAAATTAATTTATACCATCAGTCGTCTTGCGGGTTTTTTTTTTCCTACTTTGAATTAATGAATTATGGGAGGAATATTTTTCATAAATGACTCACTGGGATTCATGTTGGATTTGTTTCATTTTTGTTCCTCATTTGATCATCAATCCGTTCAAATGTGAGTCATGTTGGTGTGTCTGTAGGTGTCTCAGATCAGGTTCTTGAAGCAGCAGAGAAGCTCGTGTTTGATGCATTTAGATTGCGTCAAAGCTGGCCTGCCTTGCCTTTCTTTTTTGCCCAAGGCAGAATGCTCAGCTTTATTGGAATATTTCTTTAAAGATGGCAGTGATGCGCACGGACGCATGCGGGTGTACAAGCAACTGCAATAAACACGAAAAAGTCAGCTCGATTTAACTGCGAGGTTTCTCACGCAGATTGTCGCTTCTTCCTCGATTGCTGACCTCTGTCCTTGCAATCAGTTGTCGTAAAACGTCTGGTAGATTAGCATTTGGGGCCGGGGGTTGCTGGAACAGGTGTGCTGTGCCAATTTCGCAGCAGGAGAGCAGGATGGAGTGACTGGCAGGCAGATGGAAGGAAAGACTTTGAAGAGCCCTCCCGGTTGTGAAACTTGAGATAACGCAGAGTTAAAACAGTCCATGGCCATATTGTTCTGTGCACCTTTAAACACCTGAGCCCCAGAGGCTCTCTGTCATATTTGTGTGTGTGTGCGTGTGTGTGTGTGCTCAGCAGCCTGTTTCACTGCAAAGAGCCTGGGAGGAGATGAGAAACGATACAGGAGAAGAGAGGAGATGAGCTGTGCTCCTGCTTCATCCCTGCATGCTGTGTGACTTCTGCTTTATGGCATGTGGCTATATTAAACTGTAGAGCAATAATCTGGTGTCAAGTGGTGCAGAGACCATAGACATCAGTCATGGTGCTACTGTGCAGCACTGTATGTTTGTGCAGTAGCAGCATGCAGTTGTTTTAGGCCGATTTACTGTAGTAGATGTTTATACATTCTCTTTCAAGCAAACTAATAGATTTTAGTGTCAAAGAATCACTTTTCTGTATCAGGCTGTGAAGCCTTCTTTTTAAAGGTCAACATCTGATTTCTGGATGTGATCAGAGATTCTGGAAAAAATTATTGGTTAGTAAATTACTTTTATCCATTTTATTTGTTTATAACCTACAGATAAAATTTTAACTTATGTCCCTAAGCTGTTCATCTTTTCGATAGTAAAGCATAACTGGCAGTTTATAAGAAATGTTAATTTAAAATGAATCAACGTAATTACTTTTCATGCCACAACAAAGTACTGCTCTTTTAGTATCTCAGCAATGCGAAATGTTTCTGCATTTAACACACTTAAGTATTACTGTAAATTAAAAAAAAACCTCAGTTTGATCAGATCAAATTCACTTCTAACGACTTTTTTTTGAAACCAGAATCGACACGTCAACAAAAGTCTTCATCCATTAATAAATCTTTACCTGCCGTTCATTTTTTTCTCTTTTCTTCCAAACACTCCAGGTTAACCATGCTCTTTAAATAGTGGAACAACTGTGTCAGTAGTTATGTGCACTGCAGTGAGTTTCTCATTCACTTCCTGCTTGCAGATTTTCACAGCTGGCTCTGCTTTCGAAGCACTTTCACCAGCCACTAACCTCATTTTCTAACCTCCGGGCAACTCTGGAGTGACGGTCAAATCTTCACTGTGTCCACTGCAGCTTCATTCTACATCTTTCATTTATCGAACGGGGAAAGTGAATCAGCCCCAGTTGTTGCTCACTAGTCCACTACTTATTGCAATTGCAAGGAGCAAATTGCCAAGTTAGTGCTGGTAATGGGTTCAGGCTGTGCAGTTGCAGGAGGCTGATGGGTTTTGGTTTGAAAGAGAGTGAGGCCGATGCTCATCCCCATTCGTCAGGAATCGGCCGGAATGCAACACCTGGAATCACTGCCACTCTTTCTGCCTACGCGGCACTTCAGGCTGCTCAGATGAGCAGCTCCACTGCGGACAGGATGAAACAGGAGCTGACACACAAACACACAACAAGACCCACATTCACAGGTTTATCAGGATGCATCGTTTTCGGGCCCTCTGGTTGTTGCTGTTGTGTCTTTGGTGCTGTAATGTTTGCAGAGTTATCTGTCAAAGAAAGTGCTTAAACGTAGATATTCACACCTTGGTTGAAAAAGTTGCAGTGGCTTATTTATTTTTGAAATGGTATATAGCAAATTCTTCAGTTCAGTAGTTTTCAAGACATCTTACATGAGTTCTTCAAATGTGCATTGGTGAAATTTTCTAGTCTTGATTTAAATTCTCAGTTGATTAAAGTCTTGAAATGTCAGGCATTCAAATTCATAGATCTATGCCCATATATCACATGTTGTACATGCCCGTATGGAATGCACACAATACCTACAGGGGTCATTGGAGAAATACAAACAAAACATACCATCCATCCATCCATCCATCCATCCATCCATCCATCCATCCATCCATCCATCCATCCATCCATCCATCCATCCATCCATCCATCCATCCATTTTCTTCCACTTATCCGGGGTCGGGTCGCGGGGGCAGCAGCTTCAGAAGGGAGGCCCAGACTTCCCTCTCCCAGCCACTTCTTCCAGCTCCTCCGGGGGAATCCCAAGGCGTTCCCAGGCCAGCCGAGAGACGTAATCCCTCCAGCGTGTCCTGGGTCTTCCCCGAGGCCTCCTCCCGGTGGGACGTGCCCGGAACACCTCACCAGGGAGGCGTCCAGGAGGCATCCTTACCAGATGCCCGAGCCACCTCAACTGGCTCCTCTCGACGTGGAGGAGCAGCGGCTCTACTCTGAGTCCCTCCCGGATGACCGAGCTTCTCACCCTATCTCTAAGGGAGAGCCCAGCCACCCTGCGGAGGAAACTCATTTCGGCCGCTTGTACCCGTGATCTCGTTCTTTCGGTCATGACCCAAAGCTCATGACCATAGATGAGGGTGGGAACGTAGATCGACCGGTAAATCGAGAGCTTCGCTTTTTGGCTCAGCTCTCTCTTCACCACGACGGACCGGTACAGCGCCCGCTTCACAGTAGACGCTGCCCCAATCCGCCTGTCGATCTCCCGTTCCCTTCTTCCCTCATTCGTGAACAAGATCCCCAGATACTTAAACTCCTCCACTTGAGGCAGGACGACCCCCCTGACCCGGAGAAGGCACTCTACCCTTTTCCGGTTCAAGACCATGGCCTCGGATTTGGAGGCACTGAGCCTCATCCCGGCCGCTTCACACTTGACTGCCAGTCCAGGGGAACTGCCCCCGATGTCCATGCGATATTGCAGAGTCGCGTTAGCCAACACAACCCCGCAACATCCAGAGCCTTAAGGAACTCCGGGCGGATCTCATCCACCCCCGGGGCCCTGCCACCGAGGAGCTTTTTGACCACCTCGGCGACCTCGTCCCCAGAGATTGGAGAGCCCAGCCCAGAGTCCCCATGCAAAACATACCATTTTGACAAAAATGTGATACATTTTGCAGATTGCTACTCGCTAAATGTTTGATAGGGACAAAGTCCCTATCAGACTCATGTTCATCACCCCCTCATGCATACTGCATATAAAGCAATCTCACTCACAGCTGATGGAGGTCAGGGTGGCAGAGCGGTGTAAGGATCTGCATTCAGGTTGCAGTCTCAGTTCGAATACCACTTCTGATATTTTTGACTAAGGGTGTCATTCACTGTAACATGCACTGTGCTTGATGACATCACGTTTGTGCCTAAAAATATTTGGAAAGTTTCAATTTGTGTCGTTAAAGGCAGTGCAAGAGTTTCTGGACACACACCATGATCAGGATAAGGTTTGTGAAAATCAATTGCATGCTTCTCTTTATTTAGGCTGGATGGTCGTTTTTAAAGTTTGAATATTGAACACATGAACATCCTTACATCTCAGACTGAATTCCTCAAGGGCCAGAGTCCTGCAACTTTTCGATGTGTACCTTGTCCTGCACACTTGAATTAATTGGTGAAACTGCCTCACTAGCATGCTGTCAAGCTCCACAGAGCTCTGCTAATGAGCTAATATTGGAGCAAAGTGTACTGAAGCAGAGAAACATCGGAAAGTTGCCCTTATGGACTGGAGTTTGAGGCCACTGAAAGCCATTCTATTTTTGACTGTAACGGTTTATCCAGAAGGTGAACCTCTGTGCCCAGGCGAAAATCTTTTGCCGTCGGTTTGCAACATTTTCAGCTAAATCTCTTAAGCTCTGTCGGTTTCCCTTTCCCTGCTGAAGAAACAGATTGTAAGTTGTTATGCTAGACGTTGAATTTGAAGTGTTTATCCATTGCTTTCTTTTCAATCCTGCTAAAAATAATCATGTGATATTTTAATGTAATTGTTACTGGTTCAATGACATTATCTTTTGATCATGCATCTGAGTTTGTCCCTCTGCGTTTATTCTGGATCATTCTTACATAACTGGTAGGTAATGCTCCTTGTTCTGCTGCAGCAGTCTCCAGCACCTCTCTGTTCTCTCACTGTCTTCCTCTCTCTGTGTGTTTGAAGAATCATTATTGTACATAACAACCCTCGCCCGAAAGAGTTTGCTGCTGTTTGGCAAAGGATTACAAGTTACAAAGAGCCAGACTGAAATGAACAAAGAAGCCGAAGCGCAGACTGAGAGGGCGATGTGTTACAGCACTGCACAGATCTACAGAGCATGAGAACAGAGCGACAGAGGCAGAAATGTCAGTGAACAAAGAGCACAAATGAAACGAGATGTGCAGCCATTGGAAAATGCATCAGCCTGACTGTGTGGATCTAAATATGTAACAGGAAAAGTCTGAAGTCTGAATGAGTGTTTGCTCCTTGCTGTCTTGGATCTCTCAGCGTTCAGCGCTATATGTCACACTGGAGTGAGACGCGCACAATCCGGGCGGTTTGCAGTCCATTATCGAGTCTGATTTAGAGTATTGGAGAGACATTGTTGTTGAGATAAATTTTCAACATGGTGCGCAGACACCGATGGGCTGGAGGTAATCTCCTACTGGCTCCATAAAATGTGCTCAATTGACAGCAGGCCTTGTGGTAGCAGACAAATCGCCTGGCTTATAGCGATGTGCTGAAAGAGAATGCCAGCGTTGTGCATCGTTGCCAAGATGGATATGCAGACAGCAAACTCTGAGCTGTCTGGGCGTGGCTCCCATGTTCAGGGCAAACAGGGGTTTAGCAGAGTGTGATTCCCGAGTTGGAGCTGACTTAGCCTTGTTTGTTTTATTCCTTTGACAGAATCAATAAAGAAATTACATGTCATCTGTCAGTTCAGAAGGTTGCCCACATTTGGCAACATGTACTTTCAGAAATAACCAGTCAGGCAAGCCTTTTTGGTATTTGCTTCTATAGAGGCGCTTTATGTAATAACTATTTATTACAAGAGACACAACAAGCCAACTTCAGGTCTTCTGAAGCCTTAACTGTTTTTACAAACTGTTTGTGCAAGATAAAATTATACATTTAATTTTTGAAATGAAGCTAAAAAGAATGACAGCATATCTCATTTCCTTTTTTAATTTCTCCCCAGGATATAGATAACAGACTATTTCCAAAAGATAATTTCAAAATAAATAGCAATGGTGTCCAACTCCATATTTGTCTGAAAAAAGCTCTAATTTAATTGTCAGAGGTGATAAGATATGACATAATTCATTTATTTATATGTTTAAAGGAGCCTAAAGAAGCACTTCTACTGTGGATGTCATTTTTATAAGAATCAGAGGTGACGTCGCACTGTGTGAGAGGGAGAGCAGTGGTGGTACACAGCTCTGTACTTAATATTTCCCATTTACTTTAATACTGAAACCATATTTGCGAGATATTTTTAACCGCCTTCAGCATCTCGTGCAGTTACTGTAATTTGTAGATTTAATTGAAAACACAATTATTTTAGTTTCCTCTAGTGTTATGATATCTCAAAAAGCTGATAAGTTTTCTAAGTCCAGCATGTTAAAAGACAGCAAAAGGTGAAGCGCTGAAAGGTAAAACCAAACAGCTTGGCTACAATTGCTGTAGCATTTCCTGCATGTGAAGCCTCCAATCCTGATTTAAAGAACAGCCAACATCCCTTCGTAGATGTTTGGTAAGATTAAGTGGGAGATGGACGAACCGATTGGGGCCTCATCTGCAGGAATGATGGAAGAAAGAGTGAAGAGAAAAAATAAATTGGCTCACCCATATGGGGCCTGGGTTCAGGTTCACTATCCACTGCAGAGTTCAGAGACAAGCCACCACTCCACCAGAACCGGGAGGCCCAGAGGAAGACCCAGACCATGCTGGAGGGACTTTACTTTAAATTTAGCCTGGACCTGGGAGAGGGATGTCTAGACCTCTTATCTGGGATCTGATTTTGGATAAGCTAAAGACCAGGAAAGAATGTATGAATGCAGATGAATATTTCTTTTTATTCCCTAAAGAACCTTTTACAGACCAACAGCAGCACGGTGCGGTTGCGGTTTGCGGCCGCTGTGTAAGTGCATCCGTTTGCTTTCACATCATATTTCTCCATTTGTGTCTGTTAGGAGGCACACCAGCATCTTCCAGTGATTCTATTTGTGTAATAGCTGATGGATTCTGTGTTATGATTGGTAAACAGGTAGCGTTAACTCATCTCCCTGGACTTCCTACCTAAGCTTTGGGCTATTTTTTATCATCAGCGGCTTCATTCTGATACGTATATATAGTGCCCCATAAATCCTGGCGAGGTGTGAAAATGCCAGTCAAAGTTCACATTGCTCATGTTCATTTCATGCTTGAGCATCCAGCTCCGCGAGCGAGGGCGACTGCGTGTATTGATGATGTGCGGATGTGCGTGTAAGCACCAGAGAGAAAAGAAAGATGAAGCTCGCTCAAAGTCCCTCCATCTTTTCCACTTTGCAGCAGGAGTCATCCATCTCTCTGGTCGTAACTGCTACCAATTTATGATTGCATTATTACAGTCAGGCTTTTGTCCTCATTGTGACACATGGACACATATCTGGTGGTGACCTGTTTGCTGGAGATTGTGGCTGGACGTTACTTTTATGTTTGTAAAGCTCAGATGGTTTTACAGATTTTTACTTTCTAAGCTTTCAAGGACATGGAAATAAATTACATTTCAATCCCCTTTATGGAAATACTCTGCATTCTAGATTTGCTCCAAATCATTATGACGCATTGCTTTAGAAAATAAAGCTGTTTGTCCATCTAGCATTTTTCTTTCAACCTTAAATGGCCTGACATAATAATTTGTCTGCTGACATTTGAAAGGAAATGGCATAGCCCTGCATTCTGCAAAATGGCAGCCAAGTTGGTTTTATTTCCATAAAAAAAAAAATGTTGTTGAATTCCTCAACAGGCAGAGCACTGAAAAGGTCATCTGCAGCTGTATGGATTTTCATAATGGATTTTTTTTTGAAGAAAAACTCAATAAAGATACAGTAGGTGTGTGCTTTTCTGAGATTGGCACCTGAGGTTCTTTGAAGCAGTTCAGCAAACTTCTGTACTTTTAGGAAATGGAGCATCCAAAGGGCACTTTTTGACTTTTTGCCTCTTAAAATGCTTATCTGTTAATAAAACAACGCTGCGGTGAGCAGGGAGAAGTCAGAAGATGTTGAAACATTTTCCAGTGCGAATGTTGAAATGTTTTTCTTGCAGTAGAAAACTTTCACTAGAGCCAAATTCACCACACATTTTTATAACAATATGCCGGTCGGTAGGCAATTTGGGATAAAGTGCCTTGCCCAGGGGCACATCAATATGGGACAGGAGGAAGCTGGAATCAAACCTACAATCTTATGATTGCAAAACAACTGCTTTACCACTGAGGCAGTCACCCTATGTGAAGTCTAATGTGATCGTATAGCACATAAACACTAGTTAAGATTGGTTTATTTGGCAGATTTTTAAAAAACACCTGGTTGACAAAAATGTAACCAAAAAGATATTAAAAGTAAAATGGTGTTTGCAGTTTGAATCTGGTTTCCTATTATTCTTTCACAGAAACAACAAAAGCTGTTTTTAAGACTCCCAGGAAGATTCCTGCCGTCACGTCCAAATGAAACTGCTCACTTTAGTTGTCTTTTGCTGCATGTCTGCAACGACTTGGGCCAAGAGTTACTGATGTTCCTAAAAACAGCCACACATGGATAATTAGATTCATATTCAAATGGCAGAGCTTTACTGCCTTGAAAAATGTTGACATCTTGAGATGGTCATGATTCCCAGCCGATGCTTGCTGAATTAAACCTTCCATCTCCTCTCTTTTATGATCGGCCTCCCATTAATAGACATGTCCTTTATGCTTCCCCTCTTGTTGTCGCCGTTCTGTTTTATGATGTCACTATCTTTGGTGGAGAGCTCTGGGCTGCTTTATCTCCTTCATGTGTGCCGAGCACTTAAACTTAAACCTTTCTGTTTACGAGTCCCAAACTGCCTCTTCCCGTCTCTCTGCGTTTCCTGCTCACCTCAGCATCGCCTGTAAAAGATGAGGCATCCTGCTTGTTCAGGGAACTTTGTGGTGCAGACCCCCCCAGCGAAGCGAGCAGCTCCCCTGCTGAGAGTGACATCAAGCTCGCAGAATTTCCTGTGAAGAGTGTTATGTGGCTCCCCACGTTTATTCTTGTCCAAATACCTTTTTTTTTATTTATTTAAGTGAGGAAAGTCGAGATTTTTTGAGTGTTTTGAGTTGTTAAATATTAGGCATTTGTTAGTGTTTAATAATCTGATACCACTATAACCAGAGTTTCTTCAGTAAAAATTTTCTTTTTTTATTGTTGGGAAAAAAGCTTGTATCTTTTTTGTGTTCTATATCAATCATTTAAAAATGCCTTAATAGGCATCAAGTACTGATATTTGGGGATTCTGACACCCCTACTTTTAGTAAAATGTTTGTTTGGTGGATGAATCTAGTAAAGTTAGCTTGTCTTAATATTTAACTTTCATTTCGAGTTGGTTTTAGTTAGAGTTTCATACCTGCGTGTCGATCTTTGTGCCATCTTTAAGGTTTCGCATTTTCAGTTTGCAGTTAATCTTTGAAACAGGCTTCAGGGGTCCTAAGTAATTCTTGTCTCGGTGACATCTAAATCAAAATGACAGATCGTAACTGTTGTTTACTGCTCTAAATTTATGCATCAAACGAAAACATCACTGGAATGCCTCTGAACATGTCTGTGCAACACGGAAATGCTGTCCCTCAACAGATTCCTGGCACTAAAGGGGTGGAAGTTCCTGGGAAGCACACCTGCGCTTGTGAATCTGATGAATTCCTGTTACGTTTTAGTGGTGAGAACAGGAGTTGATGCTGTGCTGCTCACACCTTTGATATTTCGCTCGTTAAAATAGTTGAAATGAGATTTAGAAGTGTTTTTTTTAAATATAAAATACGTGGCATCTGATATGTATTTTAAAGGTAAATGTTTAATACATCATGTTTATAGATTAATTTATGCAAAAAGTCACAATTTTGCAGCTTTTTAATTATTCAATTTATGGTGGCCAAAAATGCAAGTTGAATGTCACTTCATCAAGATCTTAAATGTAACTCGTGTTACATCTAACTTAATGGCATGACATGGAGGCGATCTTCGTGCACTAATTGGTGAAGCCCATATACTGTACTAGATTTTCTACCACACTTTACTTTTTCCTTCCACTTAACTTTCGATTTATATGCCAGGACACAGAACCCTGTCTGTTCTGTAGCATCTGGTTGTCGATCTTTGTCAGTAGTCTGTCCTTTATTGTGTCAATCACATCAGGGATAATATTTCATATTAAAAACTTTTTCTGTTGTCTTATGATATTTAAAAAATAAATAAAATTATCAAAATTACCTGAAATATTTTGTAATATATTAGTATATTATTGGAATTTATGTACTTGAGTCGAATAGCTAAACTTTTCAATGATGTTGTTGCGTCACTGTGATGCACCTGCATCTCCAGTGAAGTGTGACTTTCAGACACAAATGAGTAAACTCATTTCTGCTCGGATGTGTCCTAACATTTCCGCTGGCCTTGTGAACCAAAGTCACACGGTCATTACCATGTCCACGTTGCCCCCTTCCTTCCCCTTTGGTCCAAGGCTGACCCCTTGGCGCTCCCTCGCCCCACGCTGGGCCTTTATGTCTTCATCTCTTTGTGAGAGCCGAGCTGTTTTGGCTGTGCAGTCCAGCCGAGGGCTGAGTGCTGGACACACTTGAACTCCCACAGATGCAGACACCACAGACCAGGTTTGAACTGAATTTGACCCATCCGATGCGTTCGCCTGTGTGTCTGTCTCTTTTGTGTGCTCGGCACGCAAACATTTGCACAACTTAGAAACTAATTGCGCATTCCTGACAGAAGGTGGTTCCCACACTAGATTGTAATATAAAAAGTAATTCCCATTCTAATTGTTAGGCCAGAGGGTGTCATAAAAGCAATAAAGCAGCTTTTAAAAGTCATGCTATGGTGCTATTTGGATGGACAGCTGAAGACCCCTGCAGCAGTGGAACAATGCTTAATTAGCTCATAAACAAAGGCTAGCTGGGGATCAAAAAGGGCAATCAAAGTTTCTCACTCCTTTGAAATTCTCACACCGTCTACAAAGCCATCTCTAATGGCTCCATCACCCTGGTTGTTGTGTCTTACTGCGGCGCGCTTCCTGACAACATAAAAGACGCAGATTTCAAAAAGAGCTTCGGACAGGAGATCCAAGCCGTGAACCACTCCCCTCTCCAGCCATCCTCTCTCTCCCTGCGAGACGTTTATCCTCTGCTTACCCTTGAAGTTTGATGTTTGGATCCCCTCAGCGAACGCCGCTGCTTAAATCTTTCCCGTCTCAGTCTTGTGTCTGTGACTGAGGCGGTTTGTTTTGGACAATGGACCGCGACAGGCTTTTGAAAGCTTGTCTGGACGACAGGTGTGCATCAGGTGTGTGTGTGCATATGCTCCTCTGTGGTGTTTTTGGAACACATCGTTGTGTTATTTTTTAATTTTTTTTTAATGCCTGGACACAAGCCTCTTTAAAGAAAACAGACACGAGGACAGCATGGCAGCAGGTCGGAGGCAATCTCTGCTTGTTTGCGCGACTATGTTATCATCTCCTGTTTCCTGTCAAAACAGGAAAGGACAGGGGCGAAAATGGAGGAGTAGGAAAGTGCTGCCTTGATGTATGTTGGCTGGAGGTCCAGCTCTGGCTGACGGTGACCCTCCCAGTCAGGAAAAACAGACCTGTTCTGGGTGTAACCCACAGTGGGATACTTCACGGCGTTATTTTTATCACTTTCACAAAGCGCAGCAGGGGGATGCCTTTCCCAGCTGTTGACACAGGTTTGGGTAATTTTTGTCTCTAAAACGGTGCAGGAGATCTGAGAGACATCCCATCTGGCCATGTCCCGTTGGCTGGCAGCCTCACATGTCTCTGTTTAGGAAGGGAAATCCTTTTTGGCGTGATGTTAATCATAAAAGCGAGACACTCCTTCTCTCTGGGTGATCTCCAGACCTCAATCACAATACCTTTTCCGCCAGGCTGGAGGTGTCAAATGATTTTATCCATCCATCACACACGTTCTGTAGATCTTTACAGCAGGACGCTGCAGGCACGGAATAGAGCTGCAAAAAGCTTTGTTTCAGAGTGCAGCTTTGAGGAAATTCTGATCAGTGGAGAGGTACGAGAGCGCTGATGAAATATCAGGTAAGAAAAACAAGTAAGTCAAAAATAGGACAAGACCTTGTCAGTTCACATTAGGTGTTATTCAAAATCATTACTATCTTAGACCTGCTCTTATAGTTTAAAATCCTCTAACAGAGATGCTAGAGATGCTAGTGTCTGAGGTATCGTCTTTATGGCGTGCAAGCACCACCTTCCTCCACTCCTTACTGCAGACAGCTGGTCAGCTGGCTGAAATACGGCTTTTACACGTTACAGTTGAATACAAATTAGCCAAACTGGGCTGGCTTTGAAAATATTTCAGTTATCAAATAACACAATCACAAAAGTGGAAACTAAAGGAGTTTCATTCATCACTCTTATTTTGTTAACATTGTTTTAAAACTACGCTTGTTTTGGGCTAACGTCTTGTAGAGAATTATCTCAAAGTTAGGGCGATGTGTGCATTTATACCTCTAATGCCTCATTATGCATATACAACACATACGTTCAGATGCAAGGAACATATTGGAGTTCTTTGCTTCCACCTAGTGATGCGTTTCATTCAGATTATTTACAGTTTAGCTAATTTGCATTAGTTAAACTGTCCTCCTACATGTCCTTTGTTCAAATGACTTGTTTGTGTACATTTGTGAATCTGTTGGATAATAATGTGTAATGCATTTGATAAAAGATTTAGGTAGTAAAGATTAAGTAATCAACGGCAGCCTAGCTGCTTAGCAGAAAGCCCAACTAATTGCCCGGCAATAAAGAGAAGAAAGAGGGAAAAGGAGCTGGTGGCCTTTATTCACAGCAATCAGAAAAGAAACTAACCGAGTGAAATCCCAAGGTCAGGCAAGGCCACTTTTACTTAACTTAGTGCATGTTTACTCTAATTTAGTGATTTGTTGTCTCAACATCTAATTAAATGAAATAATACGGCAAACATTCATACAAATTAGAAGAAACCTGGACAATGAGGATGGAAAGGCTTTTTTTATAGCAGTCTATGTTGCTTGAGATCTGAACTAACCTCTGACTGAAGCCTGTTTGAACCTGCTACAACAATACTAGTCATTACATACTAATTGCCAAGTTTTCAGCCGATCCCTGTAACTAATCAGAATAAGGTAAATGTCCAACCCGTCCACAGGGACACATGCAGTGATCTCAAATGTTCATCTAACACAGGCCTGAGTGACCACAACAATATCCTGGATAAGAAAAAGATTGACTGTTTCATGTTGTTTGTGACATTTTTTCATGGTTTGACTTGATGAACAAGAAAGCAGACGGTAAACACCAGCAGTAGCTCCTTCGGCGTGTAGTTTCCAGATTGGCAGCGGGGGACCTGATCTTCTCTCCGTGACCCAGATTAAGACGTGTGTGCTCTCTGTCTGAGGTCAACACCATCAGCGCGGAGGTCGGAGTTCAATTGTCTTTCTTGACGGGGCTTTAGTTGGGGTTCTCGATCTCCGGCAGAAGGCCACACCAGGGCTGACCCCTGCGAGTTGTGAAATTAGCTGCCCTTCGACCCCTTCGCTCCAACAATCAAACCCTGAGCACGGTGAGGGCGTGCTTCTGCATCCCCCGATCTGCTTCGCATCTGACTTTGTGAATGTGTGTCTGAAAAAAGTATGGCTGTTATTCAGTCTTGCGTGAAGTCATTAGTTGTAAGAAGAAACTCATGAGAGGCAAGGAGATGAAACTGCATCCTAAACTTGATACCTTTAGATTTTGTATCCCTGTCATAGTCTCATAAGTCTCTGTCTTCTATGCTTATTTGCTCAAACCTGTTTAATTCTATATGTGGTAATAAGTGTCATTCATGAATACAGCAACGGACTGACTCATATAAATACTTTTGCAAGATTCAACAAAATATACAAATCACATTCCAGATTGAAAGCTTTCTCTTTGTTTGACACCTTCTGTCATCATGTTGCCTCTTCTTGTGCCGTCCAGCTGTTAACGAGCTGCAGTCGCAGGATCACATGTCTTCCCATCAATCTGAATTCCTCTGAGATCTGTTGTTCCGACATTTTAGGTGAGCAGAAAGCGCTAACTTCAGGGTTTTCCATGTCGGTGCCTCTGACACACACACATGAAAAAGTATTCACAAAGCACGGTTGTCATTTTACAACCACAAACTTTTGCATTTTTTTGGAATTTGTGTTTGATTTATCTGTCCTATACAAGTCACAAAGACTTTTCAGGGCTGGGACTTGGAAGTTAAATTCTCCTTGGTCAGAATAGAAAAAGAGCATTTTAAACATCAAGTTTTATGTGCTGACAGATTTATAATTGGATTTAGGTCTGAACTTTGACTAGACCACCATTGTGCTATGATAAAAACATTCCGTTGTATCTCTGGCTGCATGTTTTTGAAGCTCTCCTGCTGGAAGGTGAACATCCACCTCAGTCTCAAGTCTTATCTAGTGTATTTTTCTTTATCCCTATAAAGATATATATCGCCACAGCATGACACTGCCACCACCCGTTCTTACCACCACATGTTGCAAAATGCCACACTTAGTATTTTGCATGTAAAAAGTTAAAGTTTAATCTAATGGAACAATAGCAGCTTCTTGCACGTTTACTGCCCTGCACTGATTGTGATGAACTCTAATCATTTCTTGTGACTTTCTTCTTGGCTCTCTTCCCTAAATGGACAGATTTATTAACAGATTCTCAAATCGGAGCTGTTGATCTTTGCAGCTCCTATAAGATCAATTTAGAGTGATGTACTAACAGGCATGTTATTGGTTTGTGGAGAGAAGCCAAAGTTTCTGGAGAAAACCAACACATGCACATGGCTTTACATAAAATGATTCTGACTGGTGATTAAACCCAGGATTCCTCTGCTGGCAGGCAGCATTGATGATAACTGCTGCACCAGGCAACCCTTTTGGATGATTTCATTACTAAAATCAATTAAAATACTAAATAGAATTAATTTTAGTCATATTCTTTGAACGTACTGCGAGTTATAGAGGCGATAACTGCAGAGGGCGACACCAAATCCATGGAAAGATACGTCTGAATTTGCATATTTAAATTTTTTTGTGAAAATGTTTAAGGAGCTTTGAGTTGTAGTCCACGACTCTGTTTTGCAGGATGCCATTGTTCCTAAAACACAAAGTGAAAAAATGTGCATGTGGAAAAATTTTGATAAGCTAAGCATTTTCAATGATGGTGAATGAAAATCTTGCAGAGTCAATAAGTGGATTAGCCTGTGCTATTCTCCACAGAGACAGTTCAGCCTACTTCCTTATCTCACCGAGATTCACAAAATGTGTCTAGACTTCTCAATTAGCAGAAAAAAACAACAACTGGATACTGGTTGGAGCTTATCTGTCGTTGTTTTGTTTTATCTCTATCTTTTACTCTTGCCAGACGCCAGTGTGAATTTTTTTTTTTTATAAACACACAACAGTTTTCCATTAATACATCATCCCTGACTGAAAGCTCTGGCCTGATGTTTTGTGTTTCTATTATTAGAGATAATTGTGCTCTCTGACAAGTTATTGGCATGGTAATGACATCTTTTATGATAAATTAGTACCCCCGCTCTGTGGTGTACCTACACTATAATGTTTTACCAGACTGACTCTGCTGCTGCATTGTTCTGAGACACAATGTGTGTCACTCCATGCGACAATGCTCTGCAGACTTTATGCTGGAAAGCTCAGCCCAGCTCAGGATTTTAGCATATAAGGAGCTAGAATGAGTATCTCTATAACCCCTACACATTTATGATGTTAACCAATTTGCCCGTCGCTCACATATCTTTACTGGTGCAGGAACTCGTAGGTGAAAATTGAGACATCAGGCAAATAAAAAAAGTGCCACGCTCAACAATAAGCACTTGCTGCGCCTCATTATGTGCTTCTCTCCCCACACACTGAACCTACTGAGCCACCATGACTCTGTGGAGAGAGATGGTGGGAGGGAGGCTGAAACTCAGACGCTCTCAGCAACAGAAAAATATGAATATTTATCCTTTATAGTGGCAGCGTTCCAGGATAATCACCACACTGTCTATTGGAGGGAGAAGTGGACAGAATTAATAATGAAGGATACTCAGCACATCATTTTGTCCCCACCTCCCCAGCAATCTGGTCAGATCCAGGATTTTATATTTATTTATTACAACAAGAACATAAAGTCAGGTTCATATTAGGCTTGAGCCAGTGTGAAATTTGCCGTGTGAACTTGAGCAGTTTCATGCTGTTTGCACTCAAATTTCAAACAGAAATGGCTACATGCAGTGGAACAATTACAATGCAAACTGGATTATTACCTAAAAGCAAAAATAAATATCACTAAAATGAATATTCTCATTTGTTGTGTATATTGGATATCTTGGGAAAACTGGAATGAAACGCACAGGATCAGGGATCATAAAAGCACATTATAGGAGAATGATTGAGGTTAGCTTGTTTCAGCTCACTTTATTGATTCTCGTCTTTATATTTCCTCATTGTGGTTTTGTGGTCCTTGTGACAAAAACTGAGATTTATTAGATTTGTGCTCTTTAAAGTTTGGCTTTAAAAGGACAAAAGGATTAATTTACTGTCTTTAATTTTTAAAGGAATTTATTGACATATTCCCACACTTTAGATTTTAACATTTTATGTCTTTTAACATTAGCATGCGATTGGCCAGATACTTGGAACCACTTCCACATTTGCAGAGTTTCTAAACAATGAAATATGGTTGTCTGATGACAATTTGTGGCTTTATTTGCGATTTCATTCAGAATCTTAGTGGTTTTTACTTTTGAAAATGCTGTTTTTACATTGGCACTGTAAACTGGCCCACACCAAGTGCATAAGAATCGTCCCGTTCCGCATGTTCTCTAAATGTGTTGCTTGTAATTTAAAAACACAATTTAAATGCTGATGTAAATGTGATGGGATGTATTTCTTTTACATTTATTGGTCCAGAGGATGCATGTGCTGTACGTAATTACTTCAGTTTAAGCATGAGTAACTCCCTTTTTTTCCTTTGATAATTAACATCTGAAAACACACACTCCTATAGTGTTCACTGCAGCCACACTTTAACCACGAACGGAGATTAGTCGCCATAAGCCCTTGGCAGCAGTTTGTTTTTGTTTTCCCCTCTAAGTAAACTGCAGGGAACTGGGAGCGCTGCAATTCCCAGTCAAAATGTTTTCCTGCTAAGCAAACTGCCGTGGAAAAGCAGGCAGTTGTCAGCGCTTCTTACAGTATGAAAATGATTTTGACTAACAAGAACGGCTGTGCTGGTGGAACTGTTGTACGAGAATCGTGTGGAATAGAGTGGGCACTTAGACAAAAAACAAGCAAGCAAGCTCAAGCAGATGGTATGGGAATACTAATTTGAATATGAAGTGTGGGACAGAATTGATAACGGCTTATTTAACTGAAACATTGCCTTTTTAAATGTACATTTGAAAAAGGGGGGACATGAATATTGGCCTGTTATTGACTTACTATGAAATTAGTTCACAGATTAACATGTTTTTTTTGGGAAAAACAAAAGAGATCTCTGGAAAATTACAGTTAGAAATCCAGCAATTCTCACAACGATGGCTGCTTCCTCTGTGCAAGCATTGTTTAAATCTCTCCAATCAGACGCATATTGAGCTAAACTAATGATCAGTCACCACCAGATGTCTAATTGAGACATCCTTTCTTGCATCTGTCTCCCTTCCTACCAGTGGTGAATCTGTCTTAGGCCTCCAACACTCTGACCCCAGTCAAAGCTGATGAAAGCTTGATGGATTTTGGGCTGAGACACCCAGAGCTTGAGCCAGCTGAGGCCTCCTCGCCTTTCCAGAGAGAAAAAGAGAGAGAGAGAAGCAGAGAAAGATATTGAAAAGGTGGGGGAGAGGAAGAATGAAGTCTGTCCAAACAGTCTGAAAAGGCTTGTTTTCTTTAAGTGCACAAGAGAACAGGAAAAGGTAATTAAATGGCCAAGTGGTGAGAGGCTACAGTGATGGATGGGTGTGAGAGACGGCCTCACAAACACACACATATATAAACACGAACATATTTTTTGCATTTTCTCCCTTGCCTTCCAGAAATATTCACTCCCTTTATGATCATGGCGCAATCATAATCTATTTTATTTGGATTTCATGTGCACAACTGTAATATGGAAGGGAAATGAGGCATGGTTTTCATATTTATTTACTATATTTTCCTAATCTGATGTGCATTTTTGTTCTTCTCCATTTACTCTTATATACAAAGTGAAATTCAGGGGTTCCAAGTTCCTTCAGATGTCACACTGTTGTGTAAGGCAAGAAGAAATAAATTTTCAAAAGACTTTAATCACAAAGTTTTTCACAAGAAAAGTTGGAGACGCAGAATCCATGCGGGAGAAAATGTGAACACATTTGATGGAAAGCATCTAAAGTGCAGCATTAATTTGTATTTAGTGCCTTTTCATTCCCATTCCCCTAATCAAATACAAAACAGCTAACTGCTTACAAAGTCACCTATACTGCATGCAAAACAACAGGTGTGGTGGGAAACCTATGGTAGTGGCAGCATCATGATGTTGGAGTTGCTTTTCTCCAGCAGAGATGTTGAAGCTGGTTGCAGCTCATAAGAAGAAACTTTATTTTTATCGGTTTTGAACGCAATGTGACACTATTTTGTGTTCCTCTTTCACTTAAACTTTTTCACGTTGCAAATGTGAAAAAGTTCAATTGAAACGAACCCAAGGCAGCAAGAGTTCAAACAGCTTACAGTGGCCTTTGAAAGGAGGAGCAGTAACTGTAAAATGGGTCGACCATATGGAGAGAAGACACATCTGCACTTTGAGTCAGTGGTGGTTTCGGTTCAGTTTAGCAAAAACACATGAGTGATCACATATGAAGCTGAAGGTCAACAAAACTCGCAGCCTTTTCAGATTTGACGGACAGCGACGTCTCTGGTAATGCGTGTCGTGGGGCGCTGCAGACTGCAATGTAGGTTAGTCTGAGATGTATCGCAGTGCACGAAATTCCCAAAAATAGAGCGTGTCAGCCAGGACCGAACTGAAAAAGGACAAGAAGGTCGCAGCTTTTCTTTTCTGTTAAATCTTTGTGTGCTTCATCGAGTGGCTGGTTTGCTCCCCCCTGTGTCACAGTGTGATGTTACGGGCAGGTGGTGCTATCGTGTGTTAAAAGTGTCACAGAGGGGAAAGCCTATTTGCATTCTGTCAGCAGTTCAGTGCCAGCTTAAAAAGGAAGAAACGACGGGAAGACAGAGGGCTGTCATCAGTCACTGAGCTCTTCTTGATTCTTCAGTCGCAACGATTTATATGCTCATTTAAAGGAAGACTGATTCTCAAATCAAAACAAGGTAAATAGGTTGGAGAGGGGATTATGATCTGCTGCTTTGTTCTGAAGATGGTTTGAAATAGTCATTTTTAAAAGGAAAATTGCTTATTTGAAAACCGTACTTTAAGGTAGTTGTAACTTCCACCCTTACACTGCAAAAACACAAAATCTTAAGTATTTTTCTCTAGTTTTTAGTACAAATACCTTAGAAAACTTGAAGTAAGACAAGGTAACTTTTGAGTAACTTTTCAGGAAGAAATAGGAGCCTGTTTTAAATAAATAATTCCTTATTTTTGATGGAAAATATGCTAGTTCCACTGGCAGATTATTTAACTTATAATAAGATATTTTTCTCATGTTATAAGTGAAGTAATTTGCCAATGAATCTAACACTTTTTCATCAATATTAAGACGCTACTGACTTAAAACTACGTCCTACATCTACCTGAAAAGTTACTTGTAAGTTAGTTTTGTCTTATTCCAAGTGTTCTTAAAGAGTAGACCAAAACTACTTGATAAGATTTTGTGTTTTCGCGGTGACAGCTTCAGGACTTCTACGGTAAAATCCTCAGGATGAATCAAGCAGGTGGCGTTCCTGCTCACATCCACTGCAGATGATTGAATTTGTAGCAGTGGTTGTCCGCTTGTTTTCTCCGAGGCTGTTGTCAGGTAGGTAATGACAGTGTTCCTGTGTTTCCTGAGACGCTTTGTTTGGGGAAAGTCTTATTACAGGTTTGCTTAATGTTGTCAAGTCAGCAGACCGTGGGCAAACATCTGTTTGATGTGATTTGTTGTACCGTCCCTTTTTGTGTTCCACCAAAGGCGTTCCCACAGTTAAATAGCATGCGAGTGTGACATCCTGAGTCATTGTCTGTCTCTGCCTCCAAGCAGGCAGTGGTTAAATTTAATGGTCTGCATCCCCAATCTGCTGTGGCTCTAAAAGCTTTACCTGATTTCTAATCAGAGCCACAGGCGAACTCGGGGAATCCGGGCAGAGTTGGTGGGTTTCCGGAGCTGAGATGGAGCAGGGGTCTGAGAGGGATTACACCTCTGGATGTGTTGCTTTTATCTTGGGAACGTAATCTGCCTTAATGCTCTGTGTTCACCCGGGGCAAGGCCAGCAGCTGTGCTCGTTTTTCTCCAACTTGGCTGTCAGAATGAGCCGAGCTAACCTGTGGGAAAACGAGTCAGCCTCATGCTCCCGTGATCACCCTGGGACCCGGACGGGGGGCTCTTGCGGTTTATCGGGGAACCAATCTATCGGGGTTCTGCACGTTTTAGGTCAACGCGTCTCAGGTCGAGTAAACAGATGATTTTCCTCCATTCAGGGAAAGTTAGAAGCTGAAAAGGTTCGGCAGTTTCTGTGTGGTCTTGATTTTACAAGAAATGCAGTCGGTAGGAAGTACTTAAGAGCTGTGATGTGTAAACAGGACTGGCACTGGTGTGAGAATAAGATATAAAGCAGTGTGGTGTTGTACTTACTGCTTTTCAGGAATGTTTCTGTACCAGTAGAACAATAAATGGGAGGTTAAGGAAGGGGGTGAGGAGTGATTGAGCAATTAGATCTAAATCAGGAGCTAAAAAGGCTTATTTTTCAGTTTAATGAGAGAGACAGAGAATGGACCATACAGCTGTGAATTCCTTTATGTCAACTCATATAGGGTTTTTACATTTTGTAATTTTATTGGGATTTTCCTCTCACCCAGTGACTACTGGAATGGCCAAGTAAAAGTCTAGGCTTGAGAATATATAATGTTCACAGATGCTCTCCATCCGTACCCACTGAGCTTAAGAGGCTTTGCTCCATAATGAGCAGAAATTTCCACCTCTAGATGTGTAAAGCTCGTTTAGAAATACCTCAAAAGACTTGGACCTAAAACTGCCTGAAAAATGTGGTTCCACAAATTATTGACTCAGGGAGATTGAATATAAATACATGAAACACTTTTCAGGCATAATTCACCATTTTATGTTGCTCTAACACACAGAATTACAATAAATACGTTGAAGTCTGTGGCTACAATGTGACAAAGTTAAATACTTTCGCAGGACACTATGAATCACAGAAACCTGTCGACTAAATAAACTCGGACTCTTTTAGGTGACGTTTTTACGAACATCACAATCTTTTCTTCTAAAATTCCTTCCTATCCTGTCTGCAGATTGAAACAATTTCACTTCACTCTCTTTCTTCCATTCCTGCAGAGGGTCACAGTGAGCTTTCATGCTTGGAAAATATCTGTCGGGCTCAACTGGAATAGAAAATATGGTGTCCCGGAGTATTTTACTTTCAATCGAGCGTGCCTAAAAGTGTCTCGGCAAGCGAGGGGCCTCATGCATTTCAAATCACTGTGACCTTCCCTTGATTTAGGTCAGCTGGTTGGATCTGGCCCGGTGCTCCACATCAGTGCTACATCAAACACTGAACGTAGAAACAGTTAGACAGCAGCTCTTTGCTTTGCCTGGTCAGAGAAAGGGTGCAGCGGTAAGACGAGGTAAATGAGGTGTGATTTCAGTTCTGTTTGCACACTAAGGACACACGGGAGAGAAATCCCGTCCATCTTTCTCGCCAGTGCTCTCTTCCATAAGTGGTTGCGGCTGAACTTGTTTCCATCAGCCTCTGGGCATGGCCTGTCTGTGATGACACTCTCCATCAACCCACAGAGACAGTTGGCTCGGTGGCTCGTTTCTCTTGCTGCCGCCGCCGCCCTGGTTTTCATCACAGTTAGTGTGAGGGACGAAGACAAACTCCAGTCTCCAAGGACCGTGAAGGGTTCACTCCAGCGGCAGTTGGCTTTCTCTCTCCACGGCGCTCAGTGCAGCTCGTTTCCATAATAAGGCCACAGTATCTGACTAGATTTGTCCCCAGAGTTTAATAAAGATCACCACTGACAGGCAGTAAACCAACACAACCATCCACACGCCTCCAGGCAAGGTCCACAACCCCTGCCTGCCTCCTCCCGCCTCTCCCTGAACCTCTTATGCAGCAGTTTAGCACTCTTCACGGTGAGAAGCCGCAAGTTGGAAACCAAAACCAGCTCTCGTATTAACAATGGCCACAAAGACCTGCAGAGGTTCCACGCCTCACGCTGGGAATGCTTTGAGCATTTGGACTGCGCCGCAGCCTTGCATTACATACTTCTCTGAAGCGATGCTACCCTTCACACCCACTTGCACCTGTCAGTAATATATCAAACGGATAATAAAAGAAACAGTATGGCTTTGGGGCTTGCGCACCCATGCATCGTATGCTCCATGCTTCTACTTTACGCCTATGGATAAGCTCTCAAGCGTTTAGCTGGAGCAGGATAAAATCAGCACATGAGAAAAGTGTTTGAGCTGCTGCCTATAGTTGAAATATTTTATTATCGGGCAAAAATAACTTAAGTAAACCCAACATTTCTGTTATCAAATGGTGATTTCATTGAAGTTAAAAGGATATCCAAACCAATTTGGCCCCATGTGGGGTCAAATCATAAACACTGTGACTGACCACGTGTTTTGGATAGTTAAGTTTCAGACGCCACACCCTGGCCTGCTTTCTTCTAGCAGGCCTTTAAAATCAAGAAAGCATTTAGGTAGAACCTGTCTGACAACCTGGAATAGGCAGCACAT
The DNA here is from genome assembly GCF_904066995.2 of Poecilia reticulata. Classification (NCBI taxonomy): domain Eukaryota; kingdom Metazoa; phylum Chordata; class Actinopteri; order Cyprinodontiformes; family Poeciliidae; genus Poecilia; species Poecilia reticulata. The sequence continues at coordinate 20,000,075 of NC_088851.1, forward strand.
CATGTGCAGAGCTAAAGAAAGTCAAGAACAGCTGAGAAACAATCTGAAATGGTTCACAAAATAATTTCTCAGGCTTTGGGTCTTCTGTGAACCACACAGAATTATTATCGACAATTAGGGAAAATAGGGAACAAAATTATTTCAAAAGTACATTGATGATTATTCGTCCAGGAAGTCACACAATAACCCAAACCAACATCTACAGAACTGCAGAGCACAAAGTAATGTTGACCAAAAGACCCTTTTCACATTTGCCAAATTCTTGATGATCAACAAGACAATGTTCAGTGGATTGACAAGATAAAACTGGGACAATTTGGAAGCTCAGCAGCCCAGACATCATATCTGTGGTCAGGCATGATGGTAGAAAAGAGATGGTCTGGTGATGTTTTGTTGCTTCCTGGTTTGAAAAACTTGTTAGAAGTGCTGGAGTCATAAACTCAGCTCTCAGAAATTCCTGCAGGAACATTAGTTTGGGATCGTGAGGTAAAGTGCACTCCATGCACGACTGGGTATTAGGTTTAGGGAGCGAATACTTTTAGACATGGCTTCAGGTTGGTTTTATACCTTTTTTTTCCCTTAATAAATAAAATCAAGTTATCTTTGTCTGATATTAAAATTGGTTCGATCTGAAACATTTGAGTGTGACAAACAAAAAGGTGTTTTCAGCAGGGAGAAAATCTTTTTTTATACCACTATAGCTCTCGAAATTTTTCTATAACCAGACCTGCGTGAAATATGTGCCACTCTTGATGTCCTATATCGCTTTTCTCCTCTGTGGCCTTCAGTTTAATCACATCATTCGCCTCAACATCATCATCATCATCCTCATAATCTGTGCCACCTATCCTGCCTTGCGGCCGTGACCCTTTCTTCACACCGCTGGGCATAAAGCTTATGGACAGCTTTACAGGAGAAGGCCCACTCTCTAACCTCCAGAAGCCAAACTGAATAACAGATGGGCTCAGCTTTGTGTTTCGCTTTTACTGCGCCCCTAAATCAATGCCTAACAAAGCATGAAGAGGAAGACGGGCATTGATTTCATCTACCAGTCCCCCCGAGTGGGTAAAGGAGTGGTCGGAGGGTAAAGGGTGAAGGGGTGGGGCTTATTTATTACGACTTTCCTTCAATTTCCTGCATACGGAAACGTGGACATGAAGCGAGGCCAAACTGTAAAAATAGCTGCCAGCGGCGTTTTCTATGGCTCGGTATCACATTGCACTCTGCTTTGTAATAAACCGTTTCATCTTCTGTCAGTGGATCTGTCCTGTTTGTGTTTAGATACGCTGTCTGGGTGAAAATACAGTTCTGGTGAGCAGTTTATGTGCACTCTGGATAGGTCATGTGATTTTGGGCTCCCAGAAATGCTTTTGGACCATTCAAGCATCGACAAGCTTCTGGCATAAATTCAGCTGTAAATCTGACTTCTCTTCTTATCAGAGTTGTTGAAATTGTCTGACTTTAAACATAGTTAATTCATTTAGGTGATTTCTTAATGTTGAGCTGATATTCTGATGTGTGTTTGGGATTAAATTTGACCCACTTTTAAGAATCCAGCTGTTGATTTGAGATGCAGTTAAAAAGCAATGAGTACAGCAAAACACAACCTCAGCATGATGGTGCCGCTACCATGCTAGATAGTTCTAACTGCTCTCTTTGCTTTAGTCCTTATGTAGACATGAGTCAGTGTTAAATCTATATATAATCCAGATTTACATCTAGATATTTGTCTGTGTTTACACATTAGACAAAGCAGTTCTATCCTTAAGTTGCTGCAATCATTTAAAAATGTATAAAGACCACAAAGGCAATCTAGAAATAATGCATAGAGATTAGGCAGCACAAACCAACACCTAACTGATTGGTTGTTATAATATTACAGTAATAATATTAATGTGTAAAAATATAGCATTTTATATATAACATTTAGTGCTAAGAATCAAGAAAATAGTGGTAATGGTAGCATATTTACATATTGTGCTGTATTGGTGGATAAGTAGCAACAAATTAAATAATTGGCGATGTGAGCTCTACAACAAGGCGCTTTCTACGCAACACCTGAGCTGTAGTCTAAATGTTAGCTTGTCTGTCTTGTAATTTCCAAGTAGAATTACTACATTGTTATACAGTGGCTGTACAGTTGAATCTTTGACGCTAGGTTTGCTATCAGACCTTGGTAATACAGAGATGACTCGGCGCTGAGAACCTGTTGAGGAATGGAGTTTAATTACTATTAGTTAAAAACAGTGAGGCAATGGTACAAAAATAGATAAAATGTTCTGTATTGGCTGGTTAAGAAGCCTCAAAGACATCTCTGTGAAACAATGTCTGATTAGGTACAACGCAATCATTATTTAGACTTTTTAAAATATTTTTATCATTAAGACCAAACATCTCAACCCTTTGTCTCCTATAACAGAAAATCCTTTCCCAGAGTGATTTTGTCCTGTTTTTACTGGTGGACTTGAACCATGGTTCTTCCTGGATTGAGAGATACTTAGATGTGATTTGATGATCCGACTGGGTAGTGATTCCAAACATACAACCAAGCTGAGCAGAGCAGAGCAGTCTGGTTTCATGGCTATCCTATTAAAAAATATGGGCTTTGCTTAAAAGCTTGGCCAGTGGCTGGAAACTAAATAATTCAAATGGTCAAAAATCTGGCCAGCGTTGCTGGAAAAGCTTTCTGATGGCTGCCAAAGTGTTACGTCTTTGCTATTTATTATGGGTAATTTTCTCCAAAATATTGGTTTGGTTTTAGGTACATATTCATCTGTAGGTTTATTTTCATATTGAGTGGGCTAAAGAAAATCCTAAATGAATTACAAGGTTAAGAAAGCCACATATTAATTTAATATTCACAGACATAATGCATTTACGCTTCTGAACAATGCTGTGGATTCAGGGCCGACTTATTTAGCTCCCACAACTGTTTCACATTTAACTGTAAGCTTCTTACATTTAAATCCCTCAACAAGACTACAAGGCTGAAGCATTAATGTCCGCCTGCGACTACTGCACTTGCTAATCCATAAGACAGTTGCTGAGCCGTTTACAGTGAGACTAAATGAGACGTTTCCTTTTCACCCCGTCCGTGTTTACATGCAAAATAGGCAGCTTGGTAAATAATTAACTTGAGCCACTTAGCTAACATTAGACTCTGGCTCACTATGACTTCACGCACGACTATCCTTTATGTAAACCTTATTGCGGCTATCCTGTAAAGCTCAATTAGGCAGCAGTTTGACAGTCAGTGAAAAGCATTGCTGATATGTGTCCATTATGTCTCATAAGGCTGGTGTTTGCGGGGCTGTCTGCGTATTGAGCTGCCTTCAACCAGGAGCTGATTTAGAGTCCCTCGGCCGGCTTCTTTGCTCTCTGTGCCTGTCGGGTTAGCTGTATTAAGTGGCACTGCATTAGAGCAGTAGATTGTTGTTTTCCCCCACTGTTTCTCTCCTCCTGATCACCACAGAGCTTCTGCGGAGCAAAGGTCTCATAAACATTTATGTGCGGGCTGTGAGCTCCTGTCTTAGGCCATGAGTCCACAGGGCAGCAGCCTGTAGTGCCACTTTATGCCTCTTAAGAGACCAAACGTGTCCGATGGTGTGTATGTAGACATAAAGTTATATTTCATCCTTACTTATGTTTTGAATAATTCAATCACTGCTCTGCCTACTTGTGGAATTAGTTATTTTCAGTTTTTTTTTTGTGGTTTATCATATGTTTTCATGCTGGGAGACTTAGCATATGCAAATTATTTTTGCTTTGAGCGCTGTCACTTTGTTTTATCACTCCCTCTAAGCAGAGATGGACATCCCGGGGAGCCTTCTTAGAAACAAAGTGGAAAGACAACAAGGCCGTCTCTGGAACTTGAAGTTTTCAGCACTACAAAGTATTTGTAGGAATATTTTAATGTAGTCATGATGAATTAACCTTCCCCAAAACTTTACTTCAGAATTTTTTTTAAATCTTAAACTTACTTGATCCAATCATAGGTTTGTGGCAGGTCATAAACCTGCCAACATCAATTTTAGCCAATTTATATTTCTCTTTGAAAGTTATAATACGGCTGCACAGTGGCGCAGTTGGTAGAGCTGTTGCCTTGCAGCAAGAATGTTCTGGGTTCGATTCCCGGTCCCGGTCTTTCTGCATGGAGTTTGCATGTTCTCCCTGTGCATGCGTGCGTTTTCTCCGGGTACTCCGGTTTCCTCCCACAGACCAAAAACATGACCATCAGGTTAATTGGCCTCTTCAAATTGCCCCTAGGTGTGAGTGTGTGTGTGCGTGGTTGTTTGTCCTGTGTGTCTCTGTGTTGCCCTGCGACAGACTGGCGACCTGTCCAGGGTGACCCCGCCCCTCACCCGGAACGTTAACTGTAGATAGGCACCAGCACCTCCTGACCTCACTAAGGGACAAGGGTGTAAAGAAAATGGATGAATGGAAGTTATAATACATAAAAAGATACAGGATGCAACAGCAAAATAACATTTTTTTCTACTCTTACGGATATTCTGCATCTCTGAAATGCAACAGACACTATTAAATGAAATATATGAGCAGATGCAGACCTCCTCCATCTCCTGACTTAACTTGTATAATTACTTTCCCTGCAGGACCCTGGATATGCAACCTTCCTGTTCGATCAGCTCCAAACACCTGGGAGCCATGAACCTGACTGCTGCCAGGTGTGCTCCACGCCTCTTCACCAGCTGAGGAAGGAGGCCTTGCAGGCACTCCACTCTCCTGTTCTCGCCTTCGGCTCAGACATGGCAGCGTTGCCCACCACGTCCGCTCAGCAACAGCCTTCCAGAATCGCTGGTTCGTCCGCAAGTGTCCATGCCAAGAAGTTAGTGAAAGGCCAGCCTACAAACCGCTCTATCCTGCCTTTGGGGGAGAGACACAAAGTTCCAGGCTGGGCCCAGAGCCCTTCTGCCTCTTCGGGGTCCAAGACCAGTGTGCAGGTGACGGTGGCAGGAGGGCAGCTTACTGGATCTCTGAGCACCGTCACCATCCAGGCACAGCAGTACCTCGATGGGATGTGGAGCATCTCTAGAGTCAATAACTTTCTGCCTCAGCCTAAGCAGGTATGTCTGTACAATATGGAAATTGCACAATCTATTTGCACAATTCATTTACAGATCCTGATGTCTGATACAAACATCTCTGTAATGTCCCCCCCTTTTTATTATTTGCATACATTTGCACACATTTTTACACCTCTTAAAATTCTAGTTTTCAAACCATCTGCAAATCAGTGTTACGTTACTTACTTATGGCAAAAGCATAATGAATTCGAAGTGGGAAAAGCTGATTTAATACCTTGAAATAGTGTTTTTGTACTTTGTTGTTTTGAACATTTGGACCCAAACAAAATGTATCAATTTATGTAATAATATTGTAAAGTGGAAGGCAAATGATAAGTGGTTTCAACCGTTTTCTGTAATTGATTCCTTTTCCCTATAAATGAACGACATCCTCAGCATGATGCAGTCAACACCGTGATTCTTTGTGTGGATGTGTCAGCAGTGTTTTGCAGTTTGATGCACTAAATGTATTTACTGGTATTAGAGTAAAGGGGGCTGAATGCAATTTCACCACACTTTCAAGTTTTCATTTGTGGTAAAAAAGAAGCCAAAACCATGGATCATTATGCTTCTACTTCAGTACTCATTGCTTTGTGTTGATCATCGACAGCAAATTCCAATAAAGTACACTGAATTTTGTGTTTGTAACCTCACAAAATGAAAAATAAATAAATACATGTTTAAGAAGTGTACTTTTGAACGTTAAACTACTTTCCCAAGGTAGTTTAGCTTTAACATCTAATATTTGAACAATATCACATGCAAGAAAAACTAAGTGATGTACATATTCTGTAATGTGAACCACAAAAATGTCACAACTACCGTGTCCGCTTACAGATTATAAACATCACCCTGCAGCTCTCATCACATCAACCATCACAAATGTTCAATTTCCTTTAGAGGCGATGAAGCCTTGAAGAGAGCTGTTGACTCAAAGCTCTACAGGAGTGCTGACCTCTTATTGCCTGGTGTTCTGACTGATCTAAGGTCAGAGGTCATCCCAGCAGTATTCTACTGACCTCATCCTCAAGGGTATATTTAAATAACCCGGGCCATAACTCTTTATGTGTCCTTTGGTTTATTAGATGTGTGATTGGCGTGGATAGTTTTTCTTTTTCTTTTCTTTTTTTTTTTTGACTTGCTGTCATGATTAAAAGCTGAAGCTTTTAAATGATTTAAACTGTTTCATTAGAGGATGCGATCTCCAGCATCTCAGAGCTTATCTCTGCCTGTTGATGGGAAGGCGCTTTGCTTTACTGCAGAGTTACTTCCTGCAAAGACGGTGACATCTGTTGTCAGACCTAACTGAGAGACAAATGTGACATTCTGCAGCTGCCAGGCTCTACTCAGATTAAACAACATATGTTAATGATATCTCATGCTGTAGCACCTAAGAAATTAGCAAACAGTGACTTGCAAATGTGAGCGTTTATCACAATACAACCACAAACAGTGAATGTTATCTGAATTTTTGTGCTAATAGACCAACACACAAAGTAGAGCGTATTGAAGAAAAAGAGCTTTTTTTTTTATTTATAAATATAAACCTGAAGTATTGCATGCTTTCGTTTTCAAACCTTTTTACTCTCACACCCTTAAAAAATTACTATAAAAGCAACTGTCTTTGGAGGTCACATAGCTATTACACCCTGGCTGTGTTTAATTTAATCTTAGTATAAATATAGCTGTTCTGCTAAGGCCTCAGAGGTTTCTTAGAGAACATTATTTGACAAACGGCGTCATAAAGACCAAGAAAGAGCAGACAGGGATACAGTTGTAGAAAGAATTTACTAGCAGAGTTGAGTTGCAAAATAAAGTCCAAGCAAGGTTTGAACATTTCACCCGGTACTGTTTAGTTCTTTATACAAAAAAAAGAAGAAGAATGGCAACATGCGGGGCAAGGGGAGCATTGAACAGAGAAACAGCTCAGAGGCCCATGAGAGAGATCAACAACTCAGGCAGGAGAATTTGTTAGCAGAGCAAACATTAGTTGTGCACCCAAGAACTCTGACCTTTGTTGGAAAGTGACAATAAAAAATACATTATTCAAGGAAACCCAAGCAGCAGAACTAACTCTGCCTATTACTCTGAACACAACATACCCACTGTAAAGCATGGCGGTGGCAGAAGCAAGCTAAATGTACAGCTAGAGCTATACTGGAAAGATTTATATTAAAGCATAAAATGTCCTAGTCAAATTTCCAGAATTAAGTCCATTCTTTTTTTTAATTCATGACTTGGGAAAAAAAAAAGATGTTCAGTTATGCCTTTTATTCAATCTGAGTGAGCTGGACATATTTACACACCTCAAACACCTTGCAGCTCTAATTACACGTAAAGCGTGAAGAGGGTTCAAAAACGTGTTGACTCAACGTCCAGGTATTTATTTACAGTATATATAAAAAAAGGAATCCGAAAGCCATGTTTAATTTTCCTTCCGCCTCCATCCTGTTACATAAGATACTAAATAAATAAAATGAAGTTTGTGATTGTACAGTGACAAAAAGCACAAAGAATTTCAGTGGGTGTGAATACTTTTGTGAGGCACTGTAACTTGTAAATCTCCCCGGCTCTGTTTTTTTTTTTTTTTTTTAGTATAAATAAATGAAGTCTCCGGGTATTCGTTTCTTCCTCGTGCTTGAAAAGCCGAAGACAGATTTTCTTTTCCCACCAGTAATGTCAACAAGTGCCTGTAGAGATGGTTTATGGGAGACCATCAAAAGCTTTTAGCTGCTCGTATGCAGCCTGGCTTAAACCAAATGCCCTGGCAAAGACAGGAGAGACTGACTCGTGTTCTCCATCTTTGTGTCTAAAAGCAATTAGCGGCTCTCGAAGCCTGGGTGAGTTGTTCAAAGCCCGCAGCCGAGGCTGAGGCCGTCCTCGCTCTGGGAGAAATGTCCCCTCAGGACATCAAGCTACAAACGCAGCGGTTTCTTTCATTAAAAGCAGATCCTTCAGGATGACAAAAGCCCACACACTCTCTTGAGAACTGGAAGTTACACAGTGCTGAAAGGCACAAGATTCCCACTCGTGTTCCCAGTACAGAGCGTTTGCTGCGCCGTTCTGGCAGGAGGGGCAAACATATACTGTGTGTGTTTTATGCAGATATTCTTCAGGGAATGTCAAATGCGGTTTCTGGAGTTTATTACACAGCACCCAGAATCTCTCATGTGGGTTTTGTTTAGCATGTTTGTTGCTTCTATTGGAATGAAACAGAAGGGGATCTTTAATAATGGGTGGTTTAGTCATCAGACTTAAAGAATTTCCTGTCTTAAATCTCAGCTGGAGTTTGGATCTTCTCGTTCAGGCTGCATAAACTTTCCCTTGGTTGTCTAAAGTTGATTTGCCCTCTAGGTGTTCATGTTCTCAGTTATCTGTCTTTTTGTATTGACCATCTGTGTTGAGTGACAGCCAGTCCTGAGTGAACCGCACATCTCACCTTTCATTGTCTAAGATGAGCTTCAGCCCTCACAACCCTGAGAAGGACAGAGGATGTATGCAGCCTACATGGAAGGACACGAAGTTTACTCCCCTAACTACTGGCTTTGGTTAAAGTTTGTTCAGTTTTTTACCTGTGCATGTCAATGAGTGGAAAAATTAAGTTATTTTAGTAATTCAATTTAAAAGGTTAAGTCATTACAGTGGATCCCTTGTATTCACAGAGTTTAGGGACCACAACTGCCTGGAAAAGCTAACATCTGTGAATACTTAAGACACTCTCTAAAAATGATTTTAACAGCCTATTTTAATAGTTTCAAACACCAAATATACCTTAGGATGCATTAATACGCACAGTGGAAACCATCCTAGCATTAACACCGAAGCTAACATCCACATTCTTCTTTATCTCAACAATTTGGAGTTCAGTCAATCAGGACCAAGGAAAAAGAAGGGCAGTCCTTGATTGGCTGCTTTTTCAAATGACAGCCTATAGCAGAAGTAACATTTCGTCCAGGTATTTCAGTTTCCTAAGCCTTTTTTAGATATGATCTGTGAAAAAAATCCACAGATTATAGCATTTTCCCCAAATGATTTGGAGTTACGTTCCACAGACAAGTCAGCAGATAGGTGGGGTTCATTGTATTTAAATCAACTACCAACAGTAATAAAATATATTTGTTTCACATACCTCATAAACACATTATAAAAGAATATATATAATTTATTAATTATGTTATAGCCATGTTAAGGGACTTGTGACAGACATTCACTGATCCTCTTACATGTTCTTTCAATGAAGTTGGCTGTTGTGAAAATGCCATAACCAAACAACAATGAAAAGCTGAGTTTAGAGAAAAAAAGGACATTGTCAAAAGGGAGATAAAATACTAGACCTAATAGCACTGGAAAGTTGAAAGGAGACATTAAATCAACTCGTGTTTTCCTGAAACCTCTTTACTCGCACAGATTGGTTCACGAATTAGTGCAATAATTAGTGCAGCACGAAGCCTGGGCTTAGTGTTGAGCGAATATACTGTACAGTACATGAACATACTTTACAGCAGGCTGGCATTTCATTATTATTCTTTTTTACTGATCTCATTTAAAATTCACGTGTTACGTTACACTGAATGTAAGCTATAACCCTCGAAGCTAACAGACATAAATGTTTGAAATATATGAATGTGTTTGTAAGATATCTAAATCAGAGCTTTCACTGTTGGAAACAGTGAAATGGATTCATTCTCCATGCTGTTTCAATTTCCTGAGCTGTGCATGAAGAACTAGGTGTGATTTTTATTCTTGGGGCTCTCTTTGCCAAGCCAGAACAATTTGACATTTCAAAAAGTTATCTTGCTCTAGCTTCGGTATGACAAGAGCTTTTAGCGGTTCCCGCAATTTGAGTCGATTACAATATGAGCAGCGCTGTTCAGACCGAATCAAATCAACATTTTTCATCCTTTGCTTTAAAATTTCCAAAACCGCATGCAGACTAATCTACATGCACTCAAACTTTTTGAGGATTTCCGCTCTTCACCACAGTGGTTGGCTGCCTCCGCAGCTAGCTCCACTGCCACCAATTTTCTAGCCAGCAGACGATCTTGGCTGCTGCTGCCTTGCTGCAGCTGTGCTCGAATGGCAAAGAGCCACAGACGGCAGTGGTGACAAGAGAAGGAAGGAAGAAGGTCGAAAATTCCACTTTTCTTTCTTTGCTGCTTGGGATGTGGTTGAATATTTGTATTGGTATTTTCTGTCAAGATGGCCTGAATAGTGTTATTTCCTCACCCAGAAGGAAACCCGTATCATTTAGCAGTCAATTCTCAACTCAGCTGGACTTTGTTGGTTATGGAGGCCAACAGAGAACAACAGCAAGATCAACACAAGGCCTATTTCACCCCAGCTGTAATCGTCTGTTGACTGCAGGGGTCAAAGGTCGCAGTGGACTCCCGGTGGACTGAAGGGAAGATGGTCTGTTGATTGAATGCTGACCTGCAATGCTCACTTCTGGACTTCAGAGCACCCGCTCAACCAACCCTTATAAATTTTTGTCGTTTCTTCACTTTTCCTATTATGTTTAAAATTTCATTTCATTTCTTTCTCTTTTCTCCTTTCTCTGTTTTATCTGTTTTATCCCATTGAAAGAACCAAGGCTAAAGGGCTGGGGGTGAGAGGGTGGGAGGCCAGCTCATTAGTGACTTTTGGTGCAGACAGCCGAGCGCACATGGCTCCACTGACACAGCCTAATTACCTGACCGGGGGATAGATTCTTCTCCTCAGCCATAATCAGGGCCAGGCCCAGTCCAAGGCTGCAGGGAGCGGCTTGGGTGTGCAGCTTAAGTCTCCTGCATTTATACCAAAGGGACATTTCCGCTATAGGCGCTGGGCCCAAGCTCAAATGTGTCTGTGTGTGTGTGTGTGTGTGTGTGGGGGGGTGTGCGTGGGTGTGTGTGTGTGTTGAGTCTGCATTTTGTCCATTTTGAGCCTGCACCACAGCTCCACCTGTGCCCGGCTGTCTGTGTGTCCTCCTCAAATTTGCTGCCACTTGATTTAAAAACAGACCCTCCAACGACTCAATCAGCAGCAGATGTGATGAGCTGCACACCAGCTTCCTGTACGGCTGCGTGTGAAGTGCTCTAGTCTTTCATTCCAGAGTGTAATGGGTCCACTTCGCTGGTATGCACTGAATTCCTAACTTGTCACCAACTCCAGTTTTGGTGTGAGGGCTTTGTGCTTCAGCAGCAGTTCAGGGATCTGCAACATATTTAGTGTTTCTGCATAATTCCTGAAGTTATAACTTCACACATTGAACCTTTATCCAACTTATTCTCCATCATTATGTCTCAAGGCAGCAAAACTTGATTATTTTTATTAAATAAGGGTGCTATTCTGAACTTTACCAAGCTCAAAAGATCACCATTTGACAACTGCTCAAGGATAACACAACACTGCAAGCAGCAAGAGTCAAGTTTCTCATTTAGACATTAGAACGTAAGTCTGACATAAGCAGTTATGGCATTTAACAAGTGCAGCTGTCAGCCAGTAATGATAAATAACTTTATAATAAGTGTTTCGGAGGAAGTTATTTTTGTTGCCGAGGAGGAATCCGGTCCAATCTTAGTACATCATTAGTTAATTCAAAGCTTGTTGCTGAGCACCTAGTGTTCAAGTGTTGCAAATACTTCAAGGAACAACAAAAAAAATCAATAATTGTAGTGTTTTGTTAGCAGCATTGCTGAATAAAATCTGATATCTGGTGGGAATTAACTTGTTGTAGTTATGTTGGCTCCAGCTGAGGAGTACAACTCTTTCATGCTTCAGAGATGGACCAAAAAAACTTACTGCTAGACATAAAATAGGTATATTTACTACTTAACCATTGAAAAGTCATGTCTTTTTTTTTCAATCTATGAATATGCTACAACTGATCTTTTTATAACTCTGACCTGCCAATAACAATCTTGCTTTAATCAGGGGTCCGGGTTATTTATCTCAGTAACTCACCAAAATACTGACACTAAGTACATGGGTGTGACATAGTTTGCTTACAGCTACAAAAGTATGGAAGAAGATTGATATTAAAATGGAGTATGGATCAATGAAAGGTGGAATTGACCCGATGAAATAGAGCAAAACCAGTTTGCATCTTTTTTTCTGATGCAGTCAACATCAGGTCATATTCTTGCCAGCCCAAAATTGACTAAATATTAAATTTAAACTTTAAAAAAAATATTTGTTAAGCTTGTTTGATCGCCCTGAACCTACATCGCGTGCTGTAAATGATTCTTGCTTCAGGAGTTTTGTGTCAGATACGTAGCTGCTGCATACAGTGTTTCATAACAGTGAGTGAAATATAGTTTCAGCAAGAACTGACACTGCTCAAGGGCTGAATCAGGTGCGGCACACCTCGGTTTATTCCTGTTCTGTGGCCTGCTTCCTCAACAGGGCACGACTTGTACAGTATGCACAGCTGACACACCTCCTAGTTGTTTAAACTATCCACAAACCACAGGCGATTTCTTTACCCTCTTTAAAACTCGCTCTCAGACATTTTGACTCAACCTGCTTGAGTGCCAAATTAGCCATGGAGGTATAGATATAATCGGGGGTGCAGAGTGAGCTAAATCACTAGTGATTTAATTGCTAATTAAATGCGGGTTATTGCTTAATTACAGTATGTTACATCCAGAGCAACCTTGTGAGCGGTGCCAGAATCAATGAATGGTGCAGCATCCCTGTTGTTCTGTGGGGAGCTCTCTGCTGCGGATACTGCTGACTGCCACTAACCCGTACAGTTTGCAGCAGCTGCCCATCCATCTGTGGCAAAGGAGGGCAGAGGGGGGAGCAAATGGAGTGGAATGGAGGTGAACAGAACCGGCATGAGCTTGGGTTGTGGTCTTATCTCTGTATCCGTGTGTTAACAGGCCCATAGTTTGATGGGGGATGCAGAAAGTGGTGTCACAGCCTCGGAGGCGCCCGTCACCACCGTGACAAACACCACCAGCAGCTGCAGCAGCACCACCACCTCGCTGACGCCCTGCAGACTGAAAGGCCCCAACCACCCAGGAATCCCAGTTCCCATAACCAGTGCATCCGCCTCTCCTTCCTCATCGGCAGCAACCTCCTTCTTCATCAGGTGAGCGCCTCGGCAAAACCGCTGTGAAACTTTGGGCCGCTGTGATTGTGTTGTTTCGCCATACAACAGTTTTGTTGCCGCAAAATGTGTTTGCAGATGCATTCAGGCTTCAGTTTGTGCTCCAAACGGAAAACCGAGAAGGTTTGCACTGACTTGCTTTTTTCTGCCCACTGAAGATGATGGTTCAGGTTCCTAGCCTTAGTGTCGGGCACCTATTCAGTAGAAATGTTGTTCCTACCATGCTTCACTTGCATTATTCTGTGGGATGCGCATCATGCAGCTAAATGAACCTTAAGTGACAGGCACCAGTGAATTCGAATAGATTATTGAGTTACATAAGTTTATAGAAAGAGCGAGTGTGTCACGAAGGGAGCTTAGGGTAAAGCTTAATATTGTTCTGAGGTATTTTATTACGTTTAGTCATTTTTTATATATATTTTTTTTGTTTACGCAGACAGCTAAGGATCAGAACCACCAGTTCAGGCACTTAGTTCAGCTTAACCATTTGTGTTTTGGAGCTCGGAAACTGTTTCTGTCCTGTTTTTCTCTGGAAAATGGTAAAAGAATACAGAACACTTTCCTTCCGTCCATCCGTGCTCTTTGTGGTTTGTTTTCATGTGGTGGGCATTTATCTTATTGTTTATTGTGATACATTTCTGGTCATGATAAGAATTTTGATCCATCAATTTCATTATAAATTCCAATTAATGATGCCTAAAAATGAATGAAACTGTCTTTTTTTGTCTATCTGTTTTGTTAATTTTATTATTTTCTTTGTTCAACGACATAAAGACATATTAAATGCAGTCATTTTGTGCAGCGTACTGATACAAATCACACTGAAGAAGCATATTACAAATGGGTAGCATCTGCATTTGTGTGGCTATGACTGCTGTGCTGTTCAGTCACAATAACCTAAAAAATAAATTGTAAATAGTTTCACAATACCACTAAGTATGATAAAACTTTAAGTCCATTTTGCCTCCCCTAGTTTTGGCAGTCCACTCAGTGCATGCATCGCCTGCCTCTTCTCTCTAAAGAGAGCTATAGTGTGATGAATATTGATGAAGCTGGCTTGAGAGCACTGTGTATTGAAGCCCTGCTCCACAGGGGGCGTCAGGAAGCAGCGAGGGGACCTGTGGTGTGTGACAGGAAGCCCACAGGGGATCAGTTTGGAGCAAAGCATTTCTCTGAGGTGTCCAAATGGGCTTTATCTTCCCAGTTTTCACAGCGCCATAGTATATCAGTTCAACCATAAGGGCTTTTCTTTCACTGAGGGGGACAACCCAGATCCATAACTCAACATGCATCCTCCTACTTGGAGTGGATGCAATCAGGAGCTGCAGGGTTAATTTCTAATCTTGATTTATTAAATCTCATGTTTTCTTTGGACGTGAGCACACAGCTCGCCGTCTAGTCCGAAAGCGTGTTTTTTCCCCCCCATAGCTGGTGCTGATCGGACAGAGGCGTCCACCTTTCATCTCATCCCAAAGAAAATCTGCAGCCAGCAGCTCCGTGTTTGACTTGGCCCGCAAAAATACAATCATCGGGGTCAGACTTAAACAACATCACAATCTGCAGATAAAGAAAAAGGTAGAAGAGATGTTTTTCGCTTGATTTGAAGCACACTCGCTTCCTGACCCTTCTGCAGCTGTTCTCTCTCTGTAATTGCTGATTGAAACGTAAGGCCCAAAAAGTGAAAAACAAACGCATCAATCAACAGTGTTTTTCTTCGTCTGTACCCCATTTTGAAAGAGCAAAATTGAATAAAATAATTGTCCATCATATTTTCGGGCTGATTGAAAATTTATATGCGATTAGCATTCGTCTTTTGTTCTCCGAAGATTCAATTAGTGGTGTGCGTGTGTAAATGCTGAAAGCCCAGCATATAGGAGCAGAATAAGCAAAGAGCAGTTTGTACCCCAGCGGAGTACAGACGCCTCTTTAGACTCTTGTCTGACATTTAGCAACACCGTCTCTTCTCAGAAATGTAATTTCAATTAGATCTCAATTAGTCTGAGCCTACCTGCTCCGGTTTAACCTCTGCTGAGAGACAGAAATATGAGCCTCATCAACATAAGGTTCAACATTTCAATAAGTTTTCTTTCAAAATGACCTAATTTTAATTGCACCTAATTTGTTTCGTTTAAGATTTCCTCTGAGTAGAAAAAGCATTTTGAGAAACAAAATGTGCAAAAACAGCAAGAGATCAGATTCATGTTGGGAAGTGTGATTGTTTACCTCCAGTTAATCATTTCTGCTTCTGACTTGATTAGACAAATTACTCAATTATTTTAAAATTGATTCTTTAACCAATTGTGATGTTTTCCGAACTTATTAATTTAATGTTTGGGTAAAGTTGTAAATATGGTGCCTTTCCACATTTTCCACATTTTGTTACATTGCAACCACAACTTTTAGTGTGTCTTATTGATATTTTATGTGACAGATAAATACTAAGAGAAAATGTGAAGTAGAGGGAAATGGATGGTTTACAAAGTATTTTGCTAAAAATTTTTTTTTGTAAAATGTGGCATGAATTTGCATTCAGTCCCTGTAAAGAAATATCTTTCTGCAATTACAGCTCTTTTGGAGCAAAAGCATCTCTGCAGCATGATGCTGCCACCACTTAGTAGAGATGTCACAATACTAAAATGTTAAACTCAATTCTGATTCGAAAAAAATATTCAACTCGTTTTTCAACAGGAGTCTTTCTGATAAAGATCAGAAAAATATAAACAATTGCAGCGTGACAATTTTTTTTATTTCATTAATTAGGCCAAATTAGTTGGCTTTTATGATGTTTATCAATTTTTAAAATCAAAGTTCTGTGCTCCGGTTTAGCAAGACAGCAGACGTTCAAAGTGCTAATATATGTCATTGAAATATGTAGCTCTGATCTTTTTGCAATTCTCCAGTAAAGTGCTGATCATAGCAAAAGGTATAAGCTAACAAGCAAACCCTGACCTGTCTGCTGTGCTCCTCTGTCTTCATGCTTCATGCATTAAGTGAATATTTAAAATATTTTTTTTGTAATAATTGGCACTCCACTCCTTTGTCTTCCTTTTATTCATAAATGTAGAAAATATACTCTGAAGCGAGGATTTCCTCTGGGTCAATAATGGCCAGTTGGCAATTATTCTAACTACAAAGTCGTAGGAAGATGGGATGAGTCCGGGGTCGAGCTCTGACTGGGTGGAGCGTGTGTCCGCATCTCATTGTGTGTGTTACAGAGGTGGGGAGAGGGTAATGAATTTAGAGCCGGCGTTCGGCTGAGTTGCACGTTAACCACTGATTGCCTTGTGACGGAGCATATGATTAGTGTATTGACACAGTGTTGTGTAATGAAAACAGGGGGAGCTCTCAGCAGGGGCGAGATGGTGGAGCTAACTGCTGCTTCGCAGGTTCGCTGTCCCATCAACACCTGCTGATTGTGACGCTGTGCTTGCTACAAGCTGGGCTCATGGGATTTTTGGGTGCACGGCGCCTCGGGGGGTTCCACTGCTCAATTTGCAGCCCAGTTTGATCAGCAGGCTCACATCTACACAGCAGGATTAGACCGTTTTCATGGTTTATTGATACTCCCTTGTTTATGGGTTTTTGGAGGACGTGGTGAGTCCATTCATCACTTTGTTTCCTTGCCATGGTCCAACCCTAGGGATGGCTGATTTACTTACTCTGATGACATAAAGAGGTAAAGAATAAAATGACTCAGAGGGCCACTGAGATTAAGGTGGCACACTAAAGGCAGGTGGGCTGCTGCAGACGCAGGGCGAACAGCTGTTTGCTGGAATGCGACCCTGGGGGGGTGGGGGTGGGGGGGAGCGTCAGGAGGAAGTGGTTTTATGGTCACCCATCGCTGTTTTGCAGCTGCTGCCCAGGTGAGTGTTTGTGTAGTAATGACTGTGATTGCGCAGGAATCCTCCTATAATTGTGGCAGCAGGTCCATTTAGCCTTGCACACACAAGACACTGCCTTTGTGTCAGCAACGCACTCTGCCCTTCATCCCCCAGGCTGCTTGGAGTAACCATAGAAACATGTGATTAGCTCGTGGGAGTAAAATGTGACTAATTTTTCTTTCAAAAGTGGAGTGGGGAATTAGGAAGTTGCAATAGCCCACTCACGTCCAGTGAACTGTAATTTTGTCGGGGACGGGGGGATGGAGGGATGCGCATCTCTTCAATGAGTCCCACACGTTGGAAAGTGGAGGCACTGCAGGGTCACAAGTGCCTGAAAAACACATGTTGGATTACTTACTAAAGTCTATTGTCTATTCATGTGAGCTTAGGAGTTGGAAATGAAGTCAACGGAGTTCATCCTGTTTGTTTTTAAAGGGGGCAATGATGCAAACACAATGTGCATCAATCCATCTATCCACCCATTGTCTTCCGCTTATCTGAGGTTGGATCGTGGCAGTAACGGCACCCCAGTAACACTCTCCGAGACGACGTCGGGCCAGAAGGAATATGTAGGACCCAACCTGCAGGGAGCAGAATGCCCACCTTATAATAGCAGCCTGACCTCAGAGAAAGGTCAGACTGCAACAAACAGAAGAGATGCCGGCGTCCTTATGCCGGCGTTGGAGCCACAAGCTTCTCATAACGAGGCAGCGGCTACTTAAATATGTGGCATTTCGGAGAAATTGTAGTTGGCAATTTTATAAGAGCAATGGAGTCAACACTTTTGAATGATAAATTAAATTTTTGTTGATTTAATTGAGTGACGCTGTGAGATCTCTTGTGCAGCCAATTGCGCATTCCTCCTATTTGTGCGTTCCTGCAAATGAGCGCAGGAAACTGGCGTAATGTGAAATAGCAGTTTTGTGAAATACACCAATTTCGATACGACTGAAAAATCACTTCATCCTAACGCAAAAGCATTTTGTCAACAAACACAGATTTTTCGTACTGGCGTGCTTCCATTAACCGTGTTTATTTTTTATTTTTTTTATTTCAATTTGAGCAATTTTATGGTCAATGCAAACGCAGCAAGAGACAGATCTTTGCCAGATTGTGCATGGTGGTTGAGCTGTGGCTCCTACTGGAACAGGAAATGCCCTCCACTTAGGCCGACCACCTTGCAGGCAGACAGACACGCTGAGGTCAGGTCAGACATAGTGTAAGTCTGGGAACAGACAAACATCTGGAGCTTCAGGAAATGCAGTGGTTTTATTCTATAACAACAGGGGGGGGGATCCGTGCAGTGACTCTATGGACAGACAAAGCAGGGCATGACTGTGTTTGGATTGCTGCGCCGTGATTGACAGCAGGGATCTTAGGCGGTGACAAACAGACAGAATAGATTACAGGGAGCACAGTGGTCTGCTGAGCGCAGTTGGTCTGGCCCACATAGCCGGGGGATACAGACTCAGAGCAGGCCAGTCGCTGCCTGGGATGAATGTGCTTATAAATGCTGTCATTCAGAAGTCGAGCTTAGACTGATGCTCCTCTCTGAAAGCGTCAGGAGAGGGAGGTCTGCGTCTGTGGAGAAGAATATTGGATTCACTGCCATGGGAGTCAAGTAAGTTATGTTGCACACAGTGAAGACTGAGCTCACCTGGACGTGTTAGAGCCTTCCTGTGTGTGTTTGTTGGCTTGAATCTGCCCTGCGAGCTGTTTTTCTCTCTCTTTCCTCTCTCTCCCGATCTATCTTTCTTTGTGTGTCACACTCTTTTTTTTTTCTTTCTTTTTGCTCTGTGGAATGTGCAGTTTTGTGCTGCTGAAGTTGGACTGTGTGCTCCCTCGAGGTGAGGGGCTAATAGTTTTGTTGTCAAGCCGCGGCGAGATGGATTCCTCCACCAAGAGAGAGGGAGTGTAAGCACACTGTATGGTATGTAGCTGTATTACATAAAGCAGAAATCTGGGCTCCATTTTTCTGAGGAAACGGCCACAACGGGGCAGAAGATGTTAATACTGCGCGTACCTCTGGAGACTGACAAATGAGAATTGACTCGTATCAATCTGCTGAATCTGAGCAACACATGCCCACGGCGGCAAGTGGCTCATCACAAGTATTGAGTGGGAGCAGGGATGGCTGAGCTGGTATCTGTCTTTGTTTGCTGGTGGATAAAACACCAGCTGGTTTTTTTTCCTGTCATAATCAGGCTGATGGGACTAATGGTTCCTTCTGTGCGGCAGCTAACATTGGCTGCACCAGCTGAGGCAGCGAAAAGGCTGGAACCCACAGAAAATGCCAGGTGTGAATTCATCCAAGACCTGTCGGATTTCGTCAAGGCCGAGGTTGTTGATGAAGGTTGAGCTCGGCCTTGCAGCCTAAGGGATCTGCACTTTTTCATTCACCCGCATGCAGCGAAAAGTTGCATCGTTGATTCAAAATCATACCGTACTGTAAATATCCGTATCCGTTTTTAGCGACGGATACAGATTAAGTCTTCGCACAGACTCAAGAACACAGAAACGACTCTCAAATTTAGTCATGGTATTTCAGCAAGGTTTTTGAAGAGTGGGCAGAAATATTTGCATTTCCAAATTTTTTTTTTTTTTTCACCTAAAGTCTAAATGTTTACCATCCATCCATCTCTATTTGTGCTTTGCTTTGAAAATCTGAGTCTGGAAAAATATTGAATTTTATCATGAGAAATCTGGAACCCCATTTACAGTATTGAGCCTTTGGATGGAAAAGATCACGTTAGTCTTGGGGCATACCTGTATAAATTGTACGCAGCAGAGAAGTGCATGTTGAATAATTCATGAGCGATTTTGATATGAATTCTGTGTTCGGTTTACACAGGAAAGGCAGCTGAAACTCTCAGGATTTGTTTTGATTGGCAGCAGGTTGTGGACAGTTTGTTTTAGAAATGTGATTTAGTTGGAAATTTCTATTGAGCGTGTTTGATTTAAAAGACTTCTTTCAAAAGTGTGTGTCCTGGTGATGCGGGGTTGGGCTCTGTTATGACTGGCGGATCAGAATCACTTGTCCCTGACATTATGAAAATCTACAGAAATTGGAAAGGAAGAATGGCAGAAGTTTTATCACGCTGATAACAGAGGGATATTTTGTCCCAGTTCCCTTGTTCCACTAAGTAAATCCCCTGAGTCAGGAAGTGTGTCTGGCCCACTCACATGGCCTGAAGCGGTCAGTGAATGTGGGGATGACAAACAAAGAGCTGAAGTGCTGACACAAGCCTTTGCACTCACCCTGGGTCCACATGTGTTGAACCCTGTGGGGAGCAGGGAAAGCACTGCTGTCTAAACCTGACAGTTTTATTTCACGATCAGAAATTAGAAATTTATTTTCTGTTGAGATTAGAGATGCACTGATCAGAGTTTTGTGGCCATATCTAGACACCAGCTTCATTACGCTACAACTAACTTTTACGATTCTGATTTCTCTTTAAGCAAATTAAAAGAAAAAAGGATCAAACAATTGACTTTTACCTTCCTGCCGTGATCGGCTAAAAGATGGTGATGATTTTGAGCTTAGCATCTTAATAGCAAGTAGCAAGGTTAGAGTAGTTAGCATAAATAAACCAGCTGTCTTTGTGTGTCCTTATCTGAACTCTTAAGATATTCTAAAATATGACAATATTTCCACAAACACAATGTTTCTATAAGACTGAAACCTAAACAGGATAAAACAAAACAACTTTGCTGCACTCCATTCAGCCTTCCTGTTGTCTGCTGAAAGGCTTGCTCTCACACGCAACCTGAACTTTTACACTCTGTGTTTCCTCTTTGTTCATTTTTTAAGTGCATCACTAACACTAAAAGTAGCTAAAACATCTTCACAAACACCAGTCTCCAGACAAAAAATATGGTGGTCAGCATAATGTGGCAGGATTTAGGTACAGTACATCACCTGATGGTAAACCGATCTTCAATTGAGTTTTTATCTGACTCCAGGCACCAACATAACTCAATCTATTGTAGGTATGTCACTTGACACAGAGCTGCCTTTGTCACTCAGGACTGTGGTGACATCAGTAAAAAAGGCTAAATTGTGTGCGATTAGCTGCATGTGGGCAGGAGAGGCCGTGCCCTGAACATCAATCCCTTTCCGGCTCGGTTTGCCTGCCCACATCGAACATTCCCTGTCTAACTGGATAACAGCCCTGATGGCTACCCACGGGGCTCCATGATCAGTACATTAGCGTTTAGTTATCACGAGTATTTCTCTTACTCCCAGCCCGTGGAATGGATATTATGTGTCATGACTGTGGGGGCTCAAGGATGCCATCGAAACCTCTTTAGTGCCCCTCAGTGAAAGGTGTCATGCAAATGGAGTCTATTATCTTCGTCATTAGGAGTAGTTGCTTTCATGTTGTGGCTCAGACAGTGTAAGAGTGAAAAAAGAAAGACTGGCAGATAAAGTGTGCTGTGGAAGTTTATGACCTTATTGTGGGCAGTTGTGGAAAAGAGGCTCATGATCTCCTGTGAGCTGCCTTTATGTGCTCCAATCTGGATAAACAAAGGTGTCTCCTGCTGGGGCGTCTCAGGCATCGCTGCTCCTCAGTGCTCAGCTGTGCCATGCCCTTCCTTTCAATAGGAACTACTAATATCTGCCAAATCACCAGTTGCAAGTTGATTTCCCCAAACACATGTGCTTTATTTTTCGAGAGACGCACGTTTGCAGGACCTTATTCTGCTGAATGTTAACTGGTTGCACTGGTCTTTTGATAGTCAGGCGCTTTGATTACCACCGAGGGTTGGCGATTGTTAGGACAGACGATTTAGCTTTTGTCTCATCATCCTCCAAAGCCAGACCGTTTAATTGTGATTGCTGCTTTTTTTAATCTCCATCTATTGCTGGTGTTGCTGCAGAAGAGTTGAAACGGGCAAATGTGGGGGACTCAAACTAAGAAATGATGGGACTAATGACGCTGCTGCAACACACAGGGGTGTGGACATATATTACTACCTGGGAATGTACAAATTAACCTTTGACCTCTCTCTAAATTAATGTAATTAATACAAATTGAGGTACAGACACAGGAAACATAGTGACTAATGCAAATTTTATTCCGTATACCCACCACTTTGCACATCTTTGAAGGGAAATGCAAAAATGTGTTTTTGTGTCTCTCAATGTTTCGACATCTCGCCATAATATTAAAAGCTACAAAGGGAGTTTATCCCTGCTGTTTGTGTCACCACATGCATTGTCTTGAACAGAAAGGATTATTCCCTGTAATCAGTTCATGACCTTGTATGTGAGAACCAGCTGCAGGGTTTTTTAAACTCTTTCTGCACACACACCAGTTGTGGTTCCCTGTGTGTGCCTGTTGGCTTTACGGATATGTGATGGAGGATGAACTGCTTGATTTGAATGAGACATCTGCAAACACATTTCTTCAAGATCAGGATTACATTAGGTCTGGGCCATTAACCCGTACCAACATAGACAGAGGTTTTAAACGGTTACTGCTTCAGGTGTTAAGGAAGCCCAGGTTTCTTCATTAGTGGCCTTTAACTTCTGTATTGTTGGCTACGGTGCCTCTCAGTATCCTGTTGAAAATAATCCAGGTATTCTCAATGAAGTTTAGGTCAGGCCAGTTTACTGCCCTTTCAATCACAGTGATACCATGTTGATTGAAGCAGATATTGCTACTTCTTATAGCTTAGGCATGTAACAAGTCCTATTGGGCTGCATTGACTTTGGACTTGATAAACCACAGTGGACCTACAGATAACATGGGTTAAATCATCAGTGACTGGAGAAACTTCACACTGGACCTCAAACAGTGTAGAAGTTGTGCCCCAGAACTTTTCCTCCAGACTTTAATTTAAAGAGAAAGTCAAATTTTACCTGTACATTACGTAATACTTGTTGAATTTGGATCATTGTGCAACAGTGGCAATAGTTTTTTTTTTTTTTTTTTTAGCTCTGGTAAGATGCTGTCTTAGTTCAGGAGTAACCGAACATAAGGAGCAGGCAGTTTGTAGCTCATGTGTAGGCTCTTGAAGTACGTAGAGTTTACTTACAGATCCTTTCAAGGCTGCAGTTATTTGTGTTTTGTGTAGATTTTTCCACTACACTTTTTCCTTCCACTTATTTTTCTATTATCATACTCGGTGCATCCTTGTATAGCAGCAATGACCTCATGTGGCCTTCTCTCCTTGTGGCGGGTAGGCTGAGATAACATTATATTCTAAATTTAAGAGCTTCCAATTACAATCTTCACATTTTGCTCAAATATATGCTTGAAATCTTTATGTATTTTTTACTGTTGGCATCGAGGTTATCGCACCATGAGAATCTGGTAACTCTCCATTCCATTGATTCCACCTTGCGTATATTGAACCCTGACGCCCCATCTTTCATCTAGACCCATCTTTTTTCATGCAGCACACCTGCACCTACTATCGTGGCTATCAGCACGACTGTACAGTTGGTTGCGGTCGAACCTCTGTCTAGTTTTCATTGGGTTGCCTGTTGGCTGGAATATAGATAAAAGATTAAGAGCACGTGTTGAAAATCCCCTCCCCCAACGTGTTCTGTCTGTCCCGTCAGTGCGCTGATTAATCACCCCCAAATGTTCTTAGCTGCCTGTGGGCCTGTTTGTTGTGATAGCCTCTGTGCGGAGAAGTGCAAATAAATAATCGCTAGGTGTCTTCCGCTGGCAGAAAGTGATTAATGAAGCGGGGAAGTGGAGCAGAAGTAAGCTGACTTTTACCCCTTTGCCTGTCAATCCTGTGCTCATCAAGGTCTTAAGTTGTGTTATGAATTAAATTAAAGGACAATATATTTGATTGAAGAATTGTCTCATGTGAATCACCCTCTCTAGTCTTTTGTCTGCAATATCCTGCTTCCAGTTGATGTTGTTTCAAGACAGGAAACATCATTCAGCCTGTGATGACTTGAGGTGAGTGCCAAGACATTTTTTTGTGTGCCCTGAGTAAAACCGCCTGAGGTTCTAGGGAGGTTTCTGAGGGAAGATGTGGGTGGGATGATGGGTAAACTAGAGTTCAACATGTGTGTGAAGGATGTGAAGCTGTTCCAACCTCCCCGCAGCCGTGGAAAGGAGTGTACAGCAGAATACCAGGAGCAATGTCTCAGGAGCACGAAGAAAATGCAAAAAAAAACAAAAACCAAGAGATGAAAGCAGCTGTTAATCTTCGTCAGCATGCCAGAGGTGGGGAGACTGCCGTCTGTGAAGATGGCAGGAGCATATCTTCATCATCATGTGTCACCTATCAGCTGAAAACCATATTTACCTCCAAAATTTTCACTTTCAACTGCCGGAAAAAAAAATTGAGCAACAGCTGAGTATTTTAGTGCTGCAGGTAGTCTGTCGCTGCAAATCTTCATTCACACTTCTGTCTCCTGTTGCAAATGCTCTTTGGTTCTTTTCCTCTATAGATGCTAAATTTGTAAGCTTATCTCATTGACATACAAAAGGTCCTGCCAAGTCAAAGCCCAGTGCTTTGTTCAGTCCTTCGTGGCCAGTTAAAGCCACATTAGGAAGATGAGATCCTGAATGCTGGAAAGAACAATAAAGTGAATGGTGAATGGAATTATACCCACATATTTCCTTCCTGTGCTTGTCTTAAGCCATCCTTAAGCCCCCTTTTGGCGAGACGTCCTAATGGGTTTTCAGTGTGGGAATGTGACAGATAAGTGGGTGTGTGACTCAGTCAATGGGTGCAGGGTGTGTAGAGATGCAGTCAGTTTCAGGAAATAAGTTTTAAAAAAATTACCTCGTTTCTAGGCGATTATGGACCATAATATTTTCTTATCCATCACAAATGAGTCAGCCTGTCTAGCACAGACACATGGCTCTGATTTTAAAAGCAAACATATGTTTGCAGTTCAAGAGCTACATTCAGAGCTCTTATTTCTCCACAATGCTCAATGCATTTTGCAGAGATTTTATGTGACAGACCAACACAGTGTAAATTTGTGTACGTGGTTTTCCCACCTCATAATTACCATCTTCCCACAGCATAATGCTGCCACCTCCATGTTTCACCTGGAAACATGGAGGTGTGTAGGGTGCTGTACGGTGTTTATTCCTTACACACACCACTTTGCTGAGACCTTCACAGAACACTCAAATTTATCCCAAGAATAAATAACACACAACTGAACTAGATTTACTATTTAAGTCTAGTTCTGTTGGTGACTGCTACATTGCACTGTATTTAGGGGAATCAGAGTACATAGCATTATATGCAAATGTACTTTGTTTTGGTCTATGACATAAAATGGCTCAGAAATATATCCAAGCCTGGGAATTTAACATGGTAGAAGTAAAGTGGTGTGAATACTGTTGTTGTATGTATCATGTTGCCAGGCTACTTTACATCCAAATATGTACAAAATACACTAAGCTGTTGCTACTTGCCAATGCTTGCATTTCTGTTTACACTGATATACTGTAGCACCAAACCAGACTTTCTTGAATATTGATGAGTTTTTTCACTTTTTGTCACCAACTGTTCCATTTATTCTTGGCCGACTGGGGATTCCCATCTCTGGGAATAAAGCAATTCCAAGCTGGCTGTGGCATAGTCCCAGCAATCATTTTTTTCCCCTCTCCCCAGTTTTTTTCTCAGGCAGAAAATGATTTACCTCCTCGTGGACAGCGCTTCATTGGCACGGAGCCAGGCTCACTGATCGAAGAGAGGACTTGGCTTTACACCCTGCTGCTTCCTTTCATGCTGTCTTATTCTGTTTCCTCTGCATCTTTCTCTTAATGTCCGTTCCCCCTAATTCATTTTTTAATCCCAGCCGTACCTTTGCACTGCCTACTTCAACGTTTATCAGTGACAGCCCCTTCCTTCCCATTTGTTTCTAATGATCCCCTGCTATTCAAGCTATTCTCCAGAGGATGCCCTAATGTCCCGTTTTCCACCTCAGTCCACAGACCCCTTTGAAAATCAGACTGTGACAGAACAGGTTTACAACCCGCTGGCAAAAATAGGAATTTTATTTGCAGGTTTTTGCTGTTTTATTCTGATAGCAGCGCTCCTTGACGACACAAAGTGATTCAGATACGACAAGTCAGTTGCAGAAGGCAATGCCAGGCTTTGTTGGGAATCTTTTCTTACGCGACAACACATTGTGTTCACAGATGTTACATGAATGCATTTGGCCTTACCTAATTGGCTAGAGACTGGTGCAGCAAAGATGTGTGAGCAGCCTTGGGCTGTCAGCAGTCGGCACACAAATAATGTACCATTTGATTCTCCGTGCACAAGGTCAGACACTGTGCAGGGACAAAAGGCTTGCTGAACACCTTGTTGAAACAAAGAGCCTTTCCAGAAGGCTTGGTCCAACGTGCTTGGAGCACACCACGCCGGATATTGCTCAGCAAAATGGACATCCCATTTATCGGTGTCTAGTTTTGTTGGGATGCGTTTATCTATTTCTAAGGATTTATAGAAAGACCATTAATCTTAGCCTGTAACTGTCTGTTTATTTCCTGTAAAGGGCTCCTGACACAGAAGAGAAGAACCTTCAGACTGCCGTTACAGCTGCCAAACAGCAGAAAGCGAGCTTGCAGTGATTTGAAAGCTACAGATCTTTTGGACTGATAAGACTCAACAGACAGCCAGAAAAGCTTGCCAAAAAAAAAAAAAGAAGAGGAAACAGATTATTTTTTCAAAATGTCTGGAAAGATCTCCGATTTGGCCAAAGCTAATCTGTATCTGAATGATAAGAAAACTCCAGTGAACGGAGCGAGAATCTGTTCCAGCATCTCCCGGTAGTAGCCTTTGTTGTTTTTTTTTTTCTGTTTTTAAGAAGGGATTGCACTTTTTTTTCTTTTCTTCAATTATCTTTTTTTAGCCACATTCCAAGATTAATCTGGGTTTTCACAGGGCTGAAGCGCCAGGCAGTAGTTTCGAGCATCTTAGGATAGAGAAGAGGACGTGAGAAAAAAACTAAATGAATGTTTACACCAAGAGCCCCTTGATTGCTGGGAGATTTTAGAAAAGAGATGGGCTCATTACCTGACTAAATGTCTGAGCCACACAAGAGGACAAGATTAGCTTTGTCATGCACTAGACAGCCTGTCCCTTTGGTATCACCCCTTTTATAGCTAATGTGTAACATAGATGTGCATATTTAATTAGTTCTTTAATGAATAAAGACCTAAGCGGTGCTCTGAGACAGGTACCAAAAGAAGTTAGAGAAAATTATGAGACCTGTCTGAGCTTCTAGTGCCACTATAATTCAAATGGAGTTCCAGTCAGACTCCTTCATGACTGTAATTTTAATGTCTTTTAATTTCTAATGATGCACTCGCACTAATCCTGTTTCGGAATGATGTGATGGAACAAAGAAAACATAAATGAATCTTAAAAAATGAACATTTGACGAGCAGGGTTCAAATTCAGACTCAAACATTTACGGATATTTGGTGAAATATTGCATGTATGTGGCCATCAACAAGCGTCTGGCGTCATATTTATTGGTTTCTAGGAAATGACCTTGTTTTTAAGCATAAATCATGCTGTTTCAACAAGGAGGAAGTTAATGGGACTCCAGAAGTTTAATGTTAGCCTTTTTTATGCATAAGATAACCAAATCTGATGCTTGTGTAGGATGAATGGAAACCTAATCTGACTAAACAATCAACCTCTGATAGAAAATTCATTTGGATATTTAAGGAAAATACATGAACCATGAAAAATCAAGTTTATTATAAGATGGAAGATGCAGAAACACTATCCACAGCGATGAGAGTTTAAAACTGAGAGGTAATGAGAGGCTGCCTGTTCCAAAATTGCACCCTGTTACATCGTTCCAGCAACAAAACTTTAGTTTTTAACCACCTCTCCTTCACTCACTCCTCGCTGGCTCTTTCTGTTTGCCTCATGTTTATTAAGCTCTTTTTAATCCTTGGCTCCTTGTTTGTTCCTCCCTGGTTTTTTTTAAAAGTTATTTTGAGTTCTTTATTAAAACTTATTTCCTCAAATTCCTCTGATTTTTGACTTAGATTTTGGCCAAACTTCTTACACACAAATCATGAGACTATTTCTAGATGTAGTTATTTATGTAAATAAATTTGAGAAATTCTCCATGAAATTCTGACTATTTCCTTATTTCATAAGTAGTTTATGTACAGAAGAGGATTAGGGCCACTGGAAAAAAAAAAAAAACAGTTCTGACTTTAATCTCAGAATTCTGAGATTAAAGTCAGAATTCTGAGATTAAAATCAGAACTGTTTTATTTTTTTTCCAGTGGCCCTAATCCTCTTCCGTATTTATGTTCTATAATCAGAAAAGAATTGAACAAATTCACTTAGTACACTGATGCTAATCTTGAAAGTAAGAAAGCTCCTTTCCAGCACCATATTTATACACAAATTGCCATCAAACCAGCAGAGTTTTCTCTCAAAGTAAAAAACAACTATTATAGATGAAAAACTGTTTATCTCAAGTAGAGCAATTGGCATCCCGGACTTACAAGTAAATCCTCTCTAGATGGGCTATTTATTCTGCCAGGAGTAGCTGTTAAGTGTATGACATCATCTCCTCTTGTCTGAATTTGTGTGCTCACAGGCTGATGTCATGGCCGCTTAATTACCCCTAAGGCTCTGTGATAGCTGGATCAGGCTGTAGTGGTGGGGGTGGTGGGGCGATGGGGATCACAGCCAACGAGGGCGATGCAGAGATCCAGATTTGCCTTAATCCTCCCCAAATTTGGTAAAGCATAAACCTGTGCAGCGGTGCCTATCTGAACATTAGCGTGGTGTGCTCGCTTTATCTGAAGTCTGTGTTTCTCTCACAGTTTGGTGATTTATGCTGTTCGCCCACACCTCGGGGGCAGAGAGCTGTTTGATCGCGTTGAGGGCAGCCCATCAACAAGACAGTCAATTTTAGCTCTAGGGAGGTTTGGTAATGATTATCTTTCCATGCAACAACACAGCGCCCCACCTGATAAAGCAACACAAGTCCAGCTCACTCAGTCGTGACCAACTGCTGATACGGCATTTTGGGTTTGGCGTGGAGCAACGCTTTCAAGATGCGCCGCTTTTTGAACAAAAGACATCTCACAAATGCCAGCACTACTGAGTCCAGGATAAATGTTCAGTGTTTCTGAGAGTGAATGTGCCTGGCTCTTTGTGCCGTGGTCATTATCATACATGTATCTCCATTCATGAACAGCAATGCCGGGCTGCTAATCAGCAACAGTGGGAGACTTGCAGACTGTGGAGCGGGAGGGGCAGTCGAGGATGAAGCAGTATGATATCATATCCAGTGATCTGATCCCCGCATGAATAGCCACAGCAGCCTTATCTTGTGCATGGAGGGAGAATAAAAGCTGGGAATCACAGAAACAAAATGTCAAGAATAGGAAATGCCTGCAACATGTTAATTAGCTGCAGAACGAACCTACCCAAGAAGCTGTATAGATGGTCAGGGGATCGGAGATAAATTTGCACAATGAAGATGATGGGTGTGCCAGCAAATTATTCTGTGGGGTAGGGAGATTTCTCCAGCCAGTTTGACAAAGCTTGGAGAAAAAGGCTGGGGTGATTATTGACAGCAAGCCAACATGAAGCTTTGAAAGCTGGAGGAAAAAACAGCCCCTCTATGCTTTTTTCTCTGCAGTCATTGACCTCCTCCTCCTTCTCCTCCTCCTCGCTCTATAGGTGAGGACAAAATCTGGCTTTTCTTCCTCGGAAAGAAAAAAAAAGCCACCAGTAGACCTATTCTTTTAAAAAGGTGCTTAATTTTACATCTGTCTTGCTCTGGCTCATTTATATATATTGCGGTCATTATCTGTCCCTGAGGTCTGTTCATAAAGGAGACAGTGATTGAGCTGAAAGGCGATCAGGACAGTTCTGACTGTGACTGTTCCTTCTTTTAATGCCCTTGTGATGTATAACATGTGAGAGGACACTAAGGGGGATGGCGGTGGGGATGGGACTAATGAGGCAACTCTGTCAGAGTGACCAATGCCAACGTAGGCTGAGCCGTTAATCAAATCTCCAAACAACCATTAAAACAAAGTGACTGACAAAACAATGTTGTTAATTAAATTTGATGGCCACGCTTTGCCTGACTTCTGACTGAGGAGTACCTTGTGAAACGAACAATGCTGTATCACGCTAATGTATATCTGCCTTGCATTTCAATGGCGTAGGATGATACACGGCCTGCACATTCCACAGCTGAGCTAAGCTGCCAAAATGTTCCTGTATGCTACCTGATTCGGCATTTACCCAACTGCTGCTTAAATATTGTAGGGATGAACAAGCAACACATGGGACTAGAGATGGAAATTATCCACATGGCTATAATCTCATGCATGTAAATGTTCAGACTGTCCCATTTTTAAAAATAAAATTCAACTTGAACAACAGAATAACCTAAACTTGGGCAACACTATGTGTGTGCTCTATTTATTCACCTTAGGACTGCTGAAGCTGAAGGTGAATCTTTTCAAAGTAGGTCACAATAATTATCTCAACATTTGGGAACACTCATAAAACATTGGCATTTAATTACCAGAGCATCAATTATGGGAAAGAAAAAAAAATGAGATGGTTACGTCACGGCGAAACCTCAATGCACCTGAACACTGAACGCCACACCCTTCATCCCATTATGCTCACTGTACTCAAACCGGGAATACATGCAAATCAATGTGGTTTAGAACTACAGGCACAGATGGCATGCTGGGAAGCAGTGTGAGAATGCCTTTTGTTTGGATGTGACCTAACAAATATGGTTTGTAGGTTGCAGTGTTTTGTTGAGCCACTGCTCGTCTTCCTCAGTCATCCTTTAAATTTCATTCTCTTCCTCAGTTTGAATTTTAGTAATTTATCTTCACCCAAGATGCATTGAGTTGACATATGATTGCTGTTTGTGTTAACAAGCAACAGGAGCTGAAGTGACTGTATTAGCCCTGTGATTAGATTTGCTTTAGGCAGAAAAAAATGGCAAAACATGGAATTCATGGAAAAAATATGAATGAAAATAGGTAAAAATGTTCATGGTGTGCAGTAAATGTTATTTTTTCAAACTCAGTGAGTAGCCATGACAGGTAATTGTAATTTATTGCCATAATTGAGCAGCTCTAATATCAAAACCATCATTTTCTTTGAAGAATGCACCAGACCTTTCACTTCTCAAACAATAACCCTTCAGTTGATGTAATTTGGACTTGCTGTAGAACAGCAGAGCTAAGCGTGTTGTTGCAGAGACGACTGTAAAGGTTACGTGATATATCAAACAGCTTCATTATTTAACAGGGATCCTCAGATTTGTACGGAGTTCTGGTTTTATTTTTCCCTTTTTATTCTTTTAAAGTTTAATCCAGCTGAGTTCATATGTGGGGCAGTGTGTCAGAAGGAGAGTCAGAGAGAGCTTTGTGCTGAATGTACTTTCATCTGGCTAGTCTCACACCCACTCTGTTTGCTGATGTGTTGTAGTGGGCTCTCTGCAGCCAACGCGGCAGCCTTTCAAACAACACTGGCTGTATTCGGGGAGGGGTGGCTGAGAGGGCTTACTGGTAAATTGGCAGCCCAGGGAATACAGGGTACTCTCACCCCGGCGCTCACCCACTCACATGCTTTCATTCCCCTTTTTACCCTTGACCATTGACTGTCTGCACTCCCTCTTACTGGCCAGCATAAATCCGCTTTCCTAGTGTGTCAACTGCTCATTGTCTCTTGTCTTCTACTGTTTCCTCTGCTCTGGTATTTTTACCTTCTCAGAGCTTGCCAATTGAGTCCCAGCATCACTCATTCGAGCAATCCATCTCTCTTAAGTATATCCTCGCTTATCTGCGTGTCTCTTACTTTTGATTAATAAGACCCTCACTCTTCTGGCTAATTACATCCTTCAACAATGACAGCGAATCACAAAAGTGCTGGAAAAAAAAGAAGCATGTGTGCACACTGGGGTTCATGCATGTATGCACTGTAGGCATACTAACCAAATCTGTTTGAAGTGTGGGACCCTAAAAGAAGAGAGGGCTCCTGTATGCATTAAGTATTCATGTGACGTGTTTTGAGGTGCATACATGTGTGTGTATGCGTGCGGGTATAGGGAGAAAAGAGAGTGCTGGCAAATTGCGCCGCAAGCACCCAGCAATCGAGCGCTGACACCTCGTCTGGCAGTCGGAGGGAGAAGGGGCTGGGCTGAGGGAAAAAGGGGAGAGGGAGAGGAAGGAGGAGGGATTGCATGTGTGTATGTGAGATAGAGAGAGAGAGGGAGGAAAGAAGGACACGGCAGGACAGCTGCCAGAATTTCTCCGATAGCAGGAGAAGGACCAAGAGGTGGAACAAGAGCAGGAATTCTCCTTCTCTCAAAGCCGAGCCAGGAGTGGAGAATCCCTTCCAGTCCTTCTGGCTGTGGGGAAGACCGTCGGGACGTTCAGCCGCACTCAGCAGACAGAGCGTGTGGGATTAACTCCATGACAGGAAACAGTGCAGCTTGTGGAACGAGAGAAGACTTGGGATGAAGAAACGGAGAGGGGAACTGAACTGCTTCAAGCTGCTTTTCTAAGACCGTGAAGTGGTGCAGAACTTTTTCATGTGGAAGAGAGTTGGGGATGTTTTTTTAAACGGGTGCTCCACCTCTCTTGCTTCCTCTTTGGAAACTCTCTGGATTTCACGCACCTCTCTCACCATTGCACCTATCCTACTTGGTCTTGCAGAGCGATCATCCCTCCTGCCCACCTCATCTTTGCCCCACCTGCCGCTTGTTCCATTTAGTTACTATGACGCCCACGCCTCACCCCGATCGTCCTCCCTCCACCCCTCTGGCGTCTTACAAACCTCTGTGAAATCAAGCGGAACCTCAATGATTGCGATCGGAGTAGGAAGGAGCCCCGTGCCCTGACTAGTGAGCAATCCCCCTCCTCCTCGCCGTGTTCTTGGCGACTGCGCTGGCGTAGCAAATGCGCAAATAATGGAGAACAGTGACGGCACAGACACGGACCTCAAAGTTGATCTGAATCAGTTGTCTGTTTTTTGACTATGAACATAAACTAGATGATGGATTGGAAAGAGCTGTAAGTACATGGCTGCAGCACATTCTCACTGGTGCATGTTAAGCAAATGTAAATAAATATACTTTGAAAAGAAAATTGAGAGATCTCAGATATTGGTTTACTCAGGGTGACATTCTGCTTTGAGAAGTTGGAGCAAGTTGTGTGTGGAAACAGCTTTGCTTGCATGGAGATTGAGAGTGAACAGGTGGATAAGCTGTTGTGGGCAGATGAAATCTGAGCCACTTCTCGCCACCTTTTTCCTGTTCATAGTTGGCATAGTTGGGTGAGGCAAAGATAGGACGACGGGAGAGGCAGAGACGCAAAGAAGCGGTTAATTAATCTCAAAATGTGGATGTGAATCTGTCTCTGCTTTCATTCATGAGCACACCTGCGCACCGATTGTCATTGTGCAGCATCAATTAAACTTCAAGGTTATCATCTCGGCTTTGGGATGTAACCACCCCTCTGTGGTCAGGACAGCTACAAATCATTTTGGTGCCCTTTTTCCTGTGCAGTGTCTTAGGCTCACATTTGATTTATTCTGCTGCTGGAAGAGAAACGACAGAATGGGGCGAGAGAGGCAGACGGATGGGTTTCTCTTGAATGAATGTGTCGCAGAAACCTCCCACATGTATACCCATGCATGCTGCAGCATGCAGCCACGTGGACTCCGGCGTAGTTTCACCTTCCCTTTTTTTCTGGCTCACATCCATTTCTTCCATCTAGTCTTTATTCATTTTTTTTTTTTTCAGTCACATGATCCGTCTCGCATGCTATCGCACATAGGCAGCTCCCCAGGGAGACGCTTCTCCTGCAGCCTTCTTGGATGCAATAATTATTCCATCAGCCAGCAGCGTGTTCCATGATTGTGCTCTTCGGCTGTCGCTGTAGGGGGTGTTACAGTGAAGAGGGGAGTAGTTGAGATTGGGGGGGTTAGATTGTCACTACAGGCAGACAGGAATAGGAACATGGTGAGGTTTTTGGCAGCAAACCACCCAGTTCTGTCCAGAGGAGCCCAGAAGAGGAGTAATGGGCTGAGACTGGACGCTGAGGAACTCCTGCTGACTTGGAGACGTGTAGTTTTATTTCATTTTGATCACTGCCTTTCCCTTTTTTTAAGAGTACCGCCTCTAAAATGTAGGAGTGCACCGGTCAGGCGTTTCTTGGCCTAGATCAATGTCTGGCTGTCTTTATGGCCTAACCTGCTGTAATTCATAAAAGAAAAAAAAAAAAGTCCTTAAGGTTTTGAATACAACACAAAATGAAAGAATTGCATGATGCTGAAATAATGTTAAATTAATTTTCAAGTTTAAAATGGTATCTGTTTTTAAGAAGATGCTATTATCTGGATTAGTTCAATTATATTAGCTCATTAATTAGTCTATTTTAGGATGAAAGTGATGCCTGGTGCTCATTTCCTCATGGTTGTCTGTTTCTTGTGACCAGAAGTGTTTCAGAACAGAAAATGTTGTCTTTCTTGTGAGATAAAAGTGGGATATTCTTCTTTCTGATGGACAATATACAGCAATAGGTGAGGGAGGGGAAAGGCTACATCATACTGTCCTCCATATAATATATTACAAAATGTTACCTATCAGACTAACGACTTAGGCAATTATGCTATTAGGGTAACGATTTGCGGTTTCATCTCAGATAAATCAGCTTAGGCGTAAGAACAGTGTGATGGAATCAATAGTGGTTTTGAAAATGTAGCTTTTTTTTTAAACTTTGGTATACCCGAACATCGTTAACAAGCTAAAGCTAGTTTATTGTTCTTCTTTTTCAATCCTATATACTAAATTGAGCTACTTGTTCCTTCATGTTAAACAATCACTTCTTTGTCCTCCCAGACATTCTCTGAAATCTGACTGCTTAAGACCACTTGAGTTCATCGGATCTTCCTGGGAGGCGTGCTTTATATGCCAACATTGAATTGTTGGCAGATAAGCTTTAGCTGATAGGGGCAATGCATTAAATCCCGTCAGGCAAATATGCTGGTTCTTTTCCATGAGCTGCAAAGCAGAAATGAGTTCGATACCTTTTTCTCACGGTTGGAGCCAACGTAGCAGAATCGCCAGGTGTCCATAAACTTGTTCACCTATCAGATGTTCAAAAATCAGGAATGTGGCAAATTTCTGAACAGTGATTTTGTAAAGCTCTGACCTCCTGTTACCAATTTAACTTGGTTCTGATGTTGATTTAAGGATTTTACAATGAAATTATCTTCTCTATTTTCTTAAAAACAAATCAAAGTTTGATAGCTTTTTCTCTCTTTGTGTCAATAAAAATCTACAAATGCAGTTAAATGTAGTAAAACAAAAAATATATGTATCACATATTTACCTCCAAAAAGACTATTTTTGTAAGTTTTGTAGAAACTTTAAGAGGATTTTCTATTGCAATCAATCAGTAATAATCTTTTAGGACGGGAGGAAACATTATACTGTGTGTGTGAAAGAGCTCTGCAGTTAAACTGGATGTACCTATTACTTCAACGTGGCTGTAATACCTTGAGCTGTTCTTGTCTACTGATGTTCAACTCTATTGTGATAGCCTGAATGAACAATGGACCTAACTCTGCAAAAAATAAATAAAATAGACAGGCTCCTTTTGTTCCATGTCTGACTTCATCTCTAAAATTAAAACTCATACTGAAAATGGCAAACTTTTAGTATTTACACTGAAAAATAGAGAGTTTTCAGATGAGTATACCAACCCTATTGCCAGGTAAATCTCTAATACGTCTGTATTGTATGACTACATGTAAAGACCAGCTTTGGCTGCATAATTAAACGCTCCTAAGGAAAACTCATTCTTCTGCTGTGACTTGAATGATGAATGAACATGCTCTGTCACAAGTGCTTAGCCATCCTACAGTTACTAAGGCGACATGCGTTTCCCATCTGGTTGTCCTTCAGTAGTGCTCACCTGGCATGTCCGTGGCAGCCCGGCTGTGTCTGATCAAGATAAGTGATTAGATTTACTTTGTCTTCCAGCTATGACAGCCTACATTTAGTCCCCAGTGGACTGAGAAAGTTGACTGGTGATGATTTATATTGTATTGGTGTAGTTTAAACAATGATTTTCAGCTGACACTGATTGCTAATTCCATGTGGTGAAAGAATATAAGTTGGGAGATTGGAAAATAAGTGTGTTTTAATTATGAAAGGAAGGGAGTGGTTTCTTAGAAGAGCAATTTTAGCGGTTTTGTGTATGTTGGCAAACTAAAAGGGAAAGTGTTCACCTTATGGAGGTGGCATAGTGTGAGCACTTGGCATGACACCTCACAGAAACAAAGCATAACCTTTCTGGCTTGCTGGATCTAACCATACCTTCATTTCCTATTTTTCCCTCTTTTAGGGCAGCTCAGAAGCTTAACCTCTCCTCCAAACGGAAGAAACACCAGCCCTCCCTGCTCCACCCACAGGAGCCCTCCATCTACCCAACTAATTTCAGTGGCATCCTGCAGGTCTCACCACCCCCGACTCCGCCATGTCTCCTCCGAGCCGTGTCCAAAGTGAAAGAGAACCCAGGCATGGGAAAGGTGAGAGCATGCTCACAGAAACACATTTTTCTACCCATAATGCACGCTGATGTATCCTTGTCCTCATCAACATCACACACACACACATACATAGATACACAGAGAGACCCCTGTTTGAAGGGGTGAAAGGCAGAGTGGAGACAGACTGGTCTACAGGCAGCATGCCGTCTGGTCCAGTTCATGCAGATTCAGTCAGATAAGCCTGCTGGAATGCCATGAATTCACTCAGTTTGTGGGACCAGCATTCCTCTCTCAACACCGAAAGCCAGTAAAAGCTGTAATTCACATATCTGTGGTCACCACAACAGCAGGATTCCTGAATCCATTCTACATGTGGTGCACGGTGATGAAAGTCGGCCTGGCAGCTATAGGACAGTCATTAAACAAAGCTGTGCAAACAAGTCGCTCTTCCTTTGAGGTTTATTGGGTATTGTTTGTCTGAGCCGACGTCCTGTATTTATAAAGCAGAAGTCCCCCGAACAAGATTAGATCCCACCTGGATAGGAAACCCTCGCTTCTGCTGCCAGGTATCCAGACGGTTGAAATTTTGCCTCATGTTGTAAATCTCCTTTCAACATGCAGACATCATAAAAAAAAACTGTTAACAATTTTCTTCAAGTCCAAACAAGATCAGTGGTTTACATCTGCTCTGCTAACAGGACAGTTGACTTTTTATGAGATTTTATGATCTGGCCTATCAGAGTTACAGCTTTATCTTGTTAGTGAACAAATACACCAATACATTGTCTCGTTTCTTTGTTGCCATCCAGAAATAACAGTTTCCCTTGCCCTCTCCAGCTTGACTTTGCCTGCATCTGGTTTATATCAGCAGCGCTGTGACACTTGAGTTGAATGGCTGGTTTCCATCAGCCATATATAGGTCACTTCCACTTCTCTGCTTCTTACCTGCAGACATTTATATATGGAGTCGTGCCAAGCAACACAAATGGATTTCAGAAAGGGATCAAGGTGCAGGGAAACCAAAACCATTAGCAGTGTGTTAAAATACTGTGGCCTTTAATATCTTTAATATTACTGCCAACATAAACAAACCTGAGGCATTAGCTTTTATTTTTCTAATGACCTCAGCAGTCATATGTAGAAACTCAGTTTAAAAGTCATAGCAAATGTAATTTGGTCTTTATTTGAATGTTTCTGTAACGAAACAATAAGATTCGAATAACAAAGAAAGTTTGATCTTGGCTAAAGAAAATTAAGACGAAAGTACCTTCCTAAAGATACCTGTTGAACATTTGTGCAAGTTAACTGGTGACGATGCATAATTTTAGACATTTTAACAACAAAAAAAATCAGACACTTATATTCAGTTGTGAAAAATCACATTACTTCATGTTGCTTTTCTATGAAACGCAATGAGGTCTGTGGTTGTAGTGTAACAATAACGAATGTTTGCAACATTGAATACTTCAATAAAGTGCTGTAAACTCACTCCAGTAACAACATCCAGCATTTGAAAGAACATTTATGTAGAAGTTCTGTGGAATCCCTAGGCTGAACAAAACAGCCTTCAGCCAGAAAAAAAAGTTATTTTAAAGGTTTTGCTTCAGTGCCAAAGAGAAAACACACATACTTTAAATGAGTCAGGACTGATTTGCATCTTAAATAAACTGCGGTGTATAGAGACTATTCAGATAATGTAACACTAAATGCTCTGAGAGATGAATGGACTGTTAAACACATCCCAAGAGCTGTTTCCGTCACCCTTCAGTCACGGATATGTTTCCACATTGCCTTTGGAGAAATGCAAGTGAGAAATATCTGACCATCAGATTGTAAAGCAATATGGAGGTGTCCAGATTTCTAAAGAAGGGGTTTTGTAAATTGTAGTGTTTTATATCCAGACGTGTTCAAACACAGCCACACAACCACACACGATGTTTCTCTGCAGCAGGAAATTGTAAAATCCCTCTGCTCTTGTCTGGAGGAGGTTGAACTGCGCACCACCAGCAGATTGGCTCCGCTCCTGTGACACGAGCTGTCTCGTCAAAGCCATGCTCAGTCAACGCTTTAATGCATGGGCTGTCATCGTTTTCAGTTTTCCATGCTGGCACGATGACCCGTACGCTGACCTGTGGAATTTGTTAAAACCGTGAAGCCCACTTGATGAATGTGAAGCCGCAATATGCAGCTGGGTGGCTTTCAGGCTGTTTAGCAGTGAACTGACTTTTTCTGTGCAACTGAGGGCAAGGACAACAGAAGGAGGAGAGTGAGTAGGTGGAATAATGGAGGAGGCGATGGAGGGTGGGGGGGCAGATGCTGGTGCGCTCCCATGCTGTTGAGTTGCCTGCGGTCTAGAAAAACAACCTGGATTGGGATAATCCCACAGCAGGGCGTTTCACGCACATCAATTTCCACCGTTTTCAGCTATGACTTTCAATACTCACCTTGGTGCCTTTTACTAACACCATTAAGCAATGTGTTGACCCATTGAGTTTCCCAGTCAGTGCAAGACTGAAAGTTTCCATGGTAACCTGAGATATGGTTCAGCTCTGAAATAGTCTACACGACATCGAAGGACTCCTGATGCAAAATACACCAAGACTGCTGTGACTATAGCTTTCCATCGACGGTAACATTTTGAATCAACAAAAATGCGATTTTTTTTTGTCTTAAACTTTAAATTAAGATTACAGCTGAAGAGAAAAATCTGGTATTTGTGTCTGTGTGTACCGCCAGTGGCTGACAAAACTGAGAGCCTATCCTTTTTTTATTTTCGTTATTTCAAATTTTTTTTTAACAATATAGATTACTATTTTTTGTTTTTTGTTATACAGGCATACGCTATGCATACATTTTGTAAAGGGTGACATCTTGTTTATATTGTTTGCAACATGCAAAAAAGGAAAAAGTTTATTGTGTAAAAGAAAACAAAAAATGTTTTTCTGAATACCCAATTTATAAAAAATTTGTTGACTTAATTAAAAAATAGTCACATCCCACAATGCATAAAGAAAGCTTACTATGTTGTTTCCTCTTTTTTTAGATGAATAAAGGTTCTTAGACCAAGTTTTTTTCTCCACCTTTACATTGAACAAGAGATAAATCTCTGCTGACTCCATTTCCTCTTCTCTGTTTCATACATTTTGCACTTTCCCACGTTCTAATCCAGCCTTTTCCCCTCCTGGTTTTTGCTTATCTTTCTAGGTGAAAGTGATGATGCGAATCTGTCCGTCTCTGGAGGCTGCAGACTCCTCAGAGTCTCAGTCTTTCTTAAAAGTTGACAGCAGGAAAAAGCAGCTGACCCTCTACGACCCCGCATCCAGCCCGCACTCCAGCTCAGGGCACAGGAGGTCCGCCACTGTGGCCGTCCCAAAGATATTTGCCTTCGATGCTGTTTTTACCCACGATGCCTCACAAGTAAGAGCCTCTATGTGTGTTCACGTGGGTGTGTTTTTTTAAGGTGTTGGGTGGCAATTTAGCCTCTCAAGGACGAAGGGACAATCTTTATGTTTGCAGGGTGTGACCAGGGGCTTAGAGAAAAATGCCTGTCTTGGGTCAGGGGGCATTCTTACCAGTGTGAGCCCAACAGCTGGGGCTTTTAAGCTGTCTGAGGAATGATTTGAATCCACTCCGTTTATATCCAAACTCTATATCTAACCACACATCTCCCGTTGAGACACAGAAAAAGGTCAGCATTATATTTACTGTATTGCAGAAGAGGATTAGACAAGCTTTCTACTTGGCACAGATTTGCAATTTAACATTATGATTTACATCACCGTTTATTCTTTTATTTGTTTTGCAAATGGCACAATAAACTCAAGTAAAAGAGGTTGTGATTACTGGTGTAGAGGAGCATATCCTTAGCAGAGAGAGCCCCAGATCTTCCATCATACCACCTACGTGGAACAATTATTTTCCTAAGTATGGTGCTGATAGCTGAAGTCTAAATGTTTCTGCTGCAGAGCTGAAGCCAAGTTGCTGGATTGTGCCTCTGGGACGGCTCTGCTGGTGGCTAACAGCTACAGCAAGCTGTTCAGCTGTTACAGGTCTTGTTTGCTGTGTGATGTATGGTAAGGGCCCACCGCTCCCAGAGGACCGACGCTGAAACAAAAATACACAGTGCAACCTTCACAAACACACACCTGAGTAATAGAAATTCCTCAAATGGTATCTATCGTCATCTTTACAACTTTTCCTTTTCAGTCCTGATCAGGCTTTTATCTGCTTGGTAAAAAAATATATATGTAGAAAAAAAATTTAACTGTGTCATGAACAGCTTTGTCTTCTTCTCATGGTCTTGAGTTGATACTTTCCTTATATGAAATGTTCCAGCTGTTTAAAAAAAAAGGGTTTTGAAGAGAGATCTTGCAGGTGATGAGAACTCCACCCTCGTCACCTGTTTGCTCACATTTTCTGCAAAGTGTTACAGCAAAAATGATGTTCCTTTCTGAAGGTTTATTTTCAAAACTGGAAATGAATTTGTGTACTACAGTATCGCATCAGACAAGACAGATCAAGGTGAGACATCATCCATGTATAGTACTCACTTTGTGTTTTAAAAGTAGGCGTGGCCACAACGGCTTTTTTGTTGTGAAAAAGACATTTTTAAAACAGGTGGATTGGGGTTCATTATGTTTTACACTTCCAAAATCAACATGCTTCTTGGTTCTAAGACATGGTATTTGCCCTGTTTTATTTTCTTGTTTCAGATGTGTTGTTCAGCTAGACTTTGACAGTGATGGGCGCATGTTTCACTCTCTCACAGGCTGAGGTGTGCTCAGGGACAGTAGCTGAGGTCATCCAGTCTGTGGTGAACGGTGCAGACGGCTGCATCTTCTGCTTCGGCCAAGTCAAGCTCGGTAAGCTCCTCCACTGGCAACAGATTAGACAACAGCCTTTGTTAGTCTCGGGGAAAAAAAAAAACTCTCATTGCTCTTTGTTAGCTACGCTTGATGTCCACAATTGGCTTAGCAGTGCACTGGGGTGAGTCAAGGAATAGGAGATTGGAGGGAAGAAAGAATTGGTTTGAGGTGAGGGGGGTTGAGGGCTAAAGTACAAGCTTCAGGGCTCAGTCTCTAATTAAAATCTTAGTAATTGGTCCAGCCAGTCCTCCTAGGATGAAGAGCGTGCTTCTCTCTTGGTGCTGTTAGCTATAATTCTCCACAGAATGACTGCTTCTGGAATAAGTCCTTGGATTAGCATTTGATTTTATTTTAACTTTATGTTACCTCCGATGCCCCGCACCAGTCATTTTCTTTTCCTTCACTAATTGTTAAACCTTGTAACCTTCGCATAATTTCCAATGTGGTTTAAAACGCTCGCCAATTAAAGACAGCCGGCGTAATATTTGCAGCTTACAATTACAGGCCTCAAAACACTACCTGTACCTCGCAAAACCTCTGCATCCTGTTAGGTCAGAACCCTAAACCCTAATGGGTTGTATTGCGATTGAATGGGACAAACACAAAGTAACACATAATTGCTAATTAGAAGGAAATTAACATGGGATTCAAGAATCTGCAAAGTGTGCATTTGGACATTTTTTTTTTTTTTTTTTCTAATTATCCAAAATTTTATTCCAACCCAAGCAGCTGACTTTACATCTGAGATAAAATCTTGGGAGAAAACCTGTTAGGGGTTGAAAAACACTTAACTGAGGAGGAGGATTACATTCCAGCAAGACAACAACCCTAAAAATATGTCCAGAGCTACAATGGAATGGCTATGATTCAA
Source organism: Poecilia reticulata (assembly GCF_904066995.2). NCBI lineage: Eukaryota > Metazoa > Chordata > Actinopteri > Cyprinodontiformes > Poeciliidae > Poecilia > Poecilia reticulata. The sequence continues at coordinate 20,042,386 of NC_088851.1, forward strand.
GTATATTCAAGTGCAAGAATGGTCCAGTCAAAGTCCAGCCCAAGATCTGTTTGAACATATCTGGTAGGACTTGGTTATCATGCCCATATATACCTTCTGTGAAAATTGGGGCCTAAGCCATTTTTGAAAAGATGATTAGGAAAAATAATTTGTCTTTCCATGTGCAAAGCTGGTTGAGATTGACTTATACTAACTGCAAAGGTGATGCCATACTTCTTAGATTATTAAAACAAGATTTCAATTTCACCATTAGGCACCAATTTGTGTTGGTATTTTGCATAAAATCCCAATAAAAACGATTACATTTGCCATTGTAATGTAACAAAATGCAAAAAAAAAAAATCAAGGTTCAGAAATACAAGACATTTTATATGTGAGAATAAATGTTTCTCGTTACATTTCCATTTTTATCCCTTTCTCTTTAACTCAACAGGCAAAACATACACCATGATTGGCAAAGACAGCTCCACTCAGAGCTTGGGCATTGTGCCCTGTGCTATTTCCTGGCTCTTCAAGCTCATCAACGAGCGCAAGGAGAAGACGGGCACTCGCTTCTCAGTCCGCGTGTCTGCTGTGGAGATCTTTGGGAAAGATGAAGAGCTGAAGGACCTGTTGTCTGAGGTGTCAACAGGCAGTCTGCAGGAGGGCCAGTCCCCGGGAATCCATCTGAGAGAGGATCCCATCTGTGGCACTCAGGTGAGTATCGCTACAGCTCTTCACTCTTCCTTTGTTCACTGATCCTTTCATTCTCTCTGTGGGTTCCAGTATTATCCGAGTATTGATCTTTTTTTCCTATGATCCACCTCTCCTTTTTTCCTCCAAAGAGATTTAAACTTTCTTGTTAGTGCATCTGTGCGAGTTTCTCTTTTATTCCACCTCTCCCAGGACTTCCCAGTTATCTGTCTCGATCATACTTCTTCTATCCATGTTTAATGTATAAGCCAAACTCATCTATGTTATTGATAGCTTTCTTCTCTCTCATGCGGACTCTCCTGTCAGCATCTATTATGGATGAATTAGAATCAGGCCTCTGTAGCACAATAGAAATAATACTGGGGGATGGTAAGAAGTGGATGTTTGAAGGTGTTCACAGGTGTTGCTGACAGATGTTGTTTTTGGGGGCAACTGTGGACTTTGACTTCAAAGGAAATGCAGTCCTGTGAAGCTTGTCTTCCTCTCGGCAGCCACGCGTGGGCTTCTGTATGATCTCTTCTTCCTTCCTTCTTGTCCACCCCGATTTTACATTTGTATCCTACCACTACCATCTCCTACCTTACCTCTCCTAATCCTCCTCCTTCTGTGTGCATATCTGCTGTTTTAATTGCCCCGGAGACACACTCTAATATATGCTGGAGTCCAATTAACAGGCTCCTTTTCCTTTACTGCGCCTCCATTTTTACACCTTCTTTTGCTCACCTCGCCACTGCTCTTCAACCCTGTAGCTCCAGAACCAGAGCGAGCTTCGAGCCCCAACTGCTGAGAAAGCCGCCTTCTTCCTGGACGCAGCCCTCGCCGCACGCAGCACCAGCAGGCCAGATGCAGATGAAGATGAAAGGCGCAACTCGCACATGCTGTTCACACTACATATTTACCAGTATCGCATGGAGAAAAGCGGCAAAGGAGGAAGTTAGTATTTCTGTAAAATCTTCAAGCCTCCAAGCTGACATTTGAGGCATTCACGTTGCCGTAAAAATGGGAGTTTTCCTTCACCACAATAGATTAAAAGAGTATTTGTCTTGAAAATAAAAAATAATTTGATAACTGTTCATATGATGTGCTTGATTTAAGAATGAATGCCTCATTTAATATCTGAATATGGAATGATTTATTTAATTTATTCATTCATTAGAATCCTGATTTTGCTGGATTTATTATTATTTTTTACATAATAAAACAAAGCCAGAGTTATAATTTTTTTGGGAATGTAGCTGGTTGGATTAAGAGTGTTTTTGTTAGGTGTGATTTGATCAATATAGCCATAGCTACAGTTATTTAGCCATTTCCATTTGTTAGTTGGTAGGATTTAGTAGCTTTGGATATGATTTTAAACTTCTCCACAAACTTACTGATCCATCTACTGTATTCCTTTGTCTTCACAATGCTGGTTGTTCCCTAACTGAATCACCTCAGTGGGAGTCTTTCTCCTAAACAAACCGGACAGTTGACACAGTGCCGTGTTGCTCCTGTCACTGTAACTTCAAAAGGGGAATGTCTTTGTTCTGCTTACCTGGTTCCCCTTCTTCCATTGGCACAGTGTCGGGTGGACGGAGCAGACTGCACCTTATTGATTTGGGAAGCTGTGAGAAGGTCCTGAACAAAAGCAGAGATGGAGGTGGAGGCATGTGTCTTTCCCTGAACGCGCTGGGAAACGTCATAATGGCTTTGACAAATGGAGCAAAACATGTACCTTACAGGTAAGAAGACCATAATTGATTATGGGTTTGTTTCAGTTGCAAAGGTTGACAATTTATTTGCCTTTAGACAATATCTTTTCCTTGTGTGATACAAGATTGTAATAGTATTTTAAGTATTGAAAGATTAACAGTTTGTCACCTGGGAGCTTTTTTTCACATCACGTATTAAGGACGCTTCCCCAGACAGCACATCCGTTACTTTTGTCATTGTTTTAAAACATGACGGGGCCGCTTGCTAATAGCAACTTTAATTCATTCTCTAGGGACAGCAAACTAACAATGCTGCTGAGGGAGTCTCTCGGCAACATCAACTGCAGAACCACCATGATTGCCCATATCTCAGATTCCCCAGCCCACTACGCCGATTCACTCAACACAATCCAGCTGGCTTCTCGTATTCACCGTATGAGGAAGAAGAAATCAAAGGTATGCTGAAGATCTGTTCTATATATGTAAGATTGCATTTCTTTTTACCTTTTTTTTGCTATGGTATTAGCCAATAAAGCAACTGATGTGACTTTTTTGTACTTATGAAAAGGTACAGTTTGTCACCGATATAAAAACATGTCATGGTCAGTTTTGTTGTCTTCTTGAGGTGTAAATATATTTTTAATCAAGATTAAAATCTGCATTTTTAATCTTGCAGATTTTAAGAAAATGAGATTCTTACACATGCACCCATATAATACCCCATATCGCAGATTAAGTTTTTCTCAGCTCGTCTGCATGTAATCGATAGCACTGCCTAAGTAAATGTGATTAGGGAAAGTTAATGAGGCCCAATAGCAGTCTGTATTTATTTGGTTGTGGTCTCAGTGATGATCATTATGCTGTTCAGATACAGCAATTTGTTTTACTGACATTAATTTCCATGTGTCTATTGATGTGTACTTTTAACCTTTAGATAAATATTGACATGCAATGTAAAATACGTTGAAATATTAAAAACTCATCTGCAATCCATCAAAACAGTTAAAAAGGTTTTGCAAAATAGAATGGTCATCACATTAATGTTTTAGACCAATAAAATGTCACCTGCTCTAATTATAACACAAAATGCACACTGAGGGACGGCATCAGCCTTTGTCCCTACAAGCAGTAATCACAGGATACTAGTTCCTCTGTAAGAGTGAATGATGAACATCAGACTGTTAAAAAAAATCTTCAACTCTGTACACAAACCATGTACAACACCAAGTTACTTAAATGTAGGACTTGAAACTGGCTATTTGACACAGCTCATCTTATTAGTAAGAATCCAAGTTCAGCTAATGCTAAAATAAGCATTTTACTGCTTTCTTTTGAAGCAGCTAATGTTCTTTATAATAGCAATCTTATATGTTTTGATTTTGCTCTTCTTTGAAGTATGCATCCAGTTCATCCGGAGGGGAAAGTTCCTGTGAGGAAGGCAGAGTTCGACGGCCACCACACTTAAGACCATTCCACCCTCGGACAGTAGCCCTGGATCCAGACCTGCCAGCTCTGCTCAGCGACCCGGAATACTCTTCAAGTAGTGAACAATCCTGTGATACCGTCATTTACGTCGGACCTGGGGGAACTGCAATTTCAGATAGAGAACTTAGTGACAATGAAGGCCCACCTGCCTTTGTTCCCATTATCCCCTCACTTAACAAGAAGAGATCTGCAAAAGAGGGCCCTCAGGATAGAGACCAGTTCTTTAAATGCAATACATTTGCTGAGCTGCAGGAGAGACTGGAGTGTATAGATGGTAGTGAAGAGCCCACTGCCTTTGTCGGGGAAGGCAAAAGAAACCAGGCTAGCCCTAAAACAGAAAAATCCAAGGAAAACCAAGTCTGTAATTCACCAAAGACTGGAGTAAATCTTTACAACAACCAAGAGGGAAACTTAAGTAAACAATCTATCCCTATTCAAATATCCTGCAGTGCCAATGTTATACCCAAACTTGATGCCAACAAGAGGCAATGCATGCCTTCAGAAAGGGTGCCAGCAGAGACTGTCCAAAATGTATGCAGAACCAGTGCAGATGGTGAGAAGGTATTGATGTCTGAAAGCCAGGTCACCACAAACAGATCAACACCTCCCATAGCCATAAGCTCGGAGCCTGTAGTAAGGGAGAAAGTTTATCCCAACAAGAAAGCCTTGCCGAAGCCAGCTCCACCTCCTTCACAACAAATGGAAAATCTTGAAAAAGGAGAACGATCAGGCACCAGGATGCCACCGGTGGGAATGAGCCACCAAGCTGTTAAAAGAAGGGACCCTTGCACATCGCCTTTGCTCAGAGCACCTGTAGAGGTGTGTCAAGTGCGCTCAACTTTAAGGGAAAGGTGCTTGGATCGAGATATCCTTAGAGCTACTGTCACCCTACAGCAGCCAGTGGAGCTGAATGGGGAGGATGAGTTAGTGTTTACCGTTGTGGAAGAGCTCTCCATTGGCAGTATTGTAGATAAGGGTCGGCCATCAAGCATTATTAGCTTTAACAGTGACTGCTCACTACAGGCCCTGGCTTCTGGTTCTAGGCCTGTCAGCATCATCAGCAGCATCAACGATGAATTTGATGCCTACACATCAACTGTGGGAGGATCTGAGGTCAACATTGCCATGGTGACACCCACCCAGGAGAGCACAATGGAGTGTATAGACAGCAGGGGGTCGTCTATCAGTTCTTGGTTGAGTGAGGTCAGTGTCTGCACCTTGGAAAGTGAAGGGGCCCATTCAACCGATGTTTTCCTTCCACAGGCCCAACACATAGCGCCAGAGTCCACCTTTTACTTCGATTCCCTTGAAATGTTTCATTGCATGTCATCTACAAGAGATGCCAAGAGCTCCTTAAATGACAGTGGATTCAGTTTTTCTGAACAAGACAGTGACAGTGCCACATCAAGTAAACTGTCATTGACAAGATGCCCCCAATCCCCAGAATCAACCAAAGGGTCCCTTCGATTTACATCTAAATTACCCAAAGCTCATTCAGTGAGCTCCCCTCCACTTCCACAGGGCTCCTCAATTGTCCACTCTAGTCTTCCCAGGAAGATTAAACCTACCTCATCCATCTCTCATAGCAGTAGCAGTAGCAGCAGCAGCATTAGAGATCCACCGAGGCAAGAAGCTAAACAGGAGGATCCCTGGCAGCGTGTCAGCAACCACCCAGAACCTCAGACTTCTGACTCCAGCAGCACCAGCAGATTTCTCAGAAATCCCCCCTGTGGTGTCTTTTCCAGCAAAACATCCAACAACAGCAACAGTGTACCTCACCCTCCCAAGGTGCAGGGGTCTACCTCATACCAGAGAGTGGTTGATGGTTGTGAAAAGTCAGCTACCAGAAATCCACCCAGCAGAATGCCTCAGCTGAGGCGAGGAGCCACCACCCTGGGGACGGTGCCTGTTATTCATTCCTCCTCTGATCACAAAGGAAGCCAAGATATTGTTTCATCTTCTGGAAGCCTTAAATTCTCTTCGCTAGGGAAAAACAACAAGGCTAACTCACAGAAAGCAAGTAATCTCCCCAAGCCTGGCTGCACCTCACCACCTCCTCCTCCAGTTAGGAAATCAAGCCTTGATCACAAGACTAAGATTTTGCTTCCCCAAAGTGCCTTAAAGTTAGCATATGGAGAGGCAACGAGGACCTATGGGGGAAGGGCAGCTGTATCAGAGGATGAACTTGAGGTACATCGTAAAGCAGACTCTACCAATTTCAAAACCTCCAGCCTCAACACAGCCAAAGTTACCTCTAGCCTGAAGGCCAAAGGTTCTAAAGGAGAGGTTGGTCTGCATTACAGCAGTCAAATGTCACTTGAAAGGTGTGAAAGCCTTTCTCTCTCTGGCTCCAGAGTTATGCTTAGCAGGGAAAACAGTGGAGCAAGTCTGGGTAGCAAATCCAACAAGTCAATTCCAAGATTTGGTATTCCTAATTCATCGAGTTCTCCGATAGCTACCTTCCAATCTACTCAAAGTGGTGGAAACAACACAAAGCCAAGTCAGGCTAAAGCCTCTGTAAATACGAGAGCATTAGGAGCAGTTAATGGGAATAAAGCACGCTCACTAGCAGCTAATAACTCCAAGGGCCTCAGCTCCTCTACTAAATCTTTGGCCTCTCCCGTGACCCGGAATACTAATGCCAACCTCCCACCATCAGGACGAACATCAGGCTCTCGGACTACTGCTCCAGTCCCAAATAAACCCGGGAGAGGGACTATCATGGGCACAAAGCAGGCCATTAGGGCTGCAAACAGTCGTGTGAGTGAACTTGCAACGGGGAACATGTCAGGAAAGCATGGCAGAGGTTCAGGAGATTCAGACAGCGGGAATGACAGTGGAGTAAATGTGGCTGATGACAAGTCCCCCACAGCCATGCTACCTTCTCCGTACAGTAAAATCACTGCTCCCAGACGGCCTCAGCGCTATAGCAGTGGTCATGGCAGTGACAACAGCAGCGTGCTGAGTGGTGAGCTGCCTCCAGCCATGGGCCGCACAGCTCTGTTCTACCACAGCGGAGGCAGCAGCGGATATGAGAGCATGATCAGGGACAGTGAAGCCACAGGTAGTGCTTCGTCTGCCCTTGACTCTATGAGTGAAAGTGGGATGTCATCGTCAGGCAGAGCAAGGAGCTCCAAGTATCCCAAGAAAAGAGCTAATGGTAAGAAAAATAACAAATGTAATGGAAGCACAGAGAATAACAGAGAAAAGACATAAGTCATTGGTTTAGTCCACAAAATGAAAGGCCATTGGTTGAAGACCACAAAGCATGCAGGAAACTGCAATATTGTTATGGACATGTCAAGTTTACTGCTAAATTAGCCTTTGGCCATCCTAAAAACATTGACAGATTATAGTAGTGATTCAAGTCAAAATAAGAGACATAAATAATTGTGCTTTAATTTTTTGTGGGATTGAATAATGAAATGATAATGACGTCTGTAAAAAAGACGATAGGGCAGCTGCAGCTCATTACATATTTCTAATGCCAGAGTTCTGACCTACACCTCAAAAATGAATCATATCGTATCACTGCCCTGGCTCCATCTTTTTAAAGTATAGATTTTTAAACCTTGTATATTGACTCCCAAAAGGGGTATTGAGCATGGCAGCTCATCCTTTAGCTGGGATGTGTAAAAACTGTTCACTCATTCAAACCAGTGCACCATTACTGTTTACGACTGCTTTCCTGTAAATACAGCTTGATTAGTTCATTTTTGTCTTGGCTATTAATTTGTTTTCATTTGAAACAATTCTTCTTCAATGATTATTAAATGTTATTCTTGTAACGTACTTTATTTACCTGTGAGTCACTTTGGATAGCATTGTGTAAGCTTGCCTTGTCCTTAACCAAACATAGAAAATGCTTACCTAACTGTATGGTATGCATATTTTAAGGCTTCCAGAGAAGGCGGCTTATTCCTGCACCCCTGCCAGACACATCGTCCTTGGGGAAAAAGGTGGCCCCAGCAGGCCAGTGGGTGGACTTGCCTCCTATGTCTGGACAGTTGAAAGAGCCCTTTGAGATCAAAGTATATGAGATTGATGATGTGGAACGGCTCCAAAGACGGCGTCAGGAGGAAACCGCAGAGGTGAGTGGAGGGTCAATCCAGTCTGTTTGCAGCTCATGTTGCTAAACTTTCGTCATGTCTGGGTGAAGGGCTTGTGACTCCTGCTTGTTAAGTCTGTTTTGCAAGTGCATCATTATTGCCACACATTCTCAAGATGTGCCACAAAGATTTACAGGACTTTGTGGAAATAACTTGAATCTTTCCCATCTAATTTCCTTTTAACAAGTAGGACAAGAATAATATGCCCCAGACGTTTGACCTTCAGTCAGCTCAGCAGCAAATCCTGGCGTTAAAATGTCTGTGTCCAGACTTTGTGCGTGGTATTTTGGTAGCATTCCCCATGAATGTCAGAAGTCTAGTGCACTGATAAGGGTTTCCTGATTTGAATGTGAGAAGACCAGGGAGTTGTGTAAAAATTCAAGCAAAAGATGGACATTAATAGATTGACCATGTGGACATATACAAATACATCCTCACTTTACTAAAACCACTTCCAAATGAATTTGGAACAAATTACTAATATTTTTCTGCGATTAGATTAAAATCTAAATTTAAATTTGGAATCTTTTATTTTGATATACTTCAATAATATCCAGAACTCACCTAAAAACATTAGAAAAACTGACCCTGCACTTCATACATTCCTAAAGTGAAACAAGGTGGTGGAAGAGACATAAAAATTAGCTGTGGCAATGTGTTTCTGCGGCAGTGTTAGTATACATGGTTATCATTTACTGATCCAAAATTTTGTCTCAATTTCTTGCAGAAACCCAACCAAGAAGTTGAAAAGGTACGCTTCTTTTTCATATTGGCTGAGATTCTTTATTAAACAAATCTAAATTGATACTTCATTTAAAATGTAACACTTTCAATATGCAGTTTGTGGTCTAGGTAGGCAGAACAAGGAAATATGCAAACTTGATTCAAAGTGCTTACTTTACTGATTTACTCTTCACAATTAGAAACTGCTTGTTTACTCTCTCTTAATGGGTTCTACAGAATCCTCTGGTTATTGCAATGAATAATCCCCTTTTTATCCTGTTTTAGGGTCTGGTGTATTTTAACAGCAAGTGGAGGTTGCTAGAGAGAAGGCAACAGCAGGTGAGGGAATTAAGAGCAAAGCATCAAGTGTTGTTGGATGAGCTAGAGGACACAAAGGTTCGACTAATGATGGATCCGAGCAAGTGGGTTGGAGAATGTAAGTCACCGTTACTTTTGGTGTACTGATATTTTAGTCCACAGCCTAAAAAATACATTTGTTTAAAGCCCTAAGACAAGATCTCTTGTCTCAACAGTTGACGTGGACCAGAGTATGGATAAAGAGTCTCCAGACTACCTGGAGGCCTTGGCGCAGGCCACAGAGGAGTTGGAGTTTTGCGTCAATCTTTGCAAGTCCCACGTTATGATGGTGACTTGCTTCGACATCAGCATGCCGTCAACACCCGGCACTCAAGAGGGACTGCGGGAAGTTGAAGTCTGAGGACAAAAGCAAGTAGGAATCAAAAAGAAAGTGGAAGTGAGAAGAAAAAGGTAGAAGAGATGTAGCAGTCAGTCTATAGATATCACTGGAATGAAGTACAAAAGAGACGGACGGGGGACAAGAGCAGAGCTTTACTGAAAAACATAGGAGATCTCGACCATCTGAGCTACAGTGCCTCGTTGTCTAGGACAGAGCAGAGGAACGAAGCGTGAGCACAAACGCTGTTGTCTTCATGGCAAAGCAGTGGCTATCACTTACTGAAAAGTCGACAAACACCCTGAAGTGCCTTTTTTTAATGTTCTTTTTGAGTCATTATTTTTCATACAACGCAGGTGTTTTAAGCATACCTGAACATAACCCTGAACACGTTGCTTTTAAGAAAAAAAATATTTTATACCACATTGTATAGTGTATTTAAATGAATGTGTGGTGTGTACAATTAACCTTTTTTTTAAGTGGGAAAAATAAAGAAAAAATAAGAAGCAATAAGCTAATGTTATTGCGGTCCCAGACTTTGCCTTTTCTCTTGTTTCTAACCTCAAGTCAACATTTTTCCCATTGGTCATTCAGCCTCTTGCGCCTTAAGTTTGATTTGTATTTCTGTAGTTTTCTAGACTTTCAAACTGGACTGTATTATTTCATTACAGACCGCCTATCCTCCTGTCAGCTGGCCTGTAATAGCTCACAGGGTGGAAATGATTTGTTTTCCCTACAGTTGCCTTTATCAAAATGGGTCTCTGTGGATCAGCTGGTGTGTTTGATGGCAAGCAAAGTTTATTTGAAGTGTGCTAACTGATGTTTATCCCTGCAAATCAGAAAATGAAGCCAAAACAATCAGAAAGGCACTGTGATGGACATTGAGAGATTTTTCCACCCTCAGTTGTGACAGTAGGTCTATGGATGCTCATCTTTGAGCTTTATTCCTCTGCAGATGGTTTGGACTATGTAATGTAAGACACAAATGAGACAGCACCAATGTGCCAGCCTCTTCCTGTACAGTATTTTTCCTAAACAGTGCATTTCCCAAGTGCTACCAAGCCTCAGTTCTATGCATTCCAGCACATTTACACTGTAACTACTTTAAGGTCCTCAGCAGCAACGTTAATCTTTATCTGCAACAAGACTGTTTAGAAAAAAATGGCAACATTTAATAAACACCTCACACAATGACTAAATCTGCTTCCTCTCGTGAAAGGATGCAGAAATGGATGGTGATTGTAGCGGTGTCCAGCAAAAATCAATCATATCGGCTCTTTGAAGCCACCCAAACGCGTTTATGAATCAAATGGCTGACACACAGAGAAGAGAGATCTGAGAGAATAATTGTTCCAAAAACATGAAAAACCAGACTTGCTATGATTTATCTAGGTGTGCTTGTTTTGTTTCCTTTTACAAAGATGTGCTCTCTCAGGCCCTCACAGAAGATGCTGCATGAGATTTTTTAACCATTTTTACAGATGATTTCTACTCTCCATTTTTACCATTCTAATTTTTTATAATAATTTCGGTTTTCACTAAGGAAGAGGATGGGCTCATGAATAAAAAAAAACACAAAAAAAACGAACAGACCTTCTTTTCATAGATGTGATAATATGTAAGGTCTCGTTTCATATCAAAACCCATATTTTCTAAGATCTTTGTTTTTGTATAGGATTTTCAAACCTTGTGTATAGATGTATAATATGGCAGCTTGTGTTTTTTCCCAGTATCTGTGAATAAAATGTTTCTTCTTACAGATGTGAACAAGTTTGGTCATTTTATCATCCAAAATTAAAGGGCTTTTGCCAAGAAAATACAAATCCAGACAAGTGGGAACTTGGGTTAATGAATTACAAGAATGTTTCTTCTTTCACAGAATCACCTCAAATCTGCTTAAATAATTAGAAATTTTTTTTTTAAAAGTGAGGTTATGATAATTCGTCACAGGAAAACTGACATGACACTGGAAGAAGTAATAATATCATTTCTTAAGATTGGTCTTACAAGCCCTAGTAGTTCTCATTTTGGGATAGTAAGATATGAAATGTAGGTGGCGGTTAAAGCACAGCCACCTACCGGATGGCAAACCTTAAGTTGGTTTGTTGCCAATAAAATACAAGAAGAAGAGAAAATGCGGAAGTAGAGCAAACCTCGGACCATAGAGATGATATCATGTCTGTGCCTCAGACAAACAGTGATGATGGCAGAGGTAGTTGAAAATGATGACGTTTGAGTCATTTTTACTTTATCAGCCAATACTGAAGCAAAGTCGGCAGGCAAGGAAATTCTCCAACAAATCCTACATCGGTTCTGTAAGGTTATTTCCTGGAAAACAACAGAAAATTTAGTTAAAGCCCGAATTTTTGCAGCCAGAAGAAGTATAAGGGACACAAAGACTCATTTGATGCGAGTGTGAAAGCTGTTTTTTGCACGTACAAGGCGAGTGAGTAATAACTTGTGAAAAGCTGCTTAAAAAGAAACAGTAGCATAAAAAGGTGCTTAAATGTAAATACTGAAGTTACACATAAATAAATTGTTTAGTGTCAGTTACCTTCTTGCAGAGAACCATGTAGTTGCCTTTGATCACAATTTCATTCAACCAACTGGACAGGAGGTCGACTGCAGGCCTTGATCCATTTCAAGCATTTTATTCCAGACTCGTTTGGGTTTTAGAAATGTAATAAATTGTATTCCGCCCTCTACACGCTTTGGGAAACTGCTGTCGGGATTGCAGCCCATTAGCAATGATGAACCACTGAGGCTCAGTTCCTAAAGATGAGGGCCGGGTACTTCTTGCTTACAAACCTTCTACAATGATATTGACAGGTGCCAATCATGCAAATTCTTGTAGCGTCTAACACCAGAAAGTATTTGCACATTTAAAATTTTTAAAGGTTTTATTTTACAGACTTATTCTTAAACCAATTTGATCAATAGTTTCTTTAAGCACACATGTGCAAAGTAGTAAAATTACTTTTTTTAAATGTTTATTTAGAACCGATGTTTGCCGCTCACAATGCACAAAGTCTCTACATTAAAAAATAGCTGAACGTAAAAAATCATTCCCAGGCATTAAATAAGGCAAGATGGATTAAAAGTTCAAGGAGTAATATTTAAATTCAAAATTCCTCCAGACCAAGAAATTTTAATCAGTGGAGTACAATAGTGTGCAGTTACCTTATTTCTTATATAATTCGAGAGACCTAAGGTATAAGTATTTGAACTAACTAAAACAGTGTCGCTGTTTGAGAAAAGGTCATCTCCAGAAAATCTTTAACATATCTTTTCCATTCTCAGTATGTGATTCACACATCATTAGTAGTGTAACACCTCATACCTCCATTTCCTGTGTAAATAATCATCAGCTTCCTCTTAGTCACCCATAGTAAGGATTGCTGGAGTTAGTTGATAAAATACTGGTCACATAAATGTTTTTGAGAGTGAACTTGTAGAATGATGGAAGATGTCTGCTTTGGCTTGGTCTTGGGCTAGCTGTAGCATCAACCTGCAAGACCGATTAATCTGGATTTAGACCAAACAAAGATGCCAAAAGATTTATCTGCTGCTTAATCTTTAGGATTATATCCTTTCAACAGAACCTCACTTATAAAACCCACAATTTGTATTCCATTAAATGTAATGGCAAAGAAATGAGCAGTTATTTTTATGACCGCTTCTTAAATTTGCTCCAGAAATCTTCTCCAGTTTGTTTTAAAGTATGTTTGGTAACACTTCATTTGAAGGGGGTGGGGGGTGAATAAGACTGTCATGACACTGTCATAAACATGACATAACACCTGTCATGAACATGAATAAGCCTTCATGAATATTTATGACTGTTGTCATAAAGTGTCATTCGGTAAATCATGGCACTTTTAATACAAAGTTGACATTATTCAAAATGTCTTTGTTATGACAACTTGACATTAACCAATAAATCATTACTGTTTAAACTTTACCTTTAATAACATAAAGTTACCTCATTTTTAAAGTGCAATCAGTAATACTTTTGGAACAAATTTATATCAGTTATATCATTCATGAAGGCTTATTCATGTTCATGACAGGTGTTATGTCATTTTTTATGACAGTGTCATGTCAGTCTTATTCACCCCCCTTCAAATAAAGTGTCACCGTATGTTTTTATTTTAATACGTTAGTGACATGCATGGAAAGAAGTATTCACTTTCTAGAAACAGAGAAGTTAGGAAGATCACAGAAACCTTTCTATGAAAGTACAAACTAATTCTACGATAATGCATTTTTTAGCCAATCCCCTATAAATATCTTACGTTCTCAAACAAATCTGGATAAGTTGTTACTTTAACATTTTTTCTTTTCCAGGGTTCAATGTGCTACCGGAGGTGAAATTGGTGGCATTTTCTGTACTTTTTTTCTGTTAACCTGAGTCAGACGAGGCCAAATACTGAACTTACAAAAAGGTTGAATTTGACAAATGGGAAATGAGATTAGAAGAGAAGGTGCAGGTCTGGGGAGATTAATAACTCTCTATCAGAACGACCTGCTGCTCAATATGATACATGAAGTCCTGTTCATTAATATACTGTTACTCTGTGGATAAATTCAGCTTGAAGCTTAATCCTGCTGTGCAATAACATCTTGCTTCCCCCGTTTTAATTCCATTTTGATCAAAACCCTGAGAGGTTAATTTGGTTGACTGGAGAGAGCAGCTGGTCACCATGTTTTAGATGCTGGGGGTGACATTTTCTTTCTGGTTTGGTGAGTTTGGCACTTTTCCCATCATTGTGAAGATTGGCTCATTGTGTTGACAAATCGTATCAAACTGTGTGCAGCGAAACACATAATTTGCACTGGATATACATTTATTTGCAATTAATTATTTTTTGTCCCCCTTGTAGTTTGTTTCATTATCTTGTTGAACTTAAATCACAAAGTGCCTTGCAAAAGTGTTCCCTCTTTAAAACTTTTTCATATTTTGTCACGTTACAGCCATAAACTTAAATGTATGTTATTTGGGATTTATTTTGGAAAAGATCAATAGAAAGTAGTAGATAATTGTGGCTAACATTTGTATTTTGCTGCCTTTAATATATCACTGACTAAAACCAGGTACATTTGCTTTTGGTGGGCCTAATGGATATTTAGGCTTTGTGATTTTATGTTGGTATAAACACAGTTGTTTTGTGAACTCAGAACTTTGTTGAGAATAAACAGCATCATGAGGAAGAAGGAACAGGACTGAGAGGTCAGCAAAAAGGTTGTTGAGTATAGAACAATAAGAATGGTTTGATTTTTTTTTTTAAAACATACCCAGATAAAGTTCCTAAGTTTTTCCTAGACAATGTTGGGAACACAGCAAACATCTAGACAATGGTCCTTTGAACGACTTTAAATGTGCTTGGATTCATTACATAATCGTATCGTTTGTATGGGCACAAAATTAATTAATCAGATGTCTTGTGTTTTCATGCACCAGGCTTTATTCAGAATAGAATCACTGACACGTGCTTCTATTTTCTAAAATGGTAAAATTTCCCTAAAAAACACGGAAAAATAAGTTGTTCTTCCATCTGTGTTGAACCCCCGCCCCAGAATAACCCAAAGTAGTAGTGTGCTTGTTCTGTGCCAGGTTCTAATAATGGTTGAGATGTTACTCCACTTTCTAAAGAACAAACTAAGCAACACATGCTGTTGGTCTTCTTGCATTATGGAACAAGAGATTGGAAGGAAATAAACATCCTTCAAAGTTCTGTGCTGACTCCAACTACTGCACTTCCCTCTGTAACGTTCAATTAGGTTAGTGTGCCGCAATCAGAACAAGTATTTACGCTGTTTGGAGGCTTAATCGGCATAAACCACCCCTTAGAATATTCTAAAATTCTACAATTTTAGAATATTCCCATTGGGACACATGACATATTTTTATTCCCATAGCCCGTTCATTCTGAATGTCCACTTAAACGTGCCAGTTGTGGTCAACATATAAAACCTAACATTCTGAAATGAAATATGATGGGGGCAGCATTGTGCTGGGGGGAATCTTAAATTTAGATAAGCTGAGATTTGATGGGAGCATGGCAAACCTGCAAAGAACCCTGTTCAAAGCTGCAAAAGATTTGAAACTGAGCCAGAAGATCACCCTGCAGCAGAATATTGAGACCAAACTAGTAAACAGAGTTAGAATGGTCCAGTCAACAATGAACACATATGACACACTTTTCAGTTTTTAAAAAAACTGTGATCATCACTTATTACTTTCTTTTACTTAATACTTACCAATTTGCTGAAAAATTGAGAGAAAACACAATGAAATTTGAGAATGTAACGTGACAGGATGCATAAAGGTCAAGGGTTGCAAAAACCTTCACAAGACACCGTGTGTGCCAGAGTTGAAACAGTTGGCTGAGGCTGTTGCAGATGTCTTGACGGTCTCTGTCTGAGCACATCCAGTCCCATATGACCTGACTTGCCTCAGGGCTCTTATCATTAGCGGGGGAGCCAGGGTGTTTGTGAGAATAAAAATGAGTTCACTGAAAAGTCACAACCTCCCCCCCTACACCAACGTAGCACTAAGCAAGGGTTGTGATGCTCTGAATTATCCGACTACATTTTCTTAAGTTAAGTTTTTCTTTAATTCCTTCAAAACTCAGGTCTTTGTAACACCCTTATGTGCAGACTGTGATTTTCTTATTCCATTAAAATCTCATTACAGTTTTAAGGCTGCTTTACTCTCTATTTCATGTCTTCAGTCAGATATTTTCGAAATGAGTTCTTTTTGCTTAATTGACACTTCAAAGAAAATAACTTTCCGTGTCTGTTTTGCGTATTTTTGTTTTACATACATTCCCTAATTATACATTAAATTACCTCATGTTTGGAGTCAAATCTGCATCATGGGCTTCAGATGCATTTTTACGAGGAAAGCGGGCTTTTTGAACTCTCACTTCACCATACTCACTTTTAGTGGCAGTAGCTGGCTCAGATTGGGATTTACAGCTCTGCAGTCACCCAGATTGGTCTGAGCAAACCAGGCTTGCTCTTTGAAGAACAGTCATAAACCTGACCACATGCTGCCACTTTTTCCCCATAATTACAACAAGCTGGTGTGGAAGGGAGTCCTTAAATGATCAGAGGCTGGCCAAAACGTTAACCTCACACACAGTCTTTAACTGCGCTTCGGGGGGGTCGTAACTATTGACATTTCCATCCACAAAACAGACTGCATGTGTAAGGGGTTTCGCAGAAACCTTGCCTGAAAGCTTTCCTCCGTCTCTGTTGTAAATTCTTTTAGGATGAGTGATCATTCAAATCTATTAACGTGCTGCCACAGAGAGTAAATTAAAACAATCTATTCATTGAGGATTTAATTGATCGGACTTTTTAAAAATTGCCTAAACATGTTTGGTGTGTTTAATTCAACAGAACATCTAGATAAGGGAGGAAGACATTGCAGTCAGAAGCTGTTACACTGCAGATAATGCACAGCTCATAACTTAACACATTAATATAAATTATGTGAATTAGCTCCCTTGTTTCCCCCGTGTGTTGACTTCCTGAGTCGTCATCCGGCCTATCTGGTTTGCACAATAATGAGAAGCAGGATGTGGGTCATGAGTTCAAATGGCCTGTAAGCTGCCAAGTTAATGAGTGCTTAGGTAATAAAGACGCTCACTCAGTGACACCCACACAGACCGCCACTGATGCTGTCTGACTGCGAACAGGCAGTGCTGTTCTCTTGATAACGTCTCCTTAAAACTATACGGAAATAAATCAGAAGCAAGTGGGTTTGCATGGGAGATTTTTAAACATTTCTTAAACGGAAACAAGCATACGTTAATTAAAACGTCTGCCGCAAACTTCTTTATCATTGCGTTATCGTTTTGGTTAGTACATCATGTGCTGACCTT
Source organism: Poecilia reticulata (assembly GCF_904066995.2). Lineage (NCBI taxonomy): Eukaryota > Metazoa > Chordata > Actinopteri > Cyprinodontiformes > Poeciliidae > Poecilia > Poecilia reticulata. Next base: position 20,059,673 of record NC_088851.1, read on the forward strand.
GTCGAAGAAAGCACTAACCTTGTTTTTTAATCTGTGCTCTGTGGCCCCCTGGTCCAGATCGCTTGTAGATAACCAGTGATTTACATAAAGGCTTTGTTTTGAAAACATTGCTTTAAACTGCTTTCAGAATGCTGATGTTGGACTTTATGTGCACTGAATATTCATTGTAGTTTAGTTTGGTAGCAAGTGAACACAAAAATAAAGTCTTTTGCTTTGCCAGCGGTTTACTGTGTTTCAGAACATTGTCTACAGGTGAATGGGTTGATGTTCTACTTTCCTTTTTAAAAAGGTTTGCAGATTAAGTTCCGGACTTACTACCCGTAGAAATAAACTGACTGCTTGGACGGTAGCTGCTTTGTACACGGCCTTGAAAAAATTTGGTTTTGGTTTGACTTTTATTTTATGACCCGAGTAATATATCCATTAACTCCCTCTCTCTTGGATTCAGGCCATTTGGAAATGTCACACAGAACATAAAGTTTCTCTTTCTGCCAGTGATATGATGATTTATTGGCTTTATTTTGTACTTTCATATGTTGTTGCTGTCTGTGCTGTCTGTGCTTGTGCACAAAATCTGCAGAAAAGGTATTCTTTTAACTCAATCCTACTTTTTTTTACATTTTACTTTTAAAAGTCAAATGTAGACAAAAGCTCTTCAAGTTGTACTGAAAAAAAGTAAGGCATCACAATAAAATGAGCCAGGTTAAAACAAAAAATACAATCCAAAACATCTGACAATACGGACAAAAAAATAATAAAAATAATTTTTATAAGCACTTGATATAAATACATTACAATGTAAATCACATGCTAGAGGAGCTGCAGGTGAATACAGTGAAAAAAAGCTTAATTAAACAAGTGCTTAAACTGTTTTATAGCACAACATAAATAATTGTCATAAATAAATCTTAATTTTAAAGAATGAGGTGTGTATTGGAATTTTTGTATCATAACATGAATATCATCAACCACAAAAATGGATTTTATATTTTGTATGCATCATAAAAAGTCTACTCAACGGAGCAGGTTTTCGAGGAAAGTCACAGATGCTGGAATTATGACATGAAAATAAATCCTAGTTAGAACTCATGCTGCCTCACTGCCATTGGGGCTGATTTTCAATCCAAGAGATTTACTTCCTTGCTGGGTTTCTCTCTTCTGTGATCTAATGGTAAAGCTTTTGATAATCCAGACGTTGAACACGACCTCAAGCTGTGAGCTCAGGTCAGGACACATTTCATTCTTTTCTGTTTCTCACTTAGTAGCCCTTTGTCAGGGGTGTCAAACTTCAGCCTTAGAGGTTCAGGGTCCTATTGCAATTTTTTAAGTGTCCCAAATCCAACATGCCTCACTCGACAGACTGAATTATCTACTGTAGAGCTTCATACACTCAAGCTCTACAGTGTCTTGTTAATGGCCTAATTATGTGATTCAGGTGTATTCATCTGAAAGTTGTACAACACCAGCTCTTCACTTTGACATCACTTTGTCTCCGTTAACTTTTTTTTTTTTAAATACAGAGCAGACTAACATATTTTATGGATCATCTGACCAGTTTCATTCATGTTTGACACATCCCATTCAACAGACTACGGCGCCAGCCAGATGATCTGTCTTTTTCTTAATTTGAACCTGAAAGTCTCTGAAACAGCTGGTTTTGTGTGCATTAGTTAATCCAGGAGGCATTCAGTGCTCATTTGAGGACCTGTTTTGTTTTATTTTCTTTAGATAAGGTCTGGTCTCCTGCATGTTTTAGCGTTGTCTCTGCTGCAACAAAACTGATTCACAAAGCTAAATTACCTCCTCAGTATGTCATTAAGGTCTGCAGGGGCCTGATTAATAAGTATCGTGTTGATTCAGGTGTGTTGAACTAGGCGAAGGTCTAAAATCTGCAGGATACCAGCCCTCAGGGAATGAACTTGGACACCACTGCATATAGTCATAAAATATAGAAGTAAAATATTTAAACCACACTCCATACCAGTAGGTGGCGGTAATGTTGCCAACTGCCATTAAAAATCAAGAAGAAGAAAAATATTTGCTAGAAACACTGATGTCAAAAACTGTACAGTCAGTCATCCTATCAGGTTGTGGATGCTCAAAAGATGTTTTTTTTTTTGTTTTTTTATTAAATGATAAACAGTATACAAAGACTCGTTGAGGTACAAAGAACGTGGGGCTAAAAATTAAAGACAACGACACTAAGGCATGTGAATTAAAAAGCAAGAGAAGTTAAAACAAAAGAAGCGCAGAGATACTTGCAGTTACTTTTTTTGCATAAACAGACTTCAAAAGTTTCAATGAGGTGTAATATGCTCAACAGATGTGCAGACATAAAGGGAGGGAAAAACTACTTTTTTAATTGGTCAGTGACTTTATAACCAGCAGGCACCTCTGATCTTAAATTTTAGTGATCACCAGGAAAATCTTGGGTCTCTTTCACCAGTGGGCACCATCTGGTGGACAACAGAACCTCAGCTACAGGGGGCTACCCACACCCCGGAGGACACCAGCAAGAGGCTGATCATAAAAGGTACTTACTTTACACTCTGAGAGAATACCATCATTTTCTGATTGTATATATTTTTTTATGCACTGCATAGTCTATTTGTCTCGTGTTCTGCATTTTGATAGTTTTATCTATTTGAAACTCTTCTTCTGGCATTGTTTATCTCTTTTAAATAGCCAAAATATAAAAAAGTTATGGGTTTAATTGTCCCAGTGGAACCATTGGCACATGAATTCAGCTCCAAAAAAGAGTTGAAAAGGGAAGCAGGTGGTTGTAATGAAAAATTACAGTAGAATGCCAAGAAAAACAGTGTAGCTCCCAAAATCTGAAAAAAAGTAGAGACAAAGAGTATCATCTTATCTTACTTCAGGTTGTCAAACAAAAACAATGTTTAACATATTTTCTTTAAAAGTGCTTCTTCCTCTAAGTGACATTTGAAAGATTTGATCATTCAAGATTCTGTTTAAGATGTGATTGTGGGTCTTTTTATTGCTTCTGTGTTTTGGGCTGAAAGAGGTCTTTCCAAATTAAACAATAAAAAAGCCTTAAGCTAAATTCTAATTAAAACTGAAGTTTAGGGATTATCAAAAGAGAAGCACTTTCTTGCTGACTGTGTAAAGCACAGGAAAGTCACAGGATCTCATTAAGGATGCATTGCAATCTGTTCACACACCGGCCATAAAATACTTAATACATGTAAACTGCCTTATTTTCCACACATAGTACATTTTAAATGAAAAGCCTCATCGGGATGTAATCTGAAGTCTGCCAGTGACTCTTTATTTGTGAAACCATTTACCTAATGCATATTGCTTATGGAGGAAGCCACCTGTGAAGGCTTTGAAAGATTTTCGGACACATTTACATGACGATTATTAAACATCCAGTTTTAGCTTGAATGATTTTAGTTTTTCAACATCTATTTGCTTTTTTGATCCTCATGCTTTCACTCCAGGATGCTCTTGATGAAATAAGACTTTAATTTAGGCCTATGTGTTGGTACTATAAAATAATTGGAATGCATATCTGTAACATTGTTCATGAAACATCGGATTTTTATTTTTTCCCCAGAGCTTTGATTGCTCTGTGAGGAACCTTTATGCATTGAATAAAGCTGTCTGCCAAGATGAATGGCTTCATACATGTTGACGACCTTTAAATGTGATAAATTTTCCCTTTCATTTGTTTTCTCACTTTGAAAATGAAAGCCAAATTGTAATGCTCTGTCCAGGGTTTAAAAACAGCAGCTGATGCCTGTGAGAAATTGCCAGATAACAAAATTCAAACAAGATAGTCATTATTTCTGTAGGGCAGATGTGAAACTATTTGTTCAATGACAATTCCACTTTTAAAAGAAGGAAATTGGCTTTGCAATCAGTCTTTCCATATTGCATGAAGTTTTGCTATAATTCTCCAAAGACGGACATTATATTTAGCAATTATTTATACTTTAACAGTTCCTTGGAAGAGTAGTAGTAGCAGCAGAACTTTTTCTGTATCCTTCAACAGATTTGTACCTCAATACAATCCTGTTTCAGAGGTCAACAGAGAATCCCTTTGATTTCATGCCTGGTGTTTGTGCTTATATGCAGGTGTGTGGCTTTGAGAATAAACTACAATCAACTGAATATACTTACAAATAGACTCCATTTAAGTTGTAGAAACAACTCAAGGATGATCAGTGAGAACAGCTCAATTGTTACCTTCATGACAAAAGTTGTGAATTCCTGTGTAAATGTGATTTTTTTTTTTTTTTGGATTTCGTTTTTAGATGGGTATTTATGTGTAGAATTTTGAGGAAAGATATTAATCTAATCTAATTTGGAATAAGGCTGTAACATACAAAGCCACTGTGGATCTTCAAATATTAGAATGAGTCAGAATTGTGCGTCGTTTTTGTCTGTCACTTTGTATGAGTTGTCAGGCCCTTTCTCTTTAGGCGCTTCCGTTACAGCAGCGAGTGTCCCCTTCATTTGGTTTGCTGAGACGCAGTGTATTGTCTGCAGACAGTTTCCGAAGCACCCCACTGGTGACAGCCCAAACACTGTCTTTGTGTTCACTCTGTCTCGCACATTATTAAGAGTGGGATTGGTGCTGGTTGTTGACAGGAGCCTGTCAGGACTTGTAATTTCTCAAGTGGAATACATGCAAGTGAAAGGGTTAATTACTCCAAAAAAAAACAAAAAAACCCTTCTTGCCTCACAATTCCCGTCGCAGCCAATCACGTCCAAGACGCGTACAAATCAAACGTGTGATGGCAGCTCTGCTGCGTGGCGACAGTTGCTGTGATGGCGGCTTGGCTGGCAGGATGTGCACGTCCTGCTGTTTGTCTCTGAGTTGGTTGGCAGGCTGGTGGTGCAGTCCCCCCTTTCTCTTTTACTGCTGTTCATTCATAGCCAGAGGATAATAAATGTGTTCTTTGAATTACCAACAGACTGCATCGGTCTTGCTTGTGTTTGTGCTTCATTAAAGCTTGGAATCGTAAAAATGGAAGCCGTTTGTCTGCTGTTCAAACACTAACACAGAAGTAGGTTAATATTTAATCCAAGTAATTAGATGGGAAAACACAGTATCAACTGGGCTGACGATTGTTTATAATTGTGAGAAACTTTTTATTACTGATTTGATTAAGCCAGAGATGGCTTGACAACCTGCCTGAGGAGTACTCCTCCTCCTCCTCTTCCCCCTTTACAGGTGAAGAAGGGTGTATGGCATCACAAACCTGAAAGAATAATGGGGGATATGGAATATAAATGGAACCAAAAACAGGAAGACCATTTGCCTTACTGAGTTGCCAAAAGTCCAATCAGACTGTCAAAATTGGGTTGGGGAATGTTTTTGTTTAGTTTGTACACTATGAAAGTTATGAAAACTTAAATCCCTAAAATACTGTTGGTCGGTTTTCAAGATTAAGCAAAATGCTGATCAGCAACTATAGGAAGTGGTTTATTTCTGTAACACTTATAAATATATTTTTTATTGTTTTGAGATTTTTTGGATAAATTGGTTAATTTAAAAATGTGTCCGTTTTTTTTTTTAGTTTCCAGGACAAGCCAAACTTTGATGATCTTTTATTTTAGACCCTAAATGATCATTTTTAACCAAAGTATTAATGTCGTTTAAATATTATGGTGACCTGCAGTCAAAGCTTGTTAATAACGTCCATCATGCTGCTCTCTGAACTGCTTTTATGTAGTTTGCTTTAGACCAGTGTGACCTTTTTCCCTGCATCAGATTCCTACATACATTTTCTCACATCAGGTGCGCAACCTGCGATTACGGCCGCAACGAGCAGAACTGCTTAAACAGGCAGACATGACCATGACAGACTGGAATACAGCAGTGAAGGCATACATTTTTGAATTGTATCTGTACATTTGTGAATGACGTACTGTTAATGTGAAACAATAACTTTATGATTTAGGAATATCACAGACTCCGGGGATGACATTTATTCTACTGGAGGAACACGCTATTATTTTCCTTTATGATTATTTGCCTCTGTGGAGTCCCGTATGGAAGATGGTAAAGTTTGCACATTCCCTGATGCATTAAGATCTGAGTTGCAGGAATTTTTTTTTATTTTTTATTTTATTATGCTTTTTATGTTTGATGCCACAGAATTTACATCAGTGATGCTTGGGTGTTTGCCATGGTAAGAATAATTCTTACAGTAAACAACAAAATCAGCATTATATCACTGAAACGTCTGTTTCTTTCAAAGAAAAGGGCATTGTTCAGGAGGGCAATGGAGAGATTATGTTTGGTGCCAATTTCCCCAAGGTAATGTTCATTGTGTTTTAGTATATGTTGTTCCATAGCAACCAACATGAAAAGCTTTTATTGATTTTCCTCAGAAGCAAATTAGGCCTCACCCAGGAGCAGACATGCAATTCACTCTTGGCGGCTTTTGTTGCACCGTGAGCAACCTTCAGCAGATATTTCTTCTCCTCTGTAATTACCACAGGTTACCTGAATGGCATGTCGCAGAGTGAGCTGCCCTCATAATTACCTGTCAGCAGTTTTAAGGTGTTGCTCATTGATTAGATCATGATCGCTAACAGGACGTGAAATCTCGCTGTCTTGCGTTTATATAGGTAACAATAAATCCAGGTTTTATATCACCAGCTGAGACCGCTTGCGTTTTTCTACTCAAATGGGCAAAATAAACCATGTTGGAGAATAACCTTATAGGAGAACAGCAGGAGATGTTTTCAGTTTGCTTGAGTTTCTTTTTTGCTGGATTTTGCCAGAAGTATGACCACTGATCTTGGGCTAAATTTACTTCAGAGCTCTTAAAAGAACCTGAATGATGAGACGTACTGCCTGTCAGTTCAAAGCAGATTTATCCGTGTAGTGCCGAACAATGAATGTCATCTCCAGACATTTTACAAAACTCAGAGATCCAATCTAATAAAGTGTCTACATAGGTCCGAATTCAATTTAGATCAATCCATTTCATTCCAGTCCAATAATATCGTTTTCCAGAGTAAATTTCAATAGAGTGGTACTCTTTCCATTTTCAGAAGGGTTAGGAATACTTTTGCAAGGTACTGTAAATTATGTCAAAATCAAGAAGCAAAATGTTACATGGCGGAATTGCACTCGGCATTGTGTTTAGTTCATTGTATCAGCAAAATAGCTATGAAAATCTACTAAGACAAATTGGTATTAGAGGAGTACAGCTGGCAAACAAAATATTCTAATGACACATAACTCTTGCTCATTGCCTAATGTCTTCAACAGATTAATGTGCAAAATTGTTTATTGATTTATTTACAAAAGCCTGTTAATCCACAAGCAAACAAAATCTTTCAGAGTCTTAGCGGTTGCAGCGTTTTAATATCGCAAAGGGATTAGGAGGATGATTGCTGTGTATTAAGTTTATATGTCTTAGAGCATTATATTGTGCCATTTTTAAAACCTTGAACAAATGAATAATTTTATATCGCTGCCTGATCAAACCTGAAGAAAGAAGCGGTGCACCAAATATATTACTGTGGCTCCTTTGTTCAGTTGTATCGTGTCTTAGGGAATGCAATGAATCTAGGTGGACAGGTGGGTCTGTAGCCACAGGCATGTGAACCTGAAGCAGCTCTGCGATCCAGACCTTGTGCCTGGGAGACTTGGCGGATGTGCAGCGGTCTCTCCCCTTCCTTCCATCTCTACTGCTCCCCAAACACAGTTGTTCATGAATATGGATGGCAAGCAAAGGCTCCCTGGCATCATTAATGTGCCACAAGCCCATATAAATCACATCACCATAAAATCTCCAAATGCTCTGATAGGGAAGGTAACAACTAGCTGGAGTTAACACGACAAATAATTTATGAAGATAAAAACCGAGTGGGGTGTTGGTTAGCGTCTTGTTCCACGGTTTGATTAGTCCCTAAATGACTTTGCAGTTGTGTAATGGTTTTAAAAGCTTTGGATAGCTCGTGTTACAAGGTTGGCCGCAGTCACACCCGCGCATCTTTACTGAGATGCTGAAAAGCACTTGTGCACAGATGACACAAAATCCACACAGCATGGGGAAAAAGATCCAATCTTTAGTTTAATGAAAGACATAAAACATTATACTGTCTCCAATGTGGTAAACTATTACAATAGCGTTTCCTTACAAATCATATAATCACTTTATGTTATGGTACATAAAATAGTGTAAACTATAAGTGCAGGTAACCGGAATAAGTTCTAAGTGTGTAAGTGTATTTTAAAATGTTAGTAATTGACGGGATGTATTTAATGGCGTGGAAAAAAAGTTTGCAGGCGGTAAATGGTGCTTGTCGTGTCAGTTTGTAGAAACAAAGACAAGTTCTGACAGGGGAGTCGAGCGTGCAAAACCAGGACTCATTTCAAAGCAGATATTTTCCAACCTGAAGTGACTCCAGTCTTTTTTTCTATTTTGTTCTTTTATTATTTTTTATTTCATTTCCCATTATTTTATTTGACTTTACATTTCATTACTTTAACAGCATGCATCATGCACATCATTCAGCCACATTTCATTTTAGCATCACCTGAAAAGCAGGTGGACTGAAGTCACTGAAAGTGGATTGCTTCTTCCACGGCGGTCGGTATCTTTGTGTCTGGTTCACAGTGATGACTTCATCAAAACGAGCAGGTTACTCAGAGTAGATCCGCTTCTCCTCCACATCGAAGGGAGTGGTGAGATGGTTTGGGAATCTGAAGAAGATGCCCACTGGGGGATTCCCTTTGGAGGGTCTCCAGGCAAGGAGATCCTGAGGCAGAATCAGAACATGCCAGAGCGACTGTGTCTCCCTTCTGGCTAAGAAACTCCTTGGGATTCCCAGAATGAAGGTGTCTGAGGCAAGGGAAACCTGCAATGTATGTTTTCCCTTTCATAAATGAAATAATTTTTGAACTACTTTTCATATTTTCTGAGGTTATCTTTGTCTTTGTGAAATGCCTTTGAAACCTTTAACGGTGACAAAGCCAAATGAATTAAAAAAAAATCTGTCTGTGTACCCGATCTCCATCCTCAGTGTGAGGCATAGAAAACTACTTTCCTTTTTCTCCTGAGACACAAAGTAAGGCCCCTCTTCTGTGTTCTTTTGAATTCGGTGTAAATAGGAGGAAGTTTATTTGGAAGAAATGCTATAACCCTCACCCATATTCAGTGTCTACTGTATGGTAAGCTTTACTACTAGGTTATATCACCTCTTCAAAACATCACATAGGCTTGATGAAAGGAAATGCTGTGTTTGATGGATGAGTTCTCTCCACTCAAACTCAGCCATAAATATGAAGTGCTTCAAGCACCTCCTCTCTTCTCAGTAACTTCAGACAAAGTTCCTTGCAGGGGGTCTGCAGTGAATTCTGGGGGAAGGAGGTGGGGCTGCCACAGTGCCATCTCTCTTCAGTTTTCCCTTTGAAAGAAGCCATGTAAAATTCATTGTTTTCACCCTGCAAAAGATGGATCAAGATTTCTGAAGCTCATCTCTAAGGTGGAGAGAGGGATGGTGCCATGGCTTTGTGCTGGGATGTTTTTCTTCTATCTCCCATATTTTCCAATAAAAGCTAGTATCCATGATTCAAATTCTCAGATAATATATTTCATAATCAATTATAGAAGCTGGCTGTTTTATATAAAGGAGTTAAGTATTTTTTTAATAATTCAGGGTTGTAATAGGCATCAAAAAGTTGAGACAAATGCATGTTTCCCATTGTGTGTTGCCATTTTTTTTCAGGAGCTAGGAACTGTCAAAAGCTGTGTTGTATCTGCTTGTGCTTGCTGTAAATTATTTGCAAAATATTGCATTACAGTGATAGCAAAGTTATTTAAATTTCCTGAACTTTTTTTTTCATATAACAGCCAAGAACAACAATGAAAATTTTCACAATTTCATATAGAAGACCATCATTATCATTATCATTATTATTATTATTATTATTTATTTATTTTTACAAAACAGAGCATGTGGCATGCATTTCTATTCAATCTCTCTGAGTCACTACTTTTTGTAGAAGCTCTTTTCACTTGTGGTGCAGGTCCTTTGTCTAGAGACTGACATTTACGCATTTCCTCAAATTCTGTCAGATTGGCTGGAAAGCATCTGTGAAGGTCAGTTTTCAACTCTTGCCATTTATTTAATTAAGGCAAATTCAAATCTCGTCTGACTGGAGCAGTTTTTTATATTTTTTTCAGGTCTTTGCCTTGTCAGCTACAAGGCTTGTGCCAAACTGATTACTTGTTTGTTTTATACTTCATTAAAGGCTAAAATTGTAGATTTTACAATTAATTCCGGGGATGTTGTTGAATAATCGAATCACGGTTGAAGCTACTGCTCAGCTTTATTCCGGACTCTGTTTGTTTTTCAAATAAACCTTTCAGCTTACATTTGAGTTTATTTCAGTGTACCAGAACACCCTTTCAGATTTTTAATTGTTAAAAAAAATCTTCAACAGAACTTCCCATCATGCAGTTGAACAGATCTGGTTGCTTCTCCAAGGCACGGTATGTTTTTAATTTGTATTTTAAACATCTTTAAATTAATACTGCAAAAATAGTTTTAATCATAACCAACATTTGGCTAATTGTTTAATGTGTGTGTGTTATTGTGCAGCTGGCTGCTGTGCAACCATGGTAATGAGTGTTTTATTATTGGGTGTGCTGCTTCTTTCTTCATGTTTGATCAGGCAGTGAATTCCTTGGAGACTCTGTTTACGAGCAAATCCTCCATTTAAAACGATAGAAACCAGCAAATTTGCCGAAAATGATATCCCCTAACTCAATTAAGACAACTTTAGAGCAATCCTTGCCCACTTTATTGCAAATTACATTAGCTGAAGCCATATTCGGTTATTAAGCAGATGATGTAATTACAACTACAGGTTGGCTGTTAAAGCTATTATCAAGCTGAGTGAATATTCCCTGATCAAATTAGGATGGTGAACTTCAACCCCTCTGCTTTGTCTAAAACTAGATTTATCTGTGCAGGACATGGCTACTCCTCGATTTATCCTTGACTTGTCTCTCACAGCGATATTGGTTTCCAATGATCTCTCACTGGCTTCTCTTAAATCTAACTTTGTCATGACTTGAGTTCATTAAATTATCTGCTTTCAAACCTTAACATGCATGATTTATCAATGTCACTACAGCTGAACAATCAGATGTTTGACTATATCATAGATGAGACGTATTTAGGGAAAATTGTTCCCAAAAGAGAAATAATTAATAATTTGGTATATTCTCTTCTCCAACCATTACGGCTCTATTAGAGAAGGTGAACTAGTCAGGTTTTCATTGTTAGGTGGTTTTACTCCCGGATAGGGGTCATTATTATTGCCCTGGGTGAGGATTATAGGAGACCTAACAAGATATACATTTGGGTGAAGATGTAGGTAAAGGAAGGCTGGGCATGGATTGACTTCCTAAATGTAATTACACCCACTCAAGGGAGCGAAGGAGACAGAGATGGGTCGGGGATCTGAGGGTGGGATGTGACAGCCTCACAATAGAAAGCAGAGGACTGTCAGCAGACCTGCCTCTCAGGGTGCGGGTCGCCCTCATGGCCTTGGGCCCCAAACAGTAGATTAAAACATCCTGGCCTGGGGGCCTGGATCTGGCAAACCAAAACATGGCAGAGAAGTTGACATTCAAATAATAGGTCACGAGGAAGATGCATATTAGTCATTGGTATTCTAGTGCTCTGCTAAGCACAACCGCAGGATCCGCTTCCATTCATTTACTGAAGCAGATTTAAATAGTTCTATGATGCTCTATTTCATGTTTAACGTTTTGAAGACTTTGGTAATCTGTTGGTATAAAAGTAGGAGCTACAGAGTGCCCACTACGTGGATGGCACTCCCACCCACAAAATGAATGCAAAGATTGGAAAAGAAAAGCTCTTTGATGAGGGGCAGGACCCAGCCCCCAACTCCCCCCCAATCACACTTCTTCCCTCCCTTCTCATCTTTCTTGCCCTGTGGAGTTAATCTGACTGAGGGGGGTGGCGGGTGGGCAGCATCAGTCAATTTACACATGCAGCAGCTTCTCGTGCACGGTGCCGTCTACTCCGTCATGCCTGTGTACTCCCCCCTTCCAGCTCTTTATGTGTAGACTTGTTTTCCCACATCTGTGTGTGCAGTATTTCTTTCTGCATGCATTATAGAGGAACCCTATCATGTACAGGGAGGTGGAGGAGAGTCCAGCCGCAGCAGGTGCGATGGGTGAGCGTAAAGGCTTTAGGAGGGGTATAAGGAGAGCTCGTGAAATTCAAACTACCGGTACACAAATTTCTTGTCAAAGTGAAGACTGTCTTGCGAAGCACTATAGTGTGATTGAAATATTATGTTGGCAAAATTCGTGTCAATCACTCTGGAGTCTATGCAGAACGGAACAGAGTTTTGTGTATTTTCTTTTTTAAATCATTGCTTTAAACTAAAACAATGTATCTTTACCATTCATGATGCCAAATAAGGATAAGTAAGGTGAAGAATTATTGTGGCGATCTGGTCAATATTTTTGTTGAAGCAGAAAGAAGATACCACTGTATACTTATGTGTACAAATTTTGCAAGTCATCTCATCATTGCAACAGTGCTAAATTTTTTTATATTTTTCTGATATCATAGTTTTTGAGTTCACATCTAAAACGATTCTTGTTTCATTCAGAACCATCCAAACACCTGTACTTTTGTGTATGTTGTCTTTACTGTAAAGCCATAAAGGACAAAGTGTTTATTTTCACCAAAGCTTTTTCACCAATATATAAGTAAAGGAACATGTCTTATCCACACTAAAATTGTTGATCTTAGGTGCTAATAAGTAGCCCATCATTGTGAGTCTACTAAAAAGAAAACTATGTTGTTCATCTTTTAGTAATTTTAGCTTTGCCGTTAAGAAGCCATGCTTCTGCTTCCTGCTGCTGTTTGCTCGATAAAACCTCCAAAGTGATTTCTCACAATTTGGGAGGAAATCCAAACAATGTGGCCCATCAATTTTTCTCCACAAGGCTTGGCTAGATCCATTAAATCAAAGTTCATCTCAGTCTGACGTTAATTATTTAATGAATGGCATCTGGACTTTGTGTGGCTGTGCATGCAGCTGAGCTGAGGCACACACAGAGCCATTTGTGCCTGTACACGCACCATCTGAGATGTTTGTTGTTTATTGCATTTGTTAAAAATGTATATTTTTCCAATTGAGCACCGAGGACGGCCTGTTTTGTTTTCTGCAACCTAATTAGAACATCGAAACCTCATAGATTCATATATAGAGATAGTCCTCTTTTTCAGATTTTTAGGCCAGTCTCTTCTAAGCTGCTGGTCAAAGGTGAAGGAGAAAAGACCCCTCCTCATTTACACAATGATGCTTCAGCACTTTGCACGACTCCCCATGTCAATAAGAGCCTGCCACCACCTCGTGCAGCCTGTCAAAGTCAATAGACTTAACTGACATGACATGTTCTGCACCAGTGATTGAATTACAGGCCACTTCTCTGCCATGATTGTCTTGCTGTCATACCCATGTTAATCTTGTTGTGGCCGCTGTCCATCACATCTTCATGGGATGCAACAACGAAATAAAAGAGCAAATTATATATTTTTTATATTGTTTTAGGAAGCCCATTTGATACTGTTGGTAAAGGGGCTTTAACTTCTATGGCAAAATAGATTAGATTATGGTCAACATGAGAATCTCAAAAATGTCACAAGCAGTTTTTATCAATCATATTTTTATTTTAAAACATAAACTCAAACCAAACGATATAATAAACACCTGCTAAGTTCAATAGTAGCATTCTGACACTAGCGGGTTGATTAGTTAAGCTGTCTGCTCGAGTCGTGAGCTTGCAGTCAGCTGCTTAAGAGTGATGCGGGACCAGGGAAGAACCCAGCAACACTCTTCATCTCTCTGGAGAATCCCAAAGTGTACTATCAGGCTTGTATGGTCATCTCAACCAGTTCTTGGTCTGATATATGTAGCAAGAGTCCTCAATGTCATCTTTCAGTGTTTCCAATAAGTGTCTAAACATCTACTTAACATTTTGCCACTAAATAGTTTTCTTTTGACAAAAAACTTTATTTGTAACCACAGAAAGAGGCCAACTTTCAGCTGGTGCAATACCCCACATCATCACAATTATGATAGTTCCTTCCTGTTGACTCCAAAGGCTCTTTACATGTCAGAAAAGTGTAATTTCAAAAATAATCTGAGACAAAAAACACAAATGGCAGGTGTCAGTTATGTTATGTACTTACAATATTTTTTTTTCTGGCTCTACAATGTAATCATACAGGTCCTTTAAATTGGGGTATATTATCAGAAGCTGCAACAAGGTGGGGTGGACCAGAATAATATGCACAAATATCTGCAGTATAAATATGTATCACTCCATGGATAAACTATTTATGTAATGTATACAGTATTTTTATGTGCTCAAGCTGCTGCACCACATTTTCAGTGAATGATTACTTGGAATGTGCAGTATGTAGTAATTGCCGTGAAGAGGTGCTGTGGACTGAATTATAATTACTGGGTGTGAATAAATACTCACTAGAGATCTGAATTGGAAGGTATTTCCATGTAATAACTGATATTTACAGTAAACTCTAGTGCTGGTATAATTCACCCTGTATAAAAATATCAGCTGAGTCCAGCTTCTAAGCTTGTGTAAAACTTAAATACAGTGCAGTATACTATCGCTACTGATTCCTGTTTGCTCAAGATTTAAAAAACATGTGATTCTGCCTCACGAATACATCAACGCTGAGAAAACCTACCAATACACAATATAACACTTGTTATTCACAGCCTGAGATGCTTCAAATATAGATTTTTTTTCTGGTCTTTTTATGCAAAACAACAAACCTGCTGGCTACAATGCAAAAAGTGAAAGCACAGAGTACAGCTGTAAGCCTGTTCAGTGTCTATTCTGTGTTTTTCCTCAGAATTTGCATCAGTTCCCACATAAGCCAATGGTAAATGTGTAGTTTCCTGCAATATAAAAACGCTTAAACTGCACTCAGCAGTATGAGGTTGCTCTCTCATCTAATCAGAGTAAATGCCTCACAAGTGTAAATTTCCTTTTACAGCCTGTCAGGCCTCAGGAAAATACACAGCAGCACAACTTCAGAGGAACTCCTTGATGGCTGTAATTCACCTGCCGCAGTTTTCAAAACCTCGTAGCTCACCTTGGCCCTCTCGTCTTTGCCTGGCCTGGCACGTGTTATTTAACGTGGAGATGAATGGTCGTTTGGGCGCTGCTCGTGTGTCACGACGTAAGTCGTGATAAATAACACGAGCAGGGCTGACGACGCACGGGACAGTAAAGAGTAGAGATGCCAACATCTACGCAGGCTCATCCCAGCGCGGTGTAATTTTGCAAGTCGTTAAATCACTGCCAGAGAAATATGACTCCAAGGTTATTGAGCGTCGTTGGGTGAGTGATAGAGATGATGTGGGGGGTGAGGGGGACGTACCGGCCCAAGTTTCCCCACAAATGAGATTCAACAGCGTGTCATCTCATCTGCCATACCTGAGGAGCAGAATGAGAACCGTTTGAATAGAACTGAATTGTGTCCGCAAATTGAATGTTTGAAAGACTTTGAGAATCTTACAGCCGTCTGTGAAAGTTTTCACATCGCACAAACTTTTTCACATCTTTTTTTTCCATTTCAACCACAAGCTTAAGTGTGTTTTGAGTTGGAAATTATGTGAGAAAAAGCTTAAAGTAGTGCATAAGTGAATGTGTTTTGAAATGTGTTTAACTTTTTAAAGCAGGCAAAGCTTATTACTTTTTACATTTCAAGTTGGATTGAACATTTTATGGTTACAAAGATTATATTGCACAAAATTTGATTTTAGGGTTTTAGAGTAAAGTGCACTGAATACATAGAAGCGCAACACGTTTCAGATTTTTCATTTGTAAAAAAATATTTAAACCATGTATAATTTATGATCTCCCATCTCACAATTAGGCACTACTTTGTGTTGGTCTCTGAAATCAAACACATTGAAATTTGTAGTTATAACATGACAAAATGTGAGAATATTTAAGGGATATGTATGTTTTGGCAAGAGACTGAAAGGGACTAAAAGATTTTTATTTATTCATTTTTTTTACTATTTGAAAGTCTCCGTTTCTGGGAATGTGTGTTTGTGTTTTGCCTTGCACTGCTTTTCTCCTACATAATAGAGGGGAAAACAAAAAAAAAGGGTGAGGTGTTAGGGTTTGGTTGTAAAGTGTGAGGAGAATGAGGCGGGGTGTGCCATCCAATTTGTGATGGACCAGATGCTATAGCCTCCAGCGAGGTATTTTACCCCAAACGGTACCTGTAAAAACTCCATCTGTTGAAATAGAGCCTGGAATATGTCAGCTTTAGCTGAGGGCTCTCTTGCTGTGCTCAAGCTGACTGTCTGGCTCGGTGTTGTCAGCTGTACCCCATGGGCTGAGAGGGAGAGAGACAGAAAGAGAGGGAGATGCTGCGGTTGCAGTCTGACAGCAGGGCTGTGGCAGCTGCAACCTGAATCAAGAACGAGACATGAAAGGGGGCTGGGGTCCTAACATAACATGGATCCAGTGTTGTTGAATGTCAGGATGTTTGGAGAGGCTGCAAATACCCTTTTCGTTTAAATGTCGCAAAAAGGTGCCATAACTATATAGCTGCAACATTTGCTCTTTCTGTTGAAAACAATGGCCGGTAAGCCACTGGCCAAATGTGACGGCTGCCAATCTGTCCTCTCATGTTAGGGACAAGTCAAAAGTTCATAGTACACGGCAGTCTGGCATTTGGTTTAAAACATGTTATGCATCCACACCAGCTAGTACTGGAATGAGTCCAAAAGTCTTGTCTTTACCTCAGATTTGTTTGGTGATGACTTTATTGTGACTTGGAAAACAAAGAGGAGCTGCTGTTGGCTAAAAGTACAATATGTGGAAATATGTCATGTTTCAAAAGTATTTCTGCTAATAAAAAACTTGGATTGTATAGTGGAAGTCAAATTAGCACAACACAGTTTTATCAAGGTAACACTGTTTTAAAATCTACAATTGTTTAGCTAGAAATGACAAGCCTATTAAACATCAGTAGGTATTCTCTACCAGAACAGATACCCTGACTAATAGACCAGCTAATATCTTTGGTTATACTCAATGGTAAGGAGTAGATTAGCAAAATAATATTCTCAGCAACAAATATTGCTGAGAATCCTAATTAGTCACTTCAGAATGTTATAACACCTAACCTGAAGACATAAAGGCATAAATGCTTCAAACATTTCCCTAGTTATATTATTTGATTAAAAAGTGACTAAATGAGAAATGTTTTTGGTTCTTGTTTAAGGGAATCACTGCACATCTCATGTTTTCAGGTAGTTTGATCCATAGCTGAAGAGCAAAGTGACTGAATGTTGTACCTATGTGAATAATTCTGGTTCTGGGAACACCGAGTATAATCTGAGCGGTGTAAATCATTTTCAGCATTTCTGTTTAGAAATGCATTTTCTGTTGCATTTCTGTCCTGGATCTTGGTGGGTTGCACGTTTGGATAAATCACAAGAAAGGTTTCATTTGGAAATACTGGAGTAAAACCCAAAGGCAACACAATATCTATATTTTATTTCCATTTTGTCTATGTAAAGATTTCATTTTAAAGTTTCACAACTACCTTAAGGTACCTTAATCGTGTTTAAAGAAGCATAGATTTCCCACGCGTGGCAGTACTTTCTGTGTGTCCATGTGTGCACGTATGGAAATAATCAATCCCCACAGCAGTAATCAATGGAGGGCGAAGTATGTGGTAATTTTGCTAATTAAAAGCTGGGGGCATCAGACAACTCTGAGAGTTGGATCCTTGCTTTAGAGGTGGCATAATTATCCACTATAGTTTGTGAAATGGCTGATGGGGATTTCCTGCCTGGGCTGGAGAGCACTGAATATTCATCAGGCATTGTTAAATGGTGTTTGTAGACATATTTTCACTTCAGGTGATTTACCGCTGCTCTTCAGTCACTCATCCAAAGAAACATTAGAGGGGAAAACTCCATTGGCTGCAGCATTGAGAGCATAGTTTAGAGCATGCAGTTGACAAGAATCACATCTTGTCAACATCCAAGCACCAAGAAATGTGATGTCCTGTTTCTCAAAAGGAAAAAAACACTAATTAGCAGTCATATGTTGAGACTAAGTAGGCTTAGAGTGAAAGCTCAAATCAAACAGGACCACGAGAGATGAATGATCTCTAATTTAAAGCTGTTTCGATGGTAAACCTGAGCACGGTGGAGCATATGGCAGACAATTCAGCAGTGTTTTCATCGCTTTCAAAAACAGACTCCGGCATCATGCCACATTTCAACCGTGTGCACTTTGCTGAAGATAAATATAGTGCAGAACCACGATGAGGGTGTAAATCGCTACATAATTACATTAGCCAGAAAACTAAACCCTGTGTGAAAATTTCCCTCCATATGCGCCTAAAGAGTAACACCTTCCTGCTTAATTCACTCAAATACCTGTTTAGCGCTTTAGCCCACTGAATTTGGCTTAATTTTGTGGAACATAATGAAGTGTTTTCTAAATATCATTTGCTCAGAGGCTGTGGGTATGCTTAGTAAATGCTAATTTAAGCCAGGAAGAGAGTTAAACATGGTAGACAGGCTGGTGTGATGACATTGCTTTACTCATTGGTGCTTTATCTGGAGCCAAAATGGCATGAAAGACCCGGAATGAGCATATAAATGTTGTATCTCTTTGAAAACATAGTGTCTTAAGATTGATTGAACATTTTAATTTAGTGTTTGTGTCTTTGTTTGTGTAGTGATTGTAATTAATTTGCTACATAGTCATTAAAAGTCAATTAGCACAATCCTAACTGAGATATATGCATTTCGTTTCTGTCATGTTTACAAAGCAATGACTATTTATAGTCCAAGTACATCTCATTCGTCTTAAAATGCAATATCCAAAACCAACTCTACCCACAATTTGCTTGTTTCACATTTGACAATATGATGTGTATCTTTATTAGAAATGGAAACAATGAATGTTGATTTGCAGGTGTGTGTGTGTTTTGGCATGAACAATCTGCACTGGTGTGTCAGGAGCCAACATCTTTGATCATGTACTTCTTCATCTTCGCTTTCTGCTTTTTAACTGGCGAGCCTCAGCAACATGCTAATTTGATTCCACAGGAGGATATCACTGTGGGTAACATGCACTCATGTTTGGATTTCATCACACAATTTTCCCCACAGATTACGCCAGTGTCTGCTTGACCTCAAGGCTCAAAATTATGTCTAAATTTTCAGAGTTCTTTTCATTCTTGCAACATCCTCGTCCAGAAGGAGGGATCTAATTGCTAGTCTGAGAGAGACAATAGCCACGTCTGATCTATTATCTCTAAAAACATCATAAAAGCTGATGAAAACGCCATTTTATGAACCCAGAATTTCTACCTTTATCGTGGGGGCTATCTATTCACCATGACAAAATTTAAGAAATGCAAAAAGACAACAGAAGATTTGGTACAACAATGAACGGAGAAAGGAGAGTACTTTTATCACTATCTTTATTTCCAAATTTGGTAACAAGAATCCAATTTTACCACAGATGACAATTGCATATTGTTTTCCTTCTTTTGAATAGATTTGCTAAAAAAATATGTTATTCCTGATTAATTCTTTATGAAACACTTCCTGTTTGGCAGTGGTGAACTGTTTTCTTTGGCATTAAGGTGAGGGCCAGCTGGACTTTAAGTCTTATCTCAGATCTCTCACTCCATCCTGCTGTGAAGTGCTTGTATAATGTCAACTCTTATCCCGTCTTAGTCCCAGCAGGTTTTCTGCACTACCTTCAACTCGACTGGCTCATTTCACAGGAAGAGAGAGTTTGTATGGGAAATTTGAAGGATACTGAAATGTTTTAATTAAAGGACCTTCTTCAGAGGAGGGAGGCTCTGAGGGTGAGAGCTGGACCATAGGGTGAGGGGCATCTGCCCTCACAAGTACAGAGACAGATGGGCACCTTTGTGGGGTCCTTTTTATGTTAATGAATGTTAAGATCAGATTATTTTTAGAACCTGGAAGCACAAGTGAATATGAATATGAAAAAGATGGGCGTGTTCCGTTTTGTAACTTTGTGCATAAGTGAAAAGCAACAAAGACCTTGGTACAGAGAGTATATTACTGTGAAGTGGAAGGAAAATAAATTATTTTATCATTCATAGAATCTAATTAGACTTTAATTAGGAATCTAATTAAATTCCTAATTTTATTTATTTCTGGACTTTGAGCCTTTGTAAACCTGTTTGAGTTGCTAACAAGTTTCTTTCCAGCATCCTACCATTCCCAAACCATGATACTGCCACCTACAAATGGAGATTTCACGACTCTGTCGTTTGACTTTTCAATTACACATAAGACATTTAGCTGAAAGATAAATTAATAGACTTCTTCATAATCATGCTCACCATCCAGAGCAAATTCACACTGATGCATCCATCCACATTTCTGAATGGGTAAACATTTATGAAAACTTTGAGATCTGGACACCTTAACTGGAAGGAAGGAAGTGATGAAATTAAACTCAGTAAGTTGTACTGGAGTGTCGTTGTAAAGGAGGCTGAGTGCAAATTGTTGTC
Source organism: Poecilia reticulata (assembly GCF_904066995.2). Lineage (NCBI taxonomy): Eukaryota > Metazoa > Chordata > Actinopteri > Cyprinodontiformes > Poeciliidae > Poecilia > Poecilia reticulata. Next base: position 20,080,289 of record NC_088851.1, read on the forward strand.
ACACTTCAGATTTTCATACTTTTCCCTCTACTTGATAATTATGCACCTATTTATACAGTCATATGAAAAAGTTTGGGGACCCCTATTAGTCTTTTTATTTCTAGATATTTGGGTGTATGCAACAGCTATTTCAGTTTGATAAATCTAATAACTGATGGACACAGTAATATTTCAGTATTGAAATGAGGTTTATTGTACTAACAGAAAATATGCAATATGCATCAAAACAAAATTTGACAGGTGCAAAAATTTGGGTACCCTTATCATTTTATTGATTTGAATACTCTTAACTACTTTTCACCGACTTACAGAAGCACAAAATTGGTTTGGTAACCTCATTAAGCTTTGAACTTCATAGCCAGGTGTAGCCAATCATGAGAAAAGGTATTTAATGTGGCCAAATCCAAGTTGTTCTCCTATTTGAATCTCCTCTGAAGAGTGGCGTCATGGGCACCTCAAAACAGCGCTCAAATTATCTGAAAACAAAGATTGTTCTACATAGTTGTTTAGGGGAAGGATACAGAAAGTTGTCTCAAAGATTTAACCTGTCAGTTTCCACTGTGAGGAATATAGGAAGGAAATGCAAGACCACTGGGACAGTTCTTGTTAAGCCCAGAAGTGGCAGGCCAAGAAAAATATCAGAGAGGCAGAGAAGAAGAATGGTTAGAACTGTCAAGGTCATCCCACAGACCACCTCCAAAGACCTGCAGCATCATCTTGCTGCAGATGGTGTCACTGTCCATCGTTCAACAATTCAGCGCACTTTGCACAAGGAGAAGCTGTATGGGAGAGTGATGCGAAAGAAGCCGTTTCTGCAAGCATGCCACAAACAGAGCTGCTTGAGGTATGCAAAAGCACATTTGGACAAGCCAGCTTCATTTTGGAATAAGGTCTTGTGGACTGATGAAACAAAGATTGAGTTTGGTCATAAAAAAAGCTGCTATGTATGGCGGCAACAAAACACAGCATTCGAAGAAAAACACTTGCTACCCACTGGGAAATTTGGTGGAGGTTCCATCATGCTTTGGGGCTGTGTGGCCAATGCCGGCACTGGGAATCTTGTTAAAGTTGAAGGTCGCATGGATTCCACTCAATATCGACAGGTTCTTGAGAATAATGTTCAAGAATCAGTTACAAAGTTGAAGTTAAGCCGGGGATGGATATTTCAGCAAGACAATGATCCAAAGCACCTCTCCAGATCTACTCAGGCATTCACGCAGAGGAACAATTACGATGTTCTGGAATGGCCATCCAGTCCCCAGACCTGAATGTCATTGAACATCTCTGGGATGATTTGAAGCGGGCTGTCCATGCTCGGCAAACTTAACTGAACTGGAATTGTTTTGTAAAGAGGAATGGTCAAAAATACCTTCATCCAGGATCCAGGAACTCATTAAAAGCTACAGGAAGCGACTAGAGGCTGTTATTTTTTCAAAAGGAGGATCTACTAAATATTAATTTCACTTTTCTGTTGAGGTGCCCATACTTTTGCACCTGTCAAATTTTGTGTTAATGCGTACTGCACTTTTTTTTTAGTCCAATAAACCTAATTTCAATATTGAAATATTACTGTGTCCATAAGTTATTAGTTGTATACAACTGAAATAGCTGTTGCAAACACCCAAATATTTAGAAATAAAAATGATTAAGATTAATAGGGGTGTTCAAACTTTTTCATATGACTGTATTTGTCTTTCACAAAAGACAAAATCCCCAAAAATACCTTGAAATGTTATCATGACAAAATGTTAAAGGGGTGCACAATAGTTTTCCAGGACGCAGTAGGCCTATATATGGCGTGACCAAAACAGAAACATACAGAAATGAAAGACTGGGATGCTGTGTCTTGCCAACAAATCCAAAATTGGTATTCATTTTCACAAATGAAATGACTTTTGGCCTTGTAGCTATACTGCAATCTATTGCATTCTCATCATGAGAATGGACTGTCGTTATATTGTGGTTTAATTTTTTTAGGAGATTAGTTCTATCAAAAACAATGAGGGGAACATAATTTCAGTCTTAAAAATAATCATCTTCACGGACTGGAACTGTTTTGTGCTTTTAGGAAATAAAATGAGAAATATGACAATTGCTTCCTAAGGAAAAATGACATGTTTTCTGTTTAAAATCATTTTGAACAAATTAAATGCTAATTTTAGAAGCCTTTGTTGCACACAGCATATTTTCCCATTTTGATTCTAATCAACAGGAATGAGTATATTAGCGATAATTGTGTATATCCTGTTTTTTTTCCATGTAATACATACTGTATATGGGTGTATTATGTCATTGTTAATTCATGAAAACTTCTGATGAATTATAGATGCCCTCTGAGGCCAGCGCCCTTGTGCCTACACGTGGTATTGAGAGAATAGCAGATCATATTAGACCAGTTGGCTTTGGTGTCAGACTAGAAGCTTTTTTTGCTGCTGTTGCACATCTCTTACACACGCCTGTGTGTTTTTCTCCTGCTTTCTGTATAATATGTAGCATTTCTTTATATAAAGACAACAAAAATATGTCTTCTTTAGAAATATATCAACTTACTTTAATGGTGAAATACAATCCAAATAAACATCGTTTTGGTTTTACATTGAAATGATAAACAATTGCTCTATCAAGTACGATATGATTAGCATATACTTGTTAAGTATCTCTCGTCATTATATTCTGTTGTGTATAAAATAAGGATAATTAAGGATTTAGAGTGGAAATTATTTCCACTTGTAGGTGAGACTGGCCTCAAGCAAACTGGAGGCTGTGGCCTTTGCATCTTTAAGAGATCCCAAATAATCAAGACCATTATCTCCCTGAGCAAGAGGGGTTTCCTGCCCTTTTCAAGAGAAATTTCCATAAATATAGCTAATTGTAATGGGGGGGAACCATTGCATCTGAAATAATTATAGGAGAACGTATGAGGGTGAAGACGATGACGTTAAAGGAGGCTTGAATAATACAATCAGCTTCAGGTGATTTTCTGCAGACAGCTGGAACCTAAGTAAGCGGGTAGAATGGGTTCTGATGTGATTAGGTGATCCCTATTCATTCTGAAATTATTGTTAGTTGAGTCATCTTTATACTCCCATCTTATCATTGTCTGTCTGTATTGTGTTTCACTGGCAGGATCAAATTGGCTTCGTTAGGTAAAAACACTCCAGCATCGCCGTTTTGCATATTTAACACTAACATAAATAATTTGATCACCAGTCAAGCTACTACAAATGTTTTGAAATGTCACAGTAAGTTAAACCACTGCTATGATTTATTTCCTGATTAATTTAAGGTACTAATCCTTAAATAGACCCATAAATGTGGAGAAAATGTTTTTTAAAATTGCACTGTTACTGTCTGCTTGTTATATTTGGTAACCCAAATATAACTTTGTTAGCAACTCCAGATATTCTTGTTGTTCTTTTCAACCCACTCTTCATTAGCCTTAGCATTACACGTTAGTTATTTTTATTCATATTTAAGTAGAGCACACTTGTAGCGCAGATGCATATTGCTATTTGCAACTAGTAAATGTTTGCACACCTGAGGTTGCAGGTTCTCCCATTTCAGAAAATTTGCACCAAAAATAACCTTCCCAAGCAAGTTTAATCAAATATTAATCAAACTGTAAAATATTTTTACCTAACTTCTTCGCTTGCTGTTTGTGGGTAAAATGAGAACAACTGTGACCGGATGCAAAAGCTGGTTCTCAACTAACCTGTGAGACTTTATGGGCGGGATTCCTCATATGGGTATTTTAAGTAAATTGTTTTGTGATTTTGTTGCAGAAATAAAGCAAATGGTGCGAGAACAATGCAGCTGATCCCACTGCTTCATGAATTCTGGTTTTAGTTGTCTTGACATAATCCGACACTTTCACTAATACTAAAAGGCAACACAGTTAATATAAGCGTAAACCTAGTAAATTACAAGGAGCAATTTTACAGAATAATCCATTTTAATATCAGTGTGAGGTGACTAGGCTGTAAATACAGAGGCTAGCTGCAGTGATGCATGGCTGCTGGAAAAAAAAAAAAAAATTCTGGTGTCTTAGAAATGGAATTAAACCCAGGGTCAAGATCTCATTTCTCTGCATTGTTCTTGCTCTCTTTAGGCTTCTGGTGATTTCTCGGGTTTATGTTGTGTGACATGTAGTGTTAACCCCACTCATTTCAGCTTTTCCTGCTCCGTCTCTGTTTCGAGTGAATTGCTCTCAAGCTCTCAAAGCAATAATAAACAGCTCGGCTGCGCACACAACTGAGTATTTCTCCAGAGCTGAAAACTTTGTCAGTTTTAGTGCAATACAGATTTTCACAGGGCATGTCAACCGCTTTTAACCTGCTTGACAGGTCGTTTTATTACAGAAAGCACCTCTAATTGTAGCTCTAAAAGATCAAAATGGATCACAAGTGTTTTAAGAGTCACTCATCCTGACTGATCCTCAGTGAATGTGAGGTCTGTGTAGAGGAGCTCCCATCGGCGGCAGACACAGAGCTAGATGCAAAATATTACTTCGCCCCTTAATGAAGCTGCTATAATCATACTTGTGCAGGACGGTCGTTTCTCATTAGCACACCAGTTGAAGAAATGCAGTGCAGTTCTTTGATGTTGTCAAAGATCCTCACAACAGTGTTCAGAACAAAGCCTGTCTTCCTTTGAGACAAGGGAGGATGACGCTTCCTCCTTAAGATACAAGTCTTTGTTTTGCTCCTCAGACACATTATACCAAAGCCTTTTGAAAAACATATTAAAAACAATAAAAGCTTGAAATATTGCAGTGAATGATATATCATTCACTGCATGGGAGACATCTTAATGCTTAAAAATCAGATTAGTCTTTTTAAATGAAGCGTATTACTTTTATCATTCTGTCTGAAAAGTAAATCCTGTCAGAGGTCTAAATTGCATTTATGGAATGAGGATTATTTTGTAATTATATATTAAATCTCAGATTAACATTTCTGTCTCAAATTGAACAATATCTATTTTCTAAATGAATCGGTCAATAAATAATTATTGATTAGACCAATATAATTGTTAGTTAAGAATACATAAACATGGTCAGCTGTTTCTCTGAAACTCAAAAGAAAATTGTAAGCTATTAAATATCTGGCTGAAATTGGAGATTATCACAGCTACCATAAACTGTTCAATGGAATATTTGAGATGGTTAAGGTTTGGTTAGTCAGACCATGATGTCTTGGTTCATTTGGTCGACTGGTCTGTGCACCCCGACCACTTGTTTGCCAATCATCATCATCTACTCTTCATCACCGACTCATCCCCTAGAAGCACACAGAAGTTAGTTTTTTTTTTGACACACCCATTCTTAAGAACATGCCGTCATACCAACGGCAAAAACAATTGTTCTTTTAAGCAATCAATATATACATATATTCTAGTGGTAGATAATTCAAAAACAAAGCTGCCATTACTTTTCTGGTCTCAAATGTACTAATAAAATATGGGGGAGCGATTTTACCCTTAAAAACAAGAATCTTAAAAACAAGAATTTAAGATTCATGTGCTTTGAAATGATATATTTGAGTTCAATGCAACACACTGGTACAGGGAAAGAAGCAGAGCAAAAATGTTTGTTAAAATTAAGGAACTAACACTTATTTGCCTTGACGGATTTTAGATTGTCTGGCGGGGTTTTGGTCACACATGGAAGCTCCCTACATTGGAGCTGATTAAAAGGCACCACCACTCTGCTGCCTTCATCAGGGCAGCTGCAGGGAATAATACCAAACACAGGCTTTTGTAATTGTTTGCATACCTGTAGGGCAGTGGAATTTGGTTAGCTAGCCATGCACTGTTTACTTACTGCGCATGAAAGGAAACAATTATAGAAAGTAAAGGGGGTGGGGGGAATTAATTTTAGCTTTGACTGTCATGCAGCCTACTGCTCCCACTTAAAGCTTTGTGTCTGAAATTTTTTGAGTGTTATCGGTGTTTGAAAAACAATGTGGAGGCAACGAAAGGGGAAGGTGGCAGCTTTCTCTTCGACACGAGACAGGTTGTTGCCGAGAATAATACATGATGCAGAAGTCATGCTGCTATGAACTAACTTTTCCCTCTCATTCAATGTCACCAACAGCAGTGGGAGCTCTTGAAATGAAAGCACACTATGTTATGTTTATCTAAATGTAAAGGAGCTCATCAGAGCCAGATATTTTATTATCAGTGTACCATTCACTCTTAGTCCACCTGTCCATATGTTTACCTCTGACTTGCATTAACTGACTAAAGTCATTCTCTGCTTTTTCAGACACCTGTTTCTTCCAAAGCGTGCTGAAGCCTCTTTGGTGAAATCCCACAATGTTGGAGCAAACACTCATAATATTTAGGTTGATTTTGTTATTTACTGACATCCCATTAAACCAATACATAAAGGAAAATGTTAAAATACTTTCAATTAAAGATAGCAACATAATATGAGTTCAGCCCTTACGTGTTTACATCAAAATTTAACTTGACAATCGAATACAGCGCCAAGGAGACACTAATAGGAGTCCACAATGTCAGCCTTCTCATTGTGAATGCTGCTTGCTTCCGAAAGTCTGTCTCTATCTTAAAGTGGTGTCACTTTAAGATTACACCACTTAGCAAAGACAGGTAAGATCTCACTGTGACCTGATTCTGAACCCTTCACAGGGGACAGGAGGACTGTGTCATCAGGACATGGTGCAACATAAAAGCTACCTTCAGACATTCTGCAGCTATGTGTACATTTAAAAAAAGAATGTGAGCAGGACACAGCCTTCTGGTGAGCCTGAACTTGAATATGTACATGTGCAAACCCCTTCTGCCCCCCACTGGACTCTGTTAGAAAGAAGATCCAACAGCAACAGTAAAAGCTGGTCTGGTAAAGAAAATAAAAACTCATCAATTAAAATGCAAAAAATGTGACAAATAAAATCCTTTCATGCAACTTTGGTTTCTCCAAGGCATTTTGGAATCCAAATTGAAAAGCTTTACATCTTTGACATCTTGACCAAATCGAAAACAAGATGCCCATATAGATGCTTTGGTTTGGCATCTATAGGGGTAACCACCATGTTGTTTATAAGGTTTTCATTAACCGTTGTAAGCAGAGGTGTAAGTGGAACTAGTCTGAGGCCACTTTGTTCTCTAGACATTTTAGATTTGGGATTATGTATTATGGTAGATGTTTCCCGTATTTGCCCATATTCATAGCACATTTGCATGAGTAATGTAAAAACAGTGAGCCTGTCAGCACCTTGCACCAATGTGCATCCACAAATGCCATCACAGACACAGCCTATCAATCTTCCTCATCAATGATGCAGCCCAATGCTGCAGCACTCCAAAATGGCGTAACACATTTAAGTTATGAACTGGTAGGAAAAGGTCACTAGATAAACATCCATAAGTCATCTATAATTATCATAGATTATCTTCCAGAAAATATACTGTTTTATTGATATTAGGACATGAAGTGTGTGTTCATTATATATAAACTCGCCAACCGTATCAATTAGTACACATGTAATGAGTTAGCCAATCACATTACAGCGTCCCTGAGCATTTCCATGTGTTAACGACGACTTGCAGAAGTTCAAAATGTGCATAAAAATGGGAGAGAAAAATAATTTAAATGACTGGTCATTGTCGGGGTTGTTGGAGTAAGGCGGGTTGATCAGAGTATCTCAGAAATCTCTCGTTGGTTTACAGAGAAGGGCAAGAAAATGACAGTGTCCATTGAGAGGCAGTTTTGTGGATGAAAATGCCACGTGAAAGCATACATTTGGTATCACATCTGAATGATATACCAAATCTTTCAGATGTGGTACGAGAGAAGATTTGAGCCATAGATGTGCAGCACCTAGATGTGACTGTGTTGTTGTCATGTCAATATGGACCAAAATGAGGGATGTTTCAGAAACCTTGTTGAATGTATGCCACGAAGAATAAAGTTCTCAAGTAAAATCAGTACTAGGAAGGCAAACCTAATGAAATGGCCACCTAGCTCCTCTGTGACTTTAAATCTTTTGGAGGCAACAATAGATTTAAATTGATATACTAAATGCTCAGTGATGTTCAGGGATCAGTGCTCTAATGTCCCAATGACCACACCAGTACCCTCTCTAAACCTGTTTAATTACACCACCAGGAAATCAACTGTCAGCTGAGGAAAATTAAGGTTTTAATTTAATTAAGGATATTGCCACACATCGTTTGCATGGTAAAGGTCTGAAGCTCCTTGCAAACTGGATCAGGCTCAGAACGTCTCTAGAGGACAATTAAAAGCTGATTGCTCCACTTCTAACATGAAGGTCTTTTACCCTGAGTGAGGACACTCGGCGTTAACAGGACCATGACGCAATCTTTTTTAAATGTTACCCAAACTCTGAAAATAGGTAGTCTGCAATTCTGGTGGTGAATAATGGAATGGTGAGCAAGTCTTCATTCCCATTTTTCTGAAGGCTGTAAGTTAAATTCTGTGCTTTCTATGATAATAAATGTTAGCTTGCTGGTGTAAAAATAAATAAATAAATTAAATTACAGCATTGCTTGAAATACTTGATCAAGTTTATTTAGCTAACCAGTCAAAAACTCCTTCCTTTTGTGTTTCCAAACAGCTATGATTAAGTTAATTAAGTTATTTTTTCTTCTACTCTCCAGCTGGAATCATTACAGAGTTTCAATTGACCAATTTATCTCCGAGTTATTGATGATATACTGAATCAATTAGTTTCATACACTCAGTTTTTAACTTGCAGCTCAGATTAAATCTTTATTTTTTAGAAGGATATGGAATTTTGTACTTGTTAATGTTTGTAAAATGTATGTTATGTTGACGGTGTGTGATGCGGCTGGGAACCCTATTATCCAGCTGTCCATGTGGATGTTATTTACCTACTTATGCAGTGAGAAAAGCATGTAGATCATTCTCAGATGACTGTAGCTTCAAGAAATTTTACAGAAATGGAGCCCAGAGATAATTTTAACTTGAGCTTCAAATTGCCCAAATCATAATCAAAGCAAGTCTGATCCACAGAGGCCCTACCTGCACATAGTCATACCTTCAGCAGTCCAAAGGAGTCTATGCCTTCGAAGAGTCAGAGGAACTAACACACTATTATAAAGGTGGCCATAATGTTATGCCTGATCAGTGTGCTTTCCGAGTTAATGGTAGAATTAATGTTAAGATCTGCTGCAGTAACATGTTTCTGCAGCCTAATCCAGGCTTTAGAGGCAGAGAAGAACTCTGGATTTTACAGCTCTCAGGTGACTCACCGGCTATCGATTGAAAGCCAGAGCCTCTTCTGAATCCTGATTACAGCCACTTTGTGACACCTGGGGGACTGAGAAAGACATCTTTTAAACCTGTCATAAATATTCACAGCAGCTTAATTGTGCGTGCTGAAGTGGTATAAAGACCCACTGGTGTTGCCGTTCCAGAGAAGCTGATGCCACGGAACTGAGAACTTTGCTCAAAAGTGATTTGTGAGAAACTCTCAGGAGTAGTTCATCTCTTATCCTGGTGTTATGAGAAATTGTGTGTGGTCGCACAATTCATATATGCTCCCAGCATGTATGGCATGGCAGCTTTCTTAAGGCTCAACCTCCTGCCATTGTTCACCGGTGCCTCCACTTATTGACTGCCTCCCTAATTGCAGCCTGCATAAACAAAGCGTGGAGGGGACTTGGCAGTAAAAACTGCTCAGATAATTAGTTTTGCTGGGGGGTGTTCTGTGGCTGTGGACATTGATCTGATGGTTTGCTGTATTGAATGGGTAAGGGAGGTACTCCTGTGACGGTGACAGCTAGTCTGTCTCATGGATCACAGCTTCTCGTCAATACCATTCCTCCTCTTCAGTAGTGTGCTGTGAAGCATTTCCTGCAACGACACAGGTGCCAATTGATTTGCAGTATTGCTGGGGAGGCATCCATTGCAATTTAAGTCTTTGTTCAACAGTTTTTATTATCGTTGGAAAACATGCAAAATGGTGCGAAAGTCAGAGGAGCATAAAATGAAAAAAATGTCTTCTAGGTAATCTTCCTCTAAACTGATGGGGTTTGCATCTGTGGTGTTTTTCAGCTGTGAGACACATGAGCAGAATCTCAATTGTTTATTTTTTCCTCTTAAACATTGGGGGTTGTGTGTGTGCGTGTGTGTGTGTGCGTGTGTGTGCGTGTGTATGTGCATGCTAGATGTTGCAGGAATAAAGATGAAGGTGTTCAGGGAGGTGTTGGGGTGCTGGTGCTCTATGCGCCAGGGAGATGACCTTGGCTGTGGTCGGGACTTCAGAGATGGGCCAGCCATCTGTCTTGGGCCACGAGGAGGTGACCCAGCATCATTGTTTAGTCCGACTGAGCACACCGAGGTCACCGGGAGAGCCCTACCTCCTGGCTGGGGGAATAGCGTGGGGTGTTTCAGTCCTACAAACACCCAGCTTAAAAAAGGAATCAAATGGCAGAAGCTCACAGCATTTAAAAATAATTTAAAATGTCTTCTTTAAATGTTTAAAAAGTGCATTTTTTGTCATTTTTAGACACTTCAGTGTCCCCTCTGTTGCCTCCTTGTTCCCTCTTACTCTTTTTATTTCTGCCAAATAGCCTTGGCTGTAATTATTCTGTCATTTTGATGAGGGACCCTATAACCCTTTAACCATTTGTGAGGCCTTTTATTGAAGACATTAAAATAAGAAGCGATTTGGAAGTAATTAACTTTTTGACACAATTCAGAATGGGGTTTTAATCTACATTTTAAAGGCATAATTCACTCCAAAATGTTTTTTGATTTTTATTTTGCTATGTGTCGGTAGGCCTGCTCTTTGACAGCTGTTTTAGTAAATTTAAAACTACTACTGCTTGAGTGCTTAGTGAAATGTCTGCAACAAGTTCCTTTTGAGAAACTTGGGTTCGAATGGGAATTTATGGTTCTTTGGAAGGAGCCAGATCTCATATAACTGTCAATTTCACAGAGATATTCAAAAGACTGTCTAGTTTTTAAATGTATTTATTTCAAATGAGCTGGTATGGGTTAGTTGAATAAGAAATTCAATATAAAATATTGGATTTTTGACATTTACTGTGCCTGCTCAGTGGTGCAGTTGATAGTTGGTTTTAAATGTTGTTTGAATTCTTGCCTCACACATATTTCTGGTTCAGCACTCTATTTTGTGTGTTACACGTGTAAAAGTGGCCTCTACAACCGATCCATACCACACCATTCCTGAGGCACCTTTAGCTGCCAAAGAAACAAATTCTTCCCCAACTCCGTCTGATTAAACTTAACAGAATGCCCAGATTGAAACCATGCATATTGCACAAATTGAGAACAAAGTAGAATCGAGTCAAACTTCTCATTGGGTCATTTCTCCAATATTTCAGTTTCAGTTCTGTAGAATTACAACAACACATCCATTATATATGAGATCTAAGAGCTAAAGGCTCAATTAGAAGAATTTTTCAACTTGCATTATTTTCCTATAGCATAATCTCTTTCTATCCTTTTGAAACGAAACACTCTTAAATCAGTATTAGTTTCATTTGATCAAACTTGTCAAAATAAAAACCTTTCAGAATTTTGAGACTTGCTAAAGCAGATGCAGTTAGTAAAACCTCATAGTGGTTTGGCACATTTTTTTTTACCAACTACTCTCGTCCTGTCTTCTTTGGTCCCCAGAGAACAGCCCTGGACCAAATGGAGAATCACAGCAGACAAAGACGGTTGATGAAGCAGTCAGTCTGACAGGGAGGTGACAGACATGCAATCAAGGTGTTAGATGATAGGTGGGCCTAAATGTCTCTCCTTTCAGTCTAATCACAACCCTATATCTCAAGTTTTCCATGGCAGTTTCAATCACCACCCCCGTTTTCTTTCACACCAGACTTGACCCTCTCAGCTTGTTCCTCTTATTATTCACTCTAATGACAAGTTTCACTTCTCACCTTGTGCTCATTAGTCACCTCTGTGAGCAATAACACCATTGCAGCTAGGTCCATAAATTCACAGTTGCATGCTCACGTAAATATAGGACTTTTGTCACAAAAGTTGTCACATGAAACCAAATTCTTTTGCCAAAGTAAGGTCATGCTGCATTTGTTTAGTGCTGCCAAAGAACTAATTACGTGTGTGATTTGCTGGCAAAAAAAAAAAAAGAAAAAAAGGAGAGAATAAATGTGAAATTAAGTGTTAATTACAGCAAGCTTCAAAGACCCAGTTTTCAACTTCCTGGACTCCAGCTGGACCAAAAAGTCCAAGTACTGCAAATGTGAGCAAGATCAGAGGTCATGGTCAAGCTGTGGCTCGTTGACTGCTAAAAGGATAAGGAGTGACAGGGTAGCCAGAGCCTTATGAAAGTAGCCATAAAATGGGTTTACAGCTTGGGGTAGTTAAACTGTCAACTTCTTGTCTCTTTACTTTGTCTCAGCAGCGCTGACCTAAAGTGCTAAGTTGATCAGAGACTAGATCAGAGGGGTTCTGAGCATTTCCGCCTGGCCAATATGACTAAGCCGACGTTTCTGTCACTTCCTCCATTTTATGGGAACACTTTGTACTTAATTGGTGCTGTGAGTCCTTGAATCAGAGTGTGCATGGTTGAATTTGCAGTGACATAGCCTTTGTTTGACCTACAGCACAAACTTTAACAACTGTAATCCTTTCCCTAGACTCACAGCTTATGTTGGATCCTGATTCTCAAAGGTTTCCGGGGATTTCTAATGCAACCCCGAGGATTAAAAATTAAATGCTGCAGATAAATCTGATATGTCTGAATGAAAATATTTGATGAGACTTCTGTTAGTAGTAAATTTGGCAATTGTTGGTAGCAAAGAAGAAAAATGGACTTATCGCTTAAAAGATATTTTCTCTTAAAAGAAGACAATAAAATTACATTGACAAAAATGTTTAGTGCTTCAACTTGGAGGAGAAACTGTTGTGCAAATCTTGGCAGTTGCATACTGACTAATGCATGCCTAGGAAGATGAAAAAGATGAATTGATAATGCTGATTTTACTACCCAGGCAGCAGTTTAAAATACCTAATTGTAAGTATAACTAAACTGAACTTCAATACCTCCTTTTGATTGATCTTAAAGATGCTCCATCTTAGATATAAGATGGTGTTATTTCCATCTATTAAAAAAAATTCAAGCAATGGAGCATATCTAAAATATTAAAAAGAAAATGCAGCTAAGGAAACTGAAATAGCTAGACACAATGGTGTTTGATATAGCATTGTTTGGTGTTTCCAAAACCCAAACAGTCAATACAGGAGCACTGTTCTTTTTACATGTTGATGATTGGCTATATCCCTAAGAACAGAAATAAGGAAGACTGCAGATATTAGCTTCTGCGGCAGAGTCCAAATATCTTCTGCTAAACATATTAATTCATATTAAGGTATATTTGGTGTTTAGACTAGTAAAACATGCAGCTATAGGTGTTTTGTGAGGAAATCTAGACTAGAGTATTGGCAGATTTGAGCTCTTCACAAGTGGTTGAGGTCCCTGACCCCTGCCAATACCAGGGGATTCACTGTAAACTTTTCAGAAGGAATGATGGTGCTCTTCGGGTCATCCCAGCAGTGAAGGTACATGTTTGATGCTATTGGAGGAAGCCAGACATTTTTTGGGAGGGTTTCTGGCGAGTCCATGTCAACATGCAAAGAGCATACACCCAGAACTGTCTGGATGCTTGAGGTCAGAATCACAGAGCAACCTGCTGCGGGGCAAAAGAAAACATTTCTTTTTGCATCACCAAACCATGACATCAAGTTTTCCAAAAATTTAATCTACAACTTTTTGGTTTTGTGTTTGGCCTTTAAAGAATGCTGTTTCAACAAGAACCATCTGGAGACGCACAGATTTTTATTTTTTTTTTATTCGTGGTTTGGAGGACATTTGTAGCCTTACATACAGCAGCATGTGTAGAAAAGAATTGGGATTTTTTTGAAGTGAAGTCTAGCCATCGGTTCACAGTTGGAACATACAGTGCAACATCCCTCTTCTTGGGTTGTTCTGCCGAAATGCATAAAGTTATTGAACAGTACCTTACAGTCATTCATTCATTTTCTGACTGAGTCCTGCTAGTGTGAAATTATTGTGTGGTAAATCCAACTTCATATTCTTTTAGTATTTAAAAAAACCTAGTTTTAATTTCATAGACTCCATTACTTTTCAATACGAGCCTTGCCGAAAGCAGGAGTGAGCATACAGGACTGCCACACTGTATTGTTTTTCTTTTTCAGATTATGTTTGAGCACATTGACTAACATGTACTAGCTGACAAAGATGACAGAATCAAAATTGCAAAGAAAAAGATTAAGTTACACCAAACTATAGATCTGCTGATGTAGATCGTTTACGAAACACTGTTGTTGAGGGAGCGGAGACATATTTCTGCAGTTGTTACATAAGCTTGATAAGACAGTTTTATGTCTCGGTTTAAAATTTATGACCGAGCGACCTACCGCAATGCAATCCAACACAAGCATGTGTAATTCTAAAGCTAGTAAATTACTGTTTTGTGTCACATCCATGACCCTTATAGCTTTATTCCAGATGGTGAAATATCCAAAACAACATGCATCACGACTCGAGCTTTACCGTTGATGGGACCCTGTCCTTCTAAATAAATGAATATTGAAGCCAGAAGGTTCAAAATGATCTTTGCTTTTAAGAAAAGTACATTTCATATGCAGTTGCTTGACACTGACAAATGAAAAGCTTTCATTTTTTTAGCGTGTCACCATGAGGGTGGTCATTTTTTCTTTGAGCTGACACACAAATGCCATTCACTCAACAGCTATTCAAATAAATGTAATTAGATCCTGGCATCTAAAAAGAGGGACATCTCACCAAGTAAATCAAACACAAAGAGATGAGCTCCCTCCCTCAGTCTTGTATATTCAGATAAAAATAGCATTTGAATGTAGTGATGCCAAAATGCTGACAAACAGAGAGTGAGAACAGCATGAAACAGATGTCACCACAGATGGAGAATAAACAGAATCATTTTTGTTACAAGGCCTGCATTTCACTTGTCACTTAATGATTACTATGTTTGTGGGGGAGTAGTTACTCTGAATGTGTGGTCTAGTCTCTGCTGCCCTCTGCATCTGTTTTACACCGAAACAGGCAAATCTTTACGTCGTTTCATTTCAATAGCTGACACTTAATTGAGAAATTATCGGTCCCAATTAATGAAACCTTGTACACTTCTACAGTGTTTTAGGTTAACAGCCCAAATTGACACCAGCTGTTTCACTGAAGCTCTTTATGATTGTTTAGCAAAAGATTCACCTCTAATGCCCTTCTCTCTGATTATATGCAGGGAGTTCTGATCAGGCTCTGGCACAAATATGAGACTTTTGAAGCCGTCACCTTGCTACTGCATTCATTATGCATGAGCGTTGATATTTTGTCCACTTGTGTGAGTATGGAGGAAATGATGGAAGTGAAAGAGAAGTGGAAACAAGGTCTGGCGCTGTCAGCTACCGAGGGACCCCAGGGGAGCTGAGGCATTGATTTACAGTCTGGCAGGAAACTCGCTGTCTTCTGTGCTCTAGGATTGGATGTGTATCTATTTTTTATACACTTAAGCACTTATAAAAAAAAATAAAAAAATACCAGGGGATAATATATTGCCTTCTGTCTCAACAGGTCTGCGATTTTGTATAATTACTGTGCGTGATTTAGGACATTTCAAACTTTCTAACAGATTATAACATTACTTTCTTAGATTAAATGTAAACTGAAAGCGTGTCTCAAAACAAAGTGACATAATGATCAACATGTCACTTCTAATGTTTGTCTTGGATGTCATTGCACTGGTATAAGTCAATATTAAGTCTATATGTAGCCTTGATTTTAAAACCTGATATTTTTCTAGGTTTATACCAAGCAGTCCTGACTGGTTCACAGCCTCTTTTTTACAATGTTTCCCCCAAAGTTTTCTGTTGCATCAACTACATTTAGCTTGCTCTGGAATTGATGTCGTGCACATGCCAGGCATGTAGGAGGCAGTGAAACTTCTAATCCAGAGTTGAGTTTGCTTGGATCGAGGTGCACATGTTACCTTATTCTTGTAATCTTTGCATTTTTACTGATGTTGCAAATGCTCCACAAAAAGAAGATTTCGCTTTAATACACCAAATAATTTGAAGAGGTACAGCTGAACCAACAGAGTATTGATTTCTTGCTCCGTGTGGTTGACTCTTTGACTGACATTATCTTTTCCAAATGTCCTTGACATAAAATGCTTTACAAAAAATTTATGTCAAGGTTGGCAAAGCTGTTTTCAGAGGAGATTGTTTTGGGTGATTTCTTTGACTGTCGTGTGATTCTAGATTTGGAACAAGTATAGTCGTGGTTGTACATGAGCAGAAAGATTGTTAGTAACCAAAACGTATTAGAAACCCAATATTTGTCTGGTTGTCATATCCCTACATGTTCCACCTGATGTAGGTCTGCTTTGGCTCTGACTGTGGGCACAGTCGACATTCAATCTGAACTATCCCCTCACCTCTGATCTGCTGATTCTCTCTGCACACATTGGGCCATTCAGACTGGGAGAAATAGATTCCAGAGGCTGGTAAACAGACCCGCAGAGAGGCTTTGATATGACAGCTACAGCCATTCTGATATTTTATTTTATTTCAGAGATGGAGCACTCATGGGTTACAACACCCACACATGTACAACATTTTTAGTGTGCAAAGGAATGTTTGAGTGTAGGCGTTCCGCAACTGCAACACACACACAGAAGCACGGAGAGCATATTATTTTCTATTTTCTACGCCCTGGGCCTACGACATACCAGGAGCGACAGAAATCTTGCCAAGTGGGATAAGATCATAAAACTGCAAAGTACTCTCCCTTCATTTTCAGCTAAATGGATAAAATGGTGTCAGCATGTTATTGTGAGCCCCTCAGGATCCAAAATACTGGAAAAGCTATAAACTATAGCAGTTACTCAACAGAAGAAGAAGCCCTGAATCCTTTCCCATCAAGAAAGATTTCCCTCTGAAGTAGTGTAGGTAATAGAAAACCAAATCCAAGAAAACAAGGCTACAAGCTGGAAAACACACAAGATATTCCATTAAGATGTTTTTTATTGTTTAAAGAGGCTTCTGGCAGTTGAGCAACATAAAACATGATGATCTAAAATGTAAAAAAACGAAAAGTATTGATCAGAACAGAATAAACGCAGCAAAACCTTAAGCGATTAGAGCTGTACTGGAAATGTGCAAACCAAATAGAGCAAATACTCCTTCATGCTCTGGTTCACAATATGATTTATTCCAATTGTTTTTGCTATAATGCTTTTACCATTGATACTTACTCATTTAATTTTGTTACTTGGAGCTTTGTTTTAAATAGTAGGGGATGTTCTCTATTATTCAGTTTTAATAGTGAGACTCAAGAAATGCCTCGTTTGCTGAAAGCTACCTTAACTAAGAATCCTACAATGGGCATGGTTGGCACTTCTCTAGTTATATCTACTATGCAAATTGTTTAACCTGAATAATTCTCAAATCCTAATTTGACACATTAACCCACAAACTTGTTCTTATCCGAGCTTGATCTACTTTAAGAAGGAAAGTTAAATATCCCATTCTCTAGATGTGAACAAACTTTCCACTGAAGCTGTAGTTGAAGCAAATATATGCTTCAATTACATCATATTCAGGTTGGCTAAACGAGAGTTCATGCTGCACTTTTGAAAGTCTGAAAGTCTCTTATCTTTCTTTCATCTTAAATAAAGTGTTGACAGGATGGATTGAGATCTGTGTTTATAAAATTATAACTAAACTCGTCAAGGTTTGCCGAGTGGACTGCTTTGTTCTACTGAATGGAGTGTTTGCAATTTTTAAAAAATATTTATGCAGTTACACTCCATTTTCATAGCAGAGTTGTTTTATTTTCCCACCACATCTGCTGTTAAATACAATAACTCAAATATCTTTTAAAACAAGAAACCGTTAAAAACAAAATTGCATGTATCATTTCACTCAAAGCACCAAACTGCATCTTCACCTCCTATCTCTGCTTTCCTATCATTTAGATTTTTGACAGGGCTGTAGGAAGCTCATAGCAGCAGCAGTCAAGTTTGAATGCCATGCCAACACAATTACGGAGTGCTTGATAGTGGAGCTTGACATTGACATGTTCTGTGTCCCCGTTATTGAGTGTGAGAGCAGGCAGGAGTGAAAGCTACTGTACCTCACAAAAGGCTCCCCTGAAGGCAACTGCAGGATGGAGATCAGCTGTCTGCGCTCGGTGTGCTGCAGTGTGAGCTGTCATGTTAGCAAGTGCCGATAGGTCCATTTTATGCTAGTTTTTAAAGCTACCAGCCAGACCTTACTGTAAAGTAAATCAATATCACTTTAGGCATAGCTTATCCCCTACTGGAGATGTCATGGTCAGTGTCTTTTATTTGTTTTACTGTTTTGTTGTAATACTGTATTTAACAGGAAGGAAACCTACGGAAATAAAAACATGATTCCACGCCTGGATGTTTCTGCTGACTTCGATTAAGACTTATAACAGTAAATCAGTCTTAATGTTTCCTAAAGCTTTCATACCTTTTTAATGCTGTTCTGAAATATAACTAAAATAAAATCTATACTTAACTGCAAACATATGATTTTAGGGCTACATTTAACAGAGGAAAAAAATAAAATAAAATCTGGACAACTATTTTTCTCTCTTGCCCATTATGTTGTATTCCAGGAAAATAATTTCCCACCACATTATTTTGCTGCTTTAACAATTTTTTTTATTTTATTAGCTGTGCGATTTCTGTATTGGATTCAAAAGGGATAACAGCAGCAGAATCGTTATTCTCTCCTGCACCATCTGTGCTTTGAGGTTAGGGTTTGAATAGAGCCGAGTGGCACCTGCTCGCTGGAAAAATATTGCTGCATTCAGAGAAAACGGTACTCCACCTGCATGCCAATCAGTCTGTCAGACCTCCACCCCCTCTACCTGCATCACCTACAAATGCTTACTCTGTCTCTGTCTTCCTTTCAGCGGATTCTTTCACAGCATTTCCCCTGTAGGTATGGACATGTCTGCCCATCACAACAGCTAAGCACACACTGACAGATCTCTGAAATAGATAGTAATTATTATTTTTTCTGTGTGTACTTTGCACTCAGTGTGGGAAGGATGAGTGTGTTTTGTCAGACAGATCATTTTACCTAAACATGGAAATAAACTGACACTGACTCTGTTTAACGTCTGCTCACTCGGGCATGGCTGCCAGCAGTGAGTCACCTTCTCCGTGTGTTTTTGCAGGATTATGTTTTCCTGTTACTTACAGTAGCTGACAACTGCAGAAATCACTGGACTGGAAACAAGTAGGAATAAGAGCTGTACCGTATTTAGTTTGTAAAACTATCAACTTACACAAGAAAAGACTTGAATAAAAAAAAACATGTTTACCCATGTTTAATGATCGCTGCAAAGTTATCAGTTTAGATGACTTGTCAGAACGTTGTAAATCAAATTTTTTGATAATTAAAGTATTTACAAATCTTGAAAAAGGTTACTTCAATAAAAAAATAAATAATGTGAGTGTAAACTGGTGTAACACTGTTGCCATGTATGTTTCTGTATTGAGAAAAGGTGACTTACAAAGTAAATAATAAAAAAAAACTTTACATAAATTTAAAACAAAATTCGATGTGGAGAAGTGGAACACTTACCGTAGTTTTAGAACTATGATGGTTAATCAACAATGAGAGACTGAGTTTGGGAATACATTTAAAGCTGATTTACATGAACAGCCAAGGATGAATTGTGTTTACTATTGACAGCAAACAATGAAACCTCCATCAAATGTAACATTTGATGGAGGTTTGTCAAATGTAACATTTGACATTCACTCTCATCAGATAAATCACTTGAGAAACTGACGCATTAAGTTGTTGAACCTTCCACTGGTGCAGTTAAAAACTTGCTTTCATAAAATCTGACTAAATTCGACAAAATTATTCAGAATGACCTGCAGACAAGGTAGTAACCCTTGGTTAAAATTCACATCGCAGGAGCATTGGCTTCAAAGCGTAATCTTCTCTTGTACTGTTTATAAAAACTACTTGCCGGAGAAATGCGTATGCATTTCAGAAACACCTGTGCATGTGAAACGACAGTCTCAAGAAGACGATTGCAAGCATCTCTGTCAGCAGGAGGAGCTCAGTTATGCGCAACAAAAAGCAGAAGCCCATTCTCCGGGGTATCTTGTCAGATCTGGTTTCTCTGTCATGTCAAGACAGTAACAGGTGTCTTACTTGGGGCAAAAATACTGCATCTCTGTCTTCTTTATCTCCCTTTATTTGTCTATTGTCTTAGAGATAAAAGTGAGGCCTCATAGACAATTTGGTACTTGGGCTTTCTCTCGCTCATGCATCCTCTTGCTGGCAGCCTTGCAGGTATGTTTGGCTGTACAGTTTCATCAAAGGGATTAACCACAAGCTGCCACCTGGTTTGGACTCATTCCCAGTTATGCATCCTCGCTGGGCTGGCTGGCCCAAACAGAAGGTCAAGCCACAGCATACAGGCAGAGTCACGAACACAAACATATATCACACTAGCATCCGTCCAATATCTTACTTATGCGACTCATTTGCAGGGGGTTAAGTGCTTTTTCTAAATGCGGAAGGTGTTACACAATATGCCTCCACAGTTTTACTGCCTGTTGGATTACATCTGTAATATAATCTAGCATGCACTGAAGCCGATATGACATTTCGTAGTGAGGAATGTAGCATTAACATTAAGGATGGATTGTTCCTAAGCAAAAGTTGTGACAGGTATGCATCATAGTCTCACTCTGCTTAGATTATGAGTCACATTAGTCATAATGCAATGTTTCTGCTTGCCATTTTATCTTTATAAGCCTCCTACCCTTTCCCGTATTGTTGATCTCTCATGCTGGTAGACTGAGACAAAGGAGTCGTTGTGAGATGAGTTTACATCTTAGCAGGATACTTCTTTCAAAAGAAGTCTCTTTCTTGTGAAATCAAAATGGGAAGCACATCGTGTCACATGTGTTTCTGTATTAATTGGAACTGGCGTGAATTAAAAAAGTTAGGAGCAAATCTACATTTGTTTCCATTATAATTCCTACATAGGACATAAATGAATAGATCAACTTAAAGTATGGTCGACATTTCAATCAAAAATGCACAAAGAGTCTCCTACCCAATATATATGGTTGTTGGCACCCTACACAGAGATGGAAGTTCTCTGCTGCAATGCCAGAAAACCTGTAACTGACCCCAGTGATGAGTCAGTGCCAACAATTTTTTTATTTGTTGGCAATAAAAAAATTGCCAACAAAGATAAGAAAAAATTACTTATTTCTTATCTGCTTTGGGAAACAAGAAAAGGTTGGTTGTAATTTGCTTTTGTTTCAATCTTTTCTTGCTCTAAAACTATGATGAAACTTCCCCTTTAACGTCAACAAAAAGATATGTAACAGAAAATGTGTGCATGACCCAAATTGTTTTGCTAAAATTGAACTATAGTCTGGAAAGTGGAAAGATCTTTACTTGATTAACATAAGACTGGACTGGAACACAGGAATCTGGCTTGACGTCTCTGCAGCTCCATCTTTTGTAGAAACAAACTTCCCGTCACAAAGGGCGACTTCTGCTGACGATGGTAAAAGCGAAGATTTAGCGCTCAGTTCTCTTGTGCCTCGCTGGGAGTGCAGCTGAAAGTCTGGAGAAAGGATTGGTGGGAGAGAGTTGTACTCTGAATTTACATATCAGAAATGGAGAGCTGTCAAAACATTTTCTCCAGATTTTCAACACTTCTTGCATCTTCTAAAGTCTGTCACAGATAAATTTTGCTTTGCTGTGTCTATTTTTCTTTTTGTATACTCACAAATCTCTCACTTCACCTCTAAATGGCTGAGGCATGAGGACCTGTTGTATACAGAGTTGTTGCCCAGATTTAAAGTATCTTTTGAAAATAAAAACCTTTAAGGAGGTATTCAGCAAGCTTAAAAAAGTATTTTTTTTTGGTCTGAAGTACTATTCTGATTTTTTAAATATTTCACCATAATAGTTAGTTATATAGACTTAGTTACCTGGACATCAGTCCAGGTAACTAAGTCTATATAATTTACTAAACTTATTGAAATAAATTATTTTCAAGACTGTATGTTGCTTTTACATAAGAACAAACAGCTCAGGTCAACAAAACTTTCATTATATACTGATTTAAAAAGGTTTAAGCTACCCTTTTCTAATTCACCTAATAGTTTTCTAGATTCACCAGGATTGGCTCATGTTGATCTTAACAAGGTGTTTCGACTCTTACTGAGAAATCAATCTGAGTAAAACTGGTGTATCTAAACACAGCTGCTGATTTTATTGGCGCAGTTCTACTTCTCAGAGGGATTGGACTAGATAAGTTGGCACCTGTTGAGATGAATATCTCAGAAGTAGGAAGAATTGACTGCTGTAAAAATATAAGAGGTTCAGAACATCTCTGAAAAGCAGCAGGTTTTATGGCATATTATGATGAAGCAATTGTTGCTATATAAATGATACCAGCAGCAAGGTCATGAGTTTTAATCAGAGATGGACCATCAAAGAACTGATTAAGATGTTTCTTTGATGAAAGTTTTTTTTTTTTTTTTTATCATGTTAATTCTCAATTATCCACTTCTTTGTTTGGGTCTGTTATTCAAAATCTTAAGCGGGATCTATAGTGCAAATCTCACATTTTGCATGTTTTTGTGCTTCCATTTGAGTCTCCGTAGCACCTTTTAAACAGTCCAAGTGCTAAACATACCCCACCTGTTTCCTGAGAATAATAATGTTTTTTGTGTCTGGAAAATTAACTGTTTCAAAAAAACTCCAGACTTGCAATCTGCAGGTACTGCTCCTCACCTAGCAACCCAAGCGGAAACCCTCCAAACAGAAGTGTTTTGTTGTTGGCTTACTATTTGGAAACCGCTGTCCTTGTTGTGCAGAAGGTTCCACGTCTTCTGCTTCTGGGTGTGACTCAGGGTCAAAGATGTACAGTTGTACAATTGCAAATTTGTTTGCAGACATTAAGACACGTATAAAGTCAGAGTGTAATCATTGATTTGAGGGACGTGGGCAGCAGCAGCTTATGTGAATAAAACTGACAAAGCCCTGAGAAGTTCAAAATACTAGGCAGAACTCGGCAATTGAAATCTCATTATCTGAAAATGATTTTGTGCAAAAAAAAATGTTAATGAATATGTTTTGCAATCGGTCCTTTTAAGAAAAATATAATGAAGTTTGTGATTGCAGCATGACAAAATGTGGGGAAAACATGCTCTTTTTTAAAGTGCTGCATTTTTGTGACAGAACCATTTTAAAGAAAACATTTTTTTCACACCCAGTAGATATTATTCAAGTATAAAGCATATAAAACCAGGATTTTTGTAAACAGTGGGTTTTGCCGCAATGTGCAGCATACTTGCATCTTAATTTCCTTCCATCAGATCAACAGAATGCTTCCAGGCCATTAGCCTAATAATAACTGAAGCATGGTGGAGGCAAACACCACCTGGCAAATGTCACAGTCAAGTCAAGCGACAGAGAGGAGGGCTGTGCTTCCATCAACTTAGTCCTAATTGTGTGTGATTGAGATGTTACAGGCTAATTGTGGAAAC
Source organism: Poecilia reticulata (assembly GCF_904066995.2). NCBI lineage: Eukaryota > Metazoa > Chordata > Actinopteri > Cyprinodontiformes > Poeciliidae > Poecilia > Poecilia reticulata. The sequence goes on from NC_088851.1 coordinate 20,103,923, forward strand.
ATTAATTTGATCCATTGTGCACAAACTGAGGCATTTCTCTGGAGAAGCATCTTAGCAAGGAAGCATACTTTAGAATTATCCTCTTAATAGCAAATGCATTGAAACAGTACACAGAAATCAGTCCAATTACACTAGAAATGGAGTTTGCTGGACAGATGGGATTTTCTCTTATTTTCCACGGTGAAGTTGGTCAATAAACAATCTGCATAACTTTACCCCATCAATATTTAATGTCTCTGCTAAAGGTCTGCTCTCCTACAGGTCGCAGTCAGTCTGGGCTTCATGTTTACTACTTTGAAATTCGCCACAGATGCACAAAATCCCAGGGGAAGAGGTTCTCTGAAGTGTGTGTGTATTTCTGTGTGTTTGCCTGCATAATGAATGAAAGAGAAAATGAGTGTTTATGTGCTTAGTGCTTTTATTGTACTTTGTAAGGCTGGTTTTGTTTGTGTGACTTTAGATGTTTTCATACATCAGAGAAAGTGAGGCCCTCTGCGTCTTCCCAAAGCCACCAGAGAAGATTTTCTGCCCTCCCCCCCCCCTTCTCACAAATTGCTTACAGCCTGTTTTATCAGTGGGGAGGAGAAAATTCGGGGCTGAATTTTTAACGACGAAAACAAATGAGCCAACACAGGCACACAATTAGGGGGAAGTCATGGCTATGTGTCGTCTTTAGATGAGCAACATGATGGCCTCTTTACCCCTGGTGGGGGTAAAGCCCTGCCCCAGGAGATGGCTCATTAGGGTCTGGGAAGGGGAGGTGAGGCAGGGGCTGCTGACAGTCAAACCGGGCGTGGTGGGAGCGAGAGAGGGGAGGGAGGGGCCGCTGCCTCTCAAATAGAAGAGAAGATTGGATAAATTCCTCCCACAACAAGGGCCGTTTTGGTTCTGTGGAGGACATTAGCTCTTGGAGTGACCATAAGTAATCATCAAACAGAAAAGACAGCTGCCATAAGGGCTGCATTAACTCTCTGCAGTGGATTTATTGCTTGGACATATGTAGTATTGATTTTGCACACATTTTCCACAGTCATTGTTTATGTCAACCCTTTAAAATTTTAGAGTTTCATAAAAAAAAAAAAAAAAAAAAAAAACTTGTTTAATCGGTTGAATTTGTATGATGATCAACTGGCTCAACGGAAGACAATAAAATGATTATGCAACCACTATCCAGACATGTTTAAACGCAATGTAGCATAAATTAGTTCCTGGCATAAATGCATGTAAATTAATTAAAAACTGTGCACATTTTTGGATTTGATGAGATCTTTATTTTTAATATTACAGAAAAAAAATCTATTTGTTGCATGTAGAATGAAAATAAAGCAGAAGCAGTAAAAAGACAACCTGTAGATGTTTTATGTGAGTCCGCTGCTGTATGGATGAAATCACAAAAGCCTTTGTTCAGCAGGTACTGCGGCTTTGAGCCCACTATGCAGCTGTGCATGTCATGAAAAAGCTGGAAGAGTGCCACCAGATGGCTAAGAGCAGAAGTGAGTCTGATTTTTACACACTGTTTTAATAATAAAGCCATCCTACTATTACAGAGCAAAAAAAAAAAAAAAAATCCGATATGCAGCTTAAAATGTTATAAAGTTTTGCTGAAAAGAAGAACAAAGTATTTTTTCAATCATTCGCACATTTAATTAATTGCTTCTTGGAAGCTGCCTTTATAATCTCGCTTGTGAAATCTCCTGATTGTTTAGCGATGTGACAGAGACCCACTAAATGCTATAAAATTTATCATTTAGATTTTCCTTTAGTGTGATATTGATTGGTTTATGAACATTAATAGAGTTTTATGTAGCTCACTCACTCTGCAAAAGATTGCAGTCTTTATGTCTGAAAATAACCAGCCATGTTTTTCATCACTCCTAGCCGAGGGAGAAGCCAAACTCAGACTGATTCGTTTGTTTTCTGTTGCTCTGGCTGAGTTAACCTGCAACCACAACATTCAACAAAATTTGCATAGTGGGGTATTAAACTGGATGTCACACAAACAAATGCGAACAGCTTTATTTAAGCAGCTAATTGAGAATCAAGTAAGCATTTCTAATCTGTTTAACAAAAAGAAATGGAATTTTCTCAGCTGCTTAATATTCTCAGTTTGGCTAATTGAAAATCTAAGTTATTGCGTACACTGGAGGTTTCAGTGGGAGGTAAAACTAACAGGAGGGCAGCAACCACATAATCAACCATGAGTTAAGAAGCATTATACAACAAGTTTAATTTAAAGCTCGTTTTAAATCATTCTCTACTTCCAAGGAATATTACCTGAAACTAGACACCACCACAGGAGAGACTTAAATAACGTTATGCTCTTTGCATACTGCTCTCTCCAGACTGAAATATAGCCAAAACAACAGATGCACATAGTTTGCTTACTGTAGTTTTGACCTCTAGTTTCCACATTACGACTGTCATTTTTTTTTGCCATGTAACTAAATATATGAGTCTAATTTCACCCAGTAGCTCTCGCATCATGGGTCAGTGTTGGGTTTCTCATCTCCTTTACCTTCACCTGCATTTCATTAGATACTGTAGATGTTAAATTATAAGAATAATATGAGGCAAAAATAAATAAAAATAGCAGTTTTAAAACTATAAATTATAAATATGTGTTATAGGAATGACAGATCCATTCCTTGTACAATAATCAGTACATTTTATGAAAGCTGATGTGCAGATTAATTAGTTTTCAGGGTTTTCTGCATTAATCGTCTCCTTTTCAAATTTCATTCAATTCAAGTGCACTGTTGTCAAGTCTTGTGATCTCACAAAGGTATGTTGTCGTTGCATAAAAAGATGGCGAAAAATACCATTATGTCTCGTTATAAGGGTCTATTATCAAACCAGCAGGCTGTACATCCTAACTTTAGTGTCCTGTGGTGTGGTTTCAAGGACACATGCTGCACAGCCAGTTTACGCCTAATACTGCTGCTTCTATTGACCTTGGACAAAATGGCCCGCACCTCTATCAATCACCAGCTGAACCAAGAACAAGAGAAAATGATGCTGGCTAACAACATTATCACAGCACTTGTTCACATCTCATTGATTTGACAAAAGCCATCACTCAGAATTGTCAGCCACATCCTCCTACTGAAGGAAGGGTGAGGAGGCACAAAATGTATCGTAGTCTCAGTGGCTAAATTTTTAACAAATAAGTCATTTGTAATAGCCACCCACAATATATTTGTAATAGCTTCCCACAAACCTGAGACAAACAATGAATTACCAGCTGTCAGAGGTATTCTCCTCGTAATAATGCTGTTTAATTGCATTGGCTTTTCATTCCTTAAAACATCTGAAATAATGTTTTTCCATAAAAGGACAGAGTTGCCAATTTCTCAGTAATGGGAGAGGCAATTGGATGTAATAAAAGTTGCTAGAAGTTACTATATAACCTCATGTCATTTGCATAATCAACCATGTGCATGTAATTGTAATGGGGAAACAATGATGCCGTTGCAAAAACAATAAGTAAGTACAAAGCAACCTAAATATGCTTACAATTAGAAATAATGTGGATTGCTGATTTGTTTTGTTTTTTTCTAATTCAACAATTCCAATCTTCCCTTTTTTCTATTTGGAATTTGGTCAAAAGTGACCCTGAGGAGTTGTCTCATCATTTGCCCGGTATAGAGTATAACACCATTCCAAATAAACCTAAAGAAGACAGTTCATAACAGACACGATTCATTTGCTATTTGGACACAGAGAAGTGAACATCTGCTGCTCTAGCTGCACCTGGGAGGAACTACTACACGACTTTGAAGGATGAGTTAGGAGCCCAGCCCATTGCTGATTTGAAAAGAGTAAGAATGATGCATTGTTTTAAGTCAGAATCTTAAAGTCTTATATAACGTTAGAAAAAAATGGCTAAGATTGAGAAAAGTTGCAATTGTCTTAAAAACAGATTTGGCAGCTAAGAATTAATAATTGTTAAATTATTAAGTCTGCAATACTGAGAGTTACTCAGTGAATAATTTCCTTAAATGCCACACATGCATTTACATGTGGACAATCAAAATGTTCTTTTTTGAAAACTGTCTCATCCGATTAGAGAACATTTATAACTAATCTGTCGTACATTTTCAGAGTGAGATTATGTTGCTGCAATGAAAGATTAGGTTGTTTTTAGTAGGCTTTTTAAGCACATTTACCAGATGTGTGCAAAAGCCACCATATGCATAATAAGAACAGAGTGAAAATATTTTCAATATTTTGATTAATTATTGATTACACTTGAGCCACACCTCCTGTACTCCATCTCTGCCACAAAGGCCACAAGGTTTGGTCTTCGAGCGACAGAGCTCGCCTCTGTTCCCTTCAGGATACTGATGTTGCACTATTCATCATCGCCTATTGAGAGAAGGAGAGGGAGTGGATTCGCATATGAAGGTCCCTGGTGGTGGCTCACTGGACAACCTTCCCGCCCTCTCATCCCCTTTGCGGTGTCCCAGGGGAGGTTTCAATTAAACACCCTGAACGTTGGGGACATTTTAATCCCTCTTTCACCTCATTTATCTCTGGAGCCACACCTTTTGTGCCCAGACAGTTAAGAATCTGTGGATAAAACAATTTCTCTGCATTTTTTTTAAGTATACAAAATATTGGGGTTGGTTGGTGGCAGAAGTATTGTTCGGCCATGCATAGACATAACAGTAAGCATAAACTGACAACGTGTGTGCTAATAAAAGCCTGCTGCAAAGAGAAATATTTTCTCTTTCACGGACTCATAAGTAAACCTTCCCAAACATTGACCCAACATATGGGATTTTAATGATAATACGTGGAAGTGAAGAAATGCCATAGTCATAGTATTCCATGTCTTTTGCCACCATGTTCTGAAGCTGTTTCGCCCCTAGATGTACTAGTGATTTAATAAAGCAGGAGAACTAACTCCTAATTCTTCAACCTCACCTCAAATCAACAGCTAGATCAGTTGTCTCAAACTGCAGTCCTTGGGGAACAACGTCCCCCGATTCATCCCACATGACTCAAAAAGCTGTATTACCTCCTGAGCATCCAATTAAATTTACAGAATTACCTATTATTTTAGTCAGGTGGGTTTTTTCAGGTGGTTTTATTAGACATATCTAACAGTGAGGTGGAATAGAGTTGTCTGAGACCTCTGAGCTAAATGGTAGAGACTCAGCAGGGTGTACTAATAGTTTAAGATGCTAAACACATGAACATGTTGCTTTTGTAATGAATCAAGCAGGTCAACATTTAGCTTTTTCAAATTTCACTAATAACAAGTCCTTTGAAGATTAATGGACGCTTGTACATCCGGTTCATGCCAGGACCCAAGTCTAATTAAATGAGCTCTATAATTTATGATGGGAAGAGAGGTTGAATATCCAGCTAGAATTGCACCAGAGTCTCCTCAGTTTGCTAACAGACATTTTCCCCACGTTTTATGAGGATATATGTATATATTCACACATGTGCGTAGATAATTTTGATCTCATGTGGATTATATTCATTTGAATTCCAGTTTTTTAAACTGTTGAAGTACAGTATCTATATAATCACTTTATCCCAAAAGAAACAACTCAAAAGTATCACTAAAAGTCTGAAATTAACAAAATGCATTGCCATGGCAACTGTTTGTAAACTTCTGTTCATGCAAATAATTAAAGGTCACACCCAAGCTACAGTACAGTCCAGTTAACTTTAAACAGATGAAAGCTAGCTTTGGAATTCATACAGTTGAATATATGGTTTTACATTGCTTGTTATTTGCTCTGCATGACTGGATACGATCCTTTGGCTCGATGTGAAACAGCTTGTTAATTGTCAATTGATTAGGGCTTAATGGAAGTATTGATTGAGGTGATCTGGGATGTAAATTTTTCATCCACTGTTCTTTTGTCAGAATAGCTGGCATGTCTGCACAGGTCATGTGTTAAATGTTCACCATTAGTGCTTTACTTCGAGCTCCTCGCTCAACTGCCAGTTGAAGCATGAGGAAATTAAGGCCAAAGAAAATTAACCTGAGTCATTTTCATTCTAATCATTTAGTTCCATATCCATCACCTCAGACTTTTTATGATGCTCATTAAGATGAGCTGCGTTAATTTTTCTGCCTTACAGGAGACCTGAGAAATACACTGAAGCTGCTCTTTTTTTCATCAAGCATGTCTGCTCAAATCATTAATTTATGCATCCATTAGGTTTATTTGCACTTTCCAATTCAGAGTCTGATGCAATCTTTATTAATCAGAACTACCTGACTTGATCCACAAGAATGTGAACATGCAGCAGTAGCAATGATTTAGTTTATTCCTACCACAGTCTCTCTCTCTAACTGTCCTCACGTGCCATTAGAAACCCTTCGAGACAAAGGGACATTCATAATGATGCCATAGTTCAGTTTCAGTTCAATTCCCCACCTTATCATTCTGTCTCCACCATGTATACAGTATTTTCCATCGGTCTCTTTGTCAGACAGGACTATCTAAAGAAAATCAGCGCTGCCCTGGTAAATGATGAGAATGGCCGCAAGGCTGAGAGATTCATCACTCATCACACACTGTTAGGGAAATTTAGGCGTTTAATTTAGTCATTCCAGGCGGTTGATGCAGCCACTGATTCAACGTTGTTAGACTAGAAACCGATGTCTCGTCTGTGACTGATGTGCGGATGGGCTGCAATTTCTCAAGGAGAGCAACGGCCTCTCCTGCTGAAGTTAATGATGTCATGCTGGGGGTTGATCAAACTCTGGTGGTCATGATGCATTTATATTTAAAAAGTAAAGTGAAAGACATTAAAAGTATTTCCTCTTTTTGATCCATTTGTTATTTGTGTCTCCAGCCTCTGATGCTGAAGCTGATTAATTAGATCAGTCAGGGGTTTTGACAAGCAATTGACTTTGCTTCCAATCCAGCCTGAGCTCCGATCAATGTATCAATGAGATGCACCAGAGCAAGCCTGATTGACCCAATGATATGCCACACCCCACAGGAACCAGACGATCCCAGACAAATTTTTCAGCCATCCAGCAACACTTACACCTTAACATCTAAACACAATCTAGTGTGACGAGCTTCTTTCAGGTGAATAAAGTCAGCCTGTTCGCACTTTAAACTCGATATAAATCCCGTCGTTCTGTGAAGGCCTCAGAGGTTTGTTAGAGGTTATTAGCGAACACATAGCATCATAATGACAGAACAGATATATCAACTTAAAACCCACCTGTTTAGAGTTGCTTATGGCTAAATTGCAGGTTTTGATGTCTTCGATGTTTTTAATGTTTTTATCTTTACTTTTAACCTTTTTTCTTTATCTTTTTAAAAAAAAATCTCTTTGTCTTTCTGTTTATTCGCTGTCACCTGCTGTTCTTATTTTAATTATGTAAAGCCCTTTGAAATGCCTTGCTGCTGAAATGTGCTATACAAATAAAATTTAATTGATTGATTGATTGATTGATTGATATAGTGTGGGAAAGTCCAAAGTAGTTTTAGACTACACAAAACAATATTCCAAGCTTTTAACACCTCACAGAGCATTGTTCTATCCATCATCTGAAATTGTACATTCAAATTGTACGAAAGAAAACTTACCAAGACATGAATGTGTACCTAAATTTTGAAGAAAGTATCAGTCAGAGAAGCAGTCAAGTGGTCTATGGTAACTTTAATAGAGCTGTAGAGATTAACAGAGTTGTCAGGATAATCTGCTGACATGAAAAACTTTAGTTGTGTGACTTATGTGGGAGAGCAACAACACAAAGGGTTCTTTTGTCTAAAAAAAAAAGTCCAAAGAAGACAGACGTTAAAATACATGCTACAAAAAAATACTATTTAAAATATTGATTTAAGGGGATAAACAGATCCCCTTCATACAGATTTCTATTCATAACACATTTTGAAAACAATGCAGAATTTTCTTTGCCCTTAAACATTTCTCTGCTTTGTGTCATTCTGTTAAATTCCAACACATCAAAGTTTGTGGTTATAATGTGAGTAAAAGTTAAAGCAGCATGAAAACTACCGCAAGACTCTGTAAACAGCTTCTGTAAGTAACAGACTGTTGTTAACGGCTCCATAGACCATCGCTTTGCATAATCTGATTTATCCCTTTAATGTTTCAGCACGTCGGTGCATTTTTCTGCGATATCATTGTCGTAGCAAAAGAAGTTTCTCCCTGCCAGAACCGAGTTGCTTCAGACTGTGTTGAAGTAATTTAATAGCTGAACAGTAATCAGACACTCAGACTCCAGTCTCAAAAAAAGGAGACAAATCCATCTTGACATTGCCCAGGGCTTAAGATATGAAGGTGGCTGATCTTCATACTGCCGTTATACTTGTACCTGGATCTCCATTTTAATGAGCTGATTAGTGGGCAGCTGGCTCAGTGGCTGGTGTGTGCCTGAGTCTGAAGCTTGCTGTGTGTGTGAATGGGCAGCAGACTCTTCTAGCTGCAGAAAGCAAACTCAGTTGTGTGTTTTCCAGAGCTGTCAGAGGAATCCTTTTCTAATCCTCCGGCCCCCTGCTGGGAGCCTGTTGTAGGAGAAGCATCTCGTAGAACACATGACATATGAGATAAGAGGGACTCCATGTGGTTAGTTCAATTAGAAAAGGCTCACTTTGGGTTATTAGCTTATTGTTGTCATCAATTCATCACTCCTGGTACAATAATTATGCAAAGACTTTAAATGTGCCTTACCATCAGTTGGGTTTCCATGAAACAAGTGCAGCAGTTCATGAAGTGGGGAATATAGACAGTATCTGGCTTTAATCATTTATATTCCCCATCCTCATGGTTGTGTGATTGGGTGAAGTGTGTGTCATTCAGGGGTGTGAATAGAGTCGGATCTCAGGGGGGTTGGAGTGGATGGTGGTTGCATAAGGGGCAATTGGATTTCTGCTGGTAGTCCAGAGAGGGAGAGGACAAGAAAAGACTTTCCACGTGATTTGCCGCGATGCAAATCTAGACGGCTTAGAGAAATCTTCTGCTCCAACTGAAGCACTCTGCTGTTTTGTAGTCGAGTGAAGGTCTGAGCCCTCTTCTATTGGATAATCAAGTGCGGCAGCTGCAAGAAATTGCCCATTGGTGACCTTTTGTTTTGCTTTTATTTAAATTTGTAGGTTTAGCTTAGCAGTGGGATCAGATAAGCTGTGCAGTCTGGGAGCGGAACCGCTAGTTGCTCTGCAGTGGGATAAGCATCTTGGAAAAGCTCCAGAGCAGTAAATTATGAGCATGCTCGGTTTTAACTACATACACACTCGATGAACGTGGACGTCATGGAGGTCGAACTTGGGAAATAACCCTTTTATATTCCAGATAAACAGATTTCAGCTCACTGCTTGCTTGGGAGCCACACACAGTGAGATGTATAAACATACAAAGTGGGTGGCAGAATATGAATTTCATCTGTCAGGCAGAAGTATTAATCTTTCTGGAAAAAGAAGGATGGACCTATCAAGATTAGATGGATGAATTTAATTCAGTGGTTGGTCATGCTGATATTCCTTCTAATATGTATAAAAAAATGCCTTAAGCATTTTACTATTAAGACAAGAAAGAGAAAATTTATGATCTAAAACACGATAAAGATCTCCTGCACCTTAGTAGTGTCTCCACAAACACTTTGGATTTGACATTGCACCTACAAGTATTATATTTTACAGGATTGATTCAGATGGCTTCAAACTTGGAGATGTTTTAAAACCCAATCTCACCTGATGTAGGTTCACAAAGAACCAAGCCTGGTTTCATTTAAATTTGTTTGTTGGGGTTTTGCTGGGGGGTTTCATCCTCACCCAGAGGCAGGTTTGTGTTGTTTGGACCAGTGGGTAGGCTGCTCCATACCCCACAGAGGGTTGTGGGGCCTGTGGCCGTATTTTTGGGCCATGTGGGTTACAGTTTTCTGGATGGGTTGTGCTCCTTCGGTCATGTGGGAGATCTCTCGGCGGTGGTAGTTTCTGGGTGTCTGCTGCAGTCGGCTGAGGAGTCTAGCATCGTGTTGATGAGTTAGCTTTCGAGGGAAAGCTAACTCATCAACACCAGATGGCCTGTTGGATCTCAGCCCTTGTCGGTCTTGTGGTTTGTGTGAAGTGTCAGGCCTGTGTTCCTCAAGAAGCCGTTATGATCTTTTCCTTGTTTACAGATGTTGGAGCCTGCAAACAAGGGACGGATCTACGCTCTCACACACTGACACACCCACGCAATGCATATTCGCTTTTGCAGGCCTCAACCACATGATTACATACAGACGTTAAAAAAAAAAAAACATCTGGATTACAGCTGCTGCTTTTATGACAGTGGGATAAGGAGGCACATGTAGTCCATCTAGTCCTGTTGGTTTCTTTATTTGTGCAAGTGTGCATGGACTGAGATGAATGAGGCAAAATCAAAGATTGTATTTGGGTTAATAATCTGGTTATGTTTGGATTTGAAATACAGAACGTTTTAAAATAATCCACACATTTTTTTATTAATATATCAAATGCAGAGTGTTAACATTTCTTGTACTAGATGATTATGTTCTTTGTTTTGTTAGTGAATAGTAGAGGGAAAAAATACTGCCTGATTAATCAATTTTGAAGATTTTACTGATGAGCTCTTAATTATTCTTCCAATCTGAAGTTCAAGTGTTAATCTCAGTGTTGATTCTCAATAAATTAGAAAAACTCGGGAAATAAAATTTCCAAAGATTTTTAAAAGATACAAAAATCTTCTGTTTCTTCCTTCTGAGCATGTAATAGAGATTACTTTCTGGAAAGATAAATGAATAAAGAGATTGGTTGATGAACAAAAATGCAATTTAATTTAGCTTAATATTGCTCTACTGATTTAATGATGCAGTATTCATAATAAAATATGTTATAAATGTCAGATTTAATGTAAAATTCTTATTTGTTTCATATAAAAGTGCTGGATTTAATTAAATTATGTGTGCCTGTTTTTGTTGTGGATCACACAAAGAGATACTGAAATAACAGTAGAATCAGAGTATCTTGTTTTGCTCATAGGGGGATCAGCAGGATCTGATTGATTTGGCTGTACCTGCGACTACTCTGTGTCCCCCTGTGTTTTTACCCTGCATAATATTTTGATGAATGCTGCGTATCCTGAAATCGCTCCACACAACATAAAATCGAATTAAATCACCTGGATACAATCTGTAATTGATTAGAAGCGTCAAGGAGGAGGGGAAGTGTCATTAATAACTAGACGAATTTTACAAAAGGAGATGAATTAAGTGATTCTGTTTCATATTGTGTTTATTTGGTGTATAATGCCGCTCTTTAAGCTGGTCAGAGATATCAGCATGTCACATTCGAAGCATGAGTCTTGAATGTGATCCGCCGCTGTTTCACCTTGACAGATGCCTTTGTCACGGCTCCCAACAGGCCAGATTCAGACGTTATGTTTTATCGTCGTTGGTCGCTGTGTACCAAACCAGGAGCTGGATTACTAAAGCATTAAATGAAAGCACGGTACTCTCCTCTCCACTTCACAGTGTATGACTTTGTTTCAAATCAATACTGTAAATTACTGAAGGCGTGGGCTGAGGATATGCCAAATGATATTCATTGAAGGGAATCATGTTCCCCTGGGCTGTCAATAAAGCAGAGCATGTTCTTTCACTCTACTCCCTGGCAAGCATATTGTGAAAGGGGAAATTTCTACTTTGTTAGATTGTATTTTTCATGAATAACAATTACAGATTTTCATAATTCTTTCCATGCGGTGGTGTAGTGTCTCAGTGATTGATCTTTTTAAATCTGCCTACCCATTCTTGCCAACCGTAAGATTAGCTGACAACGCACCACAACACATAATACATCAGGAAACTAAAGAAAAAAAAAAAGAGTATCTATTTCAAGCTTTGTACAAGCGGTTTGCATTTGGAAAACTTGTTTTATTCCTTAGTGAACAAGGAGTTGACACAAAACTCCAAAACGCAGAAATAAAAATTTAAACCCACAAAGCTATAGTTGTTTATCTAGGAAAATGATGACTCCTGCTGAGTATTTTTGCAAAAGGTAAAGTGTTTTGTGTTGGTGTTGATTCTAGTATATTGAAGGCATGACAATCCAAAGTGCTTAGACAGAGGGAATTAGACTTTCTTTTTCATTCACCGATGCTAAAGAAGTATTTTTAATGAGAAGTGAAAACATCTTTCTGAAGCAAAAAGGCAACTTACCTTGACAAACAGAAAAAAAAAGGCAAAACACACAAAACAATATACAAAAGTGCATTTCAGAGAGTGAACAAGCCCTTTAAGACACCCAAATACTCATGTTTTTCCAGTCAGTATTTGGAATATGCTGCAGAAAAGTAAATCACTGAAGTTTTGTGTAATAAGCTTCTGATATGTCCCATACCATTTTGAGGAAATAATTTCAATATTAACATAATCCTGCACAACAACCATTAGCCCTGGTGCTCCCCAGGGGTGTGTTCTCTCCCCTCTCCCGTTTGTCCTGCGCCAAAATGTCAGCATCTCAGTGGACATGTCTGTGAAACTCCTGAAGTTTGCAGATAACACTACTGTTATTTGTCTGATTCAGGACAATGATGAGTCTCCATGTACACAGGAGATAAATCAGCTGGTCCACTGCAGTCAGAACCACCTGGAGCTTAACCTGCTCATGATGGTAAACACAGTGGAAAATATGTGTCCACTTTTATTGTATAATATTGTTAGAAGCAATAAATGGTGAAATATTATTGAAATAGAGGGCTGCACAGTGGCGCAGTTGGTAGAGCTGTTGCCTTGCGGCAAGAAGGTTCTGGGTTCGATTCCCGGCCCCGGTCTTTCTGCATGGAGTTTGCATGTTCTCCCTGTGCATGCGTGGGTTTTCTCCGGGTACTCTGGTTTCCTCCCACAGTCCAAAAACATGACTGTCAGGTTAATTGGTCTGTCTAAATTGTCCCTAGGTGTGAGTGTGTGTGTGCATGGTTGTGTGTCCTGTGTGTCTCTGTGTTGCCCTGCGACAGACTGGCGACCTGTCCAGGGTGAACCCCGCCTCTCGCCCGGCACGCTAGGTGGAGAAAGACACCAGCAACCCTCCCAACCCCACTGAGGGACAAGGGTGTACAGAAAATGCATGGATGGATGGATTATTGAAATAAATAAGAAAAACAGAACAAAAAAACCCTTACACTTACTTTGGTTTAGATAACTGAGCGGTAGCGGAAGTGCAAGAGGCTATTTTCTTACAGGATAATACCTGTAAGAAAATACACCTCTGCTCTCACTCCTCTGAGGCTTTTTTTTTAACTGGGTCCATCATCCAGCAGTATGGCCACATATTTCAGGAGCACTTGCAGCCTTCACATCAGCTCTTTAAAACTGCTCAGAGCTCGTGTTACTGGATTTAAAGTTGAGAAGAAATTGGTTCATAGACATATGCTTATCCTTAAACGACATGATAGTGTGCCATAGCATTTTTATTATAGAGAGTCAGATTAGTTTAGTGCCCATTGGTGAATTCAGGAGAGGACTGATAAAGTTATTGGACAACTACTGTGAATTTCACAGTGTGGTAACGTTAAGTAATAATGCGATTTTGTCATACTATTTATACAAATCTCAATCTTTCTTTTCTGATTAAAGTGGGCTGCTTTCTTCCTTCCTTCTTTTCTTTATTTCTTTCTCTTGCAGAAGTCTAGCAGTTTCGAAACCATAACTCTTTAAAATCATTTTAAATCATTCTATCACACACCGGCCAATTTCCACCTATAATTGGAATAATTTCGACACACCGTGCCAACCTGTTCCATGTCTTGACAACTGGCATCTTTACTGCAAACGGAAAGTAGGATTTTTAATGACCAATTTGATTTGGCTCTCTCTGATGACCTTCACTCATGTCTTGACTGAGATGTGCACTACTTATGTCCTCTAGTGCCTGCTGAAGATGTGCCAGCTCAATGTAAATTAAGCAATTTACATACCCACTGATATTCTACACGTGTGTCAGATACATTCCAATCAAACAATTTCTTCATGCTTAGCCGTATTTTACTTGAAATTTATCTTCTGTAACTAAGGTGACCTCGCAACATGAAGATTTTCTGGCATGTTTAAAGTTAGGGAAGCTTTCATCGCAAAATCAAAATTAATGTGTGCAAATTCAGCAGCATTAGCATCCATCATAATATGAGCCCCATCCAAGCAAGTTTACGTTTAATAAGTGTCCCTCAAGCTTTGCTGACCCATCATCTTTGAGGAAATTCGCAAGCTAAACAAGTATAATGCATTCTGGGCTGTGAAGGTCTAGCAGTTTCTTCACTGGTGTGTGACAGCCATTATTATTCTGGCTGTCAGGACTACACACATAAGTGAGCGGATGATGCCTTATAAGTAGTATCCTGATTGAGACATCATTATCCACAGCCTTGGCCTCATTCAGTTTTCTCACCTTTCTCTGCTCTTTGTGGGTTCACGTGAGGGTAGCTGATGAATTGTTTGACAGAGTGAAACCTTGTGAAGTCCGAATATTTCTGATGAAAGTGGTTAAGCATGCATTAGGACCTCCCTGTTTCATAAAGCTCCATTAATAAGCACATGATTAAGTCAACAGGTTAGTCAGTTGGACATGCTCTTTGACTTTTGATGCTTAATAACACATGTATATTAAATAAATCTCTCAAAGCATCATCATTTACCTTCCATTGTTACTTTCAATACTTTTCTTCAGTTTTCGTCACTTTCTACATCCTGCAGTAGATAATTTCTTGGATTTTATCTGCACTCATCTGGAGTTAATCCACTCTGACAGTTTAATGGGTATAGAGTCTGAGAGAGGTCGGAAATCTATAGCGAGCTGACTAACAGATAAGCAGAAGAAAAAGAGAAACAGAACTGGGGATAGTGTGTCTGAAATGTGTGACTTGCCAATTTCTTGTGTGCACTTGCTGTGAAACTTTAGCAAAGACCAAACAGAATGGGCAAGAAACTTAGAGCAATGCTCTATCAGGATCCACAACATTACAAGTTAAGAGAAGAAACATAATCTTTACCAGTGATATTTTGTTTTAATTCAGAAAGCTGAGGTTCTTGCATTTATTCTCTGTCTGATTTTCATTTTTGTGGTTCATCTCTAAGCTAAGGGAGCACCAGATCAGAATTTCTTACTAAATCTTAGATTATCTCATTTATATCAAGCTGTACATGTGATTTTTGCAGTATAGCATTTTACAAGATGCTGCCACAGATTTCCTGAAATGTCAACCCAGTTCTATAAAATGCTATTTGTGCCGGTGTAACTCAGAAAAGGTGAGGGATAGTATAATATTTCTTTGCAAGATAATTTAGTCTTGACTAATCCTACAAATACCAAACATAAACTGACCATGAATGTAAAAAGTTTGATGAAACATCAATACTTTGAGGAATTTAGACAATATTCTCCCAAATAATGAATACTAACAGCCTCAGGCCAACACATAGATCTAACTTCAGTTATGCAGCATGTGCAGATCAGCAGAATATATGGGGTTAATAACCTACTGAACACAAAGGAAGCTGTGATGTGATTATTCCAGGCAGACATTTAGACTTGAAACCCAACTGCTTACTTTACACATCCATGCCTTTTGCTGTGTGTCAAAATGTTTCCATGTAGTCTCGCTTAAGAGTCTGTAGAGCTTTGCGGACAGCTTCTTCCTGCTGGAGAGTGCTTCATACTTCTCATTGAGAGAATACACCTGCATCATACATAAACAGCTATTTTATTCCTTGGTTATTACTGGAAGTCCATATTGCTGATTAAAAGAAATATTTCTTTTAATGAAGGGCTCAATTTATTGCCTTTAAAACGGAAGAATTGGAATAAATGTGTTCCAAAAACAAACCACACAACTTGTACAGGAATTGAAAAATTTTGGTATTTTTCTTCACTGCATTTTTCCACTGTTTAAAATATAAAACACATCTCCCTAATTGAGGCTTCGCCGTCCTTTACTCTGGCAACCGTGAACAAATTTAGTGAAAATGCCATGAAATTAAATCCACGTATGCATAAGTCATTAACAGTACAAATACACATATTCTGTAAACCTATAGGTTTGTTAGAGAACATCCGTGAACAAACAGCACTAGGAAAATCAATGAAGACAACAGATATTATTGAGAAATTTGAAGCGCGGTAAAGATACAAATCAATATCACAAGCTTAGCACTGTTCAATTTGTCATCTAAAAATGTTAAGAACATAGCGAAACTGCACATGGCAGTGAAAGGATGTTGAAGGAGAGTTTTAATCAGAGAATCAACTCATGGTAACTCTGGAGGATTTCAGAGATCCACATCCCAGGTGGAAGAATATGTCAGCAGGCAACTAATGGGTTTGCACTTTGATCTTTAATGAAAAGTGGTAAGAAAAGTTACTGTTTAAAGAGACCATTGAGCTCTATTGCAGTTTTTTACAAGGAGACATAGCAAACGTGGAAGAAAACATTTTGGCCTGTTTTTGAGAACTACCGTATTTTCCGCACTATAAGGTGCACCTAAAAACCTTCAATTTCCTCAAAAGCCGACAGTGCGCCTTATAATCCGGTGCGCCTTATATATTGACCACTATTGAGCCACAACAGGTCTAGCAATTACGGTAAGCAGCCGCCGACTTCATTTTCGCCCGTAGAAGAAGAAGCGTGCGGTGCACGCTGGGATAGTTGTCAGAACGCTGGTTTGTTAATAAAGTTTGACTGACCTATCTACATACCGACCTGATAATCAGGTCGTCTGCAGGTCATTTAGCACCACGTTCTCCACGAACATGCTGTGAGCGAACAGAGAAGGGTGACCATCGTCCGGCCACGCCCCGGCCCAGTCGCGGAAGGCTCTCCTCGCTGACCGGAGTTGTTTTGTTGGCATTTGCTTTAGTGCAGCTCCATCTAGTGGATGCATAACGTAACTCCTGCATCTATTCTATGCGCCTTATAATGCGGTGCGCCTTATACATGAAAAATGTTTTAAAATAGGCCATTCATTGAAGGTGCGCCTTATAATCTGGTGCGCCTTATAGTGTGGAAAATGCGGAAATACGAAAAACTGGTATTTTATATCATCCTCTGTGTACCTTAAAACAAAACAACTATCAGGATGCTTTTTTTTTGCAAGACCAGAGAAGCTGGTCACAGTTGAAGGTAGGATGGATGAAGGGAGAATTAGAGCAGAGCTTGACCAACCAGCAGGACAACAGTCCTAAACATACAGCTAGAGATACAATGCAGAAAAGCCTAGTTGGGGTGTGCTGTGGTGGTGCAGGGGTTAAGCACAACCCACAAACGGAGGCCTTAGTTCCCAACGCAGCCGTCACAGGTTCGATTCCTGGCCTTGGCGACCTTTGTTGCATGTCTTCCCCCCCTTCTCTCATCACCCACCTTCCTGTCAATTAACTATCAAATAAAGCCCACTGGAGTCAAAAAAAAAAAAAAAGCCTAGTCAAAGTCCAGTCGTACATCATATTGAAAAATCTGTAATGCAACTTTAAAGCTTATGCTACCATATGCTTTATAAAGTTAATTGAGATTGAGCTATTTTGCAAAAAATGAACATCAAGGTGTACAGTCTGGTAAAGTGATAGACCAGAAAATTTGCAGCTGTAATGGCAAAAAACGGTGTGTCATACTGACTCATAGGGAGTTCATATAAATCAACACAACACTTTTCAGATTTTCCTTTCACTTCAAAGATCCAAATGCTTCGAAACCTATGAAGAATATGATTGTAAAAAGGCGACAAATTTGAATGGCTGAGTTCTGGCGAAATACAACTCCACACATTTCTGGCAAACATGAAGATGTGCACAAAGATCTCCTTAGACAACTGAGTTCCCCAGCCAATTGAATGTTTTAGCAGATACCCTATTGTATCTGCAGTGCACCGAGTTTCAATTTTGCGCATTTTAAATATAAAGATCTTTAATTATTTGAGTGAATATGCTATTTAAAGATTAACATCATCAGTTTTCTCATGGTTTTCTAACAATGCAACCCCTCTGCTGACTTCTTTGGTCTTAATGTCAGACAGGACATGCTTAGCGTCATCTCAGAGTCCCTGCTGATTTCACTGTGAAGCCATTAGATTTAATTTGGTTTTTGTAAATGATGCAATGGTAATCCTTCTTCAATTCATGGAAGCCTTCCTTTTAATTACTGTTAATTACAATTTGCATAAAGCTCTTTAGGCAAACTGCTCCTAAAGCGGCTGTAATAATTATACATGTAAATGAATGGTAAGCTGATAGTCGGTTCAATAACGGATTTATTTTTAAACGCTGTTTGATAAGAAAAAGTCAAATATGGAGAAAAACAAACCAAATGTGCTGCGGTTCAGAAATGAATCAATGTGAGAAAATTGTTTATTATTATTATTATTATTATTATTATTATTATTATTATTATTATTATTATTATTATTATTATTATTATTATTATTTTGGCATGTAACACGAGCATTATTGTAATTTCACATGTATTAAAATAGACACAGAAAATGTTAGCTGGATTCAAGGATGTTGGTAAAGAATTGTCATCCTGTTATGTGTGAGATGAAAAAAAGTGGAAGAAATTAGTGGTGCTGTGCTCCAAGCTGTGCTTTGATGAGGGGTCTGCTGTCCAACATCCATCTGGAATCACATAACATCCCTTACAGCCATTCAGTCACAGCCATGTTCTGGTGTGTTTGGGAATGCGACACATTTCATAGCATAACTTTGAAGCTTTAATGTGACAGACTAAAAATCTAATGAAATGTGACAAATGACAAAAAAGAAGATAACATTTTTGTATGACTCAAGTAAAATTACAATTTTATAGATTCATATTTAAATGCTAGAAGTGACATTCTGTATCATTGTGCTAGGAACTCTGATCTTTTCCTCTATCTGAACTTTTCTCAGCCAAGTTCCTACTTTTTTATGGTTGCAGACATTATGTCAAAGTTTCTTCACTTCCTCTATCTGTCACCTCCACCTTTACTAAATGGCACAATTAGGGTCATCATTATTGCAGGCTGAAAACAAACCTGAGACGTGTCTTTAACAACCCAATCAGCAGCTGTAATAGGCGATAGGTTTCGGTCATGTTTTTGTTGGCCATGTGTCTTTGCCAAACGCTGCAGTTTAAAAGGTAGCACTAAATAAATTGGACTCCACTGAGATAACCATGACTGAAAACTGAAATCGCATTTGATGGCAGTCATTAGCTTTGCTCTCAGGCCAAATACATCATGCTGTCACTATTTTGGCCCACAGAACCTATTAGATGCCATTAGTGGGAGCAATTGAAGGCAGCAAATTACCCTTGTGCTGTGCACATTTCTACATTAGTGTTTTAAATTTGTTTGTTTTGACAGAGATTTTGAAGTCTGTATATCAGATGTGGGTATTGACCATTTTATACTATGTCATATGTTTGCAGTACACAAAATCTAGCATCTAGTTTGAATAATATAATCGTTTTATTCTCTTTGATTTTTGACCTTCGTTGAGCAGAATTATTTATGTTTACTTTATGAAGCTTTTCAAAGTAGCTGCAGATGTGAATGGGTTGTCTTAATTCGCAGTTTATGTTAAAACTGTGCACCCTATAGCATGATGTTGAACAATTATGCAAAACAATCTTGGTCAAATATGCAACATTTAAATGCTTAGTCAAAGAAAATATATTTATAATTTACACTGATACTTATTTCCTTTAAAAAACTTTGGTTTTTGTAAATATTAAACCAAATAGAAATGAAAAGATCCTTGATTTGAAATAAATGCCCTCCACATAAAGCAAGGTAATATTCACATTATTTGAGTAAGTATTCATACCCTTTGAATATCTTTTGTCACTGCTTCAGGGTAACATAGTGACTGCAGAGATCCACGGCTCAGGTAGGGACATCCGCTGAGAGGATAACTTACTTCTGTGTGTGTAAGGAAAGTTAACACCCTTAACGCACCATCCGTTTGATGAAACATGGTTGTGGCAGCAATGTGCTGTGAGGATGCTTTTTTGTCAGCAGGGCAGTCAAGCTTGTTGATGGGAAAATGAAAGGAGCTAACACAGGGAAATCTTGGAAGAAAACCTTTTCGAGGCAGCAGGTGGCTTCAGCTGCTGCAGAGTTTTTCCTTGAGTTGTAAGATGGTTCACAGTCAGATTTTATTCCAAAAAGTATTTTCAAGACAGCGTATCATTTTTCTTTCACTTCACAGTGATGCTACTTTCAGTCATAGTGTAGTGTTGTATCTTAGCAGAATGTAGTGAAGTTTGGGCGTTTAAAGTGAGAAAGCTTCATACATTTGTTAGGCACTTGTTTAATTACATGTGCATGTGCACATATGCTGTCCTGTAATTTTTACTTTGAAATCTAGATGATGATTGATTGATGATTCTACTCTAAACACAGAGTGAACTCAGTACCTGACTGCATGCCAGGATAGTACATTTTTAAACCCTACTGAGAATCCTCCTTCGTTCTCAGTCTATCTCTGACAGGGCTGATAAGCACACACATCGTACACAGATCCTCTGCGGGGCAGTTGTGGCTTTCTGACCCTCTTTGGCCCCCACGTCCCACTCCGCTGTTTGTGATGGCTTAGTGACAACGCCTGTCAGGGGAGGAGTCTACGACCTTTGCTTAACTAATGGGTCCTTCATCATCCCCCTGTGCCAGTAGCATGCGCCTGGTGTTTATTGGTCTTTATTTTAAATTAAATCACAGCAGTGGCCATCCATCATGGTCTTCCATGACCTTTACTGGAGGTGATCATTTGGCCCTGAAGAAGTCAGGGTAAGGCTTTAAATGCAACCTCTGGACCAGAAGACACTGTTTCAATAAACCATGTCGGCTTCATAAGATCTCACAAATGTCTGAGACTTAAAAATATTTTATTATATAAGTTGCAAGCAATTTTAATGTAATTTAGATAAAAACTTTGCAAAAACATCTAAGCAACGTCACACATAAATAGGTTTGTCCTCAGGTCAAACTCGTCTTTGCTGACAATATCAATACCGTTAAAACATAATGAATGAGTAATGAATTCATGCAGCTGCCGGTTTTAATCACAAGTCTCACTGTTAACTTGAAGACGTTTATTGTTCGGATTTTAAATCTTATTTTAAAGCAAATCATCTTTTTGCTTTGTTTCATGTCGGTGAGGTTAATAAATTATTATTTTGGTGATTTTTTTATTTTTTTTATTTTTAATCACCCACAATTAATGGCACCCTTATTAACAAACACACACTGACAGACAGTGATGGTGTATTGTTTAGGGAGAAAAGATCAAGAATATATCTCTGTTTGTTCTATCATGGTAATAGAGTAAAGCAGCCAATGATGTGAGGTAAGTAATTGTTTTAAGAGTGCTGTATGCCAATGGTAAAAGTCAAGTTTTAACATTGCATGAAGCCCAGTGAAGACAGGAATGCTGATCACTGCTGTACTCCAGTTTCCCTGCTGTCTCTCACAGTGCTCTCCAGAGATCAGCCTCCCCACATCCCTCTGGCTCTGCTGTGATAAAAGATGTGCTCTGGGGGTAGAGTTCCCCAGTAGCTGAAAGGATCAGTCCTCTAGGCTCCCTTAGATAAAAAATTAAAGTTGAAAAGTAACAAAAGAGTCTTTTCTTCCACTTACTTCAGCAAGAAGTCAGTTTTACCCTATGAATCATATTTGTCTTTACGGTGCCTCACAGGCCTGCGGTTCAGCACAGGATGGTAGTGGGAAGAACTGATGTAATTATATCTAAGTGAGAGCAGCGTACAATCAGAAGGAGGCACCATTTAATGTTTTTGACTTTCATACCTTTGATTTTTTTTTTGCAGGCTTAAATAAGCTTCCATTTTTCTGTCTGCAAATGATCCCAGTTTGTGATGTTTTGCTCAATCTCTTTTGAGCCCATATTACTTTTGTGCATTGTAAAAGCAGCATTCAGCAGAGGAGAGTGCTTTTATGGCATCTTTTTAATGGATCTCAAAGAAAAGGGACAAATTACAGTATACCCTTTGAGTGGTTTAATGTTGAACTGGAGCTCACAATTATACCTGTGTGAATCAGAGATGTCAGCACTAAAGCTCCATTCAGGTTTTTAAGGGTTGGCTTTTTTTAAGAAGGTTCTGAGATATTATCTCTGTAAAATGGAAAACATACAATGATTACCAAGATAATTATTGGCAGAAAAGCTGTGCATTTCCTCCAATAATTTATCTGACTGCAGAGTTTTATTTTAAGTGGTTTAAGCTTGGGTTTGTGCAGATACAGTTCTGTGGTGAGGGAAACCATGGTGTAGTTCTGAGTTCTGGGTCTGCCCTGGTGTATCTGCTACCAAACGGAAGATGTCCAGGAAACAATCAGAAGGCTTCTTATAAATAAATATACTTAGAGTAAAATGATGGCCTGATGTTTCAGCAGAAAGCAGATGCGTCTTACAAGCTTCTAAAAATATGAATTGTCTAAAGAAAAGAAGCTTTGGTCGTAATAAAATTGACTGTGATTGCAAAAACGTTATATGTAGTGTGAATATAGATTTTAAGAAATTGCAAAATATAGCTGTACTAATGATGACTTGTCTGGAGAAAAATAATTTAATCTTAAACACCTGTGCTGTGACTTTTCATTCAAAATATAATACATGAATACAAACAACTAAAACCTTTGCCTTGAGCTGCCATTTTGTGGGAGATGGGAACTCAAGGTGAAAAATCTCAGCAATTTATTAACCTATTGTTGAACCTTTTTAGTGCAGCAGAATCAACTTTGAACTATCTGCAATAAGCAGCTGAAAAACAATAGAATGTTGGAATACGTGAGGCTGCAGAAGTGTCCATTTGCTGTAAGATGTCACAGTCATAAGATGCTTATGAGTCTCAACACGAACAAATGTGTCCAGAGCAGTAGACTTAATTTGTTGCCTATATGTCAGTCCACCCAATCCTCCACATATATGTGATAATAAGAAAAAGCTGGCATCTGTTGACAGCCAGAGTCGTCATTGCCTGTCTGAATTACGGTATAATGAGGTCTTTAACTGGAAATTTTCTCAGGCTGTGATTTGGGGTTAAGGCCTTAAGATAAAAGCCTCAGATGCAGTTAATAAATTCCTAAATTTTAAAGGTGAGTGTTGTGTTTGTTCACAGCAGTCAAATTAATAGCCTCTGAGACATGCTCTGCAAAACATAAGGAGATGTTTATGGTTTTTTTTTACCAGTATTTCGTCTGTATTTTGATTCGGCTTTTATCTGATGCAGCTTTTAGTGGTTTTCCTGTTAAAGTCTGGTCTTCTACAAAGCAAAGGTAAGGGCCTTTTAACAGTGTGTTGTAATAGTTCTGCTAAAAGCTAAATATTCAGTGTCCTTTCCTCATGAGCTCATATGCTTTTTACTACTAATTTGCTTTTCGTTTTAAAAGGACGTTTGAAATTGCTTTATGTTTACAAGCCCATAGGTCAGTGGCTGCAAGGTCAGATGTATTGTGGAAAATTGAGACTAATGAATAGGTGGAGTAGAGTAGAAAGCGTCTGCACTATATGTCCGTTTATGAGATCAAGCAGCTCTGGAGTTAATGAGGGCGAATACAAGGCTTCAATTCACTTTTAAACTGCTCTGCTCAACTCTTAGATGAACACAACCATGTTATGAACCGTGGTAGCTCCCATCTTTTAAATGTAAAGTAAATCTTACTTTTTTGTTTCAAATTGGTTTTGCTACTTACAAATCTATTTATTTTAACTTCAGTTGTTTTCTTTTTGTGTGCTGAGATTGGCTCGTTGTGCAGATGATTGATGTTACACTAATACATAAAAAATGCCCTGAGTAGGGATCCTTTTTATCTATGGAGGATAAAAATGCCTAGATAAAATGCATTTTATTGCAAATTTGAATGAGCAGCTTTGTCTTCATTCAAAACTGGTTTGTTATTACAATGATGTTTAATTGCATACAGGTACATGTCAATATATTTGAATCTTTTAAATATCGTATTTCAGTTATTAAATTCAAAAAAGGACACTTTTTGAACTGTGAATTATATACATTTATTGAAGTGACAAATTTCAAGCATGTTAATTTTTATGATTATGGCTTGCAGCTAATACTAACCTCAGAAAATTGGAATATAGTATAAAACCAATTAAAAAGATTTACAATACAGAACCAATGTCATGGTTATGATCCTTGGAGTTTGACATTTAGTCTTGTCTGAGTTCTTATGTTTTAAAATTTTCCTCAGGTCTCCTATAGGTCTTTTTGCATTCTTCACTTAGCTTTGTCGTGCATTTATATGTTTAAATTCACCTGATCCTTCTCAAAGTAATCACCTCACTGCAGTTTTAATGCTCCTTTCTTTAGCCAGTTGCCTGCAGAGTATTTCTTTGCAGCTAGAACTCTCGTCTTTTTGATGTATTGCTCAATGGTTGCCCCATTGCTGTACGTTTTATTTCCCTTTCAAAATACCTTCTAAGTCATGATTTTGCCTTTGGGTTGTCGCAATCAACGAAACATAACAAAATGGCCTACTACAATTCTGACCAGACAGACATCCAGCAGATACTCCACAAGGACGGTAGTTTCCAGAAGGTATCTGTCAAAGACACTTGTTCACAAAACATTATTACTTGGGCTTTCTTAACACCTCAGCATAGCCAAAGACTGATCACCTCTATGCAGTGATGCAGTAATTCATGCAAGAGGAGCCCCAACTAAGTATTAAGTGCATATTCTGACAGTACATAGACATATTTGTCAAAGAGTTATTTCCATTTCTAAAATGTATTTTTATTGGTCTAATGCAATATTCACATTTTCTGATCAGCTTAGTTTTTGTGCTAAATGTAAGCCACAGTCATCCGAATTAACAAATATAAACACTTGTTTAAATCATTTGAGTTTAATGCATGTATAAAATGAGTTTAACATTTTGAGTTGTGCCACTGAAATAGATCAACTTCAGTGATATTGAGATGCACCTGCAAGGAACTGATTTTCATTGCTGATAAAGATTGCTTTGGATAAAGAGACATTTGAGAAGATCTGATAAATAATGAAACCTCTGCTACAATGATCCCCGGAGCTTATGGGGGATGTCCACCCCTCTGCTGAGATAATCACCCCCACCACTGAGCTGGCATGTCTGTGTGGATGAAATGGACTGATAGCTGTCTGCGCTTATCTGACAGGGTTTGATCCACTGGGACAGATTTAGCTGTATTGGGAAAACACATCCCAGTGAAGAATGACTATAACTCTCTGTTCAGTATTTTGTGGTGGAGCATGTGGTGCATTTAGAAGACACTGAACTATAAATATGAAAAAATAGTGTAAAAAGTACAAACAGGAGCAAAGATGGCCGTACAGGTCTATAAAAACAGGTGGGGATGTATGTTCTTTGTCCTTAAGGCTGTATCTGTCTCCTCTATCAGCACTTTGTTCTGTCTTACTATAATGGACTTGCCTGAGATTTAAACCTCAGGTCAACACCCCACTCTCCGACTCATCAGGATACAGGATATTGAAAGAGATACACGAAAGAAAGAGCTGAAGGATAGCGGGCTTTGTTGGCTGTGGATCTGCAGGCACAGACATGCAATATTCCAGTTGGAGATATATTGTCCTTTGACTGATGATGATGCTTAACTGTATGCTATGCATGGCGATCTTATCTGCTGTACTGCAGGGATGCCATTGTCAAATGATAAAGCAGGACTTTAAATTCTGCCGAATGTGCTGCAATGTAATGTAACATAAACTGCTTCCTGATTCACATCACATACCTACTACAATACTAGGTAGCATGTAGAGAACATGTCATTCGATATGTTGAATCCATAGTTCTTCTGTAAAATTGCAATTTCACCAAAATGTTTCATATGCAGCCACTTCCAACTATAAGGGGTTTTCCATTCCAATGCTTCAATAAGACGCTGACGTTTCCTCTGATGGCTGATAGATAAGCGCTAGCGCCAAGGCTGGATTGTGATTGTGCCGCATCTCTCTGTTTATATATTTCTTTGCCATGATTTTTATTGAGTTATTGTGTGAACAAGCGTATTCACTTGTGATTTGAATTTCATTTTCTCTATAATGGAATACTACAATTTCAAAATAGTTTTTTTTTCAACATTAGCAGAATGACGACAAAGATTTGAGGACATTTGTAATGAAATCGCAGGTATTAATGTGTGATTCTGCAAATGTGCATGACTCATAGTGGCTCAGTACACCTTTGTAGCACACTTCAGGTTTTGTTTATAAAAAAAAAATGTTTTGTTTTTGTTCTACTTCACTATTTTGTACAACTTAGTGTTGATCTTTTCCGAAAACGACGCTGATGTTTGTAACTTGTAACTTGGCAGAATGTGAAAATGTTTAAGAGATATAATTCATTTAGTCAAGAACTGGTTTATTTCCTGTCATAATATGGATTAAGATGTCAAACTGTACTCATTGCAGAAAAGCTTTTAATAGAGCTATAATTTACAGAGTGGCAGTCATGCAGGAAAAGCCTTCATGGGCTAGCCTGTCGTGTTGTTCCTGGCCCATGTTTTGTAAGATAAACATACTCAGATTTATTGTTACTGCCCATGCCCTTCAGCCCAATGAACCTTCTGACAAAGGACTTGGAGATGGGATGGTATAAGGACAAGGATGCTGAATAATTTGTATGTTGAGCGTGTCCTCAGGAGAAACATAAGAAACGCTCCCACATATCGGATCTGGCACTGGCCCAATGTCTTTCACAGATTCAGGAAAACAGTAGACACAGTGTGGAGAAAGAAGAGGTTAAAAGGTGAAAATGGTTTCTTCTAGGGCAATTGTTACTTGATTTGAATGTCCAGTTTTGTTTGTTTATCATAAAAATGCAGGTGCTGTGTTGCCCTAAAAAAACAATCCTGCTTAATCTTAGCTGAAGGACTTCAAACAAAATGCATGGAATTTACCTTGATTTAACCTTGCAGTGAATACAAAGAGTGTATAATCTTGTGATGTCCCATGTGTCTCCTCTCCCTCTGCGCAGCCATCTGAACATGTGGAGCTTGAAGCAAATAAAGTGTTTATTCTATGGATCACAGCACAGAGATATCTCCCCCTGCAGAGGCTTTAAAACCTGAACAACATGGTACTGGAGCAGGCTTTTACACTTAGTCGTGTAATGACTGCAAATAAAAAAAGAGACTTCCTGATGAAGTAGTGCGGAGTACTTCTGTGCCATTAGAGTCAGTGATGTGCTTTTAGGAGGCTCTGTTTCTTTTTTACAAAAAAGTCACACCAGCCAGTACATTATGCCTGTCTCATGACACGTGTTTATGCCATACTTTCTATATATAAAATATGTAAAGAAAACAATAGCTTAAAACTGAGAAAAAAATGCAGAAGGAGTAATGATTTAAAATAGACCTGGTGTGCTGGAAGATTAAGACAACTAGATCAAAAGCATAAAAGAGCAACTGCAAAAGTGGAGTTTAAGAAGCTAAAGCACAAGAAGAAAATTACAAACAAATCCTAAACAGCGTTCTAACATTATTTTCAACCTGAGTTGGATTTATTTTAAAGTCTATCCGTTACGTTACATAGATGTATTTATGGCTGTAGGTGCCCACAACTTTAGGGTTACGTTGTTTCCATTCACAGCAAATGGAGCCAGCCCAGGCGGTCGCAATAAAGTGTTATATGGTTGTCTGCAGAAAGCTGTGCACACTCCCAATAAATATAGCATTTACATCATCATAGACCCCACCACAACCCCGTAGCATAAATCACATTATCTGCTGTCAACTGTAAAGGTTCTGGTGTGCACATCAGGTTTGTCTCAAATAGCTGGTCTTCCTATGTGAAAACTGCATCTTTTGTTTACATGTCACATGTAGATGATTAAATTATAAAATCTGCTCTAGTTTGTCATTTGAGACAAAGAGGCTTGCTAGACTGTCAAAGTTTACATGTTGTTTATTGTTGAACTTTGATCTCAGCTGGACTAAAAATGTGTTACACCAGGTCTATTTTAACCCAGTTACACCAATTCTGTTAGGAGGAATGGGCCAAACTACTGGGAAAAGCTTGTTAAAGGAAACCAATATCTTCGTTTAAGTTCACAGTTTTATAAAGCAATTTTACCAAGAAAGAACTTACACTTCTGAATCTAAGGAGTTAAAAAAAAAAACATTCTACACAACTTTCATTGTTTTGTCATTTGACATATATAAATTATTTTGGTAGTCTTCCCTGACCAAACAGGACAGGTTTATGTTGATTTGTCAGAAGGGAAAAGGGGAATGTCTGATACAATCCATGTGAATATCTTGGAAGTTTTTGATTATTAGTGTTAGTCAAAAAAATTGATCCTAAAAAAAATATTTTTCAAGATACATTTTTAAAAATTGCTATTATTTGTGATGCAGATTGCTCAATGGACATAAAAAAGGCCTTTCTATAACACTGTTTTGCTTTTTGAGTATTTATATAATTCATGTTACTATCCTCCTACTAAACCATCAATGTTGCATTTTTTCCAGCTGTATTATGGATATCTTTTTTTCAGTTTCAGAAGCCTGTCTAGAATGCAGACAGTGAGCTGTTACCAGCTGCTCCACCGAAAGCTAAAACTAGTCTGAACCAGACTGCAGGGAGAGCGTTCTGCCACCGTTTCTGGGACTGTAATAATTGGGCAGGGATTTCTTCTTCCCAGTCTGAGCATGGGGCTAGCTGTGCATGCTAATAACCTGGGCAATTAGCCCGTCAAAACAGATTTGAAAAGACCTGGTGTGCAATAACCCAGTGGACAAAGACTCAAAAATACACAGAAAACCTTGAAGGATGCACAGTAGGCTAAGCTATAAAGGCTCACTCAAGGCCTGAAGCATGTCTGTGAGCTAAAGGAAGGCCTCTTATCTGTTTTGTGAGATGGGAAGGACAAGCACAACCACATATCTGACTGGCAACAAGACAGGAGATCCCCTGTTGGAGAGCAGTGAGCCAAACTGCTCCCCTACGATTGGCTCGTTCTCGGTCCTCAGGGTGTAATTAGTAGAAGGGTCAGAGAAGGTCCAGCAAGGCCTGTTGCACCAGTGTGCCACAAATGACCTATCATTTAACAATAATGGCATGTCTGCTGGTGGGGCTGTGATGACAGGCAGCCAGCAGTCATCATCATCTCCATCACACACGAGACAATTGTGGCAATAAATGGTTGTTGAACTTTAGTGGCTGCTGACCAAAAGAAATAGGGCTTTTATGATCAGGTGGAGAATCTAAACCCCCTAAAGAAAGATGCATAGATATATTTTTCAGATTGTTTCATTAAATCTTTTCTCTTAGTGCCATCTTTATAAATTCTGTGCATGTTGATTCAAACCCAGAGGGGATTGAAGGCTCGACAAAGGGACGTGTGGACTCCTGCCCTGCAGCTGCTGCATGCACATAAACCATAATTGGAAAGTGTTTATGCGCAGTTGACATTTAGATATTTGAACAGGCTTTCCAGTATCTTCGGAGTGAAGTGGTGAAGCTCCTTTATTTGATTGTGACATTTTCGCAACATGTGCCACAGCACAATCCTGTGTGGAGTTTGCTGATTATAATTGCAGTATTCTTATTTTGAGCAGAGACACTCTTTCCTCATTTTTCAAACACTGTTTACAATCGTTTAATATTTTATTTTTCCAGTCGTATAGTTAAGTCTGAATAATGCATGTTTTAGCACCGCGGCGGTCTGAAAATATGGACACCACGGTTTGTGCTCCAAATCTGCGAGGTTTAAAGTAAACTTCTGCACATTCAGAAATGAGGACAGTCCACTGAGGGTTCACAAGTACAAAAGTTCAGGGAAAGGGCAAGGCAGTACTGCCAGATAATCTGCATTTAATGCAAACCGCTTTTGGACTGTTGAAATGAACCTATGACTTCTGTTTCACTGCCATCTAGTTTTGCATAAATTCTAACTCGACTTTCAGATTTGGAGGGTATTCAGGTCCTTTCTTCTTTGTGCACATTCACCAGTCAGAGGTCAAGAGCAACAAATGACTGCTGTTAAAATCTTCTAGTTCCCATAAATGCACAGACTTGACCCAAATGAACTGAATATGATGAGTTGACTACAGTTTGTATTCTTACTTTTTTGTAATTCTTGAGCTATAAAACCTTCATATGCAAGACAAAAAATCACTTCTGCTTCAAGATCCCAGTAAATTATTATTATTTTTTATGTAGAGATGGATATACCAGAAATCTTATTACTGTTTAAGAATGATCCTATAGGAAGATTCAAGAACAGCACTGAAATTGTACATTTGTTTGTTAGCTTTTGTACTGTGAGCTTTGATAAACTTGGATTCGTTGCAGAGATGAAATTAGGCCACTGAGAAAAAAAGTTGCTGTAAAAAAGACTTAACTGTAAACAAGTCATTAAATTTCACAGGCAACTTAAATTTCCTAACTGCTGCCAGTGTGACTTTGGTGCAGTAACATGGAAACATGGAAACGTTTTGAAAGTGCTTAATATCTGCTATGGTAACAGTTGCATCTGAATAAATTTAGTACTTAAAAGTTAACTTATTTAAATAACTCAATTCATAAAGTGAAACAGATTATAAAGATAAACTAGACAGAGAATGGAGTATTTCACCCTTTATCTCTGTTATAACTTTCCACTTGACGCTTATAAAAACATCACATTTAATTTCTTAGAATATCATGACAGACCAATACAAAAATTAAAATACAAGAATGTGTGTTAACTGGAAAGTTTCATAAAAATCTGCTTATAAATTATTCTGAGCGGGTAACTTTTTTGAAGATCTGGAAAAGCTACTTTTGCCAAAGAAGTCTCTTTGGTTTTTAACTAGATTCACAGGACTGTGTTTAGGAAACTGTGTTTATTCTTCAGGAGGGTAACCACAGAAAAGACGATACACCGCATTTAAATTTTAAATTAATTATTTGTGTCCTGGGTGACCTGCGGTATAATGATGTTTACAGAACAGCTACCCATAAACAACTCATTTGTGACTAAGATTTGTGTCTCCTGCATGTTTTCTGTCGTTTTCTGTCAAGAATTTGAAATGCAAAATCCAGTTTTTTGTTTTTTTTATTTAATCTTGATTATCATCCAGGTTTTTAATTTGGAAGCTCAACTGTTCTCAACTTACACTTTTCACAACCCTCAAGCTACAGCTCAAAGCAGAGAGTCCTGATTATATTTTGATCCACAGCTTAATAGGTGGAAAACATTCAACAGGTCTCTCCACCTCAGCACCTCCTACATCTCGGTATTCCCGCATAGTCTGGGTTGTTCTTCCCAGAAACACTGACCACTAATGATAGTGTAGCAACACCTGAGCATCGTGAATGAGAGCGTTCAGAAGGTTCTCGTGGGAAAACCCAGGAAGGCAACAGTTCTTCCCTGAATCTCAGACCCTCTGTGTTCTCGGGCAGATGTCACACAGCGTGTAGGCCAGAGGCTAAAAGGAACACATGATATCTGAAGGAGGTTTTTTTTAATATTCAGCAGGGATTCAGCCAATCAATAACCTGCATCAACAATGTGGGAATTGATGTTCATGGAAAAAGAGTAAATATCATTTTAGAAAAGTGTATCGACAGTCCTGTAAATCTGTGATCGCTGGCACTATTGTTGCACAATGACTTACGAGCAATTGCTCAGAAATCACATTGATTAGATGCTGGATCTAATTAACCAGATAGCCTCTGCATAAAGAATAGTTTGTAACGGATGGATGCAAATAGTTTTATTGTTTGGAAACATTTGTGGTCTCGTTGTAAATTATCAGCAATTATTGGCAGATTATTCAGCCTGTTTCCTCTTAGCTGATTTCCCCCGAGATGTAAACAGGCTGCGACATTAATTTAATTTCCTTTTGGTATTGTTTAAATGTATTAAAATTTGTAAATATTTTTTTATGATTGTTTCAAATATAGTTAATGTATTATATTAATTGATTTTGTATCAAAAAAATAATGGTATATGACATTTTTATCTCTGAAATAATATACAAATGCATAATAGTGCAACGCAGGGCTCAATACAACACCATTTCTCTGTGCACATCGACTTTATATTATTCCAACAATATGACCTCACAGGATCCATGGGCAGCCCTGTCAGGATGCTCTGCTCACCAGAAATTAAATTCTGCAGAGGTAATGCCAGATGACACAGGGTTGAAGACATCAAGGGGTCATGGGAACAGGAAATGGAGCCTACTGAATAATGTCATGTAAATGAGAAACGGAGAGGACTGGCTGCCCTTCAAGGCGAGCGTGCTCCCAGAGGAAAATTAGAAGCGCTGGAGACCAAATCGCTTCGAGTCAAACACATGTATGAGAAGCTGACAGGAAAAAAATGAGCCAGGACCAGTGATATTCAGTACTATAAATGAAGTATAATGTTTGAAACACACTTATTTGGATTTTGAGTTGACTACTTGGAGAGTCTATGATCCTGTGCTGCTTGTGAAGCCAAGGTGAACAGATTGAATATTTGCGTATGTTAAAGAAATGCCAGTATTGAGTATTTTATTTAGCTGCACTTTGACTTACGATGCTTTGAAACAGTTCAGAGCCCTGAAGCACAAACTGTGTAAAGCAGTATGAATGTGAAATATTTTGAGAAAGACAATATTTTCATTATATTTTATCCACTCTTCTCTGCAAAAGAATTCAAGCTCAGACAGAATGGATGGCAGTCAGGTGGCAATGCCCAGTAGGCCGATGCCCATTTACAGGCTGCCCTGAAGGTGAATAATGTTACCAAAAAAGGTGTATTATAAATAACTTTTGTTGACCGTGATGCCCATTGGTTGATTTTCAAACTTGGTGTCCAATTTAGTTATTTTAGCATGCCATGGAGTTATAGCTTTCAGGTTTTACAACTTATAGTATATAATATTAGTTAAACATTGCTTTGCTGAAATATTATTATTATTATTATTTATCATTGGGAGGCAACCTAAGAGGTAACACTTGCAAACCTCTCTGCTTTTATTCTTCAAGGTGGCACTTTGATGAAGACCCTTCTATTTAACGTGTGTTTCTTTGATATTCACTTTCACTCCAAGATAGGAATTGTAACACTGTGGCCATCTCGCCCAAGAAGAAAATCTCCAAGCAGTGGAAGAGCATGGCAATTTTTCTTTACATGGTTGCTCTTCCTTGTAGGATTCAGTGCTTTGTTTTAACTTTTAAAGCAATACAACATGCACTTATATCCTCTGAGATTTTGTGTACCTTCATGTATCATATATAGTGGTGGGTCACCATGGTCAAAACTGTCTGGGCCATTTTTTTGGTTCCAGTCCAGCCCTGATAGATTGTTTGTTTGTGAACATCGATTTCCATGCCAGATGCACAATTATATTTAGGTCTGGACTTTGACTGTGTTATTTCTAACATATCAAAATGCTTTGATCTGA
Source organism: Poecilia reticulata (assembly GCF_904066995.2). NCBI lineage: Eukaryota > Metazoa > Chordata > Actinopteri > Cyprinodontiformes > Poeciliidae > Poecilia > Poecilia reticulata. The sequence goes on from NC_088851.1 coordinate 20,137,306, forward strand.
TCCATCCAATAGTTAAGTCTGTACATAAAGCTTCAAGACTCAAGGCTTTTGCAGACCTCAACATCTTTAATGTGAGGACTGCTGTCCATTTAGCTCCATTTATCTTTCAGTCAACTCTGACCATCTCCTCTGCCCCTGTTTAAGCAAAACATCCCCACTGCATGATGATCCATATTTTAAACCATGCATCTCTTTTGACTTATTTATGATTAATTTCCTTTTGGTTGGGACAAACCAAGATGAAGTTAATGTAACCAAGATGAATAGAACCTTTAAAAATGCTCAAAAGAAAATAAAGACAAGTGAAAAGGTTAAAGTGGTGCAGATAGTTTTGTAAAGCATTTTTTTTACCACTGCTCATTTGGAAATGCTTTTGTATTTCATATTCATGTGCTCGGAAATATTTTGAATTCTGTCAACAATTTCAACTCACGCAAGCTTCTTTCTACATGCAGCTGGTGTTATTTCAGGATGGTATCAAAATACAGAGATGACTTTCCATGCTTGTTTGGATCTTAATTTTCTCAGGTGATGCACTCTTTGGGGGATTAAAATTTAACTTCCAGAATAGCACTTATTATGCAAGCCGGTGTCCCTATTACATGGCTCGGAGCAAGTGTAAACATTGCCATATTGTAACTCGATGGGAGTCTCTGTGCAGTGAATTCCATCCGAGTCTGGAAACGCTGCTTCTGCTGCTTGCTGGGACCAGCAGAGCCCAGATTAATCAAGTCGATGTAGTCTGCATCTCTCCACACCTCTTTAGTGTTTTGAAAAAAACAAAAACTGGATAAGAAATTCACAATCCTTCAAATCGCAATTTACAACCACAGAGGAATACCACAGTAATGAGTTTCTTCCTGGGCCATTTGATTCCAGTTTTCCAGGTGCGAGACGGATACGGCGATGATGAAGTCCCTTAAGGCCCCAGGGTATACTCACTTCAGATTGGGATTTAAAGGGAGACTTCTGTAAACGGGAAAGCAGACAGAGTGGCTAATGGATACAACCCATGGCGACTTCGGGCAGAGATGAAGAGAGAGAGAGAAGGACAAAAAAGAAAAGAGGGTGAAGATGAGGGGAGAGAAGGGAATGCGCTCACATTCCCTTATAAAATGTGGAATGAGCATCGATTAGAAAATTGTCTGTTTCAGTCAGCTGGCTCAGAGCAGAGAGTCTCACTTGCGACTGGTGTGAATATCACCCAGGCAGAATGAATGAAGCTTAGCTGTTCACATAACAGGTGGCTAGAATATGAGAATGCCAAACACTCCAATACCAGAACAACATGGCATTAGGTAGAGCACACATCTATTTATCTGTAGCACAAAGACCATCTCCTCATCAGACAAGATTCTTGTTTATGGTAAATTTTGCTTTGTTAATACATTCCAGGAAGCTTTAACCCACTTAAGGCATTTTATTATCAGCTCTACCTGTGCCGATTGGAAACGCACAAAAAAACTTTTAAAAATTGCAATGAAATATTGTTTATCAATATATTTGTTCCAATTTTTTTATGAATGCTATTTTTAATCTCTGTCTAATTGCTTAACCCCTTGAATGTCAGATTTAGTGATAAAAGTTTATCTTCTAGTCCTTTAAAGACTTGGTTTGAACTCATTGTTCCTGTCTCTGTGTACATGGCTCATGCTAGACATACAGATGTACTACCATGCAGACTGTTGGGATCAGCTGACAAATGTAACTTGGCTGACAAGTTACATTTGTGAGGCAAACCTTCAGAGTTAGTTAAATTTTAAAAAAAGCTCTTCCTCTTTAGACTCTTGTTCTGCAATCATTTGTTGATCACAGGCAGATTGTATTTATCAAATGTTTAAAATAAGAACATCAGTGCTTTAACTGTGCCTCAAATAAAGGTTTTATGCCAAAACTGTCACTGCCAGATTGGCAACTGTTAAGTGAGGGCATAAATCCTTATAATAAAAGGCACCGAATGAAAATGAGAGAGCGCTGGAAGAAGTTGTGCAAAAAAAAAAAGGAAAACTCTGTTGGCTGATGCTGCCAAGTGTGCAAAAAAATGATATGTATCTTTGCTTTAGTTTCGGCTTCACGTGGTAAACAGCAACACGAAGTCGAGAAGAAGACAGAGCGAAGTGGGGAGCGGGTAACAAAAGTCGAGAATCACTGAAGCTTCCTGAGGCCAGAGTTTTTGTCTGTTCTTGTCGGGGATGCTCAAGACATTCCCGCTGTAGCCCACAGGTAAACCAGTTCATGCTACTGACTCACTGAGCTATAAACAATATGGGGAATTTGTGATTACAGGGCTCCACTGTTTGGGTTGAATGCAGATTGTGAGGGAAGTGCCAGGTTGATGTGAAAGGATCCTGCACAGGAAAGCAAGACAAACATCACTGAAGGGGAGAGGCAACACATGACGGAACAGGCTCTGAGGTTAGAAGCTGCACAGACAATGACATCTTAACAAGATTGCACATTTGTAATTATCATTTATGACTATCATTACTGGTTTCATGAGCCACAAAGCCGCAATGCACTTTATGTTATCCAGCAGGTATTTTTTTATGTGGCCGGGTTTCTATGTAAACCCTTAGACCTGCAGCAGCAGTGTACCGGTTGACCCGTATCACTACCAAAACCGAAAATAACAAACAAAATCCCCACACAGTTTCAAGAGAAACTTGGCATAATGGAGGAGCATTGTTGTTCTGAAGGTGGTTAAGAGGCCCTATTTCAAGGTGTCATATTATGAAGTCAAATTTATTTTATTTTTGATATACTTGACTGTCCTATAAAATGGCACTATGTCTGGAAAATACATAATGGTCAAGTTTGCTCTGCTCCTCCCTCCATCGTCTTCCTATTGTGTAACTTCCATTCCACATAATATGTGGAATTTGGTCATTCCTGCTTGGAAAACCAGAAGCTAGTCTGTCCATTCTCCTCTGTCATTAATATATTTAGTTTTTTTTGGTCCATTTTCTGTAAACCTGAGAGCTAGTTGTGTGTAAAAATCCCTGTACATTAACAACAAAACTATGGCCAGGAAGCTCATCTTCATTCTGATGTTCAGTTTTAACTCCTGCAACTCGTCTTCAACAGCTCTATATTATGACTTGATTCATTAGGCTGCTATTTTTTGCTAACAAGCAATTTTCCCAACAAATTTGCCTTTGAGCATGGCTTTTTTTCCCCAGAATATATTATCCTTTTGATGGCATTCGATTTCATTTAGAAGTTACCTTGTTTTACTTCGTGCTTTGAAATCCAAAGATTTTTTTTGGGTGAGAAAAATATTTATTTTGTCAAAAAAAGGAGCAAAATACCCCTTTTTGTTGCACTGCATTGCCTCCAAGAATAACTTCCCATCAGCAACTGAGCCTTTCCCAGTCCTGTAAATGTGTTCTGTCACCTAGAAAATGAAATCCCGACAGGCCATTACAGAAGAGTCACTTTATTCTAACGGTGTGACTGGCTGATCCATCTCAGCCTGGCTGAGTTGAGCCACATGATTGGCACAACCAGCGCAATGTTGATCTCCACCAGCTGAAACAGCTCTCTTCCACTCTGTCAAGGACAATTACTGAGGTCCACAGCTGCCATCTCTGCAAACACTGAAGCATGTATCAAATACAAACAAGCAGAGCACAGAGACTGGGCAAATCTCTAAAGAGAATGGTTTTCTGACAAAACATGCTGCTGATTAGTCTCTAAATGACTGTCATTGCGAGGACAGGATGAATGTCATGCCATCAAATTATTAGTCGTTGCAGTTATCCAATACATGCGGACAGAGAGCAATCTGTTTAAAACTACTGCCATATGCGAGTTTCATTTTTTTTTTAAGTTTTGAACTTCTGAAATGATTATCACATTTTTCAGATGCCCAGTAAAATAAAACGAAATAAAAAAAAAACATGTAGAAGCAAAGGAAAAAAAACAAACAAAAACAGTCTTTAAAATCTGAGAAAATAAAATGGTTGAAAAAGGAAGTGTTTTGGTTGGACAAGTCAAATGTTTACTTTTCATGTGATATTGCATGATTAGAACATTCAAATCCGTATTGATCCATGAGGAAAAAGTGCCAGAAAGAAAAGAAAAATCAGGTTGGCAGCCATTCTTGAATAAATGGCACCCTAGAGAAGTCTGGTCTTCACTGCCCCCCACTCAGTGAATTAAAAATGTGGAGAGTACCTGTGTTGTTTGGATGGGATAAAAGAAGTATGGCATGACATAAAGCTTACAAGATATTTGTCCTTTTTTCAGCAGCAGAAAATACATCCTACTCAAAACATAGATTTGCCAACTCAAATGACACCCTGAACATCTACACATGAAGCCCTCTGAGTTATGGGTAAACCAACCCTAAAGGCATTTATTTTCATAAATATTGTACCCTTTGAAGTTGGGTTCACATTTACACAGAATTGTACAAATTGACCTTCCAAATTTAAATTCAACCTCTCTACCAAAGACTGAATTACTTTAGCCTACAATGCACTGAATTCTGATAAAGCTGTTATTTTACATGTATTTGTTGCACAAGATGAATTCACTACTTTTCACAAAAAAACATAAACTAAAAACACAACAAAAACAACCCAATGTTTAAATGGCTTTGTAGGTGTAAAACAAAAAAATATATTTTTTTTTCCTGTAAGGACACAAGAGGATTTCTAAAGAATCTTCCAACAGTTTGGTCTGAAGCATCTCCACAGTTGCCTTTTTCCTCTTGTACTTCACAGCAGGGGAACATCTGCTGGAGATGAGGGCTCACTGCTGGGAATATTAGAGAGGGAGTCTTTGTTACAAAGAAAAGAGGAAGGATATGATTCTAAATGATGGCTTCTGTTTTGTGTTTTGTGCTACGTAAGGAATGGCACATGATTCCCCATTGGTAGCTGATTTTAGGTTTAATATCAGTGTTATACATGTTTAACATTACCTTCACAAATGTTCCTTTTTCACTCACCTTATGCTCAATGCAACCTTTGAATATGTTGACTGTTATGAGCGACAGCAGCAGCAGAACATATTAAGTATCACTACTATTAGCAAACAACTTGAAACTGAGACAGCACCAACAGAAAAATGTTTTCTGGTCTGATTAGTCTTGACTTTAGTCTCACAGCTGCACCAGTCAGATGGTAGGGTTACAATTCAGCCAAATAGTATGATCCATCAAAATGTCTACATTCACTTGTCCAAACACGCATTCACTCACTGATGTGCAGATTGGTAGCCAACAAGGGTTGAATGTCATGCCTAAGGACATTGTGGTGGAATTTGAACTCACAACCTTCTAACTACCAAATAATTTTATCTCTAATAATTATTATAATTTGTTCTTGTGCGAATGAGATTATAACTGTCACCCTGCTTTTTACCACTGCTACTCACCATCAGTAAATGCTCTGTGAATCAGTCACAATAAAGTGACTCCATTTACTTTGTCCTTTGTTTTAATGTCATAATCCAATTTTCTGTCTTCATGGTTTGTCTTCAGTCTTCGTTTGCCCTAAACAACACGGCCTTGAAAGCTCACCAAAACTGAAATATGTCTGATTTATCTTCTGCTTGTTACAGACTTTCTCTTTAGCCCATCATTCAGGAGGCATCAGTGTGTAGGTGACCTCTTCTCTTTCTGGTCTGATTGTTAGTTGATGGATCCTGTTTGTAAAGGGCTGAGCAGTGATAAGAGTCAGCGAGAGTGCACAGACACTGCAGATAAAATGACCTGCCAGCGAAAAATGTAGGGAGGGATAAAACATCTTGCATAAAGATGGTCTTTCCACTTTAATCATGTTTATAGAGTGAAGCGAGGCGATTTTTATTATTTCATTCAACTAAAAGCCATGAGCTGAAACACTTAGTCCAGGATAGATTCTTTCTTTTCTGTTATTCTCTTATATTTAGGAAAATAAACAAAAAGAGCAGTACATGCAGGGACAAAGGCAGCAGGTTTACTGTGTTGGAACAAAAGATTTAGATCCAGTTCTGCTCCTGCTGCCATAGTCAAGCAGGAACCATGTATCTCTCTATGCTTCCCATAGCATTTGGTGGAGTGAGAGATCACAGCATAATTTCCAGGCAGGAAGGAACACACTTGTGTAAAGTGTGAGGCAGGAGGCCACCAAACAGGTGTGAACATTAGCACAAACACTGCCAGTCAGAATGACTGATTGCCTCAGAGGACGTGCTGTGAAAAGTCAATTCTGGACTCAGACTGCCCCTTTCCCCTCACAGCTTTTACGTACTGATCCACAGCCCTACATGCACCTCTCCCTAGGGTGTTCGGGATATACAGTTATTAAAATGCAACGAGTGGTAGGGCCACTCTGTGTTTGAAACTCTGCGCTTAAGCTGCTGGTATTATTCTCCTGGAGCTGCACCATGCATACATTCATTTTAAATGCTCCTGAATATGTTCAGGTTTGTCATTGTGCAGGTCCTACCAAAGCTAAAACATTTAATTGGGAAAGAGTCATAGGTATAATGACACCTTAATACAACAGTTAAGGTGTTTAAACTCTATGCTTCATCCAACATGAAATTCACACGAAATGTTGGCAGCAACCCCAGTAATTCATACAAGTAAATCAAACCAATAATAAAGTTATGCATAAGACTTTAAATGGAAGAGGAAGCTAGAATTAAATATACTTACAGAAATCTTCAACATATTTTGTCTCAAAGATCTGCCTTGTGTGGAGAAACTAGTTTACATGCACTATAGTGTGATTTTTGACTCTTTCACATCTTGAAAATTATAGGTATCATTCATATACACATTCTTCCTTAGTTCTTTATGTTGACTTTTAAAGAAGATACAAGTCAAGTGATTGACTAGGTAAGTAAAGTTTGCAAGTAACTTCACTTACCTAGTTTGTTCAGCTTGAAGCAGGAAGAAAACCAAGTTAGATTCATGGAGGCCCAGCGTCACAATATATAAAACTTGAAGAGCCTTCTCCTGTTATTTGGTGCCAGATGCTTCAGCACACCTTCAGGGGTTGAGCGGATTCAGTGCCTCAGTGGATCAGGACCGTTTTAGCAGCAAAAGGTGGACCAGCACACTATCATACAGGTCCACCACACCACTTTACAACACTTCACGGCACAAGGTTGAATTCAAAGTCATTCAAGTTAAATGCAGAACTATTCTGGTCTCAGTACCTTGGCACGGTCTCTGCTGTAGGTGCTCCAACGCAGGTGGAGTCACAGTCCCAGGAGATTTGGTGATGACTGGTGTTTACTCTGTGTATTATATGGGCTCTTTCCTACCAAATGAGGACTAGCTGTCCTCAAACTGCCCTTCACATTGCTGCCCCTCTTCTAAACAACCAGACCTGACATATTTCTATCTTCACTTTACACCTCTTTGCAATTCTGAAAGTGGCATTCACTAACAACGCTTAATTTGGCTCACTTAAAAGCTAAACTTAATTTTAACAAGTGATTTTTCCTTTTTATTTGTTATATTTAAATGCATGTTTTTTATCAAATAGCTTTTTCTGGTGCTGTTTTGCTTTTTCCTCTATGTGCATATGGCATCTCTGTGTGTTTTCTTGCCTGAAGCCCTTTCTTAGTGACCATGTCAAACTCCCTTCTGTGGATCAGAGGCCTTTGACAGGAGAATAGATTGCATGTATTTCTATTTGCCAGAAAAAAAGAAAAAAAAAAAAACAGCAGTCCATTTCCTGAGGGCCTGGTTGCCTATCAACGCCCTTCAAGAGTGCTGGAAAGGGAGTGTGTCACACTTTCATCTATTGACATGAATGAGAAAATTTATTTTTACATTTTAATGGAAAAGTACAACATTGCTTCTGCAGTTATCATTTCCATCACTTTGATGCCTCCAATTATTGGATAAGCTGTTTTAATTTGTCTAAAAACACAACTTCCACATAGTCAGATGTTTCCTTTGGAGCTTTTATCAATAATATGTTCCTCTTCATTTCGTCTCTCTTGCATCCTCTCTTGCAGTATGACAGATGTAATCATGGACCAGGACAGGGTTTTATGGGGGGCTTCTTTAATAGCCAGAAGTGGTTGACCTCCGCAATTCCCCCAAGGACACCCTCTTCAGCCCCCCCAGTTCAGCTTCAGACCATCTCGAGAACTGTCTTCTCGTATCACCCTCCTCCTCCTCTCCTTCTTCCTTCCATCTTTCTATGCTGACATGCTCAGATGCTTCAGTAATGTCTTGGAGGCCAAAAGGTCACTCCTGACCCGTCACAGTGGATTGGGCCACAAGACATAACAGCACCGTTTGGGGAGCACGGAGAGGCGTACCAGTCTCCCTGACAGTCATTTCTCACCTCTTAAAGATTGTAACTACTCATCACATGTAAAATTAAGTCTTACTGGATGTTGAAGCTGAGGCTGTGAGGTTGGATATTTTTCGTCTCAAATAATGAAAATGTTTCAAAAACGGTTGTAAATATTTTTGTTGACAGGTAACAGATTAGCTTGATTTCCTTTTAAAACCTGAAGGGAGGTTGTTTGGTGGGAAATTGCTTTGTGTGGAGGATGTTTAAATAAGACCAATTATTGTCTGAAGACGTGCTGTGATAGAGGGCGTTTGTTGTGTTGCTTCTGGAAAGGAAATGGAGAACAAAGTAAAGGATGTATGTTGTTCTGACTTCTTCACTACAAGATACAACAAGGGTCGATTTTAGTCTTTTGGAGAAATTTTAGTGCCAGCATTAAACACAGTTCCTTAAGACTATGAATGCCTTTTTGGATTTTTCCCCTTTTTTTTCTTCTTCTTTTTACATCACAACCAGTTTGTTCAGGGAGATGTACAGTGTCTTTTCAGCCATCTATAGCGCCTTTGTAGCTCTTTTTAGTTCAAATGTTTTATTCTTCAATGCATTTTCTTCAACAGGCTGTTTTAGTACTGCCATGAAGCATTTGTCCAAGACCAATACTGAAATGGGTATTGACTCAATACAGGCCTAGGAAGCCCAACAGTGCCTCTATTAGCTGCTGCATTGAATATTCAGCACCTCCTGGCAGAGCTGTTGTAGTCTGAGAAACTCAGCAGGCAAGTAGATGCCAACATTACACAGCATGCATGTCTAAATGCTTGTGTTGTCTTCTGGTGCATGTCTCCATTTGTGGTCCTTTGTTTGTATCAAAGATTCCTGGTGATGGATAGGGATGTTTCCATTTCCTCTGGACCTTCCTGACAGATCATCCATCCTTAAACAATTTGGTGGTGCCCTCGGAGCCTGAGAAGGCTTGAGAGAAAAGATGGGCCATACAACTGACAGAAGCCTTAATGAAAGACCAATTGGAAGCTTGAGGCAAACAGGAGGCAAGCAGTTCCACTGTCTGGATTGATGGAAGAATAACACGCTGCCAGGAATGAGTTGCCATTGAAGCAGAGGGATTTTATGAGATCAGTGGACAACAAGTGGTGGTCAAGCTGAAGCTGTAGCAGAGATTAAGCTGTAGAATGGGGATTGCTGCCCATGGTGGAGTGTGATTTCAGGTCAAAGTTATAGCTTGTTGTACAAAAGACATAAAGTAGATTGATATCCAGATAAAATTGACATTTTTGAAATCTGTTTGATCTGTTTAAGTGAGATAACGGAGGATGAAGTGGACTTTAATCTTAAGATGCTACTGTTTTTTTTTATCACTTGGGTATAGTGCACAAAAGTACCATAATCTGTTCGATATCAATGGGCAGTTTCTGCATGTACTATAACGGTTCACAAGTTCACAAGTGAAGTAAAGTTCAAGTCAAGTCTTAAATCATAAAGGAGGAAATCTAAGTTGAGTCTGAAGTCTTTGGCCCCAACTTGGGTCTCGAGTGTTTAAGGAGCGAATCATAATAACGTCACAAGTCTTTTAGGGAAAGTTCAAGTGAAGTTGACTTTCACGCCAAGTCAAATTTCAAGTGTCTGATAAAAGAAATCGACATTCTCACATCAGGAGAAGGATTTGTAACAAATGCTTTATGGCACCTGTTACTGCTAAGTGGGAGTTATAAGGTTTAGGTACAACATATGACCTAGATGCATTTCTCTGTCTTTAGCTCACCTTTATAAGTGGAATTAAACCTTTTGGTGCCGACTGACTCTCTAATGGACAAACAAATTAAGCCATGCAAACATTTCAGTTTAGTTCTCAAAACAAGACAGCTTAAACACTCACTTCAAAAGCTTTGGACGCCCATTATTTAGCTATTCCTTCCTGTTAGGTGAAATGAGGACACTTGCTCTGCAGAATAAAAATCTGCCAAATTAAATCCTGATTCTTTCACTTCCACTTACCCACCTGCTGTACTCATAGCATCCACAATCATGTTAGCAGTCCCTATTCATTAACAGGACTTGCAAACAAGTGTAAATTATAGCACAGAGTCTTCCAAATTTGTTTTGACACTCCTTGCTGTTACCGCAACATTGTAAGTGATGGCTTTTGTTTCCCTGAGAGATGCTTGTACCTTTCTTATGGGAGCAGGACAAAGTCAAAACCAGGTCATCAACATAGCAATGGGTAATTGGGCTACAGCCCTGCTTTGACAAAACAAATAGTTTCATCATGCATTTCACAATAGGGCCTCACTTCTATTTGGACCAGCAATGTTTCAGTCAATTTCCTTCAGCCTTGGATTTATTCAGCAACATTTGTCGATAAACCTCCTCTCATATCCATATTTATTGAGCTAAGAGTTGTCGACCAGGAGTGCTGGGCTCCGATAATGAAGACAATGCCTCAGCGTGGATTCTAAAACCCCTCTCTGCGAGGTTTAACAGCCTGCTTACACTCGGTCTCCTGCAGTCTGAAACATGCACATCTCTTGTAAAACAGAGCTGATACCACCTCAGTGTCTTTGTGGTTGTGTGAGCTTACTGGCGTTGTTGTGCATGTTTTATTCAAATCCCTAAATTTGTAAATAACACTATGCAGAGCCTTTTTAAGTACTTTGTATTCAGTAAGGAATGTGTATGGTATATAATTTGTCTGTGCGTTTGTGTCTTCTTGCATTTGCTAGTGTCATAAAATGGCCTCCTTGATGAAAACCACACCAAGAGGACTGTAGCATTCTCGCTGGAATGTTGGGAGTGCAACGACTCAAATCCGCCTCTAATTGAATCTGGCAGAATCCAATCCTGCAATATCTTTGAGTGGAGATAACAGGTAGGACTGTCTATACAGTGTATGGCCTCAGCATCCATATGCATAAGCTGATACTCCAGAGAGAGGGGGGTGGGATTATGTGTTTTAGCCGTTCAGAGTCTGTTTTCCCTCCCTTCTTCTGGTTTTTGTCTCTCTTTTCTGTGGAAGGTCGCCTGAAGAAGGTAATCCTTATTCAAGTCTGTGTCTTTTTTTTTTGCTCTCTTTTATCTGAGGGGATTTCTGGCCAACACTGGCGCCCGACCAGACCACCGCTGATCGCTGAAGTAAAAGTTGGTGCATGAACTGAAAAGCAGAACAGCTTGATCCATGAGACTGTTACTCTTTTGTCACCTTAGGCGAACAGCAATTTAAGCACCTTATTTACAACCTGTGATGTGTTATAGAACATGTAAGTTTTGGTTTTCTGTCCAAACTTACCTAAATTGTGTGTTGAGTGCTCCCCAGCCTGACACTAAAATGAAGTACTTCCGTAAGCAAGTAGCAAATGAGAATCCACATGTTGTTGCTGCTTTTGAGAGGATACAGATGGGATCATAATATATATTTGTGTTATCCTCTAGCTGTCAGATATTATTCTGCAGAGCTAGTATATAGGTATAGTAAACATGTAAAGAAAACACAGCTGGAAAGCTCTAGAGAGATGCACCACCTGATGGGACTCTAAAGCTGTTCTATGCCACTGCCTGTAATTACTTCACTGCAGCACTCTGTGCAGTTGTTCATAGTTTCTGTTTCTATTGGACCAAAGCCCAACACTGAAGAAAAAAGTATTTACCTAACTGTAAAGCATTGGAGAAACTGCAAAGGCTATGTTTACACAGCAGGCAAATGCGATCCAAATATATATTTTTTTGCCCTTATGTGACCTATATCTGTGTGAAAAGGTCTATTCCAATATTTTCACCCCCAAAACTATGATCTGTGCCACTTCCATATGTGGCACTAATTGTGGTAATGATTTTTTTTTTTCAAAGTGTCTGCAGTCTGATCAGCCATGTCGCATTTTATCCAGCTTTTATGTCATTGATGTAATGACATAAAAGCTGAAATTATGCATAATTATGACTTTAGGTCATAATTCTGCACCTGAAGAAGCCAGATGAATTAAATCAGGATGTAAACAATGACTGAAAGTTATGACTGAAATTATGAAATAATTATGTCACTGAAATGCATCTCATCACAATCCAACCACTTATGGCTCTGACTACATGTCCAGACTCACTTCTCTACAGAAGCTGCAGTTAATTGGTTGTGCTTTTTTATTATCAACTTCCTTCATATTGTTGTACCAAAGAAGCCAGGATTGTTTGTGGCAATACTGAAAAAACCATATTAATTAATCCATAAACTGTTCAGATCAGATCAAATAAACTTTGTTGTCTCCAATAGATAATTTGCTTTGCAGACAGCAAGAACAACTGCAGATAAGTTTACAGAAGTCCATACTTCTGCTACTGTATGACATTAAGTTCTTCTGTGCAAGCAGGTCACCTTGAGACGTAAACCGTTCACATGGAAGTCTCATTGCAGTCGGGTTCAATTAGTAGTATGAACGACAACGAAAAAAATAAAATAATCAGATTTCATTAAAAAATTTGAATTGAGCATCAAGACCTGCTGTGGGAATGTAGCCAAAATCAGAAGATAAAATCCATCTATTCGTCCATCCTTCCAGTTAGATGAGAGATAATGGCTCCAGTGGAGAAGTAAAGACATCCCTCTCCCCAGAAACACTTCCAAGCTTATTGCAGGTGGTCCCAAAACATTAAGATAATTTTAAGGAAATGGTAGAAAGGATTTTTTTGCTACATAATATTGTAAAAGTATGACTTTCCTCTCCCCCATCTGTTTTTGCACACTGCTGTCAAACTTTCAAAAAGAATCTTGCTGCACTTATCCCATATTTACAAGAAAAAAATGGTAATATTGTTGGAACTAAAGAGCTGCCAGCACGCTCCTTAAACTATGATTGGCAAGCTATGTGCATCATGTCAGCAGACCACATCCTCAGCTAGTATGGTGCTCCTCTGTGAACAGTAAAATGGTAAAAGGTATAATCTGCAAAATGTTTATTGTGTAAACTAATAGAAAACGTATATTTGTTTATTAACAATATATCAACATTGCAAAATTAATTCATAATAAATGGCAATAGCATCAATGTTACATTACGTTAGCAGATATGCTAAAATAAATGAGATTTATTTTTTCAATGTTTGTGTTAATGCTGTATGAAGCAATACACTTATTATTCATTTATATCAGGCAGTTTCATTGTCATGTCATTATATGTTAACTTCACTTAAAGTAAACTGATGACCAGTCAGTTGTTATTTTCGCCACACCAGATGGTCAGAGCCATGTGGAAAGATGATATTCACCTCTCCTTAGCTTAATGACTGATGGACTCACAAAACAATGAATCACTTTGAAGGCGAAGGAAGAGTTATGGTGGTAGGAGAACATTACATTGCTCTGAACATAATGAGACATATTTAAAACAGCAATCATCCCTTCCTTTGAACTCCGGGTCACAGAATGGAATCAATCCCTCGGGTTATTGAAAAGAAAGGCCTCATGTGTGAGGAAGCTAGCATATTAACCAAGGTCACATATTCGGTCTGCATGCAGAATGGATGTTCTCTTGGAATTGCTGAGTGTGATTAAATCTTTGGCTTAGAATCACATTCAGACTCTAAATCATCGGTCAGGTCATTAAGTGAGCTTCAGGTCTTCTCTGAACTGTTTCTTTCAATTGAATTAGAGCATTATTCTGTATAATATGGTTTGGAGATTAGCACTTCATACAGTGAACATAATTGGTTTAGAATGAACAGGCAAAGAAGGGCGCTGGAAGGAGACATTTCTGTGGGTAATAACACGTCTGCAGAGTGTGGATTGAAATATCTTATTTTTGAGAGATTTTTCAATGCAATAAAAAGGCTACAGTTACTGTATAATGTATAGAAAATAAATTATTTAATGTGTGGCATAGACTGAATTCTCTTCACATTCTCTTTGGGGTACAGCCAATCAGTTCCAAGGAAAATAAATGCTGCTCCTGGATTTTGCAAACACCAGCCAATAGTTGCATCGTGTCCAGGCATATCAACTTCCCAAGCTGTATGTTTTTTAAAAAATATTTTAAATATGCTCAGAAATTCAGAAATGAGTGGATTCTTGCAAATAATTTGTATTCACGTTCCACAGAAAAATCTGCCAGTAGGTGCATCTGTCCAAAGGGTATGAATACTTTTATAATTCTTTGTAATGTATGCTTAAAGTAAAAGAAAAGTCAGATATGCATACCAAGAAACGTATTAAGACACTAGTACCAACGCAGCACTGACATGTATATGTAAACACTGCAACAAAAAAAGACACAATTTAGTGAAGACCAGCAAAGCCCCAATAGGTAAATAAGTCAAGAAAATGAAACAGTTTTATTACTTCGCTGATGCACTTATTTAGCAACCAGTTCTTAGAACAGTGAAGCTTTTGCTGTGTTTGTGGGCAAAATCTAGTCCTGTGAGTAATTTCTTCACTTTGTGTGTAAGCTAATGATTTAAACACTGCTGTGCCTTCGTGCTCTGCTGGATTGGAAAAGCATGGTGACATATACATTTACACATGAAGATAAATCCTTGCAGAGGGAGCAGACATCATGAGGAACAGAGAGCTCGGTGATAATGAACTGACATGACCTCCTGTGCTGCTGCATGCCTATAAAGCCCTTAAGCAATTTATGAGTGCGGAGTGACCAAACCACTGCCTCCTTCCACAGATGACTACTACAACCTCACAGATCGCCATTGAATTTTCAGCATCAGATAGTCAAACCCAGTGCCGTGCAGAGACCACTAAGGGGGCAGGTGCTCAACAACAAAAAAAGGGCACATCTAACCGCATTCTAGGACAGAATATTAACAAAGCCTCTCAGCTTTCAGAGTTTAATAAACAATGATAAATTACAAAAATGTGACATATACAATGAATAATAATAACAATAATACCAAAAAAATAAAAAATAAAAATAAAAAAATTGACCCAAAAGGGCACTTGGGGGCAAGGAGCAAAAAAGGCAGGTGCTCAAACCCCCCCAGGCCCCCTCTGCACGTGCCTGGTTTTGGTTAATATTCACCCAGTTGAATCGTGTACCAGATCCCATCACACATAAAGCAGATAAATGCATCTAACTTTTTCTCCGTAGTGACAACTGACTATGGCCCCAATAACTTATGAAATTACAACTCCACTTAAATTACCAACACTTCACCTGCTGTGGTCTGATCGCACAGATTTACAAATTCCTCCTGGTTGTATCAGCAGAGAAATCTGCGCTGGTTCATCCGGCAGTTGGATCTGCCTGATCCAAACCGATCCATTGAACTTTATTTTTTTTACCCTGTGCGGCCCGGGCGTGCTTGGATTTTTTTATTTTTATTTTTTATTATTATTATTATTTTTGCGTGGTTTCACTCCCCCGAAACAGACAGATGTTATATCTACCACGCTTCTGAGCGAGGCTCACTTCATCTCCATTAATTAAAGCCACTGGGTGAGTTAAGTTTAATTCTTTGCAGCGGCAGAACCGCGTCCGCGTTGGTTGTGCAGCCGCAGCGCACTGCGCATGTTACGATCTAATCAACTTGTGCGCCTTCATTTATTTCCTCAAGATAAACTGCCGGCTCCTCTGCTTAGAAATGGATTCGACATTGCATTCTCTTTAGTTTTCTCTATTCTGTATGTAATGGAGACTGAAATTAAACGCGCTGTTTCTACCAAAGTTGTTGAACGGGCTTCCTAACCAGACGCTCCAAAGCGTCCGGTCCATAACTCTTCAACACGCCGCCAGCTCCCGGTCAGAAAGACGCATTTAGTTCAGCGTCCATGAGATGATATTCAGAAAGGATTCTTTTATTGATTGATTTTAGTTGGCTCTGCGATGAACGTTTTGTGTAAAGTGTGTAAAGAGGGTGTTAATTATAAGCTGTCAAATGGCTTTAAATGTTTCTGTCGTTTAAAAAAAATAACCGGTCAAAACGGGAAATATTCCGCCAACGCGACCTCGAAGCACAGCACATAGCGATACACCCTCCGATACCAGGAGGCGGCACCCTGCTGCAGAGCCCAGTTGGGCCGGTGGAAACGCGGTCACTCCGAAATAGAGCCGAGCCGATTTGTTGAAGTAGAGCCGGTGGAAAAGGGGCAATAAAAAGTCATCAAGCAAATCAGAACAGCGGAGAGGACTTTACAGAATGTCGCCAGCTACCATGAGTAGGAGGAACAAAACAAGACCAGCAGAGGGCGGTGTTGTCACATAGAACAGAATGGAATGGGTCAAACACGTCACAGGGTCCGAGCTGCGTCACGTCTTCCCTCATGACGTAATTATTGTAAGACTTAAAAGAATTAATTGGTCGTTTACAGCGGGCTGCACAGTGGCACAGTTCGTAGAGCTGTTGCCTTGCAGTCAGAAGGTTGTGGGTTCAACTCCCATCACCGGTCTCACTGCATGGAGTTAGCATGTTCTCCCTGTGCATGCGTGGGTTCTCTCCGGGTTCTCCGGCTTCCTCCCACAGTCCAAAAACATGACTGTCAGGTTAATTGGGGTCCATCTAAATTCTCAGGTGTGAATGTGTGTGCATGGTTGTTTGTCCTGTCTGTCTATATATGTTCCCCCCTGTGACACGCTGGCGACCTGTCCAGGGGTGTATACCCGCTCGCTCCCGAGATGTTCAACTGGCGAACAATTCGGAGTAACGTTTCGTCCGAAACGTTACCCCCTGTGGGGGCACCCCACGGGGGGATTCAGGGAAAACTGGATGTATGTGGATGAATGAATGTTTTACCTCATATTC
The DNA here is from genome assembly GCF_904066995.2 of Poecilia reticulata. Classification (NCBI taxonomy): domain Eukaryota; kingdom Metazoa; phylum Chordata; class Actinopteri; order Cyprinodontiformes; family Poeciliidae; genus Poecilia; species Poecilia reticulata. Next base: position 20,154,306 of record NC_088851.1, read on the forward strand.
AAAACATAACATTTTTCAGATAAAAATATTTACGATTGTTTTTCATACAGTAAATTCCATTTCTGAAACATGAGTCCTGACACTATGAAAAACAAAATATGACTGTGGAATCAAAAATAAAATATAAGTAAGAGTGAAGTAGACTATAAGTAATAGGGCCGTGCAGAGACCACTTTTGAGCAGGTGCTCAAAAAAAAGGGCACATCAAACCGCATAGAATATTAACAAAGCCTCTCAGCTTTCAGAGTTTAATAAACAATGATAAATTACAAAATTGTGAGATATACAATCAAAGCTAAGGGAAATCTCTATACAGAGCATGCAACTATGTAAGATATTTTATTAGTAATTTCTTTCTGCAGGTGTATTTTGTTATAGGAAAGTATTGCGATATTCAAACCCGCAATTTAGCAAGATATGTAAATCAGAGCTGGACCACCAGACATATTTTGTCTTTACAGAATTACACTATTTAAAATATAAACAAGGGCACAATGCAACCTTTTAGTGGACTGTAATCTATAAAACAAAGAGCTGCCCATTTGCTGCAGTGGAGATGAAGATGGTCCATTCAGGAAAGCAGAGCTGCATCAAACTTTAAGGTGGAACTGCAGATAAAAAAAACAAAAAAACAAAAGCAAAAATTGACTTGTTAATGCATGTCACCATGAGAAAAGCCTACGGAGTTTTGCTTAAAACAACTTTTTTAAACATTTAAATCACACATTTGTCTCATGAAGTGATTTTTTTTGCAAAACAAACTTATTTGTGCATGTCAGAAATCTTTTCTTATTATTCTAAGTTTTTTTCTCACATGACGTCTTGAGCAGGGACTAAAATCACAACAAAAGATTTCTGATGTGTGAAAATAAAAGTTTATGTTTGGCAAATAACTTTTTATGTTCACAAGACAAAAATTAGTTATTTAATTTAAAAAACTTTTTTAAACAAAACAATATGTTTTTTAAAAAAGGAATCATTACAATTCCAAAAGTTTTGAGTACAATTTTATTTTACTTAACTGAGGTTAGTTTTTTTTTCCCCCATTAAATAATTGGGGAGAAAAAATTTACTGCATACTCTGCAAATCTTAAATTTATTTTTAAATTGTCTTACAATAAATGACATTTTCCCCCAGTAACAATTAGGAGTAAATCATTTGTAGGGAGCTCCAAAAATATTATACAGCTCAACTCAACCCAACTTAAAGTCTGGGTTGAGTTTTTTCCCCTTCATTAATGACACTTACTACATTCATTATATCTATCATGGTAATTCATGGTGAGTTATTTTTAATTCTAAATGAATATCCTTGTTGGACTATTATTTAAGTGTTCTTCTCCTTCAAGATACATTTACCTAACGCTAGAATAAATGAAATGTACATTATGAAGCAAAGGAAATTGGAAGATCTGACATATATCCATTATGGAGATGATCGGTTTTGGACGGGCGATGTGCCCTTATTGCATAATAAATACGTAAGAATGACTGATATCATTAACGATACAGGGGAGAAGCTTTTAAGTTATCTAGCTTTGCTAGCAAAGTCGTTAGCTAGCAGCTAGATAATATCACAACAACAACAGCCTAATGTCTGTATAATAAAAATACTGAATCAATAGATAAGAACAGTTTCTCCTCACCTGGCTGTCTCCTCCCGCTCAGTAGTTCATCAGAGAAAGGCAGACGCAGAGGCCTGTCAGTGTCAATTGTATTTCATTACCTCTCTGCTTAAACCGCGACTCCGAGCTGAAGCAGAAACGATACTTCAACGTTTTCCGTCATCTGACAAGCAGCAAGTCTACTCCACTTTATTCACCAAAAACATGTTTTTAATTCACCAAAAACTGTTCTGTAATCTGGAACGTTCGCTACGTTGAGCTCCAGTTAGCCGCCTTATCTCACTGCACGAGAAGCAACTGTGTCATGCGTCACGGGCAAAAGGTCAAAGGTAACAAGGTGACCGGAGGGCTTATTATGTTGTACAAAAATATATAAATAAATAAATAATAATTTTAGTACATGTTATGTGTCAGAAGAGGACTTAGAAAATAATAATACAAAAAATAAATAAATAAATAAAATAAAAATTGACCAAAAGGGCACTTGGGGGCAAGGAGCAAAAAGGGCAGGTGCTCAAGCACCCCCAGTCCCCCCCTCTGCACGTGCCTGGTCCAATCTGTTGCAAACGTGGTGGCCAACACTGCAGAGGTTTTTGGGTCGAAAAGAATACACATTTGACCAGGTTGGCATTGTCATCTGTTTGTTTTTTAAGGGCTTCACTCTTAGCGGGTATGACACTTGAGATGTCTCCAGTACGAACTGCCAGACAGACAGAATGTGAAATATGTGATATATAAAATGTTGCAATATTGAACATTCAGTTAGATGAACTTAGAGCCCGAGGACAGCGATTTCAATTATTCAGGGGAATGTAATTACAAACCTCAGCATCCAGTGCAGTGCAGTTTTGCCACAAGCAAAGATCATCCAGGGTCTGTTTTTATTGATATTCTCATTTTGCCCGAGTCAGGGATTTCAGCAATTCTACACCACAGATCCGCCGAACACAATTAGAGCAGTGCCTCCCAGGAGGAGCCGGCCACATAGAGGGGCCGGATAACAAGCCGGTGCTGAATTAGTAATTCGGTAAATAAAACACTGGTTGGATGAAAATCCCTACATGCCAAACCCTGGAGTCACAGAATTCAAGCTGAGAGATTCACTGGAAAAACATGTTGTGCATGTTGTTGATCTCTGGTTGCTGAGGTAACAAAAATGTGGATAAAAAAAATTCACTGCTTTCACCTTTGTACATTATGCTGACAATGTGAAATGCATTTTATTTGTAGAAATTTACCAGGGTTAAGTGAGCAGATCATTTCAGTGTCTGGTTTCAGTTTCTGTGCTTCACTAAGCCTGACATGTTCTGTCCTAAAAACAACAAACTGTTGCTTTCTGTACTACAAGCCTGAATAATTTGTAGAAATGTAACACTTTACCCAATGGTTAGAGGAAATGTAGCTACAAACTATCTTAACTGCATGTGTAGAGATGCATTTGGATGATTTTGAACTGTGTGGCATAATGTTGAGTAATTTCATCTAGAAGAAAAAAGAACACCCACCTGAACCAGCAATCACCCGTAAATCATTGTTGATTAGCTCCTGAAGCTAATAATTTAGTCTTGGTAATGGTAATTAGAAAAAGCAAGGTCAAATCTCTGGACTAAGTGTCTGTGTTAGCTTCTAGTGGGTATTATTCTTTAAAAGCAAATGAATTAATGCAAAATCATGAAGTAACGCATGTCCTTGGTTTGGATGTTACTTTCTTTGAATCACCTCCCATAAGTGCTCCCCTTGTTTTTCCTCCATTAACACAAATAAAGCCATATTGTGCAGCCTTGCATGAATATATAATCTTACTTTTATACCTTCAGTGAGTGCTTTGGTTGATTCAGGGCATCATAAATGTGCATGTAATCCAGGTGATGTTAACGATAGGCCTTGAGAGCTTCAGCGCAGCACAAAGTATGAAATCTGAGCCATAAAGGCCATAAAGAGTCTCCAATATGCAGCTTATGTCTGCACTCACTTTCAGAAGCCCATGCTTCTCTTTTCACTTTGCTTGCAGTGGCAGTGGAGATGAAATAGTGGCCCCCAGAAAGCCATTTGGCACCTAATTGAGCAATCCTATTACTTTTCTCTCCCTTTAGAGTGTGACTTTCATTGCTTCATGGTGGTTGGTTGGAAGCAGGTGTAAATGATTGTCCTACAGTAGGTGTGTGTGTTTAAGTAACTTTGTTGTGATAGCCCGTGTGTGTGTGTGTTATTTTTCTGTCCATCTGTGTGGACCCCCATCACCTCTTCTCACCTGAGCCGCCACAAATATTAAACATTGATCGGGTTTAGAGATGGAGCACATTCGCCAGAGACAACTCAATATTAACTCCCCAGGTGGCTCGCTGAGGACCGGCTCGCTATTTATGACCACAGACTTGCGGTGAAGAAAACAGAAAGTGAATCTTGTTCTCCTGCTTTTTCATGGCTCTTCTAAAATGTTGCCGTTGAGGTGAGACTGGAGATCTTGAAAGGTTCTTCATTGATTGTTTTTTATTGCTCACCTGCCATTACAGACAATGCAATCTTGCAAAATTATCTGGATAAAAATAAATTTTACATGAAAAAGTATACAGCAAAATAGTAAGCAAATCAACTTTACACCATCTAAAATACAACAAAAAAAAAAAAAAAACAGGGAAAACATCAAATTCCAATGAAAATCCTAAATATTTTTCATGTACTTTCTAACCCTTGAATATTTTTTTAAAAGCCGTCTTTTATGTAATTGCATCAAGACTTTTACTCCCTCAGTATATAAATTATGTGCTTTGTTTATTGGATTCTGACTTTAGGGTGTGTTCGATTCAATTTTCTGATTTAGAAACAAGAAATGGGTTTTTGTCTCATTCATTGTGTCAACCTCCTTTAACAATGATGTGACGGGGATTTGTATTTTTGGGAAAGCTTACATATTTATTTCCTTTTTTGTCTCATGAAATACTCATCAGTTTGGTAGAATGTACATACTTTGACACAAAATGGTTGCTGTGTTCTCTGCTAGTTGATTCAAGCAGTTTTAGCTTGTAATTTCTTTTGAAAATTTAAATGACAAGTGATTAGTTCAATATTCCTTCACGGGATTTCCATAATTAGAGTCCCTGACTGGAATTTTATTTTAGTCCTTTCTAGTCAAAGATATGCAGAGACATTCTCGTAGAGATGATTAAATAATCTTCAATCAGTATTTAGCCAGCAGGGTGGCATCTGGGAATTGGAAATGGAATCTCAAGGGGAGAAATCTTCCTTGGTGGGATGATCTACACTTCAGCTTTGTGTGTGTGCATGATGGCGTCTTGACTTGCTGCATTTATGTACCTCATTTGTCTCTCACTAAGTTGCCATCGCTCTGATAGATTAGGTGAAACTATGTGAAGCTGTTCTCATGTGGGTCTTTAACTTGGTTTCACCTAACAGTGTTAGAAAATAAGATAAAACCATTTTTAGTGAATCTCGTAAAAATGGCAAATGACCTGCACTTGTGCTCTATCTGGTTCAGAAGACTACATTGAACACGACATACACTCCCTTCAGTCATTCACCCATCCACACACACATTCCCTTGCTGATAGTAGGAAGCCACTGCTGACAGAAGAGTAAATGGAAGACAACTAGAAAATTTGTATCGTAGGGCTTTCATATGAAAAGAAATATTTGCCTTTTTAGCAATTTTACAAGATAGAGGTAGGAACATTGAGGATGCACACTGGATCTCCAGCTTCAACTAAACTGGAAGATTTTTGTGTACAGCTGTACTTTAAGGAATCCTGAACTGTCCCTTTCAGATTACCATTTCAGATGACTCCGATTTGACTTTTTTTCTCCATTTTATGAGTTTCTTTATCCCATTTAGAATTGCTTCTAATATCCAGCACAGAGAACACCTTACTGCATAATTCAACAGGCTTGATTGGTTTTAAATTTCCCCGGTTTACTTATTCTATTTTAATACGAAGTGAAATCCCAGTAATTCTGTAATACTCTGAATGGGAATGCTGGACCATATTCATTTGACTGTGAATTTCAGAACAATGCAGAGCCACAGTGTGGATGAATGCTTTCACCTTCAATTTGTTTGAGCAATATAAATGGTTTTGACTCAGCTCATTTCCTTCGCCTCGGGCTGCTAATGTCTTGATCCTCCCAAAGATAGCCTAGAACCTCTAATTATTCACAGTGCTATTGATGTATTAGCTCTCATTCTGTGATAGAGAAAAGACTGGATTTCTAAATTGAATTGTCACTTCCTCTCTCTCTGAAACATTAATGCTGTTGCTACAGCAAATATCCCCGTCTCTTCTGAACTAACTCATTTCATTAAATCTAATCAATCCAAAGGGGTTGATGGCTGTGATTTATTGTCAGAGTTCTCAGTGAATTTCAGAAATGCTGTGCTAAACACTTTTGGGCAAGCCACAGACTTCTTTGTTTTTACTGTAGGTCAGGCTTGTAGAGGGGCAGCGCAGGCTCCAGGGGACTCAACAGATTTGAGTCTTATCAGCCTCAGCAGCCTTCTTTATAGACCACAGTGCATCTGAGGGCCCCGAGCCACCCACACGCTGAGTCTGCTGTACAAGTGTTCAACACCCAGAGCAAACAAGGACTTTCTTTTTTTAGAGCTTGGTGAAGTTTATCCCAAAAACGCTGCATGAAACAAAGAAAAAAAGATTTTTGAATAACCAAAATGATCCTTTACCCCCCTCCCCCCCCTCCAAGCTCTATAAATGATTACTTGGGAAACCCTTTGGCAGTTTGATGGCTTACTCTGAACAAGCTTTTCCCGTCTTGACTTTATTTGTGATGCTTTTCTGTCTTAACCTCTCTGTCGCTAGAGGAACCAAATTTGGGTCCTCGGCGCTTGCCGCAACAAGATCAATTAAAAACACATGCTATACATTTATCAATATAGGCATATTGCATATCCACGTAAAGGGAAAAAGCTCTTCTAAATGATAGGATCGATATTTTCTTCCTCAACAACACCCAGAATGAACACTAAGCAGATTGATAAAAAGAAACGCAATTAGACGCTAACGAGGCTAACGAGGCACACCCGGTAAAAAACGCAATAGTAAAAGAGCAAGGAGGCCCGATGTACAAAAACTATTAATCAGAGTAAAGCCGAAGCTCTGAGGTTTTTAACAATACCAGAGTCACCACGCTACGTGCAAAACTCACTGAACCAGCAGCTAAAGAAGAAAAACAGAAATAGCTCATTTCACGAAGGTAAAATCAAAACTCCAGTCCTACCTTTGCCGTTTCGTGGTCATAATCCATATTAGAGTAAATATTTCCACCTGGTCCGATAATCCCTTTTCCCTGAGTACATCTCACATGGTTTTTGGTTCGGCGCAGAGGCATTTCCGTGTTTTATGTGGATTCGTATTACGATGGGTCAAAATTGGTCAATTTACGTCACATGCCTTTTTTTCGCTGTAATTGGTGAATAACTTTAGTTTCCGTATTAATGTCAACGCCCTCAGATTCTATTGGCTCTGACGGTTCGAACGACATGTCAATCGTCAAAATTGACCAATGGGTTCCCGAGAAACTGCCCCGCGTAGTTTTGAAAAAATGAATGGGGAATTGGGAGGTTTTACGCACAGAGCGCAGAGCGCAGTTATTGTAATGTAATTATGAGATATATTAGTTTTTCCTTTGATCATATCATTTTGACAACTTAGGTTTCATTGCTATTTGCATTTTCATTGTTGTATAATTCTATTTGAAGTGTTATTGTGAGTTAATCTGTTCCATTTTCAGTCTATTACAAATTGTCTATTTTTTTCTCTTTTTATGAATGAATGCAATGTGGATTTTTCAAAAGAACCCCCAAAAACAATTATTAGATGTAATTACTTATTTATGATAAATAATAATTTATTATATGAAAAGAATAAATGATTAAAACAGACCCTACAGAAATAAAAACTAAGAAAGTTCAAATGGCACAAATTGTGCCAAAATGGCTCATTTGGAAGGTCCGCCTAGATTTTTATCTAGTAGCACCTCTCTAAAACTCATATGATTGACTTTTTTTTCATGAAACTTGGCACAGTAAAAGGTCAGATTGTGTACTGTTGTTACTACTTTTTTTGGCTTTCACTGCATGTTTTGAAAGGAGCATTCATAGATTGAAGTGGTTTTTTTTAGGCGGAAATTGATTTTTTTCTTAATTTCTGCTGTTTATCATATTAATACACTTTCCCCAGTAACAGGCAGGGTGGTTTTTAGAGCTGTAACATGTTCTCTAGGGTCTTGCCTTTGTTTTGATACCAAAACAATTAAAATAAACTCTGTAGTTCTTGAGATACATTCAATTCATTTTGGGCATGTTATTTTCAGCCATATTGCTCAAAAGGAGGCCTTGAGTCGAAGAGGGCACTTTTACAAGCTCTTATACAAACCACTAACTGGTAGATTATAGGGAGTGTAGATTTTAGTCTATTTGTCCAAGAAAGCTTTGATACAGGGTTGGGAAGCCAGCATTAAAATTGAACCCAGTTATTTCTGCTTTTCAAGCTGCATAGACAGCCTGTATTACATATTTGAGAGACATCCAGACTGATGGTAAGGAAGTCTTCTAACCTCAGAGATCTTGATTGTCGATGGGATGTTCAAAATCCCACCGGAGACGTGCAAAAACCTTGTTAGCAAAGATATCGATTGCTGTGATTGCAAATTAGGGGTTTGACACTGACTAATGAGAGGAGGCTGAATAATTTTGGAAAAATGTCATCAAAAATCTTTAAAAAAAACAGTACTTCTAACGCTATTTGTCCCATAAAGACAAAAAACAAAAAACAAACTTGAAATATACAGTAACATTTGGCATTGCTGTAGCCGATTCTATGTTAATGGTACTCTAAAAATACGGTTAAAACTTCCTCAATTTTTTCCCAGTAATATACCACAGAAATACGTACTTTACCACACATTTAAACTTGACTGGATTCCTGCTGCTTGCCTAAATGTTACTGCACACACACACACACACACACACACACACACACACACACACACACACACCTACACACGCACACACACACACACACACGCACACACACACACACACACACACACATATGTGGCCAGCCATCATGGATGAGAGCCCAAACAGAACAGACCATTAGTGGGAGGACGGGGAATATGCCCAGTGGTCGAGCCATCTTTGCTTATCATGTAGGTGAAAACCCAATTTGCAGTTTGGTTCAATGGCTTTGAGTGCATTTTGGGACATCAATTACTTCAACTACTTGCTTAAAGGCTGTAATTGCAGTGGGACAGGAGATGATGTTTATTCATGCGGTCATGTATTGACAACCTTTTACCTGTGTGCATCTCTCATGAATATTTATCTGCCCAGAATCAATCTGCAGATTTACAGAAATTGTCAAACCCAGACTAGACTGAATTCAAAGATGCAGTCTTACTTCCATTTGTACTTTTTCTAACACTTTGTTTGTATAACTAAATCCACACTACTGAACCCACACAATCTCAATGTTCTAATTTGAAAATATTAGACACGCACTTGTGTAGTTTAGCTTTCATTTTTGTGGCAGGATCTGTAAGGATTATCAGAAAAATAATCCATCTCCGAGAGGGGGGTGGAGGGGAAGTCGATGCTTTTAACAGATCAACACGCATCAAGTTCCTTCCAAAAGCCAGCCTGCCTGTGATCCCATGCTGGGAGTGATAATGGCTGGACATGGTCCTGTCTCTGGGAGTCAGCTGCTCTGCTGAGCCAAACACAAGCCACTGATGGGGCCAAGGAGAGGGTGTATCCCTGTGTGGACAGTGGTCAATGGACTGGTGTTGACAGCTGAGTCGCTCATTGTTCGGGAACAAAACATTCGATCATCATGTGTGGTTTACCTCGGGTAACCTGAGCCGACTGTATTGTCCTGAAACCACTCCTCCGACTTCAAATTAGTCTGTGTGTGTGCGGGGAAGAGGAAATGTTGACAGACACGTTCCATTAACACAGCTTTGAAATAACGGCCAAAATAGCATACTTTTAGAGGTCAGTACTGCCCTCCTCAAAGATGCCGTCCAACTGAACCCTAAATTAAAAATGCAGGTCTGTTTGTAGGTGGAGGAGGGACATTTTTTCTTTTTACCTGATTTTAAACTTTCAATGTTAGAATATTGTTACCAAAGACTTCGTTAAACATTGAGTTTTGCTGAAACACTGAAAATGGACTTGTATTTCTGCAAGAATAGTGGTTAGATTTTTCAGTCAGAATTTTTTTGACCATTTTTTTTATCATTATTTTGTCTGTTTTTTTATACATTTTGACTGAACTACCTGAAATTTTAGAATTTGTTTACACAGATTAATACTTTTAAAGCTATTTTGTTGTCTAGGTGTTTTTGAAGGACAGCTATAACATGGATCTCTAATATGGTTTTTTTGCCACATTAAACTAATTTGTGGCACAATATAATGTTTATATTGATATTTTGTAAACAAACAACAACAAAAGTTTAACTAGTTTATTAAATTATGGAAATAACTCTTGAAAAAAATACTTACATTTAATGCATATGGCATTTATTACAATATATCTTGGTTCCGATTTATGTTTGCATCTCTTTACTCTTAAATAAATGATCTACATGATATTGTTACAGATATTATCACCAAGGATAGATCTGTCTTTAAACAAAAAGTGTAAAAAATAAAAAAGGCAGTATTTTAGCCATCACATTACAAGCTCAGTATTTTATTATGTTTACATCTGCTGCTAATTATACAACCCAGAAGGACAGAAGAAGGCCATCGCATGTACATTTTCTTACATTTAAGAAAAAAAAGGCGTAAGCTGTGCTGCACATTTTGCATCTGGCGTTTGGCGCACTTCGTGTCAGCTGGTAAGTGGAGGCAAACATTCTGTGGCCAACTGTTATTTCCATCAGCCTCCTTTCTTTCTCCGAACAAGTGATGTGCAACTCCTTGGAGAGGCCAGAGCGGTTAAGGATCACTGCCAGGGAAATTGCTTTGCTCAGGTTGCCAGAAAACGGGCGTTTCATCTTCTGAACAGGGGAAGCAGCACAACTCACCACGGAAAGCAGATCAAAAGCTCAGGATCCAGTAAGGTGACAATAAAACTTTCTCAGAACAACACAGCTGACTCAGAAATCTGACTCAGGATCCTTAGAAGAAGGTATGAAAAATATCTTTAAAATTCAGAATCGAAACACATGCAGCCAAGGCTCTGTAATGGTTTTGGATTGTAAGCAGAGAAATTTAGACATGAGGCGCACATGAAGGAAAATCTGGAGAGAAATTTAGGAAGGGCTAGGGGAGTTCCCACCAGATGTGGAAGCATTAATTACTCCTAATCAAAGTCTGTGCCAGTCTGGTGACATGTGGGAGAAGCTCAAGGTCGTTATTCGAACACTCATGCCCCCAAGAACAAATGCCGTTGCTTGCGTTTTGTGTCTGAGCCCACCGCCCCAGAAGTATTTGAAGGTGCTATGCAGAGATGCTGTTTCAAAAGCATGAAATTCACGTCAAGCTTAAAACAAACTGCTTATGAGAAATGTGTCATTATGCCTGATGTCACAGCGATTTAAGAGAAAATATTGTGCAAAGTGCAGGGATGTGTAGATGTAGATCCCACAAGATGGAAAAATGGGTGAAAAAATAAAAAAAATAAACAAATTAAAAAGATAAGTGGTTCACAAGTGAAGTAAGTGAAGCATTCAGCTGTGTGAGAGTTCTTGTTTCACTCTGTTAATGGTGCCACGGGTCTGTGGAGCCAGTGTTTTTTACAGCTCTAAGGGGATTACAGGTTGTTTGTTACGGCTGGTGTCTGGGTAATGGCGATAAGGCAGACAGAGCACGTAGCACGTGTGCCAGTCGCTGCCAGGTGAGTCAAGACGACTTCAGGGGCAAAGGATGAGCAAAGTGACGCAGCTCGTTTCCTGTTGACAGTTTGTAAAAACTAATTAGTTTTTTTTTTGTTTTGTTTTTTGCTATTGGCTTGGCATTTGTTTTTAGTGATTTTTTCTGAGATTAGCTAGTCAAAACGGAACCTAGTAAATTGTTTGTTCTCTGGTGCAAAACAAAAAGTTCTGCCTAAAAACAAGAAGGAACCACATCATGTATATTTAATGTAAAATGTGCTATTTACAATTCAGGCTTTACTGTTCACCTCACTTGCATTTGCTATGTAAAAGTATTTTGCAAAAGTGTTCATATTTTATAGATTACAGATACTGGAATTAATATATTTAAGTGTGTTTCTTTCTTGACAAATAAAATCCTCTAGTACTTTCATCACTCTTAAGAGAAACGCGTTTTGCTGCATTTACACAGGCGAAGCTGATTTTTGCTAAACAATTTGAAAACCATAGTATATCGTTTCCCATTCACTTAGTAATTATGTGCTACTTCCTTTTAGTCTGTAACATAAAATCTAAAACTTGTATATATTGCAGGTTGTCTTTGTAATGTGTGAGAAATTTCAAAGCGGTATGAATACATTTGTAAGGTACTGTACCTCAGCATCGGTCAGTTAAAAAAACATTTGACTGTTTCAATTTTTGCGTTGTGTGATTAGTGTTTTACCTTCACTAGCTCAGATGAGAAGAGGGGCAGATAGATGGGGAGTGGTGGTGACCGTCATCATTACCACCCGTCTTCTCAGCTGCTCCCTGGGGGACATCGTATCATTGGGCTCTCTCCCCGTGCTAATAGCTCTGTCAGGGCTAGCAATGTACCTTTCGAAGGTAATGTTTCCCACTGCAATTTAGCTTTCCTTGTCCCAAGCCCTGCAAGAAAATTACAGGAGAGCGCTGATGTGGGGAATTTCTCCCAACAGAATCCAATTTCTTTCACCTAGACAGAATTATGAATGATTCATGCAGCACAAGTCAATCATTCCTCTGCATGCATTGAAAAGAAGCGTGTGTGTGTGTGTGTGTGTGTGTGTGTTTGGATGCACTGCACAACCAGTCGCGCAGTGTGGCCTCACAGTTTTTATGCTGAGCACACAACAAATGCTAACCAATCAAAATTGGGGTTTCAGAGGGGTTTCATCCCACTGAAACCCCTCTGAAATCTAGCAATTTGTTTTACATGTGTGCAAATGTTATCATCTTTTTAGAGCACATAAAGACTCCAGTTCATTTTCACCTCACACTGACCCTTCAGGCATGGCAGTGAGGGCTTTAAAATCTCCTCAGCTACCTCCGTTAGGCTTGACTGAGTAAAGAGGGCGAGCTCTCTTTGACTGCTCAGCCTGTGGATTACTCCTCAATATGGGATTACGCTCCAATGAATGAGTGCAGACACAATACCGGCTGCTCAGCTTTGAAATATACAATAGAGATTTAGCTATCGAGCTGAAATTCAGTATCTGCTGATCTGGTATCAGATGGCGTAGATCAGATCCTGTTTACTGCCACTCACACTTGCCTGAGTCTTCATCTTTCAAGAAACCCTCTTAACGAGATGTCACATCTCTGGGATTTACACTTCTGATGAAGGGATCTTGTCTTTATAGTGTTGGTCCCTGAATAAAATTATTTGTGGATGCTTGAAATGTTGGTTTACATTATAGTGACCAGTATGAAACTTGGATTGTCTGCTGCAGTGAAGACAAAGTTATTGTGATGTGATTTAAATGAGACAACTCTGGTATCTAATTGTTATTGCTGCCTGAGTCTAATACAAACTGAATTAGATGTTCAGAGCCGACATGTCAAAATATCACCCAAGTTGGACGTATCGCATTTCATCCAAATGGCTTTTGAACTTCAAACTTGGGTAGGATGCATCAGAGCTAAAAGTTGTAGTCTGAACAATTGTATTAATAAGGTCATCAGGGTAACTAGTAGAGCTGTTAAGGTCAAATAAGTCACTGGCTCTACCTTCATTCAGTTTAATGTTTGGGTTGTCAATGATTCAGGGTAAAGGTGAAGCTCCACCCCAAGTCTTTTGCAACCTTTAGCAAGTTTTCTTCCAGGACTGATTGCATCTTGAACAGCAGGAACTGTTTAGAAGTCGGAACTAAAAGAACTGTGTCAGATGTTTGTTAGATGTTTTGAAAACCATTTGGGCGACTGTGGCTCAGTGGATACGGCAGTTGTTTTGAAATCGGAAGATTGTGGCTTTGATTCAAGCTTCTTCCTGCCACATGTTGATATGCCCCTGGGAAAGGGACTTAACTCCAAGTTGCCTCCTGATCTGCACATTAGTGGTTGCAGTTCAATGAACGTGGATCTCTGGTCAGAAAGGCTCTATGTAAATTCAGTCAATTTATTATTCTGCATCCATCTCAGAATTGCCTTTTACCTTGTTTTCTGCATAAAATTCTGTGAAGTTTGTGGTTGTAATAGGACAAAAATATAAAAAGTTTGAGGAGTTATTTTATTTCTGTTAATCTTGGTTTCATTCTTGGTCATAGCATTTAAAGTAAAGGTATTTTGCCAAACATACATTCTCCAAGCTCTATAAGAGAACAGCATGGATTTTTGTTTGTGTACATGCTCAGAACATTGCTGAAAGCATTACGACGCAACTCAGTCTTCACTGAGGCTATGCAAGTGGTGGCCTTAACTGTGAAGCTTGTTTGCTCAAATCTAAACATATTTTTGAAACCTGGGTGTATATTTTTCACCATTTTAAAAGGTCCTATTTATAAAAGAACTATATAGAGTCTTTAAACCTGCACAGTGACAGGCTTATACATTATCTATGGTTGTCAGTTTATCAGAGAAAGCTGAGCACGTTCCACCACTTTCTTTGTGCTGTCTGAGATGAAATGGATATTGATCATTCCCTCACATTTTGCGTTCAACTGGTGCATTTGACAAAATGTTGATGCTCCTTTTAAGTGAACTGCTGACTGCCGCTCTCTACTTGAGATAAAATGGGAAAAGAAATGGTGTCAGTAAAAATCGTTGCTCTTCTTTCTGCCTGAACATAAACCATAAGGTAAATGTGACAATGCTACCTGCCTCACATGCTGCATGTGTATGACAAACATTCATTTTTATCACGAAAAGCACGAATGTTTCAAAGGACTGGAGATTTGGTGTTCAATTATTCAGGACGTAGGTACAGATCTGAAGGTGAAAAGTCATGTGTGTGTAACTCTGTGACCAGGAAATAATGAGAGAGCAAAGTGGGTCAAGGACAGAGATTTCGAATATGGGTCAACTGTCAGATATCACAGAGGACTTGCTAGAAATCGTTGATCGTGTGGTTAAATAGTTGGAGTGCTTTCCTGTCTGTCTTCTTTCATGTATTCATTTTTCAGCCCCTGCTGCTGTCTTAATCTTGGATCTAAATGTAGTTCTCTGCAGTTTATGACCCACACTCCTCATGCTCCTTCATCCTTTTAACCACTTCAGCGGATTTCAGATGCATCTGGACTTTATTACTCATGATATGCCCTTTCAAGAAGATGGAGGGGGGGGAAAAAAGACAATCCATTAATTGTGTGTGTAAAAAATAATGAGGAGGAGCCGAGTTATTGGTCCAGGAAGGTTCGGAGCCTCCTTGGAAGTATCCATGTTTAAAGCCGAATATAAAGGATTTTGTGGGGCAACTTAAAATCTAATAATTCTGAGAGAACGAACATCTGCCTCCCGAATATTCAGCAAATTAAATCAGATTTGATCTCTTTTTATTTCTATGGTCAAAGAATACAAAGCCTCATTTGTTGCTTTGCAAGAATATTCATACCCCTTAAATATTTTCACATTTTGTCTGAATTTATTCCCATTTCATGTGAAAGACCAACACAAAAGAGTGCAAAGTGATATAAAGTCACACACTGTTTGTTTTTACAAATAAAAATGTGCAACATGCATAGTATGCTTTTGTACTCACTCTTCTACTCTGATATGAATTGTATTGTGATGGCGCAGCCCCAACCCGCCCCCTGAGAGCAAAACACACACCCATACACGCAAACGCACACATAAATTAAATTACATGTCCCGATCTTTATGACAGCTGGATTGCCCTACACACTCGCCTCTCTCCGTTTGTAGTCTGCACATTGCAGGCCTCAATGCTCAATCCCATTTTTTTTGTGAAATCCGATTGTTTTTGCACAGTCGATCACATTTCCAAATAGCTTTCATGTGATCTTTTGTGTGAACGACAAACAACCTAAAAATGTCCCGCGTGCACAGTGGAGGACGCAGCAACGTCACACGTAGCGAGCATGCTCAGTGTTGATGGGAGTAAACACGGACGGTAATGGAGGAGCATGTCTTGTCATTTTGAAGTTGGTCTCCAGCACATTAACAACTCAATCTGCATTACCGTCTGCCATGATTCTTGTTTTTATTGTCACTTCTGCGTATCAGGATGCAGAGGAGTGAGGAACACGTTGTGTGTCGTACAGACATAAGTCGCATTTGAAAAGATCAGATACATATTTCATCTGGGACAGCATATCCAGGTGGCCTGGATTGCATTTGTAAAAATCCGATCGGTGTTGTTCAGACTCATAAACAAATATAAGGGCAAAAAAAAAAAAAAATCTCATTTGAGTTACTTCAGGCTGCAGTGTGAACGTAGCATTAGAGACGCTCGTACACATTTTACTCACATTTACATTTAACCAAACAGACCTGTGTGGTCTGCTTTACTTATAAAGAAGTGAAGTATTCCTCTGTCAACAATTTTGATTGTAAATAGTTTTATTTGAAAACAGCATCTTGAAAATGGAAGTAGGAACTTAATATTAATTGTGTTATCAGTGTTTTTTTATGAAGTAGAATTCATGATTAATTGCTGGTTAGTCTGATTGTGGGGTTAATGTTTTCTAAGGAAAGCCCCTGACCCTGCTGGAGTTAGTCTGGACTGGTTCCAGAGGACATCACATTGATGCGCAGCACTCTCAAGAAAAATACTCCGGCATGGGAGTCGTAAATATTCAATTGTCCAACTGACACTAGGGAACTGATTAGAGTTGATGGGGATAAATGGAGCTGAATGCAGGACAATCCTAGTGGAAAAACTGTTGGAGAGCAGAAAACTTGAGGCTGGTGAAGAGCTTCACCGAAAGATCTAATCTCAGCAGAGAGGGGGTTCTACAAGTTCCTCACTTATGGGGGTTGGATACACTCCACATTTTTCACATTTTCATTTGTGAACAACTATGCAGTAATTTCTCTTAGCCTATCCTGTAATATCTCTGCAAATACAGTAAACAAACATTTTAAGTTGATTAAAACAAAATGTTAAAAAAAAAATGTTTTGAAGGCACTATAATACAAGATAATTTCCAGCTTTGCTCCATTGGTTTCACTCTGCAGCGCCCGACTTCTCTGTATTTGTCTCTTCCTCTTGCTCCAGTTCCACTCTTGCGGTTCTCTTGCATCATCAACTAAATCCTCATTATCACATCACAATGCAACTTTTATGAAGTCTAGGAATCTAATTGCATATTTTGTTTGTTTAATAAGCCTACCGGCTGAAGCAACAAAGGCAGAGATAGATTATAAGAAGTATTCCGCACTGATGCAAAAATGTTACAGACGAGTGATCTGTTATATGTTTGTATCATCTTTGATTTTTATCAAAGTTCCAATTTTGCTGTCTGTGAACAGAGAAGCTCAAAAGGAGCACAGCATGTTTTAAGATTTGGCTTTGCAGAAAGTGAAGGTAACAGCTGTGACACTCGTCTGCCAAACAACCTTATTTAAACACCTATAAAGTGCAAAGAAGCATGCCAGCAGAATTAGCTCATCGTAGCAGCATTTTTTTGAAGCCATTGTTTATCTAACAAAAGCAATTCCAACCATCTTCTGGAATACATGCATAAGAAATCAGCTGAAATGCTGACATTTCAAATTATTTCTACACTTTTTTATTGAGAGACACAGTGTTGTCTGATGTAATGAGTACTAATATTTTCCTTTGTAAGGATTTTGCTTTGCTTATGTTGTTTTTCATATACACTGAATCCCCCAAAGGCCTCCTGGGAAGCAGTATGGATGCTCAGTGATTTTTTCTAGTGAAATAATGTGAAATTGAATTGCTTTGGAACTGAATCGAATATACAAATTAAGGCAAACAGTATTTTCAAAGAAGGGTCTAAATCCGAGATTCCTCCAACTGGCTGTCGGTTCATTTAATTTCTAAGAATTGGATTTGAAAATAGTATTCATATCTGCAGAATTGAATCTATGGCATCTGGGAAGACTTTGTGTGACAGTCGGGTTTCCCTAGGTTGTCCCGCGTAAAGGCAGAAAGGCAGTATATCAAATCAGTTTGTTTTCCTGCAAGCCTAAGAAACAGATTGCCATTTGTTTTTTTTTTGTTTTTTTATCCATCTGGCAGTAAAAGAAAATCGGCCTGTGAAGCACATTAAAGCATAACAGCTTAAATTTCCTGTACAGTAATGATGTTGTACATGAGCACCTCGGGCGCAGCTTAACTTCAGCCCAGACAGAGAAGGTTGAGTTTAAGCTCATCACCCAGTTGTTGATATTAATGAGTGGAGGATGACTTCATCTGTCATCCTCCATTTTGTGTGTGTCACCTTCCATCCATAAAACAATCAGTCAGGTACACTTGTAGGGCAGTGGGTTCTACCCACGCAGTGGCAGTGTGTGTGCTTTTTTTATTTTAAATGGCTTCCCATTATTCATTTCCACACATTAACACATTATTTCTCCCACTGACACACTACCCCATTTATTTCAGATTAATACTGAAAACGCTACAGGTCAGAGTGATGTGTGGACTGCCAATGAGGCACTCAGCAAGAGGCGCTTTGTACTGACAAGACAGTTGTCTCCACCCGGTGGCCGCTTTTAGAAATTGAAAGCACGCGTTTGACAAAAATACATTTTGAATGTGAATATTGTTTCTATATTGTTGCATAATTAAACTGCAGTTAGCTGTCAGTGCCACTTCTTATATTCGCTCTCTTCCTCCCTTCTTCTCTGTCTTCTGGCCTTCCTTTGTTTCCCTCCCTTGATGTCTGAGTCCTATTCCTTCAAGCCACTCGGGTGTGCCTAATGAACAGCATTTATCAAAGTCCTTTTCCTTTGATCAGAGCAAAGCCACTGTGCAAAGCTTTCCTCTCCCCACTGTAATGCGACTGTGGACACTCCCTGTAAAAGTCGCCGCGCTCACAGGTCCCGTTTCCTCAAACAAAACAAGGATTTGCTTTCGCACAAGTCATTAGACGAAGTGGCCCCTGCTTGTAATGAGCTTTCTTCAGTGTGGAGCTTGTTACTGTGTGATGGATTGCATCTCCATATCGCTGGCTGTGTGAGGTGCATCAAGGTCCTAAAACAAATATGTACAGAATAGGTCACAGCAACTTTGAGTTTCAGCGTGGTTTTGTCTTACCTAATGAGATCTGTTGCATAAAATATCCACCTGCCTGTTGACGTCGTGTTCAATGCTGTTGTCCAAGGAGCAATTTAGACCAATTGCTGTGCCATCCACAGATCTTTCAAGAAGTGCAATATGAGATAGAAGAAAATATTCCTGTAGCCCAGTGCAATTGAAATAAAACACTGAACCTTGATTGTAGACTAACTCTTATATAAACCATCAAACATGTCCAACGTGATCACTAATCAAGCTGCAAAGAAACAGCGTTAGAAGTGGAACAGGTAGAAAGTGTTTGGTTCCAGTTGAATTCTCTTGGCTGTATTATTTTTTACTGTTTTACATATTTTTGTTGGCCTAAGAACTTTTTGATTTTGACATGTGTAGGTATATTCTCTATTTCCATTTTCTGTTCTATATGTTTTATGTTGCCTTTTTAACTTTAACATACTGCATTCCTGTTTCCAATTAGTTTTTCTTTCTGCTTCTGAGTCTCAACCACTTTCTATTTTATTATTATGACATAATACACACAGTTTTGCACTCCACTTATCAGCGAAAGGGCGGCAGATCAATATGGAAACAGACATCCCTTTCCTCAATGACACTTTTTAACTCATTTTGGGGGATCCTGAAATATTCCCAGGTTAGGACGGATATATAGTCCCTCCAACAAGTTCTGAGTTTGCCGTATGGACTCGTCTCAATTAGATATGCCTTTCAATCCTCCAAATGGGAAGTCCTTAGGATTCATCCTTTGTCAGATTCCTTAGCTGTCTCAGTTGATGCCTTATGTAGCAGAAGAGGGGCTCACCTAAGTCACAGTGGATTAGGCTGGAATCTTGTTCTTTTGGTCAAGACCATAGCCGAGGGTTGTGAATGTCGAATTTAATCTGTAACACCGGTCTCAAACTGCATTCCATGAGGGTCAGAGGCCTGCAACTTTTAGATGTGTCCCATGTCCCACACACTTGAACAGCGAAACTGCCTCAATAGCATGCAGTCAAGCTCTTTTTGATAATGAACTAATATTGGAGCCAGTTGAGCTGAAGCAGAGAGACATCTAAAGGTTTCAGGAGACTGAAGACAGGAGTTTGAGACCACGGATGTAGAGATTAGTTGTGTGGCTCGGGTCTGTCTTCACTCCTACAGGTGCCACAACAAATCAAAGCAGTCTCTGTATTATTGCAAATGAGGCCCCACTCCCAAACCAAACACTCATTTGTCTATGACTACAACTTAAAATTATCTCTGTGAATCTCTCTTTTAAAGTAAGCACCTTGTTTTCTCTATAAATATAAATGCACCTTTGCTTCTATGTGATGTATTTGTACTTCTGACAGAAAGCATAATTCACTTTTGTCACATTTTTACAGAGCATAAACGCTGTTTACAAAGAGAAAATTGTAGATATTGCATTCTGCGTGTGAGCTAGCATAGCATCTAAAGTCTGCATGTGTTCTTAAAGCACATAAACATTGAGGTCTGCTTAATGACTCCTTGCTCTTCCAAACCATGTTTCTAAAGGGTAAAAACATAAATCCAGATTTTTTTTTTTTATTGCATCACATCCTAACCACAATGAAGCTGACAATATATTCAACAAAAAACCCTGGGCAGGCCCCTTTAGCAGCCCCGCCTGTTACTGTGATGGAACAAGCCATTAAAATCATAAATAGAAAGGTACTAATGAAATATCAATTAGGCCATAAGAGAAGGCCAGCACTGAGTTTATGAGGATGGAGCTCATTAAGAGGACTACAGGCGAAGCTGGAAGATCATTTTGTAATACTCCACTGATAATCCAATTAGTCTGCAATAGATTTCTTCTGCTGGAGAAATCTTAGTGGAGTAAAGTTTCACTGCACAGCAGGCACATAAATCTCAGTGGCTCTTTTAAAGATGAATAATGATGATGTAATGGATGGGGAATAGAATCATAATTATTACTTAATAATCATATATTTTAAGTGGCTAATATCAGTGTTATCTTCAGAAACTGCCCATTGTCACAATCTCCATTTTTTTTTTTCTTTGATTCAACATATTTAGTTTTCACTCTTTAATAAGACAGAAATTGGATAGTGTTGACTTTGGAAATAATAATCTCTGCAATTTTTAGTATTAAGGTACTTGGCTCAGCAGACAATATGAAGACATCAATTTTTTATCAGGCCCTGTTTCCCCCCTCACTCACTGACCTTCAGTCCGTGAAAATTCAGCTCAATAATTCAGCACACTCTGCATTTTTGTCCCTGAAGACATACAGTACAGCCCAACGAACAAACACACACACATGTACACCCCCACACACACACACCTGGCGCATTGAATCATGCTATATGGATTTTAATTGGAAAGAGAACTGACTTGTATTATATTTGCCCACATTTAGTTTTAGATCAAATAGATTTTATTTTCTATAATTTTACCATTTATCCCTCTGTTTGACTGAGATACCAGTAATTATATGTACATTAATCCAAACACCTTTTTTATTTTTATCTCAATTCCAAGAGCAGGAATTTGATTTGATTGATTGGTACATAGCACATGCTTTCTTTCCTTTTTGTTTTACTAGAGGGAAAGCCAGACAGTAGCCATGGCCTGCAACAATAGGGCTCCAGTTTGTTCCTGAAAATAACGTTGTGAATTTGGCTACTAGAAGCCTAAAAACCCATGCAATCATCAATATCATTATCAGAGCTCTGTCTGTTTTTTATAGGCATATATAATTTTAGCAAGTCTTGCAGATGTAAAAACAATAAAAGTTCACCTGACTTCATGTTGGACATGAAATGGTTTATCACCTTACTCCTTTTCCATTCACAGTGCACGAGAGAACCAGTCGTGGCTCAGAAATAAAAGATAGCAATGTTTTATGGTGAATTGGGCAGCAAACGCATTAAGACATTGCAAAACTCAACCATGCCTGCCTCAACCTAATAATGCATTTTTTTATTATCTCAACCTGATGTTTGCAACTCATCCAGCTCACTCTGACAATTTCCCAATAGCAACACCTGAACAATCATGGGTGGTAAAGCAAAAAAATAACCTTTACAATAATGTTTGGTGGGCTGAGTTTTTTTTTCCGTAATACTAGGCCACTGGTTTTCGAGCTATTGTACAAATACCATAGCACCTATCTTTGGTGGCACTTGAGAAATTTTGAAATTACAATTTAAAAAGGTAAGTATAAAGAAGCTGAGTTGTTCATTTGCACTTGCTTATGATTCAATAAAAAGGTTACTTTCATTTATTTCATTTCTTTGACAAAAAAAAATGAGTGGAACACTAAATATGTTTAATGTCAAGTGTTGCTGTTTTAACGTTGGAGCCTTTTTACATTTTTCTACCATTATTGCCAAAGTACAATGCTTGTCGCTGTGGAGCAAACATGATATATTTACAGAGTGAGACCCTGTTAATAAAACACAACTGAAATGCAGTGTTTACAGAACAAGTCTGGAGTGGAATGTGTTGCGGTTCAAATTCACAGTATTTAAATATTTCTGTCGTTTGCACGCGCAGGTGCCGATTCATTTTGCATTGAACAATCCTCGTCTGTGTCTGTTTCCAGTTTAATTTCACACCTGACTGTCTCAGACATAAGTGTAGCAGTCTACTTCGTCTCCCACCTAATCTATCACAGGCCCTGCGTTTCATTTCACGTACGCAGCAAGCTCTCACCCCGTCAGTCCAATCTGATTCTTCCATGACCTACTGCAACAACACCCATTACTGCAGTGGCTGAGAAAATGATGTGAGATGTGAAGATCGACCTGAGAATTGGTCGCTCTTCCCTTACAAGTCCTCTTGGAGTAATGTAGAGTCTCATTGTCTGCAATCTTCTGAAAATATCTTCACGGAGACATGATCTACGTCTTTAAACCAAGATGTTCGGAGGAGATGTTGAGCTTAATGCGTCTGCTGTATGCAAACCACCAGCTACTGTAAAATTCATTAAATACATGCCTGTGGGTATACCTAACTTTATATGTATTTATAATATATTATGATGCATTAATCTGTTTGTGATGTGTTTACATTCAATTATTTGGTTTCCACTGATTTATGTTTTCCCTAAAAGAGATTATATGTTTTGAATGTTATTACATAATATATACTATGTCCACACA
Organism: Poecilia reticulata; assembly: GCF_904066995.2. Taxonomy (NCBI): domain Eukaryota; kingdom Metazoa; phylum Chordata; class Actinopteri; order Cyprinodontiformes; family Poeciliidae; genus Poecilia; species Poecilia reticulata. The sequence continues at coordinate 20,177,390 of NC_088851.1, forward strand.
GTAAATATTCTTTTATTTTATTTAAATGCTTGCCAACATCCTTACTTGGAGCACAGTCCAGTGCTGTTGTTTCTTCTATGAAACAACAGCATTATGCATGATTTTGTGCATGATTTTTGGTATAAAATGACATCATATTTTTGAGGGTCTGAATTCTAAGTGACCAAAACCCAGCACCAAATGTACTCTCTGTGCATTCGTCTTTTTTCAAATCACACATCTAATTAATTTTGCACAGTGATTCCAATATTGCTTATTCAAAATAATGTCAACTCCAAATCTGAGAGCCTGCCTGGTTCAGTCAGGTCTTTCCAAACTTGCTCATTCATGCATTTATGGACCTTGCTTTATGCACTGGTGCACATTTCTGTTGGAACAGGAAGGGACCACCTCCGAAGGGTTCCCACAGAGTGAGAAGCATGAAATTGTCCAAAATGACTTGGTTTGCTGAAGCATTGTGGGTTAATTTCACTGGAACTAAGAGATGGAGCCCAACTCCTGAAAATTGGCATTGCACTAAAATCCTCTCTGCACTAAACTTTGCACTTCACAGAATGCTGTCAGGAAAGTGCTTTTCATCAGGTGGCTGCAAAACCAAGACTCCTCTAGTAGATTTCAAAACGGAAAAGTGTGATTCATCACTCCAGAGGACAAGTCTCCAAGCTTCTAGTGTTTCTGGGAGCATGCTTACCACCATGGCATCCAGCATTATGCTTTGCATTTGGTGCTCAGTCTATAAATCCCATTCCATACAGCTTTCTTTGCACTGTTTTGGAGATAAATTTGAAGATCATGTGAGGTTTGAATGTCTGTTTCTGCAGATTCTGCAGAAAGTTTGTGACCTCTGTGTCCTGTGTGCCTCAGCACCTACTGACTCTTCTCTGGGATTCTCTGTGACCTACTACTTCTTTTTGGCTGAGGTGTCATCCTTCCCAGAAAGAATTTCATCACTGGACTTATTGCAAAGCTGGCACCCTGTCATGGCACCACACTGGAAATCATGGAGCTCCTGAAAGCAACACTTTTTTCTTTTCTCAAATGTTGCTAGAAGCAGTCTGCAAGGTTATCCGAGGCATTTTTTTTTTACCCCCCATGACAAAAGGCACATTTCCACAATCATACTGGGCATGTAGTTGACATAATCACAGGCAGCATAATGTACAACTGCCTTCAGAAGTTTTGTCAGTATTTGATCATTAAAAAATGACTTGACACATAATCTGTAATTCAAACAACAATTAAATGTGTTCTTACAATAACACATACTGTATGTCTGAAAAAGCGGAGAGATTTCAAAGCCTTTGCGTGACTAGAAGCAACTTTTGAATTTCTGTCTGGAGAGTAACAGACATTTGAAAGGTCTATGACTTATACAGCAGCTGTATGAGTCTGATACTTGGTAAATATTGCTTGTAAAAAGTGACTGAATTCTCTTCCTACATGTTTTAGGTTCAACTGAAAGAACCTTTGCTGTCAATGATATGTAGGATAACTGTTTGCATTTTTGGTTGTGTTATCTGTTTGATCTGTATGTTCATATACATTTGTGACATTTCTTGTAGAAAGCAACGTCATCATATATTTAGTTTCTTTCTATCATTTCTTTAAATAATTGTGAAGTAGTATTTATTCAAAGACAAAAAAAAGCTTTAATAATTGAATCTCTGCAAAAGACTTCTGGCATTACATTTAGTGTGATTGCCATTCCCTGTAAAGGTTTTTAGGGCTTTTAGGCTCATTTCCATCTGGACATGGACTCAGTCAATACCAATTTAGGCTTTATCAATAATTCAATCTTGGCTGATGATTGCTTCTCATTCAGGCTTTCCATGTGATATGGAATTGTGAATAGTTGGCATTACTACCTTTAGAAGATGTTATTGCCATTCAGTCCATTCAGACTTCCACAGTGTGAAAGCGTCAAAGTTTTGCTCTCATAAAACACAACCTCTGTAATTCTGGGAAACTTCAGGAGTGTGTTGTTTAACCATCATCACTGTGTGCTGCTGATCAGCTGCCTCAGAGGGGACTCTTACTGATCTCCGTCATTTATAAGACAACACATTTTCTGTTTGGAAATGTTTCTTGTGAAACAGATGGTCATTTTGTGAAAACTAAAACATAAAGGAGCAACACTTATCGCTCTTGTTAAGCAGGACACAGCAAACAAATAACTGAATAGCAGACTTAGGTTTTTTTTTTTGGTCTAATGACAAATAAAACGTATCGGCAAACTGACAGATCCTGGTAGCAGGAAGCAATCAAGCATCAATGTTTTATCTACTTTTTCAGTTTCCTTCAAGGTCTAATCTTTGCCTTTGTGTAATGGCTGCTGGAAAACAAATATGTATAAGGAAAGAGAAGCAGGGAGATGGTACAGTAAAATGTTGGAAATACAGCATTGGTGGAAAAATTAGTGAGCTTCACTTTTGCTAATCCGTCTTTCATGATGGTGTATATCAATGCATGATGACAAGAGTTTCCTGTGCAGTTGGCCCTCAGTATTTGCAGTATTAGGGACCACAAGCCCCTGCAGAATAGCTAAAACTCCTAATATTTGAGATCTCCTCTAAAGATGCTTATAACTGACGACTGTATGAATTGAATCCAAATATTCCTTAATATACACATTGGAAATAATCTTGGCACTACTACAAAAAATTATCATCAGCAGTCTTCCGTAGCCCTGCTGTAGGGGGTACAGCCAATCAGGAAATTTATTCGCCTGAATTGACCAGAGAAGCAAGCTTGTATCAACTTTCTCCACTTTTCCTGAGGCAGATCAAAATTGTATCTATATTGGTGTAATGACCAAAAAGACCCCAACCTTTTTGCAAAGCATCAGGACAATGTTTTATACCTATTACCTTTTGAGGGGCCCAATGAAAAAACAGAAACCAAGAATAAATGAGAGAGAATCATGAACAGTCACCAATATTCTAAAAAAATTATGAGTTTTGTTTTAATAAATTGTTTACAACATTGCTGTATCTACTACTCTTTACATTCTTTCGTGATGAGTTAATTTTTTTCATCTGTTAAAGAAAAATAAAGAAAACAAAGCTGTGCATTTGGTAATGCTTTTAATTTGGGTTTTATCAACCATAGGATAAAATCTTATTGTTACCTACTTCCACTTTCTGCATTTGCGTTAAGAATGAATGTATGCATAAAATCTTAACACCGTACAGCAATAACAGTTAATTTTACACCAGTAACGAAGCCAACCTTCAGCGGTAGTAGAGGGGGGGGGGTTGATTGCTTTGCTGAGGTCTCCTGATCATCCCTCTGGACCGTAGCCAGTCTGACAATAGCAGACCTCTTCATCATTTAGAAAATGACTTTAAATCTCATTGCGATCCAGAGTAAGGAAAGTGTTGGCTGAAAGGCTGGAAACAATGTTATCTGAAATTGAGCCCAGGTTCGGTGCATGAAAGTTCCCACCATCAGCAGGTAGCGATGGGATTGACTCTCAGAGATAAATGAGGCTGTGTAATTATGTACCTTTATCAGTTCCAGGCAGACCTGATGTTGGAGGAAGTCATTGGGCTTGTGTCCTTGTCATATTTCCGAGAAAGGCGGGTTGGCCAGAAGGTGCCTTGGTGGCCCTCTGGCACCGTGGCAGGAGAGGTGTCTTTTTAGGGTAGTTATGCTTTTTATAGAGCATTAAATCACTGATGCATGCTAGATGAGGCAGTTTAATGACACTGGAGGTTACACTGGTCTCCTTCACACTACTAAACCACACGAGAGCTACTTCTTTATGGCATCTTGTACTATATATATTTTTCCTGCATGCAGGAAATACACTTAATTTCTAGGCATGATGTACTGCTGTTTTCAAGCCGCACGCACTCACTCACATGTATACAGATAAACATGAGCATCGCATTGGTTGTACCTCTGTGCCTCAGTGTAGCTTTGGCCTGACAAAAAAGGCATTTCAGCTGATTAAACCCTTTACCACGGGACTCATGTTCGTGGTTACTGACACACAGGAAGTTCCCATCATGTAGCATGCATTTCATATGAACTGACAGCAACACTCTTAAGAGTTTGGAAGAGTATTTAGGCCACTGAGCCACCCCAGTTGTCAGCAGAAGAGAAGTACCTCACAGCACACTTTGCTGAAAACTGAGTGTATAATGGCAAGCACATATAAGATAAAGCAGAAGTGATGTGGAATAGTCAGGTTTGACTTGTTTCTTAAAAAAATAAATCATTACAAACTGTGGGTTGCTATGGTTCACATTTATTTTTATCTGTCTTGAATTATAGATACATACAGAAAGCAGTGTATTGAGATCAGTGACTGACTAGTTAAAAACTGAGAAGGTAATCATTTGATCACTGAATGCAACATACTGAGTTCATACATGAAACCACAACTAGCATGTGCAATATTTCAGGAGGTATGTCTTAAATTAGAAAAAGAAAAAAAATGGCAACAAAAGCAGAGATACATTCAATCCAGATTCAGTTTTCATCTAATCCTGCAAACCGGATGGGTTTTAACTTCTGCAAAGAAGTACTTCTCAAATTACCAACAGATTTTGAAAAACAAAACCATTCTCCTGGGTAGATAAGCTCCGTAATAACCCCAGTTGATTCCCGAGTATCAGCTGAGTGCTTAGACACCATTGAGATGAGCAAAAGCATGATTAGACAATGAGGAACTCGTCTTTTTCATAACTCGTTTTAGGGTCGCTTTCCGTCCCAGCTCGTCTTTGAGATAATGTCCTATTTAATTAGAAATTGGAGATATCACATTGTTTTTTAATGAGAGAAACCCTTTAGCCGAGTATATGAGGCATCTGAGAATCATGCACAAGAAAGATAAATGCATCCAAGGACGTGAGGGAATCGCACAAAATGCATTTTCACTCAACTGCTCTTTATTTCCAATTCTCTATTCTCAAAATGCTTTCTTCAAATATGCTTTAACATGTACATGGGGACCACTAAGTGCAATTTCCTGTCACAGATGTGTGAAAACCTAAGATTCAACCAATCCCTACCTACTTTATTATTTCTTCCATTATCTTCCTATGTCTGACACAAACACTTGCATACAATAATGTTCTATTTTGTACTTTTCCCCCCGTTTAACTCAATGATTTCTGTGCCAACCTGCAGGGTAACGATGAAATCAAAATGCATTTGCTTGGAGAGAACAAGCGCTGAGCCATGAAAGCCGCTTCCTGTAGCTTTTCAGCAGGTTACTAATTCCTCCATCACCTCTGTTGCACACTGAGCGACTTTGACCTTTTACTCCGTCATCGTCATGAGGTGTGAAAATTTCAAAATACGCACCTTTATGAAGTAAAAGGTTTCTTAGTAATGAAAGAAATATATATATTCTTTGTGCTCTGCCCTTGTAGAGCACAAACCACCATCCATGGGCTCAATGACACATGAATCCAGTGTCCATGTGTTTCAGACCAGTTGTTGACTTGTTGGCTAGCACAGCACAAGGTAATACATGATACATTTGTAAAGGAATAATTTACATAATAAAATATTTTGTATAAAAGTGAGATGTACATTGTAAAAGGAAAATTATGCATGGACTTGTGACTTGGACTTTTAGGCACAAGCACTTGTATGAAGAGATAGTTAAGACAATGGTACATTTAAAGATTGCATGCATTTAGAATTATTTATGCTGATATCCGTCATGTTAAGATTAGGTGACATATTTGTGCAACACTGTATTAAGTAAAATTCTACTTTTGCCTCCATCTTGCTTCATTTGATTCTAGTTTGGGTTTGCTGTTGTAACATTTGAACAGATAAGCGTTGTGACTGTTTACTAAGGATATCACCATTTTAGATCGAGGAGGATTAAAACAAGCCAAAGCAGAGACTGAGAGTTTTTATAAGTTACATCTTATGTAAGTTTTCTCCTCTTGTCAAGATGCATATTTTGATATCCCCATTTTATAAGGAATCTCTATTTAGTGATTGCACTTTTTGATTGTCAAAGACGGTGATATTGAGGCAGGCACATGAAAGTACCAAATAGCAGAAGGTTATACATATGCTGAATTTTGGTCTCTACATCTACAAAAAAGAGTTTTTTTATTTATGGAAGTTTTGAAAAACTGCGTATGTAATCGGTTCCTAACCATTAATGGTGAATTGATAAACAGTTAGCTGGTTTGTGTATTTAAATGGTTAACATCTTAGCGCATTTATTAAACTGAGAGCATTCTGAACAAACTCCGAATAGCTTTAAAATTAAAAAAATAAATAAATACTTTAAGAAAAAATCAAACTGTAACGAGTGAACTGGGAAAATCAGTGAGGCTGCCAGACACTTTTCTGACTTCATTAGGGGTGTTAAACGTATGCTGCAATGATAATTACAGTTGACAAAAAAGTGGCGCTTTCTGGCATCATAAATGTGCAAAAACAGCAAGCCAGTATTTATTTTTTGAAGATCATATTTGAGTATCTACAGTTGTAGCAGACATTATAGAGGCAAAGCCTTTTTAATCAGGTATCTGTTACATTAGCAAATACGAGCAAAACCCCAAGGCGAATTTCTGAGGTTGTATACACTGAAGTATCTTCCTCTCTGGCCTAAATGTGAAGGTAAGTGTTGTGAATTAATGGTGCTGGAGGTGACAGCCTGAAAGAATAAAAGTGTTTAAACCCAAAGTACTACCAGAGCTCGCTTTAGTGAGATATTGACGCTGTTGTCATAATGCAAGACTTCTGTCAGGACGTCTGAATGCTGGCTGCTAATAGGAAGTGAGCTATTATCAGCGCATGTGCCCCGCAGGCTCTAAAACGTCAATGACAGCATTGTGACTTGAATAAGAAATGTCCTACAAGGAGCATGGTTTGAGCCATCAAACTGTGATCACTTGTGGTTGCAGGCAGTGAATGGATAATGCAGGGCAGCAGCTCCTGACAAGGTGCTGACGGATGCCCAGCTTAGCACCACAACACATCTCAGTGATTTGTCACCTCACTGACGTCCCTGTGTCCCTGCTCAACCTGGGAAAGACATATGACTGATGCATGTCTCGGAAAGAGTAATAACAGGTAATTCAACACGGTTATTAGAACCGAATCACGAACCAGGTCGCTCGGCACTGGACGAGCTTCATTCAGGCTATTCTGAAATGTCTTTACTAATGTTGACTTCACATGCTGTTCAGGATTTCTTTTTCTTACATTTCATTCATGTTTACAGAATGAATAGTGCAGCTTGAATGAAAACATGGATGGTATTCGTTTCAATCACTTTTTAAGTGCTGCTTGTATATTTTTGGAAACAAAATATTTCTAAATGTCTCTTTCTGGTGACATAAGGAAACATTTTAGAGCCTCCTTTCAACCAGTTGACTTGTTTGTGGCTAAAGGGGTGCAACAATAAATAGAGCGGGATCAGTGATGCATCCATGCAATTCTTCAAAAGTTACATATAAAAGAAACCACTTAAATAGCATTAGAGAAAACTGTAATTTTGAAGCCGTAGCATAAAGCAATGCCATTTTCTGACGCTTTTAACCGCTCCTTGAGGCAACACTCTGTGTCCCAGTAACTCATCTGCAGGCAGACTGAACTGGCATTTAACTGAGTTTGCAAACACTGAACTTAAACTGTAAAACACACACATTCCAGGGATCGCAATACTCTTTCTTCACTGGACAAGATGTAATGTTGAAAGCACCTGGAAAGTGTTTCTTCAGACTTCACTTTGACAAAACTGTGAGATCTTGTAACGCAAAATCTTAGTACAGCCCTAATAAATAATTAAAGTTGTAATAAAAGCTGTGGGTTGATTTTTTTCCTCTTAATTTTCATCTTTTCGTTGTTCTAACCTAACTAACTAGCCTCCAAGTGGGCCCGTCTCCTCCTCCACTCTGATAACTCCTTCTCCACTCACTCTGCTGTTAAGATTAGATTTGAATTTATGAAGATTGCCTCACCTGGTGCGGCGCTGTAATCTATGCCGACGTTGTATTTCACATTTAGGCCCTCATTTCCAATGCAGTCAAGAAGACCCGTATTTCACTGTGACAATGTAATCACAGGTCCACATTAAAAAGTCATTATTGTTTAAAATTGTGGGCTTGACTGGAAAAACACTAAGCTGTCGCTCCCCATTCACATGGATGTTTACCCAGGAGCAGAGGGCACTGTGATTTAAATGCACGCTTACAACCTTATTGATCACTCAGGGGCTTGAACAAAACACCACAGGGTAATATCATTGTCTTCTGGATCCACTAGTTCCTTTTGTGCTGATTAGCAATAATCTCAGTAACAAGCTTTGGTCCCGGCAGATTAGCAAAAGGATAAAAACACCAGATGTTTATTCTGAAAGCCCAGACATCCTATAATCCATCTTTGCCTGGCGGACCACAATGTGAGGATTTTAATGTAGTTTTCCCCACTTAGCTTTTTAATAATAGCTTTGTTTAACGCTTCAGGTCAGATTATGTGATGTTTGAACTAATGGATCCAATTAGTTGTGTACGTCCTGAAAGGAAAAAAAAAAAAACAACTAAAGATATTTTAAATGCTAACACCTGCTTGTTAATGTTTCCTGCTTTTTCAACTCTCAACACTCTTCTTTGCCAGTGAATTTCATCAGGTTTCAAGCTTTCATGTTAAATTCATTGCACGTGCTTGTAGTTATTTATTTAAACAAGCCCGCAAATGTCCTCGGGCGCAATATTTTGAAGTTGACGGCTCAACACATGAGAGTGGCTTTGATCTCGACAATGGAGGTCCCTCTCCATCATTCTTTTTCCCAGCAGCGAAGCCGGGATTAAGGAACTTGTAAACAAATGGATTTTCATTTTCGTCATGAAAAAAAGAAAATGGTTTTCAAGCAAATTAAACCAAACCAGCAGTTGGACCCATAGTTCCACCTCATCCTGACCTTATCAGGATGCATTCGTTGGCTGAGCCATTATCAGCCTCGCTCTCTACTCAGACTTTAATCAGCATGATTTCAGCAAGGATCAATAACTTCTTTTCATGTCTCACACCATTCACATTTTTCGACAAATCAATACAGCGAGTGGTATGCTTTTTGCTTCCCAAACACAAATGTCATCTTTCAGCTATTACTTGTTCCTGTCAAAATGTCAAAGTGGTAAAAGGCATTCTCTTCCTTTTCTTTTTCTTCCTATGAAATAAATATTGTCGATGCAGGTTAAAGACATTAAGATTGCACGTGACATTTGAAGACAAAATGTCTTGATGAAAAATGTCGCCTGAACCAACCCTGGGGCTTTCAACTTTCATCTTCAGAGAGTTTGCTCTTTAGCCCATTTCAGCCTATCACCTACATTTTTAGCATTTAGACAAACTGAACTCTTTCTTTAGACAAGATCATGTCTTAACTCACACTGGTCTATTGTTTGTGCTTCATGTGGTCTGTGTGCAGGCGTAGGTCCTGTTCTCCGAACGATATGACTGAACTCTCTACAGGTTTCCGTCCAACAGAGTTGGAACCTGATGCACCAAACAAGAATTGATCCTTGCAATAGGCTGCATTTACTAAAAAATGCCTTGTACTTTATCATGGGCTTTGTTAAGTTGTTTACTTTTTGCGAATCAGCTTACTTTGGGTAAAGCAAAGCCACTCATCATCAGAGGACTGCCCTCCACCTCTAGAGGCGTCTCAAAGCCAAAGTCAGTAAAGAAGCTCTTTATCCGTGCAGATATCACTGGTCCCATGAGCAACCGATGCTAAACCAGATGTGACATTTTTCTTTATAAAATCTTAATTGTAAACAGTGAGATTTTATGTTTATGTTGATAAACATTATCCATAAAATATCCAAAAAAGCTATTGCTCATTTAAAGGCCTCTCATTTCCTATGGAACTTGCGTGACTCCAGCCAAGGAAAATACGTGCTCTATTTGATTTTGATCAAACTGAGAGATCAGTTGGAATATGAATAGTTCTAGAATTTAAATATATACAATCATTGTAACGTTGTCTATTTAAAAGGGCCTTCTTTAAAGTCGACTGTCCTGCAGCCTTAGAAGCTCCTTTATCTACTGAAATAATTTTGAATATGAAGCCTCATCCTAGCTGTTAAACATGTAGTTTTTCCCTCAACAAAGGGACTTTGCAGTGTCAGTGAAATGCATATCCAGCCCAATTCAATGGGGATTGAAGCGGCTTTGTTCCTGAGGACGCTTTGTTTTCCTCTGGATTTATGATCATTGTGTTTTGTTGGCAGGAGCTTGTGTGATTACCGCTTACACACTGATTTATACCTTACATTTAATTATCTGAGGGGGTCTGCAGGTTTCCTCTGCCAATGCATTCCCTCTTTTGAGACTGTGTGGGGGGACAGAAGCCCCTCTGGTTTTCACCCATCATATTCTCTTCCTGTCTGCAGGACAAGACTCACTGGCGGACCCTGTGCATCCTGGCAGCGGCCAATTCACTCCCAGAGCAAAAGCAGAGAGATGTTTTAGGCATTCATACCAGGTATGGAGTCTGAAAGGAGACTTTTGGGAAATATGAAGATGGTGTCCACTACAATTCCAACTCTTGAATGATGCTTTCCAACCACCTATAAGTTATATACTGTAGTTAGTAAAGCCAGGTTATAAAAACTATTTTTGAGCTACTTCTCCAGTTTATGGAATAATTTATTTTAAATTGCCTTATGCAAGTCAGATAAGAGCTATGAACTATTGATCTCTCTGAAGTCATTAGCCGTCAGTTTTAGTACTTGAACTGTAAGATCTGCTAAATCAATTAATGCCTTTACAGTCCTTTTAATTCTGAAAGACAATAGGGTACAAATGCAAAAACTGCCAGATTCTTCAAAACGACGAGCAGCAATCTCAGAATTTATTGCATAATTTTTATGAAATTGCTGTGCAACATATGGGTTATTACATCTAAGCAAAAAAATCGGACTATTAAGTACTTGTTAAAATGCTTTATGGGGCACTAAATTCAAACAAATCTATAGACTAATACAGAAAATTGGCCGTTTTAACATTCCCCCTGGTTAAATCCAGATTGACAAATCTAAAAAGCTTTTCTTTTGGTCCCGTAAATACAATCTTCTTAACTAATCTTGTGCTATCAGGTACAATCAGTCAAGTACATTACGATATTTTCTGTTTTATGTGTCTTTTCGGGTTAACATGAAGTTCAGAATGCTCTGCAATCTCTGATAATACTTTCTCACTGCTAAAGTTACTCTGTATACTATATTGGCCCTTCAGTAATCACGAGATTTAAATAGAGAAGATGGGCACATCCCACTACCTAATGCAATAGTTAGGTAGTGGGATATATTTTCTGAGTTTCCAGTGGAAAGTAGATGTTCTCAGAGCAAGCCTAAGTTAAATTTCAATATGGGTATGACAATAAAGTTAAAACTGCATGCATAAGCAGTTTATTATGTATTATTTATTTATTATTAGCAGTTTTGATAATTTAGAATCTCATTAAATCAGTGGCACACATAATGCTGTACATCTGGCATTTGTTACAATGTTATTTCAGTGTTTTCAAAGCACAACATGGACATAAATACATGTGTACATTTCTATATAGTTAATGTTAATGTCTGAACAGTGGACCTCTGATATTTGTGCAGATTAGGGACCACAATCACATCATAATAAATGTAACAATCATATCTGGTCTTCCTTGCCTCTAATCTTGAGGGAATCAGCTGGAATTTCAGTTCACAAGCTGCATTTCCTTTCGAATATCTTAGATATGTCTATGAAAAAATTGACTAATCGGTAAATTTGCGACAAATTTCCATCAACAAATCTGGAGTTATGTTTCACAGAAAAATTCAATAGCAACAAATACTGAATGGATATTATAATTTTTTATCATTTTTGGCTAATTTTATTTGCATTAGTAAATATTAATTATAATAAGGAGTATCAAAAAATATATAAAGATGACAATAAGAAATTCCAACCTACTGTAATGATTATAGAGTGACACTCAATATTTTTTCATGGTTATTACTATAACTATATACTATATACTATAACCGCTATGAAAATTTGGGCAGATATTAATAAGCATTATTAATGTATAAATGCTGTTTTGTCCTAAGTTTACCATTATGATATACTTCCCTAACCTTTGGACACATTGAAAAAACGACCATATTGCTGACGTTGCTTTTCTGCTTCAGTAACACACCCTGCAATCCTGTACTGCATCACTGTCACCAACAAATACAAAATATCCAACCCCAACCGGCTGATATGTTAATACATTATGTATCCCTAATGATTACAACAAAGCAGCCTGACTCCTGGTCCGAGGCGTGTCTTTATTCAGAGGTAGGCCGATATCAGGCAACATGTCTTGTTCTTTTAATTGTCATCTGGGGTCTCTCAGGGAAGGAATACACTCACACGCTGGTTTACACTGCATAGCTGTTCTCCAATCCATGTCCTTCTGAGCAAATACAGGTGAGCAAATGTGATGAGACACATGCTGTTCGTGAAGAAATGAAAAAGACAAATTAAGCTGCCTGTTTGTCTTTGTGACATTGTCCAAATGGTTTTCTTCTGAGGCATTTTAGCATTGCATTCTTGCTGCTAAAATAAAGAACTAGACATCTGGCGAGACGAGTCATTTTTCTCCTGACATTTTTTTCTTTGTATGAATGGAGTCTTTTCACACAGGACATTTAACCATTGCGCTAACTGACAATGCGCTTAGAGCTGATTTCACCAAACAGGACGACTAAATTACTGTAAAATCACAGTAATTTAGTCGTGGCATAGATTTAAAGCTATGCCATTTTAGACATAGCTTTAAATCTATGTCTAAAATGGAACATGGTGGACTTGCAAATGTTGGCAGGCATTTTGGGAGAGCAAGTGAGGCTTCCTCAGAGGTCTCTCCCCAATGAGCTTTCCACGCTTTAAGGGTTTGTTGTATGGCTAGTGATCTCATTAAAGGACAAGTCCATTTTAGATCTGTGACTGTAAGAGCAAAATGAGAACAGCTTTGCTTGTCTTTGAAGGTTTACTATTGGGGAGGAAGTGTCGGCGTTACATTCATGGATTAGTTCAGTTATTGCTTACTCTTGCAATTAGGTCAGCAGCCCATGAGAGGACAACACGTTTGTTGTGAAACCCTGATGTTGTCCCTGAATCACTTACTGATTAAAAGTCACTGCATCACTGCCCAGCAAACACACTCTCATGGAGCTACAGTGAATTATACAATAATCCCCCCCCCCCCAAAGAGACTGGAAACACACATCAGCAAGTCAAGGTGTTGTATCCGGTTAACGCTCCGAAGGTCTGAAGATGAGCTTTCTGCAGCGTTCAAAGTACTTGCTCTCTCAGCACTTACATGATTCCTTTGTTTTATTGTTTTTATTTTTTTTTCTCTCTCTGTTCTGTAATAACATGCAAACCCCCTCATCCCATCAGCCGGCTCTCATTTGTTTAGAAGTGAATCCTCTGGCTGTTAAACTGAAGTATTGACTCCAATGCTTGTCGAGCTTTTATCTTTGCCCCCTGACTCATTTTCATTTCCACCATAAAAGGGGGAACGGAGGAGCATCCTGTTCCATTAGTTTGTTGAGACAGGGCAAACTTGCTGCCAAATCCCAGGACACATCATCTCGCCTGAGTCGGACCACTGTTTATCAAAGACACTGCGACATTACAGGACTAAAGGAGATGATTACTTGAGAATTTTATGGACTATTACAGTAAGAGAGATGGCGCTGGTGACCACAGAGTAATAATATTCAGCTATCCCACACTAATAGATTCCACAACATGTAAATGTGAGGCTGAGGAAGACCAGTTTATTCCAATCTTATTATAGCAGCAGCAGAAATTGCATTATATTTCCCCTTAATAAGCTATTTTTTTCTGTGAAAATATCATTTTGTAATTTAAAACACTTGTCTCCTTCAATTCAACAGACAATTCCTTTTTGTCTGTGCTTTTGCTGTTTTCAGCAAGTTGTTAATGAGATTTTTCAGTGTCCATAAATGTTCAGTTGCCTTATTACATCAGTTTTGTCCCTGAAAACCCTGCTGTTTGTACGCATCAGATGGAAGGAATAAATATTGAACCTCACACCATTTTTCTTGTTAAATACAATTTTAATGAAGCTGTTGACCACAGCAGATGTTGGTAACAACAGGAGTAATCCACTTATAGAAAGAAAATAAAATATCCATAATTAAAGTCGGACACATAGAACAACCATTGAGCAGATGAAGAAAGTACGCTTAAAAATGCATAGAAATACAGGAAATATCTTAAATCGTTCACTATCTAGAAAGTAATCCTGCATCCAAGAAGGGAAATCAAAACCAGATGCTAAGATTTCTCATTTCTGAAGTATGCAAAAAAAAAAAAAAATCCCCCTTGTGCTTCAAATTCTAGAGTATCTTCTAGGCACAGTTAAGCAGGTTTATTTACAATATTTACAATAAACTGAATGTACGACTTAGGCTGTTCTCAGTGCTGGTGGAGATTGTTGAGGCATCAAGAAGGAGAGAGCAATGTTAGACAGAAGTTTTGAAGAGGATTTATAGTAAATCTGAAGAGTAGCAGTATTATGGTAGCCTTATGGCTCAGAGGAAGTAAGACTGAATAGAGGAGATGAGTCTGATCCTGGAGAGCCGCTTGCTGAGGGGTGAGGCTTTGATTGGAGTTTTGGAAGGGGACGACGATCGAGAGGAGGCAGGCGGATGGATGTCCCAGGAGCTGAAAATGTAGAGGATAACGGTGGAACTTTAGACCATTGGATAGATTTCAACCTGAGTGAAAAGTTTTGACTGTCATGACAAGTAAGTAAAAAGGAACTCAATATACAGGAGATTAGGAAATGAATGACTGGAAACTACCCAGCATGGTTGATCGTCCAGTGGAGGGATGATGTCCTGCAGCTTCTTAAATTTTCATAACCTGAAATAAATGCCAGGTGTGGCTGCTGGTCAGGGATGAAATGCCCGCCAGCAGAGACCCTCAGAGAAGACAGATTAAGTGCAAGAAGGTCTTGGGACTTTTGTAATCTTACAGCTTCTACTTACTCTGCACAAATACATGCGTTTATTTTTGGCTTGATATTACAAGAAGAAATGTTTTTCTTGCTTGCATTTTTCATGTTTTACAAAATATTAAGTGCAGAAACTTGGAAAGTCTGCACAGGAATCCAGCTGCAGCATACTTCGGAGCTGTAATCATGGCCAAATTTCAGATTACTCATTATTGATGATGAAGCTCCATGAACTCCTTACTCAGTTCAGAGCTGGAAGAACAGAACACTTTTTTCCCCTTGTATTCCTGAGAGACAAAGTGCTTTTCTGAGTATATACCTATACACAAACACAGTGTTGACAGTGAAATAGACACATCTTCATCCTTTTAAATGCTGTGGGTACCAAAATCCAGAAGAGGACTGTAACAAGATTTCTGTCACAGAAAGAAAAAAAATTACCAGAACAGTCCAAGAACCAAGGATCACTCATAACGCTTCAGAAGGATTTAAAATTGGAGAAAGAGCATTGCTCCAGATACCATACTAACTATTGTTCAGCACTGGCAGCACACACACACACACACATATATATATATATATATATATATATATATATATATATATATGTCATGTCGGTTTTAAGGTTGCGAACCCACATGCAAGAACACAGTCAGACAGAGCGAGTCAGAAACAATAATGTTTATTGAAGGATCAGGGAGCTGGTGGCGAAGCCGAATCGGCGGACCGGTTCTTCTACTGCCAACGGGAAAAAGCAGGGTTAGCGAGAACTCAGCGGAGTTTCTCCAGGAAATGACTGAGGTGAGCTTACTTGGCGTGGAGGTATTAGGGGCGAAGCGGAGCGCGAGCCGAGTGTCCGTTGACGAGCGATGCTTAGCTCTGATGTCGGGCACGGCCTGGAGCCTGATCCGTCCAGGCGGTCCTCCGGGAAGTTCGGGCGTGGGCCTCCTGGCCCGTAGCGTCCCGAAGGGGAAATCCCGGGGAGGGATCGACGAGGGGAGATCACGCACACACACACAGGGAGTGGCGTCTGACCGGGAACACCGGCAGCGTCGGGAAATCACACAGGAGGGAGGTGATCCACAGCGGGGAGACAGACTTACACGAATGCGGGGGCAGCTGGTTTCCGGGAAACAACTAGAAGACGGCGGGAGAATCTGGCGAGGGAGACAACAAGGGTTAGACGAGAGTAATCACAGAAGGCCTCTTTCTGGAACGCTGGTTACCGTGGTAGGCAAACACTCAGGCGGTGAGACGGAGTGTAGCTGCTGCTTATATCGCAGGTCCACGCCCTCTAAACCAGCTGCAGGTGTGTGTCCGGGTTGAACCAGGACACTTCTCAGGGGTGGAGCATGGGTGACATCTGCTGGATGTCTTGAGAAGTGGTGGTTCCAGGGACAGGTGGAAATAAAACTAAGGAAAACAAACTAAGAAACTAGGAAAAGGGGAGGACAAACAGACCCTGACAGTACCCCCCCCTCAACGGACGCCACCTGGCGGCCGAACAGAGGACGGGGTCTGGGAGTCCCTAAAGTCTCTAATAAGGGAGGGGTCTAAAATGAATGATCCCGGAACCCAGGAACGTTCCTCAGGACCATAACCCTCCCAGTCGACAAGGAACTGGTGACCCCGACCTCGTCGCCGAGTGGCGACAATCCGGCGGACGGAGAAGGCCGGATGGCCATCGATGACCCGGGCGGGTGGAGGGGGTTCGGCCGGAGGGCAAAGTTCACTGGAGAGCACTGGCTTAATTTGGGAAACGTGGAAGGTTGGGTGGACACGCAGAGACGGGGGAAGGCGGAGGCGTACAGCTGAGGGGCTAATGACTGCCAGCACTTCAAAGGGGCCAATGAACCTTGGAGACAACTTTCTAGACATAGACTTGAGGGGAATGTTGTGTGTGGACAACCATACCTTTTGTCCCACTATATAAGCAGGTGCAGGGGTTCTACGACGGTCAGCCAGGCGTTTATTGGTAGCGGAGGTGTTGTTGAGGGCAGTGATAGTGTCCTTCCAAATCTTATGGCTTCGTCGGATGTGGTGTTGTACCGACGTGATCGAGAGGTTCTCCTCGTCAGAGGGGAGGAGTGGTGGTTGGTAACCCAGGACCACTTCAAACGGAGAGAGACCTGTGGCTGCAGAAATGTGGCTGTTATGTGCATACTCGACCCATGGGAGGTATTGGGCCCAATCGTTGGGGTTCGTGGAGGTCAGGCATCGCAGAGTCGTCTCTAGCTCTTGGTTCATACGTTCTGTCTGGCCATTGGTTTGTGGATGGTAGCCAGAAGTGAGGGATACCTTAGCCCCCAGAGCCGAGCAGAACTGACGCCAGACCTGTGATATGAACTGGGGGCCGCGATCCGAGAGGATTTCCTGCGGGATGCCATGTAGTTTAAAGACATGTTTAATTAATAACAGGGCAGTCTGGGCAGCCGTGGGCAGCTTACGTAGGGGAACAAGGTGACATGCCTTGGAGAAACGGTCGACGATGGTGAGGATGGTGGTCATACCTTTACTGGTTGGGAGTCCGGTAACGAAATCTATGGCCACGTGGGACCAAGGGCGCTTAGGTATGGGTAGTGGTTGTAGGAGTCCTGCGGGGGGTTGATTGGATGACTTGTTCCGGGCACAGATTGGGCAGGCTGAAACAAACTCCTTGACATCCTTGTGTACGGAGGCCCACCAAAACCGTCTGTTTATTAGCCCAATCGTGCGGCTAACGCCGGGGTGACCTGAGAACTTAGAATTGTGTATCCACTGGAGAAAACGGGATCGGACAGAGGACGGAACATACACCTTACCCGGTGGGCAGGACTCTGGGGCTGGTTCTGTTTGCTGAGCTTGATGGACGATGTCTTCGATCTCCCAGGTGACCATTCCCACGGTGCAACTGGGAGGCAGGATGGGAGCTGGGACCACCTCAGCGTCATCTGGGGAATAGACTCGAGATAGAGCATCGGGTTTAACATTCCTTGAACCTGGGCGAAATGTGATAGATAGGTTAAATCGAGAAAAGAACAGAGACCAACGAGACTGGCGGGGATTGGATTTCTTGGCTGCTTGCAAGTATGTCAGGTTCTTGTGATCGGTCCAGACCAGTACGGGGTGTTCGGCGCCCTCCAGCCAGTGGCGCCACTCCTCCAAGGCGAGTTTAATCGCGAGAAGCTCTCTGTCGCCCACGTCATAATTCCTCTCAGCTGGTGAGAGTCTACGGGAAAAGAAGGCGCATGGATGGAGCTTATGGTCGTGGGTAGACATCTGGGAAAGAACCGCGCCGACCCCGGTGTCGGAGGCGTCAACTTCCAGAATGAATTGCTTCTTGGGGTCAGGCTGGACCAGAATGGGAGCGTGTGCAAACCGGGACTTGAGCTCCTCGAAGGCGGCCTCCGCTTGAGGGGTCCAGACGTATTCTCTCTTGCTGGAAGTGAGAGCGGTGAGGGGTGAAGCAGTCTGACTGTAATTGCGTATGAACCTCCTGTAGAAGTTTGCAAACCCCAAAAAGCGCTGTAGTTGTTTGCGGTTTTCGGGTTTAGGCCAGTCGAGTACTGCCTTGATCTTGTCCTCGGATGCTCTAACCTGTCCCCTTTCGAGGATGTACCCTAGGAAGGTTACTGAAGGGCGGTGAAACTCACACTTTTCCGCTTTTACATACAGCTTATTCTCCAGAAGGCGTTGGAGAACCAGACGGACATGTTGTTTGTGCTCCGCGAGGGATTTGGAATATATCAGGATATCATCCAGGTAGACGAACACAAAGACATTGATGAGATCCCTCAGGACGTCGTTCACCAGGGCCTGGAAGAAAGCAGGTGCGTTAGACAACCCAAACGGCATGACCAAATATTCATAGTGGCCCATGGGGGTTTTAAACGCCGTCTTCCACTCATCACCCTCCCTTATGCGAAGGAGGTGGTAAGCGTTCCTGAGATCTAGTTTTGTGAATATGGTTGCTTCTTGGACGGGCTCAAAGGCTGAGGATAATAATGGCAACGGGTACTTATTCTTGATGGTGATCTGGTTGAGTCCACGGTAGTCAATACAGGGCCGGAGAGAGCCATCCTTTTTCCCCACGAAGAAGAACCCTGCTCCGAGGGGAGAGGATGAGGTGCGGATAATCCCTGCAGCTAGAGACTTGTTTATGTACTCCTCCATGGTTTGCCTTTCTGCTCTAGAAATGTTATATAGCTTACTGTTGGGTAATGGGGCGCCAGGCAGTAGATCGATGGCACAGTCATACGGTCTGTGGGGTGGCAGAGACAGGGCTTTGTCCTTACTGAAAACAGGAGCTAGATCATGGTACTCACGGGGAATGGAGGAGACGTCAGATGGGTCGATCTCAGCTGGCTCTGTAGGCGTAGTGACGACTGGAAAGGCGGAATGAAGGCAGGTACTGTGACACTTTGTGGACCACGACTCAATCTTGGTCTCGGCCCAGTCTATGTGCGGGTTGTGCTTGTATAACCAGTCGAAACCAAGGATGATGGAGGCACTGGCGGCAGGAAACACGAGGAAAGTAATCTCTTCTGTGTGATTACCTGAAGTGAGTAGACGCACTGGCTTGGTTTGATGGGTGATCTGTGGCAGGTTCCCTCCGTCGAGGGCTGATACCCGGAGAGGAACTGGAAGCGGCTCGATTTCAATAGACAGTTGCTCGACGATGTCTGAATTAATGAGGTTCTGTTCACACCCTGAGTCAATGAGGGCTGATAAAGAATATGGTTCGTTAATGATTATGGAGACAGGGATGATTAAGCGAGATCTTACTGCTGTAGTCTCCGGCAGTCTCCCCGTCCTTACTGCCGGACCTGCGGGTTTAAACGTATTGGACAGTTAGCGATTACATGATTGGGTTCACCACAGTAAAGGCAAAGCCGGGAGCGCATCCTCCTCTGCCGCTCCTCTGGGGTTAGCTTAGCGTGTCCCAGTTGCATGGGTTCTGGTCCTGTAGATGAGGGAAAGGTGGGTGGAGGTTGGACAGTCGACTGGTTACTGACCTGTGCGGAGCGCGGAAGGGCGGTGCGGCGGGATCGCTCACTCATCCTTGACCGAATCCGGTTGTCTAATCTTATGGCCAAGTTAATAAATTCATCCAGAGACTCTGGTTCATCTAGAGTAGCCAGTTGGTCCTTTATCTGCTCATTTAACCCATGAAAGAATGCGCTTTTAAGCGCAGCAGGGTTCCAGCCTGAAGCAGCGGCCAAGATTCTAAAATCGATGGCAAAGTCTGACACAGTCTTCTGGCCTTGCTTCAATCCGTGTAGTTCACGGGAGGCTGAAGTCTTCTCAGCCTCTTGACAAAACACCTGCTGTAACTCCTTCAAAAACTCGGGGAAGGTACACCCATAGTTAGAGGCTGAAGAAAACCGGGCTTCGGCCCACTCTAGGGCTCGGCCCGTCAACAGGGATAACACGTAGGAAATCTTAGCACTGTCATGCAAAAACTCTGCGGTGAATGATTAAAGATGATATTGCATTGGAGAATAAACCCCTTGACCTTCCGGACGTCACCTGAAAATTTCTCTGGCGCTGAGGGTCGGACGTCCGAAAACATGGAGCGGGCTGGTGGATCCGGAGCCACTGTCGGGGAAGGTTGAGAGCTGGGAGCCTGCTGAACTGAATTCCGTAGGAAAGTGGTTAATTCTGTTAGTTTATCGTTAGTCTCGGCTTGACGACTAGCTAACTCCCGTAATGCGGAGTCATGTGACTGGACTAGCGCGTGTTGTTCGGACAGCGCCCGTCTGATAGCGTCTGCTGAGGTTCCGAACTGGCCTGAGTGTTCTGTCATGTCGGTTTTAAGGTTGCGAACCCACATGCAAGAACACAGTCAGACAGAGCGAGTCAGAAACAATAATGTTTATTGAAGGATCAGGGAGCTGGTGGCGAAGCCGAATCGGCGGACCGGTTCTTCTACTGCCAACGGGAAAAAGCAGGGTTAGCGAGAACTCAGCGGAGTTTCTCCAGGAAATGACTGAGGTGAGCTTACTTGGCGTGGAGGTATTAGGGGCGAAGCGGAGCGCGAGCCGAGTGTCCGTTGACGAGCGATGCTTAGCTCTGATGTCGGGCACGGCCTGGAGCCTGATCCGTCCAGGCGGTCCTCCGGGAAGTTCGGGCGTGGGCCTCCTGGCCCGTAGCGTCCCGAAGGGGAAATCCCGGGGAGGGATCGACGAGGGGAGATCACGCACACACACACAGGGAGTGGCGTCTGACCGGGAACACCGGCAGCGTCGGGAAATCACACAGGAGGGAGGTGATCCACAGCGGGGAGACAGACTTACACGAATGCGGGGGCAGCTGGTTTCCGGGAAACAACTAGAAGACGGCGGGAGAATCTGGCGAGGGAGACAACAAGGGTTAGACGAGAGTAATCACAGAAGGCCTCTTTCTGGAACGCTGGTTACCGTGGTAGGCAAACACTCAGGCGGTGAGACGGAGTGTAGCTGCTGCTTATATCGCAGGTCCACGCCCTCTAAACCAGCTGCAGGTGTGTGTCCGGGTTGAACCAGGACACTTCTCAGGGGTGGAGCATGGGTGACATCTGCTGGATGTCTTGAGAAGTGGTGGTTCCAGGGACAGGTGGAAATAAAACTAAGGAAAACAAACTAAGAAACTAGGAAAAGGGGAGGACAAACAGACCCTGACAATATATATATATATATATATATATATATATAAAAGCAGGATAAATTGAGAATTTAACTGAGAAATACTTGATACATTTCTGAAGAAGGAATTAAACCAGATTTTTCAGCAAGAAAATCTTAAATGGAATAGCTCCAGTTTCAGACAAAGAAAATAGAAGTTGCTGAAACGGCCCAATCAGCTTGAATCATATTTAAAAATCTGTGAAATGAGCTGATGATAGAGGAAATGAAGAAATCCCCAGAACCTTTAAAATTAGAAGACACTTTGTGTATAATAATCACTTAAAAACATTCTTGAACACTGCAAGGATTTTAAAATTAGTTACAAATTTTCCACATTTCCTTATTGTGATATATATATATATATATATATATATATATATATATATATATATATATATATATATATATATATATATATGGTATATCACAATAAGGAAATGTGGAAATGTGGAAAATTTCCTTATCCACATATATATATATATATATATATATATATATATATATATATATATATATATATATATATATATATATATATATATATATATGTGGACTGCCTGGGTAGCTTCTGACATCTGCTGTGAATTTCACGGCTCTATTAGAAGTATATTTATTAAGGAAAATGTTCAATGTGACTTTTTTATTCTTTTCCCTGCTCTTTCAAAAGGGGCCACTACAGCCTAAAATACTAGGGTAATTTACAACCTCTACTATAAATTGGGTTTGTAAAATTTTATTAACAAAAAAGCCATTTGTGTATTTGTTGGCGTTAACAATCACAAACGGAAAACAAAATAGGATGTGACTGAAGGGAAGTGCAGCGGTGGTAAAAGCACCGGCACCACAGAATCATAAAGATAAAGGCCAAATATTTTCTCTGCTCTCCAGTCATGTTGTCTTCTGTCTGAGCCCACACACACACACACACACACCCACACGCAACCCCCCCCCCACACACACACACACAGACACACACATTCACTTCTGTGGATAGATGCCTTTTATAGCTCACATGACAGAGAAAAACTCTTCTATTTCGCCTGATTGCTGTTGCCTGCCGGGCAGTTATCATGCTATTGTCATTGTTACATTGGTGGAACTAATGGATGTGATGGGAGTGTGTTTGCCAAGCCTCTTACATTTGAATGCAGTGTTGTTACACACTTTGCTGTAGAGCTATGTCCTTAAATCTGTTGCACATAAATTATGATAAATTGTGATTTTTCTAACACAATAAGCAAAGGAAATTAACAGGTCTCTGAGGTTTGTTTTACAGACATAAAAATAGGAACCAGTGGCTATTTATTCTGCACATTAAAAAGGAAAAAGAACTAGCCTGCCCTCTTCAGGCCTGGAAAATCATATGGAAATTTTAAAACGCCTGTGTAATGAAGTCGATCAGATTCAGCAGGATGTTCCCTGAATGTCACCAAATCCAATTAACCCAATAGGTGTGGCAGGTGCAGCATTGCATGTAACACAGCAGGTATACTGCTGTTTTTTTTCCTCCATCTTGTGTTATTTTTTTTTTCTACTTACAGTTTTTTTTTTTCTTTCCTCTGAAGCCCTGAAGGAGAATGACTTACTGAACTCACCAGGTAACTTATTTGCAAGTCAATTTGTTTTATTAGCCCTATTCTTCCTCCTCACCAGCAGCTGTAGCTTCTGTTGAAGCTAGTTACTGCCCGTGATAAATAAAAAAAATAACAAAAATAACAAGAGGAAGAGGGATAACTCCAGATATCCATTTCTTTGTGTGGGTGTGTCTGTGCAGTGCATCTGCAATTTGTGACAATTCCCAACCAGAAGCTGGGATTCTCTGGGGGGACTCCCAGGAAATTACACCTTGCTCCCATATCATTCCATCTTGGCTGAGCCTGTTGAGCTGCCCACTTCCCCTCCACTCTCCTCCTGACACAGTTACTCCACCACTATGCTGCCGAAATGTTACACCAGCCCAGTTTTTTGAAAAGCCATTTCATTTTTCACTCTTGTCTGAGACTTGCAGTAATGGTCTCCTCTCACTCCGCATGGTTTCATCAGTGATACACATTTGGTGCAATATTTGCTGGCCTTTTCTGACCTCAGACAGTGGATGCAATTATGACAGGCCTAATGCCCCACTGAACTGCACTGCCAGACTGCTTTTAGCCGTGCTGCACTTCATATGCCCCGCAGGGTTAACCCTTTCTGGTCCCTTAAGATTCAATTTAAAAATGACATTACTGGATGTCAGTTAAAGCTGGCAATTTAGAAAGTGAGAGCATTTCAGAGATGTGCTTTTGCAATACTAAAAAGTGTAGGTAGGAAATCAAGAAATGACATACATAGGATTACGTAGGACTGGAAAATGAATGTTTGGATTTAGGAAACAACATACTGTTCCTACGCATTTGGTTCCAAACCTCTGAGATGTTTGTAAGGCGCTGTTGATATTTAAAAACAAAAGACATTTTTTTTCCCCCTGATTACTTTCCCTAAAGATCTTCTACACATGTAAAGCGGATGACCTTTGTGAAAAGTAAATAGGTCAAGTGGACGGATTCCTCCTGAGCTATACCCCAAAATAGAGTCTTTGTCTTAAGCACTTTTTGATCCGGGACAATAAGACTCTTGGCTTCAAGGGGGAAAAGTGGCCTAAAACAATGGAACCAACATAGCAGAGTCCATACCACTTTGTGAACATATGTGACTTTAGCAGAGTCAGCTGGAATAAATCTAGGTGATTACTCAAAGTTTCTCAATTATGAAAATATGTTTTTACCGTGGTTCAAATCATGCACTGTTATTCGTTGACTATTAAGCTAACTCAATAACTGCTATGTTCAAACGTTTCTCCTGCATGCTTACCCACAATAATTAGCTACAATGGCAACTTGAAACTTTTTCACATTGTTGTCTGTTTTTTTGTGTGTTTTACAATCAACAAATGATGTAGAGAGAGTCTTGATTGGTATTCAGGTGGTTCTGTCTGTTCAAAGAAAAGGTGAACTGGTGAAAAGATAACAAAAGTCAGCATTTGCCTGGAATACATCCTCCTGTAATAAAACCGATATTGCGAGATAATTACAGTGGATTTTTTTTTTTTACAGTATGCCCAGTGCACTTCTCCTGGAGGGGAGACTGTCAAGCGTTTGATGAATTTTAGTTTTTATTAGATCACAGTTAAACACAGCCTTACTATTTTATATCTAATACAATTACCCATCTTTATTGTCAGGGGGGCGTGCAGTAAAACAAAAATATGTGCACATCAGCAGTGGCACACTAATGTAATACACAGTCTTTATGCGTGGTATGTATTATGTTTAACTGGTTTTTGTTTTTCTTTTCGTGTGAAATTGTTTGCACAGCCGGTGCTGGCCTGTAGGATTTAAAGGTTAAGTAAAATAAATCTGGAGGACATTTTTTGAATACCCCTGATTTTTAAAAGAAAAAAAAATAATATTCATGAACAATGTTTCATATAAAATGTGGGCTGCAAAAACAAAAGCCAATTGTATTTATATATTCATCTATGTGAGGCAGGACCTGACCTCTCTTTTCACATCTGCAGCTTCAGTATACAGTAGGTGTCCTTAAGCAACTCATGAGGAAGTTTCTTGTTAAAGTATTCATATAAACTTCCATGTGTTTTTACTGAGATTTCTTAAAAAAGTACCAAATAACTGTCAATTGAAAAAAAAAGGATTTATTTTGGAATTAAAGTTCTTTCAGACTAGATAAAGAGCATCTGTGAACATCAGCTCTTAGGATTTAGATCTAAAACAGGATTTTTTTTCTTCCCTCTGCTGGTATTGCTGCCTGAAGAAATGCACCGCTTTTGGCCAAAAACAACCAATCAGCGTCAGGAGGAGCGTCTTTGCACTGTCAATCATCCTTGTGAGCGTGATGCTAAATTTTACACTACTACAGGAAAAATACTAAGGAAAAACTCTAATGCTAACTAGCTGTAGTGTTCACGACAGCCTCTGCTGACGGGGAGAAGCTGTAGCGTTGTAAAGGGAGGACAGGTGATCAGTGCGCACACGGGCGTGATTGACAGAGTTAAGACCCTCCTCCTGGCTCTGATTGGCTGTTTCTAGTTAGCGCTGAGAACACTGGAAGAAGGCAGAGGAGCTTGATGTAATCACACTTTATAGTTTACTGATTTATGTTTCAAAAATCTATGTCTTTACATTTGTGCACTGCTTTGTGTCCATTTGTAGATTTAGGTTTGTGGCTGTAATGAGACAAAATGAGACATTTTTAAAAGCTTATGTCTCTTGAGACCAGTTTTACACATTCGTATTAGGTTACCTTTTATCCTCAGCAGAGTTATAAAATAGAAATTAGCTATAGGGCAGCTACGGGTGTGTATTTCACATTTATAGCAGGAAAAGAATCCACTAAAAGTGATTTCCAAGCCATCAGATGTTTTTCCACCAAACAGTTTACCGTTTATATGAAGTTTCTCCAGTTTTAGTACATTTTGCTTGTGCATTGTATAACAAAAGAGCAGTAGTCCATCTCGATACTTACAGGCTCAGCACGCTCTCAGGTGCCTGTCAGAATGAGCCATGGCTGAGCAGGTGGGATTGTCCCACCGCAGAGATGTATGCATCAGGAAGCTGTAAATCCTGCACTGCCTTCCATTTGTTTACCCCTCCTGTTTCCTGCCAAACAAACTCCTAGATTTCCCATGAGAGCGGCCGACCCCACACGCGACATCCTCAGCGGACATGCTTTACGGGCGTCACAGCCAGATGAAAACAGTTAAAACCCCATTTTTTAAAAAAGGTGCGTTTGTGTGCTGTTCGACGGGGAGCGCGGCTTAGATTCAGCTCAATTATCAGCAGAAACGAGAAGACGTGCCATAAATCAGCATACCAATTACTGCTGCCTTACTCTTGTGAATAAACATCTTGATTTATTTAACTAAAAAAACAATTATGCTGTAATTTTGTTTTAATTCATTTACTTATTTGTGCATCCAAAGATTTTACACACTAAGAAGTTAGTGCAGGGTAAAAAGAAAACAAAAAAAGCTATTTATATAATTCTGGTGCTTTATAAATGAAATCTATCCTTTGTCACAATAAAATGTTTGCTTCATTTAGTTTTTATTCAGTTTAAAAAGCAAGATTTGTCTTTTTCATACAAGACTCAAATATTAATCTTTGCTCCCTCAGATCTTACAGCAAACCGGAGCTCTTTGTGTACAGAATGTGTCCTTTGAGGGTTCCAATTTCACATCAAACAAATGAAAATCTAAATTGTGTCAGAGCCACAATCCCCTGTTGGATTCTATTAATTAGGTGAACTGCAATGTCACAATAAGCTTCTCATTTTGTCGGTTTATCTGGAGCCAAATCTGGTCTAAAACCTTGTTAGAGCGGTTTTGTGCACGCGTGTACACCTAATACTTGAGTTTTATACCCCTCTGCCAGGATGTTTTATTAACGTGCCACCTCACAGACAAGACAGCATATTTCACGAGTGAAGGACGTGACCCTGATAGTTTATTTCCCATGATGAAATTGTCCGCAGGTTGATGACTTCGTAAATAAACAGTTTATGGAGCAGCGGTTCTTGGCTGGCGGTGACAACAGCAATTATTATTGTGTAATCATCACTGTGGAAGCTTGCTCAGATGTACAGCCCTTTCTTTTTTCTTTTGGAGTAGTAACAAATCAGAGGGAGTTGAGAACAAATGCTTTGTCAAATGTCTTTTATTGTAAGAAATGTGCAATTATTACACTCCGTATACGTGTTTTTACATTTCAAAGCATAAACACAACATTGAGCGTTGACCATAATTACTTGCACAATAGCTAAAGATGTGTTAAAAGACTTACTGCATTGAACATTTAAGAAAAATCTGTCTGTCTGTTTCTACAGATCGCAGTAGGACCACCGGGAGGAGATAGATGAGGTAGATTTTTTTTTATTTTTCACAGATTCCTTATCTCATGTTATATTGCCAGAACATAGTGACAATTTTAAGAAATATGCAAATAAAACATTTTTTAAAAGTTACCTTCTGCAGCTTTGGCAGATCAGTAACACCTTCTAATCCTTCATGATCTAGTACAGCTCTATCGCGGTTTCAGGTCAGCTATATAATCAGGTTAAATTTTTGATTAAGCAACTGCAGCACAAAACTTTTCACACATGTTTACCAACAAATATGTCCACGTCTGTATTTCAGGGACATTTTCTTCTAATATTAAATCATTGATGTAAGTCAGTACAGTTGCTTTAAGTCGTGTCGTGTCAATGAACAAAACTGTCGTTTGTTTCTCTGCTCCCAAGACACCAAGTTTACACGCAATCCTGACTTCAGAACAATAAGACGGAGAGGTCATGAAACATTTACAAATCTTTGTACCATGGAAAAAGCATTTATTTTTCATGATCTTGCAACTAAAATACATGCTATAAGTGGACTTGGTCAACAAAGGTTAAATCAGATGTAGCCTACATACTTTATGGACCTGCTTGAAATCGACACTGAACAGGAAGTCCTGCTGCAACAGCTGCCTTCTTGTTTCTTCATTAATTCAGAAAATCCACTTATATGCTCAGTTTATTTGATTATTTGAGATCTTCATTTGTAAACTTGTTATTGCAATTTATTTCTTCATGCCAGCTTTTTGTTCTGTAAGTCAACATGAGATGCAGTTTTCCATACCAGCCACTTTAATATGCATTGTCAGCACAATTTACTGCCTATAGATTCCCTATATAGCTAATCCATAAAGTCCACCATCCACACCCCCATGCCTACATTGGAAACTGTGTTGCAAAGGGAGGAATTAAAAGGTCCAGAAAGCAGGGATCTATAAACATATTATATCCTGTTGTTAATGGAAATGTCATCAACAGAGGTCTCACAGCTCTTATTGAGTGATGAGCCAATTTCCTTGACGCTCTCTAAACCACTCACATGTAAAACGACTAGAAATCCCCAGAATTGAGTGCATTAGCAGCAAACTGCCACGCCACAAAAAACAAAACGACCAAATTTTCCAACCAATTAAATTTTAATGCTCCCCCTTTTTTTTTTTTTTCTTCAATTTTGAACGAACCACAATAAAAATGCATTTGAGAAAAGCTCCTCTTGGGGTGCGACTAATGTCGTAAACATTTTTAGTGTGTGGTCACTCCCTGCTGGTCATGGGAGTAATCTAAACAGATTGAGTAATCGTGAGCTGTGTGTCTGTGAAGCCCAGATCTCCGGCTGAATGACCGTGACGCTGACCATAAGTTCTCCTGAGGCGCTGGAATCAAGAAAGAGTCATGATCAAATCAGCAGGTCAGCCAACGTGAGACGACTTCACCTTTTATTTAACCACAGATACACCTTCACACCTGTTAGATGTGTGTGTGAGTTTTACTTAGAATAGAAGACACCGGATGATCATTAAGTGCAACATATCGCAATTCAAAAACATTTCACCTCTACAAATCTCTCTCATTTGCATATTTCTTTGGACAAATGATGGCTATCCAGAAGATATCTCTTTACAGTGTGTGGCGAAGTTGTATGTATCCCTTCAACTCTTCCGCATTTTGTCACATTACAACCACAACATTTAGTGTGCTTTCTTTCTAAATGCAGCTAAATCCTAGAAGAAAACGTGCGAATGATTCTAAAAGACTTGAGACAAGGATCGACGTTCACCTCCAACAGGACAAAAACCTTAAGCATACAGCCAAACCTAAAATGGAATCATTGTACTTATTCAAAGTACAAAGACCTAAATACAATTGTGAATCTATGTCAAAACTTGCATTGATATTTGTGGATGTTTTCTATTCATTTTGGTTATTTTGCAGAGAAGGATGAACAAAGATTTAGGCCTGTAGATGTGTGAATCCAACAGACTTGCAGCTTTTATTGCAACAGAAGTTTGATCTCATTAAATTGATGTTTTTCATATTGATGTTTCTGGATGTAATCTACTTTATAGCATGAAGTGGTTCTGTTTGCTGCTTTTATATATGATGCAATATTGTTAAGACTTGGAATTTAACAGTTAAGTTTCACAGCTGGTGGTTATAATGACAAATCAAATTTAAATTAGACAACACTGCACTTTAAATGAAAGCTTCGACTCCAAGCAAGCCACAAACGGTAAATGAAACTTGGCCGATAATCTGAGTTGAACTTTATCCCTCAGTGGCTAAATGATGTTGTAGTTTTTTTTTTTAAGATATCCTGGGATTATAGCTTCCCAGAGAACTGCTAATAGAGTTGCTAGGGCGGCAAATTAAAACGCTCCTCTCACTCCAAGACTCCTTAGAAGCAGCAACAGACACTGGAGTGCCAACATGACTTTCTACTGCTTACCAAGGCCTGCGCAGATATATAAATCATCTGTAATTTGCACAAAACTGTGCCTACCTCTCCCGTCCACTTGTTCATACCTAATGCTATAAAGAGCTGACATAAAAGAATAAAGTCTACCAAAGAGTAATGAGCCTGAACACAAGCTAAAATCCCTCAAACAGGAACACAGAGATGGAGTTGTCATGTTGGTGCTTGATTTCTTAATGCGATGCTGTAAGTGATGCTGAGTAGAACTAAATGCACACGTCTGTGTTTAATGCAAGGCCTGGGGACTAAAATATTTTGTTAATTAGTAAAAATACAATTTGAGTGTCATTTTTCTCAAAGTTGCAGGATAATTTCAAACTTGTTTTTTCAGCTACAAAGACACAAAATGATAAAAACATCCTGGTATTATGTAAAAAAAAACTTTTTTATGTTCAAGGGCCTTATTATGTGAACCTTTTTGCATCTTACCTAAGTGTTTTGCAAATTATAATACATAAAAAACACAAAAGATAAAACAGGAGGAGAGATAAAACAGCATATATGTGATATAAAACTAAATGAATTAAAATCTGAATAAATGTGTCCTGATGCTTATGAAAATCTGATGAGGGTTTGAATAAGAGCTGTTTTTTCCACATATTTCACGATTAGGTAAACTAATTTAAACAAGCTCTGTTGTATTAAACAGCTGACTGCAGGCGCATTTACTATTTTGTATTAACTAAATGCTTAGGCTATTTTACAGCAAAAGTGACAAAAGTATATATATATATATATATATATATATATATATATATATATATATATATATATATATGTTCCATTTAGCACATGAAGTCACAGTTCAATAATAATTATTTCACCTCACAGAAAGCCGAGTTTTTACTATTCTGTCCTTTCAGTAACTGGCATAAGAAACATGTGAGGTCTTGGAGCTGCCTTGAAGGACTCAGAGGGGTAAAACTGGTTCTCATCATCAGTGTTCAGGTGGAGGAAACCCTGAACAGATTTTCTGATCATCACTTTGCTCACAAAACCTCCTTCATGTGCTTGAGAGCAGCTGATCGGCCTAACATATGATTTTGAATGTTGTCAGCACACACACATATACAGTGGAACATAAATCCCTCGTTTTGAGCAAACCGTGTGAACAATTTCCCCCAACAACAAAACTGACCATCAAAACTGCAGGTTTCCCTGTCTTTGTTCTTTTTCTCTTGTCTATTTTGAATTTTGCTCAGATGTTAGTCCAGTGGCCCCTTGAATAGGCTGATGCCAGTTGGCATGGTAACCTCATGTGTGCTGATTTTCACTTTGCCTCTTCCAAATGAGAAACGGGGAGCTCAGCATGACTCTGAATATGTTCAGAGTTGTATCGAACAAAAAAATCAAGCTCCTGCTGTTCATGATGCCGTAAGCAGCTTGACCTCTCAGCCTAAGTGATCGTGCTTTAAAACCAAGATGTGTGTGAGAAGGGACAGATATCCTGTAAATGTCTGACTAATTATATCTCAGGATGAGTGAGCTCCATCACTGTCGGCACTCCTGTCTCATGCTCTGTCTGTCATCATGGCTTAAAGAGCAGTGATGATGAAAACTGTCTACATGTGAAACTTTGAAAGTTTCATCAAATAGAAGAAGCAGGAGTTAGACAATCTCAGTCAGCAGTCGCATCCGATTTAATGTTAGATTGGACAAATTAATGAAGTGAGAGAGAAAAAAAAATCTGTTTTCCGGCACCGCTGTTTTCTGTCAATTTACCTCCCACAAAGAGACAACAAACCTTCACATTATTTTCTGCTAGCAGATGGCTCTGAACTCTCTAAATTGAAAACAAAAGAGTGAGCGCTAAAATGTGAGCTTAAACCTCCAACACTATTTAATATTATGTTAGCCGTTTTGGGAAAACTTCTTGTTTGTTGAAAATAATACATATACTCAAGCTATGATGTGGTTATACAACTATGCAGTTATGACATTTAAACATAAATTATAGACGAAGTGAACTGGAATAGCCTTTAACTATTAATCTATTAATCAGCTTAGTTTGGGAATCCAATATCTTTTTTTCAAGTTATTATTATTATTACCTAACTCTGACATGTTACGACCACAAACTTCAACATTTTATTAGGACTGTGTTGTGTGTAACTGTGGACCGAAGGAAAACAATACATGGTTTTCAGGACTTTTGCTATATAAAGCGCAACAATTTGTTTTTATTTGCATTCACTCTCCTTACCAAAGGTATACATATCCTAGAAGAAGTGGATTGGCAACTGCAGAAAAAAGTGGTTATTGAAAGTACAGACTTGGGAAGTAACGTTAGTTCAGATTTTCTGGTTTTGGAAAAAAAAAAAAAACTTGAAAACCGTGCAGCATTTTTATTATCTTCATATTTATCTTCACAGATTTTACGGGAAATATTTACGGGAAAAAGGCGGTGGAAGCCTGCATCATTAAGAGTGTGGAAAAGTTTAAGGCTTTTATTCAAACCCTTTTTTTGTAACATCCTCCAATCTGCCACTAGGGGGTGCTAGAGTAGAGCAAACGACACCGAGCTGTACAAGAATGGTTTGTGAAGCTTTCCGTTTAACATTTTTAACACATTGATTTTGACTCAGAATGACTGAGATGGATCCTCATAAATCCATATAAGTGCACATTTCCATAAAGCTCTTCTGGACTCTTTATGTCTCCCCCTTTAACAGTGGTGAGAATAAAACAATATATTCTCAGGTCTTTGAATGTGCTGCTCATAGATAAAAGATGCAAAGTAGTGCTGAAATTTGACTGGACCATCAAGAGAACCTGGAAATTCAGAAGACTTATAGACGCGTCAAAATTTTGGCTGAGGGCTTTGCAGTTCTGTGTTTACCTGGACAGCATTTGTCAGTAAAAGTCAGTGGGTCAGATAATTGAATGAAAAGAGACAGATGGCAGCAGCATTTACTGCTGATTACATGGAGGCCGTAAACTTGCTCTCAGTAGCTGGGAGGGGTGCCAAGACCAAGCCTATTAAACCACCAGAGCTTGAATCTTAGAGGGCTGCTGCTGTTCAAGAAAGAGATTGCAACTCAAAAAAGAAAAAGACTGAAGGCATCAAGACCGGGAGAGTATTCATAAAATAACTATGTAGTTTCAAGAAGCCAATATCTAACATTGCGTCTTGTGAACTTTCTTACCTGTGGGTCCTCCAGGAAGATTTATGACAAAAAGAAAAATCTGTGCGTTTTCCTATTGTGATGACATTTGGAATCCAGCTGCTGTCACTCACGCAGAATAAAGCGCACCGATCAGAGACCCCTCGGCTGTAGAAATATTGCACGGAGTGGCCGTATATCTGCACAGTGCAGTAAATATAAATAGTATATGCTGATGTAGGTCCATGTGCGGTGTCACAGGACGACACTGCGCAGAAGAGCAAATGTTTCTCTACAAAACCTGCTGGGAAATGTGTTCTAACAAATGTTTCACGAGATATAAAATTTAGCCTTGTAACTGGGTGAGGCACGAACATGTAAACACATCAGACTCTTAGAGCCGATGACTCATAATAAAATTCAAATATTTTGCAACATGGCGAGAATGTATTGTTATATTTACAGCAACTTGATAGGTACACCACAGTAAATGGATTTTACACAACACATCAACAGTGATTTAATATAATAAAATTTACAGCTCGGCACTAACCGGGTGTGAATGAGACACTTTCTCTCCTCTGCGTTCTCTCTGCTCCTTATTCATTTGCATTAGTCTGATGTATCGGCTCCTCCGTGTGAATGTGTGATATGTTTACTGATTATTCTGATGTATTTTTCCACCAACTCCACGGGACAGACAATCAATATTCCAATTACAGGTAGGTTTCCCTTCTTGACCTGCAGAACAGTGAGCATCAGTCAGCATCATTGTCAGAAAGATTCTCTGCACAAGGACGTAAAGTTAGTGTGGAGCACGATGTAAGTAAATACAGCAAAGTGGACCTGGGTTAGAAAACAAAGAGGTCAAATTCCAATTCTCAGAGCGTTTTAAGGTTTATCGAGTTGCTGATAGGAACAGTGGCAAATACTTCTGCTGAAGTTACTCTTACTGAATAAATATAGATTTGACAGAGAAAAAGCAAACATGTCTGTGTATTTTACATAACATATATCTGTAAATACAAAGGTGTGAGCCAGACTTTTCTGTAGAATTAAACTCACTTAAAGAAAAACACATTGTGATCAGTTTGTGTATTTGTTTTGCTGTTTTGTTGGAAAGTATTATTTAATCAAGATAAAACGATGAAAAGAAACTTACATGTGTGCCTCCGGTGACATCTGGTAGGCTTCTTAGTTTTTTTGATCTCCTAATTGAGACGTTAATAGTGAACTTCCTCCATATATTCCAACTTCCTCCAGGGGCCCCGGTCCTTTAAGCTGGACTCTGTCTGCGATCATTTTCACCATTAGAGTTGAGAGCTGAGAGTCCTTCAGAGAGCTTCCAACTGCATTACATTGAAAGGTTTATTTTCCCTCTCGCTGCATTCTGACTCAACTGCATTGACCGGACAGTAAAGTGAGTACAATAAACTGTCTGAGGGGAATGAGTTGGCCTGTATCAGCATAATCAATTTCCTCTGCTGGTGCTGTTCCTCCAAAATAAGGACTGTTCACAAATCGTTGTGCTTGACCCTGAAGTTCAGATCTAATGCCCTGTAACCTCCCATCTGCCATCATCTTTTTTTGTCGCTCTTTCTGTGTATTGGACACTAATGGAGATGGACTCTTCTCATTTGCTTTGTGTTACCTCGTTTATAGCTTTCAAACTAAGTAGCTTGCTACTGAATGGAGCAGGAAAGGCTGCTCTCACAGTTAAGACCCATTCATGGAAATCTGAATGTCTTAGCAGACCAGGTGTAATAATTTGATTTCCGCTACAAACTTCCTCTGGTTTCTGTTCTTCTGCCGTTTTATGAATACATAATGGACCCACAACAGTGCTGATAACCATAAAAGGCAGTGAGCAAACATCCAGAGGAGGCAGGCCTCTTGAATAAATATTTGCTTTTGTTGTTTGACCTGAGTTTATTTTCTTGCACACATGCAGAAAAGAGACTATTTAATTACTCAGTGTTTGCAGCTGCTGCCGTTTGCTTTAATCTTATGTTGAAAATGACGGTGTACATACTTGCATGCATTCAAATCCTTATTCCTCCCCCGTTTGTAAATAATTAAAAAGGCAGTGAGATTTCAAATGCACAGCTTGTGGGAGCTGTGCATTTGTGGGAGGATGGAGCAGTTTGAGCTTTTTGCAAAGCTTAGATCCTGTATCTTGCTAATGTAGGCATAGATTTTATCACATATACTTTCACATATCTCCATGTTTTTTATTTGAACTCTAGTTGATTATTTACCACGAAGTAGTGTGTGATTGTGAAAGTAAATTAAAACCGTTAATTCTTTAGTTTTTTTAAATCATTACATTCCTCCACCTTTCTCATGCTGTGGATTGGTAAAGGAAGGAAACGCATCTCTGAATAGAAACTTTGAAGTGTTACCAGAGATCCTCAATTACTCCAACATCTGGGCTTTTACCCAGTCATTCTAATAAATATGTTCTGATTGATGTCATTCCCTTATATCTCTGGCTGTATGTTTTGGATTCTTGTTGTAACGGGTTATTTTTGCCCCGGTTTCAGGTCTTCTGCAGCCCTAACAGGTTTTCTTTCTGGATTGTTCTGTATTTATTTCCTCCTTCATGTCAACTCCCATCAGCTTCCCCATTCATACTATGAAAAACATTTGCACAGCATGATGCTGCCACCACCATGTAGGTGATGGGTAATTTTGTGTGACAGATTGAATTTTAAGTTGAGGTGAAAAAGGTGATCTCAACTGAAGAGGACACTTGTTTTATGTGTCCGCTTTAAGGATTGTGGCTAACTGCAGATGGGACATTTAGTGACTTTCTTTCTTTCTTTTTGCTGCTCTTCCATGAAGCTGATTATGTGGATTGCTCAGCTCACCTGTTCTCTGTAGCTTCTCTGGCAACTACTCGTATTCATCTTCTCAGATGTTAGACCCTTCTTTAAATGTCCACGCTGCTTTATCTCTGACCTGTTTTCTGTGCTCATTATTTTTTTGTTGTTGTTTTGTTTTTGTGAATCTGTTGGTCTGTCCTGAGATGACATCAATCCGAAAAAAAAAAAAAAAAAAACTCCAGAAAAGAAAAAGAAGTTTGTTCTTTCACAACATGTGACAAGGTTACAGAGGAATGAAGACTTCCCTCAGGCACTTTGTTCATCTTTCTATCCCCTGCTCAGGGATTGGAGAAACACTCGGCACACTGGTGGAGCTACCGCGTCAAATCAGAGCAGAGATTGGCTCAGAGCGCTGCCACTCGCACAGCAAATGCTCTCCAACTTCCTCTGTCCTCCTTTCCTGGTGCAGCCTGAGAGGAGGGAGGAGAATGGATCTTTTCTGTGTGAGACGCCGGCACTACCTCACACTGCTCCTTACCACCTGTCCTTGACTTAGTGAGCACAGGCGGGACAGGCAGCTGGCTTCCTTCAACAGCTTTCCTGTTTGTTTATCTGCCAACATTCTTTAAAAAAAAAAAACATTTCCCCCACTGTGCTCTTCTTCCTGTGGTGCTTCGCTGCAGAAGTGAAAGACGCTCATCGTCGGCCAGTGAGAGCTCTGATGGGAGGCAGCTTTGACTCTGGCTGGGACTGGGGATGCTGAACGGAGGGAGGGAGGGCCTGTTTGAGCTGGGACAGCAGTTCCAGCAGCAGGGGGAGTACCAGGCCGCCCTCCACTGCTTCCTCAGCTGTCTTCTGGGACTGACCCATGTACAGAGCTTCACCTCTCTGCCCAACTGCCTGCACCAGGTGAGCTGGATGGGAGCGGGACACGCACAAGAACAGCTTTCTCCTCGCAGGATCATATGTTTGCTCAGCTGTGCAGACACATTTGCATCACTTTATGTATAGATAATGTTTCTTACCCCAAAGTAATGGCCATGTTTAACCTTGATGTCTTTAGCACCAATGTCGAGTTTAACAGAGCAGGCTGTTATGTGCTTACTTGCTGACTCTGGAAGATCCCCTTCATCCCATCCGGAATGTTGCTGAATGATAGCAGGTGTCCAGTGACAGTCTTCTTTTTATGTTAGGACAATTATGTTTTTGTACTTTATCAACTTTTAGCTGATTACATTTCAGGGTGTTTTACAGTTTGTTGGTTTTTTTGTTTCACAATAGCAAAGCTGTAATTTCTTCCCCTGCTGTAGTGCATAAAGGAATGTGCCTTAAGTCAAAACACTGCCGTCATTCCAGAACTTTACAACACACAGCATGATGTTGACCAGACCTGCCTGGCTGTGACAAGAGCAGCAAGACTATGTTGTGAAAAACACAACTAAACATTTTTGAAGCGTATGCAGTACTATCCTATATATCAGAATCAAAGGTGTGGGATTCACATTCTTCTGCTGTGTCAGGATGAGGTGTATACATTTTCCTATAGTCATTTTCTCATCTTATTTTTTTTAAGTCAAGGATCAACTGACTTACTGGGAATTAAATATGAGTAATTCATGAGTGCATTCAGATTATTACTCGCCAAATTAATTAAAAGTAACTTATGCCATCGACTTCAGTTTCAAAAATCCAGTGAGTGATTGGATTTTTCACTGGCCTGCATATCTCGTCCTGCATATCACATGACAAGATCAAATAATGTTGTTGTTGGGATATTTGAATCACACTTCTATTACAGTTCTGTAAAAACACCTGGTAAAACTGTATTCCTTTGAGTACACTGTAATGCTGATGCAGCAGAATCTGTCAACATTTTTTTATCTTCCAAAATGTATAAGTGACTCCCAGTGTGAGAAAATTTTATTTCAAACATCCTGAAAAAATTCAAAAAACATGTTTCAAAAGTTAGAATTTTGAGTGAGACTAGAATGACCAAGAACAAGAAACTTGAAACTTGTAAAGTATAAAGTAAATTTATAAAACCACGAGACTGTTTAATTGTTTGGGGCAGTGGTGGGGACAGTGGTAGTGTAGGACGTAGTGAGAAGCTCTTTGGGATTTAAATTAATTTAAATCCCTTTTTACAACAAAATATAACTCTGTCGTCTGCAAATGGCATAAATCGTAAAATTGCTGAAAATTTAATATTCAATACTTTTCCATGTTTGTTGGTTGTTTTTTCTATACTTCACAGATTGCTGAACTGTTCATCACTGAAAAGAACTGTATCCTTCCTAAAAGTCTGTCTTGTTTCTCATGTTGTTTTTAAAATCAACACGTTACAGAAATCAGACTAAAATACTTTTTTTTTTTACTTTGTGAGGCAAACATGCAGCAGGCGTGTTTTTGATTCCAGGACCACGGAAGATGTAGATCATATATAGAAGGTAATTTGAGCAGAATGGGATGAGCGGATGTCTCTGGACAAGTTCATAATAACCCATTTGTCCCAGAATGCCACATGCTTTGTGTGCCACTCAGAAGGTGTGTTTGTCTCTTAAGAGGATTTGTGGGCTCTTATCTCAGTACAACAGAATGGGAGAGCACTAATTAACCTGCATCTGCGCCGAGAAGCGCATGCATGGATTTCCACTTCACTGCCACTATAAACTACAGCAGTACAGGACACTGAGATAATAGAAAGGTGTTCTCTTTCAGGATATATTACCCTCGCGGCTCGTCTCATTGTTACTGAGATACTTCTGTGCTTAATTTAGCCAGCTCAGGTTATCCACCTCTGCATGGCTTTACCCATCTCTGTCTAAAACAGGTTCATTTGCAGAGTTTCAGTCTATCAGTGGCTATCGCACTGCAACCTCCCGGCCTGCTCAGGACACCGTGACAGAGTTAAATCTTTTGAGTTACATAAGCTCATTAATAGTAATGGGTTTTGTCGGGTCAGATTGGGATGTTTCATGTACAGTAGAGTAACACTCTCTTACTTTTAGTGTAACATTACAGTCGTAAGAATGTCCTATTGTATTGAAATAATAATAATTGTTAAAACTAAGCTACAATGAATTTAAATATAGTGTTAATAATCCTATAGTAGCAACTTGAATCATCAGTGTATTTTACTGAGATTTTATGTTACAGACCAATGCAAAGTGGCAATAACTTCTTCCTTAATCTTTGTAAAATAGGTGAAGCTCTGTACAATTGGATAGAGAGCACATTTAAACAATTTTTCTTTTCAATATTGACACAGATTTCCAATAGGATTATGTCTGGAAAAAAACATGGATAGGCTTGGATCTAAACCATTCCATTATGACTTGTGTAAATGAAAGTGTTCATCACTTTCCTAAATATTTTTCTTCTTTCAGTGTCATGAAAACTAGATCTGTGAATGACCAATGAATGACCTGCCACGTCAATTTTATTCATACAACATATTTCATAAAACGAAAAAAGGCTTAAAAAGAAATGTACAAATGAAAGGTGAAAATAATTGAAACCAATAAGTCATCAGATACTTGGATTTAAAACAGCACACAGACACAAAACATCCAGTCCCGTTAAAAACTCGAGACAATGCTTGAATTTTAGGACGCAGTTCCAGCTCTTTGGTTTTGGGAGCAAACACATGAAATCATAATGAAATAAAGAACCAAAAGCTAATTTAGAGTTGATTCTAGGAACTAAAATACCTGTGTTTGAGCCTGGGGAACTATGTGTTCTGATACTCCAACCTGAGATGTAGATCTGTGCAGCTCCTCTAGAGTTACCATGTGGCACATTTTGTTAACTTATAAAGTTTTAAATGGGTTAGCCCCCCCATTATCTTCGGGACCTTTTAAATTTCCGGTCTGTGTCCAGAACTTTAAGATCCAATAATCAGTTATTACTGACAGTTCCTTGGACTCGACTTAAGAGGGAAGGAGATCGAGCTTTTTCTGTTGCTGCTCCTGTTTTATGGAATAACTAACCTTTCCAGATTAGATCTGCCCACAGCCTGGATCATTTTAAATCGCTTCTTAAAACTCATTTTTACTCTTTGGCATTTAATTGATATATTGTTTTGTGCTCTGTTTTGTTATTTGTGTTGTCGTTCTTGTACAGCACTTTGGTGCAGTTTTATACCTGTTTTAAAGTGCTATATA
Organism: Poecilia reticulata; assembly: GCF_904066995.2. NCBI lineage: Eukaryota > Metazoa > Chordata > Actinopteri > Cyprinodontiformes > Poeciliidae > Poecilia > Poecilia reticulata. Next base: position 20,217,495 of record NC_088851.1, read on the forward strand.
AATACATTTGACATTGACATTGTCTGAACGGGGCTGAAATGCTTCTTTAAACTTCACCATTTTATCCCTCCCCTTCCACTGTTTCCTTAATCCTTTATAATCATGTTTGTTCTTTAATGTTCTCCAACAAACCTGTTAGTTTTGCTGGATTTATAGAACTGTTGTATGACCTTTGTGGACTCTTTTATATCACTTTAAAAGGCAATAAAGTGATTTGAGGTTGAGGCTGCTTGAGGTTTATGGTTGTACTGAGAAGAAAAGTGCAAGACATTCAGTTAACGTGAATAATTTGGAAGGCACTATAGTAATTTTCACATCCATCACATGAGCAGAAGCAGTAGAGCTGTGCTCTTTTTGCAGCTGCATTCTAGGGAAGAAGGTTATAGGTCAGTCTGCCCAAACAGGAACTAGGATGTGGGAACTTTATAGTTTCACACAAATGTTTTATGAGAGCAAAAATACCAGCTTCTTCTCTCATGTTTCTCTATGCAGGATATAAATACATGACCTGGGGAAAAAAATGAATTTAAATATTCAAATAGCCTAATTCCCTGCTGATGTGAAAGACCAATCTGCACACAAAAAATGGGACACAAATTGTATGTAGCCAGTGTGTTGTATTAGAGATGAAAATAAAAAATAATCTACATCATTCTTTAGAAAGGATTTTTAGTATTAGTGATGTCCAATTAAAAAATTTCTATGTCATGGCAACATCAATCAACTCAGTATATAATGCTGTATATTTCCTGTTTAAATGTACTTTAAAAACAGTTACTTTGATCACAGTGTGAATGTTAGGCATATTTAGCTTGCAGAGCTGCTGAAGTCAGTTCAGTCTAAAGTTGAGTTGATGAAACGACAAAATAATAATTACTTTAATTTAACTTGAAACAATTTCTGGTTCCAGAATGCGACATGGTTTGTTTTTTTGCCTTATTCAGATAGATTTAGAGGTTGTTTATTTAGTTTGGTTTTGTTTAAACAATGTTTGGTATGATTTATGTCTCCGTTTTAAACCTACTCCTGCTTTTTTAGAATTCAGTCAAATTTGTTGAGTGTCTTTTAGTTATAAAACCTACATAATGTATGTTAAGAATTATTTTTTAAAAATGGTTTCTTAATTTAAAGTTTAGTTGTTTCCCCAGGAGGTCATTTCAGTTTACACCTGGGTCTCATGGCAGGTGTGAGCGGATTTGCCTTTGAAGCTTCTAGTGTTAATGCAAGCTGTTTTTTTTTCTTTTCTTTTTTGTGTTATTGGCGTCCAATTACCAGTTCAGAGCAGAGGCTGTTCCCAGGAAGGGATTGTGCATGGTTCCTGTTGATGGATTGCTGTGCTCCAGGCCAGTTAAATATAGCAGTGAGAAGAAGAGCGCCAACCTTGGGCAATGCTTCATCCCCTTTATTCTCCTGCACAGATGGCCCACCCTATAGCTGCTGTAGGTCCAACTGCTTGCTCAGGTTGAACAGTACTTCTCCTGGGTCAGAGCTGCCGTTTTTCTTACACACCTGACTGTATTCCGGCTCTATAACCGTATTTGGATTCTAATTAGGCAGGAAACAATTTGCTACTACCTCTGATTCATTTTTACTTGACTGTGGTGTTGATAGCATATGTGTTCTGTTTGCTCCTTTAATTTGTGGGTTGTGGCAGCGATGAACCACAAACATAAATTCAAACCCTAAATCGACCTTGGACCTCTCCAGAACATTTTCTCTGAGGTGTCTGCTGAGTTACCTGGCCTTCATAATACTGTTCTTTCATGAACGTCTGAGGTCTTCACAAATCAGCCCTATTTATACTGAGACTGAATTATTGTACCAATTGGGTGACTTCTGGAAGCTGTCAACAGGTTTTAATAAGAAGTATGTGGCAAAATGTCAAAATGTTCAAGGATTGTGAATCGTTTTGAACAGCAATGTGTGCTCCATTTCGTCCATTTATGGGTTTGCAGATAAGTTTTTGTTTTTTGTTTGGATTGTAAAGTTTTATGGTTATTGAGCATGTAACAAAATCAGGCAACCCTCCTGCTCTTCAGAAGAGAAAAATCTATTGTTTGTATTCTTAACCTTGTTGATGTTTTGGTGTAATTCTGATGTGGAGTCACAGAACTGATACAAACTGAGATGTTTTGGTTGTAATTTTTACTCATGGGAAATCTGATGTTAAGTAGGACACCTAAAAAGAGACTGGTGGGTTTATTTTAAGCACTCTCTGTTCCATTGGTCATCATAATAATCTGACGTGCATCAACAGTGTCTCTTTTCAGTGACAAGTACACTAAGTGCCCTGAATACTTTTGCAAAGTGAGCTATTTTTAGGATGTTATTCATAGAGTCTTTTTATGGGAACAAAAAAACAAAACAAAAAAAAAAACCTCCTGTCGAAATCTTTTACAAAGAATTTGAACTGAAATTAGAAACTTAAAAGATTAAAACTGGCGTTGAAGTAAGGATAAAATGCAATGAGAGATTTGTTCACTCTCGAACACAATGTGTGATTCAGACACTAAATCTGAACTTTAAGATCCACACGACGAGATTAACAGCCTGCTTTGGATTGCTACACCTTCTGTTTGGCCTGAATGGCTGTTGTCCAGCGGGACGGAAAAAAAGAAACGTGACGGCTGTTTTTAACTCCCACAACTGACTAATCCTGTTGTCATCTGAGACCAGTCCTTCACCTATATAAACAGATGGGAAGGCCCTCCAGTTCATCCAGGCTGAAAAGATGTTCTACGAAGTGGCATTGATCGAGCTCACTGCTCTTCAGGGGAGTCCAGGTGAGTATTTTTCTTAAAAGATCCACTTTTCAGGGACGATTTCTAGGAAAATGAGCGCACACACAGATCATGTACTGCGCAGTAGTGGACTTTGATTTTGTGGTGTTTGGCTCTGACTTCCAAGAATTTCCAATGACCTACATTACCAGGTAATATGTATGAGATTTGGCAGCTCATATATAGAAAACAACACTTTAAGAAAGTAGCTTTAAAATGTTTGCTGAATAATAATATCATAGGAGCTTAGTCTTTTGGCCAGTATAAAATTGTAAGGATCCACAAGTAACAGATGTGGTTGATTTTTGATGTGCCAGTATCAACTTATGTTGATTCTGGTTTCTTTCTTTTAAGAGCTTTCATTTACATACACTAAACACACCAAACAGAAAACATGGTGGTGACTGACAAGTTACACAGCTCTGCAATTAAAATGTTTTTACTAATATTAGATTCTTTAAAAGGTTAAGACAGAACAGGTTTAGCTTCCTGTTCCAATGATGATGTCTTACACTGTTTGTGTTTTGGAAGTTGGAGCTTAAATCTGGAAATGACCTCACATCTGAAAAGTACTTGGTCACATCGGCTTTGTTCATTACTGTAGTGCTTACTGCTGTTAGCTACCAGATGATGATAAAAGACATCGTGCAGCATAATGTGTGCGTCTAGTCTCGGCTTTCAAAAACATTCTTTGAATTTCTAACTGAGAGCTTGGAAAATCCAGGTTTCAATTACAAGCCAAAAAACAAATGTCTGTTCTGCCTCCATTTCTAGTTTCCTTCTGCTTTTGTTCTTCGTCTGAAGACTATTTTTAACACCTCGCTAAAAACTGAAGCTGGTCAACTTTGTGTTTTATCCACGCAATGATTTTTGATGTCACGGTCACGGTGGGTATAAACTGGTTTGCTAAAATAAGGTGTGTGATACTACATGTAATTTTGAAAAATCAACACAAGTCTGACATTTAAATATTTCAAAATTGACAGCTTTATCTCGTTTTACCATAAACTTGGAGGTGCCTTGTGTCGAGCAGTCAGAGCTAGCCTAGGCCAGTCATTCATCACCTGCTTTGTTTGCCGCTCCAGACGGCTGCCTATTCCCCTCCGTCTGCTGCTGAGGCAGCAGAGCAGCGCTGTGTGGGCTTGGTGGAGGAGGTCAGGGACAGGCGTAGTGGGAGATAAATGGTCACATTTTTTCATTAGGAACTGTGTCACTCCAGCTAACCGAAGCACCTGAATCAGCACTGACTCAGGTTGGACGGTAGACTTCTTCAGAGAAGCCATTTTTCTTATCCACCTCAGTGTATTTCCTCTCTTGACAGCTGACATGTTTATCACTGTATTTGGATTCAAATTGAGTAGGAAGTCTTTTGCCTGCACCACTGATTTGTTTTCATTCACTTGTAGTATTGATAGCGTATGTGCTTTGTGTGCTTAATGTGCTCTCCTTCTGTTTGTGGTTCGTCACTGTGTGCTTCTCATCGTGGGCGTGGAAACCGTGTTGTCTGCTCTGCCTTATCTGCTCTCTCCTGTGCTTATCTCTGCTCTCTTGACTCCGGCCCTCAGTTGGATCCTCGTCACATTTCAAGCTTATAGTCTGCAGCAGTGTCAGACAGGCTGATAGTTGGTTGCTGAAATTTATCTTTTGCACTCTGTGTGGATTGGGAAGAAGAGGGGGAGTTTGCTCGCTATTGACTGACTTACTCCATGCCCTGTGTTTCGGTAACAGGGCCTCAGGAGGAGGCCACCCTGGGCTCTGCAGGATGGACAAACCCAGAGGAGCTGTCAGAGCAGGCCTCTCAAGCGCAACACCTCGAACGGCTGGCTCAGCTCTGCATCATGAGCAAACAGTAGGTAAAACTGTGTCCTGCTGAGGCCTCAAATGTAAAGCAGTTAATGGGGTGAAAGATGTTTTTGCAGGTTTAACGACTCAACAGGCTCATTGTGGGTGGATTTACTGTCACAAACTATATAATTTTATTGTGATGCTTAGCTTTTTATTTTCTAAATAATGCTAACATCATATGGATGATTCTGTTGCATTTTCTTATTTGCCTCACATAACCGATGTAGAACTAGGTCCTAAAAATTCAGGATATAAATATAAATAATTAGATTTTTGCTGTGTGTGTTGTGTGGGGTGTTACTGAATTTTAATAAAGATTCACTGCCTTGCAAAAAAAGAACAAAAACTAATTTCAAGAATCTATATCAATACACAATTAGCTGAAATAATTCCTAAACAATTTGAAATTACAAATAGATATATTAGGCTTTTTATATGACATATGTTCCACTTACAGAGAACTCTTACTTTAATGAGTTGAATGTTTTTTGCATATAATGAGGAAAAAGACTCCGCTCTCTCTGCCTGTATCTGGTGTCTCGGGTGGCGTTGGTACTTTGTTCAGGCCGTACCATACGCCTTATTTTCTCTGCCTCTGTTGTCATTGCCTGGAAAAGGCCATTTAACCTGATTGCTGCAGAGGGTGACAGAGGGTGGAATGTTTGCACAGTGGTGTGCTGGTCACTGCGCTTAATTAATGCAAGGAGCATACAGTAGTTAAACATAAATGAGATGGTAATGACTGAGCATGGCTATGCTGGTATGGCTCGGGTTTCCACCTAAATAAGGACACAGGAATGTGACTCTCCTCTTACGTTGCCCCTCTGCGCTTTGGAAATGTAACCCAAAAAAGACTGGAATGTTTGGAAAACATGTAAACTCTCTTTGACCTCTACATGTAAGAAAATGATCCCTCGATGGTCTGATTAGATCTAATAAAAGCCTCAGGCGTCCTTCCTTGTGAATAAAAATCTGTAACTGGTCCCTAATATTTTAGGGTAAGGATTTCTTTTGACAGAGATTTTCTCATGGAGAGGAAAAACTAATGGGACACCACATTTGAATATATTTATAATCAGGTAACAACTCAAGTAATTTACACATACAAAGAAATGGGAGATATATTAAGGTGATTATTATCAAAAACAGGATTTTATTCAGTATTTAATTATTTCTGTAAGCCTTTTCCATACTTATTTTTATGTAATTTTTACATCATTACTTGGCATCCAATTTATGAATTTATATGCACTGGTTGTGCTGCTTGGGTTGTTACTGACATCTGGTGAGGATTTCGTATCAACCGGCTCATTAGAAACTAATTTGACTAATTAGATTTTTGTTAAAGCAAAAACGCTACAAACATGAAAGATTGTAGCGTTATGTTGTTTTATGACTTTTGGACCATAAAAACAAAGCGATCATATTATAATCACTACACATTTATAGTATAAAGCTTTTGCACTCAGATTTACAGAACATTTGAAGACCGGTATGAAAAGTATGACAACTTTTGAAATGATGAATTTGTATGAACCTGGCACCTGGTTCCTCCAAGCTGAACACTAAACACAGCTTGCTCTACATCTGCAGGCACATGCTTGGCTGTGAGGGCCACCAATGCCCTTGGTTGACTTTTTCAGGGCAGGTATGCACGGAACGACTGGCAGGTCTTCAATGAAACGCGTCACGTTCACTTAGCTTAGCACTTGACAGGACACCGACAGGGAAGCATGAGAAAGCAAACCAACCTGTACAGCATTCCTTCCATAATTCTCCCTGGAGTTTAGAAGGCGGCAGCGCTGGCAGGAACGAAAGGTCTCCACGTCCTCAACGAGGCGCCTGCATGCCTACAGCTGTGTTGTCCACTCACAGCGCGCACGTGTTCAAATGTCCTGCTGCTATGATCCAAACTGTGAAACTCAAGTGCTCTGCTGGTTTGAACAACAGCTTCTACATTGTAGGTCACATTTAATTATTTGTCAAACATCAGTGTGTTAACGATATCCTATCTTTATCACTCTAAAGAAGCACAAAGACATCTCTCTATTAGTTAAGGATTTTTTAAACCAATGTAAACGAAGCACTTAAAATAAAAATCTAAAAACTCATCAGAGCAAATTATAAACTCAAGAGTCATATTTTTTCTAATAACATAAATATCTGCTCCCTTCCGGTCAACTAAATCAACATCTAAACAGAAGGGAAACAAAACAAAAACGTGACTCTGAAGCATTTGTGGATGTCTGCTGTTTACACAGCTCAACGTGGCACAATAACCTGTTCAAACAATGTCAGATGATAATAAAATAAACAGGTTTACGATAAGAGGCAGTGAGCTCGAGTTAAACTAATACTAATCCTACCTGTAGTTTATAGTGAAGCTCTTTGTTTTTACTGTTTTCGTCTTAAAAGAGACCCATAACAAATTATTATATCTATCAAGTATTAAACCCAAGCCTCATAAACTCAGGCATCCATTAACAGCGTTTATGGATGCCTGAGTTTGCAGCAGTGGAAACAGGAATAGCTGATACTAAGTAAGCGGTTGCACTGGTTTAGCACTAGAACTGATTTGGTGGTGAACTCCCTACTGGTAATGTCCCTGCAAATACTTATTTTTAACATTTTATTATTATTATTATTATTATTATTATTATTATTATTATTATTATTATTATTACAAACAGAGAAAAGATATTGTAATTTTTGTGTAATGCTAATTTTCTCTCTTCTCTTCTTAGACCACATCTTGCCCTAGAATACAGCGGTAAGGTATGTTTGGGAATTTCATTACTGCTTTTTCTGCCTGTGCATATATAAAGAATATTGTTGATTTGGACAAAATCTTTCTTAAAATGATTCTGATCCTTTTCTTTTTCTCTTGTCTTCTTATAAGACATCCTGTGAGAAACTTTGGAATACCAATAGATATATATTTCTTAATTTGAGAAGTTCATTAGCTCCAGTGTAAAAGCAGGTTTCTTCCATTTGAAAATTTTAGCTAAGGTAGAGTCCTTCCTCTCTCCCAAAGAGCTCAAAAAAGTTATTCACTTTTCATATCCACTCACTTTGATTACTGGCATTTTTTGCATGTTGGTTTAAATCAATTCTTTGTTTTCAAAATCCTGCTACTCGTCTAATTACTGGAGTGAAAAAGTATGGATATGTTACATGTTTTGGCTTCTCTACATTGTCTTCTTGTTTCCTTTATCTGTGTGATTTAGGCTACCAAGATTCATCAGAGGACCTTCGGTAACGACCATCCAATAACTGCCAGAAGCCTGGAGCTCATGGCAACCGTCTATGCTGAGATCGGCAAGACTGAATACTCAGGTAAACACTCAAATGTTGCAGAAGAGCAAAGTAAACACAAGTCTCTTTCCAAAGAAATGTTGCAACAGAGATGCTTAAAATACACAACTTAATAGCTGCTGTAAATCAAACATGGGTGTGTAACTAGTGGACGACGCCTGTTAACATTGTTCAGCGGCAGTGCCTGTGAAAATGCACAGCTGATCTGAAGTGCTTCTGCGGAGAATGTCAAGCAGTGAAAATGTTAAATTAATGAACACTTGCAGTTGTGTTGAACACAGGAATGGTTTTATGCAGAACAACAAGCAGATATGTGGCTCTGTGACAGTTTGAGGCCACGATTTGTTGCGTCGTGAGCATGCTTCGCTTGCACTTGCAAAGCCAAAGACTCTCTCGCTCTCTTTCTTCCTTCCAACTTCTTAACTCTGCATTTTTGTGAGGACTGCTGTGTTGTAAAATGAGTAATACATTAAAATCACCCAGGCTGCTAAGTCAGCTTTCTGAGAGAGGCAGCGGAGCCGAATGGTAGCTGTACTTTGTACAGCGTCAAAGAGACACAGCAATATACATGTAGTACTAAAGCTTGTCAGAATCCTTTATTGCTCACCACAGAAGATTATAAACAAGGTATTGCTTCACCGAAATGTTGTCTGCTGTTGAAGAAAGCACAAATTTAAATGTTCTACTTTTTGTTACTGCTTGTTGTCAAAAAGTATTTAGTCTCTTATAGATAACCCAAAGAAGTTAGTACAGCATTAAGATTTTAGGTCATTATTTGAGTTAAAGGGGGAAAAAGCTGTTAAAACCAACTTGTGCCATTCAATTCAACAACTGCTTTTAAGTGTTTGCTAATTTGCAATGATTTTTTCCAGACTGTCTTTGCATAGTTATTTTAATTCAGCCACAGAGGAGAGTTTCTAAACCAACCAGAGTATCTCTATTGTGTGTAAGTCCAGACTTTGACTGGGCCATGCTAAAGCCTTTTGTAAGTGGAATCATCATCCTGTTGCATAACTCCTGTGCACTTGAGGTTAAAATAATAATAAAAAAAAACATCAATCACCACCATGTTTTCTGTTTGGTGTGTTTTAGCTTTGTTTTTGGTCAGCAGCTGTTTTAACCTTGGAACATTACCATTGATTAACAGTAAATTCCAAATGCACATGAAGTTGTACACTTCATCATGTTTGTATCCCCACCACATATAAATGTTGGACAATGGTTAACTCCTTTAAAACACAATACATTATATTATTTGGATAATTTATAACAAATCTGCATAAATGGGCCCCAAATGCATAACATATGTTTTATTTATTTCTTTATCAATCTATTTTACAAATTTTAACACAAACAGGCTGTTTCCATAATCTGATTATCTACCTGTAAAAATAAGACAATTTGAATTATTATTTTAATTTAAAAGAAAAAGAATTATGTTATTTTTTGATCACTTCTGTGTATTTTAAATGACTCTGTGAATGTAAAGTTGCTCCAAAGTTGTGTAATTCAAAATTGCCAACTGCAGAGTCTGCCTCAAGGCTTTTCGATCGATTCAGATTTGTTTCACTCATAAATAGAAACCAGACTCATGTCGCCGAAGTCCCTGTAGCAACATGCAGACTCATTCCAGGCTAAGCCTTCTAGATCATCTACAGGATTTACCATTGTTTGTTTTGACTTCTGATTCAAGTTTGTTCCCCCGACATGTCCTTAGTCTCTCTCTGTTATTTTTAGGCTTATTCATCCTAATAGACCTTAGACACAAGTTAACCTAACGCATTTTATCAGATTAAGGGTGGAAATACAGGACTACAGCTAAATGTAGAGATAACTTATGAGGTTTTGAGCTATTTGGGTTTGGTAGACCAGCAAACATTTCAGTTCAGTTTCAATTTATTAAACTGAATCTATTTCAAACTTGTTCACATTATTCAGGAAGTATTTTAGGAAAAAAATATAGAAAATAGTAATTATTTTTATTTTTTTTACTTTTTTTACTTTAATAAAATTTGAAGTCTATATGTTTTAGTATAGTCATCACACCAAGTAAATTCAGCAAATCAGTACAATTAGTTCTCTAGTTGTCTTTGGATAAGCTAAATTCTTATTGATTTATAAAACAAACTATTTAGTCAATCTAGTGCCCAATACTGACCCCTGTTGGATGCCACAAACAATAAGGAGTTGTTATCTGCCAGTTAATTAAATAAATCAACAAAACTTAAAGCTACCTCTTCTGATGCAATGACTTCAGTTCGTTTAATCAATGTAACATGATCTCTTGAATCATTTGCATTTTTCAGTCAACAAATAACCCACCCTTTGTATTAACTAACATTTCATGGTTACCGTTAAAGGCGATGTTGTAACAGCTCAACATGGAGTGAGAGCTGTCGAAAAGAAAACACAAGCTTTCATTATAAACTTTATCCATGTTGTGATTCAGTAGTTTTGACAAAAAAGAAACATTAAAGCTGCCTCACAATCAGGATGGAGGCTCCTAAATACTATAAGGGTTACTAAGATTTCAGTTTGCATCAGTGGCTGAAGTATCAGCAAAGGAAATATTATACACCAGTAAGAAAACAACCGTAAACATTATGAAGAGGTTTTTAATGGATGGCAATGACCACTACGTCCTAGAAAGTAAAAAAAAAAAAAAAAAAAAAAGAAAGAAATTAAGTCTCTAACACATTGTTTTTTATTTGAAAGATATAGATACAACTCATTTGCTGCTCAGATATTTAACGGCATTATTAAGGAGTAATAATTGTTTAGAAAATCAGATAAACTGCCTCTACAATCTTTATCTATAGTTGCATTTTCATTGTTTGTTGATCCCTTCCCAAATATTCAATTGAATTGAACAGAATATACTTTATTAATCCCAGAGGGAAATTCACACTTTAACGCTGAACAATAGCAGAACAATAGCAACATGCAAGGGTTAACATCCTGGCTCCTGTGTTGGGACACATTTGCATGTTCCACATTTACCTTCGGTTCACTCTCTCCGTCTTTACCTCAGACAGAAACATTAATCAGCTCCCTGCTCATGCACAGTGTGATCATGGTATTCCCTCTAGACTCTCTGGGCCAGTGCGTGTCGGCGCTGTCCAAACGCTTCGCTGCTGCAGAGTCCCTCAGAGACACCGTCAACTGTCTTCCTCATTCCCACCGCGAGAAAGTTTGCGAGGTGCGTCACAGAAAAGACGCGCACCACCAACAGGAAGACACGCCAAATCCTAAGGTAGGGGTGGGGAGTTGTTCACAAAATACATGTTATTTCTCGTTTATTTGTCTGGTTGAACTGTTATGTGTGCAGAATATTCATGTTGAGTTAATTTCAATGTAGGCAACCAGTGGCAAAGTCCCTACCTCCATTCTAAAGAGGCCAAGTCCTAATTATGGGTCAGACGCAGAAACCAACCACAGACGGAAGGGCGAGCGCAGGGTTCGATTCAGGGAGCCGGAGACCACAGTACACGGTGAGAAAACTCAACTTTTAACACTTTGCAGAGTTCAGTTGCACGACTCTTAAAAGTTTATTCCCTGATGTTTGTCATTGTCAGCTGTACATTCACAGGAATTTAATTAAGAAAATGCACTCAAGCATAGGAATGCATAAGCGACCAAACATGAGAGAGCAAATAAATCTTGCAATGCAAATCACAGTACATTAAGTCCTGAGTGAAAGTGGACTGTCAGACCACAATAACTGATTTGTAGCTGGTGCATATCATTGAAGTTGGCTTGTGTTGACACAAAATCTATTCTCTGTTGGCTTCACAGATATTTACTGTGACCCTTTAGGTGGTAAGTTTATTCAAAAGGAGCACTGAGTTGCATGGGGGAGCACCAACAACACTGCAATGTCTTTGCCAATATCTACTGAAAATCATCACACAATTTAGCTTTCATGATTTGTTACAAGCTACTTTTGCTTGATGTACACACTGTGGTTACACTAATCACTGATACTCCCTTGTTTTTAAGAATCTGAGGCACATAAATATCACAAACTGTACTAAAATGGTTAATTTGTAGTCAAAGGGCATGTAACATAATTTTTCAGATTTGGAGTTCATGGCAGTTTTGCTCCTTACCCTAAATGATAGCGTTTCAATTCAGAGAAGAAAATTAATTTTACATAAGTAAGCAGTAAATTAAATTTATAAAAAATCAATCATACACACAAAAGATTGGATCCCAAAAATTACTTCAACCTTTGAGTCAAGCACCCTCTTCTTCATTGGGAGAAATTATAACCTGAAGTTCATAATTGTTGTTTTCTAAACATGCTGGAGGAGAGAGCGGTTCATGACTTAATGCAATCTGCAGACATCACCCGATGTTTTGTACTGATAGAGAGTATGCATACTAACAGCCTGTTGTAAAACAAAGTCTTTCTTTTACCAAGTAAACAATATTTTTGCAACCAACAGCTGCAGTTGGGTTGGTGGTCTAGCTGTTGATTTCCTGTGTAAGCTATCTGTTCCAGCTAGGTTGTTGTTCATTCCCTTAACAGTTAGGGAACATAGGGAAGATTATTTTTGGTGCATGAGGAGAAATATATCCTCTACACTTATTTACTTTCATTGACCTTATCAATATAATCTTTAGATGGTTAGAAAGCTCATTTTCTTAAAAGAAAATTGTGTAGCGCAATAATCTTTCTTAAAATTACTTATCTACTTTGAAAATTAGTGGAAAGGTTAATTATGACATATTTAAATTTCATGCTTTTAACATTTATAGGTATATGGCTCTAAAATGTGATGTTATTTGCCTTTTGATTGCAGACAATCAGCTTTTTTTCTATTCTGTGCTTCTTGGATCCAAAAACAAAGTCTTTTGCACACTTTCATTTAAATGCTCGCCATTTACAAGCCAAAACACTTAACAAAGTGCTCTCATTTTTCAGCCTATGAGACAACGCCGGCCCGGCCCCATCTTGCCCTGTTCACCTGCCTCTTCCTGCTCATGTCATTCCTCGGCGTTGCGATGTACTGCACCGACCGCAGGCGGCCGCAGAGAGCATGCGAGGAGCTGGAGGCTGCTTTGGCCGTCTACCTGGTTCACATGAAGCAGCTCCTGTGGGGCTGCTGGATATGGCTGACCATGCAGTGACTGTGACAGACCACAGATGGAGACATGGAGCTTTTCTTTTTATATATATATATATATATATATATATATATATATATATATATATATATATATATATATATATATATATATATATATATATATATATATATATATAATTGGAGGTACCTAAGCCTACAAACAGCTCAGCCATGTTGCAAGGCTCTGCAGTGGTACCTCTGCACCTCTCCCCCACTGAAAAGGGAATATGTTTAATCCCAGAAACATGTAGCTTCCATCTCTGTATGTATGTTTCTACGTATGCACTACAGTTTGGATATGCCACTCCATATGTAAGTTGTGAAAATATGTTTGCACATTTGCAACTATGATGCTCACATGTTCCCCACAATGATTTCATCCTTCAGTTCAGGTTAAAGTCTTTTTGCCTGTGAGTGGATGTTTCCAAAGGAATGCAAATATTTATTTTTATTACAGAACACAATTTGTGTATCTAATATATCCCAAACAAATGAATGTGTATATATGGCTCAATATAATAAGGTCTATCACTATCAGTATTTAGCCTTGTAAATCCATATTCACGAATGTAGAGCTGTTGGAAAATGTTTCAGAAGTGCCCGTCTGCAGGGCAAAGAATCGGGTGTTTGGTGTTGATCCGTTAGAAGGTGAACACAGGGCTACATCACCTCATACTATGGGGTTAAATGGGACGTAAAACATTTTATTCTTTCTTGTCCGTCCGTTCCTTCCGGGATGTAACATCTGTAGCACATTCTAGTTAATCAAAGAGAATATACTTAAACTACAGTGCCTTGCAAAAAGCCATTACATGCTCTTTTCTGTCATCCTTTATCTGCTTATTAAGATTTTAAGTGAAGTGGAACGAGAATAATCCATGATTTCTACATTCCTTTGGATAGAGAGTGTAAGGTACTTTGGCTGCACTTGATTTAATTTAGAGGTATCAAAGTAATGGGGGCTAGACGAGGTCAGATTTATGTCACATTTGTGCTTGTTTTTCTCTGATACTCCTGGCATCCTTAATGAATATCAGAGTATTTTTGCCACATATTTGCAAGTACTCACTTCCTCTCTCTCCTCTGGTTCCCTCTCAATTAAACTCATCTGCAAACTGACCCTTAGTTTTTTTGACTTCTACTTATATAGAATATTGGAAACCATACATCGTTTCCTATCCTTTCCACAATACTCTATATTTTGTCGAGTCTGTCACATAAAATCCCAACAGAAAACATTAAAGTTTCTGGCTGTACAGTTGCAAAATGTCATGGTGAGGGTCTATAGTTTTGCAAGGCACTGTATATGAAGGATGATAGTTTTAATAAATCTCCCCCTCTCAACTGCCTGATGCCCCTCACCCTTGAATCTCACCTGTTATGTGTATATATATGTCTGTCTTCTACTGTGTGTCTGTATCAATTCAAAAATCCCAAAATATACTTTTACTTTTGTTGTTTTCTATTTTCTCACCTGATATCGGTGTAACTCCGATTCCAAACTCATGTGTATATTTGGACGAGAAGAAAACCCTGGAACAATTGAGGCCAAACTCAGAATTATATCAGAACCAGATACAGAATTTATTGTAGATATGAGTTATATATGAGTTCATTTATCGAATGAAGCAAAGAAATTCAAAAAAAGCAGCCAAACTTGCACACAAATGGGTTATATAGGAATCAAAGGGCACAGTGATGCACATCCAACATACCTCTTGTTATGAGCAATAAGACAGTGACAGAACAGTGCTGTCTGTATGACAGGTTTCAGGGAAATCATCATGATCCTGTTTGATTGTGGAGATCTCACATTTTAATTTTGAAGCAATATGGCAAATCAACACCTGCACAGAAGAAATAAACAAAAAACAAAACAAAAAAAAGATAACACCCACAGCTCCATACTGTAAAACTAAATTGTCATTAGCAATAAAATGATTCCCAGTAAACCCACGTCCTGTATATGCACACTTAGCTGCTTTTTACTGTTGTCTGAACATTTATGGTCACTTTGGAAAAAGTGCCTTTATAGAGGGTTTTCTTAGTTCCTTTTGTTTTATGTTCTCTATTGTTTTGAATAAAACTGTCATTGCCTATCAAAATCAGATAACTTGGTTGTGCTCTTCCTGACCAATAGAGGATGTGATGTAATAGCCACAGGAATGCATGCAGGTATACATACATATGTCACAGCAGTAAAATATATTGTTTTTGTAGCCTATTAAGGGAGAAGAAGAAGCCTCAGTCGCTAAACAGCACATCATAAAATCTGTTTTATATCTCACTGATGCTAAAAGCTCTTTTGGCCTAGCTGCTAAATATATTAATGCTTTGAGTTGCAGTTTATCATACACAACTCTTGGTAGCTGCTGTGTAAACACACTGCAAAAGCGCAGATTGATCTACTTTGCTTACGCATGCAAATGAGTCTCAGTTCACCAAGATGTGCCTTTTCACAACAAAAGCCTACCTAAGGAGAACGTTAATCTAGAGACGACCAGAAAATAATAACTACACCTCTTTATATCTAAAACCACCCGCTCAGCTTGTCATGCACTGGGTACTATGCAAAAAAATTTACAAATAAATATGATTTAAAAAATAAATAAATAAATAAATAATTTCCACAAGCTCATAAATACTGAGTGGCTAGAAAATTAAGAGTTGAAGAAAACTCAAGTATATATTTCAGGTAAATAGTTGGCTTGGTTTGTAATCAATAAGCAGTGATTAAAACCTGCAGTTTTTTGTCTGAGTTTCATCCAAGGAAGAAAATGATCCATTTGATTTGATTCTATGACAATGTAAAGCAGAAGCCAATTCATTTTGATTGTCTCCACAGGCAAACGTTGGTGAATCTTATGGCAGAGATGAGAACCTACAGTTCTGGTCACAAGTAGGTTTACATAAACTCACAACAACTTTCATATTTAATTTGGTTTTTAGTTGTGCATTTCAAATGTTTTTTTTTTTTTATGCTAAACCGGTGTTACAACAACTCACTACACTGAATTTTAAAACAAGAATTCTGACTGCGTGTTTGCTTAAATCAACGTATGTTTATAATTAAAGATATGAACTCAAATATAAACATAAATTCCTGATACAGTTTAGTTAAAACTCCCTTGGTTAGTCACACGCTGATGACTTTTAGTGGACAACAGAAAAGATTTTCTGAATTCTGGTTCAAAACTAATAGAGCTCATTTAAATTTGTTGGTGTGACATCCCTGATTTTAAGGGAAGGACACACTTTTACAAAATATTAGAGTTGAGTACTTTTCAAAAGAATGATGTTAGCCTGCTTTATCTATTCCAAAGCTAGTCTGGGTAGCCCCTTTTTAGGTTTAAAAGGCTTTGGGCTAAATAAACTAGCATTACAATTTTGAAAAGTACTGACTTTAAAATATTCTGAAAATACATTTATTACATTTAAAAGCTGTGTTGGGTCTGAGAAACCAACGACTTTAAAGAAGTCTACCGATTCAGCTAAGAGCAATGTTATGTCTTTATTCTAAATGCTAATGAACTGTCACCAAATGAACCAGTCTGGGTTACACAACCAAGGTTCGATGTTGTCTTGCTGCAGCTGCATGAGGCAGACAGTCTCTCCACTGTCTTGTCCTTGGAAAAAAATAAAACAAATATGGAGCTTTTAATGAGAGCATTCTGGCTTGTTTTTGTTCAGCACATAAATAAACCTGATTGAGTGATTTAAAGCTTGGCAAATTTTTATTTTTCTCCACAACAGTAGTGAAAAGTTAAGGCCAGAATTTAACATCTCTACAACCCAACCTGGCATTTTGACCAATAGATAACTCGTGGATGCAATTGTTTATGAAATTCAGTGAAGTTGTTTGCTGTATTATCAGCCCACCATAAAAACGGTTGAAATGCATCATTAATATCTAAAACGAGATCCATGTGGATGTCGAGCGTATGTGAACTTGTGACGAGCACTGTAGGGGGCAGAGATGAGAGAGTTGTAGTTTCTAGATCAGGCCAGTTTTGAGGTCAGAGCTGCAGCGTGAAGAGCGGCTGAGCAGCAGTTCCTTCTCGTGGATCAGGGAGTCGAGCAGATCCTCCTGTCTGTAGTTATGGTAGACCTTCAGGAAGGCTAACACTGTGATCCCAAGCCAGGACAGCCAGGCAGCCCAGAGGCCAAACTGAAACAAGGACATCCTCCATTTACGACCGCACTTCAAGAAATATCAGATTGATCTAGGAAACAAAAACCATTACCTGAGCTATTACGAACTGGTCATAGAAGGCAGAATTGTCCACGCCGAGTTCAAGGTCCGTGTCCTGCAGCTCCTCACAGCTAAACAAATTAACCAGACGTTAAAGGGGACCATATGATGCTTTTTTCCTTAAAGTCAATTATTGTGTGCTCCTATCTCACCTGTTAGGCATGGTCCCACTCTCAGTGACGGCATCGCACCACAGATTGAAACCCACGCTGACAATGGTGCTGGACAGGAAGATGGTGAACATCACCAGGGAGCTTATCATCAGGTTGAGGAAGGCATTGAAAAATGAGCTGCTGGGAGAAAGAAGAAACATACAAAATCGGTCTATGCTGCTCTTAAAGCTACAGTACAGCCCTTTATATAAGCCCTTTATTTTATTTCTTGGAAAATGTGAATACTGCATAAGACCAACAGAAAAAAAAGATTTGGACACAGAATTGTTACGTAAGAACACTTCTGAGGGACAGTTATCCAGATGACAGTTATTGACACCCCACACAACGAGAATATGCCACAAAAGACAATTGCTAATGAAGGTTATATGAAAGCACATTAGTAATGTGAAGTTTAAAGGAAGGAACAAGTATGTTAGAAAAAGGTGCACCAATATCAGGTAAAAAAAAACAACATACCATTGAATTGAAAGGTAAAATGGTAAATAGTTTTAATTTGTATGGCGTTTTATCAAGTCTGGGGATAGCAAAGCGCTTCACACTACAGTCATTTACACCATTTACACACTGATGGGGGTAAGCTACATTGTAACTTGAGCTGCTCTAAAGCAGACTGACAGAAATGAGGCTGCCATTCAATTGTCTTCCTAAACTCTGAAATGGACATTAACAAATCCCTCATGGCTGTAATTATTTCTTTTGTAGGTGGACTCTTGTCTACCACACTTTTTCCTTCCTCCAAACTTTCCATTGATATGGATACGGCTCTCTGTGGATAGAGAAGCTTATTTTACATCAGCCTTTTCAGACGTATACTGCTTGTGCAGGGTGTCAATGATTCCATGATGGACAGCTATATTATCCATAATGGCCCAGGCCATAACCTTGCTGCATCATCACAGTGTGAGATATGTTTATTTTTTGATGTTACATGATATGATGCTTTTCAGAGACACTGAATTTAATTTATTTACTTATTTATTTTTATGAAATGAAAGCCATAACCATCAAGGTTAGCAGACATAAACACTTTATACCAGGAAGGTCTAATAGACCTCATAGAATAATTCAGCATGGCTTAATTGTGGTGATAACTGTTCAGTTCATCACAAATCCAGACTTAAAAAACTTTGTTATTGTGGTGTACTTTAGAGACTAAGGCGGATTTTTCATATTCTGAAGAGGTACTGCGTAATTCTCCAGCTGCAGGGCAAGATGACCGCGCGTTTTAATAGATGCGGAAAATATTTTGAAATTCTAACACAAAATATAGGCGCTGTATTTAGCCTATAGTGGCCACATACACACTTTTAAACCTATAAATGATGAATCGTGCTTCCATTAGGCTTTGCATCATGTTTCCTACGTAGCTGTGCTCAAGGGGAACATGTGAACTGCCACTCACTCGTCGTGTCCTTTGCACAAAAAGAACAGCAGCCTCCATGCCTGCACTGCGGATAGGATGAGGGATGCAATCCCGATAAAAGTGATGAAGCTGCAGGAGCACTCGGGTCCCCACTCCTCCACGATGAAACGCTGCTTCGACACGGTGATGTTCTCGTTTTGCCACATTCCACGGGTGAACAGCAGACATTTCCCCCCGAAGTCCTCCGAGTTCTCCGACAGCGGCACCACGGCGATGAAGCCGAACACGAAGGCCAGAAAGTAGAGGATGCACTGAACGAAGATCAGATTGTCGAGGGCCATTTTCCCGTCTGACGCCTCTGCCTGCTGCCCGCCGGAGAAAGTGCGGCTGCGCAGTGGAAGCAGAGACGAGCGGAGGCGCAGCATCCGAGGACGAACTGTGCAGCAAATTAATGAGTGGGCAGAGGCCTTCGGGGCTCTCCATCTGCATCCATACCGTATGCGATGAACCGCTCCACTGCTGCTGCGGTCTTAAACTGCTGAGAAGGACTTAAGAGCTGCCACGTTTTAGAGCGCAACTACAGTTGGAGTGGATTTGACCAAAACTGATTTGAACGGTTCCTTGCGGTGTCTTATGTTGGATTAAACACACTGTAGTTTTCTATAATAATAATAATAATAATAATAATAATAATAATAATAATAATAATAATAATAATAATAATATTTTAATATCCGACCAAAGAAGTTACAAACTGCATTTTGATTTTAAAAAATAATCTCAGAAATAAAGAAGAGTAATATTAAACCATTCAGGTTTTGGGACACATCTGGTGCTCCATACTACATATTTCTTTTTAGCATAAAGATTCCTTCTACTTATCTTTTGTACTTTAAGAACTTTAAGTATTTGATGCAATTCTCATTTTAGTTTTAGCTTTTCATTGGAAAGACCTTGTTGAGTTCTGTTTTGTAGATATTTATTTTGCCTGCTATCATCCATTTGTTGTCTTCAACACGTTCAACACTTTTTTCTTGAATGTTGCCCTTCCTCTGACCCCATACGGTCCTAGGAAGTACTCCAAATATGATAATTTTAGCATTAAACTATATTTTTATTTAAACAAACCTTGACATTTTTATTATGGATACCAACACATCTCATCATCTGCAGTAAAATGTTTTAACTACAATGAATACAAATAGACAATTATCAAGTAGAAAAATTCTAATAAAAACCATGATTTTCAAAATACTGGGTTTTACTTCGAGTCCTTCTAACAATATGAGATGCAACATATTCTTATTGCACTGATAGCCTACATTCTGCTATGCATGCTCAAAAATAAGAGTAATGGTTTGTTTATACATGGTGACAGTCTTAAGGGAAGGGCAGGTAGCGGCCTGTCGCAGCCATCTGACATGCTCCAATGAGCCCATCTGCTGAGCTGAGCAAGGTGTCTCTGTCCCCTTGGTGGGACGTTGCCTTCTCACAGCGCCCTCCAGTGGGCAAAAATCCCAACTTCTAGTCTGCAGACATGTTATGATCACCAGCTTTAATTGTAAATCCTTTTGTTGCAGAATGTCAAAACATACAACTAAATAAGCTCTTTTTCTTCTTGTTTTTTAACTTAAAAAGTACAGGGAGTTATTTTTAATGAATAATGTCATTAATGTGAACCTGTAGCTTTTTCATCATCAGGGATCTCATGGAGTCTTTTAAAACCAGGCTCCATTACTATCATTCTTGTAGTTTTCCTTGGAATATTCAATACAACATAAAGACAAGTATTTATATGTGTGCTTTAGAGATAACAGGAGGCTATTTGTATCCATCATACTAACTGCAGTATTTCCGTGGAGTGTGATTTAGGCCTTGTCATTTTGCTGCAGCTCTGCACTCTGATTTTCATGATCTTATCAGCTCACAGATTAGCTTGAGTTATGTTTGTGTGCGAGAGGTTTAGGCTTTGAAGTTGATTCGATTCCAGAGAACTGAGACGGTTTTATGGTGTGGTCATATCATTTTAAAGGCTTCTGAAAAGTACATAACAGAAAATTGTGGGATGGAGATTTTCTTTTACAGTTTAATTTCAAAAAATAATAACAAAAAATGTACATCATTACTATGCACTGTACACACCCCATACAAAATTCTTCTTTCAGACACAGAAGCTTTCCCCCCCAAAAAATGTTTTACTTTTAATGGATTCTCTGGACTTTAGATTTAGATTTGATCTGTTTTGTCTTTTTAATTGTATAATAGTATCGCTAATTTAGAAAGAGAGGGATTCATCATATTTTTAAAAAAGAAAATTCCAATCCATCTGAGAAGCAGATGAATTGTTTCTCAACACAAAATGAACTAAATGTAGCTGAGCTGATGTCCTACCTGATTAGACCTTGGGCAGCCTCTGGTATCAGAAGTGCTGCAACGACTGCAAGGTCAAAGTCTTAAATTTAAAAAAAGCACGAAGAGGAAATTACATGAGCAGAATTCCAAAGCCCATTTTTAAATAATACAGCATGTGTGGACTCGTCAACTGGGCGCAGGGGAGATCCGCAGGAGAAGTGTGTCAACCTGAAATGTGTGTTAAGTTATTCACTCACCCGAACAAGAGAGGGATAAGGGGAGGGATGCTAACCCAAATGCATTCCCTGGACTCTGGGTAAATATAGAGGGGAATGGGCTGAAGAAAGCATTGGGAGGTCATCCATTTTTCATGAGATACTCTGTCTGCAAAGCAAACATCCCTTTTTTCCCAAGCATGGGGGAAGCCAGCAAAGAATGTAAAGAGTGGAATCACTACCAGTGATAACATCAGTGGATTTTTAATGTGGTGTATTTGTGTTTTTATCTGGAACAGCAGGTATCCTTTTAATATTGAACAGGCAATGGTGAAAATATATATGTAATAATGTTTGTGACACTGTCAGGTATAGCTCAGAGAAACATTCAAGAAAGTATGTACTGCATGTTCCTGGTATATCCAATTGTTCAGTTGATCGGTCAGTGTTACAGAGTGTGACTTTATGATATATAAATGAGATTCATGTCTTCAAAAGACTGTCTTTTTTCCATCCATTATTTTCATCATGTTCTCTTCACTCGTTTGCCTTTCCTGGATTGTGTTCTTCCACTCATGACTCTTTGTTGTGGAGCCTTCCCTCTCCAACCTGCAAGCTCCTTTCCTTCTGCCTGTAACACAAAGCAAGAGTGAAAAACAGACACAATTACAGCCTCATATCCTGAGCAGTGATGTGAAGGGCTTAATGAAATATCCTGTACCCATTAATCTTTCCCCTTGAGGGGGTGCAGCAGAAAGGATGCACTGGGCCAACTACTGATTAAATGCTCCTAATAGAGGCCATTCATCTCACCTTAAACCTTGAACATTTTAACTTGTAGCAGCGGCCAGCATTACTTTGCTGCATGTTTCTTTGAGCAAGCAGTGCAGTTTCAATCCAGATTTTTTTTTTTTTATTTAATTTTGCACTTTTACATTTACTAATTTAAATATCCTTCTTTTGGGTTTTCCGAACCAAAAGAAATATTAGTTTCCACATTAGCTTACATAAAATCCATTGCAATAAATAATTTATAAAGGTTGCCTAATCAGTGCAGTCCACTTGCATGTTGACTTCAAGTGGACTGCAGTCAACATGCAGTCCAAAGCACAAATCTCAGTACAAATACAACTGTTTGTGTAGGCCTTAGAGGTTTGATAGATAACATTGGGAAACCCAAGGAATCCAGCAGACAGGTTAAGGACAACATTGTGGAGAAGTTAAAAGCAGAGTTGAGTTTGAACATGTCTTTTAAATTAGTTCAATCCATCATTAGCACTACAAGCTTATGAAGACATGGATGTCAATCTATACTAACAATTGGAAAAGGAAATAAAGGATCAGTCAAGATGCCTGTGGGAACTCCAGAGGAGCTGCAAATACCATATCAACATAACATAGCTTATTCATAGAAATGCCTATGCATATTTGGATAGATTGGTGAATCTGAACAAAAGTCAGACATTTCTGAACACGAAAGTAATATTTGGGATAAAGATGAGAAATCCCCCGTGGCTCGACACTTTAACACAGCTGGTCATCTTTAAATGTCAAGAAAATTAAATGACTGTTTCTAAAAGAAGGCCTGGCAGAAACAGACTTGTTACAAAGAGAAGCATTCTGGATTCACAATTTACAAGCAGTAAAACGGGGTTTGAGTAAGGAACTGGTGTAGAACCGTTATTTTTCTAATTGTATTGTCTCAGATGTATGCTTACCAATTGCTTTTTGACTTTATTTCCAGAGATAGTTTGCTGTTCTGTGAGTGTTACTAATTCCATTTTGACTCTCAGTGCTCTATTTCAGCTTTAGGTTGATTACCTTATCTGCTGTTTTCATGCGTGTGTAATGTGTGTGTATGCATGTGTGTGTACTTCGGTACATGCCACACGTTTACATTTTTAATTTGCAGAAAAACTGAAGACTGTGTATTGTTTTACTTCAACTTAAATTTTATGCATTTCTTTCAAACAAAATACTGAAAAAAATATACTGGAGTTCTTAGATAACAAAATGTAAATTTCAAAATATTTTGCAAGGCACCGCAGTTAGGTTAATAATTTGTAGTTATTTTTATTGGCCATACAGTTTAATGAACTTCAGCTTTGTGTGGACACACTTCTGGTCTCAAAAATAATAACACAACATCTCTAATAATGTTTTACCCAATCGACATAGAAAGTGAGGTACACACATCTTAACCCACCAGTGAGTCCTTTAGTCCTCTAGGTCAAAGAAAAATCACAAATCCATAGTCAGATTGGACAGGACACACCTATTTTTTTATTTTTTTTAAACAAATGTACAAAAGCAACAATGTGACCTGCACTTCTGTTTGAAGAATGACATCATTGTGGGAGGAGATCTTAAAAGCAGTGATGTTTATGCTGGAGGACAGAAGAACAAGGGATGAAGGGGAGGAAAGAGGACACCTGCTGGGCTGTGATGAGGAGAAATCCCAAGGGCCTAAAAATGAGATCATCCCAGCCACACCAAGTAGCTAACTGGAGCAATAGTGCCCCCTGAAGGCCGGATAATGTTTCACATCGTTGACGACAACGTCTCTGTATATGAAGAACTGAAAAAAAATAAAATAAAGTACCTGTTTGTCATCTGTTTGCGTTGCAGAGAAATCAGTGAAGTTGGCCAGACTGTCGGTGGATGAGGGGCCTAGTGGACAGGAAGACGTGGTATTATCTGTGAGCAAGAAGAAGGAATGCAATGAATTGGGAAAGGTAGATGTTGAAGATATTGCCTTTATGCCAGCATTGTATGAGCATTAAAGTTCCTTTTAAAAGAAACCATCACATAAGATGAACCGTTGGGTAAGAAAAAAATATTCTCATAATTTTTAAGCACAGTCTCATGCCTTTGAGCTGATGTGCATGAGTGAGGGACAACAAGCCCAGTTGTGATCAAAATAGGTGCATCTGCAGAGCTGTAAGGTACTCCCCCCATACACACACACGCACACGCATACACACACACACACACACAGAATATGGGGTGGGGGAAATGCAGTGGAGAAATAGGGGTTGTTTTATGGATGAATGGCTGCCGCAGCAAGGTTAAGGAAACCAATCTCTCCCCAGTCCCCATCCCTTTGGTGCTGCTACCGGTATTTCTAATCCGTGAGCAGCACAACAGTTTATCTGTGGTTCAGTCATCTCTCAAAAGAACTAATTAGCAATTCCCCCAAGGTAATTTATTTTTCTGCAATATGCGATTTAACAGTTAAATGTGTGTTCAAGTTAGAAAATCTTAAATCTTGAAAGCATGAAGCAGATAAATTACAACCAATTTTGGTTTCATTGGACAAAAAATCTTTTGAAAAGAAATGTATTGGTGAAACAGAACAGTGATGGAATGAGCCCTTTGGCTGCTTGAGAACCTGTGTATGATAAAGTGGGTGGATTTTATGGAGAAAGATGGGAGCAGACTTTCTGGTGGAAACACTTTATGAAACAATTGGAATTGTTGATTAAAGAGAAGAGGACAAAAACTGTTCATCCAGCAGTGTGGACAAAACCTGAGAAGGGGGACACAACCAGACTAATTGGTGTTAGAAAAAACGATAGCAATCTAAACAAATGCTTTATTTTCCAGACACACTTAAATTCAGAGGAATTCTCAGCAGTCAAAGGAGTAGAAGTTGATATGATGCTGGATATGATGCTGTAGGGTGGCTTAGAGGTACAACCTGATGTCCTACTTACCAAATGTTGGTGGGTCAGTGTTGTCCTCTGAAACCAAGCTTTGGTTCAGGTCAGTCACTGGATCCCGGAGGGTTGTTGATGGTGTACTGGACAAGTCTTGAATGCCACATCCCAGAGCTTCCTTTTGCTGGTGGTGCTCGTCTCCTTTCTGATCATAAAATGTGCAGTAAAAGACAGACAACAGAACATATACAGTTTCATATTTGTGAGCTGTGCCCACCTGATCTGATGATATCACCAGAAAACCATCTGACTGGTCTTCCCTCTTGTGGGAACCTGAAGCGACCATTTTGGGAGAATCATCAGCAACTTGCTCTCCTGATGTGTACTTCCTGTCTTCTCCACCTTGCAAAGCATAAGATATTACTTTATCTTGGGACTTCAAACTTTTGCCTAAGTCATAGAGGGAATGTTGTTCTGTGGCGCCATCTGGTGACACTTTTGGCTCCCAGCATTGTGGCAAAGAATCAGCCACTGAGGTGAAATTGTCCTCATCATCTTCATCATCTCCTATACTTTGGATCTCCTGATCAGTGAGAAAAGCTGAAATCCTCTGCAACGTTATGGTGCTGTCAAAGAAGTGAGCATATTTCGGCAGAGGTGCTGATGAGGCAGAGGAGAAAGAAAGGGCAGACAAAGACCTTTGATTCTCAGAAGTCAGAATGTCCTGTGCTTCAGAGTGGTGTTCCCCTTGGTCATCCTCAGCATTTGCTGTTTGTTCGGTTTCTTCCACAGCTTCCATTGAGAATGGGCTTGGTGTGAGGCGGCGCAGAGCCTGCACTGACAGAAATATTTCTCTGCTGCTTGATTTTCTCTTTGGTTTCTTTGGCCACACAACCTCACTGTTATAAAGAACACAGAGTGCTGATCAGAAATGACATAAACTCATGATGGACAAGGATGTTATACTAGATGCAGCCTAAATTGAGTAAATTGAGTTTTATTATTTTCATTATCCCATCCTCTTAATGCAGTGCACCAGTACCACTGAACCCTTATTACGATGTTACCACCAATATGTCTGGAAGGGGGTTTTGTGTTCTTTTGAAATGCTCTCTTTTATGTCTCCAACTCCCCTGCTTTTCATTTCAACAGAGGATTTGTGCAAATGTTTCCTCACCTAATGTTGTAGTACTCAACCCCATCACAAATAATTGTTGATTTCGGAGTCAGATCCATCTGTTTCTGTCACCGTTTGTTGTTGTTTTTTTTTCTAGCTTCCCCGACTTTATTATTAGATTAGTTATTGACATGCTCCTGTCTCACTGATGTGTGGTTTAATTTAGAAGCCCCAGTACCTTATGCTGGGATTTGGTTTTCTCACTTCCGTCACAGCCTTATTGACCAGTTTGACCAGTTCCTCTGAAGACATTGTTCTCTCCGCCTGATTCTGATACAGTGTGGCAGACAGTGGGCAGGGTATCATTTCACCAAAACAATCTGAAGAAAACAAGACTTACATGCAATGCACTTTATTCAACATCTGATGCATTTTCTTGATGTCCTTTTTTACCTTTATTCTTCTGCTGCAAGATGCATACTTCAGCTCTGCTGCAGTCTTCTTCACCCTGATCAAAAGTTTAAAAAAGTTGTTTTAGACCTTTAGGAGTGTGAAGTAAAGTAATATTTGTGAGTTAAAGTAGATTAACCCACGTTGCATCCATGGCAAATGTATTTTACAGCTTCAGCATGTAGATTCACTCCTTTACAGGCCTGGAGGAAGTACATGACCATATCCTCATTTTCTGTGTGGCTTCTTTTCAACAAAGCCCAAGCATCAGACAGACAACTGTGTAGGTGGAGAAACAGAATGACCAAACAGCCAAGCACTAATTCAAGACATTACTCAATTGTTAAAGAAGCCAAGAGAGCACCTGCTTAGAAGAAACACTTCTGCACAAAGTTTTGCATCCTCTGTGGTTTCTATGGGAGGTTTTGTCCACTGGATATACTTCAGTGCCATGTGGTGCTGCTTGTTTTTCAGCAGAGAGATGATAATGCATCGATGTTGCCAGGAGAACTGAGGGACAGCGGCTTTGGGACTCAACAAGAGCTCCATGGAGGCCTAGGAACAAATTTTCATTGGGCTTTATTTAGCAAATCAAGTTATTTTTAAATATAAATGATAGAACCCAAAGATAAACACATCTTCATTTGTTTCTATTTTAACAAATTCATTGTTCTTGAATGAGTACCTTTGTGCGCCTATGATCAAACATCCAGAAGGCTTTGATTTGATGGGAAAATCTGTGAGGGATCGTAAATGCACGGCAAAAAGACTGCAGAAGGTTGTCTTTGCACTGTAAGAAGTTAGCCACATCCAGGATGAAGTATAATAGCTGGGATGAGTTCATTAAGTGCCATAAGCCATGGTGACTGCACTAATTCTTTGCAACATTATGCCAAGCTACGACCACAAACTTCATCGTATTTCATTCGGGATTTTAAGTGATAGACCAATACAAAGTAGTTTATCATAACTAATTATGTTATGTGAGTGATTATGTTCACATACTGTATCTCGCTGTTTCTGTGAAGTCATTAGGTCTGTTAGGGAACATCGATGAACCAACAGCATCATGAAGGCCAGGTTGATCTGAAATCTGAAATAATGGCACATCTGCAAACCATAATGTGACTGTCCAAGGACTGGAATTTCAAGCCCTTGACCTATAAGCTGTAATATTTTAGGTCTAAACTCCAGGATTGGATACCACTAGTCTATTAAATCTACTCAAAATGCTTTGAGATTTGAGGTTGTAGCATGACAAAATGTGAAAATGTTAAAGTTTTGAAAAAAGAATGTACATTTAAATACCATGTAATGAGTCCTTAAACATATTGCTGACTGGATACAATACCCTGGACCAACATGCTGTCAGTACAAGGAACCAAGACAAGCTTCAGAAGTGCGTGAAGAGAAGGTGGGGGGTAGCATTGATCTGTGCAGTCTTCAGAAGTCCATATACACCCATGTTTTTTGGACAGCTGCATCACCATACCCTTGATCAAAAAGCCACATCTTTCCATCTCTCTCTTATTCCACCTAAATTCAAATAGGGGAAAAAAGAAAGAAAGGAAATCAAAATGTAAGGATAAATTTAAGGATACGAGTAGAATTAGAATATTTGTAATCTATTCAGAAAAACAGCAGTGGTGTTACCCAGCAGTTTTAAGCCACATTTCCTGATGGCTGAGTTCCATTTCCTTCCACATCTGAGAGAAACGTCTCAGTTCTTGGGCTTCTAACAGCAAGAGCAGGGAACACAAAAGTCTTTAGAGATGTGATTGCTTTCTGTCATGTCAATTCTTCCATTTACAAAGACATCAGTACCAGGGAACCTGGGCAGAAGCCCCATAATGCCCCACCACTGAACCAGCCGACCCAGCCAGATGTGTCGTTTCAGAGTCCAGAGCTCTTGGTTCCAACAAGTATTTCTGCCATTCGATGAGTGCTGTGTGTCCCTGCAGATCATACATGGAGCCTTCAAATCTAATCGGAAATTGTCAAGAAAGATCACTTTAGTGCTGGATTGATTCAAATATGTCAAGCTGATCCGTCTTGTTGCTGAATGGACCTTGTTGTTTTCTCAACCACTGAACCAAGATGAGCAGGTTCTGCAGTCTCTGGAGCAAGATGTGTACTTCAATGAAGGAGCTCCGATCCAGGAACATCCACAAACCCTGACAACGACTGAAACCTATTGGGTGAAAAAGTAAAATATAAATGTTTTGGATTTATGGGATTTGTTTTTTCAGAAGTGACATTTGATAAAGTGGCAGTGCCCAGTTACATAGCTTGAATTAAATAAAATGGGTTTAACACAACATATTCAATTTAAAGGGCTTTTTACTCATTAATTTGGAGGAAGAAAGCTAAAAAAATGTTTACCTTTCCAGTCCACAAAATAAGAAACACATCTTGCCCAAATAAGAGAAACAATCAACATACATTTGTCTGGAAAAGGTTATAAACATGGAACAGTTGTGAAGCTTCTAAAAAATGTTGGGCCAACCAGAATAATCAACACATCAATGAGAGCACATTAGAACTCATCAAAACCTGAAACACTGAAACACTGTCTGCCTTATTTCCCTTAGCTAAGGTTAGTGTTCATGATTTAACATTAAAGAAAGAGATTGGGAGAAAATAGCATTTAGAGGAGAGTTTCAGGGCAGCAGAACACAGAAGACTGTCTCACATTTGACAATAAGTATCTTGATACATTGAAAGCCACGCCTTTCAATATATCTCCCATTTAAAATCACATATAAATTGCCAAATACAAAATACTTACACAAGGTTAACAATTCCTTCTTTGTGAATTCTGATGTCCTCTGTAGCCAGGAGCCAAAGGTTTGTAGGTGTTCCTCCAAACACGCATCACCTTTGTGAAGTTTAATGCAACAACACACCTTTTACCATAAAATATTTTGCTAAGTAGAGATCAGAGGTTTCTTCTATTCTTTATGTACCTTTAATATGCAGTTTCTTCAGCCAGTGGATGATGGTTCTGATTTTGTTAGCACCCAAAGCTTCAGACCATTGACCCTCCAACATGATCTTAAATGTCAGATCTTGGGTTCTGTGGCAGGATGAGGAATTTCAGGCAAAATTAACCCTCAAATAGCCAAATTGACACTGGCCACACATTTTGATGGCCATAATAATCTGTGACCTTACTGTACAGAACTGTAAATTATCTCAAACTTTAAAACAACAATTTTTCAGAGTTCTGCCACCTCTTCACCATTATCTGAGTGTATTTATTACAATATTTAACGTTAAACAATGGGCATATACGATCCTCAAAGACCGAGAAAGTGTGCCTGAAGTGAGATTTATAATACACTTCAGGCATATGTCCTTCAGGTGTTACAAACCTATAACATGTAATGTTCTTAGACTATTTTAAAAATAATTAGATCAATGGATTGTTCAAGATCAGATTAACACATGGAGGTGGTGAGAATTGTTCTGATATCTAAAAATGTTATATATTCAGTACTTACTCAGCAATAGAGGAGGTTATTTGTCTGTTGAATGTTGGTGAAATTTCCTCGGTCTGAGCAGAGCAGTGAGTGCTCTAAGTTGTGTCCTGTGGATTTTCAAACAACCACAGCGGCTGCAGCAATGTTTTCCTTCACCCAAGCTACTTTCTTAGATGTTAATCCACTAATCCCTCTCTGTTAACATTTCATTGGCTGAGTCGCACCATCTCCGGAATAGTAGTGAGGACTATTGCAAAAGAAGAATCCAATAATTATAAAGGGAATTAAGTATTCCTTTTTGACTTTGTGTTTGCCTCAGTGTACTATTTCTCAAAATCTCATAGAACCAAATAGTCGCACAGCCACTCAAAGTACTCTGTTAACTTTCTTCTAGATTATGTCATTAATTTACAAGCAGAATGTAAAAAAAAATACTTACCCAGGTACCATAAAAATGCACTCATACCCTTTTGACTTCTTCACATTGTCATGTTTTACCCAAAAACTTCCATGCAGTTTAGTGGCATTTTATTTAATATACCAAAATAGCACAATATACCAAAATGTTAAAGGATCTAACAACATAGACACATGTGCAACATAGACACAGTACATTGATATATAATTTATTTAAATTAATATGAATTAATTGAATATTCAAATATTTAATTACATTTAGATGACATTTGGTGTATTTTACTGTGTCAATTTGGAAATAGTCAACATTCAGTGCTTTAGCGCTTAACTATGTCTCACTGAAACTCTCGACCACACCTTTCACCTTCATAAGAATATTAGGAATGAGTAAATAGAACATGCTTATTATTTAGCACAAAGCATGTCTTGGAAACAGAAATACAAGTGTTAAATCTGCTCTTGAATTTTAATCTACACGCTTACACAACAGCTACTTGTTATTACTTTCCCAGAACTGAGACTGTCAGATTTGCATAGGTGGCAGAAGGTGGGTGTAAATCCCTAGTGGGGCCCAGGGCCGATTAATGATTAAAAGGAGATTACGTGGAGGGTCAGGTGTTGGCCGCCGGTCTCATTCAGATGCTCCCGTAGTTACCTTGTGATATCTGTGTCAGTATGACCACTCGGCTCCCTCGACAAAGAATGAGGACATCATGGAGAAAATAGGCAAATATGAGGATGACGTCAGGTGTTACTGACGAAAGCAGAGAATATGAAGGTGAGCATAGCTGTAGATTTTTTTTAAATATTTTTAAAATATTTCCTAAATAAGAGTTTTTGCTTAATATTTAAGCAAGCATAATGGGAATGATTTTTTTTTACACATTTAATAGCATTAAGAGATACTGATCTTATGTTTGTTTCATTGATATGGTTGTTTTGTTGATATTCCATGCTTATGAAAACCTTGTCAAATGTCATTCTACTTATTGATCACTATTTTCCTTTCTTAGACAGTATACTCATTTGATAACATATATATATATATTTTTTTTTTTTTTACTGTAGCCTTCTTCAGCATGACCATAATGCAGCGTCTACACTATATCAATTACGACGACTGGAGTAAGCTGCTTATGAAAGGACCGACAGAGAACCTACAACCAAACCCCCACCCCTCAGTCCGCTGCCCCCTCTGGAGGATAAACTGTTCCTTTTCCAAGATCTACTTACATCCCGCAATTAATCCCACCCTCACCTTTAAGGAATAACTACAAAATATACAAACAATGGCAGTTTTAAAGGTAAAGTTTACTAAGACCAGGAGGGACAAGCTGGCCCAGATCCTGTGGATCCTCAACTGGATCTCAGTGGTCACAGGGGTCATCCTGTTCAGCCTGGGGCTCTTCCTCAAGGTGGAGCTCAAAAAGCGTGAAGACCTGATGGCAGAGAAGGACATCCAGTATGTTCCCAACATGTTGATAGCTGTGGGCCTCATTGCTTGTGCAATCAATTTCCTGGGTGGGAAGATCTGCTATGACTGTGTGGACTCCAGTAAGTTTTTGCGCTGGAAGCTGATCATGCTGCCCTACATTGTGTGCACCTTCTTTTTCACCCTGTGCGTGCTTGTGGGGGCTCTGATGTGCTACAGCATGCACTGGGAGCTGGAGGAAGCTCTGAACCTGGGCCTGATGCAGGCTATGAGGTTCTATAAGGACACGGACATGCCAGGACGCTGCTTCCTGAAACACACTGTGGACACACTGCAGATACAGTTCCAGTGCTGTGGAAACAGCGGCTACAAAGACTGGTTTCACATTCAGTGGATAAGCCACCGTTACTTGGACATGTCCAAAAAGGAAGTCGTAGAGTAAGTAATGTATGTTGTTGCAACATTTTAAAAACGTGACAAAAAAGACAGCAATACAGAGCTGTTCTTCAGAATGAATATTGACATTTTACAATTGAACTATACCATTCTTATTTTCAATGGTTGAAGATTGATGGAAGAAACAACTTCATTTTTAATAGTTGGATTTAAGTCTAGTGTTCTCCAAACTACACATAAGTTCAGACTAAATAGTTACTAGATGAATATTTAAACCCTTCTTCTGGAAGAATTGAGAGCTCATGGTTTGTTTCTTGACAAAAATGTGGCTCTTAGGCATAGTCCATTATCTGTTCAGTAAGGCAAAAGTTGAGGCCATTTCTCACATTGATTTATTAAACATGTGTGTTTGAGATCATCTACTTGTAGTAGCACCCCGACTGCCTTAATCACAGTTTATTCATAATTAAACAAAGAACAAAGAAGCTATTTTGTTCACACAAGTTCAGGTTAGTTTGCATGGCTTTTTTTTGGCTGCATAAACTAATAGAGAGAAATGCACCAAATTGACCAATAAACATTCAACTTTATCCCTTTCCTGCTCTCAAGTCGACTGAGAAGTAATGTAGAGGGGAAGTACCTGATGGATGGAGTCCCATTCAGCTGCTGCAATATCAACTCACCTCGGCCCTGCATCCAGCAGCAGATTACCAACAACTCGGCCCATTTCAACTATGAGCATCAAACCGAGGACCAGAACCTGTGGATGAAAGGCTGCCGACAGGCACTGCTGGAGTACTACACCCACATTATGCAGTCCATTGGCCTTACAGTCCTCATTACCTGGCTCTTTGAGGCAAGGAAACACTATATAACTACCTTACCTTGAAAATATATTTGTACCTCTTGAACTTGTCACACATCAAAACCAAACATTAAACATTTTATTGGGATTTTTTGAAACAGACAAGTGAAAGTAGAGCATAATAGTTTGTAGAACCATAGAAGTCTTTCTGAATTTGTCTGCCTGGTTTGCACATCTAAATACTGAAATGTTGCCCATTCTTCTTTGCAAGATTTCTTTAGCTCAGTTAGTGTGCATGAAGAGCATCTGAACGTAAATTTTCAAAATTTGCCACTTATACTCAGTAATAGATTTGGATCCTAAATATAACAGGGTCACAAGAACACTTTTGAATGTGCTTTGAACTTGTTCCCATATGCCCTAGTCTCATGTCTTTTGTAGCCTCTAACTGGTTCCTTTTTAATTACTGCATGATTACAAATCTGATTACCTCTGTTCCTATAGAAAACAGATCCAGAGTGATACAGATACATAATGTGACAAAATGGAAAACAAAAATCAAGATGGAGTAAATATACGTTCACTACCTGCTGTTGTTTTAGAAAAATCTTTACATTTAGACAATCTTAGTGTCTCCTTTGGTCTTCTAAAAATAACTAAAGCAAACCATATACAAACTATCTTTTTCTTTCATTTTTGTCATTAATTGCATTCCTGTTTTGTTTTAGCTGTCAGTGCTGACGGGTGTTCGTTACCTCCAGACCTCCTTGGAAAACGTGCTGAGGCAGGGAGACCCTGACTCCGAATCTGACGGTTGGCTGCTGGAAAACAGCCTCATGGAAACGGCCCGCACCAACCTGAGCATCATAAAGAGCCTCGGCAAGAGCAACCAAATAAACACAGCCAACAATGGTGACCCCAACATTGATGTCCCATCCACCTCGAAGGCACATTATGGGCCAGACAATGTTCCCCCAAAGGAGAAGATGGAAACGAGCTAAACATTTCAGACTTAAAGACCATACTGAAAAATATCTCCAGTCCTCTGAGCTGTTGTTCTGCTCTCAGCAGAGGTCTTAAGATAACTTATTGTCTACCTTTTTTTAAGATCTGTTAATGGTGTTATATATTATATTATTTATGTCAGGATATGATCATTTTACTAGTCAACTACTAATTTACTTGTCACCATGTTGGATTCTTTTGGTGACAAAAAAAATGGAGTGAAAAGGTTTGCCATAAACAAAGACTGACACTATGTCAACTTAACAGAATAACTTGTCAGTGAAAGTGGCCTTGCCATAAATAATGTTTAATCATGCATGTTTTATAAAAATCCAAACTTTTGGATGCAATGGTGAAGTAAAGTACTAAATCTGTAAACATGTCTAATAGTTGTGCTACAGGGAAATGTTTGGCTGATTACTTTTTTACATGCTTAGTGTTAAACCAGTGTTTGGGTAGAAGATCTGTTCTACGCATTCTATAGATGACTCACCACTTTAATCATCTATAATCATCTAATAACTTGTTGTTGACAAAATGCAAGGCGCCAATCTACAGGAAGTTTTGGTTCACTTCAGATTTAGATTCTTGAGCCACATTTATCTTTATTCTATTTGTGCTGGTAACCATACATAAAATTTATTTAAAAATCCTCATCTAACAGAAAAGCAGGGTTATATACAGTACACTGCACATGGGTATAAAATATGTGAATTGATTTAAATGGGACAAAACAACAAATAAAAACAAGTGGGATTTACATAGCAAATACCACAGCGTACTCAGTTATCCAACAAAAGAAACAGCTACGATAGTCAAATACTGATAAATGGATTACATAAATGTTTACCATAAGGTTTTAATGTAGGTACATTTAAATAGCTATATAGTTATATTAGGTATATCGACCTTAAATTACTGGGTCAGAGGCTGCTGGGAGATTGTCATTGGGACCTGTGTACTGATTGTAATCCGTTGCCTTGTTTGACATCGAATCATCCCAGTGATGGCTCTCCTGAACCTGCAGGAAAAAAAAATATTTTACAGTCCCAGAACACGCCATCAAATATAATCCTGTGCAGACAAGAAAACACTCACTTTTTGTTGGCAATAACATAGATGCAGGGGTTGTAAAACGTTGAGGACTTTGCGAAGAGAGGAGCAATAATGGCCATTGGGGCAGGTATGGTCTTTGGGTCACCAAATGATGCCCAGAGGCAAACCAAGGAGTAGGGAGACCAGGCAACCAGAAACATGATGATCATTATAATGGACATCTATAGGCAGGAACACAGATAACAAAAGTCTTAACTTTAACACTGATTTGGTTTCCTTGTGGATAAATGCATGTTTTTACCAATCTAAACATACTATGTCTTGTCATAGGAACATAATTGTGATTAAAACAAGTCTTAATAAACATTTTTCACACACAAAAAACATGTCTACTAAGTGCTACATATAAAAAAACTATGTTAACAAATTTGTAGTTTGCCAGGAAGAGGGGGTGTCAGGATTTTTTTCAGTTGCTGTAGTTACTAAACTGCAATGAATTTGTTGGATTCAAAGCCTCACAAATTAAATTCTTAGGATTTGCTTTTCTGGTTCACAAGTTTACGACAGTGACTCAAATGATGGCCTGCATCATTTTATCCCTCCACAGTCTTCTACTTATGGAGGTAAAAGTTCCAGCTGTAAAACAGACGCATCCGTTTTACCAGACGCCTCCACTTTGGAAACCCCTTGACACATAGTCTCTCCAGTGTGTTCTAGGTCTGCCAGGGGCATCCAGATCAGTTTTCCAAACCACCTTGACTCTGAGAGCCCATCCAGTCTATGCAGTGAATATTTCATTTGGTTGTGTCTGAGGTCTTTTCCCTTTACTCTTTTACACAGGGCTAAAATGTAGCTAATTTAGTAAATCTAGAGCTTTCTCTTTTTGCCCAGATTCTTCTACAACATGACACACCAGAACAAATACTCTTATTAATGTGGATGAACCACAGATCCATTCGTCCAACTTCTTCTCCGTCCTACCATTACAAATGAAAAAATTAAATAACTGACTTTCTTTTGGCTTACTTCTCCCCAGTCCATCTTGAAATTCATTGACTTGACAAGAACAAAGCAGCACAGACTCTGAACTTCAGTTTCATTTAGTTGATTTGGGATAAACTGAACAGGAAGGTAAAAAGACCACCACACATTTGTGGAAACATGTCTGACATTCTAAAATAATGTCTGCTCACTAGTGATTCATCACCTTCAAATTTGCTGTTAATGGACACAAGATAGTGTCCATGTTGTGTATTTAAAACAGGCTGTTAGGAAAAGCAAAGCTGACTTACCTTGGTAACGTCCATCTGGTCAGACCAGTCAATGTTGATGCTCTCCAGGCAGTTACTGGTTTTGTACCTCTTCACGGTGACAGACACATTGAAATAGCAGTAAAACATGACAGACAGAGGAACCACAAAGTTTACTGCAATCACCGCCATCGTGAAGGAGATGAAGGAGCTGTGAAGGAAAAGTAGAGGTGTGTCATAAAGAACGCCTTGCAAGTGAAGTAAAACTATGTTACACAAAAAACAAGATAGGCACTTCTGAAAACTTACGCATCGTTTTGTCTCCAGTTGATTGTGCACGTTGCTCCAGTGGGGTCAGGGGCGTAACTTGCCCAGCCTACTATAGGCATGGAGGACCAGAACACAGCATTCACCCAGGCAGCCAGAATAAGGATGTTGTAAGATCTAGAGGTCATTTTCTGACCTTTAGAGACAAAATCAAAGAACTTCAACAAGAGCGAGAGGGAAGAACTTAAAATCTGGATTGTTTATTAATTTCAAATGTTCCTTTCTATTCTGAAACTGTTTGAAAGTGGGAGTTTTGTTTTGATTAATTATTTTTGACTGATGGTGTCTACAATGCTATGGTAATTCTGTTGACAACTTCCAGTCTGGCATTTTGACATGATGTAAAAACATAAATTAGTGTTGATCTCTGATTTTAAAGAGAGAACAGCTTTGAAAAGATTTCATCGACATTAATACTTTTGTAAGGCTTCAGACAGGCTGCAGAGTAAAACTAGTTGGAGTTGCCACTGCCATCACTTAACATGATCTATGGCATCATTCAACAGGAACCAGAATGTCTGAAAGCTTTGTTATGGACACTTTGCAGTTACTAAATGCCAAGAAATATACACAGTTAAAGCTGTCCCTTACTGTAGCGTGGAATGGTACCGACATTATTGGCTCTATTAGTTTTAGTTGTATAACAATAACATTTATTTTGCCCTTCAAATCATATAATTTGTCATTTTAATAATTTTTTGGTTAGGTTTGGATGCTGACAAAGGGAGTTTCTTCCTTCTACATGGCTCAACTAAAGGTAAAGGGACAAGGAAAAGAGTGGGCTCGTACTGATGTCTGGTCTGCAGATGGTGAGGTAGCGGTCAATAGCAACCACAGTCAGTAGGCCGATGCTAGCCATGCCGAAGAAGATGTTGAGGGCTGCATATATCTGAAATCAGAAGCAAAATAAAAAGTTCAAACTCGGATTTTCTATGTTGATGCTTATTAGGACTTTTTTACTGAATCTGTTTAGTATCACTAAACAGTTGATAGGCTACTAAAAATACACACAAACACTAGTTTTTAGCTCTTCATATGGGAAAGCAGGTTTGCATCTTGTGTGTGTTCCTGAAAGGAATAAAACATAAGTTTGACCAAATCTGCACAAAAACAAACATAATCTTCAGACAGAAAGTCCAAACACGTGACCTGAGCTGACCAGCTGAGGTGAAAGTCGGCTCACTGTTCGGAGTCATGGTAGCTTAGAATAAACCCAGTTAACCATTCTAATTTTACATGACGAGACAGAAAAATAAGTCTAAAAGAAAAACCTGAAAGAAAAAAAAATCAACAAAAATCCAAAGAGGAACCCTTAATCAAAACTACATCAAAAGATTACAGAGAAGTAAAGTAGAAGAAACTGTGTGTGATGTGTGGGTGAATTTCTATTTTTGTTTGCTCACCTGACAGCCGGCGTAGCCGAACTTCCAGCTTCCATGAATATCTGAGGCAGCAGACATGGGATAACCAATACCAGCCACTCCGATGTCAGTGAAGGCCAGGTTGATGATGATGAAGTTAGTGGCTGTGCGGAGCTCCCTGAACTTTACAAACATCAGCAGAACTACGATGTTACTGGCCAAACTGATGACACCTGAGAGTGGAGGAGGCAAAAGCTTTCTATAAAGGTGGTTCTTCATGCATGGCCATGTAGGCTTCCTTCAGATTTTTGTTTCAAAATGTGTAACATACATAATCTGTATGTTTGTTAAATCACTTAACAAGACAATGGTGGTTCTCTAAACAAGTTCAGATATGATAGATGAACAATATAAATGAATTTCAAATCAATGCGAGAATCACACTACTGTTTTGAGATTCTTCTTAAAACTTTCTTCTCACAATGAAGGAATAAAGTCTTAATATTCAAAGGTTTTTCCCATACTCTAGTTTCTCCCTCCATTTTATGCAGAGTTAATAAAAGCACACTTGCTACTTTTCCGGAGGTTTTGTGACTGTAAAGGTTGAAGATCAGTTATCCAACTTGGGCTTGAGTCCTAAAATTTCTCTACATAGCTTATAATATTCTACACTATACAAAGATATTGTTCCTGTCGTTTTTTGAGGAACCTTATTTTTAATCAGTTTAATTATTTTTGTCACAAATTAGTTAAAGTGGAGAATCAATTTTTTCTCAAACGGTCAGTCTGGCATGGATATAACATTTAGAACATAGGAAAATAATAAACTTTAGCTTCATATTATGTGGAAATCATAGATAGTGAACTTAACTTTTTCTTTGTTTTTCCGATGGCGTGTCTGTTTTCCAGATTGTTGAATAAACTCAACGATATAACATTGTCTTCACACAAGATATTGTTTTCTGTTTCTGCCAGCTGTTCAGTTTATCTAGTTATATCTATGAAATCCCACAGATGTTGTTGCTTTTCCTACCTGCAGTTATCAGATATCCAGCCACGATGTTGTGCTCCATTTGGCTGAAAGCACTTTTTCCTCCGTATGGTGCAACATCACCAGAACTGTTCACCTCTGAGTCCATCCCCATCTTTTGACGTGTTTTAAAAACAATCAAAACCAGAACTCTTCTTTACTGTTCTTCTCTAAAGAGCAGAACAGTAAAAACTCTCGAGATGCTGTTTGAACAGAATAGAGAATCAGAGAGCTGGTGTTGGGAAACTAAAGCCTGTTTCTCGGTGGATTATTACATTCCAGCTCTGTTCTCTGCTGGGAGCCAGTATTTCATACAAAAGTAAGGATTACTGCTCATGTGGCCTGAAATCTGGGTTCTGACACTGACATTTCAACAAAAAATAACATTTTAATTGCGTCACACAGCAAACATTACAGAGGATTGTTAGAGATTTTTTGGTATTATCATTTTGTTATTACTTTAGTTCATATTCAGTCTAATGTTAATCAATAGTTAATCAACAATAGTTAATCAACATTCAGTCTATAGATTATTGTGATTTTCAATTTAAAGTCTTCCTTCTGTGTGTATAAACTGACCTTGACGCCCCATCTGCCTGTTTGTCTTCATGTGAAACAGTTAACTGTGTGTTTCCCAGACCTTAAATTATGTTTCCACAGGTGCCTTCTTATCAACCGGAACTCCCTATATTAGAAACTGCCTGTGTGCAGTAGTATTTTGTCTCTGCTGTCTTCCTTACCTATCCTCCATCTTTTTGCTTGATAATAAAAGACAAGCTGTAACCAAAGGTCTTCAGAACGCTCTGTGAACGGCTCGGAGGAGCAGTTTGCTGAGTCTTCTCCTTTTGCAAAAGCTTGGCCATAAAATTCATATACGTTGTCTGTGGTTCTTTTATGAAGGTTCGAGAAAAATACCTATCAGGATACTATTGCAACACCTGGCATTCCTATACCTTAGTCAGAGTTTACATGTTTTGTCGTCCCACACATGTTTTTTCAACACAAAGCAAATGTATATGACCAAGAAGAAATAACATGAGTGCAGATTGAAATTTCCTATGCTGGATGAGGTAAAAATGCATTTTAGATCTAGGAGATATGGCTCACCCACTAGGATGCTAAATGGTCTTAGACATCACAAGCAGTCTTTTCAGCATCATAGACAATTCTCATTTGTTATTCACAATCGAATTACTACAGTAAGTGTTGCTGTACGCTAAAGCTTATAAAGGACATTGAAAATGCTACTTGATGTGTTTTCAAGAAATCTGGATTTCATTTGAACATCCTGCACTGGACATGGATTCTTTAAAACCCATTTTAAGAAGTCTCACATTAACATAAACTGTTGGTGTGTTAATGTGAGACATAAAATATTTTTGTCTTATGCAAAAATGTTTTATTTCATTTTATTTTATTTCATTCTAAATAAGTTACTCAAGTAAATGTAATTGAGTAGATACCACCTACTTTTCCTAATTAGAGATTATTCAGTACAAAGCAGAAAGTACTAATTCCCCCCCACCAAAAATCAGAAACTTGACTTACTTGATTTTCTGGTACTGAATCCTTACATAAATCCTAAAGGAGGACTCTGGAGTGAATTAAAAATAAGTGCTCTATTGTATATTTACTTTAATTATTGAAAAAGTACATTGTGACCCGCTCTGTCCTAGATGCTGTTTTTATGGTAGCTCAGTCCTGATGAGACACAAGACGTCATCCAAGACAGCAGGTGGCGCCGTAAGCATTACTCTTCTTGTAATTTATTAGGTAAGACCGAATGAGCATTTCCTCACATTGACTCATCAGCTTCTCTCTGCTAAGGAAGATACGTGACATCGTGTCAAATAATAATAGTTTAAAAAAATGCCGGGGATCTTGAGGACCGTTGCCAGCCGCGTCGCACCCGTCCTGCGGGGACACACCGTCACCCAGACGGCGAATATGTACACCAGGCCGCCAAAAGAGAAGATCGGCGTCGTTGTGAGTGTCGGGGCTAATGGCTAACTGCTAACGACTGTCCTTTTGGAGGTCATAGTCTGTGCTCTCTCTAGTTGTAGATTATTAAATTTTTTCAAAAAACAACTTGATTTTGGTGACTGATGGTGGATTCACACACTCTTGTTTAGTCAAAAATCTTTTTCGATTTTTTTTTTTTCAGAGTTTGGCCTGAAGGGTTTTGGAGATCTGCGAAGTTTTCCCATGCAGATTAAGAATAACTTAATGAGAAACTGTTCAGAATATTTTTTTTCCCTTCTGTAATCAATTATATAGTCACTTTAAAGGTCAACTAGTTTAAACAAGACTACATCTAATGGCCTAATACTACACTGAATCTTAATGAGAAATTATTTAGTTTTCTTCAGTTTGGGTAGAAAGATCAATATGTCGGTAATTCCTTGTCCAGAGTAGGTATGGATAAGATGAGTTTAAAAATTATCTACATCTTCAGAAATTTGCTGTGATATTGAATAAAAACATTAAAAACACAGCTCAGTTTGCTATAAATATCCAACAGAGCCTCGATGACATATCAGGATAGTTTGCCTCACCAACTATGGGTTTGATGCTGAATTGTTTATTGCATCTAAACCATCCATATGTTTAGTGTTCAAAGATAGAAGCTTTACCTGTTTGCTAAATTGAAACGCAGACTGAAAGCAGTGCTGATAGACAATTCTGCATACCGCTGAAATTACTGTTATGTTCCGTCAACTCCTCACATCTCAGTTGCCTCAGGTTTGTGTTTCTTTCCAAACATATTTTCCGTCCTGAAATGAATTCCTTGTTTTCTTTTTGTTCAAACCGGGAAACATCCCTACATGATTCTCAGGCTTAAGAACAGTCGGTGCCATACATTTTTGCCTCAGTTGCACTGAATTCAATTCAAAACGCTCCTTACCGTTTCATCTATAAGATGAATTATACATCTAAAAATTTCTGTCTGAAGATAAACGGCAAACCCTTCTTTGCTCCTTTAGCTTGAGGATTGTATTTACTCTTTTATCAGTCACTTGTCTGCTCTTCTGCCTGTTGGCTCAGTTTGATTGTATTGTTCTGCACTCATCTGCTGACTCATCAATCCGTCTCTCTGTCTTTTGTCCAGGAATCAACAATTGCGTGCGCTGTGTTCGCCGCAACGATCCTTGGACCCTCTGGATGGATCCTGGCTCACCTGGAGGACTACAAGAAGAGGGACTAAAGTTTAAACTCTTGTCAGATGCGGTGCATCCGGCCTCCGTCTTATCCTGGGATCATCATCTTCATCTAATGCTGCAAAGATGTTTTAGTTGTCACTAAAACATCTTTGTTTTAGTGATAACAAAACAAGGAACCTCTGTGACAGTTCCTTGTCCCTGTTACAACTTCACTTAAAATTATAGCTCTGATACGTCAATTATGCTACAATTTTGTTGTCAATCTTCCCTCATAAGGAGTGTTACATAATTAAATTTTAACCTTAAATGATGCTGTTTGTCTATTTTTTTTTGTCAAGGTTTTACAGATTTTTGTCACACATTTCAGGAACCTGAGAGGACTCTGAAGAAAATCCAATACTCTAAGACCTGCTGGTGTTTAGAACAGCTTCAGTTAATTTCTGAACATCTTTGGCTGATGATATGACCAACTTGAGGCATTTCTACACCAAAGTAGAGTCAAAATCCTTATATCAAGTGCAGTCAGGTTCTCCAGAGTCCTGCTAATGACCTCATTATTTGACTCAGGTGTGTTGAAGTTGAGACGCATTGAAAAGTTGCAAGAGTCCGGCCCTTGAGCCCTGGAGTTGCCCACCCCGATGTAGATACTTATTTCACAATGTTTAATTTTGAACATTTTGGTCTTCCATATATTTGTACCTCGATGCAATTTTTGAATACAGTCACATTTCTATGTGAGAGAATAGCAGGAATGACCAATTATTATGCCTGCTTAATACAAACTGCGAGAGAAATGAGTAAGTCGAGTAAAGAAGTGAAGTAATGTATATATATATTTTTTATTAAAATTGACTCATATTGATTTTATCTTTATTTTTACTCTGTGGAATGAGAGATAAGGTCTTTGTCAGCTGAACTGTAACTGAAATAGTGCTCAGGAATTTAGATATATTGATCACTGGCTGTTGCATTAGAGGTAAGTTACAACAGTTAGACAAAGTCATGTTATTGGACTAAGAATCAGTGTTTTAAGATGAAAAAATCTCTATTGAGATTTTTTCTAAAAAGGAAAAATATAATTAATTCTGATGAATTACATATTTTGAATTCATTAAATAACTAGTGATTCTTACATTTAATCTTACCAAACCCTTGACAGTCAATAAGGGAGAACAATAAACGATTAAGCAGATAATAAAAAATAATATGTATATAGAAGCAGGAAAAAATGGGTAAAGTTTGTATAGGATCCATAAAGAAATGCAGCATTGGAATCTTTCCTTGACCAGATGTAGAAACCCAAAATTCAAACACATCCACCTTAAAATAAAGTTGATGTGTTTGTTGAGCTTTTTTCTAAATACAGTAAAAATCTACACTTTATTTTAGCAATCTTCATTATTTTATTTTCTAATGTGTGTTGTTGCTTCAGATTTTTGACACTAGCGGACTTCCATAGCTTCCGCTTTAAAACCACTTACCCCGCTGTTGGTCATGTGAGTTAGGAGGCAGCCGTCTGCTGTGTGCAGTTTGATTAGAACCAGCCGGATTTTTACCAGGTAACGCTGCTCTGTGTTGTTATTCGGATGTTAAAAGCAACTACTAGCTGCAGAATAATGACGGGATAATTAACAACAGAGAATAAGTTAACGCTAAAGAAGTGCAGGAGTTTCCGTACCTGCTAGCGTTAGCTCCAATATCAGTTCTTGTTTATGGTTCTGATTTAAGTTTATTCCCTTTGTTCACTGAGGGTTTTATCAGCAGCATGAGGCTGGTGATTCTGGACGACTATGAACTGGCCAGTGAGTGGGCAGCTAAATACATCCGAAACAGGATCGTCGAGTTCAAACCTTCTGCAGACAGATACTTTACTTTGGGTTTACCCACAGGTAAACAGACTCCCCTTTACCGTATTTCTCTCCGTAGCGGTGTTTGTGGTTTCACTGGCTCTCATGCGCTATGATTCTGGCTTTGTTTCAGGCAGCACTCCGTACGGCTGTTACCAGAAGTTAATAGAGTTCCACAGGAGTGGAGACATTTCCTTTAAGTATGTGAAAACCTTCAACATGGATGAGTACGTAGGTGAGTGCAATTTTTCTGCGCCTGTCGGAGCGCCATCATTAGAACTGGAAGTAGAGAAGAAAAAGTGCTGTTTTTTTCTTT
The DNA here is from genome assembly GCF_904066995.2 of Poecilia reticulata. Taxonomy (NCBI): domain Eukaryota; kingdom Metazoa; phylum Chordata; class Actinopteri; order Cyprinodontiformes; family Poeciliidae; genus Poecilia; species Poecilia reticulata. The sequence goes on from NC_088851.1 coordinate 20,262,036, forward strand.
TTTTTTTAAAACAATTTCTTCTTCAATAAGCAATAAGGAACACGTATAATAATAGCAAAGAGCACCTGAAATCTACTTGCATGCTATTTTTTATTTTTTTGCAGTTCAAGGAGTTTTTTTGTGTAATTGGTACATTTGATACGTGAATGATACATTTTGCAACAATGTATCATAATGCATCATTGCGAGACATTGTTCCATCCTTGCTCTGGCTCTTTCCATACCACTTCACTACTTTGAGGGTATTTTGCAAAGAAATCTCACCATCAACATGTGAATGTAAACTTCTGAGCATTGCTGAATATCTATTATCATTTGGAGACTTAAACTTTTAGAAAAAAGTAGTTGCCAAAAACTGTAAATTGAAGTTATTTCAACCATTTTTCTTTTTTTTTTTCTCTCATGTCTGTTCTGTTACTTGGATTAAATCTGTTGTCTGAATAAAACCTTTCTGTAGGGCTTTGTTTTTTATTCTTTCTCCACCTCCCCTCAGACTGACGTTTCTCTGCTGACAGAGACAAGAATTCTGCCGCCTCTGTTTCTGAATCGATTAGATCAAATTTCAGTCACAAAAGTTAGTTGGGGGGGGGATATAGCAAAATGGAGCCGGTTTGAAGCAAAATTACCTAATGATTGCTAAATTTTCTTAACTCCCTATTAATTTCTAAAATGTATTTGCAAAAATGCCAGATTTTTATGTGACCATAACAAATTGATTCCTGGAAGAAATCAAACGTGTATTCCTTGAGTGTTCGCCAGCTGGAGACGGCTGGTCTTCTTCTCTTATTTGACACAAACGTTTTCGTCCTGCAGGTCTGCCTCGTGCTCATCCGGAGAGCTACCACTCCTACATGTGGAACAACTTCTTTAAGCACATCGACATCGATCCGGCCAACGCTCACATCCTGGATGGGAACGCAGAGGACCTAGAGGCTGAGTGCAATGCTTATGAACAGAAGATCGCTGCGGCTGGAGGGATCGAGCTCTTTGTTGGAGGTGAAAATTAAAGATTTTTTTTTATTCATGGTTGCGCAGCCAATTTTTATTTTTGATAGATTTTAACTGATTACAATTTCTCTATTAAAAGCTGTAATGTAAAATAAAAATGGAGCATGAAAATATTTTTAAAGTCTTTTGTTAGGTAAATTAGGAGCATAGGGGAATACTCACAATATGTAAGAAGGCAGTTGTTGGAAAACAAGATTGTTCTGCTTCAAAACAAATTGGCTGATATGATTTCAGTTAACATTCTAAACTGTTCTTAAAACATTATATTAGAGGCCAGTGCATCTAAAACGAAAGTCTTCTTCTATAAACCTTAAAAATCTAGATACTTGGACACTTAGCAGGGATTTCAACAAGACTGCCAACATTTCCAAGTCCAGTACATTTAACTGGCTGGCCAAAGTTGAAACATCTGAAAATTGTGGACTTTGATTCATCACTCAGTAACGATGTCCACACCAAAGAGTGGTGCTTATATGATGTTTAATGACCTGGTATGTCTTAGTCTCTTGCATTCCCTGATGGTAAAATCAGTTCAGAGTGATCATACAGACGTAAACCATCTAAAGTAAAACTTCTCGTTGCTGAAAGTTCCTTTTGGGATCGTTTGATGTTGACATGCGGCGTCTTGAATCTCTCATCCGATCCCCACAGGAATCGGCCCTGACGGCCACATCGCCTTCAACGAACCCGGCTCCAGCCTCGTTTCCAGGACCAGAGTTAAAACTCTGGCGAAGGACACCATCGTGGCGAACGCTCGTTTCTTTGGCAACGACCTCTCCAAGGTTCCTACCATGGCTCTGACGGTGGGAGTGGGAACTGTAATGGACGCCAAGGAGGTCAGTCCACCCTGTCCCCCCCACCCCCACACCCCTTCAGACATGGAAGCCCTGCCTCCACCTGATTGGGTTTTTTAATCTCCTGCTCTCCTTCAGGTGATGATTCTGATCACAGGAGCTCACAAAGCGTTCGCTCTGTACAAGGCCATCGAAGAGGGAGTGAACCACATGTGGACGGTGTCGGCTTTCCAGCAGCACCCGCACACCATCTTTGTGTGCGACGAGGACGCCACGCTGGAACTCCGTGTCAAAACTGTGAAATACTTTAAAGGTACTGGCACATCCTGTTTATGGAAATGAGGTGGACGATGTCTTAGATTTTTTTTTTTTTTTTTTTCTGGGTTCTTGGAGAGCTTTGTGTCCAAGAGGAAACATTTTCAGACTTCATTTTGAATTTAGAGAAGCTAAATTTAGATTATCTGATCCCTCCTTCTAATTCTCATCAGAACTGTTTTTGCAGTTTTAGATTAGCTAAAGGGTTTAGATTTAAATTATTCAGTTTTATGATTTCAAATAATTCTAACACTCCAGCCTTAATCCATCCGTCCTTAATGTAACAAGTAAAATGGGGTAGTTTTTCTACATCACTCTAGAATAGAATACTTAAAATTTTAACAGTATTGCAGAAGTGAAACATTTTTAATGAGATTTAAACGGCATGTGCTGGTCAATAATAAGTTAATAGTTTTCCTGTAAAGAAACATGTCAACCATATTTCCATATTCAGTAAAAATTATATATTTTTTTCCCTCTCTGCTACAGAACTACGCATCTAATATTTGTCTTGTTTATACTGCAGGTTTAATGCATGTTCACAATCGACTGGTGGATCCAGTTCTCAGCATAAAGGACCAGTGAAGTCAAGATACTATGTCACTGGATGATTCATAGTGGTGGAGTTCCTCAACCGAGGAGCTTTCATTGTTACTGCCAAACAGCTGCAGGTTGTTACTGAGAGCCAGCAGGTCAAGTGTGTTTGAAATCCAATTACGAAACTAGTTTTGTTCTGTGCATAGGAATTGAGGAATTGGAGAACTTTAAAAGTAAAACACTCCTTCTCTTTTGAGTTATCAATTTGTATAAAGACTTTTCTTTAGATCGTTCCAGCATTCCTTTCATGTCGTTTCTCCAGTCACCTTTCCACTTGGGCGTTTTGCACACACTTGTACTGTAGTCACTTCTTATTTTACAATAGTAAAAAAAACAAAAAAAAAACAAGTTTGTTAATTAGGATTTTATTAATTTTTGTCTTTCAGAAATGCAAAATAAAAGATGTCTATTAAATCAAGGAAATGTTGCAATGCGTTGGCGTCTCTATATGTTGAGGGGCATTTAGAGTTTGTTCACAGGGGGCAGTAGTCAGAAAGCTTTGACGACACTGAATTTATTTCATTAACTCAACCACTAAGCAAAATACTTGGATTAACTTAACTGTTTTTAAGCCTTTTTTAAACATTTATTTTGATTTTTCTGCTTACAGCTAATAAAAACATAAGGTTTGAGATTAAAATTTATCATACATATTTAATGTATGTGGGCTTAATTAAAAGTTTAATACTTGCTAAAAGCTTATTTTAAGATTTTTTTTCAATAAGCTTGACAGGAGCCTGCAATTTTTATTTTACTGAGATGAAACTGCATGTCTTGTGTGATTTTTGTGTGGCAGATTTTACTCGCATCACAAACTCTCAATAACGGGTTTCAGAGGAACAAAATGAAACATTCAAGCTCAGCTGGATTTATGCTGAATTTATTTCCATAAGTTTTTATACTTTGTAGTTTAATACAATTGTATGAAATCCCTTTTTAAAACGACTTGACAGAAAAAAAAAACTGCAAAGGAAGGAAAGATGATTTGTTTTAATGAACATTATGGTATTTAAAATTCAAAAACAAATGGTGAACATTAGCAAAGAAGAGGTTTTCATTTAGTTGAGTACTTAAATTTCTTCTCGCAAAACAAATCTGATATCAAGACTGAACTGCCTGAAAACTAGCAAGGCTTGGTGTTGAAGATCAGATGGCTAAGCAGAATGTGATGCAACTGTTCTAACGGTCTGAGTGAGTGACGAGCAAGTTTACAGACTTGATCTGTCTGCTACAATGGTGCTGTTCATTTCAGCAGCTTGTATCCAGAATACTGCTTGTTGTTAAAGATTTATATTGTATGACCATAGAGTTTTGATAAAGGTCTATGTCAACTCACTGGAGTTATCAATGTGGCCAGTGAACAAGGTGCAACAATGAGCTGTCCTTAATGCTTTATAATCAGAAATATCAGTGCTGTGTTGCAGACTGAATATAATTTATGCAAATTAAAGACCACAATGAGCATCTGTACTCATTAGTGTTGCACTGATAAATCATTATGTACACTAAGCTGAGCCCATAGAGTCTGTTTTCACTGACTGTGTTAATTATCAGCTGCAGCTTCATCAGGACAGACGTCACATCGATAGCTGTTCTTTAAAAGAGCTCTCGGAGCCAACATCTGTTGAATTCAACACAAAGCAGAGGACAGCTGAACCCGCTGCAGTGGGAAATGACTTATTTAGTCAGCTTAAATGCAAAAAGACCAGAAAAACAAGTTATGAATTTTAATGGGGGGTTTTTTAAGAAAAGTCCAGCAGAGATTTTAGATTAATATATACTGCCTTCAAGATCATACTTACCAGGGCTGTCCATGAATCTTTCACCTATAAAATGAAAATCAGCATTCTGCACTTAATGCAAAGGTGTGGCTCAGAAATCTGAGGGCTTGACGTTTAAACTGACCTCAGTCAGAAATGTTTAGACATCAAAATGGACGCCTTTTAAGGTGCTGCTGAGCAACTTATATCTTTTACGCATAGAAGACATTTCTTATGATAATTTAGTATAAATTAAATTAATCAGCAACTTTGATGTACAGAGCGTAGCCAAACAGTGGGAGATATGACTTAAGTAAACACCTATCTTGAAAAGTTTGTTCCTAATTACTGAGGACAGAACGAACACAGTAGCTTCAAGATTCAGATTAGAAAAATACTAAACATGTATCATGGTGTAATATTTTGGACCAGATGGAAATCTTTGTCCAGAGTGATGTTCATGCAGGAACCATCACTGACTTTACGACGCGTTTGCAAGATGAATGGAACAATATCTGAAACTTAATGGCTTGGTTTCCTTCATTTTCCGTCTGTAACGCAGGTATTAATGGAATATTGACAAATTAAATGGATTCGAAATATTTAATATCTCAGGTTCGTGTTGCTGGCAATAAAATGCTAATTTTAATTCTTGAACTTTTCCACTTACTCTTGAAGTTTCCTTTATTTGTCGAAACTAAAATGACACCAGCTCCAAACACTAGATGGCAGCAGAGTATCATACAGTCACGGTGAGCTTTCGGCTCGTTTGAATCTGGCAGCTGATGTTCTAATGGAGAAGCGTGATCTGTGGTTTAATGTTGGCTCTTTGAGATCAAATGAAACCCCGTTCACATTACAAAGATGTCGCACTGTCACATTGAGTTTATCTTCAGGATGATCTCGGATGTTTTGTGTTCTGGAAACACGCTTTCCAGACACCCTGGTTCATCAGCTCAGACTTTCTCTCAGAACCAGTCCCATCATAAACAGGCACCTTTTGCATTTTGTAATATCTGAATCCTCTGCAGCTGATTAGATATGACATGGATGAACATCGAATAATGACCGAATGGGCTGAGAGCTGATTAAATGTGATAGCAATGCTCCTGCGTTATTGTTCGTTTTCTCACATGGACCAGTCAGAGTCTGATGACTGAAATAGATCAATACACCCGCAGGGATGTAAATAAACCCAAAGAATCAGCAGGAGTTGATGTTGGCTGTCTCTCATTACTTTCTGGGCCAGTTTTCAGTCCATTACTTCTTACTGATGACCTTCTTTTCCTAACAGAACTTGATGTGATAATAATCAGCCCTTGTAACAGTGATTTATCAGCAGCTGCTGTTCTTGACGGTCCACTCTGTTGATCTGTAGCCCATCTGTGCAGCTTCGCTTCAGGCTGAGACATGAAGTGTTCGCTGCATGTTTCATTTGAAGTTGGCCCATGTCATACTGTATCTGTTTGCTATCGGAAGATAAACAGTGATTATCAAGATGAAGCAAACTTTGAATACGTCTTTGCCAGAAATGAATCTGATATCCAATGGAAGGACCCCCTGAAGAAAGAAATAATGATTCAACATGCAACTCCAATGATGCTTAAAAATGTAAAATAACTTAGTGGATTCCAACAATCTGTGCTCTGAACCTCAACTGTTGGCATGAGGATAAGAAAGAAAGAAAGAAATCATGAGCCTAAGTGGCTGAAATGAGCTTTTTCTGCAGGGTTGAGAGTAGAGTTTCTGCTCTGTTTTGGAAGTAGTCAGCTGAAGGGGTTTGGATGTCTGCTTGATTCGAACCTCTTATGGCAGACCAGGAAATGACATGAAAGAAAAATACTTCATGGTTGTTAACCGTTTTTACACATGGAAAATCTGAATTGATATAGGAGTTGAGAAAATGTCAGGGATTAGATTGTGGAAAATTTTTAAAGAATGGGTTAAGTTATAAAACAATATTCCAAGTTTTGAACATTTCTCAGAGCAGTATTTAGATTTTAATTTCAAACAAAAAAGTTATAATCCATGAATAATTTTCCTCTTACCTCAAAGCCATGTACTACCTTGACTTTCCCAATCACATAAAGTTCTTCAGAAAATCTAAATGACAAATTTCAAAGTTCCAGTCTCTAACGCTCTGTAGATGTGGCACACATTTCTGTTTTTTTTTTCCTCAAACATCACTTTTATCAAGCCTTCATAATCAGATCCAACATGCATATTACATCCTAATAAGTTTATTATGCCTGGAAATCATTTACATAATGAGCAAACTGATGAGTATCCAGGTTGATGAAGATTGGTTCATCTGAATGTGACATTTCTGCTCCGTTTTATTCAAATGAGACTCTTTAAAATGGAAATTGGAAATTGCAAAACAGTCTGTAAATATATTTAAGACTAAATGAAAGCGAACAAATGTGCATCCATCTTGTTTTTAATCATATAGTTGATATATGAACAGCTTTTCACCGAGCTCCTGAGAGGCACGGAAACTTCGACGAGTCTAAGTGTGAATAATGGGAAGCTCCAGGAAGCCTCCTGAGGGGGAAAGTTTTAGTTTGATTAAACTCCAAGCAGTCAAAGATGACGACTTCTGACAGCTGGAGACTCGATTCAGTTCCAGGCAGCAGCTAAAGTGGCTCCTTGTGGGTTTCACGAGCTTTCTCAGAGGTCTGTCCTGCAGAATTGAATCTGCAGCAGCTGTTCGGCTGATGCCCAGCTGATATTTGCTGGTGCATCAGGGGGAAACTGCCTCATCAGTTTATTTACACCAGAAATAATTAGTGTTCTCATACTTCAGGCACATGCGTTGTACAATCCTGAATACACTGGGTGAGGCGGGGGAAATGAAACGCATTAAATAGGAGACAAGGTTTAGTTTAGACATATTTTTAGCTGTGTTTGCTATTTTCCTGTTAGGCTTCTAATATGCCCAACTACTTCCTGTGATGCCTCCCAGCTCTGTTCAGCTGCCTCCCATCCTCAATCAGTAATCCCAGTGCTAAGTTCTTAAGTTCCCCGGTTTCCAGCACTTCCTGCTGCTTGTCATTGTAATGTTGTCTCTGGATTTGATCACTTTCAAGGTTGGTCTAAATGGCACATAAAACATACAAAACTCTTTAAATGTAAAGGGCATTTGTCAACATACTTACGAGCATGAAAATCTGTAAAAATGAAAGAAATGTATTAAAAAAGTACAACTGTGATACACGATACTTTCAAAGATAAATAAATTTAAAATGTACATTTCTGAAATAAAAAATAGCCTTTTGAGGCATTCCCACTAAAACAGGGAGCATTTTCCTGTAAGGATGATGACTGCGCCAATCAAGACGTCAAATCTCGTGACGTGTGTTTTGTGTAGAAAAGGAACAGAACGATGACATTTTTTGTCATTGTTGTGCTTTAATATTTCTCCTTAAAAGTGAATTTCTTCTGTGTATACATATATTATAGCCGATGAGAATTTTAAAATGCAACAGTAAATACATTCTGCATGGATGCTTTACTCAACCTCGGTGGTTCAGAAGAAGGTCTTTCTATTTCAGACGTCCAGATTTTCTATTTTGAAGTTACAAAATGGACATAAATTGCTGTTTTCTGTTTTTTTTAAAATCTGTATTTTTACATATACCTGTAAAGATACAGTTGTATGTTTTACTCTTACATACATCATTCAACACAGCACAACACTTTAGCTCTGGCCTCAATTTAAAATGCTGTATTGATCAAAACCCTCTTTTTTTTTAGAGGAGTTGTTTTGTTGCGCCGTCTCTCTTCAAATTAGTCATGATCTTTCTGTCATTTTAAACAAACTCATTTTTGAATTGTAAAGCTTCTCTTTCATGACGCAGATCCACGCTGCGTTTCACTTCTGAGAAATAAAAAATAAAAATAAAAAAAATAGCTCTTCAATCTCTAAGATTATTTCTGTAAAACCAATTTTATCCAAACAAATATTTTTCCACCTGACTGTGAATCATCAGCACATCATGTCTGCTGCACACGTTGACGCAGGAAGCCGGTTCTGACCCGACTGCAGCTCACTGAGTATGCTATTCATGGTCACTGTGGCTGTCTGGTCTGCTTCCATGGAAACTGAGATTTCTGTGATCAGGAGAATGAAAGTAATTCAACACATCTGACACAACACATCAGTTTTACTGCAGGAGTCCTTTTTTTTTTTTAGCAGAGTTTCTCCTCTCTCACTGATTGGCAGATGTTTGAATGTCAACAACAAGCTGTTTTCAAAGTCTGTTTCATCACAGGAACACAACAAGGCTGCTGTGTCTCTTTATTTGTAGCTTTGTACTATTTGTAGCTTTGTACAAATAAAGATTTGCTTCGCCTCATGAATCGATCCATGTCCGCCCCTTGAACCATCTAAGATAGTCAGCCCAGCGTATTCTTATTTTAAACTTTTCATGGAGACCATCTGAAAACAAATCGCATGGGACTTCTTCGCAGACATGCCGCATGTCTAACGCATTGTGAACAAACAACCAAAAATAAAAAAGGAAAACAGAACAGAGGCAGGTGATCTTCACCAAACTCGTCCATAAGCGTTGCTTTTTTTTTGTAGTCCTACATGTCACATTAAAAGTGCTACCTAGCTCCTTCAACCACAGATGCTACAACCACAGACTTTGGATAGGCCACAAAAAACTAGTGCAGTTGCACCTACTTTCAGTTTTGCACACTGAAATCTTTGTCACATCTTTTTTGCAAAACAGTTCAAACTAATTCAGATTATGTCTGTTGTAAATGATTATTTTAGTAATAGAATAATTTAGTAAATATTCTATTAATAGAGTAATCGAATAAACAATTTGAGCAATATTGGTAAATTATCCCAGATATTGGCACAAAGTTTCATATTGGCGCATCCTTAACACTTAGACGTCTGCAGCTTGAAAAATTCACCAGTCACAATAACAGCTCACTTTTTAAGTCAACCTGGACAAAAATTGCACAAAACTCTAAAATTATATTCAGTGTAATAATAATAATAATAATAATAATAATAATAATAATAATAATAATAATAATAATAATAATAAAAAGAAGATGCTGAGAAATGAAACATCTGCTCTCCTTTTAATTTATTTCTGAAATCATGCCAGTGGATGTAATCTTATTGAAGACATCTGTTTAACCATGTGGATGATTGAGAATCTGAGAAACGTTCAGTTTATTGGACAGACTGCAGGAAGAATCAGGGAAGCCAAACTTCTCGGTCCACTGATAGAAAAAATGAGATCGAAGACCCAGAAGGATAGTGCATGGAAAATCAGTCATTCCGCTCAGTTGAGGTATTCTCTGAGTTATCTGTGATTAAAAAGGTTCTTTGTCGCTATATTTATCTTAAAAATCTGTTTACTTTTGCTTGCATGTCCCAGAAGGCATCCCCTGCAGCTAGACATGAATAACTGAGACTTTGCCCTTAAAGGGGATTTATGATTCCAAACCTGGAGAGACTCAGCTTCTATTGTGTTGCACAATATGCTTCTTAAATAATGAGGCTTGTTGCATTAATAAATCATGTGGCATCTGAAGGAGTGCAGATTGATATTCTATGTGTTTAACCCTGAGGCGGCGTGTTGATTGATCTAAAATTGCTGGTTTTACAAAACAGGAAAGAACTGAAATGAACCCTACAGAGCCTCCGTAAAGTATTCACACCCTATCCACATTGTGTCATATTACAACCACAACCATCGGCATGTTACTTTGAGATTTTAAGTTATCTATCGGCCATCATAAAATAATGGATATTTGAGATATGAAAAAAAAAATGAAACGTGATTTAAAACTTTCTACACACAAACGTTTGAACATCTTCATTATTCCCGATTTTACTTTCAAATCTTGAATCTGGTGTCGTATCATCATCAGTGGCATTTGACACTTTCCTGAAGCATTCGCTAAAAATGAAATGACAGCCTTTGAGCTTCAATGGTTAAAATCCAACCTGCAGAATAGAATTAGAAGATTAGCTCTTCTTGCAGACACAAAATGATTGTTCAGTCAACCTTCATTGGTCTTTGATTGACAATGAAAACACTCAGCCTGTCACTGTGCTACATTAAAATATCCCAGAGGAAACATTGAATCTGGTTCTCATCATTGTTCTCCATGTCACACGGTTGGATAAACATCTTTTGTCAAGAAGAAATGGAAATCGCATGGGAAAATAGACTTTGTCCTGTCTATGATTCATTCAAATAAGCCTACATATATTCAGTTATTCCATTATGGATTAAATTGCCAGCATTTTTCTGGAAGAACAAACCACAGACGAGTTCTTGTCTCCACCGCGGTGGTCTCAAACTCCAGGCCTCAAGGGCAGTTTTGCCATTTAAATCCATTTTTTTACAACATCTAAAAGTAAAAGGAATGCACTTTGAGACCACTGCTTTAAGCCAAATGCAAAGTTTATGCTCTTATGACAGAACTCTGTTACATATTGACACCTTTCAACTAAGAAACCATTGACAAACAAAAAAGGGTCTTTTGTGAAATTCTAACCAGAATCTATCCACTAATAGTGCTATATACAGAAAGATTTTGATTTTGAGTTTGGTTTCAGTTGTTAAATAGTTAAAACCTGCTGAAACATGACTTAGTCTGACTACTTATTAAAAGTCCACTGCTCGACGTTTTTCTCAACGTGACATGATATCTATCTCTGTTCTTAGGCCATTTAACCTATTTTTGGTGATAGTGAGCCAAAGTCAGCATGCTGGGTAAAATCTCACTGAATCAAATCAACCCTGACCATTGGTCCATTTTGAGCCACTATGATGTTTTATCCAACAAACCCAAATTGGATTGTTTTGTACCAATCTGTTTTAACAGTTGATGACCTCAAAAGTTTCATGGTGACTTTCACCTTGAGACTTCCTGAACTGTTTAGGTGTTTTGTTTGTGCAGGTTCAACTAAACAGCAAAGAGTCTGACAGTCCTTCAGGTACATTTGTCAAATAAAGTACAACATTGTCTACAGGGAAAAACAATGTAGAAGTTACTGGGACTTTGACCAGCGCTATTTGTCTCCTTCATAAATTACCACTTAGTCTGTTAAAAGGTCCAAACAATACATTCGGCTGTTACCACACATCTAAAGTTTAGAAAGTCTATGGCAGCTTAAATGCATATTTGGGTAAAACAGAAACATGCTATTACGATCTCGTGGTTGGTCTGGGTCCAAACGATATTCTATTTGGGCTCAGCTCCTGATCTTTAGGTTAACTCTTTGCCACAACATCAGGTTATCTTTCCTGCACACAGTCGAGTTTTGTCGATACTTTTTGCTCAGTGAGGCAATCCCTCACTCTGTCAACATAAGCACCCCAATTAAGCAGCACCTAAGGCTTCAATGTAGAAGAAAATTAGTGTAATCTATTGCCTCCACACTGCTGCTTTGCAGCGCTGCAGAACATTTGGTGGAAGACTGGAAAAATGGTACATTTCTTCTTCATTCTTTAAAAAGGCAAAGGCTATCAAGTAAAGTATTGCCACAGACATATATGTCTCATACATTTTTCATTATGCATTTCAGTGAACGAATGGCATGCCACACTTCCCCCGGGTGCCTCATGGATCTGCAACAAGAGAGATTTCTGCTAGGGCTGCTAAGATTAGCTCTATTATTTATTAAAGTTGATAGATTGTAAATGTCTCCATGAAAATGTCCCATGTCTATCTTTATCTCACAGATCTCCATGTGTGGGTGGATAACTACTTGTACAACAGATCCTGTGAGAGGAGAACTGAGGTTTTAGATAGCAGAAAATCTAATTTAGATCCAAATTCTACCTCCCGGGATGCATGTCAAACCAGAATAACGGTCTTATTTCTTTCAGAACACATGCATAGCATGCAAAGGCAGGAGACTCCTCATATTTCATAATCTGATCTGAAAGAAAAAAATCTTGGTAGGCTCAGCTGGTGAAGGGCTCTGCTAGGAATCCTCAAAGGGTCCAAAGCTGGAGACACATGAGGATGCATAAAAAGGGATTTATCATCCTTCAGGAGGCTTAAAAACAAGTGCTTTTGGTTTAGTGCCTAAGGGTGGAGTCAGGGGCTTTACACAAAGCAAAGTGTGCTGTAAAATATTTAACTATATCTGAGTCTTACTGACTGCTACTCCAACTTTTCTACTAAAAGGAAACAAAGCCTGTTTTTGTACTCCTCCATTAAAGCTTTTATACAATTTTATTTACTTTTTTTTTTTTTAAACTGTCACTATGTTTTGACTGGCAGATAATTTGTTAAAAAAAAAAACTAAAAAAAAAAACGAGCTCCTGCTTCCCCCCTGTTGTGTCTCTGCCATTTGGAGATTTAATACAATGAAACAAAAACAACCAATCAGAGGCAGGAATTGGGTCTTAGCACTGTCAGTTATCCTTGTGTACACACTTCTCACACTCTGCCCCTTTCTCTCTGCTACCCTACAGCTGGTTCACCACAACAGAGTGATTTTTATTTTTCATGGATTATCTATCTCATCTCATACTGTCATGATATAGCGTCAAATGTAACAAATATGGAAAAACCCCAACTATTTTTGTACATTTACCTACTGCAGCTAGAAAATTAAAATGCTGAGATTTGCAAACAGATTGCATATTAAACCTTTCGAATAAGTTAGTAAAATGTCATCTTTCTAACTTCTTACTAGTCTGTTTTAAACCTAGCTGCCTCGGAGTGATTACCTTCTTTATTGGTGATAACTGAAAGGCTACTTGAAATGGTTCAACAACGCAGTGCTGTGAAGGAAAAAAAAAAGTTCAATCTGTATGCAAAAGAGCATATAGAAGATTTAGTAGAAAATAAATGAGTAAGAAAAACATTATTAGCAGCCAGGTTTTGAATAAAAGGCTAAGAAGCAATACGATGTCAGTGAAAAATGCGTCTCAAGTTTCAGAAAACCTTCAGAGTGTTGCAGATGTTTTTTTTTTTCCCTTGTTCCTTCTTTTCTTAAAAATAAAACTCATACCTAGCACTGACTCAGTGTGGCATATGGGGAGTCTGTTCTGTTGACTCTGCAAAAATACACTTAGATGTGTTGTTGTGTTGCTGGGTCACTTTGCCCTCCAGCTAATGTCTACTGCTACTTGCCAGGTTGCTGATAAACATCTTTTCTGTAGGTGGTGGATGATCATTTTTTTGAAACAAAAAAAATGGCTTTAGGGTTTGAAAATGTTACGTTTTTCGGTGCACAACTCTGCGTGAAGTCTGATGAGAGCTTTGTGAAACTGGACGGGAACAAAAAGCATTAAATGGCTCCCCACGTCTCTAATCTGCATGTACTTTAAAAAGAGGTGGGCAGCAGCTGATTAGCTGCTGAGTTGAAGCTGAGGAGCTTTGATTGACCTTGTTTAAACTGCTGATGCCAAAAGAACAAAGCTGCCACCGAGTCTGACCCTGAGAGCAGGGCGCAGCCAGGCAGGACAAACTAAAAATCTTTACTCCTGTCAGTTGAAATCTCCTCCTGTGTTCAGAAACAAACTAAGGTCAAGTCTGGCTGCATGCACACTCGCTGTGAGGTCAGGGTGAGAAGTTGTGTACAGATCTTTACAGAAATATTCGGCGTTCATTCCGAGGAAGTGGAGGGACCTGGAAGAAACTTATGACCTGGTTAGAGATGATGAAATCAAAAGAGTCTGCACTGGAGTCTACAGCCTGAATCAAAGCCATAAAGATGATCCCATAGACCAGTGTTTCTCAACCTTTTTTGGGCCAGTGTCCCCCTAGCCTATATCCAGGTCCCTCACCGCCCCCCACCAAGCAATTTATAGGATACTTTGGACTGACTATTATTTTATTATTAATATTACTATCATTATTGTAGATGTTTTGCATTTTATGGTTGTTTATTTATCATCAAAAATAATTTCCCAGAAAACAAAAAAGCCATGAGAATAGAAATTATTTTCACAGGTGTCTACGAAAAATGCAATGACTGGAAATTCGACTTAAAATTGGTAGACCTAATAGCAGCCAATCAGAGTGGAAAAAAATATTCTTGTTCTTTGCCATTTTGTAGTTGTTAAATATTCCACAAAATGACCAGATATTTTATCTGGTCATGTACAACAATGGCAGTTTATTAAACTTTGATCTATTTGCAAAACGAGTGAGCTCTGCAACATTAAAACATGGATAGAACTGTAACTACATTAATCATAGCTCTTCTTCTCTTCAGTGTTTGTCAGTTTCTGGTGGTGCAGCTCTGTGCTGCCTTCAGGAGAATGGGACATCAGAGTATCATCCATAAAACTTCACCCACATGGCATTTATTGTTCAAACCAGAGCTTTCAGTGGAAAAACAAAAGTTCCAGATCCTTTTAATGCCATACAAATATGAGACAGAAACATGGATTATATCTTTATATTGACCTGTCTATTGATTTATAGATTAATAGTTTTACTGGACAGAAATTACAAAGAACAAATCTGGTTCTTAATCAAATCCTAATGAGTCAAATTGAAGGTGTCATGGAGTCATCAACCTCATGACATTAAAATTGATATGAAAAATAATACTGAAGAAATAAATATATCAAATCTAATTAAAAACATAAATAAGTGATCAGTTATTTACTGTTATGGTCTGTAAGATATATTTATTCTCAGTATTAGATATGGTCTCAACAAACCCACGGCATTTCAACAATATTATTTTAGTTTTTATCTGGAAATAGTGTCTGTTTATTCTTGTATTAATTATTGCTCGAAAGGTCTTGCCATACCAGTTTATTCCTCTGTATTTACTTTAGTTTCTTAGTTTGTTCTTCATTCATTTCCATTTAGTTTCATTTGATTAGTATTATCCTCTCTTGGTTTATTGCTATGTCCACTTTAGTTTCTTTCCTGTTGTTAGATTTATTTCATTGTTTATTGACGCTCACCACCAGTAATCTTCACTCATCACCTGCTGCACCTCCTAACCATCGTGTTTCACATCATGTGTTGATTTTTCACTGTTCAGCGTCTGATTCTCTGTTTTTATGCCATAATTCACATCTAGTTCGTTTTATGTCCCGCTTCTCCTGTTTCAGAGTTTTGCGCAATGTGCGCATCATTTTTTTTTTTTTTTTTCTTAACCCCCTAAGGTTTAAGGCGGTCGGGAAATGTATCGATGGGGAAAAGGCAGACTGACATAAACCTTTTAAAACAACGGAAACAATTTCTGCATTCTGATTATTGAAATTTAAAAGTGCTGTGTTGTTCTATCACCCCCCAACGCTATAAAATGAACGCTCTCTATCGTGGTATCACCCATGGGGGGATTTCTTTATTTAAATGGGTTCATTTTTCAGAGGGATACAAAGTGAGGGCATTGTGATTTTAGTAATTACATGTTTATAAGAGTGATTTTCTGTTGTCCTTCCATGAAAGCGGGCAGCTTTCAAATGAAAATAAAACACTTTTTAATATACGTTACTGCTTTGATATGATCACAGCACTGCCAAAGCATATGTACAAAAATCCTCAATAAAACATAAAATATTTGAAAATCAGACACGACAAGTGAATCACAGCAATGTCATCAGCCCGTGTAAAGCTGAACTGATGCGATGAAGCTAGTAGCAGGAGAACGGAGCTGCGCCATGAAACTAACAGAAGCTAACAAACACTGAATGGAAGAAGAGCTGCCATCAATACAGTTGCAGCCAAGCATGATTTAATGTTACACAATACAGTTTTACCAGGTTGCTCAAAGTCTAAACTGGTATTGTTGTGCATATAAGGTGTAAAGTTTACCAAACGCCCCCCAAAGGCATCCCAGCGCCCCACTTTTGTAAAAATTTGCGCCAGCACCCCCTGCCGTCCTCTGAACGCCCCCCGGGGGGCGGTACCGCCCATGTTGAGAACCGCTACACTAAAAGCTCTTGTTTGCACAGTAAATGCCATGTGGGGGAAATTTTATGGATGATACTCTGATGTCCCATTCTCCTGAAGGCAGCACAGAGCTGCACCACCAGAAACCGACAAACACTGAAGAAAAGAAGAGCTATGATTAAAGTAGTTACAGTTCTATCCATGTTTTAATGTTGCAGAGCTCAGTCGTTTTGCAAATAGATCAATAGGCTGCTGCCATTGTTGTACATCTTTTATCTGGTCATTTTGTGGAATATTTAACAACTAGAAAATGGCAAAGAACAAGAATATTTTTCCATTCTGATTGGCTGCTGTTAGACCCACCAATTTTAACTTGAATGTTCATTGCATTTTTCTTAAGACACCTGTGAAAATAATGTCTATTCTCATGGCTTTTTTGTTTTCTGGGAAATTATTTTTGATGATAAATAAACAACCAAAAAATTCAAAACATCTACAATAATGATAGTAATATTAATAATAAAATAATAGTCAGTCCAAAGTATCCTACAAATTGTTTGGTGGGGGGCGGTGAGGGACCTGAATAAAGGCTAGGGGGGCGCTGGCCCAAAAAAGGTTGAGAAACACTGGTCTAAAGTGAAGGTGTGTGTTGTTTCAGCCTTTAATTCACATCTAATGCTCAGTGTGACGTTCCTGGAGCTCAAACACTTTTCCCTTCCAGTCAGTGATAATAACCCTTTGCACAGCCACGTTTACCTTTGTCATGTCAAAAGGTTTTTAGATAAACATGTCATTTATTTCTCTTTTCCTTCCAAGGCTTTTTGTGACGTTTTAAAGTGGTTTTGATCGATACTTTTTCAGGCTTTCTGAATGTCTTTTAATGTTTCTCTTTGAACTTCAGTTCTTTTTCTTTTTTTTCAATCATTTTCAGTCTTTGAAGTTTACCTTTTAGGTTTTTAAACCACTTCACTTTAACAAGAGCTGCTTGGTTTTTTTCTAAAAAAATGAATGTGTATATTTAGATGATCACTATTTGAATAACTTAAGGGGTCTATTTTGCAACAATTATAAGAAAATATTCAAGAAAATCCAGTTGCATTGACCCACATTGAAGAATAAAAACCAAACTGTTTTTATTTGATCTTTTAAACAAAATATAATCTATTTAATTCAGACTGGCTGTAGAATCCAAAATGACAGGCTGGGAGCTGCAGAAAGGTTTTATTTGTTGCTGTCTGATGTTATAAAGAGCAGATATTGACGGCCACTTTCCTTTTCAAATGCAAGGTGAGGATGACGAGGAGTAACACGAGAGGAAAATTGTCTGAGATCCTTTATTCAGATAGCTTGCGACTTTTCCGCTCCGTTTCCCTCCACATTGAGCGCCCTTGGATGTTGTTGTTTGTCTTCATTTAAGCATAAACTGTCAGCTAGATCATTCATACGAGAACCAATCAGGAGCATCTCGTTACGTTTGCAAACTTTGCTACGATGTCGTTAACATTTCTGTTGAGCTTGTTTTGGGGTGTTTTTCCTGGAAGAATTTTGGATCAGAAACTGGTTTGAGGATGAGAAGATGCCAGAAACAGGTCACTGGTATGTCATAGGCAAGGTTTATATTCTAATCTTTCAACCAGCAGGTAGGGCAAAACCCACAAACATACATAATTTACTCAGAGATAGAGGACCAGAGGGTAAAGCTGCATGAGAGCAGAGTTAGTCATTCTGTGCAGCCTGTGGGCTTTAGTGTGTAAGTCAAAGGCAGTTTCTTTATCTATGAAACAGAAGTAAAAAAAATGAAAACATATCTGATGAATGTACGCCTGCAGCTCCACATTACGTTAAAAAGGCTCTTCACCCAGCCATGAGGGGGAATCGTAGAATCTGAGGAGTCCTTCTAAAAACTTTCTAGCATTAGGATCCTTTGCATTTTTTCCCCTCCAGAACTGTGACTTTTAAGGAGTTAAGATGATCACAGGGAGTATCAGCCTCTCTCCAAACAGCTTGACCTCATCGGCGTCAGCCAGGTGTGAAGAGAAAACCCTCCGGATCCCCAAAGAGCCTCATTCACATCTAATCCTCTGCAGGCTTGAAGGTCACATCCTCAGCTGTAACGGAGCTGGATGTCAGAGGACTCCGACCGGCGGTGTTAATCATTTTGTCGAAATGCACCGGAGAGGTAGACCAGACTTTCAACAAAGTCTGGCGATAAAAGATTCTTCTGGGATGAAAGCTGGACAAAATTTTTGTCTTTACAGACTTTTAGCACATAAATCAGCAGTGGAGATTTTGCAACATGACTCTTTTATTTCTAAAACTGCTGCGGAATGTGAAGGAAAGGAATTGATCAACAGCAAAGGAATTTATTTTTTTGTTCATCAAATGTATTAATTTTTAATCATACTTTGCTATTAAATGTAATAAGTGGGAACATGTACCGCAATCCCAGGTATGTAGAAATAACCACAATGCCACACAGCTTCACATGAAACATTTCAAGGACTATCGATGTATTTGATGAAAAGTCTGATGTGTATACATGCTTTGATTGTTGTAAATTGTTCTTACCTCTCCCAAGGCTTTCTTACAAAACATTTTAATCCAATTTTTTTTTTTTTTCAGTAAAAATCTGTCACTCTGCTTCGACCCAAACCATTTAGATAGCAAGTCTTCCTTTAACAGAAAAAGCTGCTTGATTGATTTCAGGGTCAGCACTTACCTCTTTCCTTGTTGTCACTGCCCATTTGTAGAAACATCATGTTCCTGTTTCCAACATGTCTCTTCCCTGTGTGTAATTCTTTGGTCAGACTTCAAGAAAGATTAAACCAAGTTTGACAACAGGCATCATAACTGTAGAAGAAATGGACGGGACGTAGCTACACTACCTCCAGTCTCTTAAAACAACATGTGAAGCCAATTATACCAGAGGCGTCCAGTTTTTAAGAGAACATGGACTGTGTGCATCCATCTGATCCAAAGGTGTAACACTGCGATCACAATCCCCAGACAGGAAGAGGGAGCTTTTGACCTACTCTTTTCTTTGTACCCTGTAATCACGTTGCAGCAGGAAACGACAGTAGGCTTTATTTTCATCCACTCATCAGCACTTGCTTTCAAACACCTCTGCCTTCCTCCTTTAAGGCTACATGCTAATTGGTACTTGCTGTGGTAGAGGGAACAAAAAAAAAATCTCACTGTATTTGGATTTCTCACCAAGCAGAAAGGAATATTATAGGGAATGTTTTTTGAGTTGAATCTTTTTCATTATTATTTTCTATTATTTTCATTAACTACTTGAATAGTGGTACATTTTCATTCAGCGGAGGATGCAGCAGGAGATATTTATCGTCAGAACTATCCTAGAAACGATCAGAATCAGCTTTCTGAACACAAACAATGAATTTGACTTTGGTTTTGCTTTTTCTCTGAAATAACATATTTAAATATATATATATATATATATATATATATATATATATATATATATATATATATATATATATATATATATATATATATTTAATAAGAACATTTTTCTTTCTTGTAAATATGTATGCATACTTTGTTTTTACAAACGAGGAAGGCAAGGTCAAATCCGTGCAAATTTACATGGAATCAGTCAGGACACTCTGCTATTTGTCCATCAGACAGACATATGGCAGCTTGTTTTACAAATAAAGTCCTGTAGTGCTGACTTAAAGATAAAAGTCTAAACAGTGAGTATCCAGGATGTGTGGGGTCTGCAGCGATATAATCTGCCCTTTTCCTGACCTAAGACTTACTCAAGTCTAATAAGTTCTTATTCTGCTAATAAGTTCATAGCTGAGCCATTCCAGGAATATTTCAAAGCAGGTTAATGGATCTACCCACCTGAGAACCTATTGATGGTTCAACACCACTTATTTTCTTATACAATTTCTGGAAACATATGAAGTGCTTATACCTGGACTTCAATTATACATGTCAAAATTAGCTAAACATGAAAAAATCTATTTTGCCTGTCATAAACCTTCAGGCCACCAATTTACTCAAAGAAGGGAATAATTAAGCAATGCAAATACATCTGGAAAATAAAGTCTGAAATAAAACCAGTTGGATTTTATAGGCACTGCTTTATTTTGTCACAGTGTATTGAGTTAGTAGTCACAATACAACATGAGCAACATTTACAGAGAATGATATTGCACACAGATATATGACCGACGCTTTAATATGGCTTGAGTTTTATGAGATTTTTAGCTCTTTGCAGATCATTATTGCGATGAATGTTCAAGTTTCTGAAGATGCTGGGCTGAAAATTACAGCATTTGATTTTTTTTACGATACTTGCAAAGAGGAATATGAAACAAATGCCATGATATGCTGTAGTTTCAGAGTAGCTTTAACATACATTTAAAAACTTTCTGCTGGCAGTCATCATTTATACAGTTTTTAAAGCCTGACATGGAGATGAAAGCTTGTGTTTCTTAAGCCGAGGCAAAGCGGAAGTAGAGTTGCAAAAAAAGTGCAATTTTCACGGTACAACAACAATTTTGATTATATTGTGATTTCAAATAAGTTGGGCATATTGATGTAATGTGTTTTCATTTAGTAGTCTAATTGAGATTAGCATTTAAATCATTACCAGATTACCGCTGTAGTTTGGCTTTATGTCACAATATGCAAATGAATACACAAAACAAAACGGTACCATGGTTGGAGAGAGGTTCTGCAATGTAACCAGAAATATTTTTGTGCATCATCATGATAAGCAAATCTGCTCCAAATTGTAGGTACAAGATTTGATTTGTTTTATTTTTTATCAATTTAAAGATTGTAAGATTTACACAACAGCAGAATCAAGGACTGATCCCGAAAATACCCATAAAGTCGCTTTTTATCAGTTTTTAATTACGTTCCACCCTGACATCCATACAAGACTTAAACTCTTTACCATCTGCACATAAATACAGAATTTAATGCATTGCCTGTGTTTATATAAGGCATATAGTACTGTCAAGATCAGCATTAGCACCATCTGGACCAATTACTATCCAGTTGAATGAGCCATGTTTGGAAATATTGTTTCTGTTTGTTGCATTTGTGATTTCTTATTATGTGTGTATTATTGTCTGAACTGAGAACACACAGCCTGTTTTCTCTTTATCTTGTGGGAACATGTTCCTGTTATCTCTAGAAAGCATCTCATTTCATCTTGTTGAGAGAAACAAAGCTTTTCTTTATCAGCTAGTGAGGAACATTTTGTCTTATTTGGAGGAAACAAAGCTTACTTCATCTTATCTCCATGAAACATCTTGTATTTTCCAATTATCTCCATTAAATACCACGTTTAATTTTGTTGTCTTGCCGAAATAAATGTCTTATTATTTCTCATGTCAAAATAACCTGTTTAGTTTTGGATTGTCTTTGTGTCAGCAATGTTTTATCTCATTTAGAAGAAAAAATGCTAAAAATAAACCAAAAAAACACTTTTGATTTAGTTCTATGCTATAATACAGAAAATAATTGTTCAGTATTAGGCCCAGCTGAAGAGTATTATCCTTCCGTCAGCGGATGATCTGTCCCTGCAGGCCACAGCAGTTAACAACATTTTCAGGGTAATCAGTTGGCAGTATTATTGTCCTGGTTTCTGATATACAAACAATTATTTTATTTTCATTTCAAAATAATTTACTCCTCTCATAAGAAAATAAGCCTTTTAAGCTTGCAATAACTTGATAACAAAACTGTATGTTAGCTAGTATTAAATTATAAATTCCTTTGAGAACAAAAGCAAATATTATTTAATACAAGAGTTAATTTTTAGCAAAACAAATGTAGTTTTCGCAGGATACTGCAGAACATCACTCGGTTCTACATGTCATGCTTGTTTCTTGGAAAAGTGTTCTCTAGATAAATATGAATAACACAACAAGCTTTGGCTTAAACTAAGAAAATGTCCTCATGTGCAGTGGTAATATAGTAAACCCTGCTGCTGCAGAGGACTGTTGTTCAGTCTGTGGAAGAAAATCAAAAAGTATAAATCAAGCTCTGTGCTGCATGGATAAAATATGACTTTAAGCCTCATTTTTAAGGCATGCCATTTAATCAGTTTAGTGTTAAAGCTTAAACCAAATAAAGTGCAATGGAATGCAAAGGGATACAGTGAGTGAAATGAAGAAACCTGTCTTTAAAGTTTAAACTGTATTTTTAATTAACTTTAGTTTAGATGCTCTTTTCCTGATTTGTCCACAGTCAGCTCATGCATCACGTATGCAAATAAGATATCTGATTAATGAGTTGTGCAATATTCATTTTGACTAAAAACATGAATGCTTGCATAGATGCCAGTATATTCCTAATTCGATATCTCTGTTTCACTCAAGAACGTTTTGTCTCAGGCAACATGAATAATGTTTCAAACCTTTCATATTCTGATTTGATTTAATCAGAATGAATAATTTATTTTAAAGATGGACAAATCTGACTTTTTCTTTGCTCAGTTTATAAAAATTTTCATTTCTGTCCTGTTACCAAATATTTTTGTAGTTTAGAAAAAGAACAATAGTCATTGATGGCTTTCTGTTTTTTGTAAAATATGTGAAAGAGTTCAGAAGCTTGGAGACCTAACACATTACCCAAACCATGCAAGGTGAGCCCAGCAGTGATTGTTCAAGTCTTACATTTGTCCAAATAATCGTTTTTTTTTACTCACACATTGTACAACACTATCAATGGCTGTCAATGGCTCCAAAACTTACTTAAAGTCAATAAAAGGGAAGTGGAAATATTCAAAGTAGGCTGCAGTCAAATTTTCTCTCCGTCATTTTGGTTCAGGTATGGCTACAGCAAGTTATCCCTAGCAAACATTGAGGAGGAACGTTTTAGAGGTGACTGATTGGTATTTTCAGTGAAGTGATCTGTGGACATCAGAAGGCAATTTAATGGAGCAAAGGACACAATATCATCACACAACCGGTAATTATCTTTGTGGTTTGGCTTTTGATTCCTTGCAGAAACTATCTCTCTCTCTCTATGTGTTGTGTCATCTTCACTCAACTTCTGCTTGTTTCTTTCCCTGAACCTAAGATTCTGCTTGTAATGTATGGAGGGAAATGTATTTGAAATGCAGATGATTTTTGGTGGCTGGGGAGAAATCTGGCCTCTTCATCTATTTACTTCCACAGAGCTCACCAAAGTTTCCTGTGTAATAAATAGCCACATATGCAACGTATTGACAAAATCTATTTCTTTATCAAATATAACAATAGGTATAGTGGTTAAACTCATAGTTACAAGTTTCCACAGGTAGATGATGGACAGATGTCATTATCCACCAATAGTGCTTTCCTGTTTTTAAAGGACATGACTCAAAATTATTTTTGTCATGAAACTCCACTTTAAAATTATTTATCTGGTCAGAAAATAAAGTGGAAATGCAGATTTATTTCCATTTTATGTCATTTAAACAAATAATTTTTAGGTTATGTTGCTTTTAATATAATATTTGGCCATTAAATCCCGATTTACAAAGTTTAGAAGCATTTTACAGCTGCGTGTCTAAAATGTATTCTAAATATTTAAAATAAATTATCATTAGCTTTAAGCAAATAATGAATTCTCACTCTTTGATAATAAAACAATTCATATTAACAACGCTTGAAGTTCCATTACCTTAGACAAATATGATTAGAGCTCCTGTGCAACACAAAATCCCTCATTAATTCTGCAAAAATGTTGGTTGGATTTTGGTTTATAAACCAAAAATGTGACAACTGCTTACTGTTGTCACCTTAGGATGAGTTTGTGGGGAAAATGAGACAAAATGTCACCTGAATCTTTTCATGGCTTGATATCCTCAATGTCTGCAATGACTGAACACCTTTTATGTGTAGGGAGGGTTTTTTTTAAATCACAAAGTGGGAAAAACTACAAATTAGTGTTTTACATTCTAAGATGTATGAATGCTTGAACAGCACTGAATGCATATAAGACAAAGCATTCTTCTTGTGATGCCAACTTTTTGTCTCTCAAGGTACGTAATTCATTTCAGAAAGATGAAGAACTGAACTTAATCTTTCTGTTCTGCTGCCAGACTCTCTTCAAACTAAAAACAAAAGATGAATAAATGGAAGCTGTGTAATCTAGAACACCAAACTACAAGTTCATTGAAGAAAATTCTTACATCTTTGAAGAAATTACACCCTTTTTTAAAAATTCATGCATTTGAAGGAGAAAATGATCCAAACAGGTATATGTTCTCGTAGACAATCTGCTACTAAAAGCTGCCGGTAAAACTCTATTGCTGTGCTGAAGTATGGGACAATGTTGCTGCGGAGTGCTGTAGATGCCACAGACCTGTATAAAATGATGTGCAGCTTTTTTCATGAACATCTTCGGTAAGAAAACAATCAATTTACAGCTGGAAAGGTTAAATTACCAGCTGGTGTGTTTGCTTGAACAGGAATGAACTCAAACTTTTTTTCTTGCAACATATAATACATGAAAGTATAAAATCTGCCTGCCATAAAAATAACCATCATCACTCCTGACAGTCTGCAGTAAAAACGCAGAGAACAATTAAGTTGTATTTGTAAAGGTACGATCCCTGACTATTCTGAACAAAATTAATTGGCCATTATTCAGATAAGTTACTGGCTTTTCAGAGAAAAATTAAAGAACTTATCTTCAAATTATAGGGACAATATCCCTCAATTGCAGATGCAAAGTGTAAAGCATGATATCAATGCACAGTAGCAAAGAGAAAATAAACATTTGGGCTATTGTATTAAAGACTGATGGCAATAGTTCCTCTGTGGAGACTGGAGTTTTACATGTGCAAACACTTTATATCGTGGTTAATTTCACAAAAAAGATCAGCCTAACATTGATGATTTTTCCTGCTTATTGTACAGGATCAAGATGTTGGAGCTGTTATCACTAATATGCCATGCCTCTCTGCAGCCAGGCCCATTATATTATCAAAGCAAAAGTTTGCAAAGTTACTACTAACTAGTCTAAAAGCAGCTGATGCACCTGCAAATGTTAAACTCCAGCTGATTTCAGTTATAAATAAACATTTTTCTTTTATAAATAAAGATAAGCAATCCAGTAAACTAGATTAAAAAGGCCAAAAGCAGTCGGAAAAAATATCCGCGAGTAAGAATCAATCTTGGAAACCCGAACGTGCATCCTGTTTTCTCTCCAGGCTCCCGATCGGCAGTCGTCGAAGCAGCAGAAGAAACTGGCACAGTCTTTTCCATCTAAGCAGTCGTAGGCGTAGTCGTCGTCCTCGTGATACGGAACAATGTTGTTCATCTGCAACAGGGACGTTCCAGGTCGGATATTTACCATGCTGGGAACTCTCTGCTGCAAAGAAACCACGGTTACTTTCACTGCTCAGTTTAGGAGAATAAAACCAGAGCGAGTCAGATAAAAGGTATATGATGGGTATCAGTTTGTACCTGTGCGCTGTTGTTGGCTTTGGACTTCTTGGTCTGCCGGTTGCTGGTGAAGTAGTGTAAGGTCCCATACTCCATGAGAGCAGCAAAGGTAAAGATGAAGCAGACGGAGACAAAGAGATCCATGGCAGTGATATAGGAAACCTTCGGCAGAGACTTCCTGGAGATGGTGCTCAGAGTTGTCATAGTGAGAACTGTAGTGATTCCTACAGAGGAATAAATACAGGAATTAAAAATCAGACACATGATTATTTTCGAGTCTTTCAAAGTTTTTCTTAGGATTTTGGCTGTATTTTCCTACAATTAAAAAAAAAAAATCATGTTTTCATACTTTCTGTCAAACTGCATTATGAACAAAGTTTAGGACTCAGAAGGCATGGTTGTTAGGACACTTTTACAAAATCCTCATGAATTTGGTTGATGAGAAGGTTTCTTAGTTTCTTCCCCAGTCAATTTCAGATAGGCCTGCTTTCTGCTTCCCCATCTCACTTGATCCTCATTTACTAATCATCTGTCGCTTGTTTGTCTTTAGCTTTGTCAGTATAAATACTCCCTAGTTTCTTTTGTTCATGTGTTCAGACTGGTGTGCATTAGTTCCTATGTCCTCCAATTAGATGAATGGTTGTTGCATTTAAATCTTTAGTCACAGATGAACATGAGACTAACAGTCATTTTTAAGTTGGGGTCATTTATCATCTCCAAAGACATTATCAATTCTAATTATTTTTTAAACAATATTAGTACCAAGAAAACCACAGATGACCTACCAAGACAATCATTTAGCTATATTAAAAGAAACAAAAATTTTGTTTTTATTTTTTTAAAACATTATAATCAGTTAAGATTAAGGACAGCTCGATAACCAAAGCAAATATTACATGTGGGATTCCCCAAGGCTCTATTTTCAGATTATCTATACGTGCCTCTCTGCTAATTGTACGGAGTACCACAGGACCTCTTATCAAAATTTTCCTGGTAATGCAGATTCTTTTTTTTGTGCAACCACATAATGGTTCACTAAAATCACTTGGTGTCTATGATTTCAATGAGTGGACGAGTCAGAATTTCCTCCAACTTACTGCAGAAAAGGCAGAAGTTATAGTTTTTTTCTTTTGGCTCCAAAAATACAAGATTAATCGATTGTGGTTTGTCATTTTGCTTTATTTGCTCACAAAGAAAGAACACTTGCAGGACCTCAGTCTGGTAGCATGGCTAAACTTTCAGATGGTAAAATTTTGTTAAGATTTCCAACCTAGAGACGTCCGAGCTGGGACGGCGTCCTTGTTAATCCAGAAGGACACCCAGGACAAGACCACTATCATGCTGCAGGGAATGTAGGTCTGAATGGTGAAATAGCCCATCCGTCGACTCAAGTCAAAAAATATTGTCATTATGACATATTCCCCTGAAACAGATTAAGAAAATTAAAGATGAAAGGGGGGTTTTCAACTTAAAGCAGTGGAAAACTAAAAACAGGAAGACGATTCTGTCTAACCTGACTGAGTGTGTGCCTCATCGGTGGTATTCCTCATCCCTACAAAAGCAAACTGGTAGAGTCTCCAGTAACGCTGGTCAGCCACCTCCACTGCCCGTCTCTGCCACCGATATGTGATCTCGTTTTTTGGGTAACCATCTGCAGAACACCCCAAAAACAGATGAAACAAAAGCCTGCCTCATTCCTACAGCATCAGGTGTTCTTCAACGTAGCTCACACATAGACTGTGCAAGAAAGACGGATGTAGCCACTGCACCTTAACCCCTTCCACTCATCTCTACATTTGGTCATGGCCATCAGTGTCTCTTGGCACAACCCACTATGGAATATTTCAAAATTTGCTTTGGGCGAGGTTTTGCTTTTATGCTTTCTGGTTTAGTCTACTTTAAGTAAGATAAGCCATTAAAGAGACTGAAGTTATGGGATGTTGTTCCACATTAATGCAGTGGAAAACAAATTAGCTACTGTAAATCAGGACAAAAGAGGAATTGTTATTCTTCTCATCAGTTGGAAAGGAAGGGCTGTTTTTGATCTAATAAAGTGGCAAAAAGTCTTTCCTATTAAATCCTTTCTAAAGAGCAAGCAAGTTCATAAGCACATTTAGCTGCTATGGCACTGAGTGAACAGCAGATTTATTTTGTGGCGGGCCCTAAAATGAATCAGACTTCTGACTGTGACAACAGTATTACAAAGAATAACCCATACATGCAAATACTTCAGTTAGGATACCTAATGCAAAAAGGCATCTCTCTGTCACCTACATGAATTATTTACTGTAGAGTGAATAAAATCAAGATTGTGATCTTTGCTTTAAATCAGAGTGGCTACATCCTTCCTTTACAAAGTGTATGTGTGGTTGTTATTCACAGGAAACAGCATCAGGGCAAAGAAGAGGGAAGCATTCAAAATGTCACTGACCTGCTCAGTCACAATAAATTTCTACAAGTTTGCAAATTATGTTTGATTTCAAATAGTCTAAACCACTTTTGCGATCCAGTGGGCACACCTTTTTGTACCCCCACAATCAGTAGTACTATGTGGAAATATTTGCTTCTCTTTTGGTAATTGTTTCTTGATCCTGTTTATTAGTTTTGAGATTTTAGAAATTGTCTTAAAAATGCAGAGTGACACCTTAAACGTTTTAAAAGAGCTCACCTGAAAGCTCTGGTTTAGGGATGAGGTGAAGAACTCCATTATCAGATGGGAACATGGAGTGAAGCTCCTGCTCCTCTTTTTCAAAATTACTTGATTGAGGTACTTTAGGCTTCTGATCAATAGTATGCCACCTCAGAGGGAGACCCAGTACCCACTGAACAAATCTCCTCTGGTCTGGGAATGCCTTGAAAGATCCCTGAAAGAGCTGGAAAGGGATTTCTCAGTTTCCCTTCTGCATCTATGTCAATTTTTACTCTGTAATATTTTATGTTTTCTAAACAGTTGGCCTTTTTTTCTGGCTTTTCATTACCGTGATAATAGACTTTCAGGAAAGGTCATTTCTTGGTTTCCTTAGAGACCAAATATTACGTTGGTGTAAAATATATTTTTTTTCTGAAAACCATATCCAACTACTACTGTACTGTGACACAAAAGGTCAGTTTAGGCTTGAGTTTATCACAAACTCATGCTGATTCGATGACATTTCCTGTGACTGAACTGGCTCTGACATTTGACATAAACTCAGTGGAACATTCTTTGTATTTTCCACTGGTGTGTGGAAGATTAAGAGCATGATAAGTCATGAGAAGCAAAAGCACAATACAAGAGACAAATGAAGAATGACAGACAGCATGAATCAGACTGGGGAAGGGTGCAGAATTCATTAAGTCTGTCAGCAAAATGGTAGTAGGTGACCTCCTCTTTCTGCTGGTGGAGCAGATGATAGATTGGTACAGCCTCAAGCAGATGGGCTCTCTGGCAAGGAGAATGAACACAGGTGTTGCAATCGTGCTAGTCCCTTGTTCTAGGAGAGCTAGGAAGCTGAAGTCAAGATGACGGGTTCGAAAATGAGAGAATGTTATGTTTGACAACCTACAGCTCGAAAACTCCAGCGGACACGAGTGCTCATCCATTGGAAAGTTATGCAGCTTAAGGTAACACTCCGCATTAATAGTCAACCTGATAAAACAGAATTGTGACAGAAGAAAATCAAGTCTCAACATTCCTTTGTGAGCTTGTTTTCTCACTCTCTCTGAAACACCAATAAAAAAGACAAATAGATCATGGTTTGACAAACTGGAGTTACTTTAAAAAGAAACACAGATGTGCACACTAAAGCTGCACAAACAACAAATATCTTTAGAGTTTACATTAAATATGCTAACAAAATCAATTTGAAAAAACTGGCCTGCAAGTGTCTTACCTCAGTGTGTACATGACTCGCCCATTACTCCACAGCCTCAGAAGTCGGTTAGGAGTTGTGATCCAGTGGGCATCAGATTTTCGGGAATTCCTGAAGAAGGTGTCGGGAATCCAGATTTTGCCTACCATGTTACTGTTAAGCATGAGCAGCTTCATCGAACTGTTGAACTTCAGTCGGCTGTCGTACCATGTTTGGGCAAAGAAGATGTCAATGGTGTATTCCTGCAAGAAAAGTTCATTGCAAACAGTGGTATCCATTTTCCAACTCGTTTTCAGTATGCATACATTGCTTTTTCAATTATCAGAACTTCTTTCACCACTTTTCAGTTGCATCATGCTTGTTGAACAGAGACACATCTAAGACATGAAAGACACAGCAACCCTATAATAGTTCAAATTGCTGAGGGACAATGGATCAGAAGTTAAGGGCTCAAACCCCAACTGTCCTTGGGACAGACTCCTCCCCTACCTCGCCTGCTGGTGGTGGTGTTCCAAGGGTCCAGTGGCAACAATTGATTGACAGCCTTGCTGAGTGTCAGTTTGTCCCAGGGTAGCATTGGCTACAATGTAGCTTCCTACCATCAGCGTATATGTGAGCGTGTGTACTAATGGGTAAATGACTGATTGCAGCATAGAGCACATCAGATATAAAGCTACTGCTAAAGTGTTACACAAGTGCAGGTCATTTACCATTTACTAACAGGATCATGTCAGGCTGCTTAGCATGCACAGATAAATGCAGAGTTCCATTCACCTTTTGGCAAAAGAGGAGGAAGGTTTTCATGTCATCATGGTCTGGACTTAGAAGAACAAACTCCAGGAGCAAATTTTATTGGTTCTGCCCCAATCCAACCTGGCCAGATTGATCTCCATTAGCAGATTTTGTGTGGCTGTCCCCATCTTTTGTAACTACTTCAGGTGTAGTACAAACTGAACCAAGCCTTGTACTGCAAGCAATTCAAGCAATTCCATAGCAGATTGCAGTCACTGGTTGGACCATCACTCCAAATGCCCAACAATTAGCAATGAGTTTTTATTAGGCTGATACTTCGGCTATACATATTTGTTCACCTCTTGGTAGGTTTGGTCAGATAGTTGTCCATCTTGATGGTTAATCCAACTTTTTAAAATAATTAAAGATATAAAAATGAAAACAAGCTGCAGCTAAATTGGCAGCAACTGCCTCACCATGTTGATGGGGTCCACTGGTCCGATGCTGTTGACATAAACTGCTGTTTCAATCACTGTCGGCCGCACTGGAACATAACGTGAGGACATGGATTTACATGTAATGCTTCAGGTTTCTGTCCTAAAACAACCAAGCTCACAATAACAATAATAACACTCATTACAATAAATAGAAGTAAACTTTAAATATTAGAAATCTTGTTTGAATACTGAGAGCATGTTTCCTCAAATGCAGAAGGTGTTACGTGGAGATGAGAGGATTTTTTTTTCTTACCTCCGATGTCAGGCCGCAGTTTGTTATCGTAGCCCTGCAGCAGTTTATTGAGGATCAAAGTCACGTCACTCTCGTAGACCTTTGGCGATAACACCCAGGTTTTATTTATGGGCACATCCTCGTAGTCTTCATCTTCCTGTTTACTGGGCCCAATGGCTGAACTGTGAAGAGGAGAGAGAGCCATAAAACATCAACAGATATCCAGAGATTCCCAAAGTTTCCTCTGGTGATTTAGCTCTCATTTGGCTTTCATCGAAGGAGAATGAGTGCTTGGTTAATCTTGTGAACTGAAGGTGAAAATTACTGTGCGAGGAAAATCAGGCAGCTATATGCACCTTTTAAACCTTCAAAGGAAAGTAGAGGTGATTTCTGGCCAGATGATGAATCAGATCACATGGACATCACCCATCTATTAGACTGAGAACCTTGACAAGAGCAGATCCTGGAGGTATTTAAGCTGTGATGTGTTAGAGCATATGCCAAACACGTTTTAGTTATACTCTGATGGAACATCTCGCACACATCTAACAGATTAAATCGGCTTTGATTTCTCATTTAACAGTTGACAGGCTGCATACATGTTTTTATTCATTAAGCTGCTTATTCTGCTTTCTATAAAATATATATTCTTGGTAAAATAATTGACTCTGCTTCATTTAAATTTTACATATAATAAAATTTAAATGATTGTGTCTTTGTCGGGTTCTCAAATTGAGTATCAAGCTTACAAAAAGACACAACACATTTCTCACTATTATGTTTTTGAAAAAGCCAAAATGTGTGAAAATTGTATAGCAATTCAGGAGGAATAGCACTTTGTAGTCATCTGCTGTCTGAGTTTATTAGGTCCCTCACATCATTATGGAGGAATTTTGACTCATGTAACTGCAAAGCAAGTCCTTCACCACGGTGCTTAAAAGTGCTTAAAACTGCGGCTGTTTTTATTATTATTATTATTATTATTATTATTATTATTATTATTATTTTTATTTGTGAATAACCATTGTTTAACCAGAGTGGTGGAAGCCAAATAGTTTGGAAGTGGCCTGATAGCTAACACAAGATATAGAAGCTGAAGAAATGCAGAAAATCAAATACATTTTTAATAGCAAAATACAGGCTAAAGGGCTCACTTCCATTTTATGATTGTAACATTATGGCAAGAAACCAGAATGTTTGCAAACTCAACTGTCAACAGAGGTGATGTAATGAATAAATTAAATCTGCAATAAACATTGCTGTGCTGCAGATGTAAAACATCCATAACATCTGTTTGCATCAGTGATGCTTCACCCTCGAATGCCAACATTTCAGAACTTTGGACCAACTCTAATATATGCTAAATCATGCTGGAATTCTGGATTTAAGAGTAGGCTATACAGACAAGCTTGTTTTTAACAGAGGATTTATAGCAGTGATTTTGTTTTTGTTGTTTTATTGCTATATGAAAAATTGATTTTAATCTTCCACCCATCACATATGCACGCAAATTGCTCAAATCTGTAACATCATGTTCCTTTTGAATTCAATGTGATTTTTTCCTTTGCTTCTAAAATTAGGATCAACCTGCCACTTTTTGACACAAATATGAAGTTTATTTTTAGGCCAAATTGCAATTCTTAAGCAAACAGAAGAAGTGTTCTCATGTAGTGCACCTGGACAATATTCAGAGCACTTCACTTTTTGCACATTTTATGTTACTGTCTTATTCTACACTGTATTCCTTTGGATGCCTAAAGTACATTTCACAGTAAAAATTATGAGTTTTCACTTATTTAAATGAAGATATGTGATCTTAGTATGATTTTTAGTTTAAACATGAAACCTGTATCAACAGAAATCAAAGTCAGGACCCAGTTTTACGCAAAAACATACTTCACTTTAGACTGTTGTTTCACATACATCTGATGTATTCATCACATACATCAGACATCTGTTGTTTACATATATCTGTCAACTTTAGTAACATTGTTTAGACATGTATCAATAGAAATTATGGCTTTTGGATTCATGTCATACTTTAAAATCCAGCAGAAACCCACAGAAACTGTGTTCTTGCAATATTTTTGATACTTTTATATAACGGAATGTGTTTCTAAACCATACAAAGTAAAATATGTCCAAAAATAAGAAATGGGCTTCTTGTAACTCTAAGCAGAAAAACCCTAAAATGAATCCAAGGTTAAACGTGAAGCTTTAATAACATACCAGGTTTTCATCCCATGTGGATAACTGGTTGTCTCATTGTTTCCTCAGAACAAACATTCCCTTTAATTGTTCCATAGATTGTGCTGTGTGAGGATGTTCAATATTGCTGGGACTCCCCAAGGGCAAAAACCAGCTTTTAGCTTATAAAGCATAGTTCTGACCTGTGCTTTTTTCAGCATCGAAAATAAAAGATCAGCAGTTTTTAGCTCTACACACACACAAAAAAAAAATAGATGTTTGATATTGGTCTTGTGTTTGCACAATCAAAGCGCAGGGTTGTGTCAGGTTGCATGTCAAAGGAAGGGTGCTTGGATTCAGTGCACACAGCAGCACTTCTGGAATGCAACTTAAACAGAGCTATAAGCAGTTTTATGTGTCTGCTATCTGATGAGTCCTGCTGTTTCTATTACAGGCCGTTCCACATGGTCGAACTCTCAGCTTGTGCCAAATGACGCTGCTGCTGTAGTTCCCCGCTAATAAACACAGACCTGATACTATAAGGATCCCTGCGGACCTGGCGTTCAGCCCGGGATTTAAGCTACTGTTTCCGGAATCATTTCTGGTAGGCATGATCTCACCCATGGCACAGTGACCTAATGAATAGATACATATGTCTGTGTAGTCACCTTAAGGCATAAATGATGTTGTGATAGGGATACGACAAAGATCTAAAGTGCTGATCATAATCTAAACATAGACTCATAATAAATCTACACCTTTATTAATAAAAGAACTAAAGGCAGGGTAATGGAAGAGTGAAAACTAGAAAGCAAATGTTAAAACAAGAAGAAAAAAAATAATACCATGGATTAAACAAATGAAAGAAAGGTGAGGGAAGAAATCAACAAATACAGCAAGCCAATAACCGTAATTATGAAATTACAAAAATAAGTCTAAATACAGTTTTTGCCATTTCTAGCCTTCATTTATGAACAAAACTTCTAGATGTTTTGACACATCAGGATAAAACTAAACCATCATTCTCCTATGGCACGAGGAATAAATACATTTTTTAAAAGTGTTCATCAAACTTTGATTTCTCACCGTAAAACACCAGACTGATGGAAATTGTGAGTCTCATCAGGCTGCCTGTGGTGGATGCAGATTTTATTCACACCCCAAATAAAAATTACACTCATAACAAGTTTAAATCTGTTCTGACCTCATCACTGTCAATATGACCAACCATGCCCTTAAAGTGTTGCTAAAAGACAACAGCCTACACTGCTGCAGACATTAAGAACCTAGTAGTATTTTCTCATTATATTTGGGAGTTTTCATGGGGGTGTCATTAGAGGCAATGGAGCTTGATGTAGCCCACCAGGGGCGCTGCTTTCAGCACTAAGCTGCAGCCCCAGTTCAGCTCTGATCCTGGAGAGACGTTTAACTGATTGCTTGGCAGCTCTTTCCGTCTCTGCTTTTCCTGTTCTGACTCTCATTGAGCTTAAATCAACAACAGTTGCTCCGCCAAAACTAATCAGAAAAGCTGTGAAGAAACGAACTGCAACACTGACGGTTTCATAAATCTGTTAAATCCACAGACAGGAGTTTGTCGTTTTTATGTTAATTTCCTTACTGTCTCACAACCTGAGCACTGCTGAAGAGACACATAACATAGTTGGCATTTGTCCGTTGTAAGCACATTCAGACATTTAAAATGTGATTTTACATTTTTTTAATACTTTAAATCTCTACCTAACACATTTTGTCCATGAAAGACATCTGGAAATTTTAAGAGTCTAAGTTTAAGTTGAAAGCAACAAATATGAGGAAGGAGGATAATAACTATCTTGATATACAAAAACCATCCACAAATATTATGCAAAGTGATCAGATGCACTAAATAAAAACCTTAATTTAGCCATCAGCTAAATTAATTTCTACGTCATTAGTTTTTAATGAAAAAATTTGAATTAGTATAGAATACATGAAGAAAACAAATGCACAGAGAGGTATGACATTATGCAGAGAGGCTTTAAACAAAAAGTTTAATTGTTGTAACAGACATCGTTTTATTTCTTAACACCTAAATGTCCCAGTGTGTTCCGTTGGAGCCATAATCCCAAAATTAATGGATCATTTCACCATGAAACCGCTATGGCCGAGTGCCCTTCATTAAACTATTGACAGATGAGTGAAAAGAATAATAGAAAAACGTTGTGTAATACTCAAACATCACTGAAATGTTCAAATAACATTAGGAAAAAAAACAGGTACAATATTTTCCCATGAAAACAGTAAGTAATACATTCAACCACGATGGCCTCTATGCAAACTCACTGCACAAGACTACAAGAAGGAAAATAAGAATGTTGAGGATTAGTCAGTATAATACGGGAGAAACACACCATCATCATCAATTTTTTTACAAATCACTGCCCTCACAATGTTTGGAAGAAAAATAGTTCTGCACCCCACCTAAAGAAAAAGCTATGCCAAAAGTGAAGTTTGCAGGTGTGGGCTGCATTCCAGTAGATGGGTTTCATGAAAACTGAGGGAAGGATGCATGGAGAACTGTACTGGAAAATTCTGGATTTGAATATGAAGATGATACAAGCACTGATTTCCAAATAACAGTACTTAATGCGCAAAAAAGGAAACTTTAAAGTGGTTTCAGAGAGAGAATAAAACTTTTAAAATGGCCCAGTCAATAACTTGACATTTATCCAGTTTTTCCACAACATCACCAAAACCTCCAAGATTTGGAGACTGTTTATGTGAAAGAAAATCACACCGGAGCAACGCATACGGCCAGTTTCTCATAAATTTAAACTATTAAAGTTATTACTAATAAGAGATTCCTCACAAAGCAAGCTTCTTCAAAAACTTTGTCATTCCAATTTTTTACTCAATTTGCTGACTAATTTGCTTTGATTTTTGTGTGTGTGAGAGCTTTGGTTGTTACCAGTATCTATTTATCTTCACCAATGATATACAATATGTTTTTAATTGCATGTGCACAACTTAGATCCTAATAATTGTCCAATACTGTTAAAAACAAACCATTAAAAGTCCAAAACTGATGCTTTATTCACAAATAATAAGTTCTCATCCAAACTGTTGGTGAGAGAAGGTTTCAATTTGAGGAGTTTGGTAAAAAAAAAAAAAAAAACTTCTCCAAGAGGCACCAAACATTCAGACTGTCAGGCAATAACTGGCATCTTTAAACTGAAAAGTAGCTGAGACTCTTGGACTGCAGCTGGTAAATGATGCCATGATGGATCATGGCTATGAGATTTGTGCTTTTATCACGCTTGACTGGATTACAATGCCTCGTAAAATCCACTATAAACACACACACACACACACACACACACACACACACACACACACATATATATATATATATATATATATATATATATATATATATATATATATATATTTCAGCGTGCAGAAATAACAAAAATGACATGTTTGCCGGCAGAGAAATTCCATGTTTTTCTTTTTATAACTTGAAAAGAAGTCCCTAATCTTAATAGTATGCGTTAAGTGTATCTCATGCCACGAGCTCATACACATTTTTGAACAGTGAGGACCAAAATCACCCAATCTGCAAATCTCAGGTAGATAAGAGAAACACACACACACAAACGAAGCAGTCAGTCTCAAGAGAAAAAACATCGTCAGATTTTTAAACTCCCGAGCCACAGCTCTCACAATTATCCGCTGTAAAAAAAAAAAAAAAAAAAAAAAAAAAAAAGCCCACACACACATACACACACGCATACACACGCAAAGACACCTTCTGCGGTCATTTTCACCCCCTCTTCCCATCACGACGGGCGCATGGAAGCGACTCACTCACCAGAGACCGAGCAACGCGAAGAGCAGCCAGGGATTCATGGCTTTGTCCCGCAGTGCCGAGAAAAGCTGCGACTTCATTCCGCAGCTGGATCCGCACAGATACAACAACTGTGATGTGAATAATAATTTTTAAAAAGCAGCTGTAAGAGTGAGAGGAAATCAGGTTGATTCTGTCGGTGGATCAGGGCTGAATGCAGAGGATGATGGTGAGGCATGGATCCATGGTGTGTGTGCGCGTGTGTGTGTGCGTGTGCGTGCGTGCGTGCGTGTGTGTGTGTGTGTGTGTGTGTGTGTGTGGCGGGGAGGAGGATGGGGAGCGCAGTGAGTGAGGCTGCTTTAGTCCA
This sequence comes from Poecilia reticulata, assembly GCF_904066995.2. Lineage (NCBI taxonomy): Eukaryota > Metazoa > Chordata > Actinopteri > Cyprinodontiformes > Poeciliidae > Poecilia > Poecilia reticulata. The sequence goes on from NC_088851.1 coordinate 20,299,480, forward strand.
TCTGCAGTGCTGCTGTGACAGATGCTGTTCTCTGACTGATGTCGTTAAGAGAGACGTGTTGTAGCGGAGGAAGATACAGCAACATAACGAGTTTATGTTTTTATTTTGTTGTAGTTCCTTTGTAGGAACTCTGTCGCTGTGCAACTCGAAATATGATTGAGTGCCTTGCTCAAGGGCACACTGACACAGTGCACTTCCTTTTTCGCTTCATGTTTTCGCTAGTTACAAATTGCGTCCCAAACTACTGCAAAGTCATAATGTAGCTTCTTCTTCTATTATTTGTGACACGAACAGTTTCAAACAGGTTTTAAATCAGTGACGACGTTTGTATTTATACATTTTACAAATTATGAATCTACTTTAGTGGGGGGAAAGCCTTTCAACCTAACATTGACGTTTCTGTAAAAGTAATCGCCCCCTGGTTCAGACATGAAGTATCTATAATTAACCACATTTGTTCGGTTCACTGGCCACACCCACTTACAGAAACAAGACATCACTTAACCCCCTGTGTAACGCTTTGGCATATCTCATTTAGTGATGCCACATTGTGCCTAATCTATTTAATTTACATACAAAATATCTATGTGCTGTATACAAATGAAGAATCTTTGCTTTTTGGTCACTGCTTGCGAGCAAAAACTAATATTGTATGTAGATACATTAATTTATTAAGGGGCAAATAGAATCAGTCCAACCACATGAAGGAGACTTAAAGATCATTGAAATCAACACACCATGCTCTGATCGAAAGAAATTGAAGAACATATGACAAACAAAGTCTGCACAAGTTTAAAAATCTGTTTCTAAGGCTGTGGGATTTCTGGTGATATGTTATCCTCAAAGAGGGCAAATATTGAACAGCATGAATCAGAAGTGGCTGATTGATCAAAATGACTCAAAGAGCGAACTGAAGACTCATCCAGGAGACTCATCCATAAGAACCCAAAACAATGGATAAGGCACTGCAGCCCTTACTTACCTCACTTAAAGTCAATGGTCAAAACTGAACAATAAAAATACTTTTTTGCATTTTTGAATTGGCAAAAATGTTTTTTCCTAGATGTTTAAACTTGAAACATATTTCAAAAGACTTGCAGCAAAAGAAGATTGTACGACAAACTCCATAACAACATGCCTCCAGTTCACATTTGCAGCTGTAAGGATATGAATTATTGCATTTCTGAGGATGCAGTAAGAAATCAGCCAGACAGGTCAGAGATAAAGGCATGGAAATGGCTGACTAATCACAATAATTATACAAAGAAATACACTAACACACAGGGGGGGGGAAAAATCACAAAACTTACCACCAGAGACAAAGGTCTGGTCAGAAGATGTTTTTTCACATGTGAATGCAACTTATTTTCTCAAAATCTCTACAAGAGATGAAGTAACTTTAATAATCACACTAAGAAACACACACTAAATGGGAGGAACAAGTCCTGGGATGAACAGATCTGTTTGATATTTATGTAAAAAATAAATAGTGAATCATTGGTAATGTCACCTTTTGTTTTTTATTCACTGTTACTTTTCAGAATGTGACCATGGCCACGTTTCTGTGTTCTGGAGACAAAAGTGATGATAGTGAAACCTTAATGTGGTCCTTGGAAAGGGATTGGTCAGAAGTGCTTTTCATTGAGCAGCAGATGGCTTTCTCCATCATTTAGAGCCTCCAGTTTAACTCCAGTGGCTATTGTTATAAGAGAAACTCAAAACAATTCTGGTCACCCACATAAAAATCTGCTGAAATATAGGCAGAACATGAAAAGAATACCAACTTTATCTTTTAATTTGATTTTCATTGTACTTTTTCAAGTTGTGCCATCGTGGACACCCTATTTACTGCAGAAAGATTTTCTTCCGGCATTCCAGCATGAGGCAATAAAAAACCTGCATCTCTCAGGTTGCAGCACCACATCTGTCAAGTTATTAATATTCATGATGTTTCCTGTTGTATGGAAATGTACAAACATTGCTTCTAGATGATAGTTTCTGCACTGCTGTAGTTGTTCTGATAAAAATCAACCTTCCTCTTAGGCTTTCCTGGAGATTACTGTGAGATTATTCTCTGTTTGCATTTCCTTCAGGCAACATTTGCTGACAAATGCAGCAGACGGCCCTAAGGTAACCAAGGAAGGGGATTAAGCTCACATAAAAAAGGGAATTGTAGGGAGCCTTGCTGATCATTGCTAAAGCTATAATTATATATATCTGATCAGAGTAAAGCTGTTCTGCAGGGAAAACAGCTAATCAGAGAGCTGCAAGGTGGCATTTTGCTTTACATGCTGATTGTGTCGGAGAAACAGCGTGTGACCAGAGCTCGCTATTAATGCTAATGTCTTTTTACTGCCTTCAAACCATGGAGGCAGGTAATTAATGTGCCAGTGAGGCAGAGATGTTACTGACAAAAACACATTAAGTCTGACACTTTGAATTACGATAAGCGGCTCGGTCTCCTCATTTAAGTAAAAGGGTTACCGTGAGGGTACAGTTAAAATCTGGATGAAGAATCCAGGTTTTTACATGAAGGGCAAAGTAGAGAAAATGCAAGCAATCCATTTAAAAAATATAGCCAACATTGGGTTGTTCAAAAGTGATTCACTTCAGCTCTTTCTCGAGGATCCGAAGGGACATGTAGTCCCTCTCCAGGGTTTGGACCCGCTGTACGCCCTCTGCAAGAAATCAGCCAGACAGGTCAGAGATAAAGGCATGGAAATGGCTGAAGCAGGTGTAAGTTATGAAGCAATATCCAAAGATTTCAGGAATTTTAAGCATCTGACAATGGATGTTCAAAGACATGGCCATCTATTTAAACCAAGAGTGGATGGACTTTAAAAGGATTGCTCACAGCTGACCCTCCTCACAATCTAACAGAGCTGTAACAGTTTTGCAAGAAAGGACGGAGTAAAACCGCAGCATTCAGAGACTCATCCCCACAAACTCCATGTGGTGATTTCAAGCAAAGGTGCAGCTACTAAATACTGATGTCAAGTGGCTGAACATTTATGCAATATATTCTTTATTTTTATTAATTTAAAAGTTGTTTTTTTGTTTTTTTTTGACTGAATTGTAAAAGCAACTAGAAAATTCCTGCAGAAATTTTAAAGGGGCATGCCAAAGTGTGCCCGTCGGCTTTGAGCCAGCGTTATGTTAAAAATTTGCGTTAATGCTAAAGAAAGCTGCAACGTAGTCAATAACCTGTGGAGAGGCAGAAGCATGTTGACTAAGCTGTACTTGTACCATTCATTATGTTAAAATTAATGCATAAGCTAAAATTAGCCAGTATGCTAATGTTAGCCTAAATGCTGGCAGTAGCATGTGGAGCAACAGGACCATGTTGTTTTAATTTTACTGCTCCATTCAGTATACATGTGTAATAAATGAGAAAATTAGCTAATAGCTAACTTTAGGTAAAAGTGCTAGTACACTAGTCAACGGAAGTGAAATGCTAATGTTTGTGCTAATGTTAATGAACTGCCTTGCTGCGCAAGGCAGTTCACTATCCTGAGAAATAAATAACATAAAAAAAGCTTATATTATTGCACCGCCTACGGCGGTGCACTAACACGAGAGGAATATGCAGACTTTTATTTTGAAACTTTCAGTTAGCGTCTTTTTAACTACCACACCGATTCATTGTGTTACTGTAGTTTGTTTAAACCAGTCACATAAAGCACAAAAGAGGAAATACCTGATGTGAAAAATGCCAAGTCTTTTATTTTGAAACTTTCAGTAAACTTCATTTTAACTACCACACCAATTCATTGTGTTACAGTAGTTTGTTTAAACCAGTCACATAAAGGCCAAAAGAGTAATGACCTGATGTGAAAAATGTCAAGGCTTTTATTTTGAAACTTTCAGTAAGCTTTATTTACAATAGCTTTACAATAGCTTTTTTATTTACAGTGGATTACACACTAATCCAATGTGTAACTGTGGTTTGGTTAATCCAGCTATATAATGCCCCATACAGCAAGCAGATCTAAACACCAGCTCATCCCTATGTGCTATTTGAGAGTTCCGCCATGTTGTAGTTCTGACCTTCAGTCATTGTAGTTCTAAAGAGCAGCTCAACTATCGTGTGAGTGAGACACAAAGGGATAAACAGATTCTAACGGTTTGAAGCAGTTAGTTTATCTGAACAAAGCAGTCCAAACATCTCCATCCTATTCAGGATCTATTAGAGTGATCCGAAAACCGTGTGAAGCATATAGTCAAGGGGGCTCAAATGCTAATGTTTGTGCTAATGTTAATGAACTGCCTTGCTGCGCAAGGCAGTTCACTATCCTGAGAAATAAATAACATAAAAAAGGCTAATATTATTGCACCGCCTTCGGCGGTGCACTAACACTAGAGGAATAGGCAGACTTTTAATTTGAAACTTTCAGTAAGCTTCATTTTAATGACCACGCTAATTCAATGTGCAACTCTGGTTTGTTTAAACCAGTCCCATAAAGCCCAAAAGACCAATAACCTGATGTGAAAAATGTCAGGGCTTTTATTTTGAAATTTTCAGTAAGCTTCATTTTAAATAGACACACTAATCAATGTGTAACAGTGGTTTGGTTAATCCACCAATATAATGCCCAAAACAGCAAGTAGCTCTACATTCCAGCTCAGCCCTCCTCTGTAATAACTGAATGATCCGCCATGTTGTAGTTCTGACCTTCTGCTCTGCCCTCTGTATTAAGGTGTTTCACCATGTTTAGAACTACAGAGACCTTGTAGGCCAAACCAGCAGTTGCCATAGCGATCAAGCCTCTGCCAACTGCTGTGTGTGTGTGAGAGACACTTCATGTAACTTTGAGAACACCCAGTCACTTTTAATGAAAAAAGCAGTCTGAACGACACCTTCCAGTTCAGGAACCGTTAGACCGATCCAAAAACCGTTTGAAGCGTATGAGAGGGCTACTTGTCGTCTCTGATAGTCCTGTGATTCATATCTGTAGGTCATTCACAATAATTGCACTGATGAGAGAAAAATGGTGTGTGGTGAGCTCAGTAATTTTTCAAAAACCTATATTAAACACTGAGGAGGAGCGTCAGTTGGTCATGTCCCATCACTTTGCTCTGAAGCACCTGGACAGAAAACCGTAAGCCCTAGAAAAATTTTTAAAACATTTTACCGGAGCAGACATGCGGTGCTATTTCCTGACCAACTTTCATACCAATAGCACAAGTTTTGCGGCCATGAGAGCGATTTCAAAATTGTTTTTGGGTCAAAATTCCACTCTGTTTCTCACTCTAAAAAAGCGGCAGTTGGTGTCAGTTACACTCTGCGCTTCGGCAGTTGGAAATTTCGCTCGTTTTTCGCTTTTTACGTCGCCATCGTAACTCCGATCCCCAATAAAAATAATAGCTCACTTGCCGGGATTGAGCCGCACGTTTTGATACCACTTTTGTGGGTCGGCATGCAGCGGTACGAGCCGCATTAACGGTAACGGAAGAATAATAAATTATTTTTATAATAATAAAGAGACATTCTATTGGGTGTAGAACAATAGGTGCCTGCCATGCAATGCATGGAGGCAGTACTGACTTGCTTCGCAAGTCAGTACTGCTCTCCTTATGCATTGCTATGGCATGCCCCTAATAAAAAGGGCAAAACACCCAAGGAGATGAACACCTTTTATAGATGATTCCGCTCTCAGGGCCTGAACAACAACATGTGTGACTCTTTAAACCTCTTGAATCTGACCTGCAATCACTACATGGACCTTTCCACACCTCCGAACGTGAGGTGTAGCTTCTCTGATCCGAGTTGCCAGCTGCAAACTGGGAAGCTGAGGCAGTCGACCTTCCGGCAGAGGGGGCGATGGGGCAGAGATGTGATGAGTAAAGCGATGAATGTGGACATTTGTGACCTCTGGCTACAGCCAGACCTTCTGAAAGCAACCCCACCTCCGAGGCGAAGACCCTCTGCAGAGCTCTGAGCTCTCTATGAGTGTGATTAAATGATCTGAGCCACGGCGACAGCTGAGGCGTTATCTCTACATGGCTTCTCCTTGTACATCTGCAGTATGTATTTACTGCTGTGGAGAGAAATAATGCACTGTACAGGTTTTAAAGTGAGTTCTGTTCATGAGTAGTGGTTGAATTCCCTGGATGCGAGGCCAGCAGGAAGGATAAGGTGATGTTTGTGCGGATCAAAGCCAGGTGGAGGGGAAAGTGCAGATATAAGGGTAAATGTGCTGATTTGTTGTTGATGTTGCTCTGAGATGGATTACAGCGCCTTCAGCTGCAGACACTCAGCAGTTAATCTAAGCGTCAAGGATCAGGATGTCATGGTCGGAATAGTTGTACATGCTGTAATGTAAAAATGGATTTAAAGATGCGTATTGTGCAGTTTTTGGCAGCAAGGTGTTAAGAGAAAGCATTGCTCAGTTGGGTTCATCAAGTTCAACTCTCATACATTTGAACACTCCTGAGCAAACATGATTTAAAGTAGAGGGAGAATGTTGGCCGAATATTTATTTCAATCTAAGAAGTATTTCTGGGGAATTGTAGTGAATTGAAAAAGGAACACCTCCAATAACCTCAGGCTCTTTTCTTCTGATGAGGTTTAATTAATTAACTGACATGCTGTTATCAAATTAAAATAATCTTTTTAATTAAGCTTTTTTAGCTTGAGTTCCAGGCTGGATTTATAGATGTTTTAGCAGAAAAAGATCATTATGATTTACTTATGGTAGAGATGTGTTCAGGTCTTTGATCATTAACTAAAACAACACCAAATAGGATTGATTTATCAAAAAGACAGTATGGAAGGAAATTCTTAATGTGACTTTAGTTGGGTTTTTTTTTGCACAGTAAAAGAATTTGGGGTCATTTCCAGAAGCAAGATTAAGTTGAATAGCTGTGTGATCTCTATTTTCTCAAATGGCACTGCCTCAAGAAATGTTCATCGATAAGTGATAGAACCAGATGAACACGAGATTACTTTGGATTACTTTTCTTCTCTGCAATGTTGAATTGGATTCCCAAATCCCAAATTAGCTTTCATTGAACAAACAAGAATCCTTACCTGTACAGAAAAGGGCAAAAGTACCACATGGAAAATGACTGTTGTTCACACACAATTTAATGAATGATGTATCACTAAAAGCACATATATATGTGTGGATTTGGAATGTATCATGGTAAAGACCCATGTGCTTCACTTTGTTCACATGGGTTCCACACATTTTCACATTACATTTTCCACATTTTAAGCCATGTGGAAAAAAATATGTATCTGATACACATGATATGCACGTGATACATATGAGGATAACTTGTGAAATATGTGAAAGCCCCTCCCGACCCCACTGAGGGACAAGGGTGAAAGAAAATGGATGGATGGATGGATGGATGGATGGATGGATGGATGGATGGATGGATGGATGGATGGATGGATGGATGGATGGATGGATGGATGGATGGATGGATGGATGGATGGATGGATGGATGGATAATTGAAATATGAATTAATTATTTTTTTGGGGGGAGATGCATGGAAATGTAGGATTAAGAGAACGAGAAAGTTACACATTATTTCAAGAATGTAATTCCGGCAAAAATAACATTTCCCTTTTACCAAGATAAAAAAATGAGAAGAAAAAAAAAATCCAACCTGAGTTATTTGCATCATCTTTATTACAGAAATATTTAGTCTTCTTTGAAAATACAACAGCACAAAAAGACTTCAATCTTACAGAGAAAGTTTCAAGCGTAAATAAATGTGCAAAACAAAATATCTTCACTCCTCTAAAATACCAATAAATTGTAAAGTATCTCAAAAGCACAGTGTTAATATAGCTACACATATAATAAATGCACAAAATTTGCTTTCAACAAAATGTCATTTAAAAGGATTGCAATTTTACACATACATAGTATTCAACATATTTTAGTGCTAACACAGTGTTTTTTTGTTGAAGGGAATGTTTAGGAGAGTAAGTCCTTCTTATGTGCTACATGTTTTTTTATAGAATAATGCCAATAAACAAAAACAATAACACCACAAAGACAAACATCGAGACGGCGAGTACAAATTTCATAGAAACAAACACGTGCATCCAATCAGAACAATCTTTCGCAGTACACAACTTAAAACTAGGTTAAGGAAAGATGGATAGCATGTGCTTTGAAAAAGCTACAGGCTGAGCAGTGAGGTCTTAAAGAATTACCAAAAAAACTTTGGTAATCCAAGGCTACATTACTGTGACCCAATGAGCCAACATCTTATTGATTTTTACTACACTTTTCATTTTCTGTCGCCTCATGAAAAAGTATGCATTATACAAAACTAAACTACTAAGATAGCACAGTTGAAGCAGAGAGAAGAGCAGAAGTTACCAAACGAACATATTGTTGATGTGGTGAAGAAATTTCAACGCTTGGTTTGTTCTTATGGTATTTGTAGCATGACATCATTGTTTTCTTCATAGAAAGTAAGGAGGTGACAATTGTATGCTTTGACTTCCATTAACACCCATGTTGGCTGTGGACTGTTAACTACAGCACAGATGTTGGAGAAAAAACCTAGATCATTACATCTAGAAAGACTGGGTCCATGTCATCCCTGCAATTGTTAACAGGTACATAAAAATACAAAAGCCACAAGAGCAGACAGAGGATCTGCAGCTGTGCCATTGGGAAATACTGTGAAAAACGGATTTTCCACACAGATTTTTTTTTTTCTTTCCTGAGAGATTAGAGCATCTTACAGCAACATAACAAAATATTCAATCTTATTTCATTGGTTATCACATCTATAAGTAGCACAGCTTATTTCACATGAGATACTGTGTTGTCAAAAAGTATTTACCCTCTTATAGGTTTAAACTGTGTGTCTTTTTAAGCCCGGTTCTGTTTGAATCTACCTAGTGGTTCTGTCACTGGGAACATTTACAGCTCTTGGCAATTATTCTTTTACATCACTGTGCAGGAATTTTAACAAACTCTTCTTTGAAAATACCTCCTGTAACACAAGGGTTCAGCTTATTTAGCTGTGTTCCTAAATGGTGTTTTTAAAATTGTTGGTTGAAAATTGTTTTCCCTTTGAATATCAGTCTTATAATTGGAAACATGAAAGTGTGAGAAAAAAACAAAAAACAAAAAATCTGTAAAGGGTGAAATGCTATTTTACAGAACTGCTTGTTATGTAACATAAACTACTAGACTGGCTATCTACCTTCACTATAAATATTGATCAGATAACCACAGCAGTGAAATAAAGTATTGGAACAGACACTAGCTGTGCTGCTGTAAAGCAATAAATTCAGATAGAAAAGATGACTATTTTGTAGACATTGTTTATTTGCTGCTATGAGTTAAATGGCTGAATCAGATCTCTGGATTGCAAGCCAAACTGTCAAAAATTCAACTAGTGAAGATAAAGTGTTTGTAATGCTTCAGTTAGGCCTGTTCTCAGCTTTAATATATCCTGCAGGCTGGGTAATTTAGCTTATTTTACAAGCAAGGACACCTGGCATGGTGATGAGGTATTGGGATTACTAAACTCTGGCAACTCCATAAATACTCCTCCTCTTTAGCATTTTTCTGTTTGGCAGTGAAAACTGAAGATGGATCTTCTCGATAATTCAGTATTGGCATCACAGCAACCCATTGTCTTGTCTCACATAAAACTAAGAAACATTCTTGACTGTTTGTAATACCCTTTTTATGTTGGCATGCTGACATCCAAAATGGCAATATAAACATCACTGGGAGATGTGATGTCATAGAAACCCACAACCAGCTTTTTTAATGTGCCTGACTGTGGAGGACACCGTCTTACACCCACAACAAGGTTCTTTTCTTGTCTTACGTAAATGGAGACGAGGACTTAACATTAATTATTAAATTAAAGTAAAAGATTTGGATATGCATTATACCTGACACTGGATGTGTCATTGGATGTGCAGCAAAACACGAAGTCAGAATTTAAAATCCACTGCCAGACAGTCGAGAATTTCATTAAGCACTCATTTGCTGGTTGATTAAGGCACATGCTCAAATTGCCTGAGCAGTATTTAGAAAATAAATCAGCATGTAAAACATTAGTACCAGTGATTTCTACATCTGCAAAGTAACTGTTGGCTTGTTGACTCTGAGCTGTTTTTTTCCAGAGGCAATCATGCTACCTTTGACTATTGTTTCTTGAAGCACAAGATGTCAAGTACTGCTGTTTCCCTGCAATCACTTTCACTTGAAAGAATTTGCTTCCTTGTCAAATCTCTGTTATATATCACAAATTCATCCCCCTTTTTTGAATGTAGAGTTCCCTTGGCTTATTCCTGGAGCTTTTCTCAGGTCAGAAATGACATTCAGTCCCTCCAGCAAGTTCAGGTTCCACTTCAGGGTTCTCTATTAAACAGACGTTCTGTTTAATAGCCTAGGAGGTAACATTTTCTTTACCTCCTAGGTAAAGCTCCTAGGAGGTTGGGAACGAAATGGAACAATGGTGTAACTACTACAGATTAAACCACAATGAACCAATCACTCTAATTTACTATCTGCTCACCACTTGTTAACAAGAAACAAAGATATATGAACCTTCACGCTTACAGAGGAAACCTCCATATGTAGAGAAAACCTCATTCTTTTGGCCCATTACCAACATATATAGTTCATCCACAACTGCATTTGAATCTCTAATATCTTTACGTTTCAACTGAGTTGCAGGTATTAGCTAGCCATAAGCGAACAGATGATTTGTAAGCTGGTTTCAACTGCTTTGCTACATTGAACAGCTGCACAAACTGTAACACAGTGAAGTCTCTAAACCTATTTCTACCACACTTCATCTGAAAGTGTCAGCAGAAGTGAAAACCTATTATATTAAGGCCTGATGTTGGATGAAAACTTTGTTGGATTACTGCTACAATATGCAAACCCTTTCTTTTCCCCCTTTTTTTTTTACAGTTCTCAGAGTACTCATTACTAAGGTTTATAAGGCATATTATTATTGTTAAATTTTCATTATAGTCACAACGACAATGGATGAAAAAAACTCTTCTGTCCTCTGAGAAAGTAGGGGTAGGTATTTCTGTGCAAGTGTTTGACTAAAGTTTGATGTGTGCGAGTTTTATTTATGAACAGTCTCTTTAGTTCACCGCCACCTTCTAAAAACACACTGATAGCAACATTACCACCAGGCGGCGGTTCTGGACCAAATTACAATTGTAACCAGATATTTAAATGCACTGTATAAAAAACATATAACATTTTGTTCTCACTGATCAAATTTGAGTAAAGTTCTTATTTCAGGTCAGTCAGAAAAAGCAAAGTAATTTTTATTTGTAAGATTCTTGAATTACAAGTAAAACAGTATAAAGAGGGACTTTATATTTTTCTATTTGTTACAAATACCTTCTTTTAAACCTAAATATGTAAAAATGTTTCTTATGATATTGTGTTGTAATTCTTCCTGACAGAACCGGTGTAACTGCGCCAGGTTTGTAAGACACTTTTCTCATACACACCTTTTAGATCTGGCCATGGATCTTCTTAGTGACTGAAACCAAGGCTTTGTAATGAACACTCCAAATCAGTAACATTTTCCACTTAGACACTTTATGATTAATTTGGAAACATGACTCAGTCATTGTCTCTTTGTCAGCCCCATTTGCACCCAAACTTTTACTTCCTGGCTGATGTCTTGAGATTTTGTATCAATATTCCCACATAATACTATTTTCATCCCCTTCCATTCCCTCTTTTCTTCCACGTGTAATAATGGACATTTTGATCCTTGGCCATCTTTCCATTTACTGTTCATCAGACAAAAGCACGTCTCCACTAATTAGGATTTTTGTCACTGAGTGTATTTGCACACTGTGAAGTTTGTTATTGTGCTTTTTGAGTTTTTACTTCTTCCTCTCTGAGTGGCCTTGCAGCCCATGGAGTAAGATATTAGTTTCACTGCGGAAAATACCACTATTAGCTACTATAGTCACCATCTTTACAAAATATGTTCTAGGTTTAATTCAAACATTTCACACCACAACATGTTTTCCTCTGGGAAACAGAACCTGACGCCTTCATGAACAGCATAATGGCTGGACATTCATGCGGTTTATACTTAAATAATTGTTTCAATCTGTTTTCCACAACATGACATCTTCAGGAATCTCAAAATTGTACCCGTGGAAGGACCAGACATATGAAGGTCCACAGTTTTCTTGGCTTACTAATATACTTACAAGATATTAGTAAGTACTCTCTTGCTAATATCTTGACTGATTTATGTTGGCAAAAATAAATCAGGCAAAATAAATCTTGGCTAATTTATTTTGGTTTTCACAAAAAGACACAATATGTTTGAGATGTTGCCTTGAAATACACCCTCGTGTGTTTTTTTCTGTTTAATTCAAATGTTGTGGATTAAGAAATGCTCTCAGGGTGTACATGAGGGAGTTTTTCTTTCCACTTTCCCCACATCTCTGAGTGATTTCTGCAAAGTTAACAACTTGAAGCAATTGGCCAGATTTTCTTAGATAGAAAACATTTTACCAATTGACCTAATAAATTGATCTTTGTTTTTGTGGGATTTAACAGGTATTGTAGTTCATTTGAAATCTGTCTATGTGATTGATTGAATTGACTTCATATTTCTGTCAATCAATGGGATTTGTCTATTTTGTAAAGTGCCTTGTGACGGCATTTGTTGCGAATCAGCATTATAGAATTGGTGCTATGTTGGTGCTACAGATCTAAACTGATCAAAAATAAGAAAATTTGGTGAGACAGTGAGAAAAAAATTATTATATATCATTTATCACATCTATCTATTATCTGTACCCACCTATCCTTGCAGGATCCGGGGGTCCCTACCTCCAGCAGTCATTGAGCTGGATTGATAGGCAGGGTGGAGTACACCCTGGACAAGTCACCAGTCCATCACGGGGCAACACAGAGACAAACAGGACAAATAACACACAAACACACACATTTATAAGGGCTATTTAGACTAACCAATTCACCAGTCATGTTTTTGGAATGTGGGGGGAAGATGGAGTACCCAGGGAAAACCCGTCCATGCACAGGGAGACCATGCAAACTCCATGCATAAAAAAACAGAGGCTGGGCATCAAAACCTGTGTTTTAGTGTTAACAACTGAGCCACCATGCAGCTTCCTTTCACACAGTCTATGTAAATATTTGGGCTAAACTTTATATCAATATATATCTGAGTGTGTTTACACAGTATTTGAAAAAATATTCAGATATTTGTGATATAGTATAATCAGATACTTTTTCTTGGAATGCTCATTCCCGTAAACTGCACAGCTCGCCTGATATCATAAACATCTGATTGCCTCATCTTTCTGCTGATTGGCTCCAAGCAGGTTGAAGACAGTAATTTTTCTAAGAGCTTTTGTAAACTTAGTAAAGGTGAAGAGAAAACGCCTCTTTGAACCTGAGGGGAACTGCAGAACCTTATATCCTGCAGCATTTCAGTTGTCCTGGTTTATGTTGTATTTTATAGGACTTCATCATAATATATCTTTAAGAAAAGATTTCATGAAAATTTGATGTGCTCTATACTAATTTAGAAATGTGTATCTATACTGGCTGAAAATTGTGTCCAGTAATGAGAGAAGGTAGCTTTATGTAACCAAAGCTGCTGTAATTAAGCGTTGTTGTCCTGAATGTGTGACGTGTTGTTGTGCTGGGCCCTTGCTGCTCATTTAGCTGGATCCAGGTCCTTGATTACTTTTTCTCTATTCAGGTAAGTGGCCCAATAGACTAGGTTGAAGGTGCCAAACAACACAGGGAACATAATACGGGAGATGCGGTCGATAATGCTGACGCTGTTGAAGGTTTTCTTGTTCTGCTCGGGCTTCGTTCCTCCTGTGATCTTGTTGGGCTCGTTCAGAGTGCACTTGGAGATGGTGGGCAGTGTTGAGTCTTTCGTGATGTTGGGCTTGTAGTTAGCCACAGCTACAGCGTAGGTGTTCTTCTCCTTCTTGACAGTCGCTTCCTTTTTCTTAAGGTAGATTAAAACAGTTAAAAGACATTTTAAACTTTATGAAAAAAAAGGTAGGTTACTTATTTATTAATGAATACAAGAGCTTGGAATTGAATTTTTTGTCTTGATTTGATTGTTTGTTTTTTTTCAATTCAATCTAAAACTAATCTTCTAGTTTAATGGTGTAAAACTAGAAGATTAAGTTGCATAACTAAAAAGTGGAAATCAAAATAAAGCACTTCTAAAACATTTGTAAAAGGAGTTTTGGAGAGGGAAGAATTAGGACACCTCCACACCTAAAACGTAGAAAAGGTACATACATAAATGCAATCACATGAAATTTACTTAGGTTGATTATTGTTATCTAGTATTTTGAAATTGATTTGTCCTAATAAATTATTGAAGTGACATTGAACACTATGGAATAACACTCCTGGAAAGGAGTTTAAAAAGGTCTGAAAAGAATTTGAAATGAATCATTCCACTCTCCAGGAAAAAAGGATTGCAAGTAATGGACATTTAAAACATCTGCCAACATGCTGAGATGTGTTTTTCAAGAAAGTTCGACCCAAGATGTGCAAGATGTGAAAGGGGCAATATCATGTACTTTCCAGGCATATGGTGCTATTTTATAGCACAGTCAAGTAACTATGTTACCTTCATATGTTACAAAAATGCTGTAAATATCAAAAATAATTTAATTGAAATTTGACACCTTGAAATTGGGCCTCTGTCTCTTTAAAAAGCTCCACCCCCACTCTCTATGATTAATTCTGACTACAATATGGGTGTAATGTGTCTGTTTTTGAACCACATTGAAAGTCTCCTTAATGATTTTTTTTTTTCCACGAATGACTGGTTGGACTGGCGCTACCTCAGATTATTTTAGAAATCTGGTTGCACTCCAGAGCCCTTTTAAACATCACTGAGACGGAGCAAATGAAATAACACATGACATTTAATGGGGTGTCCACATTTTTTTTCATATGAATGTATTTACCTTGTCGTTGACAATACTTTTTCCATCCCAAGCCCAGCCTCGCTTGGTGAAGTAGTTAACAGTGGCAAACTCAATGAGAGCAGAAAAGACAAATGCATAGCAGACTGCAATGAACCAGTCCATGGCAGTAGCATAGGCCACCTTTGGCAGAGAGTTACGGGCACTAATACTCAGGGTCGTCATTGTCAGAACTGTGGTCACTCCTGAAAAGAAATAAAAAATTAACTGAGTATTTTATTATTTGGTCTCTGGCAATTTACTCAGAAAATATGGACCCAAAATCCCAACACAGAAGACCCATAGTGTTTATAAAGTTCTGTAACCAAACACCAACATATCATCCATTTCATGTTTCATTTTTATAGTGTACAATTTTTTATGTTTCACAGCTGCAACTTTGTTTCTGTGCTGCTGCCCGTCTTGGCCAGGAAACTTTTGCAAAACAAGATATTTGACCCTAAGAAGAGTTTAATTCACTAAATAAGGGTTTAAACATGTAAATGAATAAAGAAGTCACTGGAATAAGTCCCAAAACAGACAGACACATCTGATCAGGGAGTACTTTGGGAAATCATTTAGAGGTGAAGTTGGTGGTGTGCCACAGATCAAATTGTCATGCTCCCTTATCTTAAGGTTTATGGCTTCATCAATTTTTAGAAGTTGTCCAGATACTGTAAAAAAAAAAAAAAAAAAAAAAAACCTTCACACCATATTTAGCTGTAAAATGTTATTTTCTGAAATGCTTTCTAAATTTTATATCAGATGTGACAGGTTGTGCACCTTCCAAAATATTTCACTTTTGTCTTGTCAGTCCACTGAAGATTTTTTCTAAATCTTGGAGGTAATCAAAATGTTATTTGACTTTTTTTTTTACGTTTATCTTTTTGGTCAAGTTTGAAAGTCTCAAATGAATGCCATTTTTGCAACAAATGACAACACTGACAGTATAATGTTCTAGATTCTCTTTTATCTGCTGGAATGAGTTATTGATGCACTTTTGGAGCAATCTTGATAGGTCAAGGCTTCAGAATGAGGACCATTATATTTTTTATGTAAGACTAAGTTGATTTGTATAGTTTTTTTATATAAAGGAAATAATAATATGAAAACAGATTTTTATTTGCTTTCATTAAAAACTCAGCGATGTAATGAATTGAACTGATATAAATACACACACACACATGCACACGCACATCCCGATATTTATATTGGAATGTGGATGTAGTTATTTTATACAGAGATAAGAACCATTTACTTAAGATAAATAAAATGCCATGAAAATGAATTTATTTTTCAAGTCTAGTTTTCTGTAGTTTACATCCATAAAATTTGAAAATATTAAGTGGAAAATTGACATTTCCACAAGAGAAGTGAGCTAACACTCAAACCTTTATCTGAATAGTTGGTGTTGAGATTCAGACAACGACTGCAGCTGCTGCTGTTCTGCTTCCCTGCTGAGCACACTCTTGTGTAGACACGGTTGTGAAGGGTTTTAATGTGCTTTCTCTTTCATGTTCACTCTCTGCATATAGCCGTGCACATTCAAATTTTTAGGAAGAAATTAAATCGGGTTTAAGCCTCTACATCTCCTTTGCTTTCGATTCAGAATCACCAAGATTTGTGAAGCAATGCAGACATTAAGATCTTGAATTAATCAGATTCTGACTTTTTTTTTTTCACATCTTTTGATGGTCGAGATCTCCAACATGTTTGCAATCTTTAAATCCTTTATTTCACTTAAAAAACAGATTCAAAATCTCAAATACTTACCAAACACAGTTCTAGCAGGCACTGATTCCCGGTTGAGCCAGAAGGAAACCTGGGATAGGATGACTGTCATGATGCAGGGAAGATACGTCTGGATCACAAAGTATCCAATCTTCCGCTTTAGGTGGAAATGAGCCGTCATCACTGTGTATTCGCCTGAGAGTCATAGGAACAGGTTTACATAATAATATATTCATGTGAAGAACAAAGAGGAAAATCATGCAGAAGATGGTTATCATTTATTGATTATAACCTGGTTTTGATATACTTGTATTCACAAGAATACAAACTTTGTATTTGATCTTTACTCCTTGGAGTGTTTGCTGCATTTATAACTACGGTTTGCAGAAAACTGACAGGGCTATTTTCTGCCTGCTGAGTTAAATACATATTGGGATTATCTCCAGCCTTCATTCTTCTTGTTTGCTACAACACTTGAAAAGAAGTCGATTTAATCCCATTGAAAGAGAGTGGGTAAAAGGAAACACTTGAGTAACTGTGAAATCTGAAAGCGAAAGACTTCCAACGCAAATGAAGATATGGTATGGAGATCGCTTTTCCTCCCACCATGTGGTCCACACACAGTTGCTGCTGGATGAGTATACAAAAATATTTGGAACATAAATCTTTATGAAATTAATGCCAAGGATGAACTGGTGAATAAATTATGTTGCCCAAAACATAAAAGTTTGATTAAAGAATGTTTCCAAATTGCACTATTTACCTGAATTTGTAGTGTATAAAAGACCAGACAACAAAAGATCAGACTTTGTGTTCCCAGTACTATAGAAACCAATATAGGAATCACCAGTTTGAGTGTCTTTTGTAGTCTTTGTTTGTCTGATTAGGTGCCTACCAGTGCTGGATTTAATGGTCTCCTTTCCAACAGTCTGTCCAACCAAGTCATACTGGTTGAGCCTTGACCCATCATCTGCTACATCTACTGACTGGGAGGCGTTTCTTGTCCAGATGTAAGTTACCTCTGTCTTTGTGTAGGCATCTGATGCAGAAATACAAACAGAAACCAACAAACTAGTGATTTCTAATCACCACAGCCAAAGACTGAAAATCCATTCATCCATCCATCTGTCTATCTATTTTTTCTATGAGTTTGATTCTGCATATTTTAACACTTACAGCTGCCAAACTTAAGCGGACATGAATGTGAGTCCATGGGGAAATCCTCCAGATGCATGGGACACTCAGCTTGAACTGTTAACCTGGCAAAAAACATAAAAATCTTAATAAAACACATTTGGAAATGTCTGCCGTAAATCAGAAGATATGCATCCTAATGTCACTGGGTATCATAATGAAATTGCAACTGACTGACTGTAGAAAAGATTGCAGTGTAATGTAGATATGTAAACTTTTTATGAAGTGTGGTACAATGATGAGTCCACAAAAATAACTAAATATAACTTCAAAATATGTTACGTTTTAATGAGATGTTGTCATTGTGGAGCCCAAGTATGAGATGGTATAGATAAACATCTGCAGTTGCTAGGAAACAAGCAAATTAGGTGGAAGATAACTGAAGTGAAGCTACAAGCTGATGGGTGAAGTCCTTAAATTAGCTCTATCAGACTGAAAGAACCCAGATCTGTTGCCACCTTTAAGGTCAGTAGATGCCTTTGGCAAACAGATGGAGTCTGTCTGAGCAAACAACCCATACTCACTGGGATACTTCCTGCAAGATCAACAAGCAAGATTGAGCTTTTAGTGCATAAAACTATGACTAAGGAAAACCATTTTGGTCAAATATATTTATGCTTTATAGATTAGAAACTACACCAAAGTAAAAAAAAACAAAACAATGAGAATCTAAGTCCACTGTTAGAATTTAAGAAACGCAACACGAAATGAATCGAGTGTGTCTACGTCTACAAAATCAGGAGTTTTGGCATGCAACACAGTGCCAGAGCAGAGCAACATCAACAATGACCTTTAAGTGTAAATACCATGCACTTTCACTAATTTCAATCTGAACACAGTCAAAAATCTAAAATTTGTTCCAGATGAAATTGTGTCAGTGCTAAGATGACAAACAATTCTTGAAAATATTTTGCACAGAAAAGTTGTATGCTGCATTGTGCTCTTAAATCTCCCTTAACATTTGGAATTAGTACATTAATTTACCAGGGAAGAATAATCTCAAAACACAAAGCGTGGCAATACGTGTCACGGTTGTAGGAGACTGACATTAATGTAGAAGCAGCTCACCACCAACACTCCATCAAAGACAATTCTACCCTAATGAAATGCTTGTAACTTACATCTTCAAATAGAAAAACAGAGGTGAAAAGCCAGGTACCTCATGGTGTAGAGCAGAGTTCCATTCTCCATGATCCGTAAAAGTTTGTTGGGCATGGTCATGTTGTGGGCCACAGATTTCTTGCCATTGTGAAAGAATGTGTCAGGGGTCCAAATCTTACTGGCCATCAGATTGTTGAGAGGAAGGGTGTTCATTGGTCCATGGAACTTCAGCCGTTCATCCAACCAGCTTTGACGGAAGAAGACATCCACTGTGTATTCCTGAAAGAAGGGCAGAGGCAATTGGGTTTTACTGAGGCACAATATTCTCAGCGACCAACAAAGGAAGACCTGCATAATGAAACAGTTTAGCAATAGTAGCGACATGTCAAGAAGCCTGACAGACATGCTGGATCTCATTCAGTTTAAACTCAAAGGTTTGCAACTATGTTCCTGTAAACAATCTAACAATTTTCATATTTTTCAACAGTTATGCAAAAGAAGTAGACATTTTTAGTAACATACGGGTTACATGGACTTTTAAAACCTTTTAGAATTTATAGATGGTCCACTTTGACCCAAAATAACAAACTGCCCCCTGAAATTATAATGTTGATAATGTCCTTCCTGTCCAGTTCTGTCATGGCTGAGCTTAGTGAGATCGCAGCTTGACGCCGTGTGACACCTGGGTGGGTCCAGCCACATCTGTCAGTGTCAAATCCAGCTGTTGCCTGAGGCGAGTGCCATCCCAGGTTTGCATCAAAATCACAGAGACCTTCCCCTCCATCTGAGTGGAAGCTTCTCCAGTTCGCTCTGTTTCCTCTTATTAGTCCACAGTACTTCAGCAGGAACTAACTTTGTTTTCAAATGGGTCCATCAGATCCAGCAGTAACTTTCAGAGACAAACTTTGGTGCAAAACTGTTCCCACAGTCAGAGGTTTTGATTGTTTTATGCAGCTTTGAGAGTCTTGATTTTAAAATATTACCTTAAATTTCTGACTTTTTCTTTCATACATGGTTGTGTACTACTAGTTCTCCAGTCTGAAATAATACTACTAAATGAGGTTTTAATGGAAAAATGAGTTCGTATGGTATTACACGGTTGTCAAAGTATCTGTTATCATCAAAAAAACAAGATTCTGCTTCTAAATCATCTGCTACCAATTCAAATACTGGAGGCATTTTTTTTTCTTAGAGATGACTGAGCATGTTCACAGTTGTTCACTGAGATGAAAAAATATCTCCCAACCGCACAGCTCTCCTCTCTTCAGTGTATATATTGCAAGTATACATTTAACATGCATTGTTTTCCACAAAGCCTTAGCTATGTAATTAGCAGAGGAATCCCTGTGTCACTGAGAAAATGCAGCAATTTCCTGGTTAGCTTTCCAAAGCAACTCTGCATGTCTGCTTTTTGATGAGCTCAAATAAACCAGCAAAGACAAACATCCACAAACAATCATGCAGAAAGATCAGCGGGGGAGCATCCGATCTGAAGGATGTGTATCAGAGCGCAACTATCAGAGACACAGAGAGGAAATACACACAGTGCTGGAGTGCAATTATCTGCTGCAATTTTGATGGAGACATGGGCATGTATTAAATATGAGACACTCTTCTTCCTTTGAAGGTGCAGCCTCGAACACAGCCACTTCCATCTTTGTGCTCTGTGTCACTTAAATATTTGAGGAGAACCAGGTGGGCTCAGAGAATGGCCTCCGATTGTAGTGGAAAGCAAAAAGAAAGGCAGGAAGGATGGCTTTTATGCATTTTTATGAAATGGAACTACAAAGTGAAGGGTCTCCCTGACTTGAAGCCAAATAACTTTCAGCAGTAGTTTCAAATCATGTTATCAGTCAAATCACAAAAAATATATATACTTGAAATCACTGCTAGAATCTGAATCTAAGATACTTCATGTTTTCACTTGTTAAAATGCACCAATTCTTACATTTCATTCCAGGAAGCAATTCAAAAGTGTTGGGATGAGTGGAACTTTGTGAATAAAATCTGCATCCCTGAAATTCTAAGTCTCTGAGGAGCGAAGATCTTCAGAGGGCCTTGACAGAATACCAAAAAACCATTAGAGATATTTGAATGAAATGCTGCATCCGACTGGAAACAAATCCGTTTGTTTGTGTCAGGCTTAGATGAAATCACGCAGCAGATTTGCACCTGGTAAACAATAATGACCGGCCATATATTAATATATGACAGATCAGCAGCTGTGTATCAGAGCTGTTTGGAGGTGGATGTTCAGATATCATTTTAATAACACACTCTAACCTTTGCCATGTCAACGCTCTTCTGATTGGATTGGCTGAGTTTCCAATGGCAACAGGACCAGCAGTACAGGCAGCTACCTCTTTCTCTGTCTGTGTTTCAGTCTGGAAGATTTTATCTGAATGTGAATGATCACATCCAAACAGGCTCAGGAAGACTGGCGGGAGATTTACAGCGGATTATTTGAACCAAAAGCAGAATTTCTCAACAAACAGCTTGTGTTGATTGTGGTAAGACGGTTCTAATAAAGGACACAGAGACTCTTTATGGACTGCACCACAGAGACAATTAACGGTTTGCTTAGGCAGTTAACTCTGCTCGGGCACACTGTTTAGTTTTCTACCTGTGACTCCTTTTGTGATGATTAAAAGTGGAAAAAAAAAAACTAGGTGTTTCATAGTACAATATTAGTGTTGAAAGACTTACCATATCTGTGTCAGACACTGGTCCAAAACTGGTCACGTAGACATTTGTCTTTACTTCTGTCACTCGGTCTGGAAAGGGGAAACAATTGGAAATTCTCAGACAACAAAGTTTCAAAGGTTTTCAACCATCCACACGTCATGCATTCAACAGCTTGAGCAGAAATAAGCCCCCGAAAACAACACAAAAGACAGTGTAAATTGTTCTACAAGTCAACAAAACTCATGAATTTTATTCAGGCAAACTCCCAGGCACCCCCAAATATACCTGAAGTAGTAAAGAGACGGGACTGCTCCACAGATAAGGTCTGGACACAGATAGGACTCAATGATACTCTCCTCTCTATTTTCACTGGATTGTTAGTCACTTTTATAAACTTGTGTGACATTTTATTACATCTATACAACCTTGTTAGGAGAAATTTCAGTTGCCAAAATTAAATAAATCTTTTAAGGATCACAGCATAAGAAGAGTTTTATTACTGCAATCAGTCCACAGTGGTGCTTAAGGTGACATTAAGACTCCAACAGTCTGAACAAAATCAGATTGATAGTCCAATCACACTGCTTTGATTTTTTAAAACAAAATTGTGTTTTTAGATGTTACAACATGAACAGTTTTTCACAGTTTTTCATTTTCTTGTCAGAATAATGTCAATGTCGTACAGTGCTTTGCTAAATTACTCGTACGCCTTAAATTTTTTCATGTTACTACCATCAGCGTTTATGTATTGTGTTGGGATTGTAGGTAATAAACCAACAGAATGGAGTGGATCATTTTAAATTGGAAGTAAATTCTACATGTTTTTTTTCTAAATTAAATCTAAATATGGTGTGCAAATGAAATTTTTAGTTTTTTCTGTTACACCCCGAGCTAAAATCCGGCGTTATCAATTGTCTTTACACGTTACCTAATGGTTAAACTGTTGCCTCCATGAATTAAATCCAATTTTCTTTGCCTTCAGAGAGATGTCAATGATCCCCATTCATCCCTGTTTTTCTGTCTCCAGAGCATCAAATCTTAGACATCTAGTCCAATAAGAGAAACTGTTCGAACCAAATGAGCTCAATCATTCCGGGCCCAAAGTCCACCAGCCCCTGCGAATGTGTTTTATTATTTCCAACCCAGACGGATGTTCTCACTGAGCAAATTATTCAGATTTCAGATACACAGAAGCGTATCTCATTACACTCACAGCTGCAGAGAGCCCAATAGCTTCACCTGTAGGCAGATTTATTTTTAAAATGCTGTCTTTAAAGAGCTGACAGGGGCATGAAGGCATTTTCTGACGGTATCACAGATCCTTTCATTGTAGCGCAAAGGAGGATGAACTGCAGCATGCTCTTCCACCACACAACAGGCATCCTCTCATAATTAACATTTTCATCTAAAATGTCCTTTTTTTTCCCCAATGACTGACATCAGTAGATTCAAAATACTGTCTCTGATCTGTATTACTAATTTGATCTTAGTATCAAATTATTTGAATATTGAGTGTTGTACTAGGGAGACATTTCTTGAGAGCTAGAAGCAGACTCTGATTCTTTATGAGTAATGTTGCTCTTATTAAAGCACCATAGAGTGTTCTTCACTGTGGGCTTAATCTCAGTCAAAGTTAACAAAGACACAAAATCCATCTCAACTGAAATTGTTGCATCAGAGGTGATATGGTAATGAAAAGATAAATAAAGAAAGAAATGTTGGGCATTTAATGACTCATTTTTTCAGAATAAAATTGTTATACATTTGCCACCATTTGTGAAACAAAACAACTGAGTGCAAAAAAAAGATGTATTGTACATTTTCTCTGGTGTACACATAGTATCTCTTACCAAGTTGAACGTTGGCAACAAGATTTTTGTCGCCATCAACGTGTTTTTTGCATGAGACTGTCTACAAATTGTCAGAGCCAGAAAATTTGAGATGCCATTCCAGTAGCTTCACGTTAGCCTAACTTTTTCATTCTAAAACCAGTTTGATGTGAATTATCATTTATTGATTTTTCACCACCATTTTAGTGGCAATGCTTCTTTACATTGGTGTTGAACAGGTCAGTTTTTGTCTCATTTGACTATTAAACTTTTCCCTAGAAGGTATCTGGTTTGTCTGAACTGTTTCTGAACATCCTAACAAATTTCTCTTCATCTGACGACAGCAATTTAGGTCTTCTTCCACAGAGTAAAGTGGCCCAGTCATTGTAACTTGCAGTGTGGGACTCTGCAGTTGTTCAGGAATGGCTCTGAGGGGGACTTTCGATTCTTGTGTAAATGTAAAAATTTCCTTCTTAAAGCTTAACTGAGTTCCATTTTCCTCTGTATTGGTTAGTCTGCTGAGTGCTGTTATACAAACTATTTCATGCTTTCAAAATAAACTCCCAGCTGTAGACAATCTGCTAATTAACACTTTGCAGGCCTGTTGATCTCAGATTTATTTATTTTTTTAAACTTGGGTATAAAAGTTATAGCAGGCCACATGAGCAAGCCAAATGTTTTCCACACAAGTTTGATTAACAGGCAATTTAAAGGTTGAGTTATTTGTTTGTACTGTTTTAAAAAAAAGCCATGTGGCTCTTTCAAAGTAAAGAACACTATCAACTATCAAGCATGTCTTAGGAAGCATCGTGCTAAGGTATGCATAAGCTACATTTTGTCCAAAGAAGAGTCATATTAGCTTGAAATTTCTCCAGTTTCCATCTGTGTTGCTTTGATTTGCTTCTTGCTTCAGTTGCCTCCATCTTACCTCCAAGGCCAGGCCTGAGTCTGTTGTCATACCCATCCAGGAGACTGTCCAGGATTTTGGTGAACGTTGCAATGTCTTTGGAGTTCTGTGTTGAATTACAGGCTGCTCTCGACCTAGGAGAAACATATCTTTATGCATAAGTAAGTCTCATACGTTTAAACAGGAATCTGTAAACACCAATTTAACACAGCCAATATGTCAAATGTCCTGTTGCTGAAGCTGTTAAAGTGAGAAAAAGCTGGATGTCGGTAAAATAATTTGTTTCAAAATCTGATGTGACACGTCATGCACCCTTTGACATTTCACCTGCTGAAAGGGCAAATATTTATACGCTAATAATCTGATGTGATAAAGTATTTAACATTTAAACACACTGAGCCATGATTTCCTGACTCTTCTTACCAAAATGCAATGCACTCAGGCAAAAATTTCACAAAGCCTGGTGTCCTATAAACATTTCTACCTGGCTGTAACTGTTGATGAGGAAGAGCAACACTTTGCCTCATAACATTTTACATAAATCAATTCGCTATTGATATTTTTTTGTAGTGAAAGCATCAATATCATTGAACTTGCTCTAAAAAGAGGACGAGCTGAGGGGGATTTATTATTTACAAGAATTAAACAGGGAATATGTTCTAAACCAGCTTAAAGAGGATATTATTGATTGCAACAGCATGTTGAAGCATACAAAAGCACGAGTATCAATTGTTTCAAGCAAAGCATTGAGATCTGAAACTGAGGGATACATTTTGTTTGTTTCTCTGCTATGGTGATTTCTAAAGTCTGACTCCAACTGTTCAAACAGATTTTCCACCTTAATCTTCACAGAAACAATTGGCATCAATTTTAAAATAATTTTAGGAAAGAAGAGGAGTTTAATATTGCTCTGTAATTCTCTGAATCAAAGGTAGGTTATTTAGCAACTCTTTGGTACATATCCACCACCAAAGAGAAAATGTGAGTTTGTATTAATTAAACCTTCCCAGTCCTTCCTCCTTTTAACATATTAAGTTGAAATGGAGTCTAACCCTTGTTATCATATACTCATAATGAGTAATAGGGTGCTCATTATGGTGTGTATATATATATATATATATATATATATATATATATATATATATATATATATATATATATATATCGTAGCTCTGAATGTATCCAATCTGTAAGAAAAAATTAACAAGGTTTCAGTTTGGCGCTGCATAAAGTGTTGACTTTTAGCAAGACGAACTGAAAGAAAAAGTCCCTCAGATGACGAAATAAGGGGAGAGAATTGGGTAGCAGCTGATACTCTTCACCCCCAAATGGATTTCTCAACTTAGTATTCTTCCATCAAACTTAATGTGCCTGAAAGGGAAAGGAGCACTAATGCAGTTTATATTGAATCAAAACCTGTGACTCAGAAGAGAGTTATATGCTATTCCTTCTGGTGTCATTTTGAATTTTGTTACAATGGTAACTTCATTGGCCAAAATCAAACCCAAAAGCTGGTGCTTTGTCATCACACTTTGGCCTAGAAATTCAGTCGAACTTACACGCAAAAGTTTTGTTTTTGAAGATGAAGAGTGCAGATCAGGAATCAGTTTTTGTGAATTTACTGGTGGAGTTAGCCAAGATTTGAGAGGCAGCCTTCCTACAAAATGCTGCCCATATGTAACATTGTCAAACTGAAGTGAATGACAACTGTCTTAAAGTTACAACATGAATGTATGTTAGACTGGGTTGGGTTGTGCATAGTTTTCTGTAATGTGTGATTATTTAAAATCCAAGGATCAGAGGAGTAATTAAAAATGATTATAAGTTTATAATTATTTCATAATTATGATTTTATAATTATCGTTACATTCATTTCTACATTGGATTTTCAAGATATTGGAAATTATTGCTTAGACGTATCATGCATCTTTCACTTTTCTTTAGAAAAAAATAATAAACTGTCGTCTGATTTAACCAGCTCTATTTCCATATTCTCTATTTCCTGGAAGTTTTGAGATTTAATTCTACAAATCAAATTCTTCCAGCGCTTTCATTAGATGTTCTGGGATTTGTCCTTCATTGTGACAGTTCTCTGAGATTAGAGTCGTTTTCTAATAACTCACGGCGCTCTGAGCGCACGGAGAAACTAAAAGAAAAGAAAGAAAAAAACCTTATCCAGCTGTGTAAGAAACCACGTCCTTTACCTTGCTGTAACTGAAACGCTCCTGTGCGCAACATGCAGGCAAAAATCCACTCAGATTAATTAAAAACGCTCAATGGGTTACCGCCAGAAACTTACCGTGTTTGCCACAGAGCGATGAAGCAGACCAGCACACACAGACGACGCGAGCTTCTTTCTCTTCTCATGACTGGAGCCTGGAAAAATCAGGAAAAAGCTTCAGAGCGCGTTGAGATCTCCTAAACCCGCTTCGTTTCCACTCAGCATTTCGAAACCCAGGGCAGCTCTGCCAGGAACCGAAAGCCTTACCTGAAGCTCGACAGGTGTGCCCGCCGTTGCTAAGGGAAACCGTGATGCGCGTATAGCGGAGATGTGCGTAGGTCTGAAGGCGGTCAGAGATCTTCCATCCTGCCAGACTCTCCTCCAAACAACCGAAGCTGAAAACGAAAACTGCGCGGGGAGAGAGGCTCCCTGCTGAGGAAGTCTGTGCGTGAGAGCGCGCGGCTGCGCACGGTGAGCGTCCTCTGCTCTGACGAAGCCCATTCAGGATTAGGGAAAGCGCTGAGATACATCTGAGCTCGTTCTTCTCCGCAAATATCATCAGAGCAAAAGAGGGTAACACAAATTACTTTAGAAAAAAAAAGGAAAATTGATTGCCATTATGATTTGCGTAAATAGAAACTAAAGAAACTCGGATTAATCAGGACAGGAGGCTAAAAAAAAAAAAAATCAAACATCCATCACACATTAGCCTAATATTCTCATGATGGAAGTAACTCCCAACTGCAACTTCTTACTCATCCTGAATGAGTCATATTATCCGCCTCCCACCCCCCATGATAAAATGATGACCATGGAGTTACTCCATTATACAGATGGATTACATCACCTTTGTCTGTCTATCCTGCAAATGCTGCACTTTAAATGAAAGATTACTCTGATTATTTACTTTTCACAGAGGGCTGAAATATTTTTCTAAATATTTTAAAATAACACATGTAGATCAGGGATGTTCACCTCATAGATGATTTACGGTGCAAAGAATTATTTGTGTGGCCACTTCTGCATTTGAAAAATTATGCAAGGGTACTGGATCTTAGCCCAATAAAAAAAAAAACAACCTTATATCATTCTAGCAGTGTGAGATCTTCAAGTTTGTAGCTGCATCCACAAGCAGGTTATAGTAGCATCAAGTTGAGAAGGTGCAAAAAAAAAGAATACATGATAGAGAGAAGGAAAAAAATATGAAAGAGGTTTTCCAAGTTACCTTCCACCTGTTCTGTTTACTCGAAATTTTAACATCTAGATGTAAATGGTATCATATAAACAGCGTTTTGTATTTCTATAAAGACGCAATGAATGATCCAGTTGGAAGGGTTCCAGTTTCAGTTTCAAAATACCCCCAATCTAATGCAAACTCGTTTTGACTGCAGAATCAGAACAATCCACTGTTATGAAATAAAAACGGAGAACCTGGGAAAGGTCAAATGCTGTGTCATTTAGATAAAGTCAGCTCTGCATCTGTGGCATTTAATAAAAGTATTTAAGGTCATAAACTGCAGCTTCATTTCCAAGGAAACAAAGCTCCATACTCAGTTGTACAGTAGCTGGGTAAATACAAATTGACAAGACATTAAAGCAATAAATACAACACCCAGAATGATCAGAGACATTCTAATAATGTTAGGCTGTGTGGGTTTCTGCATTTGCCTTGTGTTTGTATCCTTCTTAGGTTTATATTTTTTTTAATAGAGCTTGTTTTGTTTTTTTTAAATATCTAAGTTTTTACATCTTAATATATGTAATGATAGTTTAGATTCTGTGTGAGACTGATTTGTCACAAAATATAGCGGAGGACAAGCAAGATTTAAATCTAGATACAACAGTAACGACCTAAAGCGACAGCTTGTAATCATTTCGCTGAGCTGAAAATATCTTGTTTGTTTTATTGTTTTGCCATCTTACTTGCAGAACCACGACCAACTTGCCTGTGCAACATGTGCAAAAAAATCTGAGAATTTTGGAGCAAACAGGCATCAAAAGAAACACAAACTCTTCTGCAGAGAGCTCTGTTCACCGAGTTTGATGATGACAAATATGAATTTGATCATCACGTTTGAAGAAACTGTTGCAGATAAAAAAAATCCAGTCAGCTGACATGTACCCTGACTAAACAAAGTGTATTACAACTGCAAATCTCCTTGGGGTCAAATACAGAAAAGTGTCTAAAGTCTGGAGATAAACTGCGTTTTAAAACCTGCACACAAGTTTTCACAAGAAAATGATAGATCTGGTTCAGCCTCATTTCTCTACTGATGACTGTTAGCATTCTGAACTGCAGGTTTCTGGCTTCTCTTAGAGTAAAGCTTCACTTCATGGGGTCACACATTGTGGATCCAGGTTGCATCCGCAACGTGGATGCAACTTTATCAAAGATGCAGTTACAGCGACCTGACCTGACCTGACAAAAGACAGCAAGCACCGGATGTGAAAGAGTTTGGGTGTTGAGGCAGTGATGGAAAAATATCCAATAGGAAATGTCTTTTGAACTCTTCTAGAAGACGTTCCCTGTGGTAATAAATTCCGTTTTATTCATAATGAGCAGCTGGAGCTGAAGATGTGATTCCGTTTGACATCATTTTTAATATTTATACTTTGCTGTCTACCTCAGCGAAACACAGCTTCATTTCGTCTTTAATGTCGACGCTCCTCACACAGAACTGATGTCTTCATGTTCACCATCAGAGTCTGAATGAGTCGTTCAAACGGGAACACAGCGCATTTGAATTTTTCTACATTATTCAAGTCATGTTTAGAGTCATAAACTGTGAGAACGGGTTCATGCAGAATCAAATCTATATTGACTTTCTGCCAGAGTAGCAGGAAGTCAGTATAAGACTAAGACTACCTCAGGTTAAAACTTCATTCTCTAACATATAAATGTTTGCTTTGTTTACCTGTTAAAGGCAACATGAAAATAGTTTTGTGATTATTAGTTAATGCCCATTCTTAATAGATAAATTTAATAAATTAATTAACTTATTTCTTTGTAGAGTTTGTTAATCATTCTCTATATATATTTTTATGTACTTGTTTGGTCTTTTGGATTTGTATTTAAACAAAACTCTACCGTTCTAAATGTTTTGAGTTTATATAATTAATTATCTATAAGATTCAATGTTTTTTTGCTTATTTTCGTCGTGTATTATATTATCTATATTAATTTGGGTTTTATTTATTTGCTACATACAAATAAATGTGCTCATGTAGGTTTGCTTTTCCTTTATTTAGTCATTTATTTTAATTAGTTTTTAATTTGTCATTTAATCATTAACTCAAATGTATACAAACAAAGTTGTACAACACATTTTGTGCTAATTTTGTGTCTTAATTATTTTGTTTTTTAATGTATTATATAGTTTGAGTCTGTTTTGTCAAATTGTTTATTTGGCTATTTTGAGTTTTTTTCTGTTTTTTCAGAATTAACTTTCTTATTTTGTATTTTGATGTTTTATTTTTGGTCATTTGCAAATGCAAATAGAAATATTTTTTTTCTTTATTTGAATGGATCAGTTGTAAATAAAGAACAAGTTGCTCATAGATTTAAAGGTCAATTTTTACAATGACATCTCTACTGTCAATGATTTGGACCATGGGAGTAAATAAAATAAATGTTGGCTTTGATATCAGATTGTAGGATTTCCCCTTTTATGTTGGTGGGATTGACTAAATTGTGTTTTTGTGTTCAGATTATTAAAAGCAATTGTTCAAGATACTTTAATTTGGATATTAGGACATAACATGATGGTCATTAAAACTTATAACATGATGGTTGTGAGCATTTGTTAACTACGTTGGTCCACTTTGTCATTGTGCTAAACAAAATTTCCCACAGTTTTGCTCTCAGATTCAGTATCACTCTTAATTCTGGCAAAACCTTTGAGTGCTCTCTGGAGACAGTGAGTGTGGTTGAAAATACCTGAAACACAAAAATTCAAAGAAGACTTAACATACTTTATGTCATACTACATAACCCCCGCAGGGAGTATATTATATCGGAAGGAATACAAATACTACTGGTTTCATTATTAGTTGGATCTGCTGTGATGAATGAAAGGATGTTTTCTTGTTTCTGTCCTCCACGGACTCTCTCACTACCACTGAGTCACGTATTTACTCTGACCATCTGAACTCGTTTGACCTCTGGTGGAGATTTAGCCCCTCCACATCTTTAGAGCCTTGTGCATTTGGTCCACTTTACCCCAAACCAGATGAAATCCTGCTCCTCTGGGCTCTAAAAGTTCACATTCATGAAAACAAGAGGACCCCCAAAAGGAGGGCAACACAAACAGAGAGAGAGAGTCAAGAGTTATTTACAAAAACTGGAGAAAAATTAAACTCTTTGAGGCTGAATTACAAAAACTCCATGAGGTGAAAGTAAAAATGTTCTCCCATCTTTGCTGGCCTTCATCTGCTGCATTAAATCACGATCCATTAGTTACATTTACGGCACTGATGAGCTCTGATTTCTCAACACAGCTCATCATCACACTTCCGAGCAGCAGACAGATGATTTTCTAGCTATAATCTGTTTATGCAAAGTGGACATTTTTAATGAGCTTTATGCTTTAAAAATGGTCTAAAGATCTTTTAGGCCATATCCAGATTTACAGTTTTCCTCAGTCGCTTTGAAACATTTTTCAGAATTGATTTGAAATGTTCTAAACTACTTGTTCAATATCATTGTGCCAAAGAGAAGAAAAAGAGGAAGAGGTGTGAGGTCGTGGCAGAGGAGTAAGGAGGCAAATCAGAGGAAGAGGCAGGAGAGGCTGACAACATAATGGCAGTTTCCATCGCTCCAACATCATTACGATGTGGTTGGTGACCCACAAGACACCCTACTCCTTATTTCTTAAACCCACTGAGGAGTTTTCCTCAACATATTCATTGACACTTATGATTACTTTTGATGACGTAAGAAGTTTGAGAGGTACAATTGTTCTGAGACAAGTACTCACTGTTTTGTAAGTTTCAAGGACGATTTGAAAAATTTCAACGAAGCAACTGAGAAAAACTGTAATCAACCAAGGAGGACTGGAAACTGGATGCTGACTGGATTGAAGCGCTGTAGTGGGGCCTTCCAGAAGCTGTGCAGAAACAAATGTCTGCCAGATTCAATCAATAAGCAATTTCTCTGATAAGCTCTGGTAACATCGAAGACGACTACTTGGAGATTTTTTCTGCTGCATGTTGTCTGCAAGCTCTTACATTGTGGTGCGCACTTACTTTTTGTCTATTAGTATATTTGTTTAGTTCCGATATTAATGTTTATTACTTACTAAATGGTAATAACACATAAGGCAGATTTAGTTTCATTCCAAAAAGCAGCGCTTCTTCTGTGGGCAGCAACACTGACGTCATCTTAAAATGAAAATCCCATAATTTATTTTCTGCCCTCTCTGCTTTCCCCTTCACACACACTCTAAATTTTGAACACCTTTTTGCAAAATAAATTGATTTTACATTAGGAGCTGACTCATAAACAACCAAGGTCCATTTTCCACCATGAGGTCTACTTTTTCCCCCCTTTTCTCTCCTCTTTTACTTTTTTTCTCCCAAACACTTGAATCCCTGCAGATTTTCTGAATGGCACTGTATGTGCCCTTCGTGTGCGTGCATAAATAGTCATTCTGCAAGTTCTCTATGGTTTTGTTCTTCCACAAACATGTTTACGTAAGAGGAGTTGTCATGGAGATGGATAGATCCATGACAACATGTTTTTAGTTTTCACATAGTCTACTCTCATTTAATCATGCTAGAGACAGGACAGGAATATTTAGTGATTTGCCATATCTGTGATAGATTTATATGATTTATTCTTGTTTTTAGTGTCATTTTCTAAATTATTTGGTTAATCCCCCTTTTGGTTAATTCAACAAATTATGTTATAAAGACATAAAAAAATAAACAAATAATAGAACACTATTTAAGAAACAATTTCTTTTGGATTCTTGAATGAGAATCTCTGTTTTACTCGTTTTCTATTGATATGTTTCTCTTTTTTCTCAAATACTTGTTGATTATACACTGGTACACTTTGCTTAGTGCAGTCTTTGGGCTGTAGCTGTTGGCCCTCTCAAAAGTTGCAGCCGACCAGTCCCTTTTGCCCCATTTTTGGCCGAAAACTACAGGCGTCTGTTGTTTGAGGCTGTTTTAGTGGCAATTCTAAAACAGCGAAGAAAATCGACGTCATCGTTCACAACTTCTCTTTCCGTTCGCTGATTGGCCTGGTCAAAAATCGTCCGGAGATAATCCGAGGCTAGGGGAGAAAGTAGAATGTGCTGGAAGCAACATTTTCTTTTCGAGCGGAATTGCTCAAGGAGGCTAGTAGATTATGAGTTATGAGTGTCCAAAGTTTTTCTGGAGACTATTTGTGATGCTTCTAGGATTTTTATGCAAACCCATAGATGACATGTTTGCTGGTTATTGTTTTTACTGATACTTCCTTCTGGTAGACTCTTGGGGGCGTGGCTAAGCAGGGAACAGGTGACACACCTGAATTTAATCACTTCCTGCAGTCAGACAAGCCTCCTTGTTTGAATGTCGAACCACAGCAGTCGCATCAAACTACTTGTCTCTTGGAGCAGTGTTTTTATGACAAGTCTTTCAGGGATTCAGTTTTCAAAACATTATATGCACACAGCTTCCCCTGCTGGACAAAAACGGTTTAACATCCAGAGACATGACGGGTAAAATGTTTCTTTAACACTGAAGGCTTTTTTGTGGTTGTGTAGATATGAAAACTTCGGCAAATTAAGCGAAATCAATTAATCTTAATAAATGCTGTTCATGGTTTGTTCATTCATATGTGCAGAATTTATTAATACATTTGTCAAAGTCTTAATGACTTACAAGGACAAAGTTTAGACAAGGTCAAGTAAATAAAATTGAGTTCTATCTGTTTTTTTCTCCTAGAAAGAAGTGATTTTGTTGTCCTTGTTTAGATGTCTTTACCTCACCGGGTGTAAACCACACAATGCCAGTGTTGCGTCAGATCTTAACTGGTGGCAAAATTCTTTAGATGAATGTGGGTTTCGAAAAAAAAAACCTCTTTTAGATAAATAAAACAAACTAAATGAATGAATCTGGAAAACATAATATTTCTATCACTGCAAAATCTTTTACAAAAACTTGACAAAATCTGTTGGTAAGCTGTAGTAAGCTACTTTTACCACAAGATGGCACCAACAACACATCAAATTCCACGCATTTATCTTTATCAGCCGTGAAAATGTAATCATGTAAAAATCTTGCACGTTTCAAGTCAGACGTTTTGAGTTACGTTTTAAAATTGCCAGACAAAGTTAAACATTTTAGTAAATCGATCTTCGTTGACTTCTAGCAGACTGATTTTAGCTCTAACACATTTTGATTTGCATAAAGTTGGGTACATTTTAAATTAAAATAATCTGATCTTTAGGTTCTACAATTATGCAAGTCTAAATATCGCTGAACAAAAACGCAAAACAGATTCGACGTTGTCATCATTGTATTAACAGTGATGAAACCACAAGTTGAGTTAGAAAGTTTTAATGACCTCTTAAAGCCACTGGGTAACACTAATAATGAGTTTATTCAAAAGGCAAAGTGAAAATCAAACATGCAAATAACCCAGCAGCTCATCAGGAGTGCTCTGATTTATCCTGCAACAATCACATGTTGGTTCTTGTGTGGGTGCAGAGAAAATCTGTTGATTGGTAATGATTAGAAATGAACAGAGCGCGGAAAGAAATATTAAAGGGAGAGCAGCAGGAGAATGGCGACAGCAGCTTCCCAAGGACGAGGAGACTCCCTGAGAAAGCAGGCAGCCGTGCTTCTTTTAAAATCAAAACTGCTTCAGATGTCATTATCACAAGAATAAATAACAGGAAAAACACCTTAATTTCATATAAATATATTCCAAAGCTTGTAAGTTCTGAATATCAGTCATTTTGTCTATTAGACTATTTAACCTACGAGTAAAATCATGAATACCTAACGTTTATTTTTAGAAAACAACTTCCATGCACTTTTAACTGTAAATGAACTCAAAAATACAGCAATCATAAATCCTTATTTAATTTTTCAACATTTTAGCACTAGAGGCAAGAGGCTCTGACAGGGTTTTGTGGACAGAGAGAGGACGATCAGGAGTTGACAGATGGAGGAAACTCAGCAGCAGAAGGAGGACTGAGTGGTGGAGAGCAAAATGATGAGTAGCAAATGATCTGGTTATGTGGGCGACACGTCGAGGTGACAACTCGGGGTGACACTTCAGGATAGCACCTCAAGGTGACATAGCGGGATGACATGGATGAAGAGAAGGGAGTAAAAAAACGCTCCATGCTAAAAAAATAAAATAAAATAATCAAGTCTTTAGGCTCTGAAGTGACTGCTGCTGTGACACGTGCAGAAACAAAATGTTTACATTTCTCCACCGAGTCTGCGCTTCACCGAATCCTGAGGACTTGAGAAGGGTTGATGTCTTGTTGTAGGATGGTGGAAGGAGATAAATCATCTGCAGAAGAGCCCTGCTCCAATCTGTCAAGGAGTTGGATGACCTTGAGATTTACAATCTTCACCTACGATCAGGAAATGTGGATCACGATCAGATGAACAAGATCATTAAAACAGATTGATGGAGCATTTTTATGTGCCTGGGGATCATTTTGCACCTTCTGGTGGTAATTCATTTCTGGCTCCTGAAAGAGTTTAATTTAAGTTGGGGCTATCAAAATAAAATCATACCTACTAAATAAAAAACATATTTTTTTTACTCATGCACTGTGGCCTTCATCCTCCAGGGTTGCGCTGCTAAATACGCTTAGCTCAGTCTTTTACACCTGATCTCTGTGTCAACATTTGACTCACATAGTGCCAGAAAAGTTGAATGTTACACGAGATCAAGAAGAAATGACATTTTATATCAGAAGAAATCTCTTGACATTTGAAGGGTTTGTGTCTCTTGACACATACCCTTCAAAGTATTCATACCTTCTTCAAAGTATTCCTTTG
This sequence comes from Poecilia reticulata, assembly GCF_904066995.2. NCBI lineage: Eukaryota > Metazoa > Chordata > Actinopteri > Cyprinodontiformes > Poeciliidae > Poecilia > Poecilia reticulata. Next base: position 20,335,120 of record NC_088851.1, read on the forward strand.
AAGAAGGAATACTCCTCCTTCAAAGGAACGAGTATTCCTAGTACACCTTTTTACTTCCACTCAACTTTCTATGAATATGCTTTTTTTTGGACAATGTTTAAACTACAGCGTTAGAATGAAAATGTTTAGAAAATCCAATTTAACGTCAATTTAAATCTAAAGCCAGAAACATATATATTTTTTTTTCATTAGTCTGACAACAATCAAAGCGCTTGTGTGTGCGTTTCGGGTGACAGAGATATTTTCCACATACCCACTGACCTTGCTGCAACATGATGGTGGTGAGTGAAACTTTCTTTCATCTCAGCACCAGACACACAATGCTTCTGCTGCTGCAGCCTTGGAGGCGTGCTGCCTGCTGGGTAAGTGCTGTTGTCAGGGCAGCTTCATCTCAGTGTTGGACGCCTCCCTGCAGCCAGCAGCAAACCAGACTCCTGCTGCATGGCTTCACTCAGTCATATAAGAGAGCTCTGGCTGCAATAACGCTTGGCCGTTATTGCAGCGATATCGCTTTGAATTGTGTTATTCCTGTGTTTAGGGAATATTCAGAAATTTACAGAAAACGTCATTTATGTGGAGCGATTCTGTCGCGTTTGGTCTGTTCCAGTGTGTGCCAATTTATGAATAAAGATGTGCTCAATCCACTTGTAGTTATACATCTGTGAACCTGGCATTTGCAATATTACTAATTTCATGAATTTGAAAATGACTCCTTATTCAAATTGTCATGGCATTGTCAGTGAAATATTTCACAAAAAATTATGAAAAAAAACAACACAAAAACAGATGAGGGTGATGCTTCAGTCTGTCCTGGTGAAGAGGAGGCAGCTGCATGAGCTGAAAAGTGATGATGTGGATTCACTGGTTCATCAACCCATCCCCAGGTTTAACAGATTATTATTTAAGGAATAAGATAATGGATGCAAGGAGCTTAAATTAGCTTCCTGAATAGGAGGGCTGGGAGCTGAACTCCTAATTTTCCACAAAATATTGCTGAAACCTGGCCTTGTTTTTATAAACCCAGTGTTGTGTGTTGTATTGGATGCATCTTTACCAATACTTCACATGCAGTTGATGTTACCCCAGTACATAAGAAAAATATTTATCTTTTTTTTTTCAATCACTGGTTCTTCAGTGCAGCAATTTCTGTATTCTCCTATTTTTTTTATATATTAAATTATTAAAATTTCAGTTACTTTTTTCACATTTCGTGCTGTTAGTTTTGCTTCCTGTTGCTAGAAGGTGCTGCAGATTGTGACTCACCTGGTCTGTATTACTGACGATCTTCCTCTTTATAAAGTTTGACTCCTCTCTGTGGTTGTGGTTTAGTTTCTGTCTGTAGAATAGTTTTTTTTTTCTGCATGTAGGAGCTCTTATTTAGTCAATTTCATTTCCTCCCTTTTTTTATTCCCTGCATCAAAGTTAATGAGTGAGTTCACCTTTTGCTTTCTCCCTTTATCCTTCTGTCTTGCTGAGGTTTCTCCACATTCAGGCTCTCACTCATCACTAGGCTACGCAGAACTGGTCTTCAGTTTTCTAACTTCAGAGAACTTTAAAGGGTTAGCTAATTAAACTAAACAAATATCTTTAAATGAATGTTTTGAATGAGTATACACGATGATCTATTGAATTAAACAACCCACATAAAAACAGATAGCAAACATAAATTCACATGTTCCTGCTATGTGTCTGTCTTCTAAGCTTTGCCAATATTTTAGACATTTTCTCCTAATTTTTACTGATATTCCCTTCCTTTATTAAATCCCAGTCTCTGTGTGACTAAACTAAAGTAAGTCATTCATCTCAATTAAACAGATTTGTTTCTCTCACTTATAAATTGAAACTGGCTTATCCAATTCTTGTCTTTATTCATTTATATGGATTTTTTTCCTTCGAGATGCCCATTTTTGAACATCTGTCTCTCACTTCTAGGACCACGTTTCAGTCTAAATGTCCAGAGATAAGAAAGTGGAATTAAGAATTTCCTGAAGTACCCAATCTGCTGATATTTTTTTGCTTTACTCTTGAGAAATGAATAGATCAGGTTGTTTAAAGAAATAAAAAGAAATATTATTTAACCTTAGTTTTAACATATACAGTTCCCAAGCTTCTACTATAGTCGTTGGTTTTCTTGTGTCCCCCCCCTCCCCTCTCCCCACACACCCTTCTGACCACCCCTTAAAAACTTTGTGGATGTGCCCCTGCTCAAGAAGACTCGGGAAGCTACGAGTAAAATCGGTAATTAATAACCTGATTCCCTGTAAGCTCCCATGGTCGATCAGTCACAGATCAGGGTGCATCAGTCCCTTTGCTATTTCTGATTAAGTTGCTGTGCATCCCGTCACGCCGCCAGGAGTTGTGCGCAGCTCCCCGGACGTGCTCGCGTCGCACCGCGCCTCCCCCTCCTCTCCTCCCGTTCTCTCTCATTCTCTCCCTCCAAAGGTGACCGGGGAGTCGCGCTCCGTGCCCGTTATTTACAGTGCCGAAGTTGAAGCGGAACCTGACGCAGATCAGCTGATGGAGGTTCTCTGCTGGGCGCGCAGCTCCTCTCTCCGTCCTTCCCCTCTGCAGGTGAATCGTTCCTCACATGTTCGTCTCTGCGCTGCCGCGCTCTTCTTCTTCGCCGGGGCTTCGTCTTCATCCAAAGTCATGTCCCCCCTGACGCTCAGATGTTGGTGAAAGGACGCGCATGCGTTGATTTACTTTGGAATACTAATTTTGCCTCCTAAGTTGCGTCCCTGCGAGTATCCGATGTGGAAGCCGCTGGCAGCGTCAGAGTTGCCAGCAATGTGGATTACAGTCTGCAGCGTGTCTCTGCTCATCACTGTGGTCTGCGGCGCGCAAAGGTGAGATCTGACAGCAGCACCTCTGATTCCACACAGGCCTGAGCTTATTTTAAGTAAATCTGAACTGGAAATGCTTTCTGTGCTCCCCTCCCAATCTTTTAGCGCGAACGAACCCAGCAACATGTCCTACGTGAAAGCGACTGTTGACAAGTTGCTGAAGGGCTATGACATCCGTCTGCGGCCTGATTTTGGAGGTAAACTGCAGCCGGTTGCCATGTGGGGCTCCGCAGGGCTGCTGCGCCGCGTCCTAACGCTCTGCTGTCTCCACAGGAGCTCCGGTGGATGTGGGAATGAGCATAGACATCGCCAGCATTGACATGGTGTCTGAAGTCAACATGGTAAGTTTGTAAGCGGCGCAGGGTGGAAATGTGTGTTTTGCTTTGGTGCAGCGTTGCTCCTGAAGGAACTCCCCTCACTGCCCCCCATCGTCCCCCCCCCCCCCCCAAAAAAAAAAAAACACACACCCCTCCCTCCTTTTCCTCCTCGTCGTCTTCCTCCTGCTTTTCCCTTCAGCACCGTGATGAGATCCGCAATGTGTCAACCCCAATCCGCATGCATCAAGTCCTTCCCCGCGGTGTCACAACCGGCGGTGGCTGAGAATTAACAAGGCAGGCAGCTGAGAGGCTGCTTAGTGATTCCACGCACGATCTGCGGCCTCAGCGCGGCGTGTGGGACAGAGAAGGTGATCAGAAACGCACAGACGGGGTGGGGGGTAAAAAAAAAAAAAAATACGAATCTTTTTTTTTCTGTGCGTGCTCTGCTCGTTTTTAGCCTCAGCGCAGTAATTGCATAACGGCTGTCAGACAGCAGGCAGCGGGGCTGCGAGTCTGTCTGCAGAATATGATGTGACCACTTCATACAGAGCCTCAGAGTACAGCGCTGCCAAGGTGCACAGAGGCTGAGAGAGTCTGACACATTCACACGTTTCCCCTCCCCACGCACTCTGGCATAAACACACTTTGACTGCTGCATGTTTGACTGAATGAAGATGTAACCCAAACACACGCACACACACACACACACACACACACACACACACACGCACACACACGCACACACACGCACACACACACGCACACACACGCAGAGTTGAAATGAGGGTGAATTGGACAAAAGTTTGAAGTCAAAGCTGATGGGCTGGTTTATTGAACCTTTCTTCTAAAATTGTACCACTGATGTTGACCAAATGACTTGAAAGGATGAAAAAAATGAAAGGTGGTAGGCTTCATAGTTGATCTAAATGAACCTGAAGTAACACTGTAATAAGTGTGCAAATGCCTTTTGCTTTTTTGCATATACTTCTCACCTTAGTTCTACTGACACTCACCTTCCACATATTTATGTACCCATCTTCAACCCATCTAGGCGTGATACAAGAAGTCTCACTAAATTTCAAGTCAAGTATCTGAACATGGAATACAATTTGAGCAATTCCAAATGAAGGTGGTTTTGAATCTCTCATGTAACAACCAAAGTAATGCTACTGATCTGTCCTGGTGAAAACCAGCCCCTTGTTCAAAGTTATTTACCTCATACGTCGGGTCTGAACCCTTGGCTGTTGAGAAATTATTGCTTCCTCTATTGAAGTTTTAAATGTTACTCAACTGCTAACATTTGCCTCTGACATGTAAGGCGCCACTTCAACGCTACAAAACTTACCGAAAATCGGCTGCAGTTTAAACAACCATTGTCCACCGTGAAGCTGAACCAAATGGCTGTTAATGTTATTTCAATGCGTGGCAAATGTGGACTGAATGGCTTTGTTCACTTCCTCCACTGGTTGACACCAGTGAGCCAAATAACCATGTAAGATGGTTGTAACACCACATTGCATGCCACCCATACGATCATAATAGTAATGCAGTACCAAGTAAGTATTGTCAATTGATAAAATCTCTTTAATCAACGTTACAGCAATTCCTCATACTGAGCAAGTGTCAGTAGAAAGCAGCAAATCCCTTTCAAGCACTTTGAATTGCCTCGTTGCTGAAAATGTGCTATATAAATAAAATTACCTTACCTTTCAACATCAGCAAACCTTCATTCATTTGAGTATTTAAGATGTAAAAAAAAAAACTGTTGACTAAAACTCATAGTTCAGGAGTACTTTCTACGTTCTGAGTACAAAGAGCAGTAGATGCTCCAGAAATAACTAGTACCCCAATAATTAACACATGTGGACAATAGGAACATTGTTAATGTTCTCAAACCCGGCCCTCTGGTAGTACTCTGATAGCTCCCAATATTTTCTATTTTCAGCTTTGAATTCAGAATTCCAAATTAAAGGCAGGAACTGTTGACTGAATTTCCCTCCTGAGTGGAGATGTTGACTTGGAAAAAGAGATCTCAAAACCCCAAATCGCTGCTTCAGGGTTTAATGTGTAAAACTCAGTAATAAACGGTTTATTTGCTCTGCTGCCAGTTCGAGTCTCATTATATCATCACGCTCACAGTGCTGTCTAACCTTAGTTAGTGAACATCTTGTTTGAATGCATAAAAAGCAGAGTAATGTGCTATTACTTGTTTATGCTGCTAATCGTTGCCAACTCCATCAACACCTTATGCTGATTTTCTGACTTGCAACTCCAAAACTGTTGTGTGATTCACTTCCACAACTGATGCAGACGTGAGACTGTGAGTGGTTTTTACAGCCTAACTTTGGAACGAAGAGCTCTAACCTTGATTTTTATAGCTTTTTATTGTTTTTTTTTCTCCAAAAAACTAGACTATTTTCCAACCTAAAAAGTCCTGGAGAGGAAAGGGGAGCATGGTTTGTACAAGAAGATGTGGGATGGGGGTTCCTTATGCTAAACTTTCTCTATCCTTTGTCTGTCATTTTCTATTTATCCCCTGGGTTTGTGATCCGGCGCCCTGCCAGGCTGGTGACAATAGAGACGAACAGTCAAAGGAACCTCATGGAGATAACTTATGTCGGCTGTTAGTCTTCCATGATTCTGCCTCCTGTATCCCAGCTGGAAGTTCTCCTAAATATGTTTTAATGAGTCTGGAAAAGTGGCATTGTAATCTAATTAGGGGCATGCCATAGCAATGCATAAGGAGAGCAGTACTGACTTGCGAAGCAAGTCAGTACTGCCTCCATGCATTGCATGGCAGGCACCTATTGTTCTACACCCAATAGAACGCCTCTTTATTATTTATTATTCTTCCATCACCGTTAATGCGGCTCGTACCGCTGCGTGCCCACCCACAAAAGTGGTATCAAATCGTGCGGCTCGAGGCCGGCATTATTGCTATTATTTTTATTGGGGATCGGAGTTAAAATGATTACATAAATTAATAAAAACGAAAAAATTTGAGATTTTGTGTCTCACAGAATCAGTAATCTTTCTCTATGAAACACACACACAGGACTGTTTATGGCTGACTCAAAAACCCTTTTTAAATCCCCCTCACAGGCATAAATATCGCCCTATTGGTCTGAAAGTTGGTCATAACATAGATACACATGCATGCTCATGTACAATGTTTACAAAAATTTGCTAGGGCTTATGCTTTTTGTCAGGGTCCTTCAGACTGACGCCTGGTGTCTCCCAAGTATAGAAACTGTGTCTGAAGAGGATTTTCCCGCTCTTTGGCTCTCACAGCTGCAGGGGATTAATTACCATAGCAACAGAAGAACACAGTGTCTGGAACTGCAGCTCCCCAGGACTGCACTGTAGGGTTTACTGGTATTTACAACTGCTTGTGTTTTCAGCATTATACTACTGATTCAAGACTATAACCATTACACATATGTCCCCCCATGTTAAAATCTGACATAAATAAGAATAAATAGTTGATTAAAAGTCTATGGACAGAAAATAACGTCGCTGCTCCTTTAAGGAACCAGCGGCACAGACGCAGCGCCTGCGATGCTACAGATCACAAACCTGACAGAGAGAGCAGAAGAGGATTCGTAGGAAAAGAGCGGTGATGCTCAGCAAGGCAGGTCATTAGCATTTGTACAAAAGTTAGCATTTCACTGTCTATGACTAGTGCACTAGCACTTTTACCTAAAGTTAGCTTTTACCTAATTTTCTCATTAATTAGACATGTTTAGTATACTGAATAGAGTAGTAAAATTAAAACAACATGGTCGTGTTGCTCCACATGCTACTGCCAGCATTTAAGCTAACATTAGCATATTGGCTAATTTTAGCTTATGCATCAATTCTAACATAATGAATGGTACAACTACAGTTTATTAAACATGCTTCTGCCTCTCCACAGGTTATTGACTACGTTGCAGCTTTCTTTAGCATTAATGCTAATTTTTAACATCATAGCGCTGCGTCAAAGCCGACGGGCACACTTTGGCATGCCCCTTTAAAATTTCTGCAGGAATTTTCTAGTTTTATCTAATCTGATTTCAGGGTTTTCTTGGATGCATCTCTTTAGATTTTTCTTGTTTTTTTCCTGGGAATAACCCGTTAAGAGGAGGATCAGGAACTCTCTGAAGCAGTGTTGTGGTCAAGACCACCTAACCCGAGACCAAGACAAGACCAAGACCAGAGCGTATCAAGACCCAGACAAGACCAAGACTTTTAGGGTCCGAGACCAAGACCGAGGGAAGTCGAGACCGAATCAAGACCAAGACCAGCGGCCTGCGCTAAATGACACGATAAAATGTGAAATATGATCAAAATTGCTTCTCAAATTGATCTGAAAGATCCATATTCCAATAAAAACACCTAGATATTAAATACTTAATAAATTTTACCAATATTAAAATGAAGTGCTTCCATCTTTGTGCTACAATCTGTGGTGGTCTCCTGCCATCCCTAAAAAGATAACACCCTGGGTGTTTGCCTATGTTGCTGTCAGAAACCATCACTGTCTCCACCATTAAACATAGCAATTGATTCAATGTCCTGACAGTAAATAATGCTCAACTATGTACACTAACCAAGAAGCAACAAAGAAGTAACTAAGCACAAGGTGCTCACCGTAACTGTTTTCACCCTCTCTCTGTCTACATGAAGCCAGGTAGTCTGACACCATGGCAGACATTACACATGCCACTTTGAACGAAAACAATCATAGAGCAATGTGCATGCTCTGCGGACTCTTTCGTTCTTGTGTTTTATTTATTTGTTAATTTAAAAAATATCAATGTACATGATTAAATAAAATAATGATAGCTACTGCAGTGTACGCAAAGCATTACAAGAACAAAGAACGGCTCTCAGTGACACTCCACTCCTATTTTCTAAGTAAAGAGCCAATCAGAAGAATCGGACTGTTCCTTAATGTCACATCACTATATTGCAGACTTTTGGACACAGCGTTGTTCCATATATGCATAAGTCAGTCAACACCTCCGCACAATAATTAAGTGCAGTGAGTGACAACTTTTTTTTCCCATCACAATGCTTATGTGTCTCTATTCAGCTAGCTTTGCTAGCAACAAGTCAACGGCGCTTACCTTTCTTTGAGCTTCTTTTCTAAGTGACGAAAAAAGTTAGACGTAGTCCTCAGTGTCTGTGAAAACGAAGCGCTGCTGAGTTAGCTGTGGCCATCGGATTTCTTATGATTTATGCAGCGTAATTCTATTTCTGACGATTAGACAGATCTTCTGCCGCTCATTGGAAACCACTGCGCATGTCTCGGAGCGCCGCGTGCGAGTGAAAGGTGGGGAAGCGGAGGGGGAGTAACAGAAACACCTTATTGCTTGGATTTTAATCGTTGCGTTTTGCATTCACTGAAAACAAAGATGTTACCAAATAAACTGGATAGTATGCTATACGCAGTGGTGGGAAGTAACGAAGTACAAGTACTTCATTACTGTACTTAAGTACATGTTTTGTGTATCTGTACTTTACTTAAGTAGATTTAATAATGGGTACTTTCTACATTTTACAGTAAGTATCTGTACTTTCTACTTCACTACATTTCTACAAAACTGTCGCGTTACTGGTTACATCCAAGTCGCATTGCGCTTTTTTGTGGAGCCGTAAAATTCAAGCAATAACGTGACTTACCTGTCTGTTGTCACCCATCGCCTCCCCCTTTACTCGCGCGTGGAGCTCGAAGACATGCGCAGTTGTTTCCTCTGAGCAGGAGGCGATGTCTGTCTAATCGTCAGTAATATAATAGCGCTGCATAAATTGATATGGCGACATGTAAAATCAGCAGCGCTTCGCTTTCACGGTGGGGACTTCGTCCAACTTTTAGCATCACTTGGAAGGAAAGCTTAAAGAAAGGTAAGCTCCGTGGACGTGATGCTAGCAAAGCTAGCTGTACAGAGACGCATATGTTGCATCTGTGATGAAAAAAAAGTTGTCACTCATGCCCTGAATTATTGTGTGAAGGTGTTGACTGAGGTGTCGCATATGTGGGACAACGCTGTGACCAAAGTCTGCATTGATATGACATTCAGGAACGATCCGATTCTTCTGGACGGATCTTTACTGATTAAATTTATTTAAGCTCTAAGTATTTAATGTCTAGGTGTTTTATGGGAATGTGGATCTTTCAGATCAATTTGAGAAGCAATTTTGATAGGTAAAACTTAATTTTTTTGTGTCACATAGCGCGGGGTGCTGGTCTTGACTTGGTCTTGGGTAGGTGGTCTTGACTACAACACTGCTACTGGCTCCTTGGTTGCATGTCCTCCCCCACCCACCTTCTTTTCATCCCTTTTCTGTTGGATTTCTTTAAAAATAAATGCCACTAGTGGCAAAGAAAAGTGAAGTTCGTGTTATGTTAGGACAGGAGACAAGATGCTTCCATCCCTGAAATTATGATGCATAGAATCACATATATAAGTCTAAACTATGTTAGAGTAAACAAAATAAAAACATGCTTTATCTGTGGCATTGCTCATTAAAATGGCACATTTCTAATGTATTAAAATTAAATACGATCGGTTCACTTAATGATATTGCATTAGCAATTCAGCAAGTACTTTTACTTTTAATACTTAGGTATTTTTAAAAGCCAGTACTTTTTTACTTTTACTTAAGTACAAATGTTAATGTGGTAGTTTTACTTTTACTTGAGTACATTTTTGTCTGTGTATTTGTACTTTTACTTAAGTAAATTTTTTGAGTACTTTCTCCGCCACTGACTATACGTTTAGTGATATTTTCACAGTTGCGGTTTTGACTGGTCTTGAGACAAGACCAAGACCAAATGCGGTCGAGTCCGACCAAGACCGATTTCGAGTACTACAACACTGCTCTGAAGGAACTAGAGTGCTGTGAAAATGTATTTACACACTTCTTCTCTATATGGTTGTTACATTTAAATTTTAAGATCACCAAAAAAATATCAGTTTCAAATTTGAGTAAGCCTCAATACAGAAAGGTTTTTTGATGCTTTAATTAATTAAGGGAAAAAAAACAGTTTAAACCAGCCGGGCCCTATTTGAAAAAGTAATTGTGCCACCATTCATGGGAATGACTTCCATCATGTGTTTGAGATAACTGGCTCTGTGTTTTTTGCATTTCTGTAGATTAATTTTGAGCCACTCATCTTTGCAGAAGATTGGAGACTAAATTTTGACTCTGCCACGCCACACAATTATTTTACTCATTGTGCTTTTCTTTTCCTGAGCCTTTCAGAGGTGAACTTGCTGGTATATTTCAGACCATTGTCCTTAGGCATTACCCAAATGTGGTTGAGCCTGAGGTCCTGTAATGATAGTTGGACAATCTCCTGTAGGATTTTTTATCTAGAGAGCATAAATCACGGTTCCATATCTTACTGAAAACTGTTTCAATGTGAAGACACCAAGCAGCTCCTGACCATAATATTATCCTGAAACACTTGCAAGTTTTTGAGATGTTGAACTCTCACCCAAGGATGCAGTTTTTACCCTGTATCTTTCTTTCTTTTATTTTCTTTTTTTTTTTTTGAAATCCTGACACTGCTTGGGATTCGGGAGCTCTGTTGTGCTTTAGTTCTTCTATGACCTCATGGATGAGTTGATGGGCTCTTGAAGAAACATTGGAAGTCCAGCCTTTCCATGGAAGATTCACCACTGTTCCTTGTTTTGTCCATTTGTGGATAACGACTCTCACCATAGTCTGCTGGAGTCTCAAATGCTTGGACATTTCTTTATAACTCTTTCCAGTCTGAATAATCCCAATTAGTTTATGAAGATGAGGTCATGGTGTGTTGTCTTTTGAGATCTTTTGGCTTTTCCTTGTTGTCCAACAGATTCTTACAGGTTGGGCAGTAGGTTGGTTTTTATGATGAAAAGCACTTTGAACTGTCATGTTGCTGAAAATAAAATTGGATTGATTAATTAGGCCTGAGTGTTGCTGGTAAAACAAAAACAAAAATGTGGCTAATGAATTTTTGTAATTAAATATTTGGTGATTGTACAAGCAGTCGTAATATTATCACAGAGAGCCAAGTTTCTTCATTTTCACCTATTAATTAAAATGACCACAGGAAAGGAGATATTTGTATATATTCCTTGAGGACTGGAAACAGTATCACACCTCAAGAAAAGTTACAAATGGACTTTAGATAAACACATGGAAAAGGATAACTGATAAACCTAAGAGAATTGCTTTTCTTCTGAATATACTGTAGTTTTAACAACAGCAAAGGCTACTTTAGGAGTTCAGCTCCAAGTAGCCCATTTTTACTTCACATCCATGAATCAGAATAATCCCGTTCAGAGATCTTGATATATTACTTTCTAGTGATATTCCTGTTACTTTTGGTGCACCATAAAGTGTTCCCAGGCTGGAAGACATGCACAGTCTCTCCAGTGAGTTCTCAGTTTGAGCCATCCCTCTGTCTGTTTTTGTAGAAAGGTGCAAGGAAAGATACTGATTTCATTTCAAAATTACTTTATTGATTCCAGAGTGCAGCTGGGTCCTAAACCCTAAAAGAAAACTCCTTTTTATACCTAAATGAAGGCAGCGACATGTTTCCTTCATTTAAAAGATTGCTAAACTTGTGAACAGATGGGGTGCATCAGTTTTATTTTTAACAGAAAATAAATGGTAGTTTTATCTAACCTTCTATGTCCTTGGTACATTTAAAAGAATTTCAGCAGGTTTATTACTTCAGGTTTTTGTAACAAAAGACTTTGTAGTTTTTGTATTTTACCTCATGCTAGATCTGTTAATATTTTTCTTCAATTCATGCAAGGTGAAACAGTGATTCACAATTCTTTGCCAGTCTTGATTTACTAATCATCACTTTGACTCTGGTGCACGAATACATGTTGGAAATGAGCTACAGTCAGTTTCAGCTCACGGAGGCTTAAAGAGTCTCAGTGACGAGTTCTAGCAGCTACTGCCCGGCCCAGCCACGAAACCAGGATTCATTAATTCATCCTGCTGCAATTGTGTGGGCTTCTAACGCTGTTTAAATTCACATTTGCACCTACTAAGGCTGTGATATCACAGTAGTTTCTGCACGTCTAACACCACTGCTGCCGTGCGAGTTGGAACAAACCGTGAGTGAAACTGAAGTGTTTGTCAGAAGATGTTCAGATAGGAAGAGTTGGGTTTAAATCCGATTCTGTTCTGTAACACAAATCTGTTAAAGTGGTTCGTACTGGGAAGAAATCCAGTTTGTAAATATTGTATTACGCATTGCTACAAAATATTATAGCAGTCTGTATTGAGCTGCATGTGTGTGCTTTCTTTTTGGGGTGGGGGGGTTCCAATTCTAGTGGAGCATAATTAAAGGACGTAGGTCAGCATTTTTACTTTTTACCTTTTCTCTTCAGTTGTCTGTTCAGTTTGACTCAGTAATGTTCAATAGAGATCAGAAACACACTAAAAAGAAAAAAGCAAAGAAACTAGCACATGATGGCCTAGAGACTAGGCCAAGACTGACTGGTTAGGTCTGGATCTCTTTTAAGTTGTTAAATTTAATTTGTCTCATAATTCAGGAGAAAAAAAAATTTCCAACAGTTTTTGATGGGTGAGAAGAAATGAGCTCTTCCTACCTGTGTTTACTTGTACGCAGCTAAACTGTTTGTTTACTCCAAATGGGATCTTCACACCTAAATTGCTCATGCCATCCTTTTTCTGTCACCATCTGACATATCCTCATTAAAGTAGCATAATTTTCTTTATGAAAACAATCTGTTCTGTCAATACTATAAGACCCTGCCAAACGGTCTGTTTCCAGAGCTCAGAGCCATATAAGGTAGTGCTTCGCTGTTTTAACAGGTGATTCAAAATGTTTTTTTGTTTTATTTTAAACAGGTTTTAAGATAATTTTCCCAAGATCAATTTATTTATTTCTTCCACGATTTGTTCGTTTTCTGGCTCTTAAATATGGTGATATATCCTCTGTGATGGAAAAAATGAATGTGAAGAAATATGACTTGCCAAATAGCACTTAAAAGTTTTTTTTTTTTGCTTTAGCACCCTTTAATTTATGCTTGGCTTCTCATGCACTTATTTGGTGGTTACACCTCATCACTTGTTCAGCCGAAGGTCAGCAGGGAAAGAGGTGGAAGGTTCAGTCCCTGGTCTCGCCGTGATTTAACTTTTTTTGGCCGTCTCAGGTTATGCATGTCTAAAATTAGAGGTCTAATAATCCTCTAATAAGCTCACTTCACTTTTAGACCTAATATGTCTGGATTTGAGGCTACGTCTGCAGTTAATTCAGATCCCAGTTCCACCAAACAAAACTCAGCAGGTAAGATATGTTCAAGGAGAGTTTGAGAGAATTTGTTTCAGTTCATTCCTCATTTAGGAAAATGAGTACAATACAAAAAAATAAAAAAATATGTGGACAAGTAGTCTTTTTTTGTTTTGTTTTCGCTCTTCCTTATTTTCACTAATAACTTTACAGATAAATCCTTTAACATATGGACAAAGGACAAAACAGCTCACTCAGCGATCCCTGAGGACACGTCTCATGTCATTTTGAGACAAATCAAGCGCTCTCATCCCTGACACTGACGCGACCCCGGTGGACAGGGCCTGTACCAGTCGTGAGGCACAAGTGGACTTGGCAGTTAGTGAACAGATTACAGGCGGGTTTTCAGATCATTGTCAGGTCTCTGCTGGTCTAAGTCATCAGACATGGTGTGCTGTCAGAAGAGAGGGCAGCTGGGGAGGTAAAATAACAGTGATGCAGCGTGATGTTTGCCTAAGAGTGATGAAATGTGGCACCCTGTGGGGGGTACAGGACTTAAGAAAAAGACATGAGCATGCAAAATGTGTTTTAGGCTTGCAAAGGCATGTGCATACAAACATTTCAGTGTGAAAAGCTAAAGAGTCTGGGAATACATTGCAACTCTCTGTCTAATCTCAGGTCTCAGATGTCTTGTTGTCACCAGTTTCACATATTTAATTCATTAATATTTTTATTTTCAGAGATGTGTGTGTGTGTGTTTCAGAGATGTGTGTGATATGTATTTCAATACATATCACTGTTTTTGTCATTAAAATATTTTGGACAGTTTTGCGACCCGTTTATCATTTAATCCACACCATATGAAGATTTTTATTTTTTGCTAGTGCTCAGGAAAATAAATATCATCCAGGGGGATTTAGTGTGTTCTTGTTGTTTTGGCTGCTGTGTGAAATGATGAAATATCCTCTGGCAGAAAACCTCATCCAAGATGCTTTAGGAGGCTTGCATCTGAAAAAAAAAAAAAAAAATCGATCCAATCAGCACATGGCCAATAGAAAACTTGTTAGCTGCTAATCAAAATTACATTAACTCAGGATCAAATTCCCACTTTTACAGCTTAAAAGTAGAATGTATGAAATAAACTTGAATGCCTTCTACACATTTCCTCTCGACATTTTGAAAGTGTGCTGTGTTTTCAGAGCGAGTCGTGGGTTTTGCGTTCACCCACCCAGTTGGTGCTATCGATCAGGACAGAGGAGTGATGGGTCGAGCGCCGCTGTGGGATTAGGATTTATGAGAAGCGGTGCGGACCCCTCTTCATCTCTGCATGGAGAAGATATCAAGGTGTCAGAGGAAGATATCAAGGTGTCAGGATTTGCTCAGACACAGGAGGTTAGGGGCTGGGGGGGCAACCAGGCATGAGTAGTTCTAAGGCTCTGAATAGAAACTCATGTCCTTTTGTTTTTTTAAGTTTAGAAATGTGTGAACATCCACATTTACCTTTTGTTTATCAAAGGGTAAGGAAAAATTACGTTTTGATCAACTTTATTAAAACATCTTCATTTTACCGCAAACACTTAATTGGAGGCAGCGGAAATGGAATAAAGCCACTACTGTAGATAGTCAAACTGTTTTTTATAATGTCTAATTAGGACTTAATTTTGACAGATATTTAGTAACTTGAATATATTCTTACCAAAAAGAAACGTTTTAAAAGAAAACCTTTTCTATAAAGAACTTGACAGTCTCAGATTTACACACAGAAGAGAAACGGTTCAAGTCAAAGCTACCAGTGTGATAATCGCAGCCTCACATGTCACTGCAGCTCTGCTTGCTCGGAATAAAAATGCCGTGCTTGACCACCTGATCAAATGAAGCCCCATTAACCTCCTGTTTAATGTCTCTGTCTGTCTGCTCAGACTGGAAAGTGGAAACCAGAGAAGTCAAACCAGAACATGCAGACTGAGAGCCACTTTTCTCCTTGTTTTAACAACTTCAGCAGGCATTTGTCACCCATACGAACTATAGAATTTCACGTTGTCAATGCATGGTCTTCCACAGTGCTTAATTTGTAATTCAAACAGCGGTCCATGTGAGACGAGGATTAACTGGTCAACACGGACACCGGAACTCACAAGCAACAAAATGCTTAGGTTTACATGCTGCTCTAACTTTTAGGAAAGTAGGAAACTCTGAAAGTCCTAGTTTCAGATCCTGGTTCATTTTTCTTCAATTATGGACACTTTCAGTTGTAAATGTAATGCAATAACATCTCTGATCCTTCCTCAAATCGCCAAATTCTCAAGTAATAAGGGTCTGTAGGCATTTTAATTTCTTTGTGAAACATCAGCGAAAATGTAATTGAGTAATTCAAAATGACAAAGAAAGTTCCTTTTCTGGAATAGACATATTGGCATCTCATTCAGGAGACCGTCCAATGTGAAATCATGCTGGTAAGTAGCAATGGACTGTGGGCTGAATGATCTTCAAGAGACCACATTCGTGTGACCTCACCACTGATAGCAGGCATAGTTGGGACTACTGAAACTTTGACTGGATAGCAGTCATTTTGGGTTGCTATCCAGTTGGTAGATGTTGAAACTTGGTTTAAAGACAGACGTTTTAAACTTTTTGCTCTTCATTTGCTGTGGGAGTGATATCAGCAGGGCTTTTCTCCAGCTTCTGTCCCAGAGCCAAATTGTTAAACTTTGCTTTCAACAAACTGTCTACATGATTAATGTTTTACACTTTGCTTTGCATGAGCAGCAAACTACAAACTCACTTCATCCGCTAACTAAGAAACGTAGTCACCCTAAGGGACATCTGATTGACACAAATGTGTATTGATTGATTCCACCAGTGAGTAGTGGAGTAGAACAGGGAAATGGGTGGCAGCAGTCATGGGTGCCAATGTGATTGGGCCCTTCAGAAAGTCACAGGAAATCTGTTTGGCACACAGGAAAGATTCTGTGCTAAATTAGTCTTACAGAAGTCTCAGCACTAATTTGTTAAACTTCAAGGATTCTGGTAATAACCGTAAACTAAACAGTTTTCCCTTCATTTGACTGCTACACATTTAAATCACTTAAGACACTGGTAACAGTATAAACAACCAATCTCTCAAATAATATTTGGACTAACTTGATTTGTCCTTGTGATTGTTTCTTCCAGAATCTTGATTTGTAGTGATTTGTCTCTGTCTACCTGTATGGGAGAGAGCTGGGGTTGGCATGGAAACAAGGAAAAGGATGCTGGTTGGTTTGGCAACAGTGAAAGCCCTGATGGGTGGAAGACAGCAGATGATTAGCATCTGTATTCTTATTGATCTTCACATCACTGGTTTTTGCTGTATTAGAGCATTTTTTTGATATTTGGTCGGACCACAGGATTCAGGAAGGCAACGTGTGCTCTGTTTACTATGTTATCATTTATGGTAAAACCAAATCAGCCGGTCACGTCAATCCAAGCTTTATTTCTTGTGTTGTTTCAAGAGCCCCGCATGGTTGAACTGACATGTCAAAATCGGTTCTCATTATCGCAGTTGTGTGATGAAAATTGTCATTTTGTTCTGAGCTTCATGTCATCCACTCCTTCTTTTCACAACCTTTCCAATGAGCATTTTGTCCCCCTCTGCATGCAAAACAATTGTGTGACTGGCCTGAATGTTGTGGGTGTGTTTATGTAGGAAATATAAATGGACACAATGGTGTGATAAACCTACTGACAGGCTGGCACCTACAAACCGACTTCCAGAAGTCGGTTTTATCATCTATAGAATAGGATGGATAATTTACGGAGTCGTTGTCAGAGGCAGTGAGGAATTGCGAACTGTTGAACCAAAACACCAAACTACCCATGCTTTCTGTTGTTTTTTGGCTTCCAGTAACATGTAGAAAAAGAGATTTTCCAGCTTTTTGCATTCAGCTTTTTGCATTCAGCTTTTTGCCAGGCAGTGTATGTTCCAGAGCTGCCAACCCCTAGTTATTACTTTGATATGTCAGGAGTTCATAGTTGTATTTGCCTGACTTTTGATCGGGATGTGTTTTATATCATGTGCCCTGGTTCTGCTGTGGCTTCAGTATTTTTCTGATTAGAAAGTGATGTTGCCTTTCCTCCTACCTCACTTTGTAATCCCTTTTCTGATGTTTGCTCAGTTTCTGCCAAAGATGGTTATAGATAAGGAGGAATTAGGTCAAACCGCAGCACACTGCAGTGAGGTTATTGCAGCACAAGACCTTTTGCCGCATTAAGATGAAAATATAAGGGTAAGTCAGACCCACAGGATGAAATATATGGAACAAGTGTAATAGTGTTACAGAGACATACTTTCACAGGTTAGGTAAATGTGTAAAAGGAAGCAAAGCTTCAACATTTGGTCATCTAGGTTTGGTGCCCACGAGCATCAGGTCAGTGATGCTTCCTCACCGCAGTGAGGAAGCATCTCCTCTCCCTGCTTCTAGGCTGTAAGTACTCAGTATTCGGTTCACGTTTAGGCTATCACTCAGCCTCCGAAACACCAAGGTGCCACCTTGATGATGGACAAGTGGGTGCTGAGGGGAACAGCTGCTTCTAATAATAGTTCCATCCCCAAAGAGACTGTAAACCCACCCTCGCATAACACAAGCAGGTCGCTCTGCTTCATATTCTGTGTTCTCAGCTTTATGAGGCAGCACTTTCCCGCTGCTGCCTCATGAGACGTAATGTCATCTCTAGTTTATTATTGCAACTAACAGTTCCAGTGGCTGGCTGAATGACTAATTCTTGTTTTATTACTTCTATTAAGCCGGATGTTTGGATGTAACATTCTGCTGGTGTACACTGGATCCCAGTGCTGAGACTGGTCAGGATTTACAAGCTCATATTTGCGGAGTTTGACAGTATTGAAGACTACCTCTGCAGGAGTCAGATGGCATTTGACACACATTAATTTAAAAGTGCAGAATGTTCTCACTGCAGGAAGTGTTCTGGTGCAGGCAAATTAAAATCTGAATCAAAAGCAAAGTTAGTAAAAACACGGTGACAAAAATGAAACTGAAATAAAACCTTTTAAAAGTTTCATTTTAGATTGACACCACATCAGTTTGGATGGATCTAACCAGACTTAAAGCAGCAATGCAACCTCTGTAGAAGTCTGGTTCTTGGTGGTGGTAAAAATAATTTCTAAAGAATGTTACCATCACATTTTTTCACCTCATGGCCATCTCTATTTCTAAAAAATGATAGGAAAACCAATTTAGTTCTTCCACAAAATATTGGTTCAGGCCTTGACTTTCAGTCCTTTCTAAATTACTTGGAGCTCAGAGTTGGGTAGCTAAATAAAATCCTTTGCAAAGGATTTTATTTATTAACTGGAGTAAAACTGAGTACAAACAAATCCATCCAAAGGTCACAAAAAACTATGATAGACCTTTGAAAAGCATAGAGAATGACTGATCAAGAGCAATTATCCTCATCTGTCTACTTGTCCAGAATTTCACACTTCAAACCTTTTGATGTCGCTTTATGAATAATACAATGTTCTTTTATTTTTTATTTGAACTTGCAATTAAAGTTTATTTCAAAATGACGACAAAGTAGAAAGCTTTAAAAACTACACACTAGTTCAGTAGAGTAGCTTACCTCATTCTCCCTTTGTATTGTCATTTGTTACATTCCGGTTTTCTATGTTTGTTCACTTTTTCTTTTTTTTTTTTTACCTTTTCACTATGTGTATTTGACATGTTTTTATCACCTGCTTTCATAAAACTGGCTGAAGATTTTATTTTGATTGAATCTTCTGCTGCTGAGAAAAATAAGGACATTCAGCTGACTCATCATACTATATGACTTGCTTCTGATTAAAATTTTGTTTTATCTTTGCGGCTATGTAGTTTAAATCTGCAAATCTGTTTGTTCTACAGCCTGCAATCTCCCTACAGTCTCTGTGTTCTAGTTAAAGTATTTATCAGGCCAAAGCAGTTGCTGTGGTTGCCTTATTTTTTGCTGTAGCCACGCTCATCTTGGTGTTGAACGGTGACCTCTGAAGGTACAGATGGCCCTCAAACACACACATGCATTTTTTTTCTTCTTCAGAAAGTTAGTTTCCCTCGAGCTTCCTGAGAAATGCACACATAAGCATCTTGGCAAAGTGCAACGGATGCTGAAAACGCTGAATAGCTGTGAGAAGAATCTTAACGGCTGCTCTTCTCTCAGATTAGATCAACCGAAACCTGGTGATTTTTCCTCTAAATGCTACCAGCTCTCAGCTGAGACATTTTGATTAGTTGTTTGTTGAAACATTTTAGATGGTCTGAATGCCTGTACTATCACAGGAAATCTAATTACTTGACCTTATCTAACATGGACCACTGATGTTCTAAAGAAAGATTCATCCATCCAGCCATACATCTTCTTCCGCTTATCCGGAGTCGGGTTGCGGGCGTCCGGTAAAGTAAGATTGTTGACTTTTAAATCAACCAAGGAGCAAAGTCGTGCTACCAGACGCATGTGCAGGTGCTACTGGAGAGACTGGGCTCCAGACTTGGCTTTGGGGGATGTGGTTATGTTGCTGGGTGAGGTGTCAGGTGCCCTGCATCTTTTTGTGCCTCTTTGGCGCCGGGACTGTTTCGCTGCAGACCTACCACTGTGTCTGAAGTTTTTTTGCTCAGGGATGCTGCACGTTTGGGGGTCAAAACTGCATCCTGGTGCACTCTGGCACATGGCGGAAATCAGCTAGAGCTAAAATACAGACAGTGGAGATGCAAACACAAAAAAGCCAGACAGTATTGCAGTGTGGCTAGTTAATTTGTTTGTGATTTAACATTTTGTTAAATGTACATTTTGTTAAATCACATAGGCCTGACTTGGTTTGGGATAGCTTTTATACCCTCAAAATACCTAGGATACCTTGAAGGGTGTCTCTTATGGAAAGGATGTCTGACTTTTCCTCTTACCTCCATTGCACACAAGTAGAAGATAATATATGGTCGGATGTGAAACATTAGATTTGCCTGTTACGTAAACATGCCTTAAAGAAGTCTAAAAATCTTAACCTGTTGTTAAATCAGATTTTATGACTCTAGCCTCTTCCTTTCATGACATCACTTCCCTGGCTTCCTCATTTGTTCCAGTCAGCAGCTAATTCAAATGCTCGAGCACCTCGTGGATTCAAAGCCCTAACAAAATGCAATTTGAAGGGTTAGAATTACATAAAAGGAGGAAGCGCACAGGACTCCACCAGCATTTTAATGGACCCGGCTGGAAAGTGAGAACATGAGTGGAGTGCCTTCCCGATGTTAAGATGTTAACCCTGAAAGCAAGAGACAGCAGTGAAACACGTGTTCCCCGAGGCTCAGACATCAACTCTGAGCAGCAAAAAAAAAAAAAAAGAAAAAGACAGATGATTCATCCCGTTTAGGCTTCTTCTGGAAGTCCTACCGTTGAGTGTTTTATGTATCAGATGTCTTAATCTGGTCCAGTCCATGCTAGATTTCCAACTTCATGCAAATGTTTATAATGAGAGATCTTGGCTCTCACAGGGGAAAACTGCATTGTGTGTGTCTTTGAATGCTTTTTGACAACTCTTATGTAAAATGAGTTCATCTGACATTAAATGTAGACTAAGCTCAGTGATGCTTTAAAAACAAGAAATCGTCCCAAGTTATTTTTATTCACATCGAAACAATTACATTTAGAACACCATCATGAATCTCCTATTGCATTATTCCACCATTCCTGACTGACTCATAGTAAGGAATGACTGGTGCAGCGGTTGCAGAGTTGAGGCTGATGCAGGAACGGGAGCCTCTGAGGAGCAGGTGAAGCTGGGAGTCCCAACTGCCTGAGTCTCAGAACTGGAGCATGGAGGCCAGTGACTTTCCCCACTGCTTAATAAGAGCTGACATCACACAACATAACTCGCTTCTGCAGTCTGTTCTGCTGCTGGAGCGCGTTGTGTTTTTTATGAGGGAGGAACAGTAGGAGCTGAATGGTTTGGATCCCACATTGTGTGTTAGTTGCACAAATAACCCACACAGCAGTTTCATTAATTAAATACTCAGGTTAGTAAACCTTAATCCTTCCATTTGAACTTTGACACAGTTCAGACTAGAAGAGGGAATCAATCCATGATCTTTTCATCTGGCATAAGGCAAATTATTTTAAACATTTATCTGGAGATGTCAGAAATATTCAGAGAAGAGCTGAAAAATACCTGGCAAAGTTTTCACAGATTACGTCTGTGTCATTTTGAGTTTTATTCAATTAGAAGTAAACGTAAGAATCAAGAGTAAAACAGAGATCAAAGCACACAGTTTCTCACCAGCTGGAAAAGCTAGCTGCCTGACAGAGCAGTTTTTTTTGTTTTGTTTTTTTTTTTTTTACAACACTGCTATATTCTGAGAAATAAGTTGAATTTATTCGAGTACAAACCAGACTCTCAACGCTGGAATAGACAAAACGCTGTAAGCTGGTTGGATGTCAAACGGATAATAAGGAACTAAAGTCTTTCTGTCTCTGTGCCCCATCAGGACTACACCATCACCATGTATTTCCAGCAGTCTTGGAGAGATAAGCGGCTGTCCTATACAGGCATTCCCCTAAACCTGACCCTGGACAACCGGGTGGCTGACCAGCTCTGGGTTCCTGACACCTACTTCATTAATGACAAGAAGTCTTTTGTCCATGGGGTGACGGTCAAGAACAGGATGATCCGGCTACACCCTGATGGAACTGTGCTTTACGGCCTCAGGTAACAATTAATTCCCACCTTTTAGCTGAAAGCATAAAAGGGTTTTCAGACTGTCGCCTACTTTTTGGCACATTTTCCTCTTGGTCCTCTATAAAACATCCTGTATCATTTAAAACTGATGCTTTTGACAATAACCAATCTGCATATCTCTCCCAGTTGCTTAAGGAGAATCATAGATATTTTTCTAGCTTTCCACAAAGGAACCTATTAGGTACGTAAGAATAGCACAAAGAAGAAAAAAATATTACTTTTTATAATGATGCACATAAAACATTTGAAGTTTAAAGCTGGGAGTTACAAATGGTGCAGTATTGCTCTATATTCTTAGGTTTTCTATCATCTGGATAAATCATCTGGGAAACATGAGATTTTGAGAAATGTTGAGGATGCTTATATTAAAGACAAGGTTTTCTTCCAATGACATAAATGCATTCACACAAATCCCAGATTGGTTTGTTGGAAAATATAAGACATGCCATATTTCAACAAGCTCGAAGTCTCTTGCTCTAACAGAGGTTGATTTAAAACTGTAGATTGTACATATAGAAGGGATTTAGGGACCAGGTTTTAATGAGGAACAGGGCTGCCTCCGGGATGTTTGTGTTTCCAAAAGACTTCTGTTCAAAGCATGCAAATCTTTCCTGGGGAATACTAAGCCAATTAATTGCTGCAATTGTTGCAAAACCCAAATTCAGTTTTGATCAATGTGTTGGTGTTACCAGTGTGTAGCTTCAAAGAGATGATTAATCCACTAAGAATCCGTGAGGTTGAAGCGATTTTGCTGCAAAAGACGGGGACATTTAAAAGGCCAAAATGTAACAAGATCAGTGGATTATTATTATTTTTTGTGCTTTTGTGTTTGGGTTGTAACCCATTAGACCAAATATAATGCAAAGTTAATGGAAAAAAAAATACTCAGACACAATATCAGTCTTTACACAAAATAAAAATGGGGAGAATTAGTTATTTAAAGGCTGAGTAATCTTTTATTTAATTTTTTTGATGGGCACAAAGATTCTTTAAATAGAGAGTCAGGAAATCTGGTCTGACTTGTAAATATTAAACCCATCAGCATCGTGGGATCATCTAACTTCATAATTTCCTCCTCAGTTACATTTTTATTTTAAGAAACTGTGTTTATGGTTGTGGTTAAAATATCATTGTTAACCGTATTTCTCACAAGCTGAAACTTGCCTGTTAGCAGGGAGCTTTCAGAGCAAAATAAAACATTCATTTTGATTCTAAAGAAAAATTATTGAAATCATGGACATTTCTGTCGACGATGCACCAATCCTAACCCATAACATCGAGGATTTGGTGAAGTGATGCCAGGTGGCTGAGCAGCAGGGCTCTGACTGTTGACCAGAGCAGGATACAAAACCAACATGGTTTTCATGGCAACCTTTCATTTAACTGGAAATCCTTTGGTACACTGCTCTCCGGGACGCAGAATAAGGAAAGGATGCGAATGCACTCATAGACATATGTCTTTCAGTATGGTTCAAGTCAAACTGCAACACTGGCATAAGGCATCAGCTGCCCAGTGAGTAATAGTTTCCTTAGTCTCATATGTTGTTCTGCTGTGAATAAACAGATACAGAACTATATAATCATAGTCAGCATATGCACATTTTGGTATAGTAAAGAACAATCCATAACAGTTCTTTAATTTGAAAGACTTGTACGTACAAATCTATAACATTTCTGTTGAGTTTGGCTGTTTCCAATGCTGATACTACCTTCTTCCTAACCCCATTGATTCTCCTCAATGAGATTTGGTCTGGTCAGTTTGGTTTTTGAGAACTAGTCACATGGTTGATTAAGATCAGGGAAATTTTTCTGATCACAGGTGCAAAATGTCAACGTTTGGATATCTGAGCTGCATCTTTGTCTTGTCTCGACACGACGGTTTGTTGTGTTGTGAAATCAACCAATTTGGTTTGTCCTGATCTTAATTTTTGCCTCAATATTGATCCTTTAGTTTTTTACAAATGGGCACTGGAAGTTACAGACTCTCAGTTCAGTTCAATACCTAATTAAAGTTAATAAATGTGATGCCAGGTATTGAAAGACACATTACTTTTCTTTTGTAACACACTTTCTTCCTTGCTAGTGGGATTCAGGATGCTCCAGTTTCTCAAAAGCAACAAATATGTTGCTTTAACAGTTTTTGTGGAGCATCTGTAGTATGCCTCTCCAGCACAGGTTAAATTTGTTAAGAATGTTATAATATCCTAATAAAACTTCACCTGCAAATCTCAGACGTAACTTGATTTGTTTTTTTGTTTTTTTTTTTCCTGACTTTACAATCATCTACAATCTTGGTCCTACTTACAGGGTTTGCTCTGAGAGCATTTTGCTGCAGTGCCAGGCTAATTGATGACTCCTTAGCATAATACAATGACTCTTTCATAATTCAGCTCGTAACATGTGTTTCGACACGGTTTTATTTAATTCTGTGCAGGTAAAAAATGAACATTCCCTGCTTTTTTAAACTTTGTTTTTAAAGTTTTAACATGTTTAATTCACACTAAGCACAGCTTCTTCTGCTACACAAGCCTCTTTCACAAAATATTTTTGTGATAAACCCTCGAAGACAAGCTGCCTCTGAGCTCCCTCTGGGCATTTATAGATCACAAGATATTCCACATAGCTGTTCGCTTCCAAAAATAAAGCCAGCAGTGCTGGACGACAGGAGGTGTGGGGATACATCGCCATAAGCACTACTCATAAAATATGCATTCTTAGTTTTTGCATTCTATCTTTTTTATTTTTCAAAACATTAACGCCAGACAAAATATGTATCATCTCACAGCGGCAGAGGAAACGCTTAAAATTAAACCTGTATATCTCGCCTTTTTTATTTGCGTCATCTAATGAGTGCTGAGTTTTATTTACAGTTATAAAGCTTTCTAGTGACTGGTTGCACATCTGTGAGTACTTCGCTTAGCAAGTTAGGATGCAGCAGAGGTGGGTTTGACGTCTGTATCGGTCCATTGACAAAACACATGGAGTCCAAAAGACACCTTGACCCTCCTTAAAGTGTTTTGTGAAGGGGGCTCCGGCCTCTGTATGTGTCCTAGCAGCTGGCAGAGAAGATTATGATCAAACTGTGACAGATGGGATTTACAGTGATACTAAAATACAAGAAAACAAGCTATAAAAAACATGGATTTCAAAACACGCCGTGCAGTTGACAAAATCACAGAGAGCAGATTAATGATTAGTGGGTTTTTAGTCAAGCATAATGATTTGGGGGCATCCAAATCCCATCAAATTGTTTTGTTACTTGAACTTCTTTATTTTCAAGTCTGTACGGTGACACGGTTTTTCATCATTGTGGAAAATGACATTACAAGGGGTCCAACAAATTGGACCAGATTGTTGGTAGAAGTTGCTCTTGCTTGGTATTTTCATCAGTTTTCTTACCAGTCGGTTTCACGTGGCAGCATTCGCCTTCTCTGCTCTAGATGAACCAAACAATTGGGATGAAGATTCACGAGAGAAAATAACAGGTTTCAACAGGACATCCTTGAACTTCCTGCAGCTGTGATGCATATTGTTGCTGCCCTATTCATTTAAAAGTCACAATTCGTACAGATGCACTCACTCACACTTGCTGACGGTGTCAAGCAACCTTGCGCTGTTGGCAACACTCTACAAACAGTTGCATTATTGTGCTAAATAAATGACACTATGTTCCTGGAAAATACATAATTCTGCCCCTGTAAGAGAACCAGAGGCTGTGGTTTGCTGTGAACAAGTCAGATTCTGTGCAATCCGCTCTAATACATTAACAAATTTCATTGAATTAGTTGATTAATTTGTTTGATTTATTTGGCCCAAATGCCTTCATGCTTAGGGGTCATTATTCTTCACAAACACATAATTACTATTGCACTTTTTTTTATTTTTATTTGAACAAACTTGAAATTTCTGGGCTTTCATGGTTTTTGGGAGCATTTAGCCCCAGACGCTGGTGCTGTTTTTGTGTCTGGAGGAGCTGTCTGCTCAGATCAGGGGTTTTATAAGGTCCACATAGAAGCAGCTTTTCAAAGACAGAAACAGGGATACAATGAGAGAGGGAAGCAGAAAGCATTAAGTCAGACCTGAAGCAGCCCGATGAAAAGGACAGGGAGGCTGGATTTACCCAGAAACAACTCTTCTTTTGAGGCTGAATGAACATGGGCCTTGCGGGCTGTTTTCAGCACTCTGTCCCTTCCTAAAGTGAAGCAATTCTCAGTGTATTCAGATAGACAAGACTTTACTTCCCTCTGAGCCAGTTTCCTTCCTCCGTTTAATCTCCAGTGCTCGTAGTTTTCATTTCCCTCACTCTATTTGACCTTTTCACCCCAACCCTGGACCAGAATTTCCATCTTAAATAGTGTGTTTCCAGAACAATATAAAATGTAATTATTACAGAATATTGCCACTGTTCTAATTGTTTGGATGATAACCATGAAACCCATTCGTAATCTTTGTAAGCACTCAATTGCCATGCTCTAGATCATGGGTGCTAAAGTGCAACCCGTAGGTAATTTGTCTGTCCCCCTGGTTGGGGTTTTTCTTTTTAAGCTTCAAGCACATGCAAAATACTCACTGCAGATTCAAGTAAAGGTTTAACAAATTGGTCCTTGGTCCAGGAGGTTTTTCCTGCAATGCTGGGAGTATATTTCTCCTTCCTTCTCTACTTTGGCCCCAGAATCTGAAGGACTGATGATCATATCTTTCACACTGCTCTGCTGCAGAATCATTATCCCCCAAAGGCTCCGACAATTATTCATCCAGTGTGCTCGCTGCTGAGACAAGGGCTATATTTAGGTTTCCCAAAATGACCTCAGCTTTGATTGGCACTCTTACATCCCAATTATTGGAAATTCAGCACCTTGGAATAATGAAGACAACATCAAAGACCTGTTTATCTCCACATCATCGTCAGCGGCAGATCTCGGGGATGGTCACAACTAATAGAAAGCTTTCCTCAGAAAGGGAAAGAAAAGATGACACAGAGGCTAAGCTTAGTCTGCGCTGCTGGGCCTGAGCCGATGCAGAGTCTGAAAAGCTTCTGTTTAACGGGTCATGGTGATCACGAGGCCACATGTGGGGAACTCACAGTAAAAATTCGGAGGTTGTTAAATAAATACACATTACTTCACAACCACTGCGATTGTTTTGTCATATAACAAGCGCAAACATGCATTTTATTTGTACTTTTATGAGATAGACCAACAGAAACCTGTGCATAATAGTGAATTGTTAACAATAAGATACAGGGTACATGGCTCAGGAGGAGGATATGTCCAGCAGCAGTTAATGCAGAAGTTTTCAAGATACAACTTTTATTTTCGATTGTCCACTTCAGCACATTAGCAAGCAAACTTGCATATATTTAGCTATAAACTAGCGATTTAGTTTGTAAATCAAATATTTGGCTGGCTCAGAACAAAAATATTTAGCTTGCTAACATTATATTTTGTTAGGAACTAAATACTTAAGTTGAAACTGTGACATTGATAAATGAGCGGATAATATGGTTCAGAAACAGCACCCCATATCAGACTGGCACTACTTGCTGGTAGATGAAAATGTATTTATTTGTATCATTTATTTGTGTTTATTTGAAATTTTATTATGGTTTCTGTCTTTGGACGTTTTTCCTAAGGCTTTGTGCTTCAGAAAATATTTTCTGAAAGGAGGCTGAAAATAGCAGATCCAGGGATTCCAGGGTGACTCATGAAAGTGAAAAAATCCTTTAATACCTCCTTACTCTGACAGTAAAAGTTCAGCTGTCTTCACGTTTTCCCAGCTCTTACACTGTCATGGACGCTAAAAGCCCATAAAAATATTAATATTTATCCCTTACCTTCTGAATATTCCTGGCTGTTCATCTTTTTCTTGAACACGCTGAACACTTTAGGAAGCTTTGGATACGTCTTAAAGCTGGTGGAGAGGCATGGACAGACAGTACAAATGGAAAGTGTCCACTCACTGGCTTGTAAGGAGAAGACTGCAGTTCTCTTTTCATAGTTGTGAATCCCTTAGAGTCACAAATATGGGTGCACAAACTAGAGCCCAAGAATACTTTTCATCATCAGTAGAGTTTATGTTATGCCAGGATGGAATAGCTTAACAATAACAATGGAATCTTGGAGAATTTGTTGCAGCTCCCCTTTAATTTTTGTAAACAATGCTGTTTCTGTTGGTGTTTTGAAGTCTTGACCTTCAGAGTGCACTAGATTGGTTCACAGTTAGTTGAGTATGAAGCAGCAAGAATGAGAAAACACTTCCAAATCTGAGATACAGATAATGACAGAACAAAGACCTAAATACAGCGGTCAGGTTATACATGGGAACCTCCTGGTTGCTTCTTTTTAAATGTGACTGATCGGAAGAAGAGACGGGGGCAGAACCAGAGCAGAATGGAGGTATTAAATATATAATGAATATACTGACCCATGAATACTTTAGAATTACTTATTCCATTTTACACATTGAACAAATCTATATTCCATGGTGACAAGATGAGGCGCAGCATGGCATTGACATCTGGAGGATCTCTGCTAATGACTGGCTCTGATGAGACAAACCTGTTCAGCCACCACCAAATGTTGACCGAAGTGGAAAAGTTCATTTCCACAACTGTTTTGAACCAAAGTGCTTACTCACATTATTGTTTTGTAAAAGTACAGTTGCTACTTTATTGCATTTTTACCAGGAAAAGATAATCAAGACAAAGTGAAAAGTAGTTCATTTTCTTCACAACAAAGAGAAAAAGAAACCAAACATTTCAATGAATACTCCATTCATAATTTTTTTCCCCATCTTGTTGGGGTGGGGTTGGATGGAAAATATTGTCTAAATATCTTCATATCTGCTGCCTTAATTGTACATTGAAAATCCCCAAATGTGTATGACAGTAAATCACCATAAAAAATGAATAGGAATGCTTTATTTTGGACAGGGTGTATTTAATTTGACAATAAATACTTTTTAATAAGCTTCACTGAGTATAATGCAGCTTTACGTATGTCTAATTAAAGTCTATGAAGCATGCAGGGATCGTTTGTTTGCTCCACGTATTCCCTACGCCGCCAGATTTTCTGTCTGAATGAGTATAAGTGCAGGTCACCCAGAAAAAATGCCTGTAATTTATCCTTCCATTTCAGCACATTAATTATAATCTACCTACATGCTACAGTGGATATCTGGGATGACCTTTAATCGTGTTTTCTGTCATACACACAGATTATGAGGCTGTAAATAAGGTGTGGCTCCATCCGTACGGAGAGCAGTTTGTGACGGTTGTTGCTTCGGCTGTAAAACTTCACTGAGAGTTTCATCCGGTTTTATTGTTAACTCCTAATTACTGCCTGCTATAATTGAGATTAAAACACAAAGCTGTACAAAGGGAGAAGAGCTGCAGACGTCAATTCAGCAGAGCAAAGGCAATTATGGGAACGAGACGGAGAGTTTCGCTCCACTCAAGGTTTAAAAGGATTTGTGTAATTCGAGGTTTAGAAGGTCGGTTCTGTGAGTTATGCTCTACCCTTAAACTTCAAGAAATCAAATGAACATTTCCTTTTTGTTGTTGTTTTCACCAAGGATCACCACGACAGCCGCCTGCATGATGGACCTTCGCAGATACCCGCTGGATGAGCAGAACTGCACCTTGGAGATCGAGAGCTGTAAGCAACACAGTCTTTGTGTGCAAACTGATTCAAGAGATGCTGAGTGAACCTGGACAGATCCGTCTGTTTTCAGATATCACACAACTCTGACACAAGAACCTGTCATGATCTTCATGTGGTGAAGACACCTGATTTTCATCAGGCTGACCAGAGATGAAGAAAGCCACAGTAATGTAAAAGACAGGATAAGTTCTCAGATCTAGAAAGAGTTTTACTAAAACCTGTCACTACATGCTCCAGGAGCTAAAACCAGGCGTAAGGGAAGCTATAGAAAATCCAAGTGATAAAAATGGACAAAAGTCTGAAGATAGAAGAATTATAAAATCCAAAGGAAACACAGCTTGTCAGAGCACCACTTATACATCTGATATAATCATAATTCTAATTAATAAAGCAGGAATTTAACTACATGGTCAATCACATACATATCAGATCTGTATTTTAGCTTAACTACAGACGTACAACATTAGCATCTCAACTGCTTGTTAATAAACACACATTACATTTGACTGCCCATCCAACCATTTTTCCATCCTTGTTTCAGTCTTGGTCCAGCCATGTTTCCATCCACCCATTCTTCATTTTTAACCATAGGTGTTCATGCTGATAAAAGAAACTTAACTTAAATTGATTATACCACCCAGACCATATTTGTTCTGATTGTGGTTCATTTTCAGTTTTTCTATTGAAATGTTTCTCAACCTACACACTAAAGGAGGCTTGATGATATTGTATTTTTTTATTAAAATTAGCTGAAACATCAGTTTCCCAGGTCAGAATCATCTGAGGTTGTTCAGCTTACAGCCATCTAATGTGAACTGACAGTTGCTGTTTGACTGGACCTGTCCGCAGTGCCTCAGTTAAATAATTAACAATGCTGACATGAATAGTTAAAGTCTCACACATTATACAGTATATGTCTACATTTAGAGAGGGTGGAGCGCCTTTCTGCCTGGAGCTTCATGCATAAGTCATGCATATGCAACAAAGCCATATGAGCTCTCCAAAAACTCACTAATATACATCAGTTTATTTTATGACTGTTTGTTTTTAGTTTTCTATGGAAGTTTAAGCAGTGATCAGGTCTGCAAATTAACCTTTGGTTAGAAATGATATATAAAGCAACCGATGAAGTTGAAATTCTAGAAATGAGCAAATCTTTATTCTAATGGATGATGGAATTAATTACCGCTGCTTTTATCAGTCAAAATCTAAATTTTATGAATGTTATAAGTTAGTTTGGGTACAGATGGAGCAGTTAAATCAAAGTTTAGGCTTTCAGATTAATGTTTTGTTACCACAACAGACTGAAGCAACAATCTCCCTACACTCCCTAATCATCCACATATTCCTGATGTCTATTAAAAATAAATAAAATGGGTTTTCTCTAATGGTCAGAGGGGGTGCTCATTAGCTGTATTTGTGCCTGTTAAATTATAACTTTCTCCCTTCTCAATTCTCTAACAGATTAAACTGATGCAGGCTAAGAATTTGTTTTATGCCATAGTTTTACAGCCTTGTTCATTGGTAACATTGGGTATAGAAATGAGGCTCATGGCCATGGTCCAAGCTCCTCAAATTTACTGTGTCTAACAGATATCAGCTGTCTTTAATAATCGAACAGAAGCATGCTCATGCATGCTCCTCTGGGCTGTCTTATTGAATCTAGTCAGTGTAATATAAAAAAGATGTTACATTTGAGCATGAAAATTAAGTGTGCAAACCTGGTAGCTCTGAATCTGAAGCACACAAACATTTCATACTCAAATACAGATTAAATAAGATCAAAATGCCCAGGTCTTAGATATTAATAAAGTAACTAAAGCCGTAAAAGTCAAATAATTTAATGTAATCTATCCATCTTAATGTGGAAATTTCAATAGCTGAGAAAATTTAAATTAGAAATAAAGACTAAATCTCTAGGGATATTGCAGTGGGTTGCAAAAGTATATTTGCTTGCATACTTTATTACACTGCAACTCAAGACTTTAGTCTATTTTGTTTGGTTTTATGTGATAGACTAACACAAAGTAGACAAAGGAAAAGGCTAAAAGCAGAATTATATTGAAAAACAATATCACAAGCTTTGAGCAAAGCACTGTTCAATCATTTAACTGAAAATGGAAAACAAATGGCAAAACTTCAAGTATATAAAGAGATAGCTGTCCATGACAGGCAAGGTAAACAAAGCAGCTAAACGCCCTATGCTAGCTCTGGAGGAGCTGCACATCTCAGTTGGGAGAATATTTTAATTAAACCATTAGCCATTCAATGTTTCATGCCTTTATTACCAAATAGAAATCTATTTGGCTTTCTATTTGGCAGCCAAATAGCTGTCAAATTTCTTCACACTGAAACATCACTCTCAAAAAACCAAACCCACAATAAAACATTGTAGTGGCAACAGCATCCTGTGAGGGTGCAGCAGGGACATTAAAGTGGGGTAATTGATTTAAAGATGCAGTGGATCTCAAACTTTTAATAACGAGCACCTAAATACCAAATTTCCCAAGTACCACCACCATCACATATTTCAGAACAATACTACAATAGCACATTTTTTTGAGTTATGTCATATAAACAAAATTAGCCATTTTTAGTTTATGATCGATTGAATGTTTCGATTTTATCATGTTTTCTTTATAAGAATATACATTTTTTTTCAGGTTTTGAGTTGAAAATGAATAGAAATGTCCCTCATTATACATTTTGAGCCTAAGTAGACAAGGTGTCTACCTACTATTCATGAACATAACTAGGAGATGATTTCACAAAGGAAGAGATTATATTTGAAAAAATGTACTGAGGTTTAAAGATATGGAGCCTTTTTTTATTTATAAGACATGTTGTAGGTAAAAACACAAACTCAAACTGAATTTAGTTCAATAAATCAGGAGATATTTGATTCCCTTTGGAAGAACTGACATTATAATAGGCAATTCTCCTTTGAAATCATTCAGCGTGTTCAAATTATTCTAATTGTTCACTTAAGCCATTTCTAAAATGCTCCTCTTCGTACTGAAAAGGGATGAGAAAAATGAAGTAAAAGCATAATGAAGCTCTTCCGCTCTTGATAAGCTGTTAATTCCCAGAAATCCTTCAACTGCCTGCAGATAAGATGGAGAGCCTGAAAAGAGAAACACATTGGCCCAATTAAATGGGTCTAATTACCGATGGGGCATTGGGGGCCGGGTCACTCTGTTTCAGCCTGTAGATGTAGCCCAGAGACCTGCCAGGGTAAGTGAAGGGAAAGGCTTTATTTCTTGTCCAACTCAGCCTCTGGGAAACTGGAGGATGTCCAGCAGCTGGAAGGAAGCATGAATTTATTAAAATACAGTCAGTTTTGAGTTTAGAGGACAAATGATATGAGATGCCACATTTAGCATCAGATCTGCAGCTTTTGTTTGCTGTTTTAATGCACAGAGCAACTTGGCTAATAAAAAAGAGTTAGCACTTAGATCAAGTATGAAATGGAATAAAATGTTCTCCTTTGGAAAAGTTGAGGAGTCGGTAATATTTCATCTGGTGGAAAATTATTTAATCAAGACAGCATCTTGCTCTGTAAGTCACCTTAGAGATTGCTACCATGTTTTGTTTTGTTTTGGGGTTTTTTTGCAAACCTAAACCTTTTAGGCAATCAAAGAAAATCTAAGCGAATAGAAGATGCAGTATTAAAATGATTTCCTTTATTAGGCACAGAAAAGCAACTGCAGCAGTAGCTATCACTTATTACAATGGCTGGTAATGAGTCTTTTTTTTCATTTCTGTGGAGGAGTCTTGAGACACTATTTTGTACAGAGTTGTTTTATTTCAGACACAGCAAAGGATTTATGAGGATTTATGAGCATATTTATAGTATTGCAACAGAATCACAATTGGATTTTGGCCGGTTCTTTGATTGGGTGACTCAAGAACCTGTTTTTTTCCAACTCATTTATAGGTAGGCTTGTCTTGCCACATTTTCCAAGCGTACTTCAATGGAATCTCTCTGAAGACTTTTCTACTAGTGGGAACTATCTGTAACATCACCAAAAAGTAGGGTAGAACAAATAGTTGTTAAAGTGGTTACAGCCAAAGCTTCCCTCCTTATTTGCTACAAAAAATGTGTTTTAAATGTATGATCGAGAGGGAGGTTGATTACTAAACAAGAAAAACACAATATCTGTGATGGCGACATGTATTGTTCAGTCAGTATTGATGTTTTGTCAGCGTTGTGCATCACAAAGTCTTGGGTCAGTTAAGCACTGCAGTTACAGTGATTGAAGCCACTTTTGTACAAAGTTCTGCTGACCCAAGTTGACCCAACATGTGTTATACTCCAGTCAAACAAATGTCACCATATTGTTGGTTCTTCTCCAAACTGGTTGCAGCTTTCAGTTGAGTTTTTTTGTTGTTCTTTTTATGTTATTTCCTAAAGATAAAATGCTGTGCTGTCCTGCACAAACCTGGGGCAGCATGCAATCCTACCAAACCACAAGTTAGTTGTACAGACCAATTTTACTTGAGATTATTTACTTTCTGGACCAATTAAAGTAAATAAATACACTGGCCTTTTCAAAATTTTTGGTTGATTGCACATCTCAATAAAATGTTATCAGTTACAGTACAAGTTGCATGAGATAATTTGACCCTAAAGACTTCTGCATTTCCTGTCTGCTGAGGATTTATGAAAGTTTAATAAACTATACAAAATATTAACTTTTATTCTTTTAGACTATAGCAAATGTGAAATTTAGGGGGAAAAAATAAAGAAAAGTCTAGATTTCATCAAACCTTTGCATATGTTCTGTTCTATGATCAAGCAAAAAGAGTCAGTGGAAGGAGGAAAGTCACAAAGCCTATAACTTATAACCAGACTTTCACTTTTCAAAGCCAAGTATTGCAAGTACTGGTATACTTACAGCACTTGTGGCAGATTTAGAAAGAGACAGTACACAGGTTTGAAATGTCATTCTTCAGTGTCATCAATTCACCAGTAAGGGTCCTGAAATTGCTCCTCACTAAGACCAGGGACTATCCATCACTGCAAGAGCTGCCTCTGTGTTAACTCCTGGTTTGTATCTCCAGTGAGGTGTCACATTTTTTTTAAACTCTTCCTGAAAGCAGTTCGCTGACTGATGAGCACCGTAAACAGTTTTCATTCTAGCTGATTCATTCCAGACTTCATGTTCTCTGAGTGTGAAAGTATTTCCCTCGAGTCATGTTTTTCAACCTGCAATATATTTTCACTCTCCTTTTTATGATGTGAAAGAATTATACTAAAACAGAAATAAAAGAGAAAACGCTGGCGGATGTTCCCAAAGGATCTGCAGCTTATGTGGGTTCACATCCTGATGAATAAATCTGTTGACAATCCATTCAGGAGGTCACCGACAGTTCAGGTTGTTCAGTCGCTCACCAACACAGCCGTGAATCTCCAACATCAGAGAGATGATGTCAGAGTGACTTTCCTACTTCCCTCACCAGTTTCTCTTCCTAACATCCTGCTTACTATAGAGAAGATTGGAAAGAAAGGACTAACTTTTGAGTAGAACTAGGAATGCAAATTCCCCTTCATTGAGTTTCACTGGTTTCTGGTTGTGGGTCCCAAGGCCTCTGGCCTGTGACCACCATGGGAATTGTTTCTGGATGTTCTTAAGGGCAGCCTTGATCTCTCCTTTCTTACTTGTGCAAGTAGGACAGATGTTGTTGACTTTAACATTTTTAAATGTTTTGTGTTTTCCTGTTTCTCTCAGATGGATACACCACAGACGACATTGAGTTTTACTGGCAGGGCGGAAGCAATGC
Source organism: Poecilia reticulata (assembly GCF_904066995.2). NCBI lineage: Eukaryota > Metazoa > Chordata > Actinopteri > Cyprinodontiformes > Poeciliidae > Poecilia > Poecilia reticulata. The sequence continues at coordinate 20,370,732 of NC_088851.1, forward strand.
TGGGTCAGTCACTGGAGTGGAGAACATCGAGCTGCCTCAGTTTTCCATCATTGATTACCAAACCCTGTCCAAGAAAGCCGTGTTTGCCACAGGTAGCAATGAACTTTGTTTAATAAATTAAACAAATAATAATTGTGTACAATATTTTGTAAATCTTGAGACTAATATTAATTATCTACACTGGAAAAGTATAATCTATGGGAAGAATTGATATATTATGTCATAAACATTATGTTGTTTCATTTAGTACCCATCTTTTTATCAGTCTGTAAAAAGATCACCACAGACTTATACTATTTTCCTTACCAAACAGGTTCGTATCCACGACTGTCACTGAGTTTTAAACTCAAGAGGAATATTGGCTATTTCATCCTGCAGACTTACATGCCATCCATCCTGATCACCATCTTGTCCTGGGTCTCCTTCTGGATAAATTACGATGCGTCGGCTGCCAGAGTGGCTTTAGGTCAGTGACTTTTATTCATAGCTTCCCTCAGGTTCACTCATTTTTGTTCGCACTTGTTATGTATATAGACAGCAAACTTCTATGTTGTCTATGTAGAAGACAACATAGACATAAGCTTACATGATATCCATATCTCAGATTTGGAGAGCTCAAATTTATGGAGATAGAACCAGTCTTACTGAGCAATTATCACTTGTAAAGTCTGTTCTGTTAGTTTTTGACTTGAAAAAGCAAAAACATGCCCTGATTATTTATGACCTTCCATCAGAGTTCTCCTATTAAAAGGGGAATTATTACATTGAATTATTCAGTATTTTCTATTTCTCCACAATAGTTAAATTTGTCAAATGTTAGTCCTTTTTAGATCTTTGTGTCTATTTTTTTTAGCTTGCTGTATCAATTCTCTTCTTTTAGTCATGGTCCAACATTAGATTTCATATTATTTCTCAGAAAATACTTCCAGGCTAAACGTTAAATTTCACCTTATATGGAACAACATCTGATGACTTAAAAACAATATCACAAATTAATTAGTCTTATAGCCTCAAAATCTTTCTGAGAGATTAATTCTTGACCTTGTCTTGAAATGGCCTCAACCACATAAAAAGCTAGTGGTCAAGTGAACCTACGACCCTAAAATTTACACTTCACTAAAACTAAATCAGGTAATCCTACTTTGTAATAGTCACAAAGGAAGTGCATAACAGTATTACTATACTACTTCTACTCTACTACTAAAGAAAATCTTATTCTCCTTACAGATCTAACAGATCAAGACTTTGAGCCTCTCTGGAGCCTAACAAAGGATTTTATTACCTAATCTGGTGGTTATTTCCTCTTTTTTCTGAAAGGAGTTCAAAGTCTCTGGACCACTCGAAGTTGTCAGCTTTCAGGATCAGCTGTCGGTTCTCTCTTGGATGTATTGGTGTTTGTTTTTTTTTTTTTTGTTGGGTTCAGAACTAGGTTGGATGGCAAAGTTAGGCACTGAATGAGCAATGTTTGCAGCGTGTTTGACTTTGGAGGAATAGTAAAATCTTGCAAAGATTGACACAAAAAAGAAAAATAGCTCTAATAAGTGAAATGTCAAATCTGAGATGTTTGCATGTCCTACACTGTTGACTTTTGCACATGTGCAGGTATAACCACGGTGCTGACCATGACCACCATTAACACCCACCTGAGGGAGACCCTGCCAAAGATCCCCTACGTCAAGGCCATTGACATTTACCTCATGGGCTGTTTCGTCTTTGTGTTTCTGGCCCTGCTGGAGTATGCCTTTGTTAACTACATCTTTTTTGGCCGTGGTCCTCACCTACAGAAGAAAGCAGCGGAAAAGGCTGCTAAGTCCAATCATGAGAATAAGGGCCGACTGGAGAGCAGTAAAGTGCAGGTGGGTGAAGATCTGAGTGGAAAATATCAGTCACTTATGTCTACGGCAGGTTAAAATAAGTCTGGGGCAGTTTGATGACCAAGCCACCTACCCACCAGAAAGGTATGAATGCTTTGAAAGCCAAATTTAGAAAACTTTAAATTACTTTTTGAAATGTAAATCTTAAAATTTAAGCCCTAACATCTAAGCTTTGCATAATGATTATGAATAATTTAGATTTATGGTGGATAAGGTGTTGCTGCTGGTGAACCTGGTGGTTAACCCCCAGGTGAACCACCTCAACCCCCTCAAATTGAAAGCAAGAATTGCAACAATGACAAGGCAGATGCCTGGAGGTGATTAGTAGATTTATTTTTGATTTAACCTTCTTTTTAGCTGAAAATAAAACTGAAATGTTGTCTTGTTTCCTTTTAAGGTCGACGCTCATGGCAACATCCTCCTGACGAACCTCCCCACTGAGATGGGGGGACCGGATATGATGGGCGCCCTCAACGATCCTCGGGCCACCATGTTTTCCTATGACAGTGCCAGCATACAGTACCGCAAGCCCATGACGAGCCGGGACCTGTATGGGCGGCCAGCCCTCGACCGGCCAATTGGACACAAGAAAAGCCGCCTGCGGAGGAGAGCCTCACAGCTGAAAGTCAAGATCCCAGACCTCACAGACGTCAACGCCATAGACAAGTGGTCCCGGGTCATCTTCCCGATCACATTCACCTTCTTCAACTTGGTCTACTGGCTGTATTACGTCCACTAGGGCAGTCGTTGTGAGCATGAGTGGTAGCTGATGGGTACTTTTTTTTTGTTTGTTTTTCAAGGGAAGCTCAATCCTGTACAGTAATGAAAGTAGAAGAGTTCAGCCCATTTGTACAAATCCTCTTTTGGAACAAGTAGTTCTGGTCTTTACAGTGTAAATACAATTTAATATATGAAATATATAAATCGATATATATAAAGACAGAGATATAATTTATTTAAAAAATTCAATTTTGCTGTGTACATACAGTTAGTTATAGAGAAAGAAGTAGTGGTGAATTAAAGACAGAAACGTTTCGGTATTTACAGGTTCAAAGATGCCAAAAACACATTGATGGCTTTTGTTTGTCTTCTTTTTCTTTTAGCCCTCATTTTTCATGTTAATAGAAGTCAACTTTTGTTTGCTTACAATGCAAAAAACTAAATAGAAACCGAACAAAAACACAAGGTAACTCCAACAGGATTAAACTCCAGCAGATTAAGGTTATTTTGGAACAAAGAGAGACAAAATATAAGACTGATGTAGAGACAGATTAAACTCTCCATCCATCCATGCATACTTACTACATCCGTAACCAAACCAATCCATCAATCCCTCTCTCGTCTTATAAAATCAAAGTGTTGCCAAGTCAGAAGGAATATATAATCCTTTCACTTCTGTTTCTGCCTCCAAGGCTCCTCCCAGTGAGCTGTACCTGGAAAGCCTTCCAGCCGAGGCCTCCTGATCAGAAGATCTTGTCCTTTAGGACGTGATCCATAACTAATGACCAAGGGTGAAGGTGGGAAGGTGGACAATAAATCCAGAGCTTAGCCTGAAGCTCAGCTCAGTTTGGTCTTCACCATGATAGACAGCAACAACACCTTCATTACTCCAGGCAAAGTCTAATCCATCTGTTAATTTCCTGCTCCATCTTGCCATCACCTGGGACAAAGCACCAATATACTTCCTGAGTTCCTAGACCCAGGATCACTGGGGTCCCTCCATAACATTAAAGTGGTTCTGCTGAACGAATTTTGTTCTTGATCTAGTTCTCACTGGTCGCTGACCTTTTTGTTGTTTGTAGAAAATTGATGCACATTGAAGATTAACTAGAATTGTTAAACCTGCTAAAATTAGGCTTTACTATTCATAAATGCCGGCAATATTCTGCCCTAGAGCTGCAAGTTGAAGTCTGGTATCTCACCTGACGACCTGCTGAATCAGTTCTTCATCAGGGAACCATCTGAATCGACCTTAACAGATATGTGAAAGTCACACATTGAACCAGACTCCAGGATTTAGAGTACTCATGGATGAAAACCTCTACTGTAAATTAATAACTCTGGTGCTGTTGTTTGAAACTTAAACTACAGCTAACTTTTTGATCCCATCCAGTGAGCTCTGTGCCGTTTGTGCATTAAACAGCATTTGAGTTGCAGCTGTAGGTTTCCCAGCTTGGGTTTATCCCAGTTTAGATGATGTTTCAGTAAAGATCTGTTGTATTTTTGCCTCTCTTTCTGCTGGCCTTATGTTTATGGAGACGGTACAACTAAGTTTCATTTTATTTACAAAATGGAAACTTCTTTTTATTATGCCGCTGTTTAAAGATTTCACAGCCAGAGATAGGAATATATTGGAAAACTGGTGCTTATATTTTCTACTGCAGAAGTCCCACAATTTTTTATGAAAGGCGCCAAGTCATCTGGCTTTTCAGCAGTAAAGGCCTCTTTTGGCATTTAGAACTGCGTCACATGACTTTGGATTCTGCAGCAGAGAGAAGCGATTAATTTTGCTCATCTACAGAGACAAATACTTCCTTTTGAAAAAGTCCACCGAAATTTATCTTAGAACAATTCTAATCTTGTTATGCTCATATATTTTAGCTCATTTGGAGATGTAGAATAGATTTTTATCATCTAAAAATGTTACTTTTTTAAATTTAAAGTGGCAAATTCCAAACTATGCTTTTTTTTGTCTCATTAATTTTACACTTCTTGACAAAACAGTTTAGCACCCAGGGAGTGGTGGAAATTAAATTAACTGTTGTATTGCTGTATTTCTTGCAGGGTGTGGACCTCCTTTAGGCTTGGATATCAGGCTTGATACAGACACTGTGTCTTCTGCTGCAGCAGGGTGGCCCATATCTTTGCTTTGGCACTGATTCTTAGCTGATTCCTTGTATGCTTGCTGGATTGCAGAAGCTCAGAGTCCCTTATTTATAATATGATACAACTTGTCTTCAGTCCTTACCTCTCTGTGATCAAACCACTACAAATGCAGCCGTCTTCGCTCTGTTGGTAATGCCACTCTATGCATAACATAAGACAACACAAGGTGCTGTAAAGAGTGATTCCAGAGAGGTCGTCGTAATGTTTGGAGCACAATGGAGTGATCCTCATTACTGTGGTTAGTCTTGGATGACTGGAACCTTCATTTAATCTTCCCAGAGCCCATTAGTTCAAACATCTGACCACTGAAAGGTCTGTTTACTGGACTAGGTTGAGTAGACTGTGGGCCTCTGGGCTACACAGTTACAATAGATTGTTGGTTTTTACATGTTTGAGTTAGGTTAGAGTCAGTGATGTGACATAATCGTGTTAAAATCGTTGCGCATTGCTTATCTATATGAAAATTTAACTGATGAAAATCACTTCATTTGATATGAGCTTAGAAAATAAAATTCAGTGTTTGCGAAAAATCTCTTGAATCAGACCCATCTTTTCTGAATAAGAAAAAGAGGGTGATGGGGTGAAAATCTTGGGATGCTTAGCTAATCCACCTCTTGGCTCCTTTTTTATTATCCAGCTCAGTCTTTACCATTCACATGCTGGTAATCTACATGCTACGGTTTCCTAAACTCATGCAAACAAACAATGCAAGCTCTTTTAAAATTCATCCAGTTGTAATGCATCGGTCTCTGTCTCTTGACCTTCTCTCTTTGTTCTGTCTTGTGCTCTGGTTAGTGCCAGATGCCAGCACTTATGCTCTGTGGTGGCCATTCGAAATGTTCCAACTCCATAGGAATAGAATCATGTCCATCTGTCACTGTTCTACATGTGGACCAAATTACACCTTGATCAGGCCATTCCTTCTGGAAGCTAATCTGTTTTTCGTCAGTCAGCGTATTATAAAGTCTTTTAAAAATTAATATTTGTTTTAATCCTGTTCTGAGTTATAATTCTTTTAAATTCACTTTTCTGCATATGATTTTTCTTAAGAATTACCATTCCGTTCAAACAAGGCAAAATTAATCCCAACATGTTTTTCTTTGTTGTTGTTTTCGTTACGTGAAAGTAATGATCCTCAGATGAAAGACTGCAAGTTTCATGAGGGCTTTAATCACAGAGAAACAAATAAAAACCAGACAAGCTTCTGCTGGACTCGATCACAGCGGTCTGCTCTTTCTGTACGGCTGAACTTTGTGCCTTTATACCAAGAATCTCAACATTTTACAGGGTTATCTTATGAGCGGTAAGGAAAACATGTTGAGCTTTTTCTAGAACAAGATGAATTGGAAACAGAACTCATTTCTCAGACTCCAATGTATGTTACCATTATCTAAGCGTAGATTGTAGTGAGACATTCCAGCATTATGACGACAATCTTTCAAAGAAAAAAGGAACGGATGCGTGGCTTTCCTGACGGAACAAAGGAAGCACCAGATATGGACGGACCTCTTTTCTGTGGACGGAGGAGCTAATGGATACAGCAACTGGTTTCCCTGCAGGCTGCAGCTGCAGACAGAGGATGAAGCTTCTGATCCTTTAAAGTGATGTTCCACATGTGCACTCAAGTGGAACGGCCTGTGCGGATTTCAGCAAACGCCAGACACCATGTGTGACTGGCTGTGTGTGGAAGGTGAAAGAATGCCATGAACGGGCATCATTTGTGTCAACTTACAGAGAATTAAGAGTTCAAATAAAGCTGCTGAGATCTCTGCATACAAACTGCTTTGTGGTTCATTTATTTTCACTTTGCTGAATACTTGTGTGCAAGGCTGTGTTTTTCAGCCAATTTTCCAGAAAATATTTTGTCAGCATATGCCCTCAGTCCATGCATCAAATGATTAGATGCGTCCTAATAGCTGAGTTAATGAGGCTGCTAAAAGCCTAAATGTGTCCCTGTGCACAGCTGAACGAGCAGCTTCAGCACGTTAAGTAATCATTATCTGGAGGGAGATGACGTCAGAAAATACTTGTAAAGATCTTTATTTCTCTTTAAAAAAAAAGACCAATATCACCAGTTGTGTTTGGAGTTGTGCTGGCTTGTTTCATTCGAGATGGTGACCACTACTGCCACCTGCTGTCCACAACCCACGGGTCAGTTGATTCTCCACAATTGAGGAAGTAAGCCCAAAGAAGTTTCTTATGCGTTTGTCTCAGTTTTAAGTAACAATAGCCCCACCTGTATCACAGAGACAAGTTTGTGTGTGTTTACCCCTTTTGTCCAATCCAAACAGATTTTAGTGGAAACCTGAAGAGTTTCCAATATGGAGATGGAGCACCTGGAAAAGATTCTGATGAATAAGGATGGAGATATACGTTGAAGGTAGTGAATTTGGTCTTTAACATTTTCTTAGGCCTCTTTTGTTAGTCCAAGTACACCAACTTCAGTATGAGCTTTCGGCAGCTAACAATGAAAAAAAAAATCAAAATAAAGTAAATCGCCATAAAAATGCTCATAATCAAACTTTTGATAAATTCTGAATATTTTAAATTATTTCACTTTAATAATAGCTATTCAATTTCCTGATTATCTCTGAAGATAAAGAATAGTATGTTGAATCACCTGTTGTTTAAATTCCAGAGTTTAATCTGCTTTGATTCCCACCAGCCAAAAAGAATCTTATCAACTGTTAACAAAGTCGACCATCATAGAATGATTTTCCTGAGATTTGCTCTCTTGTGCCATTTGGCTAGTTGTCCTTTGCAGAGTGGTTGCATGATATCAAAATAACCCTCATTCAATACAGTTTATTTGATGTGTAAGCTTTGGTTCTTTTGGCCATTATTCAACCAGGAACATTAAGTGTTGAAGTGTAGGATAGAAAGCGCATGCTAGATCAAAAGAAAAAAAAAACCTCTGAGCTAAAACTTGCATTTGTGCTATCAAATTATTTAGTCAAGGTTTCAGAGAGCTATTTGTTTTTTTGTTTTTTTACAATTTTAACAATAACTCTTTTAGAAGGCCATCTGTAAGTATTTTATAGTGAAACCTGCAGCCTGGACTCTTTCTTTAAACTCCAGCATGACTCTGCTCATGTGAGAGGTCAGGTCTTTACAGAAAATGAGGCAGCGTGCTGATGCCATTAGCCCAGTTAGCACGTCTGCAGCTGTCAGCACTCAGGCTCTTTCCCATGATTAACTGGACACTCTGGAGTGAAGACTAACATCATTACCACATTTAACTTGGCTCTGTCTGTCAGCATTTGTTCCAATTCTCATTAATAATCAGTCAGACTGACCGGGAAACTTTAAACATTACTTCCTCCGTCTCATAGCTCCTTCTAGCTTCTACCCCTTCTTCTACTGTTTTCCAGCATGTTCCTTAGTGCTGTACTTGCTGAGATCTTTGCCTGCTCTTTTGGCTTTAAAATATCTGATTTTCTTGCATACAGCTACAGTTTGTGTCCAAACCAACGGCAATTCATCTTCCAGTGGATTTTCTTTTTCTATTAGGGCCACAATTTAAGCTCTATTGATGAATCAGTTGTTTTTTTTTTTTATCAATGACTTCTGATAACTCAAGCTTCATTTAAAACATCCCAAACTGACAACTCTGCCTCTGTGCTTCAGGTTGTACAAGGTTACTTTTTTCCTTGAACCCCATTGTTGCTTCTGCAGCAACTCTGTTGCTGTTGACCATTTGGTTATGTGAGCCATTACACACCTTGACATGTGTTTTTAGTCTGAGAGTCAGAGATCACTGTTGCTAGGATTATATTTGTTCACCGAAATTCCTCCAAAATTCTCCCTGAATATGGTTTCATCATATTCAGGACTGTTGAGGAAGAGAGGGGAAATCCAGTCCAGCTTTCTTTGACGAACATTGTTGCCAGATTGGTGATTTTCTAACACATTGGTTGTCTTAACAGGCTGCATAGTGGCACAGTTGGTGGCACCGTTTCATTGCAGGAAAAAGGTCCTGGGTGAGTCATGGGTACGCTGGCAGCCTCCCACAGTCCAAAAAGCTGAGTTATGTTAATCAGTTTCTAAATTGAGAGAGAGATGTGTGTACATATGGCAGTGTGTCCAGGATGTATTCTGTCTCTCATGCCTAATGACTGTTGTAGATAGACGCTGGCCTCCCAGAATGGTGATATTCTGAATAAATTTCACACTTGTATCATTATTTCACTTTCTAATTCTAACAATCAGCACAAATAATTTTCCTAATTGTCCATTCCTTTAGATCAGGCTGATGAAAATTTGCAAATGAATTGACGAGACGATACATAGAATATATTTTAAAATCTCTCAGTAGGCCAGGACATTCATCAACAATGGCTTCAACTTTATTTTCTGGCCAAATCTTTTCCATATTCAAATTTCCAGAGGTCTTAATTGAATTGTAGAAAGGATGATGCAAATTTGATAAATTACAGGATCGATGGGTAGATGAGTGAATGAACTGATGGAGCAGGTGGATGGACGGGTTGCAACATCAATGGATTATGGAAAAATGGTGTGGATGATTGAACGACATCCTAACTTTTCTATTGATCTTCGACAAACTTCCACAGAATCAGAAAGGAAAATATGGATTTTATTATGGAACAAAAGGCATCAAAAACATTAAGTTATTATTACATCAAAAACATCAGCTTCTTTTCGGATCAGTCCATCATTTCAGCTGCAGCACCACCTGAAAGACATTTAAAAAAAGATCGTCACATCACTTAGGACTAGGGATGAATTCCAAACCAACAGCTTCTGCCTTCACTCTGTTCCTCAAGAAAGACCTAGAGAGAATCTTGTGATAATGCTGCCCCCTACTGTTTAAACTGCATCAGTTTTCAGATGACATCGTTTAGGCACTTTAAATTGCCTTGTTGCTGAAAATGTGCTTTACAAATGAAATCGCCTTGCCTAGGTTTAAAACCTAAACTCCATTAAGCTGAGGAGCGACGTGAAAGCGTTAATCATGACTGGAGTGTTCATCAGCATGAGCCTATGTAGAGCTGCACTCAGGGTAAACAGGGTGTCATGTTTCGCAGTCACACGTTGATAAGGTGACACGTTCCCTTTGTGCGTACCTTGTTAGCAGCCTCTAGTGAGCTGATGAGCGTGCTCACTTCCTCTCTGTTCAGCTCCATGGTGATGGGCCGAAGCGCTCCGTTCTCCCTCACATCCAGACAGAGGCTGATGAGCGGCGTGTTCAGAGACGAGATCTTATCGCTGGACAAAGCCAGCTGCAGAGGATGAAGGGAAAGAGAGGCTTTGCAGAAAACTCAAAGCAGGCAGATTTGTGCAAAGTTTTTGTTCATTTAGGGTAATTTTTCTGCAAGACAGTTTAGCGGATGCCTCAAAATTCCTAGTGTTCCTGGTTAACGTTTGGGTTTAATGTCGGCACAAGGAGCAGGGAAACATGCTATAAGAGCCTACTTTTAATAACTACAAGAGCTTTGTTTTGAGGTGTTGATTATTACCCAAGACACCCAGTTTAACTCATTAGGGATGCAGACTAACGCCAAATGCTGATGTTTGACTGACCTTCAGCTGCCAGTCAAAATCCTGCAAGGTTGCAGAGGAGATGCTGCTGGTTCTGTCCAGCAGAGCACGCCGGATCTCTTCCCATCGTGCTCTGAGAACGCTCAGCACCGCCTCGGCGTGGCTGTGATCTGCATCCGACAGTTTAGCCAGGACCTGCACAGAACCAACAGGACAAGATGTGACGACCTGAGCCGAGGGGCAAAAAAACGCCGGCCTCGCCTGCTCCGCTCACCTCTTCATCTGGGATGTCGTTCCCCACCGCCAGGCGGAACAAGCTGGTCAAGAAGTCTAGTAGCTGCAGCCACTCCTCCAGGCTCCAGGTGGTGCTGTAATCACTCCTGCATGGAGGCTCCCGCCCACACAGCCCATCCACCACTCTGTGACACAGCTAGAAACATCAACAGCAGACCAGTGTTTCCCTTTGACTTTGGCTGATTTATATTTTAAAAGGAGATGAAAGGAAAGTTATATTTTGCCTTTAATCTCAACTGTTCAATATTCAGACAAAAAAAAAAAAAAAAGATGCATCAAACAATCGGTCAATTTTTCCACATGGGTTGTGCAGGTGTGAGACAATGAGAAACTCTTCACTGAAAACGTTTTTTCACCCTTTAATGCAACATGTTTTCTGTTCCTCAAGGAACAAGTGGGATTGGATTCAAAACTACAACCTCTGATGAAGCAATCTATAGCACTTTTTAATTATTTATGTTCATTATGCTTTAACATTAAATTAGGGCTGAAACGATTCCTCGAGTCATTCGAGTACCTCGACTATTAAAATTCCTCGAGGAAAATTGACCTGCCTCGAAGCTTCGTTAATTTATGTTTTATCATTTAGCGCACCGTGTTTCAGCCGGAACATTATTTGCGTTGCGCGGAGCTCTGACTTCCGCCTCTGAGTTGTTGACGGAAGCTACGTGTTAGCGGCATAACGTCCAATCTTCAAGTTCGGCCCGCGGGGATTTTACTGATTGGTGATAATTCCGGGTTTTCATCGTTTTTGTGGGACCAATAAACATCCTTAAAATGACCGGCGCGATGCCGGGAGTTCGGCAGCCTTTCTGCTCCGGAGCTGCTGGTTGAACGGCGGGAAGAAGCTGAGGAGGATTTATACAGGTGAGCGGAGAGACTGAACACGGCGGGCGGCTGAGGGTTGATGCTTACAGGGTAAGAGCAGCTTTACGGACGAACCGCACAATAAACTTATATCATCCCGGTCTGAACAAATGGGAGGCGGAACATGGCTGGTAGATGAGTTTCTGAGCGGAGGAGCCGTAAATATCCCGTATTGCTCCACAGGTCTACAAAAAAGTAACTGGTAGGGAAGCTCAAATGTGGAAAAAATAGACTGATGTTGATATCCGATAGTAACACTGGTGTTATGGAAGATTTACCAATATTTTATTTCATAATTGTTTTTATCCGATTACTCGATTAATCGTAAGAAAAATCTATAGATTACTCGATTACTAAAATAATCGTTTACAACACCCCTACATTAAATTAAATCAAAGTTTACATATGACTTTGAATGAGTTGTAGTTGATTACAAGAAGAGCTGAAATCAGTATCTTTTGGTAAAACACTGATCAGTTAATCAAAAGACTCTAGGAGGTGTTTGAATTAATTGTTTCTAGACATGTAGATGTTTTAATGTTCCAAAAATGATCAAGTATCAAGTCTGTGTACATTTTCACCCGTACCTGCTGTGCTTGGAAAAGCTTTCATACTGCTTCAACTTTTTCATAAGGTGTCACAATATAGCCACAAATATCAGCAATTTTGTTTTAAGAATTCGTATCTTATCACCACAAACTAATGCATACTTATGAATTGAAAGGAAAATCAAGATTGCATTCTCCTAAATAAAAATTTAAAAATACAGATGTCGTGAATAAAGTTGTGGAGAAATTTAAAGTTTAGTTAAGTTGTAAAACAATATCCCAATTTTTGAACGTCTCACAAAGCTTTGTTCAATCTACCTCCTGCCAACCTGCCTCGACGTAATCGTCCATCTAAACCAGGGAAATGATGTGTTTCTGCTGCTTTCACACAGCTTATTCAAATAGCTGAATTTATTTCTTCGCATGTCCTCGAGATCTACTGGCCCATTTGTTTAGGAAAACCTCTACAAGACGCAGAACTAACTGTGAACACCTCAGAAAGGCCAGGGAAGGAGAACATTATTCAGATAAGCAGCTAAGAGAGCCACGGTGACCCTGAAAGAGTTTCAGAGATCCACACCTCTGGTTGGAAACTCGGGGCAGCTATTGATCCATGTCTCAAATCTGCCCTCTATTGAAGTGACGGGAAGAAAGCTTCTCTAGTAAAATGTAAACAAAATGCTAAGTTTTAGCATCCATGAATGGAAGTAATGAAGAATACACAAAAATCTGAACACTGATATCTTTAGGGTGACGTCAGCATTATGCTGCGGTCAGGCTTTTTGTCATCCGGGACAGTTGAGCAGTTAAGATCATGTAGTCTGAGGTAAATGCAGGACAATCCTGGTAGACCACAGAAGCTACAACATATTTAAGACTTGGACTGAGGTTCACCTCCCAACAGAAGAACAACCCTAACAGTACAGTCAGAATGACAATTGGATAGATAGATCGCAGTTCATTTGTGCGTTAGAATGAATGAACTGCGATGTATGGACCAGTCAAAGTCCACACATACATCTCGTTGTTGTTTTCCGCAAGTCTGACTGAGCTGTAGATATTTTGCAAACACTATTGGCAAATATTTTAGTCTCGGGGTGTGAAACGCCGTTTGGAGATGTGCCTAAAAACAGAACAGATCATAGCAGTGAAAGGTGGTTCTGCAAATACTGACTTCAATCACATTAGGTTGGAAACAAAACGTCAGAATCTCATAGTTTAAAGTATAAATCAGGTTAATAACATCTGTTCACACATATTTTATCAAACATGAATCATAACTCAAATAAGTTTCATGCTCACTTTGACGCAATCTGTTGCTGATATTCTGCTCAGAATCTCCATCATGTTTTCACCCTCTTCCGCCGAGCTGCTTCTGGTCAGCTGATCTCTATCACGTGACTGGACGAGCCGCGTTCACTTGTAGTAGGAAAAAATACTGTTCCCCCCCCACCCCTCTCCGTCAACCTTCAAGTCACGGGAAATAGAGCGTTGTTCAGTTCCTCTCCGAACAGAGGAGCTGTCTCATTGCCTTTTGAGACAAAGCGCCGGATGTACCAGCTCAAGTAGTTGCAAACCCGCCCGCAAAAAGAGGAGAGGAGCGTGTTCGTCACCACTTATTTACCAGGGGGACGTGTCTTGCATCCTGCTTCTTTTAGTTTCAAGTCTTTTGTCCTTTTGTTGCGACTCCAGAGATGTGACATAAAAGATCCAGCCGACAGCAGTCGTCGAGCCCACCGGCCACGGATGGAAACAAACAGCTGGGTACGTAAGGAGGAGTAAGGGGTAACGGGAAGCTGGTTTCCAGGAGGGAGACATGAGTGGAGGCTGTGAAGTTTGTTTTGTTCACAGCTGCAATTCAAGTGATAGACAGCAGGCCTCCGACTGTCCTGGAAGTAAACAGCGTCCTTTAGGTTCAGGAAAGCTGTTATCATGAAAAAGTCCTGACATCTTTGAAAGGGGTGCGAGGTTTACAGACTTCCTGCGGGTCTTTTAGAGATTTTCTTTTCTTTATTTGGACTTTGGCAAATTTATGCGTAGTTTCAGTTCAGTTTCTCTAAGAGATTGTTCGGAGTATTTCTGTCAGGTGTGTACATGAAATCTTTGCCCTTCCCTTGTTTGCAAAATAAATCATACTCAGCTGTTCTGGATGGAGGATGTGTAAACAGTAATTTTCAAGTCTTCTCACAGATACTCATCTTGATTTAGTTCAGGACTTTGACTGGGCTGTTCTATCGAATATGCTCTTGCTTTAACTGAATGTAGGCTTGGTGGAAGGGAAATCTCCAGCTTCCCTATTGTTGCTTATGAGAGGAATAGTGTTTTTTCATACAGGCCAAAAATATTACGTTTTATTGCCATCTGATCTGCGCGTCTTCTTTTATTTTGTCCCCAACATGGCTTGTCACTTTCTTTTTCAGCAATGCCTTTCTTCTTGCCACTCGTCCTTCAGGACAGGATTTGTGGAGTTTGCAACAAATAGTTGTTGTATCAACAGGTTTTTACATCTGAGTTGTGCATCTCTCCTCCAAAGGCTATCCTAAACATCTGCAGAGCTTAATCTGTAATGTGCCTGCTGTATCTTTTGGCCTTCAGATGTTATTTCCTCACTAATAAACCTCAGACCTTCACAGAATGGCTGAAAAAACACATCAACTCTACTAATTAAATGAGTTTGGAGGGGCATAAAGGGTACGAAATATAAACATGCACATACAAACCACACTCATTCTAATTTTATCCACAAAATAAGTAAAATACACATATAATTTTCTTTACAATTATGGGCTACCTTGTGCCAAAATCCAGATGAAGTATATAGAAATTTGTTTTTATAACATGACAAATTGAGGAAAAGTTAAAAAATTACTATTGCATGGCACATCCCTACTATTTAAATGTTTATCTATCAAATTATTCTTAAAAAGGTAGAAATCAAATATTATTCTGAAACTGAGAGGAAAAGCAACCATAGTAAATAATGCGCATCTAGTTCATAGCTGTTCTGGATGTTGGAGCATCCAGAACAGGTTGGTATACTCTGTAAATGATATAGGGTGTGCTGTTTGCTGATGCTGAACCCTAATCCCAATGCAAACAAAGGTTTAAGAATAACAAAGACCCGTTGCTGAACTTTGGATCATGTTAAATAAAAAATGAAAGAACTAACTTCAGATTATCTGGAGGCTTTTATCTATCTGCTAGCCTTGGCTTCAGATATGTCGGCCTCTGTTATTTAAGGAGAAATAAACCAGAATCGTCTTTTGATTCAACCTTTTCCCAATGACTGTTTTATTGTCAGGTTCTCCTGATAATAAGAAGGAAAAGCTGTTTTTTATCACCAGTTTTAATAAATCAGTCTCAGAACTGCAAAGATAAACCCAACTGATCTTGTGACCACACTGGCTTCACTTCTCAGAAATCCTCTTTCAGTTCTGCTTTACGTCCAGTAAGCCTGGTTTGCCAAAGATAGAACTCACATCCTTTACTTAGTGCTCAATGGATTAATATGGTTTAATTCTGTCGAGAACTTCACCTACTGACTTTGACCTGAAACATTTGAAACCCAAACAGTGAGTTGGGGGGAGGAATTGGTTATTAATCATGATGACAGTTTCTCTTCGTGGAGTTTGACAGCATTCATTCGACTTAGCCAAACTCGGAACAATTTAGATCGGTGAAGATCTAAAAAGAAAAATTTTACATTAACACAAGTTGGGGAAAGTCTGAAAGAGCCATTTCTGTGATGATCAGTTCATCTAATTGAACATAAGGGTTACAATTAATAAAAATCTCCTGTTCTAGAATTTACCCCTTCAGCTTGACAAAAATATTTCAACTAACCAAAATGGAGAATCCAAATTCTTTCTGAACAAAATGTTAATGGTCAGATGACACTAAAATTGACTGATTTGGCAACAGTGGTCCCCCTTTGGAAGAAGACAAGGTGAGGCCTTAAACCTAAGAACACTTTGCCAATTCTCAAGCAAGGTGGTGGAAGCTTCATGCTGTGGGACTGTTTCACTGCTAGTTGCATTGCCTCTAGCTTATGGAATACTAAAGAAGGAATACCTCAAATAAGCTTCTAAATGGAAAAAAAATAAACAAAACTGAGTGTTCCAACTGGACAACATATGCTAACATACACCCAAACTTATTCCTACAGGTCTGAGATAAAACCTTTATGGACTTTGTTTAAAAGCTGAGTCAATGCCAAGAAGCCTGCCAATGAAATTGAACTTTACCACTTCAACCAAAATGAGCGGTCAACTATTAAGCCAGAATTATGTCAGAATGTTAGCTATTGCTACATAGCAAAAAGTAGGGGTACAAATTTCTAGGAGATATTTGACCTTATACTAACAGGGATGTTTACATGTTTGTCTAAATATATATTCTTAACCATTTGGAAAAATCTCTAATTTAATCAAGTTTTTAAAATAGACCTCAAGACATTATAAATCAATTTAGCTTCAATGCTGTCTTATTGTAGGTTTTAAAATACTACAGGGCTAGTATTTTCACAGTAAAGCATTTTATTGACATATCCAAAATATTCCAAAGTTTAAACATTAAGCTGTGCTGCGAATTGGGGGAGGGGAGACGTTTCAGCACTCCTTTCCTGTGATCATCACAAACAAGAATTTTCCTTATGTCATCTGTAAATAAAGCAGATGGCATAAGTGAAGGTTAGCAGGTTTGGCCTGTTGCACGGCTGCAAAGAGTTCTGACCTAGACGAGCTTTGGACTTGAAGAAGAAAATGTCATTTGTTCTGCAGCCAAGATGGCAACTAAAGACATTAAATTCTCATCATATGATATGACTGAAAGGGCTGCTGCTATTCTGTTCGTACTGTCACCGCTGCAGGGAAAAAATCCGACCGCAACCATTTCCCACGTGAGAACCTGAGATTTTTCTGTAAAATATGAGAAAACGGGAAAGATGAATAAAACTGATGGAGTAATTTGAATATAGAAGGGTATTAGAGCTTTTGGGGAAAAAAAACGAATTCTGACAGTTTTCACAGAATTCTGTAGTTAATCTCAGAATTCAAACTTTGATCTCAGATTTCTAAGAATTCAGAATGTAATCTAAAGATTTAGACTTTAATTCCAGAATTATTTTTGTTAAATTACCCTAATCCTCTACTGTATTGGAGGGACAGTAGACAGGGGCATCTCAAAAACTTAGAATATCATGAAGTAAAACTCATTTTACAAAGATTGCAAAAAAATAAAAATCCAAAATACAGTTTTTCTGAAAATGTGATTAGTATGCAAGATTGCTTAAATATAATTCAATACAAAATGTTATACTGTAAAGTATATATCACAGTACATAATATGCATTCAATGCTTGATCAAGCCTTCTTTAAAAATGAGAACTCCTGTATTCAGGTGGAGGACCTGTACCAAGATGGTTTCCTTGTTTTTTGTCTCTTTACTGTAGCTGAAACCTGTTTGCCTACATCGTCTTTATTCTAGGAACTGTCTTCCTCTGTTGGATGCAGAAATAAATGAAAACACCTTTTGTTCTAGACGAGGTCATGCTGTCATTGTGTTGAAACAAGGGAAGAAGAAAAGGGAAATGCATTTTGATGCGGATTGTGTCACATCGCAATTGAGGCAAAACTTGTTAGAACTTTGTGTTGTCTTTCTTCGTGAATATTCTCTGTAGGTGACAATGTGTGTCGGTTATTTAACACTCAACCTTGATTTAGACCAGGTCAATCAAAATGTCAGAGAGGATTTTAAACAGATTTATTTGTTTTACGTCCGCAGAAGGACGTCGTTGAGAGAGTTGAGGAAGAAGCCGGAGTTCCACGCGGGAGTGGGGGCCCGGCCGCAGCTCGGGCTGCGTAGATGGAGCGCTTCCACTGGGTGCGACATCGCTGTCGGCAGCTTCTGGCCGTAGACTCAGAGCGAGGCTGGTACTCTCCGCCTGATGGCCTTCCGAGCAAAAGCTCCCCTCACAGGGTCAGCGGCAGGAGGAGGACGGTGTTGGCCCGCCACGGCCCCCACCAGCAGGAATATGAAGCCATGTCCAAGAAGTACAAGGGCAACGGCATCCGCACGACGAAATACACTCTGTTGACATTTATCCCTATGAACCTGTTCCAGCAGTTCCACAGGTCAGTAATTCTAGATATTGACATTGGACAAAAAGTGGAATCAATGCTAATATAATCAAGATACATTGCTAATATCCTAAAATGAAATGTCACTAAGAGGTTTGTGCTGAATATTGGCTGTACAAGCTTGCTCGTACAGTTTTTTTGGTGTACAATTTCCATTTAGCAAACAGAACACAGGAAGTTGTAAAAATGTAAGTTTGTAGAGTTTAAAGGTTGCATAAAACATGTCATTTGATAAAGCAGTTACTGTAAATGAAGGAAAAACTTTATGATCTCGATGAGATGAGCTTGGAAGCTGCGCTGGAAGGTCTGTCTGAACTACTTCGGTAAGAACTTATTCTGAAATCTGAACAGATAATTAGCTGTGTCAGAAAGTTTGAAAAGTTATTTCATCCAACCTTGGATTTGATTTCTGAATTGAGAATCCTCACCTTGTCTCTGAGGTGAATTCAGTCATCCCATGGAAAAGCTTTTTTTTTTTTTTTATCTGTATGTTATTCTTTCTGTTATGATCCACATCTTATTACCTTAATTGAGGGTTAAAATGTAGACTAAACATAAATTTCAGAACATTTTGTCTCAGATCCTTCTTTATCAAGACGGATCAGAGAAACGTTATCCAGCAAACCATCTCCTGTCCCATCATGCCAACAATCAGGACTAAGACACCAAAATACTTAGTTTTCCGCACAGTCATTCCAGAACCAACGTATAGGAAGTATTACACACTTGACTTAAGGAGACTTTAAGATATGTACAAACCCACAGTTAACCCTTAAAAAGCTAGGTGAATGCTTAAAGAAAGAGACTTAGGATGGAAATGTATCTCCAGTCTGACCTGAGAATGCCTTGAGAACCGGCAGGAGGAGCTGGAGTGTCACTGCAGCTCAGGATGACCTGAACTCCTTCCTAGAAACTGAAAGTTTTACAGATCTGTGTTCTTAAGGTAAACTTGGACTTTGTCAGAATGGGGAAGAAGTGTTTGTGAACAGCAGTTCCAAGTTCTCCCGCATGTTCTCGGTTGGATTTAGGTCTGGACTTTCACTAGGTACAGGGAAGTGCTTTGATCTCTTACAGCTCTAGATGAATGTTGAAGAGTGTTGTCTTGAAAGATCAACCTCTGCCCCAGTCTCATGTCTTTTAGTCTCTTAAAATCTTTCTTTGCAGGATTGCATTCCATTTAGCTTCATTCCTCTTCCCAGTTTTTAATGTAGGCCAAAAATGCAGTTATGAACACCTTCCTGTATGATCATGTCCCAGGAGGTTTGTGGTTGTATCATACCGTTTCTGTTTTCAGAAGATGGCTGGGGAAATGCTCTGGAAGAAGAAAGCCTGTAATATTGTTTTTAACCTAACTATGCTTTAAACCTCTCCACCACTGTCTCTCTGTTGTGTGCTATGTTCCTAGCTCTTTGAGATCCTGATTGTTAAATAATGATCTCTAACAAACCTCTGAGGCCTTCACAGACTGTTGGATTTACACTGTGATTAAATTACACACAGTTGGACTGCATTTATTAATTGGGTAACTTCCAAAGGGAATTTGCTGTACTGGGTTTTGTTGAGAGTAATATTTCATTGAGATGCACACCACACTTTTCAGATTTGTTTTTATAAAGTACATTTTAATACATCTGTCATTTAGTTCTAATTACTTTTTTTTCCCTATTTGATAACGTTGTGATGTTAATAACAATTTGTGGTTGTAATGGGTAAAATGGCTTACAGTTTTGCCACAATAGCATTTATCATTTGATAATGATAAATGTGACAGTAGTAACTATGACTCGGACATCATAGCCCTGCAAAATCAAATACCGCTCTTGAAAACATGGATTTGTAAAAAGGTTCTTCAGGACAACAAACCGTAGGGTTTAATGAATTTGTATCATTAAACTGCACACACTAGCTGTATTTAATTATATTTTCAAATTTATCAATATTTATTGATACTCCCATTGAATAAACAGCAGAGAAAATAGCATAAATGATAATCGACAACACAGACAATTTTATGGTTTTCTATAAATTGGAATTTGTTGTGACAGTGGTAAATCAAAAGTCTTACCATGACAAGAAATTGATCATGATGAACAAATGTTCACCCCTATAGCCTGGTCCACCCTCCTTGATGGTCCCACTGACTACACAGTCCTTCAAGATAACATGTTCCTTTGGTCTCCACAGGGCGGCCAACCTTTACTTCCTGTTCCTGGCGTTGCTTAACTGGGTTCCCGTGGTGGAGGCCTTTGAGAAGGAGATCACAATGATCCCTCTGCTGGTGGTTCTCACGGTTATCGCCATCAAAGATGCACTGGAGGACTACAGACGGTACTTGTTCGACAAGAAGGTCAACAACAACTTGGTGCGCGTGTTCTGCGGGTGAGTTCACCCAAACTCAAATCTTCTACTTCCCTCCATCCAAAGCATTTGCAGTTTAGAAATGTTGCAGATGAATGAGCAAATGTTGCAGATGAATGAGCCTGTGTTATTTCAAGTGGAAATTTAAAGTAGCATGTTTTAAATGAAAGTGAAACAGTTGAATTAAAACATGAGCCGAAATTGAAATTAGTTTGTTTCGTTTTGAGCAAAAAAATAAAATAAAATAAAATGGTGGTTGAAACAAAGCTACAACAGGAACTTTAAGATCTTAGGTGAATGTTTGCTGTCTGACAATGTTTGGGGAACTGAATATGCTTTATGCATGTGACTAATGAAATGGCTGAATACATGTACTTGAAAAGATCATGCTTTATTGTTCTGGTCCTAACAGAACGATATGTTAGGACCATATGGAGCAATCAAATCCCTGATGTTTTATGGAACTTTATTGTTAATGACTTCATATGGAAGAAGGAGAATTTTAAATTCTTTTCTCAAATGAACAAGAAGCCAATGAAGAGAAGCTGAAATTAGAGTAATATAATCTCTCCTTTTACTGGATTATTTTTAACCTCTTGATCGCATATATATGCAACACTACTTGAAATAGTTTATCTGGATCTGAATTTTACAGAGATTATAAAAGGAAGTCCTGGAAACTCACTAAGTTACATGTCATGAGACCAAGGTTCCTTACTTGAATACTGAAAGCCATGTTAATGCCATCTAGAGCTGTTTTTCAGATACTGCCGTGTCTGAATTTAGCAGTAAAAAATTGAAATTCATCCAGGGTTTTATGCCACCAAGAAGATAACCCTGGTTTTATATTGCAAATTTAATTACAGTTCTTGATAATTTTTGGTAAATTTGGTGTGACGAACCTTTTATTGTACTGATGTATTACTTTTTGAGGTGAAATACAGGAAAAATGCAGGATGCACCTGCAGCACTCTTGGAAGTAGTTCATCATATTTGCCTCAAGTGTCGCACATTTTATAAAATAAGAAAAGTTTTTTGGTTGTATTCTTACTGTGTGCACATCTTTCTGCCCCAAAGATATTAGAATTTAATCAAAGATTATGGATTGGTTTATGTGGTTGACGAAGGCTGTAGTTTCATTACTTTAGGTCTGGACAACAAATCCCACAATTTCACAGCTCAGTGCTGAGAGATGTTTCTAATAGCCTGTAAGATTAAGCCAGGAAAGCACTTAAGCAGTCTGTGAGAGCTTGCTTATGGTTTCAATTGGTTTTAAGTAGTTTTCACCACAACATGCAGTTTGCACTGTAATCTACCACCTTGTTACAATAAATGAAACTGCTCTTGGCTGAATGGGCAATATGGCTAATCCAATTTGCTAATAGAGTTTGCAGTCTCACCATGTATAATTTTACACGAGAAAAGGTTTAGAAAAACTAATATTGCTGGTATGAAATGTCGGAGTTTGAGTTGCTTTAAATCTTATTTAATGGTTATATGTATTTATTTTTTCTGCAAATTGATTTCAATATGACTTCTGTTTGCTTGAGGTAAGGTACCAAATAGCAAGGTATGTCTTGGGACTCTTTTCTCAGAATAAAGCATTGGGTAGCAGCACCAATGTTTCACATTTTGTAAGAAAATAAATATTTACCACAAAGATGCATTACACAAAGTAGTTGGTTTTCTCTAAAACGGCTGAGCTTTACTTCATTTTGAAAATTGTAGTTTTAAACAGTTTCCTCTTATTGAGGTCTATTGATGGGGCTTCTTCAATTTCCGCATCTTAATTTTTGTGTCCTGAAACAAACCAATTCAATGTTTCCTGTAACGTTGAGAAAACTTCTTTCAGGCTTCTTTCAGACAGCTGAACATGCTTGAAGGGGTAGGACTGTGATACGCTATACTTGCCACAGCACATGAAATTGTTGTTCTTTTTTTTTCTGACAACTTAAGAACTCCACACTATAAGTGCTATCACTGGACATTCAAGTGATGATGTCAAAGTAACATTTTTTAAAACCTCTGTGCATGCATCTTGAACAATCTAATCTTTTTAATGAGAGAGTCAAAATTGGGTATCAACATGATTTCCTTGGACTCTTAATTTAAAGTAGCATTGCAATATCCGTTGTGCATTGAGGGTGTCTACAAAAATGCTTTTATTCTCTCTGGACTGCTTTTCTTGAGAAGTTCTCTTGGTGGAGGTGAAAAATGGACTCAAGGAAGGTTAGGTTAAAGACTCAAGAAAGTAGGAAAGGATCCTTATGGGTAAAATCTGGATCTTGCTTGTTCAGTTTTAAAGAAACAAAAGACTTACAAAGTGATCCTTAAGCATACCTTTATCCCCATCTAAGCTCCTGGAAGTTGGTTTTCCTTTTTTCTCTATGTTGGTCAGGAAGTCACAGTTGATCTACAGCTTTGTATTTAATGAAAGCCATCTCTGTAGATCTGCAGCTTTGATCTTTGGTAAGTTTCTTCAAAGTAATTGGAAGCACGTGGCCTTTTCAGCTGTTTGGCACTCTGTTTGTTACATTTGGTTGCATTATCTATCGGTCTTCGGAGGTGGCTGTAAAAGTTGAACCTTGGTCTTGCTCTGTGGAGGAGTGGCACTGAAGCGCGTCATTCATGCCAGTAACTCTTCCAATCCAACCTTTTCCCGGTGTTTCTGTGCTTCAGCAGGATGTGGTGGACAGATCAAAATAATCTGATCCGGATAAAGGAAGAACAAACTCTAGATGAAAACTACTCCTTGGATAGAACATTGAAGACAAGAGGGTTGTATTTCAGAATCACAGACCTCTAGGTTGGATTTCACTGCCGCAGTAGACCAATGTATAGCTTGGAGCGGCCGACTGGGACATACAAGGAACACCTGAAGAAGAGGAGGACCGTAGTGCCTTCCTTCACTGAAGATGAGGAGCTGAAGCAACTTCTAAAGTTGTACCAAAGCAACAAGATCCGGACCACAAAGTATTCCTTCCTGTCCTTCCTTCCCAAGAATCTGTTTGAGCAGCTCCATCGGTTTGCCAATGTTTACTTTATCTTCCTTGCTGCCTTAAACTTTATCCCGATTGTGGAGGCCTTTGAGCCAGAAGTTTCGCTGATTCCCATTTTACTAGTGCTGTCAGTCACAGCTGTTAAGGACATCTTTGAGGACCACCGCAGGTTTAAATCGGATCGCTTAATCAACAACCTCCTCTGTCAAGTCTACTGCAGGTTTGTCCTCTTTCAAACTTTAACAGATTTTGTCAAATTGGAAATGAGAATCTCCCCTCTTTTACTTACCAAAACTTCTCTCCAAAAGTTAAAGAATAACTCTTTTGGCTTGAAAAGTTCTAGAAGGTAATGACAAAAAATGTATAGTACTTGGCGCCGTTAGCGCTATAAACTTGGTTTATTTTTAACAAAGGCAGCCAGCAGTACCTTTGTTCTAACCTAGAGAACACTGCCGCAGTAGATCGATGTATAGCTTCTAACCTAGAAAAGTCAAAACAGTCAAAACCTAGAGAACAAATGTACTAAGAATAGTTTAATGTGTTAGAGTCCAAAGAAGCTGTGAGCTTGAATTTAAATGTATACAGGATGTTGATGTCTTTGATACCGATTGAATTTGTTTTAGAAATGAAGGTATTGAAAACTAAAACTTTTTCAGCTGTTTTAGTTTTGACTCTTCTACGAATAACAAATATACCAGAAAATAAAAGGTAAGGCCATTAGGGGACTTCGACTTAGCTATTTGTAGTACGGTCTAAAATTAATCAGATAAACAAAACAGGAAACCCTAACACTGAGTTATGAAATATTTAGAAAAAATAGTTGCACCTGGACTCATTCAGTAGCAAAGTCATGCATAATTTTTTTTCTACTCATGATGGAAGTGTGAGCTCCTAATGTATAAAAGAATTAGAAAAATACATGACTGCTTGGAATAGCTGTGGTAATCGAAAGTACTACAGCTATTGAGCACTTTCAAATGTATTTAGGTCCTAAGACAGTATGACTTTATTTGACCTTAAAAGTAAAATACAATTCATTTCATCCTTTTTTTTATAAATACACACAGCAGGACTGTGTTTTGTAACTTGTTAGCTTTATGTAGTTTCATTGATAAAACCGGGTATCACCAGCATCAACGTTGAAGTGAATATTAAATTTGCTGATTAGAGTCCAATGGAAGCATGCAGAGAGAAATGTTTTCCAGGCCTTGAACTCTGAGGATCCACAGAATTACCTTTTAAGCAAGAGAGAACCTCTTACCCAGGGGAATACTGTGTCAAGCAGAAAATAAAGGAAAATAAAACTATTTTAAAATCTTTGTTCAATGCAGTGAACAAGTCTGATTCATTGCAGACCGTCTTGATAAAGCCACAAATGAATGGGGCTTGACCGGAGACCTATTGCTCCAGTCTGTCATGGTAAATAAGTAGTTCAGCTGGATGGTGAGGTTCTGGATTTACTGGTCTTTCTGTGTTCCAACTCTCAGCTGTGGTCATGAGTTATAAGGACTGAAAGAACAAGATCCTGGATCCAAGACCCTGAAAAGCTGCCAAGACTGCCTGGAAAGCTTAGGGAATAGATGAGAAACTCCATCGTCTGGGGAATATGCAGAGTAAACCAACTGCTTATCCACATTAAAATTAGTCGTAGAAGTTGGTTCATCTGACTTTTAGACCAAAGATAACTTTGGAGTTTTTGTAAGGCACATTCTACTGGGACTCAGTGGAAATATATTCCCTCAACCATTTAGATGCTTGAATTGAAGTGTTTCAATCACTTCCTTTGAAACAGGTGTATAAAATCCAGTAACATGGCTTTTTCTAAGAACCTTTGTAAATGAATGCATTGTGCATTAAGTGATTTCTTTCTGCAGTCAATAGCTACAGACCTCCTGACTATACAGCACTAATATATGTTCTATGCAGTGACAGAGCCTTCTTCTCAGTTTGACAATACAATGGACATTTCTAGCTTTGAGTAAACAATGCGGCTTGGATCCATTTTTAGTGTATTGACATGTACTTTTTCAACGTGCTTAGAAGTATTTTATAGTTGCATGCTTTTAACTTTTTGACAACTGTTTGGTCCCTTCCTCTTCTTACATTAGAGGACCAAAGTACAAAGGGAAGTTCTTAAGGATATTTATAAGCAAGTTTAGTGAGGAAGAACTTGACTAGGCTGTTCAGGGTGTTTACTTCAGATTTATAGGACTTCTTTACAATTAAGTGGAGTGGAGACTGGAAAAGACATATTTTTCTTTTGTCCAACATCAGTGTCTGACCTTACTAATGCATTCCTGTAAATGCACTCCCAAACCTTATGTTTCTTAGCAGAGTTAAAGCTGTTATTGTTGTGTGTGAGGTAAACAATTTCAGTTTGTCCATAAAGTGCAGGTGAAACTATTGATCGTAATCATTTATTGGTCAGTGTTTTGTATGTTTATTGGTCTTGCAGTAAACAAGAACACCCAGGTCAGTGTATTTAAAGTGTCATAAACTGGCATAACATGAGTAAACATGCACTTTGAACACTTACAGTCTGCCTTTAGGTTGCAATACATATGGCCAGCATGTCAAAGAAGACCTGGAAGTTTATTATCCTTACAAGATGTCTGAAGAAATCGGGGGAATGTCCAGTCAGAGCTGGACTTTCATCAGTCTGTTTTTCTAAATGTTATTTTTGTGTTCAATGACAGATATGTCATTGATTATTAACAAGAAGTTATCGCTGAATATCTTGAACATCTTATCTCCACACTAAATGGTATCTGTGCAATAACAGTCTATCATCCGGCTGTGCTATTGCCTGAAAACTGTGTCAGAGAGCAAGTATAAAAATGCTCATTGGTAGAAAGCAACAAATTACTTAATAAATTGTCAGTACGGCTGCACAGTGGCGCAGTTGGTAGAGCTGTTGCCTTGCAGCAAGAAGGTTCTGGGTTCGATTCCCGGCCCCGGTCTGTCTGCATGGAGTTTGCATGTTCTCCCTGTGCATGCGTGGGTTTTCTCCGGGTACTCCGGCTTCCTCCCACAGTCCAAAAACATGACTGTTAGGTTAATTGGCCTTTCCAAATTGCCCCTAGGTGTGAGTGTGTGTGTGCATGGTTGTTTGTCCTGTGTGTCTCTGTGTTGCCCTGCGACAGACTGGCGACCTGTCCAGGGTGTACCCCGCCTCTCGCCCGGCACGCCAGCTGGAGATGGGCACCAGCAACCCTCCCGACCCCACTAAGGGACAAGGGTGCAGGAAAATGGATGGATGGATGGAAATTGTCAGTACCCGGCTTATCCAGTGTGATGTTTTACAACTGTTGTTTAATTCCAAATGTACATCTAGACTGTGATGTACGTGTATAGAGTTAAGCTTACAGGTGTGTTTGGCTGTATTCATAACATTATATGAAAAAAAAAAACTGATCAAATCAGGATGATAACCTCATTCAGCTGATGGTGATGATATGGGCTTGTTTTGTTAGTCACAAGAATTGTGCACTTTTCGGACATGAGTTGAATATGAACTTCTCTGCGTATCAAAGCATTCTAGAATCAAATGTGAGTTCATCCATTGAACAGCTGAAACTTGTCCAAACAAAATGGGCAATGAAAATAAATCAAAATCTACAACAAGACACAATGTGTTCCAATGTGTCATAAAACCATTGTACGGAAGTGAATGTTGGCAAATTTCAATCAACCGAAGCAACACTGGGAAGAAGAATAGGCAGAGACGGCCAAAATACCCCATAACAATGGGTTAGGCTATAAAGGCAACAGAAGAATGAGTTTTTGAGTCGCTGCTTTTGTGTTTTAGGTTAGTTTTGCGAAGTTGTGACAAAGGGCAATATGTGTTGTTGTTGTTCTGAGGTTGTACTATCATAGATATTTTTCATCTGTTGGATGAGAGCGTTTATTTTCCATTTTAATTTCTTAAATCTCTTTTTTTCTTTGTTTTACCACAGCAAGCAGAAGTCCTACATTGACCGGTGCTGGAGTGAAGTGCGAGTCGGAGACTTTGTCCGTTTGTCTTGTAATGAAATCATCCCAGCTGACCTGTTGCTGCTGTACTCCTCTGACCCCCGTGGGGTCTGTTACATTGAAACTGCAAACCTGGATGGAGAGACCAACCTGAAACAAAGGCAGGTTGTGTCAGACAGTTCTCTAGAGGTAACAACCTATTTTAACTTAATCTGTTATAGATGACTTTACTTTGAGGGTTGTTGGTGGCAGGTTGGTTTTTAATAGTCCAAAAACTGTTAAAAGGAAATTCTTTCTTAATGAAAGTGTTCAGTGAAGATAATTATTTTGATAAGCTGAAAGTTCTGAGATGGTTTGCTCAGAAAACCGAAAACATAAATTGAATGGCACTTCTGACATCAGGGAACATAAATTAAAGTTGGTAGACATTACAAGATCTTTAATTGTGGTTAAATATCTTGTAATATCTTTAACCATTTTCAGTGGCTTTTATTTGTAGTCAACCTCTCCTCTGGACTAAATACATTATACAACCACCTTTTATTGCAGTTACAGCTGCAAGTCTTAGTTTGTGTCTCTACATCTTTAAATATCCAGGAAATACATTTTTTCTCCTTTGTTTTTTGCAAAATACCTCAATCGCAGTTGGATTGCATATAAAGCATCTATAAAAACACATAGGTATTTCGGTTGGAGTTAGGTTTGGTTGTATGCTTGGGCTTACATGTTTTGCTGGAAGGTGGACTTCTGTCACAGTTTCAAGTCTTGTGCTGCCTTCAGGGTTGTCCTCCATTTTGCTCCATGCATATTTTCCTTAACTCAGTCTAACTTTCTTGACCTTGCTGATGAAAAGCATTCCCATAGCACTGTGTGTCACCACTATGTCACCACTATGCCTCATGAGGATGTCGCATTCAGGGTAATTTGCAGTGTAAATTCCCCACCACACATACCATTATAAGACTAAAAGGTCAGACAAGGAATGCTTGCGGGAGACGGTGTTGGAGGTTTCAGCAGAAATGTGATAGCAGTGTGATTCCTGTTTTTTTTGTTTGTTTTTTGTTTTAATCTTAAGTACAGTTCATTTCTCAGTCATCTTCTGTTGCTGTTAGTTTCTCTACGTGACATGAGGTTTTACATTATTTTTAACACTTGGGGTTTTCCTTCATTTTCACTTTT
The DNA here is from genome assembly GCF_904066995.2 of Poecilia reticulata. NCBI lineage: Eukaryota > Metazoa > Chordata > Actinopteri > Cyprinodontiformes > Poeciliidae > Poecilia > Poecilia reticulata. Next base: position 20,399,348 of record NC_088851.1, read on the forward strand.
ATCTGCATCACAATAAATGGTATTTTAATTGCAAGCAACACTAATTTATTTGTATTTTTCAGCAACATGCAATTCAAAGTGCTTTGCATAATAACATAAAGCAACAAACAGAAAACATTGCATCGCACTGCCACAATAAAAACATCAAAAAAACAAAGGACTACAGGGTACAATTATTAATGCTCCAGTTGTTGTAAATTGGAGGCAACCCAAAACAAAGGAGTTTTTAGCCATGATTTAAAATAACTTATCATTTCAGAATTTTGCAGTTTTCTGCAAGCTCATTCCAGATTAGTGGAGCATAAAAACTCAATGCTGCTTCTCCATGTTTGGTTCTGAATCTGGGGATGCAGAGTAGATTTGACACATTGATTTGTTCTGTGTATCTAGCCAACGCTTGAATATGTTCATAGTCACCTGGTGACATTGTAATAAAGAGTTGCATATCGTCTACATAATTGTAGTTTTAGCAATTAGCCTCTCTTTTTTTTATAAAAATAATTTGTTGTCGCTTTCATCCCTATCATGCTGAGCCTTTGTGCATAGTTGATATAACTCTGTCACACGTTCTTGTTTTTCCGGAAATTACTATTTCCATTCCTTATATGCAGGTTGATATATTTACAGCACATGAAAAATATCTGCACACAAAGTAAAACAGTAAAACCTGAAATTTTAAAGGGATTTCAGCAAAACAGAATAAAGAAATATATCCAAATATAAATTGCAATGTCTTTAGCAAAGGCATTTTGAATGGGAGTCAGTGTCACTTGAAATCATGTAGAGCCAAAAATTCTGTATTCTAGAGTAAAGCAACAGTTTATGAGAGAGTTTGTGACCCATATGTGGTTGGTTTACAGTAAACATGATGGACTCCTAGATTAGACTACTTTCTATACAAGCTGTTGAATTGTTTTTTTTGCTACTACAGGGTTAAATTTAAAAAAGTAAAACCGAAAGTGAAAATGTGGGACATGTTCTCAGTTTGCAGGATTTTATTGATCTTATATAATATCAGAAACTAACTTTGGGGTTTTATTAACTGTAAGTCAGTCAGCATAATGACATGCAGCAAAGAAGAAACTAGTATTGTTGCAATTATTTGTATTTTCTTAGATGCGCTGATAGTTGTCAGTGCAACTCCATCAGGCACAGAGCTTCATTGCAGACACCATCTAGTGGTCATTGGGGGTGTTGCTCTAAAAGGCTTGCTCTCATCCCACACAGGAAGATTATACACAACCTTCTAACATTGTAAACTTCAATTTGTATTTTTACTAACATTATTTTAGTCGGTAGTAAACATTTGGATTGGGTAAATTTCAAATTCTTACATATCAGGTCTCAGATTGAAACTGCCTCTCAATCACTTAGTGTTTCATTTTCTGCTTCTGCGGGTCAGACATGAACTATAGCAACCTCTGATGTGCTTATCTTATAGGGCTCAGACTTCACACCAGAAAGCTTCCACAGTCGCATCGAGTGTGAGAACCCCAACAATGACCTCAATAGGTTCAAAGGTTACATGTGAGTCTGATTTTTTTACTTTGGAGGATTTGGAAGGCATCTGGCAGATACTGTAAACTTTATCATTGTGTCTATGTGTTTTATTTTGCTTACAGCGAGCAGTCGAGTGAGGCTCGGGTGGGCCTTCACAGCAGCAACCTTCTTCTGAGGAGCTGCACCATCCGCAACACCGAGACGGTGGTCGGCATCGTGGTTTACGCTGGTGAGACCACAGCATCCCTAAAAACAGACCTGCACTTTACAGCACTGCCTCTTTTATTTGTTCCCATTTAGTGACTTTGAAAGACTTTTTTGTGACAGACCAACACAGGTAGTCCAGTATTGACCTAGTGGTACATTAGGTGGTTATTCAACCTAGTGGTTATTCAACCCCCCTGAGTGTGGAGACCTATGTTCTGTTTGTGTTAGGGATATATTTCATTGCAAAAAGAGTGCTTTCTATAGCCATGAATCACAATTAATGTAGTTTTCCCAGCTTCTGACAACATGATTACGTGCTACACTCTACCTGCTCTGTGGACTGTAAAGCATTACTGTTTATTATGAGAAATTCTTGACTAAATACTTATTCCACTATGACTAAAGAGGTTAAACCAAAGAATGGCTCCTGCAACTCTGAATGCAGTGTACAGTCTAAACATGACAGAGGTCACTCAGACATGTCCTCCTCTTTGCTGTAAGCAGGGAGTTGCATTAAGCTCTAAAACTTAACTGTTTTCAGGGCTGATAAACATACCTGAATACAGAAAACCTTGTGTTGCTTGGATTTTCTGTCTCAAGTTATCAGTGTCTTAAATCATCGTGGAAGAATGCAGCTTACTCTTTTCACCAGTGTTGCTCATGGAGGTAAGACATTCCTTTCTTCAGGCCCTGCAAGTCTTTTAAACAGAACTTTTACAGAGCCAGTACAACAAACTGATAGTGCAGATGACCCAGCTGAGCCTAGTTTCCACTGTCAGACAGTATTATTCCTCTGTATTGGTGTATGGTCAACACATTGATTGCATGGTGCCCTGGTCATGTGGTTCTAAAAACCAAGACCACATCATCTACCCACCATTGCTTGGCACCTGGTATCAGGTGAGTGGTTAACTCCAAATATAATGCTGTGCATTATATACAGGCATTTTTACTTTGGTCTCATCTGTCTAAAGGACATTGTTCCATAAGTCTCACGGTTCATTCCAGTGCAGCCAAAGGACTTTTTGTCACTATCCTGATATATTAATTCAAAAATACCCTTGCCTTTCTGCTTAACATTCAGAATTGCAGAGAACCAAATTATCTGCTTTGTCTTTGTATGACTCAGGTCATGAGACCAAGGCCATGATGAACAACAGCGGGCCGAGGTACAAGCGCAGCCAGCTAGAGAAGCGTCTGAACACAGACGTCCTATGGTGTGTTGCCCTCCTCATCGTCATGTGTCTGACTGCAGCAGTAGGTGCGTAGCAACACGCAAAACACAACACACACTGAGAACAGTGGGTTCTGATTTCAGATTAACTGATATTAGTTTCTTCAGCTATTATTCTTTAGTGTGATGAGTAGGCCTGTTGCGATAAACGATAAATCAATTAATCGGACGATAAAAAAACCTATCGAGATCATTTTAATTATCGTCTCTTCCTGCCTTTTTTTCTTTCTGTTGATGACGCTGAATGAAAAAGGCTCAGCTCCGGTGCTCTCCACTGACCCTCCCTTCTTCATTTCCTTAGTCTAATGTCCAGCGCACATTACACGAGTTGTCGGCCCATTTTCAAACCCTGACATTAGCCGACAGAAATCCCAGGTATAACGGTTCGATCGGGTTCGTAGTGCCATATGGTGTCCAGCCACATAGGCACAAAATAACGGCTGCGAGTCCAGTTAACTAATTTTAAAATCAGGCATTAATCAATGCTTTACTAGAATCTACCTGTGATGCATGTGGCTATAGAGTCAGCGTAAAGTCCTGACTGAATGAAAATAATTATAACCTATTTATGTCACGTTAACGAAGAACAGCTGAAAACCTACCGGGTTCATCAACTACGGTAGCAATTTGGCTCCAACTCCTCCCCTTGTCATTTCTATATTCTTTGCACGAAACATTAAATATGTATTAATGTTATTTCCACATATCATCTCCGATGTCCGCTGGACTTCGGGTTGCGCCGTGTCAGCTGTTTGGGATTCCCCTCCGTAATTTCCCCTCAGAAAGCAGGAGGAGAATCTGCGCTCTGATTGGCTACCTGTCACATTCAGCGTTGAGCTCCCAGTCGGGGAAAACCCCTGATTTAGATCGGAGCGGCCACGACAATCTACCGTAACCCACCACACACTGCAGGATGATCGGTTAGATCGGCCAACGATCTAAGATTGTCATAAGGGGAAAATAGCGGCAAAAAATGGTGTAGTGTGAACTATTGCATTAGGTAGTCGGATGTGCCGGTTTTCTCCATTTAAATCTAGAGATTACTGAAGGGCAATACAGACTTCATATCTGCACTCTTTTGGTTGAAAGCAGTATTTATTTCCACTTTGGCTTTATGTTGTTTAGTTTTTATTCAAGTATGTTTTTTGTTAATGGAGACTGAGAATCCATTTTATTTTTGTTTTTGGTTGTTGTGTTTATTTAGTTTATCAGTTCCAGTGTTACGTGTTATTTTGAAAATAAATATCAGGAAATCGCATGTATTATTAGTCATTTCCATTAAATCAGTGTCAAAAGGTCTTGAAACAATATTATCGTTTATCGCAATAATTTCTTTAGACAATTAATCGTCCAGCAAAATTTGTTATTGTGACAGGCCTAGTGACGAGCTGCTCTGGGTTTTCTTTTTGCATTTTCAGGTCATGGCCTCTGGATGAAGAACTTTAGACATTCAGTGTTTCAGGTCGATGGGGAGATCTCTCCAGCCTTGGCTGGGTTCTATGTGTTCTGGACTATGATCATCGTACTCCAGGTGTGCTCAGAATGTTTATTTTAACTATCATTGACCCGTTTCAGGATAATCCAGTGCGCATTAGAACATTTTAAACGGTTCTAATTAAACTTAATGAATGTTATTCTTTTTCAGATCAAAATGTTTTACACATATTTGGCACCAATAAATAAATAAAAACTGCTGCCAGTTTAAGTTTTAAAAGGTCAGACTTTTATTAGAGAAGTTAATAACTGTGTACATGCTGAATATGTCGGGGGGTGTTTTTGATAGACTGCTCTTTATTGCATTGTGCAAGGGAGATAACGATGCGGCTGCTCTGATTGCTATAGGAAATAATCTTCTGAGAACTCTGTCGAAAGGTAACTAGAGGTACAATCTTGGGCCTAAACAAAGGGAGGAGTGTCAAAGCAGTTATTGATCTTCTGACTGAGCAGTGTTTGGTAGCAGAAGGACCATCTCTATTCCCTTGCAGTGTGGCTGACGGTAATGGAAATTGTGATTGTCAAGTGTTAATGATTTGTTTTAACCACCTGGGGAAGGCTTGTGACTGCACAAAACACTCTTTTTAGGTCGTTCTTGGAGAAGAGTAGGTGCTGGCATTGCTTTTACAGGCTCTCTTGGTCCATGTATGGCAAAAAGTGGATTTAGTTTTTTTTTTTTTTTTTTTCCAATGATGGTTGAACAAATTCTGAAGGTAGAGTTGTGAATATGGTACCTTTTTAGAAATTTCATGGTTTCATCATAGCTTTTTGTAGAGGATGTGGTGTTTTTTGGCTTCTTCTGCTTTAGCTCCTGAATCATCTCACACCTGAGATTACATTGAAGAATCCAGGAGTACAGTTACCTCTTCTCAGTCTGAGGAAATAGTTTTTAACTGAACTGGGGACTCGTATTCAACGTGGAAGTAGAATCCCTCCATTTTTCTACGATGGATCTTGGTCTTGGACTTGGATGACTTTTATTCCAATAAACCAAATATATCAATTTCAGTCAACTGTAATTACAATTACATGAACTGTGTTCATTAAAGACTCAAAATTGCTTTGGATAGCCACATAAAGTGAGGTTAGAAAAATCTATTTTCATCATGTTTTTCTGTCCAACAGGTGCTGATTCCCATTTCCCTTTATGTGTCCATTGAGATCGTGAAGCTGGGTCAAATCTACTTTATCCACAATGACTTGGACTTTTACAATGAACAGTTAGACTCCAGAATCCAGTGCCGGGCCCTCAATATTACAGAGGACCTGGGTCAGATCCAGTACTTGTTCTCGGACAAGACGGGAACACTGACGGAAAACAAGATGGTGTTCCGTCGATGCAGCATTTTCGGGGTGGAATATCCTCACGTGGACAACGGTGAGATCTCTGGAATGTCTTTGCCACTTGTTGGTGAAAGATTGTTACTGCAGTGAGAAATGCAGTTGTGCTAGAAAATCTGTCTGTCTTGCTGACCTTTCTTTCTGTGTCTCAGCTCGGAGGCTGGAGGTGTACGAGGCAGAACAGAACGAGGCAGCCGGACACACTGTGACTCTGAAGTCAGCCTGCAGTGGGAAATCTTTGAGCTGCCGCTCCCTGAGCTGCAACCGTAGCTCTCTGTCTCTGCACACGCTCACTGCCGAGTCACCTGAGGAGGAGGACCAGCTGTCCAATCATGCTGCGGCGAGGACCGGTGCCTTCTGCAGCCGCATGGTCAGACTCTTGATCATACCATTCTGAGTTCATGATGTTTCCCATCTCAGATGGGAGGATTTTATCTCTGGGTTCCTGTCATACACTGATTTATTTCACAATGAGATCCTACACACTACCACCCAAATGTTTGGAAGCAAAATTGAATTGCTGTACCAGGAAGGATTAGTTTCACTGTGATGCCTGGAAACAAAATAGACCTAATTAATATATAATTATCCTTAACATGTGCTAGGATTGTTTTTTCTTAACTTTATTTTATGAAAAAGTAAAGTTTATTTGGCTTTAACAGCAGAATGGCTTGTATACAATGATCATTGTGGTTTTCTCTTGCACTTTTGTTGTGACCCTAATAATCTAAACTGTTAAATTAAGGTATTTATTCTATAATTATCAGAAGCATCAAGATGTAAATAAAGGAAAATTGATGAAATTAGTGCAGATCCATGAAAAAAAACAACCACTCAGAATTCTCCATTTACGGTTCTGTAACTGCTTCTTCTTCCTTAATAAGCATTGAACTGCCATGGCTACTTCAATGGTAACCGTCATGGTTACTATGTTGGTAATTATCAATCATGTAGTTATTCATTAAACTGAAAAGTAAGTGAGAAGTATTTCTGGGCTGAAGAATTTAAAGGGCTGTTAAAAAAATATGAACAGGAAATTTCAAAATAAAGCTCACAGGTAGCCTTCAAAAAACAAAGATGAGATGTCCTGGAGGTATGGTGGATTAGTTGATGTTTATTCGTGTTAACATCTGTTTCAGGTGTGTTGTTTTATCAGAATATTGAAATATTACAAAACTTCTGAAATGTCTTTTTCAAGTGTCGTTTTTAAAAAAAATTGTTTTTCTTAATTTCAATTGCAAAGCAATAGATTTGCTACTTGAGTTTTAGGATGACACAAGATGCTAACGCTGAGTTTTTGCTCAGGCGAAAGACGTGCTCCCGGACCCTGAGTTGGTGAGGAAACTGAACAGTCTTTGCTCCTCCACTCTGCGACTCAGAGACAGCTCCACTGAGAGCCTGTCCAGCCTGGAGCTCACCTACATCACCGACTTCTTTCTGGCTCTGGCCATTTGTAACAGCGTGGTGGTGTCTTCACCTAGCCAGCCCCGCCATGTAGTAGTGAGTAGAAACTATCCCGATTAAAGGTTTGGATCTTTTAATAGCAATGATTAAATATTCTGTATTCCTTACAGGTTCCAGAAGCCCAAACACCTCTGAAGTCTCTGGAGGAAATTAAGTTGATGTTTCAACGCCTCAACTTCTATTCATTCTCCACTCCCCAAATCAAAGGCAGCAAGTTATTCAATCGTGGGAAGACTGGCTCCTTCAACTTCAACACCCCTCCCAGCAACAGCATTGATGGGTCTAATCTGGCTCTGGACACCAGCCAAGAAACTTACACACTGAAGAGTAAAGTGGACTTTCCCGATAGGTGGGATGGGGAGGATTCTGCAGCGAGGCGGAGCCTGGAGGATCTGGAGAACTTAAGGGACTTGAAAGAAGACGGTGACGGGGCCAAGCAGAACGTGGACCTTGACAGAGACGTGCAGTCAGACGAGGACAGTGATGATGAGCTGCTGTATGAGGCGGAGAGTCCTGACGAGGCGGCTCTGGTCCACGCAGCCCGGGCGTACCACTGCACCCTGAAGGGCCGCTCGGCCGAGAGCCTGCTAGTGGAACTGCCGGGACTCGGCTCTCTGGTTGTGCAGCTGCTCCACATCCTGCCCTTTGACTCCAACAGGAAAAGGATGTCTGTGGTGGTCCGCCACCCCCTGACAGGACAGGTGGTGGTGTATACCAAGGGAGCAGACTCTGTCATCATGGACTTGGCTGAAAAACGGAGAGGTAGATAAAGATTGAAGAGACTGCTGAGAAAGACTCAGTTTGAGTTATTTTATGAGCCCATCAGGACTGCATGCAAAGTATGTCCAGTACATGGGCATACTTTAAAGCAGACTGACGTTTCTGCTTTTACTCTTTTCACTAATTATCGTAAAACCTGAAGTTTGGGTTTTCATCAGCTGTGAGACATAATTATAATCTAAAACCCCTAGAAAAAAAACATCACACTTATAATCTATATACAAGTTCCACTTTTGGAGCTGAATTCCAGAAACATCAACTTTTCAGCTTCTTCTTCTTCTTTACTGTGTACACTTTTGTTTCCAGGTTCAGAACAGGCTCAGGAGATCTACAAGCACATCAGGCAGCAGACCCAAAAACACCTGGATATGTACGCCAGAGAAGGCCTCCGCACACTCTGCATCGCTACAAAGGTGACGTCCTAATTGAAGGATAACAATTCTGTCTGATATTAGGTCTGTTGGTAAGACGTGATTTTCTTTTATGACGGAAGAGGCTTCTGCTACCCATCCAAACGATGGCCCCTTTGCTAACTTCATCTTGCTTGCATAAACAGGTTCTGGAGGAAGACGAGTATGAGGTTTGGCTTAAGAGACAACTGCTGGCAGAGAGCAGCATCGAGAACCAAGAGGAGCTGATGCTAGACTCGGCTGAGAGGCTGGAGAACGACCTCACTCTTCTGGGTAGGAGGCCTGACATTTTGACCTAATCTGAAGCAAAGCTGCAGAAGAGTGATGAGGGGAAATTTTCTCCTTGGTTATCATTGAGCTTATTAAACCTACTTACTCCATAAAGATTTTGAACATTGATGTTCATATCTTGTAAAAAGTGATTGCTGCAAATAAACAAAGGGCTGCCGGTCTTTACAATTGTCGGGCTGGTATCCATTGTGTCATCTTTCCTCATCAAAAGGTTTACGATATAATGACAAGTTTCGTTTGCGTCTTTGTCTGCTTGTGCAGTTGAATGCGCAGCACCCACCATATGACCGTTTTTACAGTAAAATTAACTGAAAAGGAATATTAAGCTTTTGTCTGGTTTTTGAAAAGCTCATAAGTTGTTTTGATGTCCATCATGGCTGCTTTCTGAAGAACATGACCTTGCGTGCAAAGAGTCAACAGTTTCTGTCTTCTAAACCCGTGTGTGCGTAGGTTGCACGGGGATCGTGGACAGGCTGCAGGAGGATGTCCCGGAGACAATCGAAGCCCTGCAGGAGGCCGGCATCAAAGTGTGGGTTCTCACCGGAGACAAACAGGAGACGGCCGTCAACATCGCCAATGCCTGCAAACTCCTCCGCTCCAACGACCGACTGCTGACCGCTAACTGTGGAAGCAAGGTCTGGGACTAAACATCTGCTGCTTGGAAGCCCATTTCAGGCGTTCAAACATCCACATCACTGTTCTTCTTTTTCCTTCAGGATGCATGTGCAGCCCTGCTTGAGGAGCTTTTAATAGAAGTCCGACGTGAAGAAGACGGGGAGGAGTCTTCCTTCCACAGCACCAGCAGCTTCATCCTGGTCATCGACGGCCGAACACTGGAGTGGGCTCTGCAGGACGAGCTGAAGGCCAGCTTCCTGGAGCTGAGCTGCAAATGTAAGGCGGTCATCTGCTGCCGGTCCACGCCGCTCCAGAAGAGCAAGGTGGTCCAACTGATCCGGGACAAGATCGGTGTCATGACGCTGGCTGTGGGTAAGAACACAGACGGGGCAACAAAATAACTACCAAAACAACATGAGAAAATTCATCTCGAGATGTTTTTGTGTTTTAAGGTGACGGAGCGAATGATGTGAGCATGATTCAGGTAGCGGACGTCGGAATCGGGATATCTGGTCAGGAGGGGATGCAGGTGAGAGAACGACAGGCGTTCAGCTGCTGCAGCTTTAACAGACACACCATGGCAACTCTCCTGAAGAGTCTTGAAGAAAAGAAACGTTTTTCTATCCCTTGGCTTCACTCCACAGGCTGTGATGTCCAGTGACTTCGCCATATCCAGATTCAAACACCTCAAGAAGCTGCTGCTGGTTCACGGCCACTGGTGTTACCACCGCCTTGCAAACATGATCCTGTATTTCATCTACAAAAATGTGGTAAGAGCTGCTCACCAGCTATGTGAAAAACAATGTCCTCTACCTGCTTTCTACCCAATTATGACACTGGCTTTTAAAAACTTATTCTGGAAGGAATTTGTAGATTAGAGTCTAAATGCTGCGTCCCTTTGTTTGTGTGCAGATGTACGTGAATCTGCTGTTCTGGTATCAGTTCTTCTGCGGGTTCTCTGGGAGCGTCATGATCAACTCCTGGGTGCTCATCCTCTTCAATCTGGTCTTCACCTCAGTTCCTCCCCTCATCTACGGCATCCTCGACCGAGACACGCCTGCAGATACTCTGATGAAGCTCCCTGAGCTCTACGGAGCTGAGGGCACCACCAAGGTGAACCCATGCATCTGAGAGACAGAGAGAAAACAGGAACAGGCAGTTTTAAGATTTGATATTTCTCATAAGCCTACGTATTTTCCACTCACTGAAAAACTCAGATTTTAAAAATTTCAACCGACATAAGATGAAGTTTAATCCATCTAATTTAATCCAGACCTGTTTGTTCTTGTGGGAATAAGAATTGTTCATGTCTCTATTGGTAGTTCCCAATTGTTGTTTTTTTTTTTTGTAAAATAAAAGATTTTAAAATGTTTCTACCTTCAATGTGACACATTTCCTATAGAATTAAAATGAATAATAACCAAAAAGGCTACAATAACCTTGTTGCACAGCCTTAAACTAATACTTTGTTGAGGCCCAATTTTTACTCAGTTTTCATATTTAGTCTTGTCAACAGATAAGCAGAAAATCTTTAGATTGCTCTAATTGTGAGGACATTTCTTGTCCAGGGCCATAGTAAAAACCATAGTAAAACTTTAACTTTCTACTGTTGAGGCAATTCTGTTATTGTTGTGGAGGAAAACTAGTGATGCTGAAGAATAAAATTTATCCTCATTTTCAGCTTTCTTGCCAGGTCCTTCTTGAAAAAGAGACTCTAGATTTTAATAAAGTTTGGTTAAATAAAGATTATCATTGGTGAAGCCTGAATGTTTTGGGTCAGATTTGATTGATATTAGGAACCCCACAGCATGATGTTGCCAGCACTATACTTCAGTGTTGGCATGTTCGTCTCCTGATGTGTTTTTGAAACTGCAGTTCATTAGTTATTCCTGGCTGAACCCCCTGCAAGATTTTGGCATATTTTAGTTGTGCTGTGATGCTCTTTTTCCCCCACCCCCAAGAAAAGGCTTGTTGCTACCTTTCTCCTTAGCATTGTCTAGACATGTGTGGAATGTATAAAATTGTTGGACATTCTGAAGCTCCTTCATTGTGGTTGCCAATTTCCTCGTAGGTTTCCAGATCATTTGCAATCTCATCTTTTCATCAGTTTTTTTTTTTTTAAACACTTTAACTTTCGTATTTCAAATGTTCCAATTTGTTCTTCAGCTATTACTGGCTGTCTTCACTTTGCCTGATGTAATGGATTTGACTCGTACCTTTGTATAAATCTTTTTGTTTTGTAAACTTTCATCTTAAAATATAGCTTAACATACAAATAGTCATATGCAAAGAAACTTATACTGGAACTGTTCAACTTTCTATATTGTTAATCAGATTTCCTATAAGTGGTTTTTAAATGGATCTTCAGTTAAATATTTCAATGATTAATTCAGTTATGCAACTAGGATATTGCAGGATTTCCTTCCTCTATTACGTTAGCTTTTCTGAGCTGTACTAGATCTGTGTCACACTAAAAGTGGAAAAGTTTGGTAAGGATTTATCATCCTCTCCTTTAACTTATGCAATAAAACCTGTAATTTTACAGTGGAGAAACATTTTAAAACCACTGTAAATGTGGAGAAAACCATAACTTAATGGATTTATTATCCATTATTGTCACCTTTCCATTTTTGTTCGTTGTAAACTTTCTGTTTCAGTTGAAGTCATGTGACAGTGTTGACCCACTGAAGAATGAACACTAGTGCACGTTGTTTGTTTGATTTATATTGACAACAAAATAGACTAACAGATCAAATTTCCTGCAGATCTACATTCCAGCCACGTTCTGGATCACCATCCTGGATGCCTTTTACCAAAGCGTCGTTTGCTTCTTTGTCCCTTATTTTGTAAGTTTTCTCTCTAAAACCTTTTATTGGTGAGTTCAACTCAGGTTGCTTCTCACACTTAGGATTTTCTGGCATTTTTATTTTTTTCTCCAGGCGCTGGCCGGGTCAGAAGTCGGAACGCTGTCATTCGGCTCGCCGGTCAACACCTCAGCTCTTCTCATCATCCTGCTGCATCAAGTCATTGAGAGCAACACCCTGGTGAGAGGCTCCACGATAAAAACTCCTCTCTGCTCTCCTCAGGGTCTGTGCAGGAATGTCTCTGCAGACTGTGGATTGAACCGTGTCCTCTTTGTGTGTTGCAGACGTGGATTCACATGCTGGTGTTGCTGCTCAGTGCCGTCTTGTATTTTGTCTTCGTGCTGCTCTACAGTGCCTTCTGCGTGGTCTGCAGCCACCCCACCAACCTGTTCAGGGTCGAAACAGTCCAGATGTCCCAGCCTCTCTTCTACATCATCTGTGCTCTCACTACCTTCACCGCTTTGTTACCAAGGTACAAAGGTGGCTTCCAGATGTTTTCAACATCACATCAGGAGCTAATGAGCTACGTGGTTCTACATCACCGTTCACGTTATGAGCCAAAACCGAAGCAGAACTGTGATTAGCAACCTGAGGAGTGACAGAGAGATCAAAGCAGGGTCAACAAAATACATGCAATACTGCTGTTGCACAGAATTGTCTTTTACAGGGGTTTAATGGCTAAAAAGTGTAAGAAAAAAAATGCATTTAACAACTTTACATGTATTAAAGACATGTCCATTGAGCTTTAGTGTAGTATTCCTTGCAGGAGGTTCAGTCAGGATTTCAGCATTATGTGCTAACTGGAACATTTAGGAAAATGACATGCTTGGAGTTAGAAGGCAGGTATAAACATCCCACAGCTTACAGTGAGGGTGATTAAATAAAGATTTTGAACATGCTTTGGGAAATTTAACCGTATTAATCAGGAATAACATTATAACCACCTGCCTAATAAGGTGTCGGTGCACTTTTTTCTCACAAAGCGGCCCTGACCCGTTTCTTAGCAACCCACTGAATGTATGCTCTGGTATCTGGCATCAGGATGTTGGCACAAGATCTATTAGGGTCTGTAGGTTGTGAGACGGTCCCTCTGTGAATCAGAAAAAAACAAACAAAAAAAAATTGCAATGCTTTCCATTTTCTGAATTGCAGTAGCTCTTCTAGAATCAGAATTAGTTTTGTGATTCTAATATATCAAGTAGGAGAATAAAAATTTTAATTTTGCTCTTTAATATATCGTTCCCACTAACAGGGTCTATGATGGAGACAGTATGGGATTTGACTTTAATCTGTAGAGGTAATAATCTTATGCCTGATTGGCGTAAATATGGATTTCATACTAAGGACCTTCTTCTCTTATCCAATCACATAATCTTGAAGATTAGGCCATTTTAAGTGTTGAGACAATAGCGCCACCTAGTGAGTCAAAGTTGTCATTTTATGGGGATTTGAAAATTTGCTTTTATCTTTTTTCTAAGGGAAATAATAAAAAAAAAAAAACTAGGAATTTTTTTTTCCTTTTATTATACTTAGTAATAGATTAAAAAATCAGATTCAACATCAATATTTGATATGGGACATTGATGTGGGAAATCTTTAATTTCCCACATCAGAGCTTGACTTTAAAATTTTACCCATCATCTGTAAAGCATGAAAAGTGTCTATGCAGGGTGCCTTGATCTGGAAAAATCTGGAAAAAAAATATGAAATTTTGATTTGTAATTGGTAGTATGTGTAGAAAGAGTCAGAGAAAATTGATACTGAGCACTGAACCTCTCCGTTCTCCCTTTTCTCTTCTGCAGAATGTTGTTCCGGGCTTTGTTCAACAGCCTTCACTCCTCTGCAGCTCTGAGAGCAGCTCAAAGGGATGAGGAGGCTGCACAGCGGTACCGCCGAAGGATGCAGCGCTGGAACTTAAAGCACACTGGCCCCAGCAACCTGCCGGCATGCGCAGATAATCCCGGACTGGAGCCCAGCGGGGACGAAGTGGTGTCCTGACCCCCTCCTCAGCAGACAGACGCAGAAGCTGACACTCTAACCAACGACTGAGATTTTTGGTGCAATAAAGTGTTAATCTTGGCAAAACTCTACGGCTTCTTACAGCTCAAAGAGGACCGATTCTGCCACGAGCTGTGAAATCCAACCAGCAGCTGAAAACCAGCCTCCGGTTTCAGCCACGAGGAAACTGGAACTGGACAGACTGGGACGCTAGTTGGATCGTGTTTACAGACATTCATCCGTACAATGTAGGAATTGTTACGACTCTTTACCTGCTCGGCTCGGGTAAATGAATTCCTTTTGGAGTCTGCCATTTATTTATTCCTGTAAAAAATTCAAGTTTTATGAGAATCAAGACTCAACTGGACAGACAAGAATCCAGTTGAATGAACACAGTCTGAATTATCTACACTTAATTCAGAAATGAACATTTTCAAAGGCTGACAGCACCGTTCCGGTGTTTATAAGTGCCTCATCACTACTTTATCAAGAAGAATAAAGACAATAATGAATTAAAGTGAATTGTGCAACATTTCAGAGGCTTTTCAGCATCTGAGCTCTTGACATTGTCTCTTCTTATGCCAGATTGAATGCAGTTTTATTTCATGTGATAATTCAGCTTTTGTACTGGACTTTGGTTCACTGATTAGTTTTAAACTGAAATAAAATTTTCACTCACTAAACTGCTCCAGTTGTGTCAATATTTCAACCTATTGTATGTGAAGAGCTTAACCCAAATAAAAAATTATCTTGTTATGGTCTGGCTCTTAAACCATAACAAATGAAAGGGAAGCAATGCATGGAATAACTTAAAAAGGAATTTATTTAACAAAAGTCATAACTGGTTGGGAAAGAAAGGGACAAAGGGAGAGAGTGGCAGGGAGACAGAAAGAAAAGAGCTTCTCAGTCAGAGGAAGTGGTGAGTCTTAAGGTGGATCTGGAGACACTGGCCAGCTGCCTCCACTTCCAATCAGCACCAATTAAAGACATGGATGTTAGAGACCCAGAGGAAAAGGCCTTGGGCCGTAACACCCCCCCTCTTCAAGACAGGGTCCCCACTGGAACCCTGGACAACCTGTGCATTAACATATGGAAATAAAGAAAAACAAAATTAAGTGCACTAATATCTCAGACCAGCTGAAATGAAACAAAACTTAGATTCTCTCCGATCCCATCCATACCCAACAACTGGTACCTTGAAGTGACTATTAGACAGGTAGGAGAGAAGAAAAGAAAAAATGTTACTGTCTTGGTGCTCTTGATAAGGCATCCGCGATGACATTATCAGCACGAACATGATAAGGTTTCAATAGATTAACATGAATTATTCGCTGTTTCTTCCGCCTTTCTGGAGTCGCAATGAGATAGTTTTGATCAGACAGCTGTTTCAAAACTGTGTGCGGACCAGAAAACTTGGCCTGAAATGGTGAAGTCACAACAGGAAGTAAAGCTAGTACTTGGTCACCTGAAAGAAAAACACGACGTTCAGCTTTCTTATCATACAAACGCTTCATTTTTTCCTGTGCAGACGATAGATTCTCTTTTGCCAACTGAGTAGCAGTAAAGAGTCTCTGCTTAAACCCATTAACATAACTCAACAGGTTTTGTGGCGGTGCAGCATCCTGACACTCATCTCTCAAAACTGTTAACGGACCACACACAGTATGACCAAACACCAATTCATTAGGGCTAAAGCCCATACTCTCTTGTGTTACTTCTCTTGCTGCAAGTAACAACCAAGGCAGACCATCCTCCCAATCAGCATCCATCTGAACACAATAAGCCCGGAGCAAAGATTTTAATGTTTGATGAAATCGTTCCAGTGCTCCTTGGCTCTGCGCATGGTATGCTGTAGACTGGTTGTGCTTAATGTGCAGCTGCTTCAAAATCTGTGCAAACAAATGAGAGGAGAAATTAGATCCTTGGTCACTCTGAATGACTTTAGGTATCCCAAAAATGCCAATAAACTGCACAAGAGCCCGCATCACAGACTTTGCAGTAAGTGTGTGCAATGGATATGCTGCTGGATATCTGGTGCTTTGGCACATAACAGTCAACAGGTACTTTGCACCTGAACGTGAAGGGGGAAGAGGACCCACACAATCAATTATTAAGTGCTCAAACGGTTTACCAATAGCTGGAATAGGATGCAGTGGTGCCCGGTTTAGAACTTGATTGGGTTTACCAGTGAGCTGACAGGTGTGACAAGTTTTAATATAAGAAGATACATCTTTTTTCAGTCGTGGCCAAAAAAAATTTCTCAAAATGCGATCGTAGGTTTTCCTAACTCCCATGTGTCCTGATTCATCATGGGACACCTGCAAGACCATGTCACGCCATTTCAAAGGTACCACAACCTGATAAACTGGCTCCCCAATACCATTCTCACCACATGGCATCCACTTCCTTAACAATATCTTGTTTTCAACAAAGTATCCATGAGCATGGCTCTGCATCTCTTCAACAGGTAATGCAGACTGAAATAAATGCTGTATGGTGGGATCGGATCTTTGCTCCTGCACCAAATCATCCTGTGGAATAGACAGAGGAATATTAGACAGACAAGAGGAAATCTGTTCATCTTTTCTGACATCTTCATCCTGATGTATATCACAGGATGCTTTCATTGCCCGTGTCACAGCACATGCTTGAAAAATGTCAGGGTGTGATTTTTCATTTTCATCAGGACCACTGCTGATCAAAGGTACTGAAACAACAACTGGAGACTCTGGTTGATCAGGCCAGACTTTCCCTCCAGCTATATTGTTCCCCAGTATAACTGTAACACCCATCACAGGCAGCGCTGGTCTCACACCCATTCTTACTTCTCCTTCAAACAACTCTGAATGGAGCACAAGTTTATGTACTGGAACACAAAACACAGACATGCCCATACCCAACACAGGTATAGATAATCCAGTGTCAGACTCATCTGAAAAAGGTAAAACGGATGCCAAAATGAATGAATCGTATGCACCAGTATCTCTTAAGATTGTAACTGGCATCTTAACGTCACTCCCAACCAAAGAAACATGTCCCTCCAACAGAAATGGTTTGTAAGAACTCAAGTCAGGTTTCCCAGAAGATGACACTTCAGCCATTTTGTGAGGAACATTCACAGAAACTGATGCAGCAAACGCTGCTGGTTTAACTTGAGTTCCATTTTTATTTCTGGATTTCAGCAAAGCACAGTCTTTTTTCCAATGACCTTTTCTGTGACAATAATTACAAATTTTGTCCAGATCATGGTTACTGCGATCCAAAAAAGAACCTCCAGAATGTGTGCTCTCTGCGTGCTCTCCACTTGCATCTTTATGTGTCAAAACAAAATCATCAGCCAAGACTGCAGCTTCTGACACAGTTTTAACCTTCTGTTCATTAATGTACACTGCAATTTTATGAGAAACAGAGTTTTTAAATTGTTCCAAAACCATTAAATTACAGAGATCACCAAGTGTCTTAACATCAGAGGAAGTGCACCATCGGTTGAAATGAATTTCCAAATCTCTTGCAAACTCCACATAAGTTTTGTCACCTTTTTTCCAGTTTCTAAACTTTTGTCTGTATGCTTCAGGGACTAATTCATATGCTTTCAATATTGCAGCTTTAACCTTGGCATAATCTTGGCCATCATTCAAGCTCAACATAGAAAACGCTTCCTGAGCACGACCAATCAAAACACACTGAAGCAAAATTATGCGGTCTGAATCAGACCAATCTCTTGTGTGTGCAACCCTTTCAAACAAAGTGAAAAAAGTATCAACATCCTTTTCACTGAACTTAGGCACCAAACGCAAGTCATTTAATACATCAGAGGGTTTGCATTTTGAGTCCCCAACACAAGATTCCGCAGACAATTTGCCATCTTTCACCAGATTTAATTTCTCACTTTCCAAATTTATTCTTGCCAATTCAATTTCCTGTCTCATTTTTTCCAAAGCAAGAGCCTTATCCAAATCTGCCTGCTGTCGTAACCTCTCTAAAGCCAACTCCTTTTCTTTCTCCAGTTGCATTCTCAACCTTAACATCTCTTTTTGTTGTTCAAAATCCAAAACGTCAGACTTTACAGCCTGAGCACCCAAATCTTCAGGTCTGGAAGGTGAAGACAAAACACCCATCTCAATTAAATTCTCCCTTAAAATTGCTTTAACATTGTCTTTCAACCTTTTATCACCGACACTTATTTATAGTGTTCAGCAATTTTTACTAGTTGTTCTCTAGAACACTGCTCCAAAAATCCTGCCGATGGAGATTTATTAAAGTCTTCCACAGACATGACTAAAGTCTTAATCACAAAACAGTGTTTCAAACTTTTAATTGCTGACAATCTGTGCAACACAAACCAATCAACCCAAACCTCCCCTCTAACTGCCTATCAGAAACTTTCTAGCTCAACCCTAGTCTTCAGAGATCAGGGACGGTGGGTATTTATGCACTTAATACCAATAGAGTGGAAAAGGCGACCAGAAAATTGGCAACCCCCCCAACACTATGGCCGTGCCCCCGAGACAACTGCTCCAACCATATGATCCCACACTACTGTTTTTGAGCACATGAATCCCAAAGGGGAGACACGCTGAGGCCTACAGGGGAATCAGTTCAGATGAGACATAATGAATTGCACAAATCAGTCAACAATTAAGACTTACCAATGAGCTCATCAAAAGGGACGAAATCAGGCAACTTACACCAAACCAGAGAAGAGAGAGAAAAAAAAAAAATAATTTTCCCAAAACTAAACTCAAGATTTCCACACTAGCTTCCCAGTTAAATTAACAAACAATGTTTACCACTTAACTAACTCAACAAAACTAACATAAATTTGAACGAGCCCCCAATTTGTTATGGTCTGGCTCTTAAACCATAACAAATGAAAGGGAAGCAATGCATGGAATAACTTAAAAAGGAATTTATTTAACAAAAGTCATAACTGGTTGGGAAAGAAAGGGACAAAGGGAGAGAGTGGCAGGGAGACAGAAAGAAAAGAGCTTCTCAGTCAGAGGAAGTGGTGAGTCTTAAGGTGGATCTGGAGACACTGGCCAGCTGCCTCCACTTCCAATCAGCACCAATTAAAGACATGGATGTTAGAGACCCAGAGGAAAAGGCCTTGGGCCGTAACAATCTAAAACCATTTAGGGGAACAATAACTAATCTGCTGTGGTTTATCAGATATATTTATAGTTCTGGTGAGAAGTTTCAGTTCTTTCATCCTGTAAATAACTTTAGACTTGTTACTTTCCAGGATGGACAGATTTTACAATATGCAGCAGCAATTATTTGTAATATCTAGAACTAACAAGCATGATTTTTTTTTTTTTGGAGAATGTTCTCCAATTTGTCCAAGCTTTAATACATACCAAGCTGAGCATCAACCATTCACTAGCGACAGGCTTCAGTCTTCTTGTCAATGTTTGTAGAATTCATTTACACTTGTTTGTTTCCTGGAATAACTTTGACTTTTAAGCATTGTTTTGTAAATTTTCCAAAAGCTTGAGATTTGGGTGAAATTTTTTTATGTATGGCATCATTGTCCTTTTTAGAACACCCAAAAACCATTAAGCTGTTGATTTATTAATATTCTTTCCACCTAGTGCAAAGCAACTAGCAGCAAAACACTCTGTCAGCATGACGATACTACCATCATGCTTGATAGTTGGTGAAATGTGAACCCTTAACTGCTCCAAACAGATCTTGCTGTTGTGCCAGAAGAACTCTGTATCTGTCATCTAAACACAGAGCGTATCTACAGAAAGATTTGGATTCTGTATGTGGGCAGCTGTAAGTTTCTGCTGAGCTTACTTCACGGTAATGTAATAAAAGAGAAGAGAATTTTAAGAGAAATTACTGGAGGGATTGGGGATGACTGTGTAAAGGAAATGGACAATTTTTTGTGATATTCAAGATAGATTTTGAGAATGTGACTAGATGGAGGAATTCCTGGGTTTATCTCTTAGACCTGGAACTGCACTCCTGGGCTTTGCATAGAATACTTTGATATTTGTGTTAACATTTCTAACATCTATGGGCTTTATGTGAAGTGTGCCTCAAATGTTCTTGACAAATTATTACAAACAAAGCCTACAATCTGAAACATTCCTTGTTAAAGTTTCACTTTAAGAATATTTTAGAAATATTCTTGGAAATTTCCCTGATGCTGGTTTGGAGTTCACGCCAAACATAAACCTGAGGTTTTTCTTCTTTATTTTTATTTCTCTGTGGGTTGGTATCGTTGATTGTGTTCATTCTCAGCTGTTCCTGTCTGAGTGGTTTTAGGTGGGCGGAGAAACGGACCTGATTTAACTCACAGGCAATTTATTTTGTACAAGAAAACGCATCTAAGGTCTGCGAGAATTCAGAGGTGTTTCATGGTCACAACTTATGCAAGGTGCCTCAGTGTTTGCAGAGTTAGTTATTTATCTCTCAGCCACGCTTCACCAAGAAGAGCTGTGTAAATATTACAATGTTTAAGAAGAGGGCTCTGCAGTTTCTGTGAGCTCATTTCCCTCCTGGGCGTGTCTGACTTAGACTGACTGCTTTCACTTCCCTGTGCAGCTGCAGACCTTCCAGAGGTTCTCAGAAGCCCGACGTGACGGCAGACCCAGAGATGAGTGTCTACAGCGATGCTTCCAACGAGGACCTGTGTGACGAGTTGGAGACCTTGGGGTGAGCTTAATAATCTCCTGACTTTTCCTTTTACTTCATGTTCAACACAGCAAGCCGCTCAAAACTGCCCTGCCTTCTCACAAACGGATGATTTTACCCTTTGTTTCAGCCACTGAATGTGGATTATACTGCGAGTAGACTTGTTTTGAATACAATAATTTGTTTGCATTTGTAGATGATGTGTTGTTTTCTTTCAAGAATGGTTTTAATATGAGGATAGCATAGGACCATGAAACAGTGTTTTTCGTGATCATAATATTCTATGGATTTTGAAGAAATAAACCAAATTCAGCTAACCAACCAAAGAGCAGTGTTCAATAGTTGTTTTGGTGACACTTTATTTGAAGGGGGGTGAATAAGACTGACATGACACTGTCATAAACATGACATAACACATGTCATGAACATGAATAAGCCTTCATGAATATTTATGACTGTTGTCATAAAGTGTCATTCGGTAAATTACAACACTTTTAATACAAAGTTGACATTATTCAAAATGTCTTTGTTATGATAACGTGACATTAACCAATAAATCATTACTGGTATAAATTTGTTATAATATTATTACTGATTACACTTTAAAAATTAGGTAACTTTATGTTATTAAAGGTAAAGTTTAAACAGTAATGATTTATTGATTAATGTCAAGTTGTCATAACAAAGACATTTTGAATAATGTCAACTTTGTATTAAAAGTGTCACAATTTACCGAATGACACTTTATGATAACAGCCATAAATATTCATGAAGGCTTATTCATGTTCATGACATGTGTTATGTCATGTTTATGAAAGTGTCATTTCAGTCTTATTCAGCCCCCTTCAAATAAAGTGTTACCTTGTTTTTTCCTGAATGAAGGAGAACGTAATTACCATCAGGTCGTTTAAACTTTGCACCGAAAGTAAATATTTAACTCCTATGACGTGGGAATCTGGTATCTTCAGTGTGGCAGGGAGAGCTAGACTGTCCTCTGAGGAGTTGTGCACTCTGGTTTGTCCTCAACCTCAGAAAGTGTTTTGTAACCATCAGATTTACACACTACTCAGTCTGCACGGAAATGTTTACTCTTGGAAGTTAGAAAGGAGGCTCTGACCTGTTCTCAAACCTCAGATTCAAGAACAACAATGAGTTCGCACAGGTGCCAAAATCAAAAAAGTCTGAGGTTTTTCAGGCGTCATAGATGCCTCATGACTGCCTTGCTTTAAAAATTGTCCAGGTTGTTACTGATTCATCTTTGCTGAAATATATACTACTGGTTGTTGGACATAATACTGCTATGAATTTTTCCATTTGATCTGTAATGGCTTGTATAATAACTTTTTTCTCTTGTTTTGTTACGTCAGAGCAGAAAGTGATTCTGACTGTGAGATGTTGGTACCCTAAGTAGCTCAGCTACAAATATGAATCAGCTCTAAAACAGGTTTTACCTCTGGATTAGTGGCGTTCCTCCTCTGGAATGCTGCTCCACCTATTTGCCACTTTTTATTTGTAGTTTATATTAAAATTAAATACATTCTTGTTATTCAGTAATATAACAAGAATGTAATGCCATGCCTATAATCCTAGAGATTGTGGGTTCAAAATTGAACAGTCCCAGTGCTCCTCTTCGCATTAAGGCTCCTCGGAAAACCACAACCACATTACTGCTGCTTCTCTCCAGAATATCATCCCTAAATCAAGATCCATATAGCTCCAGATCCTGGCAGAGGAACCATTTTGGACAGATGATGAATTTTGTGTAGTTTCATAAACATATTCTGCTATGTATATTTTAGTGATGGTGTCACTAAATAAATTTTGGTGATGCTGTGTTTTATTTCACCATGCCATAACTTGTAACTGTTGGAAGTTGTTGGAAGCAGAACATGTGTCAGATTAGTTCCCTAATAAACGCAGTCAGCGTTAACAGCCGGAGACATTAGAAACTGGACACTGAAAATAAGTCTCAGCTGCTCCTTCAAGTGGAATCTAACAGAAGAAAACAGAGTTGTAAAGTTTTACCCTTCGCAACATGTGTTGTCCATAAAACCCAGCACATTGTAGCAAATCACAGGTAGTAAACTAAAACTTGTCTTTCAAGTTTACAGACAATATTACGAGCTTATGAATCCGTGTACGACTGACCCAAATCAGATCAGTGTGGTTTTTTTATCGTCCTTTTCTCAAGCTAGAAATGACAGTTTGTCTTTACAGAACTCCTCCCAACCTTTGATGCAAATGAAAAACTTTCACATCCCTTTTTACCGGTTTCATTTACATCTCTGGCACATTCACACTTATGAAATCTCTAAAATTTCTTGTACAGAAATCTCTGCTGTGCCCGTTGTCCTTTCACTTTGTTCAAATTTCAGTTTAAACCTGAGTGACCTTTCAACAAAACCACGGATGTAAAGAACATTCTCATTACGCCCGACTTCCTTTCTGCAGCTAGAAGAAGCAAGTGGGAAAAGGGAAGATAGAAAAATGCGATCAACTATGCAGAACCTATACAGGTCCTTATCAAAAAATTAGCACATTGTGATAAAGTTCAGTATATTCCATAATGTAATGATAAAAATTTAACTGTCACATATTTTAGATTTATTGCACACCAACTGAAATATATCAGGTCTTTTATTGTTTTAATACTGATGATTTTGGCATACAGCTCATGAAAACCCAAAATCCCAAAATCATCAGTATTAAAACGGTAAAAGACCTGAAATATTTCAGTTGGTGTGCAATGAATCTAAAATATATTAGTTTACTTTTTTTCATTACATTATGGAAAATAATGAACTTTATCACAATATGTAAATTTTTTGAGAAGGACCTGTATAATGATATAGTCTAAAAGCAAAAAGGTGAAAAAAGTTCTAGTTACAAAACACAGGTAACATAGTGTGAGGAATAATTTAATCTCAAGAACAGATTTTTTGTTTTAGCTTAGTTTAGTTAATTTAGTATTTTGGACAACAATTCTCTAATGTTATAATTCATATATAGGAACACTTGTGCAGAAAACAATTTTGTGTTATTTCACATGTATTGTTCAATGTTTTTCAATGAATAATATTGGAACACTGACGGTGTATTGTGACTTTATAACACCTTACAGCTTCATTTATAAACAACAAAAAACTGATATATGCCAAAGTTTGAATTGGCAGGGAAGATTTTTTACAGATCAGTGAGAAAACGGCAGCCCTGCTAGTATTAGCTATGTGTGAATTTAAAAAAAGTAAATAGCTAAACTAAGTCTAAATAAAGCCTGAAAGAATTTAAGCATAAAAAAACAAAAAGCAAAACCTAACCTCACTCCTTTGCCTGTCCTTAACGCCTCCTTCCATTCAGCTACTAAACAAATTTTAACATTATCTGTTCAACATATTTAGGACTTGCTAAAAATCTTTATGGGTTGATGTGGACAAACAATTACAAATCAAACAATATTGAATGTCCCTCGCTGTCCTGGAATAAAAAACATCTTAAATCTCCACAATTCCACTTTTGAATATTTGGGATTAAACTCTATCAGGTTTCACTGTGTCTTATTGCTCAAAACGTGGTGCTGGAGAATCAGGCTGTTCAAATCAAAGTGTTTATTCTATTTCATGATTTTCATTGCAGGTGGTACCACTATGACCTGTCCCGGCATGCTGCAGAGGCTCTCCTCCTGTCCAATGGAGGAGATGGGAGTTATCTCCTGAGGAACAGTAATGGCGCTCCTGGCTGCTTTGCCCTCTCTGTCAGGTCAGTCACATGTCAGAACTAAAAAACACTAAAGGAGATTGTTTCTCCTATAGGTCAGGAGATTACTAGATTACCACTAGAATGTATTTCATGTTTCTTTGTTAAACTGGAACGAAATAAGTCAGAGCCTAAGGGCTGTAGACATTCAGGCAGTATATACTATATGTGTTGAATCTGCATGTTTGGCAGATGCAAAACAAAAAAAAAAATCCTAAATTCTGAAATGTTTTTTTTTCATTCTTTGAAACACATAGAGCAAAGGATTCAGTGAAGCATTTTCATGTGACACGCAGAGACAATGTCTACATCTTTGGGTTTAACGAGTTCCCAAGCCTTCAGGACTTTGTCAGCCACTTTGCCAACCAACCTCTCCTGGGAAGCGATGCAGGTATGAAGATCTAGATTTGTGATTCACCGGACTCACCAATAAGACACGTTCTATTCCATACCTGATTTCAGTCAGTCTGAACCCCATTTTTTTATACCAACAGGAGTTTTATAGGAAGTGATGCTGAGTATTAAGTGTTTTTGGGTTTTTTTTCCCCCAGAACTTATCAAGGAAAAACAAAATAGGATAAAGCGAAACCAACACGACAAAAACTGTCTATACAAACTTACTTTCATGGTTCTGTTTATTGGTTCACCTTGAAGTATCTGCTGCGGTAAAGTTTAAACTGTTTGTATTTAGACATAATGTTTCCATGTTGAGTTTTTCCAACCTTACTGACTTGCATAGTCAGTTAGAGTTAGTGGTGTCCAGATCAGCTCCACTCTAAACAGTAATTGGCTCTAAAACATGTTTACTTCTGGTTTAGTTGCATTCTTGCATGGGAATGCTGGTCGAATTTTCCACTTTCTAACTGTAGTTGGTGTATATATCGATCAGTAATCCGAACAACCATCCGTCCCATGTGCTTTATTTACCCGACACTGGGTGATAAGGATTAGGTGTTAGAAAGAACAGTCCGAGTACTCCTCTTCCCATTGGTATGTGCCTCGGAAAATCGCAACCTCCTTTTAGTCGCTTGTTTCCTCAATTTCATTCCTAAATCAAGTCTTGTATAACTCATGATCACTCATCCATCATGGATGGATGTATGGATTGATAGATGAGGTAGCGTATTTGGAAAGTTTAGCAAAGAAAACAGTAATTTAACTGACATCTTCTTATTTTATAGAATCAACTGTCTGAGGGGGAAATTATGTAAAAAAAATTAACTTGCCTCTTGTCTTTGAACCAGGGACCCTCATCGTGCTTAAGAGTCCGTATCCGTGGCGTGTGGAAGAGCCATCCATCTATGAGTCGGTGCGAGTTCACACCGCCATACAGACGGGTCGGACAAAAGATGATCTGGTCCCCAAAGCACCATCGGTATGAGGAGAAGCTTTGTTTTCATTTGCTTGCGTTGTTTAGGTTTATAGACTAGTAAAGTTCATTGGAATGGTTGTGTATGATTTAGGTGTGAAACCTTATGATTTAATGATAACATAGAAATGTACTTTTTCACCCAGTCCCAACTTGTAATAAACCTTTCGTTCCTACGTTTACCCAACTTTTTGTGTATTTCAAGCTAAATTTCACAGCCAAAATGTGCAGTGTAGGTCAGTCAGGCGTTTTTAAGGAAATTATGTATGTCCAGAGGAAGTTCTACATTTGCATGTTCCTCATGTAGTCGGTGTGAATAGATGTAGAAGTGGGTTTCAGTCATGTTTACTACATTCTGTGCTTGTCTCTAATGACCAAGCAGAGCCCCCACATGGAGGTTCAATCAAATAGTGAGTGCAGAGAGATTAAAATGCCTTTCTGAGTTCGGCCATTTTGTTTAAAATAGATTTTTTTATTTATTTAATTTAAAGTTTAAAATTTGTAAACCATAATAATAAATACCACAAAAAATAACGGCTTGAAATGTATTTTCATTCTATCATTTGTGGGTCTTGGTTGGTGAATGAAATTGTCTCCAAATATTGCTTCAATTTCATTTAATTTAAAAAGTTTTTTTTTTTATCTTAAACTATTACTCCTGCCTTTCTACTGACACACAGCATGTCATTACAGCTGGGCACCAAGGAAGGCTACCTGGTGAAACAAGGAGCAATTGTGAAGGTGAGAACATTGAAATCAGGCCATCTGTACACATTAGAAAACAATCATCAGATACTCGGATACATTAAGAATCCAAACTCAAATTTCAGTTTTGCTGACTTGGCTGCTCATGCTTAAAATCTAACATCATCTTTAATTTACAGATACATTTGAAACTTGTTTTTTTTTTTTTTTTGGCAGAATTGGAAACAAAGGTGGTTTACACTCCATAGAAATGAACTGAAGTACTTTAAAGACAAAACGGTAAGGTTATTTCACATTCCAGGTTATAACTTTGACATAGCTATTTGACAGGTTAATTATTTGATAAATGGTAAATGTTAGTATGTGTTATCTATTGATCAAGTTAATACTAGCATCTAATCAGCTACATTGTTCCTTGTTGCAGTGTGAGGAGCCCATTCGGACGCTGGATTTAACATCTTGCTCTGCTGTCCAGTTTGACTATTCTCAGGACAAAGTCAACTGTTTCTGGTACGTAACTTACTGTGTTGGTATGAATCTTTTACTTGAGGAGCATTTGTCATTAATGAATGTAAAGAAATAGCATAATAAGGTCAAACACAAGATTTAAACAAAAACGATAATCAGCTGGAAGTCAAACAAGTTTTACAGAGAAGTACTCTGGTGTTTTCCACAATGTCACAACCTTTTGGGTTTTTGGAAAAGCCCTCATTATGTCAATACTTTTAATGATCCAACCACATATGACTTAAATAAAGACACGCATTTGGTGTACTCTATGTTAATACAACAGTCTCAAACACAATGCTTCTTTGTGTGATATCATGGAAAATATCTAAAGAAATCAAACACGATATCAGGAAGAGAACTGCTAGCTTTGATAAGTATAGTTCATCCTTGGACACAATTTCCAGATGACTGAAGGTGCCATGTTAATGTACAAATACAGTCACCATGGGATAGGTGAGATGAACATGTTCTGGTGCACAAATATTCATCTCATTCCTAGCAAAAGAAAATCCTGACTAAAGCAGGTAATTTACCAACATGGTTTTGTTCATAAACTGCAAAATG
Organism: Poecilia reticulata; assembly: GCF_904066995.2. NCBI lineage: Eukaryota > Metazoa > Chordata > Actinopteri > Cyprinodontiformes > Poeciliidae > Poecilia > Poecilia reticulata. The sequence goes on from NC_088851.1 coordinate 20,427,089, forward strand.
TAGAAATATACAGAAAAGGTTTGTGCTGTCAGTAGACAGGCTTCACTTTGTGTTACTGTTACCACTTCTGCCTCCTTAGCTGTGCTACGTTTTCTATTGCTCAACTCATGTTGAGCAACAAAAAAAAAAAAATGTAGCCACATTGCTTCAGTTTCTCATGGCAAAAAATACTTTTTTTTTTTTGCTCTGTGCTCCATCATGTGATTGCTGTCCCCACAACCTACTTATTATTTTACAGCAGTTTGAAACCCTCCTAAACACCTGCACATATAAACAAAACCCTCTTCTGAGTTGAACTTCCCCATATTGACTTTTTTTTCAAACATTGGTATTTTTTGTGCGAATAAAGGGAAGTCTAAGGCGACAGTGGAGGAAACTGACCTGAGTTCCAGCTGTCGGCACAGTCATTTAAATAATTTCACATTCAACCCATCTGTCTAAACAGGAAAGAACGGATTTGTTGTTTTTTTTGTCTAACCCCGCAAAAATAGTTTGTTTGGTTTTATTCTGTAAATTAAAACATAAGACCAAGAGAAAATGAAAAACGTAAGAGTTAACAAAATTGAGAAATGTGTTGAGTAAAAAAAAGTGGCATAAAGCAAAGCTGAAACTTAAAGAGGAAGCTGATAAAACATACAAAAACTGACAATTGAAAGAGGAAGACAAGATAACAAATAAAGTCCAAAATGAGCAAAATGAGAGATCAAGGAAAACTGAGCAGAAACTTTTACCAGATGAACATTTCAGAAATAAACTGGAAATAAACTGCAGATGACTGATTTTATCCATTTTTTATTTATCATTGTTTTTTAGTTTTCAACAGACATATTCTACTTGATTTAAAACTGCTATGTTTGCTTGAAGTAACTTTGCATGTCTTTCTGTGTGTCCACAGTCTCGTATTTCCCGATCGAACATTTTACTTCTGCGCAAAGACAGGAGTTGAGGCAGACGAATGGATTAAGATACTCCATTGGAAGCTGGTGAGTTCCATCAGACTGATTCACACGGATTATTTAATCTGTGATACAGCCAGCAGGAAAAGAAATATAAGAATATGGGCATCATTCATCTGCTTTTACTGCCAAAACTTCCAATTTCTGAGAAAAAGAAGACAATTAGAAATGCAATCCTTTGCATGACACCAGAAATGATTCAATGTTTACCAGAGTTTTGTCAAACAGGGGGAATTGCATGGATTGAGCAGCTGAGGGAAAATCCATTATTACAACAGTGTCTGAAACATTTAAGCTTACGAACCATAAATCTACTTCCTTATTACTGTAATATGATTTCCTTTCTTGCTGCTCCTCATCTCTTCTGTTTCACAACAAGAAGAAATTTGCAACCATTGCTGGAAAAAGAAAAAAACAAAACCAACGTGTGGCTTTAATTTTTTTTTTAGTTTTCACCATTTCTGAAACCAGTGTTCTCAAATCAGCTTTTTTAATCTTTGCTTTTGCTTTCAGTCTCAGATAAGAAAAGGGCGATGATGATCATCCATGAAGAAACAGGACAATAGCTCCATTCTCACAGAAGATGCCAGGATACCTGAAGGAATGAGGCAGATCTGGAATATGTTGCACAGCACATTTTACAAGAGGTCTTTGAACAACCTATTGAAGGATTTTGAGAATTCTGTAGAGTTCCTGGATTTAAAAAGAAAAAAGTATGGTGAACAGCAGTGCATTCACTGAAGAAAAAAACATTTCAAAACTCACGCAAATGTTTTATGTAAATATAAAAATAAATTCTTTTGGTACAATGTGCACTTTCAAAACAATGTTAGCTGTGAACTGAGACATGTCAGTGTAGTTTTGATGGACACACTGCAGTACAGAATGGTTTTGGTTATATTTGAGTTATGACTGACTTGTAGCTTTATAGACTCAACATAAATGAGGGCAGAAGCAGAATAACAAGCGCTTGAAGCAGAACCAGTTCCGATCACTGAGCCAGAATGCTTTATATTACATGTTTGTGTACATTATTATTTTTTTAATTCACCTCAAGTGGGAGTAAAGCTAACTGAAATGTCTCTGATAGATTAAATACTCATAATCAAACTGTAGTGTATCCATCTTTAATCTTGTTTAATAAAATGTTCACTTTCTTTTTTTCAACAAACCTCCATTGAAGGTTTAAATTCCTGACTCAGTTAATATGTGCTCTCTTTTAATTCAAAGTCCAACATATATTAAATGTGAAATATAGTACAGTGGACAATTTTAGTGACATATAGGAGTAGGCCTGTCACGATAAATTTTTCTGGACGATTGTCTGAAAAATTATTGGGATAAATGATAATATTGTTTCAAGACCTTCTGACACTGATTTAATGGAAATGACTAATAATGCATGCGATTTACTGCCATAGATAGATGCACTTTATTTTCAAAAGAACACATTACACTGGAACTGATAAACTAAATAAACAAACCAACCAAAAACAAAAATAAAATAGATTCTCAGTCTCCATTAACAAAATGTGTACTTGAATAAAAAATAAACATGAAGCCAAAGTGGAAATACATATTGAATTCAACCAAAAGAGTGCAGATTATGAAGTCTGCATACTATATTGCCCTTCAGTAATTACTAGATTTAAAAAGAGAAGACGGGCACATCCGACTACCTGATGCAGTAGTTCATACTACACGATTTTTTGCCCCTATTTTCCCTTTACCAAAATCTTAGATCATTGGCCGTTCTAAGATTGTCGCTGGTGATTTCGTAACCGGTCATCCTGTAGTGTGATTTAGATCGTCATGGCCGCTCTGATCTAAATCAGGGGTTTTCCCCGACTGGGAAGCCAATCAGAAAGCGCAGATTCTCCTCCGCGCTTTCTGAGGGGAAATGACGAGGGGAATCCCAAACAACTGACACCACGCAACCCGAAGTCCAGCGAACATCGGAGATGATTTGTGGAAACCACATTAATGTTTATTCAACATTTCGTGCAAAGAATATAGAAATGACAAGGGGAGGAATTGGAGCCAAATTGCTACTGCAGTTGATAAACCCGGTAAGTTTTCAGCTGTTCTTCGTTAACGTGACATAAATAGGTTAAATAGGTTATAATGATTTTCATTCAGTCAGGACTTTACTCTGACTCTAGCCACATGCATCATAGGTAGATTCTAGTAAAGCATTGATTAATGCCTGATTTTAAAATTAGTTAACTGGACGTGTAGCCATCATTTTGGCTCAGGTGGCAGGACACCATACGGCACGACAAACCGGATTGAACCGTTATACCTATAGGATTTCTGTCGGCTAATGTGTCGCTCAGGTTTTGAAAATGGGCCGACAGTCGGTCGACAACTCGTGTAGTGTGCGCTGGACATTACACTAAGGAAATGAGGAAGGGAGGGTCAGTGGAGAGCACCGGAGCTGAGCCTTTTTTCATTCAGTGTCATCAATAGAAAGAAAAAAAGGCAGGAAGAGACGATAAGGCCGATAATTAAAATGAGGTCGATAGGTTTAATTTAACGTGTGATTAATTGATTTATCGTTTATCGCGACAGGTCTAAGGTAAGAGAAAAAGAGGCGGCACCATTTTAGTTGTCAAAATGTGAACATTTATTCAGACTTTAACTCAACAGAAGAATGAAACCTTGGCAAACAGAGCACAAAGTTGATTTAAACTGATCCACAAACAATGAGAAACTACAGAAATCTCCCCAACATGGCATGAACATCTCAGCAAACCGACAGGAATATGATGAGTTGGGAGTAATTTGGTGGAACCTGCTGCCGATCTGAACTCATGTCACCTCGACCACCTGCCTCAGATTCTCTATTAGTGGAGCCAACTCCTTCTCCAGACTCATGATGAGACCTGAGGACACAGAAACACGTCTTAGCTCAGCTGTTATCCACCTTTCAAAATGGCTGAAACAAAGCATTTCACCTGTGTTGGCGTTGCTGCTGGCAATGAAGCTGATGACCAGAGGGAGCCGATTAAACTGCACGATCTGTTCAGCACAAACATAACACGGCATCATGGAGGCAGAATATCAAATCCTATCAACATGGACCAAAATCAAGTAATCAATATTATTAACTAAAGGGTAAGATGTTAATGGAAACTGAAGCCTTGGGTGCTGATGTGACACTAAATGTTTTTGTCAATTAGGAACTTTAAATGGAGATTGCACGACATCTAAATGTGCTTTTTCAGAAGGTTTTAAGAAAACAAAATAACCACATGCAGATTTACGTATTTGAGTATTTCCAAGAAGTCAAAATTTTTATCCTGATGGAAAACGCTAGATATTTTTATAATAATATTTGTGAAAAAAAAAAATCACTGTTTCTAGTATTAGCTCTACACTATGATTTAATGTACAGTTATGGGAAACCGTCCCCCTTACAGCTACCGGTACCACCTCGTCTAAAGCACTTTCAGCAGAACATTTCTCTCTGACTTTATCAGTTTCACATCACTATGATAGAATTTTGGCCCACCCTTTTTCCCAGTATTGCCGCCTGACCTCATTGAGCCTTGGAGACCCACATATGTACACATCTCTGTTGTTGTGCTCCCACTACATTTCCTGCAGAAAGAGGTCTGGTGGAGTGATCATAACTCATTCATGCTATTCTTTTTGCAGCCACTCTGTTGATGCTTCATTCAAAAATAATCATAATGTGGGTAACCCACATTACTCAATTGTCGGACAGATGGCCTCACACACACACACTCTCTCACACACACACACAAGTGTTTGTAGATGACCCAGTGGCTGCTAAACGAGCCTGAGTCTTCTGTCGTTCTTTTTGACATTGCGTAGACAAGATATTAAGAACAAAAAAAGAAATGAAATGTGTTCGAGGAGGTTAAGTCTAACACCAGAATAATATGCATCTTCTAACCTGGTAGGAGTTGTAATAGCAGATGATGCTCTTGTTTTTAGAGAGGCCGAGCTTGCTGCCCTGATCCGTAGCAAGAGCAAAGGTGGATAAGAATCCAGGTCTCAGGGCATGGACTGGGGCGTTGTCATTGGCAACTGCAGGGATACAGCATTCATCCACATAAGAGAAATATAAACCATCTCCATCATTCATTTTGGATTATATGTGAGAAAATATATGCAACTCAGAATGCATTTAAAGGTTATCAAAACATTTCCGTTACAACGACTGTCACAGGAGTCCTGGTCTGACCTTTGATAACTGGAACGCCATCTCTGTCTGTGACAACAACAGCGTGAAGGCCTTCAACACTGTGGAGAACAAACAGCTGATTTAGCAACTTTGAAGAAAGCCCTACCTGATAACTGTGATTCTTCAACACCACCAACCTTTGCAGCTGTTTGTACAGGTATCTCTTTAAATCCTGTAGAAGACAAAACATGTTGGAAACTGGATTATACAACATGGTTCACAGGTCTTTGGTGGGATCTAATCAAAGCAAGTAAACCAGCAGAAGTGCTGAATGTCAAGGGGCAGACAGCATATTCTGTCAGTGACCACATAATAAATGCAAGAGCTATATCAATTTTGTTTTCTTAAATATGGTTCAGTTCAAAACTCATGATCTAAACTAGTCCTTTACATTTTACTTTCAAGTTAGCTACCAACCTACTCTGTAACCATTTTACAGTAAATAAAAAACACAGACTTTTTATGGCCCCATTCTGAATCACTGATAATACTATATTAGATCCTTTGGTCCAATTACTGTGCATCTGGTTTGAAATTCTGATTAAATAGTCTAGACACCAGATGTTCAGAGACGTTGTCCCAGTTTGATGGGGCCACATGGCAGCTGTGTCCTACAATGCAGTAATTGACATCATAAATTGTAATTCAAAATTATTTTTATTGATTTTTTTTTACATAACCACATTTCTGAAAAAATACTTGCTTGATTCCCAGCAGCAGAGTTGGTGAAGAATGTGAATGTTTTAGCCACCCACTTCGATAGAAAACTCTAAAGCTGATTTTGCTAGAATGACTGTTAAAAACAGTTGGATGTATCTGGTCTGCTGTCCATCATGAGACTCCTGACTGACCGAATGATTCACGTAATCAGAAGCAAACAGCGGAATAAAGTCATTTCTTTCGTGCCCCAGCATTTAGTTTTCCATCTTCACCCAAACGCACCAGGTCTTCAAGCTTAATTACATCAGACTAAAGGATATTGACGATAATTTATAGAGTTAACATATTATTATTGCGTAAAAATATCTATTGAAGCTGCTATTAGAAGTAAATAAACCATACTCACATCTGCCATGATGTGTTTTTATCTCCCTCTCTACGACTCTGTGGAGAAAGAAAATGTTTCAACAAGATATTATAATAAACGAGGAGAAGCTGTACGTTTCTTCTGGTGCAGCGTTTATGTTAAATATACAAGCTAACAAGGCAGCTAAGTTTAACTTCGTTCGTTTATCAAGTTCAGCCACCAACAGTTGCTTGATAACCAGCCTGTAGGTTTTTACAACAAAAACCAAAACAACGATTTAAAAGATTTTCCCTACCTTTAATGATTTTATCTCCGATTTCTACATGCTAAACCAGAAGCTAACATCACATGACACCCTGGGTTTGTTTCCGGTATTAGAGGGTGGAGCATTTAAAGACCCTTTTCCGCATAAGCGCTGAATCTTACGTCAAACTCCCACCATATTGTGAGTGGCATTTTCAAAGTAACATCATTACAAGTACAGTGTCTAATCTCAGGCATTCACTTTGGGCTGCATTTCAACTTCTGCCATCAGGATAGAGATACAGAATGACTGCGTAAAACCTATAGGCCGCTGTTAGACTCATACATTTCAGCCTGTGATGACTCTACTGACCCCCTGAAAAATCGTTGTCTTTGAGATTGTTATAGTTTATTTTTCTTAATTTCTTCATGTGTGTCAATGTTGACTAGGCAGCAAAGTGGTCTTCGGGGACAATGAACTTAATTGAATAAATCAGATTATAACACGCCTTTGGTTAAAGTGTGTGGTTGATTGCACAAAAAGTTGGCAATCACGTTTTAGCCACTAGAGGGAAGCATTTCTCTGCTCTCATATGCGCACCGCGGAGGCTGAAAAGACTTACACAAATATCCTGGTTTAATATAAAAATGCATGTATATTTTTTTCTTTACTGCATTAGAATTACCTACTAAATAATTTTATGAATACAGATTTTTTTGTTGGTTGTTTGTTTTCAGAAACAGGCAAAAGGAAACAAAAGCAAACAAGCAAAAAAAAAAAAAGAAAAAAAAACATCTCGTTAAAAAAAGCTAAAACTACTATTATCTCTTGTGTTCCTCTCTTTTCTACTGCCTAAAGTTGCATAGGGGGGTTGAGTACACCAGCTGATACCTTGGCAATAACACCCTGTTGGTGGTATTGCCCATAACATGGTAGGGGCATAACAAGCTAGTGGTGGTAGTATAATGGTGTGGGAGATTATTTTCTTACAGTATGGGCACCTTACAACCACTTGAACACCATTTTTACTTACATTAGCCAATTTAGCCTTGCTAAAATAGAAGGGAAACACATTTAGCTAGATCTAAAAACACTCAGGCTATTCTCAGTACATCCCAAACAGGATCTATATGGTAAAGAACCATGCAAAGACTACCCAGGTTCTTACGTATGCTTTCTGTTCTACAAGGGTTCTTATCCAGTGTAAGGAGAGAAAAAAGTGATAATATACCTGACATTTTATGTCAGTGAACTTTTATTTGCACATGGTTTTACTAAATGTTGCAATGCTGGAGTTTCCATATAAAGGGTAAATACATGATTATTAAGTACTATTTTTTCTAGATAGCAACAAAGTTGTAAGAGCTAAGGCTTTTTGGATTCCCATTCTGGAGACCACAACACTTTTATGTAAAACATTTTTTTTCTCTGAGACCATTAGCTGAAATAACTATTTATCTTTTTCTTTTCTTTTTTTTGGTACAGTTCAGGTACCAGTTGAACCAGGTAATTGTAGACAATACCATGTGAAGGACACCTCGACCAGACATTAAATCAAATACATTCGATTCTCATCAAACAAATAATCAGATATCTCCGGTTGATTTCCTGCTCGCTCTGTGCCTCAACGATATCTCTGTTTATTTGGGTGTTTGCTGTCTGTCTGTACTCCCAGACTGGTCGATATGCTTGTCATAATCTCTGCCAAAGTGCAGAAAGTATGACAGAGTTTTTCTGCTTTGAGGCGATTTTTTTTTTACATTGTGATTACCGTGTCACAGTCAGTGAAAAGTCTAGTATTTTCCTCCCGTTCTAACTCTGTAGTCTGACCATTTTAACAGTTATTTCTATTCCATCTCAATGTGTAAAATAAGCGAGCAACTCCCACACTATCTGACGGTGGAAAGGCTGCAAAGTTTACACTACTGTTTAAAGTCTATAAAAAGGCATATGCCCACACTCTAAAGTCCAACTGTGTTTGGTTGTATCTCCACTCTGCTTATCGTATGATAGCCCAACAGAAATGGAAGTTTCTAGGCTAACAACATACAACAATGAAATAAAATGTAATCAGGAAATCACAGTTCACTCAAAACCCTGAGTCAGAGTTTGGATCAACACCAAAAAAGTATAGAATATTCCAGCAGCACTTAAATCACTGCACTGACTTCCTGTTTGAAACGAATGGATTATAAAATCGTATTTGTCTATAAAGTAATGAATAGTCTTGGGCCTAAGTCCATCTAAGAATAACAAACATATGGGAGACATATTTCCTATTGAGTGGTTTAGGAAGCTGCAAGATTCAAGAGAAGCTCATCCTAACATACTCAAGGAAGAATGAGATCCAAGCTCCAAGTAAAGATAAATAAACAAACATTGTCATGTGAATTGTCTGACTGGACTAAAGTTTTCTATTTTTTTTAGCATTATGTGTGATTAGGATGCTGCAAATGACAGTAATATCCAGTCAAACATTTGAAAAGTCTTAGAATTGTTTCAAAGTTTGCATAAAAAGGTATGAAAGGAGCATAAGGTGTTGGTGCAGAAACACAGGCAGCTACGTTCACAATTACAAGTTTCAGGTTTCAAGTACAACAAGTCAAGTGTTGTGTTTGCATTTCGTGCATGAAGTCAAGCTTGTTTATTCTGCACTAACATCTCAAACTTGGAGGAAATAACTTCCACAGGCCTGGGAATAGAATTTAAAATGCCTTATCAACTTGGTTTTAAGCCTTGTACATGCTTCATCCAGCAGGCCCTGATCTCAGTAACAGATAGACCTGCAAGTCAAGACAAAAAAAACAAAAAAAGTGGAATATTGAGAACGTAATTCGCATTGTCAATAATCTAAAAGCTGTGCTTTGAACCAACTGCAGATGCACCAGAGCAGGATTGTTTAGTTAGGTGAATGATGAATTATAAGAGTTAAAAATACACTTAACAAGTTCCAATTCCAAAGTTGACGCAATGGTATTTGATTTTGCAAAGCTTCAGAAATAATAAAACCATGAACGAATGACTGAATTGGCCTAAGAAGGTATATAAGACCTTGGTCAAAACTGAAGGACTCTTCAGTTTTGAAGAGTCCGCCCTCTTCAAAACTGGCAAACTCTTCATGACTGATTATTGTCTTTGATCCTGTTTGTGTATTTTTGGCCAGGATCTCAATTTGCAGTCTTGGAGAGGAGGGTGACTGTTCTTTGCTTTAAGCAGATGATGAAAGGAGAAAGCAGAAGGTAGTATATTTAAATTATATTATAATAAATATATAATTATACATAATGTGAAAACAAGAAGCTGCAGGTACTCTAAAAATTCCTAGTTGTTGTTTAGTGGAACATTTATGTTTTTCCTACATCCAGACTTGTTGCATGAACAGTCTTTGTTACAGCATATGGACTCCTGATTCATCTATCTAAGTCCCATCACTCAATTACAAGACACTAAGATCTTGCAATTGATTCTATTCCTCCATGTCTCTGACTTAGAGTAACTAACACTACTTCCAGCTGCTCCAGTTCAGGTGAAGGTCATGGTTTGGCACCAAGTCATATGAAAAAGACCAAGATGAGACCTGAGGTTCCTACACCAGACATCTTCAAATCCATGATAGCACCTTCTGATCTACTCAAAAATTACTAGGATTTGACTCTCACTCTCATACACCTATCATTCATATCAACCCCTGCCAAGCAGTTCCTTGATGCCATGCTTGTTGCCACAACATCCTGACCTGTTGAGGCACGGACTCCTCTAAAGCCATGGTGTGGTGTGGTTTCAGACAGCAAGACGTTAGTGCAGATCTTTTAAGTCCTATGAGTTGCAGGGTGGGGCTTCCATGGATTGAAAACGTCTATGACAATTTAGCATCTGTGGGACGCTGAATTGAGATGTGACCAGGGGGATTCGGAGGGCAAGAGATATAAATGTGTATGCATGCGTGTGTGGATATTCGTCCTACTTGTCTTGCTTTTATTCACTTGTTCAGATTCTTACATTTTCTATTTTTTCTACTTTTAAAATAGCTTGAAGTTAAAAAAAGTACATTTACTGCTTCTTTAGGCTGCATTAGGTGTGAATGTGGTTGATTGATAGAACTTCGAATTAAAAAAAGAAATGCTGCAATCTTCTCCGACGCTCACAGTTCTGACCAATTATGAAGGCAGATTTACTATACAGCGAAAGCAGCACTTTTTCACCCAGTCATAAAATGCGTGCTGTGAAATCTCTGCCAGCGACTGAGGTCAAAATGCTGACAAACACAGAGCCGGTGTTGTGTGAATGAACTCTTCCAGTCTGGCCCCACTCTTTTGTAACATTATATAAGGTTATACCACCGACACTGACTTACTCGTTGTTACATATTTGCCAGCCGGTTCTGTAATGGAGTTCAAAGCACAGTGTCACAGTTATTGATTTCTTCTCTTTAAAGAACTGTCTCTTTATTCAGTGCATATCCCCAAAGGAGACAAAATGCCTAAATAAAGAGCATGCACTAAAACACATGGGTATTATAAGTGGCATAGCTGTTATGTTAATTGTTTGGTTATGCCAACTATTAACCCCAAATCTTTTTTTTTTTTTTTTTTTATCACAAAAGCATTTTATTCATGAGCAAATAATTTACAAAGAAACATTTTCAAAACAAACAAAAAAAATATATAATTCTGGTGACTACTCTAGAAAAAACGGGAAATTATTGTGCAAAGAAGGATTCTTTACAAAATGAAGGAAATTACAGACAACTCTGAACATTCCCATGAGAGTGCTTTACAAACAGTATCTTCAGTCGGAGGCTTTTTCAGAGTCGCTGTAATTCACACTGCTATCCTTCGTCAGCGTCTATAACAACTCTTTGGAGAAAATTCTTAAATATGAGTTAAACCAGCATTTAGTTTCCCTTTGGTATTACTAATGTATTTTTGAATTTAAATTAAATAAATCAATTTATAAGTAATTCCTAGATTTCATAACAAACAATAAAGCAAAATGTATATATTTTAATTTTATTTGCGTCATGCCTAAGATGATTTTTTTCTTCTTCCCATAAACATATAAACCATGATTGAAGTTCTCTTATCTGAGCAGAGGAAAATTTAGCTGGAACAATCACCTGATTGCACTTTTTAAGCAAGTTGAAAACCCTCAAAGAAAATGAAATAATATTATTATTATCACCCTATTTGCATACTGTACCAGGAAAATACAATATTTCCCCATATTAGATTCAACTTTTTCTGGGATAAAGAACATTTTCCAGAGAAATAAAGGATTGATTTAGGTGTTGTTACATATAATTTTGAATGGCTGTGGCTCAGAGGGAAGAAAGGTTTTCCAACTAGATGGTTGTGTGTTCAGTTCCAGCTTGGTGCTCCACCACTTGTCTAAGGCCAATTGGGCATAGCGTTACTTTTAATCTGTATGTCACCGAATGTGCATTTCTGAATGTGACTCCAATGTAACTTCTTTGCGTGGTTGTATGGCTAGAAAAGCACAAAAATGGTAAATAAAGTTCATTTACCATTTGTATGAGCCCACAGGTGAAAGAAACCAATAAAGACCTGGTCCTTGTAACAAACCAAAGCTTCTCCGGCAAATTATCAAATAGATTTTTCATTGGAAACTTCCACTGTGACAGCACTGGTAACTGATAGGAAACACGAATCACCAACATGTTGTGCAGAAATAAATGATTAACATATTAACTGATCTTTGGTTAGATAAAGTCTGATAATGGCTACCTTAAACCTAGTACTGCTTTTAGAGTAGTACTGGCCAATGATCTGTTTGCTGGGTACACATCCGACTTCGGTTTAGAGCCTGCTGTTAATCGATTCTCTGAATTAATGCCATACTCAGAATTTGAGGTATGCTTGGAAATAAAAATCTACTACAATACCAAAAAGTTCCTTGACTTCAGTTCTACGAACAAAATCAGTAAGCGGCAATATTTTCTTCACGATAAGTGATTTTAGAAAAATATAAAAAATATAAAAATTGCAGCATAAACACAAATAAAATCTTACAAAAAGCGTATTGTTTTAAGGTAATTCTGCTCTTATATGTGCAGACAACACCGCAAATAAAAGTGTGACAAAGTCACAAATGTGTGAGTTCAGTCATGAGAAATGAACAATAAATGCTACAATCACAAGAAAATTTTGGAAAAAAATAATGTGTTGGAGTAGACATGCCCCAAGTCATGTACGGTTTGTTTATGATGGAGTCGTTTGATCAGTGACCTACTCTTACTCAGTCCCCATTCCATGTTCTGGTTCCAACTTAATGAATGCGTTTATTGAAGCAAAGTTTATCAGATGGCACAGGACGGTGGAGTGGAAACAGAAACAGGAAAACAAAGTTGATTCAGTTCCATCTTGGACAAGATCAGTGTTGGTCCTCCAGCCCGTTTCATTGTTGAAGTGCAAAACATCAATTACTTTTTCAGTCAACCCCCTAACTCATGAGGTTAATTGGGTTGGCCCACAATTCCAGAAAATTTTATGAAAGCATTTTTCCTCAGAGAAACAATTTAAAAAGTCTGCAGATTTCTTCTTCTGTAGGACAGAACTCATCTGGAAAAATAAATCTGAAAAAAAATATTAAGATGTAACCCGGACAGCTGTGATTCCCAATTCAAAACATGGCACTGCATCAAGAACCAACACTCGCCAATGTCTGAAAGAAACACACAAACAAGCAAATGCTTTGGGAAATCTTTGTCAAGCTCTACAAGCCTTGTCCAAATGCAGAATCCACATTTCTGGCTTGGAGAAATATGGGATGGATGGAAAAAAAAAAAAAAAAGAACTATTTCAATGTTAAAGCCGCCTGAGTATTGGGGGCTAATAATATGAGGTTGTATCAATGCTCATCTCCACATCTGTGATGGAAGTATGCACAACATTTTTCTAGACATTTTAGAGTCCTTTCCTGAAGAGCTATCATGCACTTTTTAGATGCATCCAAAGCCAATGAATAGGAGATTAACAGGCATGATATGCTGATGAGGGAATTCAGGTCTGTTGGGGAAGGGATGAATCAAAAGGCCACTCGGGAAACATATGCTGTTTTAAAGACCACAACCTGTCCACTGAGACAACGAATAACATTTCAATTGGATGACAGAGCAGAAAGAGGGTGCTGCTGCTGGTTGGCCTGTCCATTCCAAGTCAGGACCTGCAGTCCTGACCTGTCCCCTGAAGGGTGTCTTTCCTTCTAGAACATGTTTTAGGAATTCATTTTCTATCAAGATTAGAAAAGTTGTGCGACATTGTTTGGCTACAAGAGGTCCACAGAGTCAAAACAATGGAAATGGCACACTTGCATTTGGAATTTGGTCTTGGTGGACATAACATAGAAACTAAAGAAATCTAGAGAGTTTAACAGTGAAATGATCAATTCATAATACAAATCAAAGAAAAGAGACAATGAGCTGATTGGACCACCAAAAAAACCAACAAAAAAAGAAACGTGTTTATTCAGGATCTGGAAAATGAGTTAACTTTTTATTTTTTAATTGTAGTAATTTGCTTACTTTTAAAAAGAAGAAGAAAAAAAAGGTTTGAGAGACCAAGAGAAGAAATAAAACTTTCTTCAACTTTCATGTCAGCCCTCCTTTTTTTTTTAAGCCAGTGGTGCATTGCTGGTTGTTTTATCAATAGCCTCTTGTTAGAATATAATAAATGGAAGATTTATCTCCTTGTCGGGGTCATAAGGTACATTTCCCCATTTCCAAGGAATTTAAGGTCTGCTGATCATATTTGCTTTGGCAAATCTGCTTGTACCTAATAAACAAATGGGGAACAACCAGCAGACTTTGTTTAGTGATTTGATTATCTTTTAACTGTCCAAGGCCTTTTCTCAGATGAACAGGGGAATATCGGTTTTTATTACCACTCCAACAGTAATCATGAATATCCAAACACCAGACGAAAGACCCAGGAGCGTTGACCAGAAAAAACAGCTCCATTTGCCTAAATCTCAGACTTTCAGCCCTCTTTTGGAGACCTCTAGGTTTGAGGAATAATACTTTCACCAGCGATACCTGTAATACTTTTCATTCAATGGTCTACTTTTAAGTTAGAGCTACAAAAATACTGGAAAGGGAAGTCTTTATCTGCAGAGATCAGATAAATCAGAGGCATCTTACTTTCAGATTTGAATGAACAATATGTTAACATTGTTTCTAACTGAAAACATATTTAACATTTAGCTCATCTTCATGACAGATTTTAACATTTTAACAACAGACGTCAAAGAAAGACCATGGCGAGTCATGGTCGCCATTTTCCTTATTTTCCCTAACAACTGCAAATTGGTATTTCTCTGTTTAGCAAGAACACATTTTATTAGTAAGAATGTTAGTTCCCTTACCTTTTCACTAAACTTGAAGCCAATATGGATAGAATAGAAGAACTGATGCTTAGTCTACTGAGAATATAAACACAATGAAGCATGTTGATTCATGAGGGAGAAGTTTTTTAAGTGATGGTTAAAGGAATAGTTTGGATTGTTTGAAGTTGGTTTTGTTGTAATTTTACATGCAAACATTGGAGTTTGTTTTTTTAATGCTGTGCCATGTTTGCCTTCCAGAATTGCCCCAAAATATGGATTGACAATCAAACTGTGTTTCTTTTTGAATTGGTCGGTTCATTTACATAGAACTTTGTGGTGGTTTGTACCAAAGGCAGCGTTGTATAATCTGTCACCATCTATTTCCATGTGAAACATTTACTGCAAACAGAAAATCGTAAGCATGACCAGACGGAGTTACTGTCTGATGTCTCTAATGTGGTGTGAAAAATGACAAAAAAATATGTTTTTTCATACAGTTTCTTTTTTACATTGCTAATTTCATCATTTTATAATCCAGGGTATGTAATAATTTAACTCAAACTTAAAGGCATCTTGCAAAATAACATTACAAAGAATCACTAGGTATGTTTTGAAGACTGAAGTTATTTTAAAGTTGCAGAATTTTGCTTGAATCTTTGCAACATTGTGACCAGGAGTGCGTTCACGCGTTCACTCAATGCATCTCAAGAGGTCATCTTTCAGCATATGCATTGGGTGTAAGACATGAACACCTTTAAAAAGTCTCACAGGGCAGAGATGTGAAGAGGGTTTGTGTTATGTCATCGCAGCTTCATTACATAAGCAGATATTCTTATGAGATGAAATACAAGGTACAAAATGACACGAAGAGGTGAGTTATGTGATCTTAACAGTCTTATTTAGTATGATTGTCCTTTCAGCAATTTATAAGTCTGGAACGCTTATCACATGATGAAAACTGAAGAATGAAAGATGAAATGTTTCCAAGAAACAAGGGAGGTAACCCAATTGCGTTCCATCCGTCCTCTCATCCATTTTTCCAAATGAACATGTTTTTCCCTTTTTCCAAGATTGGGCTATGGAGGTCCAGAATGGAAACTTTTTTTTTTTCCTCCGCTCCTCATGGAGGATACCAAAAGTGTTGACAGCAGACAACCACATAGAGCCAAGCTTGGGCAGGGGTGGAGCATTACTTAACATAATTTAAAGAATGTCTACCCGTTTAGAGCTAGACCAGGACAGAACAAACGACCTTCAGAGCAACCAATTAGCAACTGGTAAAGGGGCGTGTGGAGAAAGTAGAACATGAGAAAATATTTTGCGTAAATATTACAACTGTACTTTTGTCTTACTGCTGGCTCCTCGCTGTCTAACGGTGGGCACAGACCTACAGAAATCATTGTCCAAAGCTGAAAATCCACTCAACCATATAATAAGTTAGATTTGGAATTTAATGAACTACAAAACATCCATGTCAAAGCAAACCGTCCTGGTAGGATAACAAAACAAGTAAACGTCATCTCTGTCCTAATTCTTCCTGTCTTTGTCTTCTATTGGCTTCGTATGCATTTGTTGCCTGAAGAGGAAGTTTCTGGGAAGTCCAAACAAAGGAAAGACTATGAGGATAGACCTCATCAGCACAAGTTCATTTCAAAAGTGTGAGATGCTATAATTAAAGTGGATTTCCAAGAGAATCTGTTTGTCAAGTTGTAAATCATATTGCATGGAAACTTGTGCTCTGACAGACAGCAGATTTCTTCAGTTTTTTTGACACACCTAAATGATTGTGATCAAACAAAGATTAACATCAGTCAAAAATAAATACAACAAATACAAATAGCAGTTTACAAATGAGGATTTTATTTATCAAGAGAAAAAAAAATCACCCACCCAGGCCCTGTGTGAAAATATAATCCCGTTTATTATATCATAAATTTGGTGGGATTAACCACATATTTAGTTTCAGCAGGCACACCCAGAACTCATTACCACCTGGCATGTACAGTCAATAAATCACAAATATAACCTGTGAACAGGCTGAAAAATGTCTAAAATGAGCACATCACAGCCTGATCTAAAGAAATACAGAAAAGGATAAGAGAAAAAAGTCGCTGACATGTAGCTGTCTGGAAAGTCTTACAAAACTACTTCTAAGTTATTGAGACTTCGGCAGCTCAGAGAGTGAAAAAGCACAAGCAGAGATCGTCATAAAGTAGTGTTTTTTTAATAACAAGAAATTGTAGTCAGCCTCTATGCATGCTCACTCTGGAAGGCTCCACTGCTGAAGAAAAAGCATGTTGAAACTTATTTAAAGCTTGAAAGATTTGGAGAAACCAGTGAAATAAAGGAAGAATAACATCTGGTCGGGACAGAGCAAACCTGAACTCTGCATGTGTCATTGCACACACACAATGAGGAATGACACACTGTGTGTCATTGCACATACTGGAATGACACACTGCACGCAGAGTGTGTCATTGCACATTATGTGTACAGAATGATCTGACTAGTATCAACTTTTAAAAAGTTAAAAACATGGAACTAAGCGGCACATGAAGACTTTTCAGAACAAGATGCAGAAATTCTTTGTAACAGAGTGTGAAAAAATTACACCAGAGAAATGATGTGACTAGAATTTATTATTACCAAGAATATTTCCACATATTATTAACTAAATTCTAGTAATTGTAATCAACATTTTTTTTTACTTGTACCATGCATTTTTTTACTCATTTGTGGACTAATCTGATTTTATTTCACTGTGTGCGAATTATTTGGGTTGGTGCCAATATGTGGTAGGAGTTTAATGCCATTTGACACATTGGACATATTTACGTGCTTTTCTCACTGTACATGATATGCTGCTCAGACAAAACAGACCCGAATTAAAGCAGGATGTACACAGAAAAGAAAAAGATTTATTTTAATAAAGCAAAACAAAAGCCGCTCTCTGCGGAGCCGGATGTTTGCAGGAACACTCTGACCACAGCTGACAATGAAAACAAGACCTGACATGACAAACCTCACAATGCAAGCTAGAACTAGATCTGACTGGGAACACCTTAAGCCTGGAACTACACACCCTGAAGAGGCGTGAGACTGATTCAGAGCAGGATTTATATCCATCGCCATAGCTGCCCTTTCAGGATTATTTTTTTAAGTTACATAAATTCAATTGGAAACGGATCATAAATCTTTAGTTTTCCCACATTTGTCACATTGCAACCATCAAGTTCAGAGTATTCATTTTGTTTTCAGTGTCACAAACCAAAACAAAGCACTACATAGCTGGGAAGTGAAAGGACAAAGATCCACGGCATTCAGTATTTTTATGAGTAGAATAAAAATATGGCCTGCATTCAGCCTTCTTTTCTATGGTGCCATTTAAAGGGGCAGTATAATGTATTCTCCAGGCACAGAGTGCAATTTAATAGCACAAACAAGTAACTGTCTTACCTTCACATAACACACATAATTTGACTTTGATGGCTTAAAATTGACCTTTGTCTCTTTAAGAACCTCCTGCCCAGTCTAACACTGTCTGTTCAACACGTCATCACAACGACCCCTTTCCATTATCCAGTTTGCAACCATTTTAAGGAGCGTTGGGCTGAGATGTAGTTTATGCGATGCACTCAGAAAACACACAGTTTCTACAAGGTGCTTGCTAATTGCTGCTGCCACTAGTCTGCTGGAGCTCTCACAAGCTTTCTCTCTCTGGGGCGAAAGCTTGGCTGGAGACTGCAGCTCAACGGAGGAACTTTGTGGAAACAGGCAGCACTTTGTTAGAGGAAGTACCACCAGAGATTCATGGATTTCTTAAACATGTATTAAAGAACCAAAGCAACACCGCAGGTATTTTATTGATGAGGGAATGACATTATAACATGATGGTAAAATGTTAAATAGCTGGTGCCTTATTGAGTCCACGGGACCCCAAGGTTGTTCACATTGCATTCTCATTCACCCATTCACACACATATTTGCATGCTGATGGTGGCAAGCTACTGGATTGTAGCCACACCTGCCCTATAGGGCAGTCTGACAGAGGCAAGGCTGTCATGGTTCTCTGACCACCAGCATGCAAGGTGGGTGAAGTGTCTATATCTTACTCTGAATCCTTTACCCCTTTTAAGAAAATCTAGAGAAAACATCTTCCTTCAGACTTCCCCTAATAGAGTCCTCCAGTGAGTTAGTAATCAAAATCAATGTTTAGCCTATGTAATTATTAATAATTTTGATTAATAGTGTATTATCAATGAAATTTTTAATAAAGTTAAAAGGGGGTTGGAGGTGATCTGTAAAATCAACTTTTTTGAGCTTTACGTCATGTTGTAATGTAATATTCCCTTATCAAATAACTGAAGTGTTGCTTTGATTCTTTCATGCATGTTTGAGAAATCGCCATAGCAACCATTCCCTGAACGCTCGAAGCTGCAGTCTCCAAGCCAAGCCTTTGCCTCACAGAGCACCCCTCTCCCTCGCCTGCCCCGCTCAGCTCCACCAAACTACTGTGTTCGATTTCACCCGTGTGTCTCTGTGAGAGGCTGGGCCTCAAAAGACAACTCTTATCTGTTCAGCTCCGGGTATTATTGCAGGGCTGAGTTCTTATCTGTGACGTCTCCGATGCTATGAATGCCGAGGAACGTGATTCAATCAATCTGTGGATAAAATGGAAACCCAACAAGTGTGTAGCTTTTCGGAAAATCTTTTACAAACCATGTTTCATTTTCATTCCATGTTGCAATTATAGAGTAGTTTATGTTGGACCGACCGTGGAATAAAAAGATTCTGTTAAAACCAAACAAAAACAAAAGGATGAAGAGTTCAAAGCGTTTGAATACTTTTGCAAAGCACTTGTGAGCCTCTTTGCTTTGTTGAAGTTTCATAATAGATTTCATGTAAATGAAAAGCAAAATAAAAATAACTCAACCTGGGAGTAGCAAATTAAACTATCTGACGCATGTCACTTGCAAACCAAAACAAATTCTTTGAAATGGATACGCACACACTTTGTAAATATAATGAAAAACGCTTTCATTATACGTTTTTGTGGTATATCGTAAAAACGCTTTGCTCATCTTGAGACTGAAATTTGCTCATTCTTTTTATCACAACAGTGATATTGCACAGTCAGGTGCTGGACACGTTGTTGCATTGCTAGGAGTTTATCGTGTTTCTAGTAGAAATGTACAAATGATCACAGCTTATTCTACTTCATCTGAACTAATCTACCTCAATTAACAGCAAAAATGACCAATCGGGAAATCGTTCCTTAGTAATTGCGACAGCCAAGAGCTGAAAATGATCCTTTGTTGGCTTCACTTGTACTGTCATATACTGTACTGCCATCTGTGGCATTTTATTATCTTTTCCAATGACACTAATAGCCTGAAATATGTCAAATATAATAACCTAATATTCCTTGATATGATGTTGAAAAGCTTCAATCACAACAAAACAATCCTTTGATTAAAGGTTAAAAGGTCTGAAAACAAACCAAGACGTGAACATTCTCCAGCCTTTATCAGGTGCCCCCATTCGACTGCTTGTTGGTTGCCAATCACTAGGTGGTCTCTGCTACAGGGTCATACAGGTTATACAATCCTCAGACTTGCAAGCATCCGTGACAATGAATGTTTTGTCCCCAAAGGACACCTTGTAGACGGGAAAAGCTGGGACCAAACTGTCCAAACTGCAGATGGCTGCAGATCAAAAACTTTAATTAACAAAAGGCCGTCACATTTCTCCACTGCGACCCTGTTAGGGGGGTGCCCACAAAATTAGATTAGGAACATGGAGACCCTCTTTTATGAGATCTTTTCTTCGGTGTTTGGACAAAGTGGACAAAGGAAGGAAATCTGTGGTTTGATCCAGTAAGTCTGGACGCCTCTGAGGGAGGAGAGAAAGGAGGAGACTGGAGGTCTGCGCCGAATCTGACGTCAGGATCATTCAGCAAAGATAAGCCGTGGGGCTCAACATTAACTACAGAGTCCATCCTTTCCAGGGAGGTGCTGGATATCAGAGGGGTTCTGGCGCAAAGTCTGGCGCAGATCCGACACTATGAGGGCAGCAGATCAGAGCCGCGGTCTTCAGCCTCTCCACTGAACCGTCAAAAAGAGAAAATGGGAAGTGCGAGTGAAGACCTGCTCGTCACACTCCAGATCTTGCCCGGCTTCTTCTCCAACTGTCTCTTTCTGGCTCTGTACGACTCCGTGGTGCTGGTGAAGCGCGTCGTGGCGCTACTGAGCCGGTCGCGCTCCGCCGGCTGCGGAGAGTGGCGCCGCATGCTGACATCCGAGGGGCTGCGCTCCATCTGGAACGGCTTCCTGCTGGACGCCTACAAACAGGTAAGACTCCTGACCCGAGTCCGGACCGGACCGGACCGGACCGGACCGCTCTCTGTGGTGCTGCACTCCGCTCGTTGTTTCAGCCTTCAGGTTTGGGGTAGCGACACAGCGCCGCGTAAATTTCAGTTATTGCACAAAGTGTAAAGTTTTTTGTTTTTTTTTAGAATTAATATTATGAGTCATCCTGATAAGATGATCCGATATTTTTTTTATTGAACGGTTAAAGATTTTGTTTCACTATGCTGATTTTAATCTGCGTTTTCCAGTGCAGTCACATGGAACATCGTTTCCTCACCAAGAGCCTTAGTAGTTTTGTATTCTGATAAAATCTACAAATTTGAATTTTATGTGGTAAAAAGTTCATCTTAATCTCTTCCTCATGTTGTAGACCTTCTGCTAATTAACCTAATTATTTGTGATATGTCTGTGTAATTATTGCTTCCTGCTTTTTGTACTCTGCATTCTAAAGAAACTAAAGACAAACAATTCAGCATTAGTTTTATTATTTTATTATCTAAAAAATGCATTGCAATGAGGCTCGTTTGTAAGATTAAAAGTGAAATGAAGCCCACATTTCTCTACTAGTTATGTTTTTATTGGGCTGACGCAATATTCTAATCTTAATGTTACCATTTGTTTTATCAGAAGTCATAATTATCATGGATAAACATGGCTTGAAAACATTAGTCAGTATGTTGTTAATCTAGTGATTATAGATTAACAACATACTGACTAACGTATGTTAGCCAGTAAGTGTTTCACTTAGTGAATTGAGGTACTAGTAAATGAACTTTTAAATATTCAAATTTATTAAATATGACTGCATCAGATATGGGTATCAGGCACAGTTAAAGTTCACTCAACTGCTCAGATATAATAGTAATATGCTGGACATGAATGTCTGGTGCTTTAAGTATAGTATCTTCCTAAATTTTGGGTCCTAGCGGTCCTTTGCAGCTGGGCGATTACACACACTGATGACTGTGATACTGTGCAGCTCTCATCCTAATTATCTCCCTGTAGCTCAATGAGTGTTTTGGGTCTTTGTTCTGCGCAACGATAAAATTTCACTCCTACATCCAATTTTGCAGTCTCTAACTTCATCCATGTTCCTGCCAATGCCTGTCCTCAGCATCCAAACAGCATGATGCTGCCACCACCATGTTTCATCCTGGAGATTTCTGCCAGACAGCATTTTGCATGTTGGCCAGGTAGTTCAGTTTTCATCTCCGCTGACCAGACCACGTTCTTGCACATATTTGTGGCGTTCCACATGGCATGTGGCGAACTGCAAACAAGCCATCTTATACCACTCTTGAAGGAATGGCTTGGCATGACTCAAAGCTATGACAGATGCTCAAAGCTTGATGTATTTTATTACCTAAACCTCCTTTAATCTTCTTCACGTCTTTATTTTGACATATCTGACGTGTTCCTTTATTTTTATGGCATTGTTCTCTGGCAAACTTCACAAAACAGCTGGATTTTAACTGAGATGAAATTACATACAGGTGGACTCTATTTTCTAATTAGACTAGGGAATTATTTGCGGTGGATTTTATGTTGGGGCACCGTATACAAGTCCATGTCAAACTTTTAAGATGTTGAATTAAAAGTTATGAATCCAATTATGTGCTACCTTTGTGCTGATCTAGCACATGCATTTCTATGAAAATCCACTAAAATTTGTGATTGTGGCATGACAAAGTATTGAAAACGGACTGTATATGCAACATTTTTTCTTAACCAAGAACAGATTCATACCCATAATACAAAAAGAAAGCATTTATCACATATAAACGACGATCCATTTCTGTGTCCAGTCCAGTTCATTCCACTCTGTTTGAACTGAACTTTAGCCTGAACATGGTGTTCTATGGAATGAGAACATTGAGAATCTTTTGAGCCTGTAATGTTAGGAGCAACCTGGCTTGGATGTTAATAAACACTTTTTGCAAGGAACTGTAATATGGGTATTTCAATCAGTTTCTCAACTTTGAAACACTCACAACAAGGTCTGTTAATCACATGTTGTGTGATTAACAGACCAAACAACATGTCACTACTCTGTAAGCATCAGTATTGTTTGTCATAATGACAGATTAAGTTTGAACTCTTAATCATTGCCATGAATCCAAATATTCTCAAGCAGGATACATCTTAAAACTTACCCTTAGCATATTTTAAAGGTGTTAGGTTTTTTATTTGTATGAAGCCCTTTCCAGTTAATCCACTAACACCATAAAGCCCATTTAACCTTTTAGCACTTCCAGATCATGGAATGCCACATCTGGAATTATATTGTAAACACAAGTGCTGAACCTTTTTTTTTATTTATTTAAAGCAGCCAACTTTAACACATCCTTCTCTGTGGACCAAAACAGTCACGAAAAACATTCCTTAAAGAATTTTAGTTTAATCTGAGCTCTCTGCAAAAACACAAAATCTTACCAAGTATTTTTGGTCTAGTCTCCAGTGCAAATATCATAGCACATTGAAATAAGTCTAAATTACAAATACATTTTCAGTAAGATATAAGCCTGCTTTAGACAATAACTGGACAATAATTGGTTAATACTGATAAAAGTACTACTTCCGCTGGCAGGGTATTTTACTTATGGGAAAAATAATCTGACAGTGGAACTAGTACTTAGCAGATAATTATTATTTTTTCTATGAACATCTAGCCATGGCACAATGAAGCCCGGCACCTTTTTGGCAGTGGAAACCGCTATACAAACACAGTCCATGTGCTTTTTCTGCCTCAGTGGAGGATCTCACATCTGGATACATCAAATCAACGTCATAGTTTCCACTGGTCTAATTTCCATCCCTTCTGATTGCAGCAGTTTTTTCTCATCTCAGCTTCCATACATTGTGGTTTCTTTGTACAGATTTTCCCACGAAGGTCTGTTTAAGCCATTCTCAAATAAATTCCTTTCCGGAATTGACTGACTTTTTTATTGAATGTTAAATACCTTCATAAAACCTACAGGAGTACAGTCCGTCTGTCCATCCAACCACTCATTCTCTTCCTCTAAATAAAGATCAGATCATAGCCGTAATAGGCCCAGCAGGTAAACCCAGCTCATTGGGGTGGATCCCAATGAATCCTGATGTCACAAAGAGTTATAGTTCCTCAAATAAGTGCTGGCTCGACCCACCCAGTGGGACATACTTGCACCACCTCTGCTAACACCTTTGGAGGAGCTTCTAATTTCAGCTCTAAAGCAGGAATGTTCAACTTGAGTCGTCAAAGCTCCTTGTCCAACATGCTTTAGATCATTGCCTGTACCAACACAGGTGTTGGGAATGGCCAAATTATTTCTTCAGCATTTCATCAAGTTCTGCAGAGGCCTGTTATTGAACCATTTTAGATGTGATGAACTAAATGTCTAAAACATAACCAACACTGGCAATGGTGGCCTGAAACAAGACATTGTTGTTGTAAGGCAAAGCCCAGTCACCCTTCAGAGGAACATCATTTTATCTTCCTGTATCCGGGATCTTGTTCCTATTGTCATGATCCACATCTCATAACAATAGCTAATTGCACTATTAATTCCACTGATTCATATTTTAGTTCAGCTTCTTCTCAACTAAAGACCAAGCCAATTAACCCATTAAGGTAGATTAGCCCTTGATCCCTTAATCCATGGCTGGCTTCTTCCTGGCATCATTTAGGAACAAGACACTGAAATTCACTTGATGCAGAGAACAACTCTGACCTGCAGGCAGTTCCTTTTTCCATTTTCCATGTGTTTGTCTATGATTCTGACTTAAAATGCTCAGGCTTTACAGATGTCATGTGTGTCAACGTATTGGCGTGAAAATACATACTGTGTCGACAAATAAACGGTTAATATATAGAAAGTTAACCACCCAATCACAGAACATCGTGGAGCTCTATTAATTGTTGAGAGAAAGAAACTCCAACCCGCGACACAGGTAAGACCTAAACAGTGTTCAAAGCACTGCAGTGAAATTGTGTAAGTGTAATACAGACCTATGATCACACAGAATATGAGTGAATCAGAGATTGTTGTCTATAAGAAATAAATGTTAGCATTTGTACCTCCTCAGGTGAAACTTGGCTGTGAGGCACCAAACTCCAAGGTGGTGAAGGTTCCCGATGGACCTCGGTGGAGCAGCACTGTTGTCCCATGTGGGTCAAGGATCCAGACTGGAGGTGAATGTCGCCTTCTGGATTTTGAGTCAACAGATCGCCCTCTGGTGGTGAACTTTGGCTCGGCCACCTGACCCCCATTCATCAGCCACTTGCCTGCCTTCCGGCAGCTCGTGGAGGACTTCAGCGACGTGGCTGATTTCCTGTTGGTCTATATTGATGAGGCCCATCCTTCCGATGGCTGGGTGGCCCCTCCCATGGGGCAATGTTCTTTCAGTTTCCGGAAACACCAGAACCTTGAGGAGAGAATGGGAGCTGCACGCCAACTCATCGATCACTTTTCCCTACCGCCACAGTGCCAGCTAGTGGCCGACTGCATGGATAACAATGCCAACGTAGCTTACGGGGTGGCAAATGAACGGGTCTGCATAGTGCACCAAAGGAAGATCGCCTACCTGGGAGGAAAGGGACCATTTTTCTACAACCTGAAGGATGTGAGGCAGTGGCTGGAACAGAGTTACGGCAGACGGTAGGAGTTATGAATGACATGACAGAGGACACATGAACACAGAGCCTCATGGCTTTGTATAAGGTAAAACTGAAAAAGGTTTGTTATAAAGATGTCAGCCATTGGGCTCTAAACAACTATTTTCTGGAACTGCAGAGCACTTTTTTGTTTTCATACACACCAAGTGTGTTTTGTCCGCGTTTGTACCGATTTGCTGCTGAAAAACATGTTCTGAAGAAGAAAAACACAAATTTCCGAATTTGAAAATATTTAAAAAAAGATTTTGTGATTATTTTTAGAAGGATTGTATATTTTTTACATCTTTATTAGATGTTTTTTGCACTATTCCAACAAGTTAACTTTTATCTGCACCTTTACCTTCTTGGTTTTCCATGCAGCACATGCTACAGCATTGTTCTCATTCATGTTTTGATATGAAACCAAAATAGATTTAATGTGGTAGAAATTTGACTCAGTGTGGCTTTTACTTTTCATTCCATTGTTATTTTAAATGGAGTTTCTTCTTACAGTAACTGCATGCAGAGGACATTATTCCATTGGTTAAAAAATAATCTATTTTAGGGCCACAGGTCTTCATGGTTTGTCTGTATCTTATTTCCCAGTTCCACTACTTTAATACCAACTCAGGGATTCAGGGTAGCAATTATGTGCTTTCTGGTTTCAGTCTATGCTTGCTGAACTAAAACATAAAGCCCAGCTTTAATCTTATCTGGCAATTAAAACTTTCCTCCAGCTGACATGAAGCTTTGCCGTGTTCACTAACATTTAGAAAAACTTCTATCTGCCTCGCTGTTTTGGAGAGAGATTTTGTGATTTTTAAACTTCCTGTTTCCACAGGTTGAATTATGCAGAAAGTTCAGGCTTTTGAAATACCTCAATGCTGATCATTACATTTGGACTAGAATAGATTATGAGGATCACCTTAAAAAAAGCTGCTTGTAATTGGCATTATTTAGGCATGACAAAAGCTTTTGGTACGTTTACTCATCAGTTATAGGTTGTCCCACATTTTTATTTGATAAAAGGGACTCTTTTTAAATTATTTGTCTTTTGAATTATTGCTGGGGGTTTGGAAAGAGATTTGGTTGAATTTTGGAATAACAGCATTACATTAAGGTAGATCTGACTTACCGCTTTGTAACATTTCAACAGTGGATGAAGACACTGCTGCGACACACAAATCTGTCTAAAAGTAGGTGATCTTTACAGGGTATTGGTGAAGTCAGGCAAGCATGAAGAAGTCAGTGTGCTCCCCGTTAGAGAAGAATGGATCACAGTAAGTCATGGAGGGTTTTGAGCATGCATGAAAGTCAGAATAGAATAAAAACAGCTTTTATTGTCCAGTAAAGGGGAAATTAGGAAGAAAACAGCAGCAACAGATATAAAGATTTACTCAAAAAGTGAACAGAAGCAGGTTTTTCAGTTTATTAACATGGTGGGAAATTTGCTGCTTGTATTTTCTGCCAAGTAAAACCCAAAAAAAATGCCATTGGTATTTAGATGATGGACATCAAATATAAAGTTTAACATAAGTTCTTTAGAATAACTTCAAAAGATTATATATATATATATATATATATATATATATATATATATATATATATATATATATGTTATTTCAGTGCTGAACATTTATGATGATAAATTGAGTTGTCCCAGATCTACTTCCTTCCCCCTACTCCTGTTTTCAGCCAACAATTGTCTCCAAGAATCTTTTAAGTTTCATGAGGGAATACACTGGGACTTAAGATGCTGGGGTGTTTTTTTGAGCAGTCTTTTTGCAGTTGCTGTATGGCACATATCGATTTGCTAGTGATGATAGGGACAATATATATTGTTTTGCTCTACCACCTAAATCCCCATCATTGATTGAATGAAATGGCTTTGTACTGGATGTCAGACACAGCTTTAGAAAAAACCACGTTAGCCTGGAAAGATTAAACTAAAAAGTTTACATATTTATAATTACAGTTATGTTATTTTTAAAGATACACCATTAAATTTGATCCAAAGATTATACATGTTCAACACACAGATTAGCTAAAAAGAAGTCAGAATTTTTAATGTATTTCTTTACAGGCAACATAGCTAACAACTCTTTAGTCTAAAAAACGCAGGTAATTTGATCCACTCTTTTCTGAATTTACTATTTATCTGATAAAAGTTTATGACATATGCTATTCTGTACTGGTTTCAATGCTACAATCACTATCAAAAAGTGCTGTTTTTGTGTTACAGTTCTCAGAATTAGCAAGTAAAGAAAACTGGAAATCAGTATCAGTCAGAAAAATCTGATCTGTCCAGCTTTTATTCTGATCTCAAGATCTCCAAACATTCACAACATGCAAATAAATAACTTCTGGATTGGTTCAGTATTGATAGAACTAGAGGCATGATTTACTGCGCAAATCCTTGGCATGACTGGGCATGGTTGCTGTGATGCTACAGAGTAAACAGCGCTGCAGTAGACAGAACTTAGATCAAATATCTGTTCTGTATTCTGGAACAGAAAAGCACCTGGAATTCTTGAGGAAATAAGGAAAAACATATTTTGAAGGGGAAAAAAAGAGAAAAGATGCCCAGATGCCTTTTGTTTCAGCACTTTTGCACTAAGGGGGTCACTTGATTAGTTTGAAAACCACATTAAATCTATTTTGTTTCAGAGAAAGATTTACCAAGGCATGCAAATTGTTCCCTGTTTGTTGTAGATAAACCACAGTTTATCAGAACTATCTGTTTTTACTTTTGTAAATTACACTTGTTCAGGTGTATGAGATGTGACAATCAGTTCAAGTTTAAAAAGTACATCAAACTCTACTAAACTCCTGTGTTAACAGCTCACTTTAAGCAATATATATATATGCATATATATGTTACATTTTGCTTCAGGGTCAGACATGCTGCCAAATAACTATAACAAGAAAATGTTTTTGCACTAACGTGACTACCACTACAAGAAAATTGACTCATTAACTGGTGCAAACCTTTGTGAATTGGCCTGCAAGATTACAGGTAGAGATATATATTGACGCAACTCATGCTACCTTCATAGAACATTTTAATGTTTTGCAGGATATCTTAAAGATGACTGGATTGCTGCAGATGTTTTAGTCAGGCGAGGGTGATTTGTATTCCAGCGACAGAAACTTGCTTCCTGAGTTAGGTTGAACAAGTTTAATCTAGGATGCAATAAAAGCCAGCAAGCTTCCAGGTTCAGAATTCCCTTTATTCAGCTTCTAATGCAGAATTCATACCTGTACATACAGACATTTTTTTATGTATTCTCTACATGTTAGGATGGACAGATAGATGGCAGAAAATAAATGAAGGAATATGAAACATAGCCAGGCAGAATTTTTTTCTCCGGACAGATGATTTGTCCTGCCCACAGTGATAAAGGTGTGCAAATGAAAACCTTTGACGAAAGAGTCAGTGGCTCAGTCTCTGGTTGGATAACAGACAACACTTTGTCATCATGGCGCAGGTTCATTGCATCTGTTTTCATTTTCAAGTTCTGTCTCGTGTTACGGTCTCATGCAGACAGCTCTGGTTTCCATCTCGGTTTAAGTGTAACACTTATTTTTATATGTAAAATGGGGGGAAAGACCAGTGGTGAAAAATAAAGTTTAATGTTTGATTTGAAAATGTTTGATGTGTCATCTTTGAGCTATTCTGTTGGTTAATCTCAAACCATTACTAAGACATGCAACAATAAACATGTTGTCCTCCCAACACCATTAAGAAACTGATGTTTGGAACTTTGTTTTCAGTTATGTCATCTAAATAGCTGTTTTCAATACAGCTTTTTCCACTTTGCAATCTTCCCAAACCATAAAGTTAGAACTTTTGAGGAGTTTCAAATGTTACTTTCTCCCATTTATCCTTTAGACATGTTTTAGTTTCATCATGCCATTTGGGGTTTCTAAATTCTCCAACGTTCTCTGCTAGGGAAAGGTCAGTACGGCAGGCATTTCCTCTTCTTTCTCAAGCATGCCTTTTAGAATGGGAGCAGAAAATGGTTTTCCAATGCATCCAAGATCCTGGAAGAGGTCTGGTCTTTCAGACAGCAGCATGTGTTACATTTCTGCATTAATGCTGCCTTTAAAGAAATGGAAATGAGCTTAGCCAAGGACACTGATGTAACCCCAAGCGGTTGCTGAGCCTGAACTTTGTGACTGGTTGAAAACAGGCTGGCCTGGATGCCATCGTTCCTCGTTGCTTCATTTCTTCCAGCAAAGACGTAGAATACTCCTCTGTTTGACTACACTGTGTGATGATCCAATCCAGATGCCGTCGATGCCCAGAGAAGTGGACCTTGCTTCTATTTCCTCATAAAAAGTTTTACGATGAAATGACAAGTTTGGTTTGCATTATTATTTGTTTGTGCAGTCAACTGTGCAGCAGCCTAGGACTGTTTTACAATGAAATTGTCTAAATGAAACTGACTTTCAGCTACCAGCTGTCTGTTTGTTGACAAGCTTTATAAGACTGGACAGATTGATCAGTGGACCACTTTCTGAAGAGAGCGACATCATGTGCAAAGGGTCAATTGAATAGATTAACAAAGTATTCTGAAATAATTCTCTTGTCCATTCTAGTTCTAAGAGCCGTTGACAAAAGTCGGTGCCATCAAAGGAGTCAGAGGTTGCAACTGTGTTTTGCAAAAAAAATCTATTACATATTAGTCAGATATTAATTCACAGTTTATGCAAATCCTGTCAGTGTGTTATTTAGAATGTCTTGAAACATGTGATGCAAGAATGGATGGATATGTGTAAATGAATTTAGCAAGACACAACATGACAATCTAGAGCCAATAAATATTTAAGTAAGTTTAAAAATCACTCACTGATTTGTTTTTTCTGTTTTGCAATTTCTTCTTCTTTGCAAATGATAGCAACATGACTTTTCATAAAGTATTTAACTTCCTAAGAGGGTTAGGGGCTGGCTTCAAAAATTATTTTCCGGTGGATCCCGGTTTCTTGTTCAGCCGAACTTTTGTTCTGATTTATTAACCAGTTAGTCTAAGACAAGCAAAATAGATGAAGGACAATAAAATGTGGATGGGTATACATTTGGAAAGCCACCCTTCCTGCTCCACTCACCACTATTGTTCTCCCATATTACTCCAAGCTTCTAATTTTCCATTATCTCGCCCTTCTGCTCCCCAAAGCTGTCATCCGATATTTGTGACAACGAATCCAGGTCACTACAGCCTTCCCTGGACAGTGTTTGAAAAAGAAGCTTTTGTTGCAGATTCTGGGCAATCACACCCAGAGTTTAAAAGGAAACCGGCTGTCTCCTTACCCTTGAGAAGCACACAGAGTCCAGCCAGACTCCAAGTAATGTTGGAAGAGTGACAACAAAAAGAAGCATTGCAAGAAAGGACACAAATTAGCAACACAATGTCAGCGGAGGGAGAAAAACATGCAAAACAGATTTCATCCATTATGGTTTTATATAAATATCTGCGCATTTGTACTAAATAATTTAAATATTTACACTAATGTTTGGGTAGATTCGAGTTGTGGGCTATAAAACATGTTCACTACATTTAATACGCAAAATTATTCTCAGATATTGAGATGAGATTTCACCAGATCAGTTATGTCTGTTTTGAGCTCATTAAGGGATGTGGCGTTTTGTGGCCATGTCATCATTATGTAAATGAGCTGCTGCTGGGGACACCTCCTAACTCAGTGTTTACACTCGCACCTCACACACATGAAAATGGCTACCAACAGATGCACAGTGGCACAACCAAACATCCTTGACCCAGAAGTAGAAGAAGTGGAGCCTCCTGAACAACCATCAAGCCAATCACTAAAGGATTAACGACTGGTAACAATAAGATAACATTTTATATCTCTATTTGATGCCTTTGACAAAACATACTTTATATCAATATCTAAATATCCACAATGTTACATTATGAGACTGATGGGTGTTACGTTGATCAAATACACAGACGTTCTTTTCACTATGTATCTCCTGTCTTACACTTAATTATGCCTTTTATTTTCATTGTTATTCTAATTAATAACAATGAAAATAAACTTTAAAAACTCTCCCTCATGAAATAATCCTGTATGTCGAAAGTATCATCTACCATTTTAATCAGTTGTCTACAGAGCAAAAATATAATTGTTTGCAAAGAACCTATTTTTTTTATTACATTTTATTTCCTGTAACCTGAAAAAAAGTACTTTCTACAAGAGGTTCGTCAAAGAAACATGCACCCAGTTTGAAAAAAACAGAAAATAAAATTTTTTGTTACTCTTGTTACTCTTGCTATAAATCCAATAATATAGCATAAACGTGTACTTTGGGGCCCTGCTAATATGCTTCATTTTCTACATTTTGTTTAGCTTCCTAATTAATTTTTTATTATTGGCTATTAATATTACTTTTCTAACTTGCACACATTCTAATTAATCAGTTTCACTCAGTGTTCTTTTTGAAGCTATTAAAAAGACAATTTATCGAAAACGTGTCATTTGTAAAAGTAGTGTGCAGGTTTTTTAATGAACTAGTTGACAATGAGTATTTCGTCTCATCCCTTCACGTTGGAGTTTTAGGGAGGTTTAGAAAGCGACTACATTGTTCTATTAACATCTTACTGCTTTCATTTTGTACCTATAAACATATCTACATTTGATCACATGTGAACTTCAGATGTTTTTTCTACAAAGGATGTCAAAATATTTTACTCTGTTTTGCCATAAACAGTGGGAGGAAAGCTGATAACTGAAGAAGCACTTGTAAAAGCTCACATTTTTGATGAAGAAGCTAATCTTTTTTGCCTGAATCATAAATCACTATTTGGAAATCAGTGGGTCAGTCGCTGGAAACTGATCCGAAATGGGATACAGAACAACTGTCTGCCTTTCGTGTTAACAAGAAACAGCCACAACAATGAAAACAGCAAATCTTCTACAAAAACATGTCTGGATATAATAACAATAAAAAAAGCTGATTACAAGACATTCATCTCCCCACTGCAAAAACAATGGACCCAACAGTTTCCAAAAAGTAGGACACAGATGCAAACAATCAAAGTCTCCACACGCAAATATGCAGAACATTAACATGATTTCTGCTTACTGTTCTCAGCTGAAGCTCTTAGCATGGCTTTGTCTAGTAACATCCTGTTATCTTTATTATTATGTTTATGAGGTCTAAACTCAATACGAGTTTAGACCTCTTAAACCTGTCTTGTGACCTCTTAAATTTGTAGCCCTGGAACTTAACAGCCTTTAAGGAGCCTTTCTGAGAACAATCCGCTGTCTGAGTTTTAACATTGTAATCATTGGGAGTTAGTTTATGCCAATGACAAAGCCTGTGTTTTACTTTTCTCTTCAGACATGTGTGGCTGTAGAAATGAACTACTGAACTACTTAGAAATTACCAGTACTTGATTAAACAAAGAAGAATTTCAGAAAATATTACTTTTAAGCTCTGTTAGGAGAAGCAGAATAAATTTAAATAGGTTTTATTTGCTCTGGAAAGATAAATAGACAAAAAACACAACAGAAAATTATACCATTTTGTTTACTGAGGAAAGTATAACTATTCAAATATAATGCCTTCCAGACGTTTTGATTTATCTGGGACTGTGGAAAGTGAATAATGCTATATTGCAATAAATATATAGCTTATGAAATACTTATTTAAATGCATTATTCATTTTTTTAAAAACTGGGAATAAATACATACATAATTTACTAAATGTTCATTTAATCATAAATGCCAGGAATGTCTTGATTTCATTTGAAGAACTCGATATAATTATGTAATGGTTTAATTGACTGTTTCATATTCCTGCGCTGAAGCTTATCAAGAATTGATTTAAAGTGTCAACTTCACCAATCAAACTCAGTGAGCAGGATTAGAGTAGTTTCTATAGGGACTGTTACTGTTTCGAACAGCAAGTCAGGAGAAGTTCCTCAGCATCTCATCCATTGATTAAAATTGCTTGTTCCAGTATATATTTAATATTCCCTTTAGTTTATCCATTTCTGGATTTGTGTCATTATCTCTGCAAAAAGATGTTTGTGTGATTACCTTGAGAAAAATGGTGGTGGGCATATCCACAGCTTTCACCTCCAGACCTGAGCAGAGCATACAGTCAGATGGCCTAAACTTACCTACTCAAACATTTTTATTAGGATGTTAATCTACCTACAGAAGGACTTATAGATCTTAAACGTTTTGTCATATTACAAGCCCAAATCTATTAGATCTATTTAAGTGATAAATCACCACATAACAGCAAATAATTGTAAAGTGAAACCAAAATTATAGCTGGTTTCCAACAATCTCTTTTAAAACGTGTGGTGTGTGTGCATTATGTATTTTTTCACCTGTGTAATTTAATCTCAGTATGCATATATGTGTTCTGTGGAGGCCTTATCTACTGCATTGATTAAATATGAAGCAGTATTAAGCAGGTATGATTACAAATCAATACACCAAGATGTTAACGTGTCATGGAACACTATTCAATTCATCATCTGAAATTAAAAACTGCAAACATGCCAAAACACGACACTCCACCTAAACTAACAAACCAAAAAGGAAAACCATTAATCAGAAAAGCAGACAAGTGGCTCATGGCAACATTTTGCAGCAATTCACAGGTCAGATGAGAGAATCTGTCAATTGGAGAACTATTAGTTGTGGGCACCACAAATCTCATATCTTATGGGAGATTTGCAAGAAGAAAGCCATTGTTTAAAAAAAAAGCAATCAGAAGTCCCATTTAAGCCACAAATTACACACGGTGCAAATCAAAAGTGGAACATGCATCTTCTGTAGAAAAGTAACACCCGGAACAAGCCATCCTCACAAGTGTACACGATGATGGCAGCATCACCCAGCGCAGGCGCTTTTCTTTCCAGCAGGGAGAGGGAACAGCAAATCTACTCTGCACAAATGGTGTCCATCCACTTCGACTGAGCTCCAGCTATTTTGTTCTCAATAATGTGCAAAACCAGTTGAGACATATCCAAAAGACACAAGGCTGTTAGTTTAGCAAAAGATGGTATTTCAAAAGTATTGACGTTTTAGAGCTTTCTCTGCCAAGAATGTTGAAAACTGAGTCTGTTTACTTTCATGAACAGCTATGCTCTACTTTGTGTTGGTCTGTTACATAAGATTCCAAATGAAGACTTACAAAATGGGACAAAGTTCAAAGGATATTAATACTTTACCTGTAGGATCCCTGTGTAGGAGTCTGATGATGAGTTTGACCAGTTCTTCCTCAAGTCTCAATACTTAGCACATGCATAACAATGTTAAATTGTATGGCTAATACCCACTAAAATGATGATGTACAACAATGACACGCTTGACTTGTAGGAATGATTTAAAGAGACACAACAAACAGCAACAAAAGCATACAAAATCCTGGACTTCATAAATGGTCAGTGGTAAAGGCCAACATTTAAAACATATGAGGCCCTTTTGGCCACAGACTTTTAAGCTGTTGATCCTAATGTTACTTTCACAAATAGTGTTAAAAAGATTCTAGTGCTAAAGAGGATAATCTTTCGAAAAGTCAATACCTTGCAACATCTGTTGATGTTGCAACAGATGTTGGTAATGTTGGTCATTACACTGGTAATGACCAACATTACCAGTGCTGGTAATGTTTGCCTGCTTGTAAACACCTGATTTAAATGAATGTGTAATTCACAATGCAGACACTTTGAAGGAATGATTTAATCATTTGAAGCAGGCATGAAGCTATGGACACCTAATACTTGTATAAACCGAATTCATGTGGAATCCTGAATCTGATAAAGGACAGCTGTAAAAAAAAAGTTTATTATTTTTCCCCTCCAAAGTTGTTGTAAGGATTTCTTGAGCAGTCTGCTGCCTTTTTAGCTAGCCAACATTTTATGTGTGAGTGGTTCCAGTCCTCAAGATCAAGAGTATTGCCAAGGACTGGACAGGTCTTTGGACTTCCTAAGAAAACATAGGACACAAATAAAGGAATGTGAAAACCGTAAACTGAAATCCAACTTGAATGGCAAATCTGTGAAAAAGAGACTTTCATGGAGTTTATTTAATTTATTCCACAACTTTACCAGTGTCAAAAAGATTTCAGGGATTTGGTATTAACAGCAAATTCTGTCAGTGGTTGGAGGTTCTGGTCCTCTTGTAGATCTTGGTGACCAACTGAGGAAATTGTTTTTCTTTTAATTCGGGGAGTTGGAGCAGAAACGTCTAAAACTTGCAAGATACTGGCTCTTGAGGAACCCACCAAAGGATGGCAGCCAGGGGTCCTCAAATCCAGGCCTAGAGGGCCAATGTCCTGCAACTTTTAGATGTGTGCTTGGTTCGACATGCTTCAGTCACCTCCTCAGTGCAGTCAAGTTCTCCAGAGTGCTGCTAGTGAGCAGCACTCTGGAGAAGCACTCATAGTCGCATCTAAAATCTGCAAGACACCGGCCCTCAAGGCCTGAATTTGAAGATCCCTGGTCTATGGCCTTCTCAAAAACACAAGATAGAAACACAGATGTTATGTCGATGAAGACATAAATTCCAACTGGAATATTAACCTGCAATAAGAAGACAAAGATGGGGATCATTTGATTTATCCCACAAACATCTTGCTGGGGCAGAATAACTGATTTGTGTTGTTAAAATAGTTCTAGTATTACAAATACAATGCCATTTTTCCATTGTTTATGCTTCAAGTGTGGTGGTCACATCATGATTTCTATCAGAGAGAACACTTCAGTGTATATGTAAGAGCAGATTAGCCTGAAATCTCAAAAGGCTTTGTGTTTTGTCTTTGCCCTCATTTGGCTTCAGAAACGTAGGGGTGAGACCACAGATGAGGGGGGAAATGTTGAAATGATGTTACAATTGGGAAAAGCATTATTACACTAATTGCTCAACTGTATTTACCCATTAATAAGAGAATAACTTCAGAAAAAAATGTTTATTTGTTATCAAATGGATGGAAAAAGAAAATAAATAAATAACAATTGTAACCCAAAATATGATTTCTAAGAAAAAAGTATCCACTTCTTTAATAGCAATGTCAGAAAATGCAAACATAAATGAGTGGTAACGTTTTTCCAAAGCAAGATGTCAACTAATGACGAAGAAGAAATGATGTCCTTTTCAACAGTGAACCCCCCCTTTATAGCTTTAATTTGAGCTGTACTGTCTTCACCACGAATCGGAGCGTATGCTCTTTCTTTCTCTCTATAAAAAAGTACAAACAAAGCAAAACAGAAATCAATGTACCCCAGGACAAGAACGCCATGGTTGAGAAGAAAGGGCACCTTGTATTTGTTGGACAACTGCAAGTAGTTAAATATTCATGCAACTTTAGAAACATCTCTGTGTAGATTTCTAGGCTAACAATACAGTTTTTTATTCTTCATGAATATCAATATGATTCTCCACAGTCTGGTTAAAGTCTTTCTCCATGTAAATTAACAGATAGATTTTTGTAATGAAATCTGTTGATAAATCATATCTTCAGTCTGTACAATAGAGGTACTAAAAATTACAACTGTCATGGTATATGTACAATTTACTACCTACAAAGTACAACAGATAGCATGTAATAAAATATGTAAACAAATTTCTCTTTTTTTTTGACACAGTTGACTGTGACAGCAGATAGAATTCACACTTTCAACATCTGGTTTATTTCTGTATACACATTGGTTAACAGTGTAGTAGTACTGCATCTGTGTTCATCCTGACACCTCCATAGAAAAAGAGAATGATAGGCAATGAACCAACACACACTTGTGCAGATAGATAAAACCACCACAGACTGTGCAGCAAGAAGAGATCTGTTTGAGGGGTTTCGAGAAGAGGGGGGAGGGGGGAGTCCTGATCTTAGATGGAGAACTGCCTTTGTGTTTTCCAAGCTGAACACTCTTTACTGGACTTTTACTGTACTGCACCTTACTGTGGAATCAGGATGGCATGCATTTTACAATCAGGCGCTTCTTACCAAGAGAACCGACAAATTCTTCCCACAAAGAGAGTCACTGTGTCTGTCAGACAATGAGAATAATTGTGGTGAATTAGATGCCAGAGCAAACAGATGGTATGAGGTCTGCCCTTGGCAATTGGCTCACTTGGATTCATATTATACACATAAAATAGTTTTCTTTTCTTACTGTTCTCTTTGAATCTTTTTTTTTCTTTTGCTTTAAGCAAAAATAAGTAAGACACCACACTTATATTATGTATAAACCATAAAAATCTGTAATATTTTGAGTACAAGTGTCCTTTGTGTGCCTGACCCCCTCTCGTTAAGCACTACTTGTTGCTTACATGCTGGAAACGTTTAAGATAATGAGCCTTTTGTAATTAACAATTTCACAAAAATTGTTTAATGCCAAGGATCACGTAGCTCTAAAAGTCACTTAGGAGAATGATGCTGTGAAATATTTGTATACCGACAATGTCTCTGACCAGATAGAAGTGTAAGGTTTCTAAAGTTGCTATTTAACCTTGCCATTAAGCCTTTTGCTTAATAGTAAGTGTGCTTTATGTTACAGTACATATCAGTTCAACTATTCAGCACAGTATAGAATTATTCAAGTCCCATGTTATACCATCATTTGTCAAAGCTCCTCACAAGGAAACTGGTAATAAAAGTTCTCTCAGTGCCTTCTCTCTTTGTTCTGTCGGGTTGACCAAAGTCTCAGTCACACATAATATTCCTTATCCTTGTTTTTCTGTCTCTTGTTGCTGCCTTTCAGGCTCTGCTGTTTGTCCTTCATGACAGCGCCATTGCTCTGCACAGCCGAGTTGGTTATGTAGTGCCGGCTCTCGTCCACCTGGTAGGAGCCTTCATCCCTGTTCCTGTACTTATACATGGCGTACAGGAGGATAAGGATACACAGCGCTGCGGCCGCCACTATTCCGATGACCATCCCGGTGGTGCTGCTAGATTCACGGACCACCTCCGAGGGCCCCGGGACTCGCCTGACGCCTGGCTCTGTGGGGAGTGCTGTGGGTATATTATGGAACATGACGGAAATTATTAATGGGCCCCTCAGCTTGCTGCTGTCTACCTCACAGGATGTGGCAATAGAAGCAACACTAGGTTGGGGCTGGGGTTTTTAGCTCGCGGTTTTTTGTTTTGCCGGAGAATTGTGGAGGGATGTGGTGGAGGCAGAGGTGCTAGTGGTGCGGCTCTGGTTGGCGGTTACTGGTATGGTGGTTGTCCTACTGCATCTGAAGATGGAAGGTTTGTTTGGTATAAAAGTCCTGGGCGCCTGTGCTTTGTAGTCACCTTGAAAGTGTGATGTAGGTCTTAACAAGGAGGAGTTCGAGTGAAAATCTTCATCATCATCAGTGGGGGCAGGTAAGACTTCAACGCTTTCCCAGAGCCATACCCCGATATCACCAAGCCATCATCATCACAATCATCGCTGCCTCGGTCCGACAAGCAAGGTACCCCCGCCTCAGTGGCCTTGGACAAGGACTCTTTGGTGGTCTCAATAATGGTGAGGAGTGGGTGGTGGGTT
The DNA here is from genome assembly GCF_904066995.2 of Poecilia reticulata. NCBI lineage: Eukaryota > Metazoa > Chordata > Actinopteri > Cyprinodontiformes > Poeciliidae > Poecilia > Poecilia reticulata. The sequence goes on from NC_088851.1 coordinate 20,466,388, forward strand.
GAGGGAGTGGGAATGAAGGGTGCACGGGGAGCTACAAAGGGGTGCTCTAATGGATCCTCAATGACTAATTCATCTCCTGGAAGTGGAAAAAGATTTGTTTTAGAACCATACCCTGTGATTTACGAGCCAAACATAGCCAGCAAAAGCCATATATGAAAACATCTTAAAAGGCTTAAGAGCTAAAATGGGAGCCAGAAGGAAATTTTAAACTTTGATTATATTTCAGTTTATTTCAGCCACTAAACCCTGGCTTTAATTTAGCTTTTCATAATAAAATTAATCTAAAGCAATTTTTTTTTTTTTTTGGTAAAGTTAAGATACCGCCTTCATCACCTATTTTAAATACATGACAAAGCTTCAGTAGCATTGTTCCACAGGACCAGAATGGCTGCTGTGTTGCCGTGTTTTTTCTCACAAAAATTCACAATAAAAATTAAAATATAAAAGGTTTTTTTAAAGACTGTTTTCTTCATTCTTTCTTCCACTTTATTGGAAAATCCTTGTCCACCAAATTATCCTCTAGTTTGTAGAACCACCTCTCTCACAATGTTGAGGAGAGAGTTTAATCCACTGATTATCAATGTTGCCTCATTGCTGGTACGAAACACTTTAGGTCACATGGCCACACATTTGACTTTTAGGTAGTAGAGTAGTTTGAGGTCAGCTGAATTGTACAAATTTGCCCAGATTGTTTGACTTCAGAACAAACCCATGCCATTAGGGCTCCACATGCATCCTTGGCTTTTGCTCTGAGTTCTTTGTGTCAACCTGCTATGTTTAATTTTCTCCAACCCTGAATTTGCATTTGCTGCTCAAGTCCAGTCCTCAAGAGCTTCCATCCTGCAACTTTCAGATGCATCCTTCCTCCAACACACCTGAATCAAATGAATGGCACATTGCCAGACCCACTCAGAGTTGAATGACTGCTTGTGAGGGAATTCTGCCATTTGATCCAGATCTGTAGGAGTGAGGATGCATCTAATAGTTGCAGGACGGTAGCTCTCGAGGACTGGACTTCAGGACCCCTGATCTAGACTTGCTTCCCATCTCTCTGAAGGACATTAAAAAAATATTGTAGCTCAACCAGACAGCACTGCAAATTTGCAAAAGAAAAAGAAAATCATTTCTCTAAAGACAGTGCTGATGTCTTTCCTCTGGCAAAGTATACAGATTCCTGATTTCATGCAAATCCTCTGATAATAATTTAATGTTATGTGTTGCTTTGGTTGTTACAGAACTTGTTGCTACTTTCTTTTTTAAATTCTGTCAAAAGGCAAAAAGCTAAACATCATTTTACACAATAACTGTACATTTCAGGTATTAAATGTATATGCGTTGTTCACATTTACTAAGTGAATGCTCAGCCAGCTCATTCCCTAGTACTGGTCCTTGAAACATACTGCCTTGCATGTTTCAGCTTTTCCTCTGTTTTAGGACACATGGTTTAAATTGACGGGTTAAATTAGTAGCCTTCAGCAAATCTTGATATCCAGCTGCTGGGGGTCTTCTAACATGTACCTCCATCCAACACTGCAGGGCCAGGAAGAGATCCAAAGAACTGATTTCAATTATTGTGAAACCAATTGTAATATTGCTACTCAGTGGCTCCCAGTTCATCTTAAGCCCCTTGTTTACTGAGAGTAACACACATAAATGTAGCAACACCTTCATAAATAGTTCTCAGATGCAGAGCTGAATCCTTCATTAGTGTTGTAGAGTGAGTCTAATTTAGATTTCTATTTTAAAAGTAGCAAGAAAAAAGGTCAGCATTCCTTGTTTGTACATTTGCTCTGCAATTCTATTATCAAATTCCAGTAAACTGATGTTGTTAGTGAGTTATTTGCCCATTTTGCATAACAACCTGGCTAGCATCATTAGCAAGCTCTGTAGGTGGGCCCTGTTGTAACAACAAAAGCATCCTACAGGGTAAAAGAGTAGATAGTAAAAGAGGGTTTTTCACATGACCCACAATTGCATCATGTTGTCTTGAGTGTATTTTGTTGTAGAATAACTCTGTTACCAGAAGCAGCTCTGTCACCAGACAACATTTGTTTAGTTTGCATTTAAAAGCAAAGCTTTTAAATGTTCGCCCCTTACGAAACAGCACTCCAAATGAAAGGCATTCTTTAGAATTATGTATGGTCTCCTTTTTTTGTTTGTTTGTTTTAGAGACAAACAGGATGGGAAAGGGTGGAATCATAACCATTCCTTTAATTTACAAATTACTGGTCAAACACCAGATAGTTTATTTTACCGTATAAATATTAATGTACCATGTAAACTTTGGAGTTTGGCTTCAAGTAATTTTGATTATTTTTATTGAGTAATGGAAGGAGGAAGCAGGAAACAAATTGGTACTGCTCAATTAATGTTCAAAACCCTTACCTATTGTCAAGAGAGATAGATAATACTTTAAAGAATAAGCTCCAGAATATACATTTCTAAAATTTGCATTCTTTGTAGGGTAGCCAGACCAGTTAGGCAAAGAGGTTCCTCATCCAGTTTGAGCTCTGGATACTTATCCAAATCCTAAAGAGTCAGCTGAGGTCCTTCATCTGATCAGGATACTGTCTGGACACGTACCAGTGGAAGCAGTGGGCTTATCCCAGTGGAAGGAATCTCCTGGCCAGGCCCTGAACTCACCAGAGGAGCAGTGCATCCAATAGACAATTTAATAAAAACCTTTTGCCTTTTGGAATGATCGGTTCTAAGGTCGACGGTGTCATTTAAGCAGTGGTTATTTGAGCTACAGCTGCCTTTGTGTCATCTTGAAACAGTCTGCTCATTCATTCTCTTCTGACATGAACAGGGCTTTTGCTTCTTATTGTGGATATTTTCTCATTTTCAGAAAATTTTAATTCCAGGTGTGTTTATGGGCGAAAATCCGAGCATGTCAGCAGATTCTGAAAAACCCGGACCAAACCGTCTTACACCAACAACAACATCCTGATGGCTGAAGGATGTTTCAGTAAGTTGTCCTTTCCAGGTTTACATACTGTAGGTCCTCTGCACTGAGTATCTGCCATGTAATTAGCACTCTTTGTATTAGTAAAAAAATCAAACAGCTGTATCTAATGAAGTGGCCAAATGATGGCCTTGTTAGACCTTGGGAAAGGGATCGTTGGGGTTTTTCCTTTCGACCTGGTACAGCTACGGTCCAGCTTTTGATAAGAAAGAAATGGATAGACAGGCTACTTTCTTTTTATTTCCCCTAAAGAAAATCCAAAATTTTTTGGTATATTCTGGGCAATTTACAATATTTTTCAGATTTTATATAAATGCTGAGTGTTTCATAGCACAAAACAAAATTTGGGCCATGTGCTGTTATCACTGGAGTGAACATTCAAAGCACCAACTCATTAACATGAAAGTACCCACTGTGACTTGGTATGTCTTTTGGAGTCATTCATGCAAGTTAACACTTCACACAAAACATTGCTTCACGCACTTCAACTGCAAACACATCCAATTACAGACATACAACACGTGCCTAAACAAAGGCCTTCTGTAGCATTTCGAACTTGACTGAAGATTTATCAGCTGTAACATGACCACATATCCAACAAAGATGCAGTCTGCAAGAACAGATTTATCCAACCGGCGTCATCATCTGACTTTAGTTAATGATAACGGAAAGCTTTTGAAATGCGTCAGTTTACAAACTGCATCTTAAACAACCATCACGAAAGAGAATCAGAGCATGCACATTGTGTGTCATTAACTTACATCAACAATTTGCCCGCATGATTTTTAGGCAAGAGGAAAAGAATTTACAAAGGAAAAAATGTGTAAAAATGTAGAATAGCCACTTGGTACCGTTAGAGATAATTTTTATCCACTCTAGAATGGGTCCTATCTTAAAACAATGACGGTACAGGGAGGCAACAGCACATACATCCACACCACATAACAGAAAAATAAACACCATATTTCTGCTTTTTATCCTTTGTTTCTCTTTCCTTGTAAATATTTTTTTTTTACAAAAAAAATCTGCATTTTTTTTTTCATAGCAAGAGACTTCAGAGAGCCTAAAATCTATCCATGTTACAATTTTTGCTTAATTTGCTCTTTAGTGTAGAATGGATGGATGACTTTATATTTCAATATTTCTAAAGACAAGGGAGGAGGTGAAGAAGGGGTTGGACCTATGAACATACTACAGAGGAGATGAGGATGATGAGGGTGACAGTGTAAGTCAGTTGCCATGTCCATGTAAAGGCAGTACGAAGCGGTCGGGCGGCATTAGAGGTTTTGGCTGTAAGGAAGGGATGGGGATATACAAACAATGAGCAATATACATGCCCATCTACAGAAAAGAACAGAAGAACTCTAACACTGACATGTCTTACAAACCCTAAACTGCAACTTCTTAGCCATGCAATTCAATTTGTATTGTTCTTACAGTAAAGATACACTCCCTGACAAAAACAGTGACCCACCCTGAGGAATGGCCTGATTTGGATCTACTTTGATTCACATGTGGACCAGTGATAAGAATGCAAATTACTCTTTTTGCAAGGAGCTATAACTTCTAAAAAATAAAGCACTAGAGAGCTGGAGGGATGAGATCAGGAGTGGAGTGATTCATTCAACAGTTAGTTAGAAAAGTGAGTTAAGTTCACCACACAGAAACGACAGCATTACTAGCACTTGATGAGATTTTATGGGGTAACAATGCGAGTTACATCAGGATCAAACACAACACATTTATCTAGATGCTAAAACCAAAAGCGTCATCAAGGTTCTGGTCACCCAAGACAGGAGAAAATCATTGTGCTGCACTGCAGACAAAACCAAACTCCATGGCATTTGCATCTGCCATTCGGACACAAGCACTGGCAGTATTTTGCATTCATGTGTTCAAATAAAGACTTTGGTACCTCCTCATCTAGCCTACACATTCATAGTAGTGAATGTATAAACTAGATGACTCATGATACAATGACTTTAAAATTACTGATGTCATAATAAGACTAGGAGTATGAACTAAGTTTAGTTTGTTTAGGTGATGAACTATGAAACTAAATTTATTTCATTTTAACTTTGAAAGCTCAGCCTACAAATAGTCCTTAATGAGGGTGACCCGGCTGAACGCTGGGTAGACCTATTGGACTTTTAAAAGCCTTAGAGGTAGATTACAGGTTTACCCTCGCATCTGTAGTCTGACAAAGCAGAGATCAGTAACCAGAAAAAAAAATGAAGGACTTTCATATTTAGTGATGGACTGCAATTATTTTACGCATGTGCCCAGATATAAAGAAACAATAACCAATCCTGCCAATTCTGTCAAGAGAGACACTAGAAATCATGTTGGGGGTCACAAAGTTCAAGTCATCCATATTAGTAATTTGGAGGACAATGATGGGATAAGTCTTGGTGTCCTCTGAAGCAGTGGCATGATGCAGTCACTCACAAAAGACAATTGCACAGATGGTATGTGCATTTAACAACCAACGCTGTAGCATAATGGATAGTTGTGAGATTCAATCCTCCAGTCTCTTACAAACCCTCACTGTGACAATTATCAAATGCCATCAAGTGCTAGTAATGTTGCTGAAAAGCATCTAGAAGGCATCTTCTGCATCTGCTGATCTTCATTTAGTGTTTTCATGAGCTGCTGGATATTATTTGAAATTATTGGTCCCACCACTGATGCCCTTTGATGGTCATGGTCAACATGACGGCTCCATGTAAATCGATTTATTTCCATCCCTATCATGGAATACATGTGGAACAAATTATGCCTAAATTGAACCATTCCTTCAGGGTTAGTACATAGGTGCTTGACTGCTTTGGTCAGAGTGTGTATCAAAAGGTTTTGTTTTGTCAAAGTAGGTTGTAAAAAGTCTAAAATTGTTATGTGAGAAGTAGATCAGGAACTGCTTCAGATCCTAGTCTGTGTGAGTTTTTTTTTTACATGATCTCAAATCTCATCCTGAAGTGGGGATACATTTTTATTAAATTTACACTACTGCATCTGTGTTTATCTGGAAATTAATCACACAAGCTAGTTACTGAAGGAGTTCCAAATCCAAAAAAGTCAAAATGTAGGAAAAAAATATTTCACACTTCGATTTAGGTATTCTCTGAGAAAAAAAAAAAAAAAAAAGAAAACATATATGCCAAAAAACATAATCAGAACCAAAATGCCAGCATATCAAACTGGGTAAAAAATATGACCAGTTTCAAATATTAAATGAAGAAAAATGTTAAGATGAAGGAACAAAGCCATTTAAAATTTTGCACACACTACAACCAGATGCACACAATAAAAAACAGACACGGATGGGAGAGGCACTCGACTGGAGGACGGGCTCCTCTCTCATGTGCTCCCTGTAATGTTAGTCCTTAAACATGAGCCGGCCGTGCAGTCTGGGTGTACATCAGAGGGAGACGGTACTGGCTGAGAATGGGTTACCACTACTGTCATTTGGGTTTGTTTTAGTCGAACTGCAGGATGTTGATGCATGCTTAAAGTAAGTTGCATTTAGGGAAAGTAAAATAAAAGAAACAACACAGCAAACTGGCAGGACTGACCGATGTAAGAACAGGAGACGGACACTGTGTCCCAATCCCATAAAACAAACATGCAGTTAAAGTAACACTGTGTACTGGCACAAAACAATATCCTGATGCAACTTAATGAGGTTTCTATTCTTGTTTTTCAATGAGCTGTGAAACAGTGAAAATGTTCTCATTATGCAAACCGATTTGCTGGGAAATAGTTTGTTAAAGTTTATTATTTTCTGTGCAGACAGCAGTATGCAATTGGGACACATGTTCACATGTAATAAGAGAAGTTGAACAAAACACACAAAACATATGTTTTCAATACACTAAATATTAAAATAAAACAGGAAATACTCTATTTTTTTTTGTTTTTAAGTCAGAGGTAAAGCTGATTTCCAAAACATTTTCTATGTAACTCAGGATTTTAATGGACTCCAGCTTACTGAAGCAAATCTGAGTAAACTAATCTGAAATATGAAGAGTACAGAAAACGTTTGCTCACACTGGTGAGACAGCAATTGCACATCCCAGTTTGTAAGGACTCTTTGCCTTTACTTACAGTGCATCTGGAAAGTATTCGCAATGCTTCACTTTTTCCACATTTTCCTGTGTTACAGCCTTAGTTAAAAGTGTAATAAGTTCATCTCTTTCCTCAAAATTATGCACACAAATACCCCATTACGGCAATGTGGAAAAAAGCATTAGAGATTGTTTTCATAATATTCATTAAAGTTTGAAAATCAATAAATCATGCTGACTAAGTATTCACAGCCTATGTCATGCAGCTCTCAGTGGAACAGTGGATCAAGGATGACCAGTTGAACCATTTCCACTGATCATCCTTGAAATGTTTCTACAACTTAAATGAAGATTAAAAATGTACTTAAGTTGAACACAGATTCCCTCACTTGGATAAAATTTACACCAAATAAAAAAACAACAACTAATTATTCAGAGAGGAGGAAAGGGGAAACAGTGGTGTAGGAAACATCTAAGCTATTTAGAATGTGTTTTCTTGTAGGTGTTTTTCCGCTAACTTTTTGATTTTATCTTGTGGTACAGGATACATGATTTGGGTGCACAAAATATAACAAGACACATTTTTTAGTAATATTTTTGTAAGGTGGTGGAGTGAGCCATCGCTTTGTAGATTAGGGAGAGGGCTACACTGGAGATTCATCTTTATCTCAATTAAATATGTTACTTTTCGGTGCTTGTATCTATTAAGATGTCTTACACATTGTTCTATTAATTAGGGTTAATGTTAATGGATATATTTTAATTTGTCTTACTAGACTGTTAGTATGGAAGAGGATTAGGGTTACTGGAAAAAAAATTTAAAAAGTCAGAATTCTGAGAAAAAAATCAGAATTCTGAGATTAAAGTCAGAATTCGGACTATTTACTCACAATTCTGACTTTAATCTCAGAATTCTTACTTTTTTCTTTTTTTCTCAGAACTGTTTTATTTTTTCTTTTCCAGTGGTCCTAATCCTCTTCCGTATGTTAGGGCTTGGAAATCTACTAGAAATTGACGCTATATATATATATATATATATATATATATATATATATATATATATATATATATATATATATATATATATATATATATATAGATAGTCAAATATTAGACATTCTGGAGAAGACAGATAAAAAAAGCAGAACCAGTAGAGTAGAGGTGGAATATTTAATACAATTCAAGTTTCATCTGGTCCATGGTTTGGAGCGGTGAACTAATAGACTCTGACCCAATAGCAACCATTCTTTTTGGAGTGTTTTACATGATGTTGTTCTGATGTCGGAATAGATAGAAATAGCTACTGAAAGAAAATGTCAAGGAGACCAGCTTTAAATCTGCTTTCTCTTTCAACATGTCACTATGCTCGTTAAGGGATGTTTTAAGAAACTGATTTTAATTTCATAAGATGGCACATCTGACCATTATGTATTCATGAGCAAGGGACAGAGATAGTTATTTGTTCTACTGTTTTCTTCTGCTATTTTTTAAATGTGTATGTGCCATCACCAGATTTAACCTGACATGCTGGACTTTGTACGACAGTCCAAGCTGCCACATTTAATGATTGAATGAATGGGATGAAAGTTTAAGTAATTATTTGCTGAATAAATCATGGAGAAGGTTGATATCCCACTGGAAACTATTCAAGTGAAGAGCAATCGAAACAATGTGGGAACTAATTTCTGTAAAAACATAATTTTTCTTGTAAAATATTGATGCTAAATAAACGGGAGTTAAAACAGTGTGTTGATTTTCATACCACATGATATTGATAAATATTTTCCTTTCTTTTAAATGAACTGTTGTGACCCAAACATGTTGCCAAATTGTGGGAAACATGACTGATTTTTATTACCTAGTAACAGTTTGCGAGGTGTATTTTTATCACTAATAATGTTCGATAAAAATGCATCATAGGTCTCAATTTATTAAACGTGTTCATAAATAACTGAATGACCCATTTTCTTTGCCATCTTATAAAATTAATCAGAAAAAAGGACAGAAAGGTTTACAACAGAGAACAGAATCACTTGATGAATTCTCTAAACAAAAACTGGCAGTCCTACTCACAAATAAAAAGCGTGGGATAAAACAGGCGATTTGATGACGCTGCGACTGCAAAAATGGCTCACAACTTCAACACAAATGCAGATAAAACAGCTGAGATAAATGGATGAGGTGCCTGATGTTGTGGGTCACTCAAAAAACATGCAGTGAAATAATAGATTCACCCTGAACAGACTGATTTGGTTATCTAAGGACTTCTTACCAAAAAGTATTTCAATATGGTCTTTTTTTTTCATGTTTTTTAAAAAACTAGAAACTGGGAGACAACATAATCAGAGACGTGAAAGAAGGAGCCGATGTCTCGCTGTTCAGGGTGGACAGATAAATAGTGGGTGAAAATGAAAATGTAATTTTATCTTTGGAAGCTGAACGGCAAGACACAAAGCCACACGACACACCAAGAGATGTGAGGAAACGGTTATAACCAACCAAAACATCATGCCACAGATGATGAGGCCAAAAGAATGCATTTTGGCACAGTTCGCGGAAAGACGGGAGTGAAATATTGGCAACAAAACACCAGGAAATAGCATTGACTTCCCAACTGAAGGAAAAACAAAGTAAGAAAAAAAAAAAAAAAACTAAAGCATGCAGCTTTCAATCACGCTAACATGATGTTAGGGTTAGAATGGTGTGAATTTCTGTGTAAACACATGACTGGATGACTGGGGCCCTGTCTTTGTCTTTCTTCACAAATCCCCATGGATCTCAGGCTTCACAGCACCGTTTGAATCCCCTTTTACACCACAAGATCACAGTCTGTTTGAAAACTTTTGGGAATGACCCTTTGACCTTTGGTGAAGTTAACTGACATATCACTTGACTTAAATACATTTTGGCAGTCTACCTGGCAATCTATTTAACCAAACATTTTTTTTGGGATTTGACAAATATTTACTTAGCCTTATAAATCTAGAAGATCCATCTTATGCCAACTTTAAATGTTTGGTAAAGTTTTAAATTTAGAACTAAACATAAAAGTATGAAACAGTGGAACATATACAGATTTTTCTCAAGAATTGTTCACTTATTGCAGAAAGCATGAAAACGTGCATGTGTAAATACAGTTACAAAATTAGTGCTATTCTTTAAATTTTGTTCTTTTTTTTATCTTGAATAATGTGGCTATTTGTCACACCTGAGGACTCTATAAACCATGCAGGTTACATAGTAATTTTATATTAATTTACCAGAGATTTGGGGCACATTGATGCATTCAGTTCATGGTACATGATGCAAGAGACATGATCTTACTTTTTTTTTCTGATTTTCAAACAGGTCAATAGAAACCAAAGTCAGAAAGAGCACTTGTATTTTTTCACAAATTAAGTAGAAGTTTCAAAAATTGCAAAATGAAATTTTATCTTAAATGCAGAACAATAGTGCAAGTATGATCACTCAGTTATGCTTTTCAAACTTGACTCAGCCTGAACTGGCCTAACAACTTTTTGAAATGTAACTTTTTTCTTTTTATTTTTTAGAATCTTTTTTAGAATTTACATGTCTCTACCCAGAGCTCACAGGCCATATTTGTTCCAATATAGGTAACTCTTATCCTAAAACACAAATTTCAGGAATATAATCATACGATTCTAGGAAACCTATGGGAAAGTCACCTGTGATTCATTGACAGGAAACTGGTATATTCTGAGAAAGAAACCTGTAAGTTCAAGGAAAGTTTGAGGAAGGGAATTTGTAAGGTGTTTAGAAACACACCTGTAAGATGTGCAGCAAACAACCATTGGCAAGTTCTATAAAAAATATAAATTCCACAAAGTTTCTGAAAAAAATATGAGCATTACTTGGATAGGGAATTCAAAATTTCAGGAAAGTGAATTGCAAGTTCTAAGAAAATAACCTGCAAAATTCAAGGAATGTATCTTTTAAATTCCATGAAAATAGGCCATTAGTTGCAGGATAACTATGGGAAAGTAAGTTATCAAACAGAAAAATGTAAAAATATTAGTTGTACCATGTACTACGGACGCAAAGTACTGGAAACAAGTTGTACGCTTTCTACAAGAAGTGTACATGTCCACACCTTTAACTGTTTCATTGCAAATACTTTATTTATTTTATTTTGTCATAGAAAAATGTTATTTTTATCATTTGGCATCATCACTGAAATAGGTCAAAGCTATACTTTTTAATATCAGGGAGATTCCCAATTTTTTTCAAATTGATTGATTAACTTAAGTTATCAAAATTTTTGAATCTATTTGGATACAAAAAGACAGAATAATGAGTACACCTTAGAGCAAAAGTATGACCCAAAGAAAGAAAAACCTGTACACAGAAATTCAATGATATCTGTTCTCTATCACATTTACCAGTGCAAGCTTCTAAATGTGGAAAAATAAACAACAAAAAAATAAAAACAAACACAAATGAGAACGAAAAGACTGAAATTAAATCTGGAGACATTTCTCAATTTATCAATGGACATATTTTAAAATACAGTTTTTTAAATGAAAACCAGAAGAGCAGTGAACTGCAGGAGCGATGATCTAAAACATGATGAAACACATTTAGCAGCATCAGTGCAGACAACATGGTTCACCTCCATACAAATTTGACAGATTTATGATGTAGATTCCACAAATGTTTCAACTCCTATTGTTCCTCTCAGCTGTCAACATTTGTATGTATTCTGGAAACCATGTTTACCACTTTAAAAGACCCCATGTTCAAGTGTAGCTCGTTATATTAGATCTAATGTCAGCTAGCATCACACTAATTTTCTTTTCAGATCTTTTTTTTCTTTTTTTGAATTTTCCAGTTTCACCTGGAACATATTCCTGTTACTACACTGGATGTTTTGCAACTAAAGCTGGTAAGCGCTTAAGTTACACTTTGTATAATCCATGGGGGGGTGATGCTTTGAGGATCATATGATCCTCTGCTGCAGATGAGTGTGCACAAAGAAAGCAAGCAAATGCAAACTAACCTAGCCCACCTGGATGGATTGTTTCACACTCCTCCAAGTCTTCGTCATCGCTTGAACACTCTGCAGAGGACACGATTTCCTCTGCCCCGTGCTTCTTCATCAGACCATACCACAAAGCGCATCCAGAGTGAGGAGAAAGCACAGAACACAACAAACAGGGTGAACAGAGAAGTTTGGAGGTTTACTGATGACCTCCGTTGTCAATATCAGATCTTAGTCATTAATAAATAACCATCAAATATTTAATAAGCATTGCTTAACATGGAGATAAACCTATGTAGCAGAAATCATTTTGGCTTGCAGTCCTTATCTGGTATCTGAAATGTTTGTTTTTTATTGGCAAAACAAATACGAGTTGGCAGCTTTAATGTCATTTTGACATTGTCTCCAGGTCATACAAAGTACATTCACTCCACATAACTCATGGAAAAATAGAAACTATAATGTGAAAATGTTTTGGATAAAAAAAAATAAAAATGCGTATAGATCCTGAGATATGTTCAACATAAATAAAGTGATACACATGATGTACGACTAATTGGTCTCAAAAGCACTAATGCAATGGAATATAAAATAATGAATTATGTCTTTTTACAACTTTGAAAAGCTTTAAATGTTTACGTAGATACACTCACCAGTTCACAGTGAATGGCCGGATTAAAGCTAAGCTACACAGCACACTAACAGAAATAAAATAAGCTTGCAAAAGGTAAGCTAAGCTATGTCAAAGCTAAATTAATACCATGTGTTTTTAATCAACATTTGGTTGTTCTTCAGATTCTTTATTAAGTGTGTGTTTAAAACTGATGCTGTTTATTTATTTACTTACTTATTTTTTTTCCCCATTTTAAATAAATCAGTAAAATGTGAGTAGTACAACAGCCTCCATTTCCTGGCTCTTTAGTAATAATAACCTTATTAGAGTTAAAATTGCTTTGTAAAATAGATGTATTTGCATCAATAATTTACAGGTCAGAGTTAGATGGCATATGAAAATAGAAAGTTCCTCTGAAAACTATTACTTACTTAACTGGACTAAAAATAAGTGAAAATGGATTCAATGATACTGTATTCAAGCCTTGAGAACTAAGAGACCACTTTGAAAGAAAGTAAAAAAAAAAAAGACATTGACAAAGTTTTGATGACCGTCCCACCTGTACCGTGGAGGATCTGTGTTTCCGTGTGGTTGTTGTCGTGGTCGTGGTGGTCGACTCTAAAACGTTGCTGGATAACTCTGGAGTCATGGTTGTGGTCCTGGCTGAACCTGCCACACTGGATCCATTACCCACCAGCCTCACGCTGCCATTAATCTTGATGTTGACATTGGCTTCAGCTGCCATTTTCAATACTTTCAGGCCGTTGTAATACAGGCCCGCCAGCTGACCCTGAAAAGGTCGGCCTCTGTCGCTACCTCCAACTGTGATTGTTGCTTGAGTGTTGAAAATTGTAAGCTGTCGTCCTAAAAAAATGACATCCACAGTAAGAAACAATCATCAGCAAGAACTTTTCGATAATCATACAGTAGTAGCTCAAATTTATAGTTTATAGGATAAAAAATTCTCAACTGCAGTTCAACCAGTTTGATTTTATGCACAGATTTGAAACAAAATGTTTTTAAACTTCTGTAGAAAAGAAAGGCAGGAAAAAAAGACTTTATGATGAGCAACTCAGCAGGCCAGGATCTAAAGGTCGTTAATTATCTCATTTTCTGTATCTGGAAATCAAGCTATAAAATCAAGTTAATTATATTTCTTTCAGGTAGGTGTGTGATAGCCTAGTTTTTTTATTTATTTATTTTTTTCCCTTTATTTAACCAGGTAAACCCCATTGAGATCCAGATCTCATTTTCAAGAGGGACCTGGGCAGAAGTAAAGCAGAAGTAGTTGAAGGCTGGTGTACAATTGTTAGCAATACATGTTGTATTGGCTCTAAATGTACATTTGCATGTTAGTTTAAAGCTTTCTTGAATTACCTTTTCTCAAAAAAATAACTTTTTTATGCATAAAAATATATTACCTCAACATATTTTGAAGTAATATACTTCAATATATCACTTACTTACATTCTTTTATTAATTATAACTTATTTCAAGGTTATATCATTCAGATTATAACTTAAATGAACATGTTTGTGTAACTAATACAGCTACAAACAGACCAGCTAAAGTCAAGTTTCATTTCTACTAGCATATCACCATGCATTGACTTATGAAGAATAAACACATATGTATGTCTTGCTGTCTTTTACTTAAGGCTTTTGATGCTTTATTTCACATTTATTCTTTCATTTGTTAATATTTATTTGGCTATTTTATACTTGTTAAATTCTCATTTTCAGCCTATGATATGCTTTACTATACAAATACAAATTTATATTAAAAATAAATAGCAACATTTATTTTGGTACATAAATAAATTTTGGTAGTCCAGTTAGGACTACTTCAAAATCTGCGACAGAATAGCTTTAAAACATTCTAAACACACTATGTATAAAGTGAAACAAAGACATGCTTTTAATGCCACTATCTTATGAAACTAAACATCAGGACAGTGGAGACACAGAAAGTGTTCATTTTAAATTACCTTTCTCTTGTAGCCATTCTTCTACCGGTCTGACATATTTGAAAGGAATTTTCTTATTGGCCGTTTGATAGCGCTCAATGTCGCTGTTCCCTTTAAAGTTTAAGAAGACATTTATAAAAACATTTATTGATATCAGCATTGTGGAAAAACTCTTGTACACTTTACATCAGATTAAAATAATTTTAGCTGGAAGATTTGTTTTAGATCTGACCTTTTTTGCATAAAAAAAACAGTGAAAAAGTTCTTATATGTTAGCTTGAGACTATGCTAGTAAGTTCTTCAATAACCATGCAGTCTGAGACATCCGTGTGTCCACTAGCTAGAGCAAAACTAATGCTCCTGAGAGATGATCACATATGAAGAAATGGAATATATTTGACCAAAAGGAATTATGAACCAGGTTGACGGAAAGGGAAAGAAGATATAAAAATCAACGAAGACCCTGGATGTCATTACTAAAATTCTGTTTCTTTTTTGAAAAAGAGCATACATTGAGCCACAACTTTAATTGCATTAATTTTTGAGGCAGATGCTGGTCAGTGACCTCTTCAAGGTGTGGCACAACAATGTGACTCCACTGCCTCATTAGAGCTCTTTATGCAGTCTGTTACGCAGGTGAGAATTAACTGTTATTGCTGTACCTGTAGGGAAGTGTTCATTGATTGACCAGTTATCCACCTGCAGCGTAGCATTCCCACCATTTCTGGTAAAACGAACCACATGATACTTCAAATCATTCACTGGGGTGCTGCTTTCTTGAACAGTGATGTCCTCAGTCCCAATGTTGAAGGTGACTCCAATCTTCCCTTGTTCCTGAAGAAAGCAAATACAATTGTTAAGGTACTGAGATGTTGGGAGTTCCCTTTATTGATGCTCTGTTGGATTGGGAATTATTACTGAAATTTGAAGGGTCATTACTTCTGCATGGATGATTTGCATAGAATTTAAGGGAGTGGATGAATCATGATTTGGGCTTGAATTGAAGGTGATGATAGAGTAAACATTTATTGATTAAAAAAAAAAACTTGTTTAAATACTTCATGAAGTAAAATGTTTCTGAAACATATTTTTAACTTGACGAATCATTGTTTTCTTATCAGAACCCTCTAGAAAGCTCAAATTCATTATCTATATTTGGAAACATGGTGTCAACAACAAGAAACACACCGAAAGTATTCTTGTCAAAATTAAGAAAATACATAAACATATGACCTTTGTTGTAATTTGCATGAAAACGTAGATAAAATGCCATCTTTCAATGGACAGTTTTAGTAATGGGCTGAAGTAATATGCCAGATGAGAAAACAGAAAGAAAGAATGGATGGATGTTTATGATTACTCACTATATGCAGCATAAGATAGTCCCCCAGACCAGGCGCGCTATCAATTCTGACCAATATGCCATCTTTCAGGGATGTACTGAAGCCAACGGTCAGCCTGTCGGTTCTGGTGCTCGGTCTCTCGTTGGCTGGCCAGTTGAATGTAATGAGGCCTCCCCCTTTGCCAAAGATGTACATGGTTCCAGCTTATAGGTGAACAGAAAACAAATTAGAATTTAAAAACCATCAGCAATAACAAGTAGCAAACTTGCCAGTATAACTAAAACCATATCACATAACTGAATATTCATTTTAAATACACCACTTATTTAGCCAAAAACTTGAATCAACTGGAATCAAATATGTCAGATTCAGTAGGTCTTGCAGGAGTTTATGGCAACAGGCACCAAGATGCTGTTGTATCAAATGTGCGGACACTAAACAGAAAATGAGCACATTTTAGATAGATCCTTATCTTTTCTTATCCTAACAAAATACCCCAAATGTGTTTTGTCCACTCCTATTTCGATTAAATTATTAAAGAGTGCCCCACTGGAGAAACCTAATTGAATGTGAATGTTCGTGGAAGTTTCGATAAACTATTTGGACCAGTTAGGGTTGGAGAACGAGTGCATCTGTATTCAGACAATTGCACTGCGGTTGTCTGTGAGAACACTAATTTTCTGCACCTACTGAGCAAACAAAAACTACACAATCTGACACATGTGTGAACAAACACAGAGGCTAGCTAATGCTAATGAGCAGGCTCAGGCAGAGGAGGCGATTCTTGGCTCTGGCTGATAATGCTTGTCACAAAAGCACTTTGTTGCCTGAGCCAGAATCCCCCCACCCCTTCTCTCCACAAGCTGCTTTTAGTCTGTGCAAATTAGCCACCTGATAATAACGCTGCAGAATGAGAAAAACTTTTATTCACCCCCTAAAAGAATATGCTAATACAGAATAGGGGAGGACACTTCAAGTGTGTTTCCAAATAATCCCTGGCTTGTTTATTCCGCTTCTAACCTAAAAGGGAGATGTAGAGATCTGTTTATCTTTATCCGTGGGGAGTCACTGAACAATGAAATATTTACTGGGAGTCGGTTGTTTTAGAGTCATGGACAGAGTTCATATTTCAAATACAGATCAGATACCAAGCTGAGCAAAAGTAATGAAAGTGGATGCAGTTTCCTGCAAGAACTAATGCATGTGTTTGCACATCAAAGAACACTATAAAGTAATGATAAGATTGTGAGGAAGTTTTTTATAAACTATTTAAGGGACTCGCGTAAGACTGCAGTTTTCAAACTCAATACCTAAATCATGGGGAGAAGGTTCCAGATTATTTTATGAGAATTCGGGAGGAGGGCAGCTGGGATGGGAAGGAGTGCTGTTGTTTTCTGAAAAATACATATTTATATATCATGCTACTTTCACATGATGGCAGCAAATAGTCAAAGTATAATTTTTTATGAGCTCAACTGTGTTATGGATGCTATTGTTTGCCCAATGGCTTTGTGCTATACAGTAATAAACAGAGGAAATATGGACAATATTCATGTTATTTATCTTTTTATCACAAAATAATAAAGTTTGTTAACTAAAAATTGCTGGTTATAGCATTTTAGCTCATTTTAAATAGAAAGACACAAAGGCTCCTCTGTCATAATAGTTGTCATTTATAAATTGTATTTAAACCAAGGTATACCTTAAATGAAAACCATCCTTCATCAGTGTGTCATTGTTACAAATTATTATCTAGTGCCATTACAGCAAGGTAAACCAAAATAAAGTTTCCTTAAAAAACAAAAATGAAAGACACATTTTCTTGTAATAATGGTTTATAAGTCCAATCATTTTAATTGAAACAGAACATTTGATTCTGTCACGTGTCCGGTGAAATGCTCTTTAGCTTTCATATGTTAATAGTTGTAGCTATTTAGTGTGACTGTATTTTAGTAAACCAATTATTGATCTTAAAAGATGCACACAATGAATATTGTGAGACCCTGTCATCCATTACACTTACCCATTATACATTGTAGCAATTGACCTTGACCAGTGTCCTTGACCCATCTCTACATGCTAAAATCTTTCGTTTACACTAACCAATTTGCCAATTGTTGAGGAAAATAAATATTCTTAGTGTTTAATACAGTTAAATCTTACGACATGCACAAATAGTGGATTAAGCAAGATTCCTTTGGATAACATCTTAGAGGAGCCGCAGAAAAGAATGTGTGTTATCAGGATGGAACCACATCATAAATGAACTCTAGCACAAAGGCCGTGTCTCAAATGAGCAGGCAGCGAGGAGACATCTCAAGTCATCTCCCACAGAGAAACACTAAAACTTGAGGACAAACACACTAACAACACATAATACTAACAATAATTGCAATTTAATCAGTAGAATACCATTTAGTTAAAATTAACATGACTTGAAGTAGTCTAATTTGTAGTTTTATAGTAACGACTACATGGAGTCCAAGAGGATGCAGAAGTTCTGAATCACTTTGCGTACCAGGCTTTATGTCAATTTAAAATTACTGCACTGATCTGTATTTATAGGAATTTGCCCAGCAGGGAGTAAAATGGGTTTAAGACAGGTTAGCTTTTGGTTGAACCCTGGTAAAAGACTAGAGGCTTTGTTCCAACCAGGAATTAGGAGTAACATCACATTTCAAACTGGCATGAGAAGAGCTGGCTTTAAATGACCTTTGGTCTCCCTTGTCTTGATAGAGAAGCACAGAAGCCCTGAAATTTAACAGGTCTCAGAAAGTAATAAAATTGCCCAAACTGAGTAATTTGAAACTGGGTCTATCCATACAAGAAAAACAACATGCCTTAATCGCATAATTGCATAAATTAAAACAAAGAAAACACCCTTTTGAATAAAAGTATGGGCCCAAGAGGAATGAATCAGATTGTTTTTGCAAAAATGCATGAGCACTCTCCAAAGACGCTTCTTTGCCTGTTTTCCTGCCTTGGCATTTTTTCCTTATCCTATTTGTTTCAGGTAAATTAAGGTCTGTCTTCATGTGTATGAAGTGTTTGTGTTGATGTGATTTTATACTTTTAAATGTTGGAATAAACTCTGAAAATGCATGACGTGGAGCTCTGATTGTTAACTCTGTGTGGCTCTTGTTTCCACGCACGCAATCATTGAATCCGGGAGCACAAGAGACTATAACGAGACCAGAAGTTAAATATACTATTCTCTTACACAATCTATTTAATCCTTGAATCTTCTATACCCTATTGGCCTCCTACCTCTTAGTCCGACCTAAACAAAAATGGCTGCCTCATAAGTGAAACTCTAATATGCTTGGGATAAATATCAAGGGCTAAATGTCTTCTGCTTTGGCTGGGCCCTTCTTGGAAGAGGATATGCAGTAATGATTGTATAAAAGTATGGCACTGCATTCAGGGCCTTTATGTAATTGTGTAACAAGTAAGTGAGTGCAGAAAAATGAGAAAGAGACTACTCACTTGTATTAGCACTGAACGAGTTAGTGACTAGCATTCGAAGGCTTGTCACCCACTGGATTGCCTATGTCCTCTGCTGTCCATTAGCCTGTATAGACTATCATTAGCAACGTCAGATCAAGCATTAACATTTGTACACAGTACTATATTTTACAGAGCTGAAGATGGCTTCGGGAAAAGGCTAAAGCTGATTCCACCTAGTTTTTCACTATCCTTGAGCAACTTTAATCTGTCCTAGTTCACAAACTTCATTTATGTAGACTCTTCAAACCTGGACTAGATTATCCAACACTAACCACTGAATATTCGAAACCCAGTACATGTCCAATAAAGCAAATAACCATCATAGTTATGCTAGTTGTTAGCCTTCCTGTCAGTCTATCCGTGCTAATGGACATCAGAGGAAGTAGTCACAGTTACTGTTTGTCTTAAAATTCTGGTGTTTTCAAAAGAGAAATAAAACAAAATATTTGCTTGCACCATAATGTTTGCTTGCACCATAATACAACTATAGCGCTACATGTATCAGTGTTGTTAATGTGGTTGTGTGAAAGATAGGTCTACAAAACACTTTCTAAAGCAGTCAATAGAACCTGTGTCTGTAAGCTTTAACTATTTCAAAGTCAAAATATTGGAGAACTTCATAAATAGATTTATTATAGATGGGTTTGGCTTTTTAGCAAAACAAACTACAAGCTTTACAAAGCTTAAGACAGGCTAGTTTCACGTGTTGCCTGATGCACACTGCTGTAAGGATGTTCCGCAAAGAAAAATATTATAATTAATCAAGATCTACATTAATTACATAAAACAATTGAAAAAGGATAAGACTGAAAGCTCGTCAGCTCCCCCTACTGTAAGTCTATAAAACATTGTACTGATTAGAGGAGTGCAGAATACAAGTCTTGGAGTTATAACCTAAAACATCCTTTAACAACACTTCTTAATTTAGCAAAACCAACACTGACAAAAGTCTGCCTCGCAGCATCCCACCAGCTTGCAAGGAACAAGTTAAACAATGCAGCTATAGAGCATCTTTCTTTTTCAAAACCAAGCATTAAACCCCAAACAGACCTACCATTTTTCTACATTATTGGACCGATGGATGAGAAGTTGCAAGAGTAGCATCTTGCAAGCTTTACAGATCTTGAAGTTTTACCACTTACCATGAGCACCCTTCAGATTTGCTGGAAAGCCGTAAATGGATACAGCCTGAGGGGAGCGATGCCTCCCCACATACAGTTGTTGATCGAATGGGTCTGCTGCCACTCGAGGTCTGTGGTTATGGGATGAGCTCTGCTTTGCAGATGCAGCACTACATCCCAAAATGAGCCACCAAATCCAAGCACTGTGGTAGAGGACAGTCAGTCCAGGAAATTGACATGAACTCCTTTTCTTAGGACCCTGTGGTGGTAGAGCACCAATGGGACACATGATGAATATTTAAAAAGTCACACTGAATGCCAGAATACTGCACTGAAATAATCTCATGTTGAAGCAAATAAAGCTGATTAGGAGTCGATGAGCTACCAGTAATTCCAACAGTCCTGACTTTTCATGTCAGAGTTCATTAAACTTGGTCAACTAAAAGAACAGAAGCATCCACCTGAGAAGAGTATATGCAGCTCAGAAACGCAAAATGAATGGCCCATAAAAAGTCAAGATGGATCAACACTTCATGCATCCTCCTCTGTTTGAAAGCTGTGGTTTCGCTGGTGCTCCTGACTGGATGCTCCAAATGTCCTTCACTATTCCCACATCATCTCTCCATTCACTCCTAGAAAAACACATTGAGGAATCCTTAGAAAGTAGATCACAAAACGGGCAACCCATTCGTAAACCTGAGTTCTGTAAATCCACTGGACTTTTTACTTTATCATATTCCTCTCGTTTCTTCCTCTTTTTAATTCCAAAAGGGTTCAAATATCTCCTAAAGCACCTTATCTCAGTGACAGTAAAACTCCTGTTCTGTTTGTCGTCCAAATCCATGTAGAGCCTTCATTTGATGTATGCGCTCAGTCTGGACACTCTGGCTGTTAAACGAAGGGAACAGCAATGAACTGGATCCCATAGCTGCCACGGGATGAAAGAGAGGGAGTGTGGAGTGCAGAGGAGAGAAGAGGAGGAGGGGTTGGACGACTACTGAGGAGGTGCTGAGAGAAATAACAGAGGTAAGAGAAAGGTAAAAGAGTGACTTCAAGGATGAAGGAATGTGGAGACAAATCCAGGATGCAAGGATGAGAACTCGGGACAAAACAACAAAGGCATAGTTTGTTTACTCTGAGGCAGAATTTGAAAAAAGAACGGATATGATTATCCTCAAAGAGCAAACTAGGGGGTGAAAAGAAAATTATTTTTTGTCTCTTACGGATGCATTTCAAATAATGGACTCTAAGGAATAAAATCACCTTTTTTTAGCTGAATGGTTAAAAGAGTTTCATGCTTCTTTTGCAACATTTATAGCAATTTGTCAGAATGAGAATAAAATAAAATCCTGATTTGTTATTACCCAAAATTGCCCACCTGCAGTTGGACTTTTGAAAGCCTGGGGCAGCATTACATGAAGAGACACAAAGGACAAACAACCACGTCCGTACACACACCCATTACTTAGTGGGGCAGGTTTTGAGTGACCAATTGACCTAAAAGTCATTATTTTGGACTGTGGAAGGACACATTCACAAGAAGAACATGGAAACTCCATGCAGAAAGACCTTGCACCAGGATCTGAATGAGTTACCATTGTGTTATAAATCAACAGTGCTAACAACTGTGCCAATGTGCCACCCAAACTCCATACCAGTAACTTCAGAAATAGAGCCCACTTTAATCAATTAGATACCAAGACAAACTGCTTTACTGCTGCTGTAAAGCATTTTAACATTTCTTCACATAATGATGCTATCTTACCAGATGTTTTACACACAATGAAGCCTACAGCAAAACTCCTAGGAATTAACATTAAGTACACAAAACATAAAAAGTAGTTATTTGTAAAATTTTGCTTTGACACACTGCTCAATACAAACTAAGAATATATCGACAAAATAACATTTTTAATTGAAAAACCCTTTTTGCTGCAAAATTATTAAATAAATAGACATGTGCTCAACAATAAATGTATTTATTGTTTTTAATACTGTACTGTATACAAAACACATAACAAGTAGTTATTTGGAAGAACAGACCACTCAGTGAAAATGAAGCTGTCATAGACATTTTTATTCCCTGTAGAAAAAATAAATGAATGCACATAGTATAAATTAACCTGTGTAGTCTAGTTGTTTACTGCTGTAATTAAGATATACCTTGATTAGAACTTCTGTTTCAGCCTTAAAGACAGAAACAACGAACTTCTTCATGAGTGCATTTTTTTTATTTTTTTTTTAAATAAAGAAATATTTCCAACTCTAACGTGTTTTTCCAGCTCGCAATAATAGGAAAGCAATGAGATACAGATACAGTAAGATCATGCAGGTGCTGTTCTAACTCGCCGTCATGAATTATTTAATTTGTGGACTTCTGAAATGACCTTCATCTAGAGGTATGTTTGTATGATGTCTTCATCCTTGTGACACACCTCAAATTCGAATTTCGAAAGTCAACTTTGATGGCTGCAGCCAGGAAAGGCCTTTCACTGCTTTTCTGCCTGAGGGGATAAAGTGGGGAAGCTGAATATCATTTTGGGAACATGAAAGGACCCATCAACCTGCTCTCCCCTCTGCATAACATTACAGACCACATACCTGCATTTGATAACAAACTCACTTTAAAGCTTGTTTGTATTTCTGCATCTGCTGCAGCAATCAAGAATGTTTGTTATAGCCTGCTGTTGGAAATTGGAAATGTAAGAAAATAATAATAATAATAATAAAAAAACTGGTTCAATGCCATTGCAGGATATTGCATCACTCCATTTTGCCAAAGTCAGAGTCGTTGGTGCCATTTTAACTGAAGCAACTTTAATCTTGGTTTAGTTGCACAGTTTTGTGCATATGGATGTAGTAAGACTGTCTGAAAAAAAAAAAAAAAACACGTGTGTGAAGCCTGGAAACTATTTTGTTGTTAAATAAGACATGTTTGAACATTTACTCACTTAATGTCTGGCTTTAGCTCTCAGTGTGTCCTCAGCTGTGCAAAGGCATCACTTCCACATTTCTAAAGTTATATGCATTAGGCTTTATCTTAAACATTTTATGACCTGCGGAGACAGATAGGTTGGAGCTGTTTTCACTTTGTGAGCCTGTCTTTGTGCGTCGACCCTCTGGGTTTATGTGCCTATTTCAGAGTCAACATGATAAAATGTGGCTGCAAGACGCAAGTAAAAAAGGTTGTTTTCTTTAGAGTTTGTCAGTCTATCGATTAAAATTATTAATCTAGTTAATCGTAAGGTTTGTTAATTAATCACATTTTAATTTTCAGTTGAAAAAAATATTTATTTAAATAAATAGACGGGTTAAACAATAAATATATTTAATGTTTTTAATATTTTATTTAGGTTACTCAGTCATCAGATTAATGTAAGCGACGTGATGCCCATTAAGTTTTGAAGTGTTGGAGGAAACCCTGATCAATCATGTAGCTTCTACTTCTTTAGGAATGGGAATGCTTACATGTCTAAGTTTAACAATGTATACACATTATAATTGTATATCTATTCAGTCCATATTTTGTTGTATTTGACAAAAAATTTTTACAATATGTTAACAATATTTTCCTTTTTGAAATTCAGCACATGAAAAATGTTATACTTCATGTTATGGAAAGAGGGTCGACCTTCTTGATACCAGAGAAAACTATCAGCTGATCATGACAAATGACTGACACATGGCTGTAACACCCATTTCGATTGGCTCGACACATCTGTCTTTGCAGCTGGAGGTGGTTGTTTACAGCGCACACAATTTCTCGCAAGCTTCTTAGCGTCAAACTGGCACATTACACAGATCACAAGCAAACGTTAGCAATTGGGTAAAGTCAGATCCAATTGTTAGCACTTCAAAGGAGTCCAGACCTCCAGCAGGCAATTGTTTCCCAAAAACCAAGGGTCCAGACCCTGTGTGCAAAGCAAAGCGTAGAACAACTGGATGGTTTTTTGCCAGGCAGCCCATCTTTCCTACACCACTGAAACACAAGGTAGATGAGCAACAGCGTAAAAGGGTTATGAACATAATATTTGTTCAAATAATTCACCTTTCACCAACTAGTGTGTTTAAGTTTTTTTAATTGAAAGATACATTCTAAAAATATAGGATTTTTATCACAGCTGTACTTATCTTTTCTGAGGAAATGTTTCAGTTAAACCAGCAAACAAAAGCTCTTTAATTAAATAAAACTTGTTTTATTAAAAGTGTTTTATCTGCGTTTCAGAGGAAATCATCAGTCATGCGAGCCTTATCAGTGCGGAAGTTTCCTACTCATTAATCATAATGTTTCAAACTAATCACAACCGTGTCCAATAGTTTTTTTTTTTTGGAAATTGCCGTTAGGATAACCTAGGCTCATGTCTTTTGCTGTTGAGAAATGCAAAAAATGGATTGTAAAACTGAAACTGTGACACTGGGTCCACATCTGCTAATCCTGTCCACAGTTTCTGCTAAACTTTGTGTGCCAGCGGCGTCCTTCCTTTTATCTGGGGGAAATAATTAGAGGACGACCTCTGTTCCAGAAAGCAAGGTAATTCCAAAGCCGGTAAAATCTGTGAGCAGGGTGTTGAAACAAACACAAAAGTTCCATTAAAGGAAAATTAAGAGCAACAAAGACGACGCCTCAGCAGAAATATACAGCAAGGCCTGTCACATTAACATAAAGCATGGCCCTCAGAAATTATTAGCCTCTCTAATCTCCTAAACCCTTAGACGCAGCATTGCACTGTTCAAATGACCTGTCCGCTGTGATGCATGGCCGTTCCCCCCCACCCCCACCAGCTGAAGAACACCAACTCCACCTCCTCACACAACCACACATTCTTTATTTCCTGCTCTCCTGCTTCTTATTTTACCTCCTGCTCCAGATTTATGTGGGTTGGAACAGCAAAAGGGCAAAGATTAAACAAACAACGGCTGAGAAAGACCACCAAGGTGAAGGACAACATACACATTATCCTTCGCTTATCAGCAGCACATTAACACAGCTCATTCAGCTCCAGCTTCACCCAGAGATAAACCAGGACGAATCAACTTCTCCTTCATCAACCTCACATATCTGTAAAAACAAGTTAATGACATTAGGCCGTATCAGTCCGACAACCAGGGGAGGAGGAGCAGCTCTGCAGCTTCATGGATGCACTTGGTGCTGATGATTAGTCTTGAGGTTGGTAGATCAATGAAGGATCCAGCACCCAGCAGAACACATATAAAGGTCAGTGAAGAGGAAAATAGACTCTCTGTCACCCTGCCAATCGCTCTGATTGCCTGCCAGTCTGCTCGCTTGTGACCAGTTACCCCACCTCATCCCATTCTAATGATTTCCTGCTGCAGTTGAAAATTTCTTCACAGCCCGTAAGAAATTAGCATTTTACTGCTTAGGGTCATAAGAATAAAAAAATAAATAAAGTAACACCCATTTTTGATTGAGAAGGTTTATGCATCAAGGCACTGAGAAAGGTCTGTTTCTCTAAGTGGAAACAAAAAAATCACTTTTAGTAGCAATTACTGTCTTTAGGTATTTTCTGTATGAATGTATCAGTCTCTCATCTTTGGAATCATTTTGATCCACTCTTCTTTCCAACATTGCTTTGGTTCATTGAGGTGTTCAGACAGTTGTTTTTGCACAGTTCACTTCAGGTCCCATTGCACAGTTTTTATATGACTGTGCTCTGGACTTGGCAGAAACTTCATTTGTCTTTTTTCACACATTCTGTTGTATAGACTTCCTGCCATGTTTCTGATTATTGTCTTAACGATTAGCTCCTTGCTTAATCTCTGGACATGGAGATGAGGTGAGGTAAAAGAATATAGAAAAACCTGTAGAATAAAGTGGCTGAAGGCAACTCAGCCACTTTATCCTGGATCACTTTTGCCTCTGCGTGGAAACACAGATAACACTGAATGGTAAACTGAGTGCGTTTCTTGTTGAGCTAAACTTTTTTCTTTACCACAACCAACTAGATCAGTGTTTACATTATGGCAGATAAGGCTCACCGCACTATCCATCTCTGGTCTGAGATTGTGCTTTAGGATTTTTTTTTTTGCAATTCCTGTTAGCATAGGTGGTCTGCCCTCGAGGTAAATATCTGGGATGTTCACTCCTGTTGACTTAAAGCCAATAACTTTAGGGCAACTTGAACATTGGCTGCTATACCATCATAATATTCAGCATCCATTAAGAATTGAATGTTGTAAATTTGACAACGAATGTACATGGAAAGTTCCTGATAAACTTTAGAAACACTGAGCAGTAATGCATTGGAAAGGAAAGCTTGTTTTTTTTTTGGTAAGTGAGCCACTTCAATTCAGTTTAACCAAGCCACAACAAATGCCGTCTCAAGGAACTGTACAAGACAAACGGGTTCAATTCATATTCATAAAAATGCTCCATCCCTCCAGCCCTTCGACTCTGCTAACACACACAGCCTCTGTTCACTTTCCTCTTATTTCAAAAGACCCACACAAAGACATAAATTATCTCAGTCCAATTCCACAGTCCCTTTATTTTTCCAGCATTCTATTCATCCCCATTTTTTAAGTTTATTGCCTCACTTCACAAGTTCATCTTCTATCGGTCTCCTCACAGTTATGTGAAGGCTTTGTGATGGATATGCACTCCAGCTCCAACAGTTATCGACACCTTCAGGTCCTTACGATGGAGGGTGTACAATTCTGCCGTCAGAGCTCAGAATCATTGCAGTGGATACCAAAGCTTTACTATTAACTAAGGAAGTCATATTTGTGTTGTTCTGCCTTTTTCCATTATCCCACTGCTGGTCACCTATTTCAAGTGGGTGTTATAGTAAAAGAAATAAAGCAGAGTTCTGTGAACTGTTACATTTACAGTACTGCAAAACCATCAAACTATCAAACTGGAAAGTGGTAATTAGCTTATTAATTTTCAGTGTATTTTAATGTCTCTGGGAAAATACGGTGTATGAAAGATTAGTTTGAAAGATGAATCCTTTGCCTATCCTGGGAAATGATTCCATCACAGCCTAAATAAGCAAAACACAATAGTTCATAATCAAATAATATGTTCAATAATTAAATCTATATACACAAGTTTAAGTAAAAGACATAAAAACAAATAGGAAACTAAAACACCACTTTTACAGGTAGATAAGAAAAAGTTACCTAACTTAAACTTTTAACGTAAATGCTTTTACCAAAAGCTTTCTTCTTACTTGGTCTCTCTCTATATTTTAAAGAAAGGGTGTCACAGTCTAATTGGGAATTGTAATATCTGATGGTAATTTTGCAGTAAGAAAAATTGAAAAGAATACAAATAAGGACAGGAATTAAAAGAACAAACAGTCTTTGGTTCCATCAGCTTCTCACACCAGAACCACCTTGACGAAACAAGGAGGGGCTGTTGTTCTATTGAACTAAAAAAACAGGTTTTTTTATACTGCAAATATTTAATTCCATTCTGTTGCTTAGGTGCACATACTGTCAGGGGATGCAACATCAACAGTGACTGTGACCGTTCACTGAAACGAAAGGAAGGCAAACAAGGAAATTGGAAACACATGAAACGGTAAAGTCAATTTCCAATACTGAGGCTAAGACGTTGACAGGCAATGATGCAACCCCATGTCAATGTAGAGTCAGCTGCCTGTTTCCAAGGAATATTGTAGAGGGCCTAAGTGTATTCATGTTTGAGCCTGTGAAGAAAAACAGGTCCCATAAATTGTCTCTGAACACTTAAATGCTGTGTCAGAGACATCTCTTATAAACTCATTAAGCAAATATTTTCCCAGACACGCAAAGTTCTTGCATTTTTCTATATTTTAAACTCATAAGAATTCCCAAAACCATGAGAGGTATCCAAATGCATGACAGTGGATCCACATTTCTCTCTGAAACACATGCAAAAGAACAAAAGGGAAATAAGAGAAACCACAGGAACTTTGAACAAAATGACGAGCAAGAACCAAAAAAAAAAACAGTTTTGATTTATATTGTTGGTCCTCCCTCCTGCTATCCCTTCTGGGTGTAAACTCTTTTCAACTGTTTACACCCAGAATTTAATCATTTTGATCTATAACTCAAAATAACTCATCAGTACACATCAGAAAATGGTCCAGGAAGTGAGATGTCCACCTTTTTTTGAACACCTCACTATCTTACGGCTTGTAATCTCAATAGCAGACATAAGCATCATCCATAACAAAACAAACAAAACAAAACAAAAAAATAAGGGCAAAGTCATTTGTGGAATAAACTTTAAAGTAAAAAAGGGCTTCCTCTATATTTCTCTTTTTTTGGCATGTCAATCTTTGACAGAATAAGTTCTGATAGGAAACACGATTGTCGGGTCTCTGAGTCAGCCTCTCCTCATAGTTCCTCTGACAGAAAACGCATTTCAAAAATCACCAAAGGACGGATAAAAGAGCAGCGAGACTCAATCTAAATAACATAAGTTGTGTGAACATCCAAGAGCTGAAACTCAGGTTCAAGTGGAAATTGATGAAAAAAAGAGCTTCAAAAAGTGTTTTGTACTATTTTGATTAGAGGAGTCCAGGTGTAGCATACGTTCATGTTCATTCTGGGTTTATTCTCTACATCACTTCAAAGACAAATCATGGATGAAAAACAACCCTGACTTTTTATTTTTTATTTTTAGTGATTTTTGTTTAAAAATAAGCCTGATTTTGCATAAAACAAAATTGCAAGTCACGTTTAAAAATAATTTAAGCAGAACATTGAAAACTGCGAGAAAAAAAAAAGGTATTTGTGTAAATTCTAAAAAAGAAACGGTAAAATCAGAACATTGGTTAGCCTTCCAAATGATAACATTGTCATTATATGGATATTTAGTTAGCTATGTAGTTTGATAAAGCACCCATTAACTCAACCATTTTTTTTAAATATGAAGGTTTCTAGCAATTGTCTTACATTATCTTTAGAAGGAGAAGATTACCTTGAAGACCTGATGTAAAGACATTCAAAGTTTTTACCACACAGAAAGAGAACTTTTATCAGAGTTAAAGAGGGTGTAAGTTCTTTAGCAGGTGAGATAACTAAATTAAATGTTCTGTCCAAACCAGTCCCATTACTCACAACAAGAAAAGCAGAAACAGTTCTGTGGAACGGTGAGCAAAAAACATCAGCAAAACTTTCTGCTTCAAAAATTATTTGGAAAATTGTGGGTATTACGGTGGCATAACAAGACCAAGGAGAGGAAAGAAAAATATGCAGTGAAAACATCTACAAAAGCAAATATAAATGCTGTGTTGAAACACAGACCAATTCAGCCAGCAAAACAAAATACTCAACAAACAGCAAGACACAAAAGAGCTAAGACTGAAGACAGCTTAACCGAGACAGCGTCATCTGGAAGCAAATGGAAGCCAAGGATTAAATGTATACTACATAATATTCAAACAAGTTGGATTCTTGTTATCACAATAAAAATAGCACATGCAGCTTTTCCTTCTTTGAACAGATGTTGAGTGGTGTCACAGTCTCTCAGCCTGATGTTCACCAGGACTCTGAACACTGCTCTTAAGATTACAACCTCTGACGAAACTCTCATTGAGGCATGTGCAAAAGCCCACGCCTTGCATGGTCCTCTTTAGACATGTTTTGCTGTTGCAAGAAGTTTACGATTATGCAGATTACTGTAAACGATTTATTTAAATTGGTGTTTTAAAGTAGAAAGCCAAACATGTAAAACTAAGTTCTGTACTACTGCACTTATTGCATATTTACGACCAAAACTTTCTTTATTCCATCTTTGGCATTCCAAACAAATCTTCAGGACATTCCAGCTTAATTCTGGGCTGCACTTTGTTTTCCATTTTGCTTTTGAGCTTTTTTACATATCTTTCAATTTCAGACATGAACAACCAGCATGCATTGCAAGCTTGAAGGCAGGCGAATAAGCTTCTTTAAATACTGTATATCCACTGATATACTGAAACCCATTTGAGGTGTTTGAAAGTTATCTGGTGAGGGCAACCTTTAGAGCTGGAGCTGTTGTCTGTCGATTTGCTAAACGGTGTCTTTGAGAAGAAGCTCAATAGGATAATACAAAATTAATAGGTTGCGCAACAAGCAATACTTTATATGTTCTCCAGTAAAATACTTAATGCATCACCAATGTGTTAATACAGAGAGTCGTGTGGTGCAATGCTAGACATGAAAGCACGACAAATGAACTCACGGTCACTGCACTGCGTCCCAGTGTAGGAGGTCATGGAGCAGTCGCAGGTGTAGTTCTCCCACTGCTGGATGCAGATCCCCATGTTGGCACAGGAGTCCTCCTGACAAGTTGTGCTTGGACCTGTGGGAGTCCAACAATACCCACCAAACACACAGACAGGCCCTGCATTTAACAAGAACCAGTAAATGACTAGAAATAGCACATACTGAGATATTCTCCTTTGGAAAAGGTTATATTGTTTCTGTGAAACATAAATGGGCCAAGCAATGAAGCCAAAGGAATCATTTTCTTTTATATGACTATCTGGTCTCTTGCAAACAAAACTGCTTTCATAGTTCATCACATGTTGGTACTGCTGTGTAATGTGCATATTCAAAAGGTTAAATTCATTATTCACTTTTATATTAACCTATGATGAATGAAAAAAAAGAAGACCTTCAAGATCAAGATCAATCAAAATCTTCTCCACTTCTTCCTGGTCACAACATAATTGCTCTGTAGGCGACACTCCTTTGAGATTAAACTGACTAAAAAAGGAAAAATGCGTCTATGTTGTCTGTTTAATAACTTAAGAATACATTTTATTTTTTCCCCCCCAAGTTTCAAGACGTTTGGTTTTCAGAAAATGTCCAAAAACCTTTCTAGATGTTTGTCCAAAATTATTTCCAGAAGGATCAGCCAGTCTGAGAAAATGTGTGAAGGCTTGATTTCTGTCTGTTAAAGAAGGATTTCTGACCAGACTTTTAAATCTAAGACTGAAAGAAAGAATGATATCTAAAATAAAGGGAATTTGTTGTTTACATTCCCTTTATTTTTGGTGGCTGATGTGAATCAGGGATTCATGTAAGATGTTCAATGGTTACCAGAGGCGCAGCAGCACCATCTAGTGACGGTAGTAGAGTAGTGCCGTGGCCTCCAACTATAACTTTCAATTGGGGCTTTGAGAGACGCCAAAGAACATCAAATGAGCTTCATGTGATGGAAGCTTGAAAAAATAAAAATAAATAAAGAAAACAAAGTTAAACAGTTAGAATGACAGTGCCGACATAAAGAAAACCAAAGCACAAATAAAATGATTTATTAAAATGAGATGGACACCCAGCTGTGATCGATGAGATTTTATTTGGAAAAATAAACCAATCAACAATCACTTCCCACATTTAATACAATACAGTGCATAACATCACACAGATTGATCTTTTACAGCAACAAACACATTTGTTGAGCTCTGACTTTGTGTTAAAAAAATGTACCTTCAGAGTACATTATGTCCAACTGATGG
Source organism: Poecilia reticulata (assembly GCF_904066995.2). Lineage (NCBI taxonomy): Eukaryota > Metazoa > Chordata > Actinopteri > Cyprinodontiformes > Poeciliidae > Poecilia > Poecilia reticulata. The sequence continues at coordinate 20,498,422 of NC_088851.1, forward strand.
CAGGTGTAAGAAAAAAACACAGACTTCCATGCAAACAAGAAGAGATTGTGGAGGATGGCCCAGGACCCTCAGAGGATGACAAAAACAACGAAGCAAAAAAGAAAAGCACCGAAGAATGGAAACATTTTCATCCACAGTGACGTTTGTCAGCTAGTGCAAAATGTTTCCATGTGGCGCTGTATTACACTGAAGGCATGGATAAGGCAGGAAGCAGCACAAAACATTCAAACCTTTGGCAAGTCCTGCTTTTAAAACAACAGGCATACACTAGACTCCTGACACATGGTTCATGGCCCAACCTAAACCTGCACAGCTGAATTCAGAAATTCAGGATTGAAGTATTTCATATTAAGCCTCTACAGCTGTCTCTTGACTTAATTCACGGTAGAATTTGTCCAAAAAAAAAAAAACAACAACAACGTTGAGGTGGTATTTAGAGACCAAGAGGTCAGACATATCTGATTTCATCTGCACATTGAAAAGATATTCTATAATAGGCAGCATATTACAGTCAAATTCACTTTTTCATCAAATGAAAACAATTAACCTGGTTTATAATAGAAAAAAAAAGAGCCGTGTTCTAAAACTGGGATTAAAATTTGAACTGTGGGTTGATAATCATTTAACATAGCCATGAATCTAATTGACTGTGCAGGATATAAATCTACGTGTTTGTTTCATATATTACGATTTAACATTTACATCAATGTAGAGAAAACAAATCTTACAAAAGAATGTTGGATAAAAAAACAAACAAACAAAAAAAAACAGCACCAGTAAGTAGTTTACGTTTCTGAACTGGCAAAACTGCTCTGATGGTGGCTGACGGTACAGTAGATAAACAGCCAATGTGGCCGATAATGTGGTGGTGCACATGAGGAAGCACTGGATGTCTGGTATGAAGCTAGCAATGGGTAAATGAGGCAACAAACACAGTTAGTAGGATGGAGTTGCTCCCGTATGGATGCAGCGTTGAGGAGCTACTGTTTGCATTGAGTAGGAAGAAAGGGCTGCTGGAGCTGAAGTTGGAGTTGGACTTTGTGTTGTAGGAGTCTAAATCAGGCAGAGACCTTAGCGACGGTGTACCTTCACATCCGCGCTCGATCTGGCCGCTGCGGAACAAGGCATCGTTCAGGAGGTCTGGCAGGCGACCGTTGAGGTCCATGGAAGCCAAGCAACCCTGGAAGCCTTCTCTGGAAGCCACCAGTTTGGGGAGGTTTCCATACATGCCTGGACCCAGGCCTGCGATGAACAGATCACCTGAAGAAGAAACCGTGGAGAGGAAATATGTTTATGTGGTATATACCAACAGGCTCAGATTGCAGAAAAAAAACTTTCAATGCCCAAAATACTGCACTGCAACAGTTTGCATCACAATTTCAATTCAATGCAAAGATGCTATTACAAATAAGGCAAAGAATGCATGAATGAACCAAAACTGTTGTCAACATCCAATTAATTAATTTAGATGAAATAAAAAAGTATCTGAACATTGTCAAAAAACGTTACAATTTTAACAAAATAAAAAAAGGGGGGGTTAGCTTCATGCCTCTACATCCTGTTAATCTTTTTGAGCAAGTTGTTCATATTGCTGATAGGAAAATGTAATACGGTTTTCTTAAAAGGTAAAATACTATTAATTTAAACGAACAATAGACCCACAATTAGTCACATTCTCAGCTTACCTTTCAGGTCAAGGTTCTTTGCTCCATTGATAGTCTGACTTGTGGCTGTAGCATCTACTTTCAGTGTGTGGGTATTGCTATTGTCTCGGGTGATGGCCACATTGTGCCACTGATTGTCATTTAGCGACCTTTCACTTTTGCCTTTGATGAGGTTGGGCCCATTTCCAAGATCAAAAACATAGTGGATGTATCTGCAATGAGAAATGCCTTTAGTTTCAAAGAGATCTGGTCAAATGCTTGTAACTTTGCTCTTAAAGTTATATTTTTTGGTTGAAACAAGACATACACATTTGTTTTAAAGCTCCTGCAGAAAATCTTTGCCACAAAAACAAATGAATAGACTATCCTGTTGATGTAAAACCTACCCTTTGACCAATTCTACAGCAATAAAGTCATTTCCATCCCCAGAGTTGAAGAGGATGAAGCCATCAGGGGAAGTGGTCTTGAACTGGAAGAAGAGGTGCATGGATGTGTAGGCCTGCAGAGTAGCCAGACTCAGGTAGCTGCTTTTTGTCTTGAAGGTAACCGGGTCAGCAATAATAGAGCGAACCCCGAAGCGAGCATTGAGCTCACAGTAATCAATGTCGCCGTTCTTGCACAAGTCAATGTACAGCATGCCGTTAAACCTGTGGAAAGGAAGAGAACATGCAGCTAATATTTCTACATTAAGTATACTGGTTAAAATGTCCTTCAGAATATGAAAAGAGGATCATTTTCCCCCAAAGAACCACACTGTCAGACAACAGCACTTTGAAAAGGTGGTAAACATCTCCTAAGGAGTAGATCTAAACATTTCTTGATCAAGAGTTCCCTAGGTTCCTGAAGGTTTCTTGTTATTTACTACTCTTCAGTCTATTACTTGAAATTTTTTTCAGAAATATCTCCATCCATCCATCCATTTTCTTGACACCCTTCTCCCTTAGTGGGGTTGGGAGAGGTGCTGGTGCCCATCTCCAGCTAACGTTCCGGGCAAGAGGCAGGGTCACTCCGGACAGATCGCCAGTCTGTCGCAGGGCAACACAGAGACACACAGGACAAACAACCATGCACACACACACACTCACACTCACACCTAGGGACAATTTGGAGAGACCAATTAACCTAACAGTCATGTTTTTGGACTGTGGGAGGAAACCGGAGCCCCAGCCCAATTTAAACCTTGGCTGGCACCTATCCTAAGTGAGACGTCATTACAAGGTCCATGTCCATGTATTGACTTCAGAAATATCTGTTCTTCTTTATTAAGATTTTCTCTATTGCTATTAGCTCCAAAGAGAGATGAGCTGGAAAAAGCATACAGGAGATGGTTAAATGAAAAGTGCTGAATCTCTCAGCTCCCATGCCAGGTCTTCCCTGGATTTTGGTTTTCTGTTTTTTAAAGATGAGACTTTTGAATGCCACTCTAAAAAGAAAGAAAGAAAAAAAAACTAAGCAAGTATTTCATTAGGCTCACATTTGTGTATTAAAATATTTGGTAACACTTTATTGAAGGGGTATGCATAAAACTGACTTGACACTGTCATAAATATGACACATCTGTCATGAACATAAAGAAGTCTTTATGAATGTTTATGGCAGTTGTCATGAAATGTAATTTGGTAAATAATGACACTTTTCATGCAAAGTTGCTCTAAAAGTTGAATTAAAAGTCCATTAAAAATTCCAACTTTGCATTAAATTATCATAATTTACAAAATCATGCAAAGTTGGCACTTTTAATGGACTTTTAATGCAACTTTTAGAGCAACTTTGCATGAAACGTGTCATTTTTTACCGAATGACGCTTCATGACAACTGTCATAAACATTCATAAAGACTTCTTTATGTTCATGACAGGTGTTATGTTGTGTTTATGACAGTGTCAAGTCAGTCTTATGCACACCCCTTCAAATAAAGTGTTACCAAATATTTTTTATTGTTCTTATGGAATATTCCAATCTTAAATGTGATGGTTTATTTGCTAACTCTTTCATTATTTTTGTCATGAGTACATATACTGTTCAGAAAGCATGAATAACCTACTTACTCTGGTCAGGCAGTGTCAGTGGCTTGGTTAACATCAGATTAACATTATTGGATTCAAAATGTTTTTAGATTTAGTCAGCTGAGGAAGTAGCTCTTTCCACCACCACTTGTATGATTGGCTACAAGTCTTTGTCTCCCTGTCTCTGCGCTGACAGGATTTGGAAGTTGGCATCCTATTTGTAGCTTTAGTGAAGAGCTAATTCACTGCCTTTAAGTCTCTAAATTATAAAAAAAATGAATTGCTATTAGGTATTGTTTTAACTTTTTAGAGGACACGTTTCTTCAAATATGTCACCCTTTTATTCCGGGGCCCATCTCTAGAGAGCCCCAGCCCAATTTAAACCTTGGCTGGCACCTATCCTAAGTGAGACGTCATTACAAGGTCCATGTCCATGTATTGACTTCTGAAGTAGATAGAATACAGGATTTAGTCTGAAATGTATTTTTATATTGCCTTCCTCTCCCCATTTAAAGTAGAAATGACGGCAAAATGTACCTCAGGCTCTGGAGGTGACCGATGAAGCTGGATGGGATGGTGGAAACGAACCGGCGTTCTGTCATGATTCCCGTTTCGATGTTGTGGAACTCCAGCCGAGTGTGATCGCCCACCATTTGTCCTGCAGACGGGGAGGGTGCAGGGGATGGGTTGAAAAGAAAGACAAACAAAACGAAAAGAAAAGAGAACTCTGTCTGACACTAACACAAAAGGGCTGATTTAAGGAAAAAAATTACATTAACAGTATTAGAGGAATTCTTCATAGCTAACACACCCCAGCATGGTGATAATACACTGAAAAAAGCAACACTGAGAACATTTCCAGTTGAAGCAGGATTAAGTACCTTCTGCTACATCATCGTCAACCGTTAGCTTGTAGGTTTTGCCCCGACGCACCACGCGCACTGTATGCCATTCATTATCATTGAGCTTTTGCCCGGCATACAGGGTCTCCGGTCCCTTGCCTGAGAACAATGGTCAGTCACAAAGTTAAGGACAAAGTGAGCCTCAAACCAAACCTTTGTCTTCCCACCAGTCAGTCTGGGCACAAACTTGTCACGCTATGAAGAGACTTGGAAATGTATCCAAGAATGGATCTAATTCATTTGGGAAACAAAGGTTTGGTTCAATCAGTGAATTACACAATGAAAAAAAAAAAGACAAAATAGTTGACAATGCGTTCATATTATATATTAGATTTATGCAGCAGAGAGGGAAAAATGCTTCTACTCATTACAGGCCCACAGAAGTCTTCTTCCAACTGCATTTTGAAACTAACTGAAACACTGCTTAGAAAATATAACTTTTGGATAAATGCTTAAAGAATTTGATATGATATATGATAAAAAATGCTTAAAGAATATCCACACTATTATCAAACCTTCAATTGTATTAAAGATCAGATGAAGAAGCAGTTATTTTAACTAAATTATTGTGCTGCATATGTCTTGGCAGGTTCAACGTAATCTTTTACCACCGATTCTTTAAGCTTAGCTCTAACTCACATTACAAATCAAAGTGAAAATCATACTGGTATGATCAAAATTGGAAACACAGCTCAGTTTAACCTCAGTTTAACTCTAGAGCTCCCGTAAAGCTTCTTAAGGCTCTTAATGCTGCTGGGTTGACTCTTTTAAAAAGCCGACATAACTTCTATATTTCAGGATTAGTGGCGTTAAGATTGGTAGACTGGGGTATTGGTCTCTTTTTAAAGGGGACAAAAGGGGGTACTTTAGATATAAGATCCCATATTTCAGCCTACACCTGTACACACTACAGGAGAGTTCGACTGACGGTCGAACTTTGAACTCAGACCAAGTAGTCAGGTGTTGTTTGGAGTTTCGTGGAGAGAACTTTGGAAGTATAACATTTCATATCATTTTCCAGGGTCCATTCAGTCTCTGTACGATCAATGGAAGAGATGGTTTTTCTTTGCTGGTAATATCCCTGACTCGTCATCACGTGTTAGACTCTGCTGGTGTTACCCTCTATCAACAATTGCTGCTCTTTGTCTTTCCTGAGGGGGTCTTTGAATCCCTGTACAACTCAAGATTAGCCCTTTGTTACCAAATTTGCTCATTACTTTAATGGACAGATTTTTTTCTGATGTAGCCAGGGGGCAGAAGGTGTGCAGCTTGTGAAGAGTCTTTGGATGCTATTACCTCTGATAATAGCAGTGATCAGAAGTTGATTTGAGTCACAGAGCAGAAACATCTGTGATGTTATTGGCCTGAATGACTGTAAACACCCTCAAGATTGAAGTCATGGTCAATAGCTCCATGGCTGGCTTTGGAAAGCAATGTCAGTCATAGAGGAAGTGGTGAAAGGGACGTTGCTTTGGGAATCTTTGATGTCCCTGCAGTTAGTCAAAAAAGCTAAAGCGGGAAATCGCAGAAATGACCCCAAAAGGGCTATGCTAACCAAACCCATACCATGTTTTGCTAACAGAAATTCCTCCTTCTTGTGCGTGACATGCATACACAATCAGGTCGAAGGGTCCAACGGGTTGACACCAAAGATTACAATGTGAAATATTATCCCTCTGGTATTACATTTGCATAGAATAAACGGTTCTTTTGCATTGGTAAGAGTTGACAATTTATTTACTTTTAAAAGACATGTCATATTCAACATGCAATCGGAATTAGGAAAGGTTGGTACAGTTTGTATAGTAACGATGATCGATATTTAAATTAAAAGTATTGTATGCTTTGTTTCAGTTTAACTATCTTGGTAATGCACATCCATGTGTCGTTTTAATACAGCAATACCTAAAAAAGCAACTTTGTATCATAAGATCTCCAGCATGGAAAGACTGGAAGGGGTTTCCATATTTCTGCTTCTATAATGCATCATTAAACCACTCCAGGAATTTGAGTGAATTTCATGGAGCAAGCGAAGGCTGGAAGTCCTTGACCTCCTATCCCTCAGAAGGCACAGCATCAAGAACCAACACACATCAACAGCTGATAGATGGATCAGGAATCCTCATGACATAGTCAGATTTTTTTTTTTTTTTGCACTGCTTTTCCAATAAATTTAGTTTCAGGATCACCACTGATCACCTTGAATATTTATGTGTTAAGATTAGAAAGAATTTTAAACTTCCACAGATATATGCAGTAAGTTGGATGACATTAAGATGATAAAATTCCTTCTTTTATAATCATGGGGATTTAATTAACATGCCTTTAGTTTGAGCCTTTGCATTAATAAGGTTTTCATTCACTATGCCACCATTACTGAGCCTGTAAGGCATAAGTAGCAATCCCAACCTTTGGTCCTCAAATGGGCAGTGTCCTGCAACTCTTCTGTCATAAAGGTTGGTTTTGTTTGGTTATTTGTTTGTAATTATTGAAATAAATAATATCAGAATTAAGACTAAAACCCCTTCAGATGTCAACCGAAAGGAACATTTTCTAATCTCAATTTTTTTTTTTTTTTTTTACTCAAAACCGACACAAACTCAACATCCACATAGTAAAGGTTGAAGTAAAGTGGAAGGCAGTGCAGAGCAGATACAAGAAGAAAAGACAACAAGTACAACAAAATGAAACTTGAGTGTTAACTTACTGGAGTTACAGTTTATCCTGATACAGTCTAGATGGGGAAGAATAAATGACAGATGAAATTGCATCCTTCAAGGTTATAGCTGCAGACATCCAAAAACAAGAAGTCCACCCTTCCGGGGACGCACACATGCAGGAGGGTAGCCATTTTATTTCCTTGGATTCTTATCTTTAATTTCATACCAATTGATCAGAAAAAAAGCATAGACAGAGGAAGGTAAAGAGTTAGTTTTTTTCATAAAGTTTAGGCTTAACATTTTCGTTTTTTTCTTTACTTTAAAATGGCCACTTATGGTACCAGCTACGAGGCTTTTCCAACCCAATGGCAAAGATTAAATGTTTGCTGCATTCTTTTGTTTCCAAGTCACAGATTTTTGTAAAGCAGGAGAAAAGCAGGTTGATTAGCTTTTCACGGAGAGAATAGAGTTTAACGATGCAACGCAAAGCCTGTCCAGCTGCTGCCAGCAGCTGTGAGGACATCGTGGGTTGGTCACCACGTGGCTGGTGGGTCATGTGTCGTCAACCGCAACAGAAAAGTGGGAGCAAACAGCCTCGATCCAATCAGCACCAGCACCATACAGAGGCACAGGATCCCCAGTTGTGAAGTATGGAGCGCTGCTCGGCTACTATGTTTGGTCCTAAGCTGCACCAGGAGCTCAAACTGGGAAGATCTACACTTTTAGGAAGAAATTACAGGCTATTATGAGCAGAGAAGGAAATATAAGGGGCTTAATAACTGATGGGTATAAATGTAATCAGTGAGAAAACAATCTAAATGGGATTTATAGATCATCTAACACCTGTTAACACTATCAATCCTAAATGTTCTATAAGACAGATATATGTATGTAGCATTTACTGTACAAATTAAAATAAGAACCTCAGTGTTTGGAGGTTCATGGGGTCGCAGCCAGCTGCAGGTTTTGCTGGGCTCTGTTCTCGGGCTGTTCGCCTGACGGGCCGCAGGCTTAAGGCCTTTGAAGGGGTGAATACCATCTTTTGACACAGCATGATGGAAGAATGAAGCTGACAGGAGAATGGAAAGAACAAGACACTGACAAAGCACACAGTTCATTAAAGATACTGTTGTTAGCAAACAAAAGACATGATCTGGAGTTAGTGAGAAATGCAGAAAGAGTTTATTCAATTGTTCTCACTGATAGACTCAGAAGCTAGGATATTCTGAGTGTTTGTGCTGCAACTGTCTCAATGGTTCTGTGAAGAAATTCTATTTCTTGTGTCAGAGATTATCTAAATTGTTTTAGCCATAGAATAACACCTGTGTGCAGAAACTGTTTTTAATACTCATGCAAACAAGAGAGAAAATGTAAACTATAAGTCTATTTCAAAATTTAAGGTCACTGGAAGAATTAAAGGGATGATAGAAGAGAGGAAAAGCAGTGAATCGGAGACGTTACCCCTGGAAGGTGAAGCGTCTCATGGCGAAGATGGAGATGTGGGGGCAAATGAATGAAGAAAGAGCTGCTGGTGCTGCAGGTGTTTTGGTTATACGATACCTAGGTTGACTGTGAGTTTGACGCGGCTCCCATCCAACTCGAGCCGCAGTGTGTCGGCCGAGTCCTGGGAGGTGGTGGCCATGAGGAGGCCGTAGGCCCGCTGTGAACGGAACCGCAGGGAGACATCTTCGGCCTCGGTGTGCATGACAGTTGGCATCACCACCTTCATGTACATGCTTCCATCATAGGAGAGAATGGAGGCCTCTGTGGGAGAGAGACCAGACGGATGATGAACTTGACCTTTCCCTTGCAACAGGGATCAGCATATCCAGTTCTGGAGGATTACTGCTCTGCAACTTTTCAATGCATTCCCGCTTTAACGCACTTGACTCAAATAAATGGTTAATTATCAAGCATTTGAAAAACTAGCTGACATCCCAAGGAGGTAGTTCAGTCTTACAGGCCGCTGGCATTCAAGAATTGGAGTTAGTGACCTCTGACCTGGGAGAACAGCTTTTCTTCCAGTGCCTTTGAAATGTTTGTCAGGACCATGGGTCTAGTCAAAAGAATCTTATGTTTTATAACGTAGAATCCTGAGATTTATCATGTTTAGATTTTTTTCAGAATGTCTGTTGATCAAAGGGTTCGAAAACCTTTGACACTGTCCACAGATCACTATAAACAAGAGTTCCAGCATATTTTTAACTCTAAAACACTTGTCACATAAAATCCAAATAAAATGCCCACAAACATGAGAAAAGGTTAAAAAATTGTACCATTTTCAAATCTTGAATTTTTTAGCAGAGTTTGAAACCTTCTAACATAAAGAAGAAAAAAAAAACGTTTATAATCCTCTTTAGTGTTTTCCGATATGTAGTATCTACACAAAAGATAGGCTTATATACAGTACATTTATTTAAATTAACATTTTATTAACATTTTATTTATTGTTTCCTGGATTTAACAAATGTGCCTTGAAAGCTCTAGTTTATTCCAGGTGCTGTTTGTCCCCAGCTGGACAGCATGGCTGGTTTCCTTTTGGGGCCTTCTGCTGAAATGAATCAGACGTGATTATTGTTCTTGTCACAAGAATTTAATATGATAAATGATCTAACATTGTGCTGAAGCATTAGGTGTCCTCTAAATGTCCTTTTGTTCCCTTTTACTGCATGATCAGTTGGGTGTAGGGGTGTCAAAAGGCCACTTGGGGGAGACAAAGTCCATCTCCCGGCTTGCCATAATATATTGCCAAAACAAATCGCAAATTTAAACGTTAAAAAATCAGGCTTGAAATAATCATTTAAGGTTTATTAAGTGTTTTGCACAAAAATTAGGCTCCTATCAGGTTTGAATTAAAGACTCGACATGTTCTTTGTCAACATGTTTTTCTGCAGATAGGGTAGAGGAAGGCAGCTGAGACTGAGAAGGTGTCGCATTACTATTTAAGCCCTCGTTCCAGCTGCGATGTGGCCTGTCAGATTAAGTCCGACACTTCATGTTTACTTGGATGCAACTGCTTGGGAGACAAGCAGCTGCATCCATACTAGAACAGTACTAGTATGGAGAAAAGAGGGTGTCCGCACAATTAATATACTTAAAATGCACTGACTAAGACCTCCATGCACTGTGTCTTAGTACAGGTGTATCAAACAATAATTCTTTATTATTATTATTATTATTATTTTTTATTTTTTTATTTATTTATTTATTTTTTTCATTAATTCGATTTGAAAACGCTTGCATATTATACAGATTTAACACAGAATAAATTGAACTCTGTCAATTTTGATGGTTGTCAAGTAATAAAAGCTCAGAATTCAATTTCTCACAATTTAAAAAATATTAAATAAGATCAGTAAAAAAAAAAAGTACTTTCAGGTATAGAAATATGGCTTGACCCAAATCATGGGAAGACTGCTGACTTGAACTTTACACTCTAGAGGCAGGATAAGAAACAACATGTTACCACTAAGGAAGCTCCCAAATTACTACATCCAAATCTACCAATGGAAAGTTAAATGGAAAGAAAGAGTCTGGTAGAAAAATGTTAGGGTTAAGTATTATCAAGAAGAAGATGAGAGACACCAGACCCAACAGATGAACCAAAGGCTGCTGGGCTTCCTTAACAGCTCAACAGTCCCATAAGCTGCTTGCCTCCATGACACACTACAAGTAGTAATTCTTGTAAAGAGGTCGCCTATCAAGTATTAAATACATATGCTGTACAGTATAGCTTGACATATGTTTCAGCAGGCTAAAATATCTCATGTAAAATCTTTATTTTTATTGATCATATGTAGTAATGTTACTAAAGTTTTCTAATGAACTGAGGTGTGGGTTTTAATCAGAAATAAATAATGGTTGTCAAAACTAATGTATTTTAAAGAATGACTCTTATATATTGCTCTTTCTGAAATGGATTTAGATAATAATGACTCTTGGCCACAATGGTTTCATTTCTATTGACGTGCAGAAATGAAACCAACAGTTTATCATGACTGAAGTTTTCTTTTTGCAAAAACAAGCATCACCTCATGGCCACAGTGGCTGAAAAGTGACCCTACACCTTTCGGCTCACTTTAAATGCACAGTTCTATACAAATGCAAATGGTTTCGTCCATCTTCACAGTTCGCCTGGCTGCTGCTGCTCATCCTCAGCTCTACTTTAACACTTTATTACCAGAGGACAAAATCAGCTCGACATGACGGATCCGATTCTGAAGAAGCAGGAAAATATCCGATCCTTTCTGATGCAGCAGAAAATGACATCAGGGTACCCGGTAACATGCAATACCAGCAAAAACTAAATAATGATAATATGCTCCCTTTAGATAAACCTGGAGTTTTATAAATTATTAATAATGACAGTAGAAAAGTGCAACTAATTTCCTTTAAGAGAAAAAAATACGAGGGCCAAAGTTTATTTAAGATTATAATGATGTAATAATGATGAAAAACACACAGGGGCTGGTTTCACTCATCAAATTATGGAAGGCAAATAATATCTCCTGAGAGTGAAATGAATTTTTAAAATCTTTTAGAAAATGTTTCTAATCAGATTGACCCACGATGACCTGCGTCTTCTCCCCTCCAAAGCAATCATGGTAGTCAGAGGTATTAGTATTATTCAGTAGGCTACTGGATGGGGAAAATCAGGGGGGAAAAAAACTTAATTAGTAGATATGATCAGAAAGTGGCTACTTGGTATGCTAAAGAAATGTGAACAATTTGAAAGGTTAGGGATGTATTGGTTTCCATCTCTGATCAATCTTTAATAAACTGTCTCAGCACAAGAAGGAAATTAATCAGGCGTACAGGACAGTTTTCTCTGATTGACAGTCTGAAGTGCAGCATGAAAATGGACAAATGGTGCTTGTACACAACATCCCCATGGCATGACAGTGCCTCCACTATGCTTCACTGTCAGAATGGTGATAAGTGACTAGTCGTGCCTGGTTTCCTTCAAACAAGACGCCTGGCATTCACACGAAAGAGTTTCAATCTTTGTCTCATCAGACCAGAGTATTTTGTTTCTCAAGGTTATGTGCCTTTTTGCCTCTCTACCACTCCCTACCTACCTTAAGTGGAATCAGCTGTAAGATAATTAATTATGGTGGAGGCATCAGAAAACATAAAAAATGAAACTGTTCAAACATAGGATGCAGCATGCACTTTATACAGTTTCTGTTTAGAAATATAAAATCGCTTGACAAGCTCCTTAAGTTATCACCTTAGTAGTACTCATTCAGCCGTGCTGCATGGCGGAGCAGTCTCAACAACAATTATTGATGTGCTATGAAGGCAAATATGTAATGACAGAAAAGTGGAGGGCAAAAAAAAAAAAAATAGCAATATGATGGAAAAAGACACGATGCCGAAGCAAAGTTATATGCTAAGAACAACCATAACCTCTCGTTTAGAGGAATGCTACAAGAAGGAAGCTGAACTGAAAACACGACTAATGACATAAAGTGTCGCTCTCACTTCTAACTGTAGACTGAGCTGACAGCAGACAGCTATATCACAGCTAGTGTCCACTTCTTGGACATGGAGTGGCAAGTAAAGTCTGTGGTCGTCCTCATAGACCGTGTTCCTGTCTAAACACAACTCGGTTCATGAGGGATTAATTGGTTCAGATATTTTGTTCTCTTTGTCATTTTTTTTTAATTCAGCAACCTAATTGGTTATTGTTTTATATTTCTGAATATGTCTCAGTTTAATAATGTAAGAAAACCACAATTTTCTGTTTATTCAGTCATTATTCAATACAACTAAAACAATAAGTTGTTAAACTATAATGATACTATGATAAATTTCACCCCTCATGTGATGGAAAAAACCCTTTTGATACAAGCGGAAACTCTGGTCATCAGAAATAAATAAAATATTTGGATTTTCTATTTTTATAAATTTGCAAAACACTCAAAACTTTTTTCCACTTTGTCATAATGGGGCATTTGTGAGTAAAAGTTTGAGGAAAGAGATTAATTGAATAAGCAACATAAGAAAAGAGAAGCATTCCAGATCCACAACTGTGGCTGTTGTGCGCCAAATGATTTGTTCACAGGAGTTCATTAACTGTGAAAGTTTTTCTCCTAGTAGGTTCCTGGCCTTGGGAAGACCTTCTTTACAGCTGTGTGGTGAATTCAGGAGAGACTCAACGCTGAACAGAAAAAAAATTGTGTGTCAGCTGTAAACGGATTAGGAATTAATTTACATCTCTCTGAAGACAACGTCTGCAGTCAGCTCAGCAGTAAAGCCGGACGGTGGTGAGATTATGAAGAGGCAGAAGGATGAAGGAGAGCAGAACATTTTTACTCAGGTGAGAGTGTGTTGTAATCTACGATTCGCTTGTTTAAGACATCAATAAGAAGGCTTTATACAGAGCACAGCAGCAGGATGCACACAGCCTCCAAACATTGAGAGCAAAACATGTCTATTTTGGTGGTGACTTGTTTGCCTTAAGCTTTTAGTTGACTCGAGGTAGATGTAAACATATTCTTCCATCATTTGGTTTGAAATGGAAAAAGTAAAAGGTAAAAATAAAAAAAATATTTAAAAATCAAGGCATTTTAACAATCTGCCTATGATGAGGCACATTGATAGATACTTTGTAGCCAGAGAGGTTTCATTTTCTGATTGGAGCTAATAACGTTGTTTCTAGGTTGACTTGAGTTGCAGCATAAAAAAAAAAAAAAAACTCCAAAAAACAAAACCTGGATTACCGGTATCAGCTAAGCTTTTCATCTAATTTGATTTTAATGCTGGATTGCAGTAATCTTTATGTGTATTTGGATATCCTATTTTAGGAAAACCTGTCAGGATTTGTTCCTCAGCTCCTCCTCATTTCAAGTCATGTTTTATATTCAATCATATGACGAGTTGCTGTAATCAGGTGAGGGTATTTTTGAACTCGGTGCACGTAATTTTAATGTCACGTGTAAATTTGAATCTCAGACCGTTACTGCGGTTTAACGCCTTCTGCTTTTTTGGCCACATTTCTTTGCTGTGTCACCACATTCCCTCTGATTTAAGCTATAATTTGCTCTCGTATTCACATCAAGGCACACAAAATGCAAATCCAAACCCCAGTTTACCTCTCTCACAGGTACGTGACCAGTACCCGGTGCCAGTGCAGTCACAGATGAATCGGTTCCAACCCTCTTTGCAGACTCCCCGGTTTTTGCATGGATAGCTCTCGCACTGCTTTCCTTGCTGCTTGTTGCATGAGGGTTTGATACCGGCACCATTTTGTGCCTCTGCGATCTGACGGATGTCCTTGCTGCGACCGTCGATGAAAAGGTCACGGATGCACCCGACGTAGCCGTAGTTGAGCATTGCCGTCCAGAGCTCGGTGGGCAGAATGAGGTTGGAGCGGTCAACTGGAAGGCCTCCCAGATACATGTCTCCCTCCAGGTCCAGAATTTCACTCTCACCACTGGCTGTAAATGGCGTCCGTCTGCTGTTTACAGAGATGGTGCCTGAGGCAGTCAGGGATATGACAGGTTAACGAAAAACAACAGCTGGAGCAACACGTCAGAAAAATGTAGTGCTATGCTCTCCACACAACCACTGGTTTGACATTGTGGGCAGAAAATACTTTGAGTGTTCCAAATATTAGTTCATTTGATACATGAACCATTGAATTTCAAATGTTAGTTCTGGCGCTTCAATGGGGGTGTGCAGTGCTTCTTTGGGGCTAAAAGCCAAGGCATCAAGTCTTGGACCTAATAGAGTTAAAAACTCAATTTTAGGCGTTTGGAAGTTTTTGCTGCTAGAAAAAGTCCATATTTTTTGTCTGATAACCTCAACAATTAGTTAATATTAGTGAGGCCCTCATCTTATGAGGATATTTAGAATCTGTAAAGAATATGAAGAACTGTAGAGGTACACCGAGCAAAGTAGGAAAAAATGATGCCTGATTTGAAACTTTACTGGATATGGCTTTCCTGAAAAAGCTTTCAGTGTGTAATTGGAGTCTAAGTCACTGACTCAAGTACACATCACTTTTCACTTTTACTAATATTTTCTTTAAATAGTGGTTAAAGTCTGACCATTTTAATCTAAGATGTTTTAAGTTTGAACATGCAGATGTGAATGATTTGATGTGAAGGAGCCAGGCTGACTACAACCAGCACAAGTTGGCGTAAGACTTACAGGCACTTCCTCAATTATCTGACATTCAGAACAACATGAAGATCTGCAGACAGGTGATTTCTGGGAAACACATTATCAGTACTAAGAAAGTTTGATAGGGGTCACATAGTGGGCTTGGATAAAGCTGGCAAGCATATACTACGTCAAAACCTGACCATTCCCTTTGAGTGCTTAATTATAAAGGCGACAGCAATTAATCATCGACAGCAATTCCCGTTTCTACAAACAGCTACTTTGCTTACCAGAGCGTCCATCTCTCTGAATGTCCACATGGTACCATGCCCCATCGTTCACCTTTGTCTGGGTGGCTTTCACCTTTATTGTCCCTGAGCCCATATCCAATAGCAGGTACAGGCTCCCATCTAGGAGCTCCACAGCAAAGAAATCCACCTGTGCAGGAAAACCAGAACACACCAATAAGGAAAAGCAGCATGTTTTTTTTTTTTTTTTGGTCTAGCAAAATCCTGCATTTGCAGACATGGTGAGAGAAACATTATAGAAATGGGAGTAACAATGTAAATAAAATATATTTCAGGGGTCACAAACTAACCTTGGTGTTTTTCTGGCTACGAGCAGTATCTTTGCGCTCCTGGCGCTTTCCGTGAGTGAAGAGGATGAGTCCATTGGGCTCAGTCGTGCGGAAGTCGAAAGAGATCGATCCCATCCTCTTGGTATTCCACTTGGGGAGGCTGATGTACGCCTCTGGAGTCTCAAAGGAGATTGGATCCAACGTGGCCACGTTCTCACATTTGTAGGACACCTCACCTTGGATTTTCATCTTTGGATCCAGAATCCGAGCCATCCTGGACAACTCCAAACGGATGTCATTGTTCTTGTACACCACCTGTGATGAGTAAATTATGGATTTGGGTATTCTTCTCTAAATGCAGCAATGAAGTCACCACCAGCTCAAAAGCATGACATTAAAACAACGTCACTTCAATTTATGTTTTTGCAATTAGACAAAGAATTAAAAAAATAATAATAATTATCTGGGTTTTCCAGATGAATACAGTCGTCATCTGTGAAAATGAATTTCTATTCAAGCTCCTGTTAATTAACAGCATGCCTATTCAGACTATATAATGACAGACACATTCTCCATTTGAAAAAATACATGGCTTAACCTATTATTAAGGATTCTAAATAATGATGACAGATGTATTTTATGTCAGTGCTCATACATCGTCACAATATTAAACAGTTTAAATAAAAATAACCAAAGATGAAAATTACACAACTAAGACCAATTCAAAAGTCAGGTAATGTAGGAACAATTTTGGCTATTTTTGCTAGTTTATTTCCCCAAAACAAGCAAGCCCTGTGATAAAGCAAAATATTTGATGAGGTAAAGCTCTTCTCAGCCCTCCTCACAGTGTGAAGCTACAGCTTTTGGATGAAGATCTGCAACTAAAACAGGTTTATGACAAACGACAAAAGACTTCAACGAAAATTATCAGAGCAAAATCTCTTAGGTCTTTCTATCAGCATAAATATTAATGCCTAAATCTGTTGGTGTTGGATATGAGAGTTAAATCCATAAAAGAGACTGACTGGGGATCTCACAACGAACAACTGCGCCTGCTGAGGGATCAAAGATTACAGAATTTTTTTTAGGACCAACAGAGAAAAACTAAATTCTTGTGGAAACTCTCACAACTTGAAGAAGCAAATAGCATTACATGGCAAAGTTATTCAGAAAAATCCCGTGGGTTATATCCCTGTTCCACTCCCCAATAAAATGAATGAGGCATAATTTAAAATATGTTAAGCTTAACCCACTAGTGACTATGATTTGCATAGTGTTCTTTTTTATACTCATGATGAGCATTTGGATCATGTATCTGAGGTTGTGAAAGTGTTTGTGGGTTTTGGAATGACTGTCAATGTTGGCTTTGATATGTCAATATGCTAATGTTTATAACGTTATAGAAAATATCATACACAGGATCCAGTTTGCACTTGATTGTAAGAGTAAATGAACATTGATCTATAAAATGTTTCTCACAAAAAAAAAAAAAAGATTTTATTTACTTCTCCCTCCATACAGTAGAACATCATGAAAGGATCTGAAGGAATTTCACAAAGCGAGACAAAAGTGGACAGCCATGATCTCCGATCCCTTAGATGGCTCTGCGTCTAAAACCAGCACTGGATCAATCACTGATCGACAAGGAATTACCTCAGAAAACCGTAGTCAGGACCTACTTACATTCATTTAATGCTGTAGTTACAATTTTTCACAAAAGCTTTTTTTTGCACCTGCAATACTAAACAAGAGACAAGAGAAGTTTATCCACTATGCACAGAGAGTCTTGTTATTGATCCATTATGAAGGACAGAGAGATCATGCACCCGTGTTTTTGCTCCCTCATTTTTTTCCTGCTTTGTCTCTGACAGTTTTATTATGATGATGCATCACCTGGATGAGATTACATTATGATGCATTCAGTTGAATACTTATTTGTCGGTAAAAGACGTAATTTAACTGTATTATTGAAACACACAGATATTTGCTCCTACTGGAGACAAAAAGCACCACGTTACACAGATTGGGATCCGTTCTTCAGTGTTCTTTGAGAACATTGAGTGTTCAATGTTATGTGCCTTTATTGTTCTTCAAGCAATTTCCTCCTCAAAATTTTTGTAAATTTAATGACACAATTCTAATAAGCAACTTAAAGATAAACTAACCCCTATTAAGGAAACATGCACCATTTTTTGATCAGTTTCTCATGGGTTTCTGCAACAAATGACTTGTCAAGATATTTCGATAGCAAAAGATTATGGAAATTTTGCAGTTTTGGTTTGTAACCAAAACTTTGTAAAACATGCTTGGAATGGTCCACAGTCCATATTTATGTGGATATCGTTTAACTTTTTGACACAGAAACGGTGAGCACAGAAACGGGACTGAAATGCGTCAAAGTTGTTGGTCATTGTTAAGAAGGGAGTGGATAAACAAGAATACTCCACGATGCTATGCTACTTCTGTCCTGAGACAGGCTGAAAGAAAATCTGGAATTTATTATAATTTATTCAAATCCTTTTGGAAAATTCATGATGTTTACATTTCCTTTCATTTTTTTTTTTGTAGATAGTCTAATCATGGCTCATTCACCTCTGAATAATGTGTTTTGCTCAAGGCTTTAAGGTCTGTGTGCTGCATATCCATGTAGGGATGCACAGAGTCATCCTTAATGTTTATCTGAAACAGAAATTGTTTTCCTATTGATATCACATCATCCATTGTCCTTTCTCTGCAGTGCATTCTAAGTTAACTGGTGTCAGGAGAATTGATTACCTCTTTAACATGTATATAGTTTAGCTTTGTTTTCCTTTAAAATAAATAATTTCTGTCAACATAATGGCAGGTTTAGTTCTCATAACCATGGTGAAAACAGATCGTCAAGCAGAAGCATTTTTTTTTCCTTAGCAGAAGCTAATTATGAGTTTGGATTTTAACCCAAAAACTGCTCTGTCAGTCAAGTTTTGTTCGTTTTTAACCTCGCATGATAAAATGAAGAAACATAGCAGATCTCAAATGCTGAAAGGCATCAATAAAACTGGAGCTAATTTTTGTCTTCTCATCCATGGTGTTTCTGCTCCTTTGTCTAGTAAAGCATTTGGCAAAAAGGAAAACACAGATGATGGTGCAGACTTCCAGTTATTCCTAATTCATCTGTATCCCGAAGCTGCTTCCAAACACATGCGGTGTCTCCATTCGATCGAGTGATGGGGGGAAAAAAAAAAATGATTGAGAAACAGTCTCTTTCATCCCAGCAGCCTAAATGTTGTCGTGAACAAAGGGAGGCTGGAGTCACGGAGGGGGATGAGTGTGGAAATTGAAATCTGCTCGAGTGGAAAATTGAAGGCCTCTTTTTTTTTTCTCTCCTCTAATTCTCGGGACAGAGAAACACTCGGAGTCTGTCTTTGGTGGGTTCACAGACATGAACAAGACAAACAGCCTCTGCTCTGTTTGCTTTTCCTGTTTTATTTGAACATCTCAGATACCACAGCTCTGCTGGATGTGAGGATAGATTGAGGGTCTTGGCTCAGAATATTGATAATCCAGCTGCACATTTGACAGTAAATCAGATCATCCCTAAGGGAGCCGAGGGACCGCACAGAAAATAGTCCTCTCCTTTTCTCCCTCTCTTTCTTTGTGTTCTTTCCTTCCCCTTTGTTTAGTTTTTTTTTTTTTCCTCCTCTCGCTGCTCCAGTCGATATATTGGATTTTCCAACATTTCATAAAGAACCACCTCTTTTTCTCCGAGTGAACAGCTTCAGTCTCTTCTCTCCAAAATGGAATAAAATAAAGTATCAGTGTGTAGTCTTTGGGAAGTGTTGGAGGACGCCGATAAGCGACACCTGCACTCAGACTGTGGAAGCTGAGGCGCAAAAAACAAAAGTCTTCCTAGAAGAGAAAGAGCAATATGAGAAACAAACCAGAATTTATAGAAGAACATGGGGAAACATGTTTCTGAAGTACATATTGGCTCCATTTAACCAAATAATAATTTACACACAAATGCTATCCTAAATACACTCAGAAAAAAGAGGAATCTTTTCAGCCTTTTTCATGTTTTTAAAATATTTTTTCTGGCAATGACAATCAGCTGGCAGCAGCTTAACTTATCGTGTACATAATGAGCGTTGCTTTTGTCTTTGCATGTTTTACATTTATTTTACTTTACTGTTTTGTGACAATGTTGTGAAACCTTGCTATTTTCACTAAATTGCACATACAATGAGAATCTTATAATGGTCTGGGAAGAAAAATAACATTGTTTTAAGATTAAAGAACCGAAAAGATTTTTGTGACTTCAGGAAAATAACTTTTTATATTCGGTTAGATTTTATTTACCGTAGACTGCTGGATTAATCATAAAAAATAAAACAAAAATGTAAAAAATGAAGCAAACCTGCCCCAGATCAGCACTACGTTTGGCTGTTTATCTGCTGTGCTATTGTTTCCACAGATTTAGTTATACTTATAAAACATATTTACAACTTCCACCCCCCCAAAAAAAATCCACTTTTATTTCCTCAGTCTCAATATTTTCTTTCAAGTCGGAATGATAACCAAAATATTTGGGAGGGAAATGTGTGCATGGTTTTATGGTTTTTATTAGAGACTGAAAGAGTTTATGGGTATTTTTGGCAGGCGAGTGACTCCTAAGAAGGTTCGCAAATATTCAGTGCTTTCTTATTATAAGACAAATCCAATCCTGAAACCTTAGAAATTACTTTGTATCCCTTTGCAGATTGATTTCTTTAATTTTGTTGAATTTCTTTAGATCACTTTAAGACAGTTTTATTTGCGTCACATTGTCAAGAAAGAGTTCCAGAAACGTGATTTATTGATTCAATTAATCTAGGAGGTAATCAGGCCAGATTGTGGTTCATCAGTTAAGTCATTATTGACGAATGGGGTGTTATATTTTTACACAGGGTCAAGGTGGTTTGGATAGCTTTTTCCCTTAATAATTTAAATTATCATTTAAAATTGGTTTTTGTTATTCAGTCATGTTGACATTTTAATGTTACAAGTATGTCAAAAAAACCCTAAAAGAAGCAGAAATATTGACAGTGAGTATACTCTGTGGTGAGAAATACGCAGTTACTATACAACTGAAAACATCATGAGAGACTCCAACATGCACATTCTGCTGGTGTGGATGCAGCACACCAGCAGATGCAGCACACAACTGTACACTCACAAATAGAACATGTCATAAATCATTAACATTTTTTTCCTCCATATGGGAAGGAGGAGGGACAAACGAAGGGTATAGCTGACAATTTGACAAGTCACTTTCAGCTTTCTGCCACCTCCGAACAATATGTACAGAAAGAGCCTTTCAACATGCAGAGGGAGCTTTATCAGCACTTTGCAGAACCGGCGGCAGGTTAACATGAGAATGAAGCTCGAGGAATACCCGCCCTGAGCGAAGAAAGCATGCATGTGCACACAAACATGCATGGAAATTTGAAGACGCGCGTGTGTGTGTGAGCAGCAGAGGTGAAGGAAAATGTTCGACAATGGTCAGATGAAAGAAATCCATCACTGCATTATCTCTCTGACCAGGCGTCTAGGACACACATCATTACACACACACAGTCCCTTATCAGTGTGTGAGAACGAGCACTGTTACACAATATGACTGAGGCTTGAAATTACCTCTCTGGATTGCCGACCAGCGCAGACTCAGGTGTTATCTCCACCTGAGAAATCCTACAAAAGTCACACAACCTGTGGTCCCACAAAACAGACTAAGCTTTTCCTCAGAAACGTAAGAAATATGAAAGAAAAAAAAAACCATTTTATTCTAAGAAAAGAAATGCTCTTAGTCTTACTCTCTTTGTGAAGTAGATGTAAGATTTTTCTTGCTTAATGTGCGTTTAGCGCATAAATCTCTGCTCCGGCAGAAATATCTGCATATCCTTGTAAATCCTCAAATAGACACACCTACAACCAACACCTTGCTGCTGGTGTTGGTCTTGTAGTATCAGTGATCACATGGTTCTGACACGAGACTCTCTGAGGAGTGTTTTGCAACATCAAATCCCCGACAGTGCGTGCTCTTGTCCACAGGGGGGCAGGGTTTGCCTTGCAGAGGATCACAAACTGAGCCAAAAGCCCTCTCAGTCAGTTCAGTAAAATGATGGCACCTTTGGAAACTGACTTGTTTAATTTTATAGAGACAAGCTCTGAGTACATGGATGAGTATGGGCAATTCAGGCTGAATCTGTTAAAAAAATAAATAAGAAAACCTGACCAGTGATTAAGCTGTGGGCCTAATTTAACTGCTAAAATTTTCATCTAACTATGGTTCTGCAGAGTTGCTCTTCCTTTGTGTTTCTCTGAGTGCCTGCCTGAGTCTGCACAGACAGGTTCTGATGCAGTTTTACCATCTTTATATAATGTTCACACTTCCTCTGAGTAAAAGGTCATAACATATTATAGGTCAAGCGTTAATGAATTGGTAGAAAATGCATTTGCAACCTATACAGCTTCAGGTTTTTGTGCTTTGCGAAAAAATTAATTCAATGCAAATTTGCAAACTCAGCTTTCACTGTAGTTTGTAATTTTCAGTGTAGATTAGTCACGTCATGAGCACAGATGAAGCTGTGAAGGACTCCACCCGAAATAATTATTTAAATCAACTGATTGGCAATGGTTGCTTACAAGCATGCAATCATCTTGGGTTTGCATTAAAGTAGCCTCATGCATGCACGGAACCACTGCAATAATGTTGCAAATCAAAGTTTTTGTTCTAGATCATAAAGAACGTTAAACCAAAGAGTTCAGTTGAAGTGAAAATGGAAAGCCTCCAGACAGCTCCAGGATCATTTCCTCTGGGGGAAGTCGTTGCTGCCAACGCAAAGCTTGTGAAGCACTGGCAGCAGGTAGGTGTGAATGCAGCAAAGAAATCTCTTCTGTCCAGGAAAAACGTCAAGGACATACTGAAACTATGGAGCAAGTGCAGGATTGGACAGCAGGAAATTGGCAAAAAGTTGTTTTTTTTAACTCATAATTGTTGACGACATCCAGAGAAGAAAAGGTGAGTTAAATGTGGAGGAATGAGTGAAGTCATCATGTGTGCATCTTTGCCAAGGACTAAGTTTTATCCCAATTCTGCCAAAGAATGCTGAAAATATATACCGGGATAAAAACATCCTTCATGGGGCAACTTCTTCCAACACACTAGGAATAATATGATCATTATTTGTTAAGTTAAAAAAAAGACATTGGAGATATTTTTCACAACACCAGCTCTTACCATGACTGTAATGCTAATATATTCCACAAAAAAAAATCTTGGAGACTTAGACTTGGAGATTAGCAGATTTTTTTTTTGAAAAACAATACATTTTTACCTGTAGACCACAAAGTCGCCCATGGATTACAACTAAGCTGAGTTTGTGACACTTCAACTGCAGCTAAAATGTTCATTTTGTGATTTTTTTAATCAGCAAGGGATAGGATCATTAACTGTAGTTTCCCCATGTGTAATTTAGTGGAGTAAAAAAATAAACAACATTCAGCATAGAAACGATGAATAAATGACGGTGAAATAATAATAAATCAATGTGAAGGAGGAAGAGTCATCAGACAACAGCCATCATTTGTCTCTTTTCTGCTTGTACTCGCTATCCGGTCCGTGAACTCCTCCTTTGTGTTTCTTTGTTGGCGACAGTATGCACTCCACAGCCAGAGGCCTCCATACGAGTGGCTGATGGAGGTGTAATGACAACCACAATTACAGCAATTATGTGTTATTGTAGGCCATTATGTATTTTGTAGGCTCGGAGATGTAGGCTTTTTTTGTAATTGCTGGTTATGAAAGGCATAATAATCACGGGCCGGCCAGCCGAAGGAGCTACCAAGGGCAACCAGCACCTGGTGCCATGGTAACAAAACATTTATCCGTAATGCTGCACAGCGGATGGCGAGGACAAGAGCACTGGCAGCAAGGAAATTAGCCCTAATGGTGGAGAGAGGAGAACGAGGAGGTACCGGACTGCAGACTGGGAGGAACTGGTGGATGCTGCAGATGTGTAGGTGGCTGGTTGGGGGTCCTGACTGGGAGGTGGGTGCTCAGAATAACCCGTGTGGATTTTTGGGGGTGAGCAAAAAACTGACCAAACCAGTATGTATGAATATATAATAATTTAAGCAAGATTTATTTGCTAAACATTTTAAAGTTTTTAAAGTGAAAAAAATTTTTTTTTAATTTTTATCCAAAATTTTGTTTTCAGTTGGAGTAAAACCGGAAAACTAGGCGTGAATGTGCAAATATGCTCTGACTAACTGATAATGTTTTAATAACTCAAACAGTTTCCCAAAACTCTAGATGCCTCCAGATGGTTTGATGGTTGGCATCAACCAGACTGACTCAACGGGAAAAGTTTGTGATCACCACATATCTCAAAGTAAAATGCCTTAGAATTGACTGAAATGCAACTTAAAGCTAAGGAAAGCCACAATATAATCCCTAAATCTGATGCAACATTGAGTGGTTGTGATAGCACCTCAGGTAACTTCCTGTTCAGGAAGAAAAATGTGGAATGGATTACACAGGATGACTGGAGCAACAATATGACTCCTCTACTTTTCCAGACTTGAGCTCTGTATCTAACAAAAACTGTTCAGAACTTATGTCTTATCCAATGCACATAAAGGAATAAAGTACAGAGAGGTTTTTAAAAAGTTTGTGGCCGGACTCATTAAATGCAGTGAGTGTGTGCCAGAGGGATAGAAATTAGTTGAACTTGGGTAAAAAGATGAACTGTATGCATCTTAAAAGTCTGAAAAATGTAAATAAGAAACCTTAAAATAGCAGCTCATTTTCCAGAAGATTACGCTACGACATTGTGCATCCGTTTACTCTGCTTCATTGTATGTTAATGAATTTTGCTTGTGTGCACATCAAAGGAAAAACAACAACAACAAAAAAACGTACTTGCCTCTTTTTCATACTGTGACACCACCTTTCATATTTCACTCTGTGGTTCATGAATCAGTGAATGCATGGCTGTGCACATCTCTAATTACGCATGTGTGCGTGTGTGAGTGTGTGTGTGTGTCCATGCACATGCATGACAGGAGTGGGAGTGGGTGGTGCAGAGAACTGAAAAAAGGCCCAGCGTGC
The DNA here is from genome assembly GCF_904066995.2 of Poecilia reticulata. Classification (NCBI taxonomy): domain Eukaryota; kingdom Metazoa; phylum Chordata; class Actinopteri; order Cyprinodontiformes; family Poeciliidae; genus Poecilia; species Poecilia reticulata. The sequence continues at coordinate 20,523,469 of NC_088851.1, forward strand.
CACAGAGCAGGAAGTAGGCCAGAGGGGGATTAAATGGCTGCTGCGCCACTTCCTCCATCGCCCTGCAGCCATATGATGCTATACACTCAGTGTGTGCGTGTGTGTGCGTGTGTGTGTGTGTGTGTGCGGGTGTGTGTGCGTGCGTGTGTGTGTGTGTGTGTGTGAGATGGAGAAAGCCAAGCCCCTGCAGTCACAGTGCACTCCACTGGCTCTACTTAAGTGCAAAGATATGACATCATAAGCTTCAGGGAGAAATATATTTGTCCACACGTGGGTGTGTGTTTGTGTGTGTTGACTCTCTGAGCCAAGTTTCACGTCTTGGGTATTGGTATCAGGATGCAATAACCTTTAAAAGCCGCTTTTACAGTCTGCTGCTCAGCTGGGGTACCACTTGGATTTAGTAGTATGAAACAAAAAGTAACTGAAAAAAAATCAGTTGTTATTTCAATGCTTGCATGCATATAATCAATTTAATCTCAAGTATATCATATATAAGGGGAACCTGTCCCTTAACTTGAAGGTTCAGTTATTGTCCCTGAACAAAATTTTCACCAACAAAACCAAATATCAGAAACACAATAGCAGTGGGTTTAAAGCACAGCCTGTGAATCCTGACTCACTTTGTGCATCGCATACTTTATAGTGGCTTCAGGAACTCTGGGTAAAATTTTAAACCAAAGGGCCACATTTATAAATAAAAGCTAAAACATAACATTCAGTTAAATCTTAATGAAAAGTTGTAGAATGTCTTTTCAAATTGACAAGGCCAACTTCTTATCTTTCAGTAAGCAACACTGCGACTCACTGGATTGACAAAAAACTCAGAACAGTGGAATCCAAGGAACCCTGTGAAGCTTTGATATAAAAAAATATAGATTTAAATAAGTTGTACAATTCTGAACATCTGCAGATTCCAAGATCATCAGTTCGAAAATCTGAACAGAAGTTGCTTTTTTGCAGATGTTTTAAACAGATTTGCTGAGGCCTGAAAGACTTCACCTTGCGATGAAAAGATTTTGCTCAGAAACTTCAAGAAATTTCCCCGGAAGCCACACATTGTCTCCCAGTGAGGCCAGTTTAGCAATATCAGCACCTGCTACTTGGATTGTCTGAAGATATTTCTTCAGAAGACAAAATTTGAAACCAATAAATTCAAACTTGTGTACCTTTATTCCTTATAAATTGCTGCTGTTGAATGACATATAATTTTTCCCTAGAGGCCACAGAACTGCTTACGAGTCACTAAATGAAGGATGTGGGAAGAGTGGGAGTGGTACACTATGTATGTTATTTATCCATGTCTATTTTCTAATCAACTTTCACCTCTTTGAAATTTAACAACTCTTCAGTTTTGATTTGCACAATTTCTATCCATCTGCATTTTCACCTATTCCAAATTAGCATAAAAAAAAAGAAAAAACGAAAAACTCAAAGTCGTGGATAGAACCGTGTCTATATGGATCTAATAAAATGCATTTCCACGTCTGTGCAGACAGGATTTGTAATGAAAGCTTACAGACTTCTTGTGGCCTGTTTGAAATTCAGCAGCAACACATTTTATCTCTGCAAGAATGCTACATTACCTCCTTGAGACAACCCATGAAGTTGTTGCTAACTGGAGATCCCGGCAGGTCGGCTGTGCTGGGGCTCCCTCCCACATAGAAGAAGTCATCTGAGCCCAGCATGGTGTAGTCCTCCTGGGTATAACCCGTGGTGGTCAAAATCCCATCCACAGATATCGTCACCTGACGACCGCGTGGGCACAAAAAAGAGCAATTTAATATTTTTTCTTTCAGATTGTAGATGCAGCTTGTTGAAGAAAATAATTAAAATGAACAACTGGCTGAATTCATTGGATTAATTTCAACTGCTGTACATTAAGAAGAAAAGCCAACTTAAATGGTTTGCACTGCACACAAGTCAAAAGCAAACATGCAGGACAAAGAAGAAGTGCACCAAGAAAAATGACCACTTTATAAACAAGTGTGACCAAACAATTATAAAAAGTGGTATCATGATACCTAATTTAACATTTAAACAACTTTTTTTTGTAGGAAGATAAAAATCTAATATAACTAACTAGGATGCATTTAGTTACATTGTAATAAAATAAAGGTTTATGAGTTTGAAACTGTGACATAATAATCAATAAAATACACAGCAGTTAATTTTTTTTAATAGCTTTTCTAACTAGTCAGAGTTTCACTTGTGGGCTCTAATCTGTGTAGATCTCTCACATTTTTGCTATAGCTTTCAATACAAATCACCATCCTTTAAAATGTACATGTATTTGATTGTTTTAAACTTCTATGAAGTTTCTAAACTTATTTTTAATATTACTGGACTTAAATTTGTCCATGTAGTCTAACTTTATTTTTTAAACATTTCTGATCTCTATTCATTTTGTTTACTGATTCAATACTAAATCACTGTTGGTAAGTTGAAAATTCAGACCTACTTTGTTAAATAATGTTTATATCACTGCCTTGCCAGTAAATTCATAACTAAAATCCATCCTCATGTTGCCAATAACTTTTAAACTGGTTAATCCACAGAAGTAAAGTAGCGGAGTCAGATCCACAGAAAAATCTGCAAATTCTGAACTGCGAATAGAAAGGGGTCCATTGTAATTGGGCAATTGGGCTATCAGGCAGTTACTGGAGCACCTAATGGGTGAGCTCCTCATGGGTCCAAAGTACTCCCAAATTAACTACCGTTACTGAGAATTTATTACAGGTAAAATGTTTTAGTTTGGTTAGATTCAGTTGCCTCCTGCAGTGTGTTTTGCCTTGTGCTAATCAGTATAACGATGCATGAGTCGGCCTGATTTCTACATACGTAGAGTTTGATATTGAAGTAAAACAATCGGAAAAGAAGCCTCAAGAGAGTGAGGAAAAACTTCAGAACCCAGCAGCTAGTCATTTAATTCTCAGCAAACCTTGCCATAAATCACACAGGGGGAAGAAAAGAGAGATTGCAAACTAAGGGATGCCAATGAGTTAAATGATATCTACCATACAGTGGAGTTTGTTTACCAAGTCGGGTCCAGTACCTGTAGGCTTGGCAAAAAGGTGGATTGGGTAAGATGTGAATTAAAAAGAAAGATTACAAATAAAACAAATTAAATTAATCTGAACATCTGTGCACACAAACACAAGGCAGGTTACGGGGAGAGGCATGGAATGAAAAGAACTGTCAGGATGGATGCAACCAGAACAAACAGGTTTCTAATCTAACTGCAGGTGGAGTAATCTTTCCCAACACTGGGCCTTACCTGTCGCAGGTTGCGGGTCACTTTCACATCATGCCATGAGTTGTCATTGAATTTCCCGTTGACCGGTTCAACGATGGCTTCAAACGCTCCGGAGCCCAAGTTGATGACTAGGGAGACCGCACCGTCCTTTAGAGCCAGGTTGACGTAGTCGGCTGACTTCCCCGTGTGCAGGATGAGGCCGTTACGCTGCCACGTCTTGAAGGACAGCGTGATCTCGTCGCTGCTGCTCTGGATCGGGTTCTGGGAGAGGTCATAACAGAAGTACTCCGAGCCACGGAAGGTGGCAACGTTTTCTTCCCTTGCTGTGGTGGGAAGAAAATGAATCAGGATTAGAAAGATGAGAAAGACAACATTAAGCTGTGGGATCATAAGGATTCGACAGCTTGTAAAAATATTTAGCAGTAATTACTCATTAGTTGTTTTTTTTGTGTGTGACATATCTGTGTTTCACATTACTCCACACACACTCTTCTTTATTAAGTTCTTGTTGCTTTTTTAAAATAATTAGAAAGAAAACCACAGAAGCCATACTGCTGCAGAGGTCAGGAATCAAACCCTGTCAAAAACAAATAGCCTTCATATATGGGATAGTAGCTCTGTACAACACTGTGTATACATAAAAGCTCAATGCTGGCCAGATCACCCTCTTCGATATATTTGCCATGTCCATTACTACGCTTATGGTAAACTGGAAATGGTGGTTCTCATAGCTTTCTTCCAAGAAGGGTGTATTTGTTGGTGTTAGGCTAAGCTTGCAAGGAACTGTGTGCTTTATCTGAATCTAAAAGCTGTTTTGTTTTGAAACTGACAGTGCTGTAGATATAGATCAGGGAGAAGATGCAATAATCCTGTGCTAATCTTTGTAAATTTGTTCTAAAATAAGTATCACGATAAGACACCTTCAAAAATCCTCAGCACGTGACAGAAAAGAACGCTGAGAGCTATCACGTACCAACATCAAAGAATAATCTTTCCAGTGAAATTGCCTGTCAGAGAGACACTGTGACGCAGTGGTCATGTTTGTGATCACACAGAGGGAAGCCGGAGACTCTGGATGTATTTATGACCTTGATCGAAGGGTAAGGGAACACACACAAGAAGAAAGGAGTAGGGAAAAGAGGAGAGCTCAACAGAGAGCTGAGGTCTAACACAGAAAAATGGTCCACTCAGGAGTTGTTATCTGGAACATCATCTGCAATTAACTTGCTGTCTCTTCTGCAAAAATACTGGACTTTGTGTCCAGACAAAATCCAATACAAAGATACTGTTTCTGCTGTGCAACTTTAGAAATGAAGCTACTCCCCTTTTGTTTCATGTCCAGTTTTACTTTCACACACTGACCATACCCAAATCATTGGAATAACATTTTTTTTATGTTATTCTGTGGACAATCTAAGACGAGGTTGACTACCTCCAACCAAGTTACACAAACCAACATCTGGATGCCATCATTCAGATGTTATTCAAAGGCCCAATGGCATCACTAGAATAACACTGTTCAATGTTCAATGGTTCCGGTTTAATGAACAGCAAGTTTTCTCAAAAGTGTCTGAAACATGAAAATAAATAAATCTATATCTCTATAAAGCAATATTAAATAAACCTATCCAACCATTTGTTGCCAATGAAAACTGCAGTCACTATGCAACTTCCTTAGGGACTTTAATCATTTATAATTAATAAAAAAACTAATCTCCTCCAAATAATCCCCACCTTCACTGGATGAAGTAGTAGAGGACTGTTCGCATCCTGCCAATGTCTCCTGGCCAACCAATGGCCTCAAAGTAGGGGTCAGTGGGAGTGGTTCACTGACCTTGAAGAATATCAGATGACAAAACCAAACTAACTGCCCAGACTAAACCACGAGGCCACCCTCCTGACCCAAGGAGAGGGACGTGAGCGCAGCTCGCCAGTAGCTGTGTTTCCATTACAATGTAAAAAATAAATAAAAAATTCTGCAATTGCAAAGTTTCCACTAAATAAGATATGCAATTAAAATCACTTGTGAATAACACAGACAAGTCATTTAAAACCTCACCCTCCTACCACCTCCCGTCACGTTTTTCATCTTTTCCGCCAGTAGTAACATCCAGTTTTTGAGAACATGACTGATGTGATGCAAGAAGAAATGTGTTTCCATTGCAGTTTTGCAAAATACACTAATTTTACAGCCAAAAACGTAGCTCACTGGCAGGAGACCGTGTTGTGGATGAATAGATGGATTATACAATTCCAAAATACATCCTACTGGTCAGCATTGCTTCCCTTCAGACAAAAAAAAAAAATCAAAGGAATCCAAATGAGTCCACATATGACTGTTTGCATTTACTTTCATTTAACATAAATAACAAGAACTTGAACCCCATATGTCCTTACGGATGGGCACAGAATCCACTCTTCTCAAAAACACATTGAAAACTTTTCTCCTGTTTCATCATTCAAGCTCCAAGCAAGGTTTCTTTGTTCACTGACTTTTAATTTAGCGCTGAATCTTTAGCTACATTCTGCAAAATAATTAAATCCTGAATTAAACAAACATTTAAAAGCATTCGAGACATATGTAAATTGGGTTCAACCACTTCATTCCTCCCTGAGTGCTCAACAGCTTTCATCCAACTAGACTGGTTCAAAGACCGGGTCAGCAGGGGACTGAAATGTTAAAAGTGGTACTTTTCTCTTAGCAACCATGGTCCTTCCTTAATAATACCTGAGTTTTTTTCATTTGTTACAGCTCTCAAGGTTCGGTTGTTGATTAATATCACCAGAGAAATGTTATGTAAATTCAAATGAAATGCAAAACAATCTGAAAGATTTTTGGCCACTGAGCAAATGTCCAGTTCTCCTTCTCCTTGGCCTGCATAAGATAATATTCTATTTTTTATAGCTGTACTTGTATAGAATGCAAAGTCCACACAAGAAAACCACAAGACCACATACTCACTGCTGTGAGGCAACAGTACTATTACCACCACACATTTTAGCGTTATTGAACAGACTGTAATTTTTATGCAAAGAATCACGGCAGAAAAAAATCTGAGATTTTCAATGATCGCTGTAAGGAAGAAAGGAAAAAAAAAGAATGTTAAACTTCCTCTGGCGCTAAATGCTTAACACAGTGGTGATATTATCTGGGCATGGATGCCCATTGGTAAGAATGAGTGAAGTTTGTCACATTTCTGTGGTATTCACCGAAACTACGATCACTGTATTTAAGATACCTCTGTTTTAAAACAAGACCAGACTGTAAGAAAAATCACAGACTGGGATTAAACAACTCAAAACTGCTCGTCTTCACAAAATCCTCATAAAGTCATATGAGTAACACAGAACATCAACATGAAACTAAAGTAATGCAAAGAAAATAGGAAAAAAACGATAAATACAGTGCTTTTTTTCTTAAAGTATGAGTTGTCTTCTTTTTATCTGCTGTTTTTTAAGCAGGCAAAGTCAAATTGCATCTGGTCTCCAACATAGCTCCCCCAAGGTGAGAAAGCATCCCTGTTTCTGTCTCCATCTATAGCCCACTGTGAAGAAAAATGCAGCTCAGACTGTGTGCAAGAGGAACTACGCCAGTGCATCCATAAGCAAGTTTTCCCGCAGGGACATGATAAGACTATGGCCCTTCTTTCTAAAAAAAGAAAAAAGAAAAAAAGAAGAAAAACATTATATATAGAAAAATGAGCCATAAAGTTACTATGCATTCATACTGTATATTCCCTCTTTTATGGCTGTGGTGATCCAGTGAAAGAAAAAATATATATACGAGATTAAACTTGTCCAGAGAGGAAGCCATAGTGCTTGAAAGATGGTATATTAATGAAGTGAGAATGAATCTGAGGTCTTTACGGCTGAAATGAGGATGAGGTGAGGAGATTGTTATCACCCCATAATAGTTTTAATGGCATCCGTAAGCTGTTCTATTTGGAGCCTTCATTTGATGGATGAGCTGGAATGAGTCCTGTGAGGGGTCATCCATAAAAATGTCAGAAGGAGAGATGGCAGAAGAAAAAAAGCTATAGACACAGTAAATATTCCTAATATCCAAAGAGTGATAGCCACTCCTGGTGGTAAAGAAGTAAATTTTTTTTGCCAGATTTTTAGCATTTTATTGTTTAACGAATTACTACAGAGAGAAATCTTGCTCTAGTAACTTTAACCTACTGTTGAGTGGATGATGATGAATGACCTGAAAGCATTTATTAATGAATAATATGGATTGTTTTGCATACATTTTTTATGTTTTGACAGGTCTCAGTGGCACCAGGGTAATAGGTTTAGTATGAACATAAACCAGCAATAAATAAGTCATTGGCTTTTAAATAATACATTGACATTTTGATTTATGAAGTGTGGACCTTTTACTGATTTCTGCATGGCCCACCACGATAAATCATGAACTGTCTGGGATATTGGTGTCACCAGGTTCAACGATGATCAGAAAGAATAAAGAATTTGTGAAACATTTTACACTAGTTTCAACATTTCTCCCAAAGTGAACACTTACATGGATCAGGCCTCTATCTGATAATAATACTTGAGAAGAAAGATTCTAATCTCTCTTTACTGTGCCATCTGGGCTTTCTCCCATTAACGTTGATTCCTCCGTTGAATTTCAACCAGACCAATCAGAGAACAGAAGGCGAGGTTATGAACATATTCTGCACTGCTTTATAAATAACTGCCAGTAGGTTTAGCGAGGACAGTGGAGGAGTGAACGAAATCTTTATGCAAGACTGTAATCTCATATAATAGATTATACGCGGACTGAGCACGGCCAACTCTGTCCATGTTGGCCTTGTTTTCGATTATTGACTTGACATTTACAGCCTTCTTGTTCAACTTGGCACTTCTCTCTTTCTTCTTGTTTACAGCACATGCAATTTCCGGTAAACTTCAAAGCGTCAAACTCATTCACTTGCTCATACATTGTATGTGTTACAGCCAAATGGTAACGAGTAAAGCTTAAAACTTCAAAAGAGACCATACCTCCAGCAAGCAAATGTTTCTCAAACGCCAAGGGTCCAGACCCTCTGTACAAAGTAAAGAGTAGAACAATGGCTGGTTCTTAAAAGCATGGATATTTATATATAAAGTGATACAAGTATAATCCCAGTTATACTAGTTTTACGCTTGGTAAATAAGCAAGAACCAAATCACATAGAAACATTCAAAAAAGAATAGATTTGGAGCTCTGAAGACATTGTCACATTTTGCTTCAGCTTTGCCAGTCATGTTGCAATTGAACAAAATTGAACAATGAAATAAAATAATTTAAGTAATACCTGGTTGTCACAACATCAATTCTGTACCTGGACCAGTGTAAGTAGAATCTTTAAATTGGTCACAAGTAAGCATAAGGAACATGTCATGATCTAATGGTTCAAATCAGAATAAGAAATGACAAACATCTGACGTGATAAACACAACTCTAGGCCACATCGCATCCCTTAAACTCCAAATCACATTGTTTGAATCAAGAAAACTCCATTTACTGACACTCATCTGTCTCCATTTCTGTTCATTAGGTGTTGTTCCTGCCCCACTTTGGAGACTATTTTCTCCTGGAATGCAGCCCCATCAGTCTTTTACTTAGCTAATGATCTTTTTCTATGGTCCTTGCATCTCTCTTAATCTACTGGCTCAGCTTTCTATACTTCACAGGATAAAGTTCCTAGCCTCTGCTTGAATGCTTAAGACATATGGTCATCTTAATCAGGCCTTCAAATATATTTATAGTGAAGTAAGGGTTACATTTAAAAATTAGATGTTTTATAAATTTCAGAAACTACAGGTTATTTTTATAATTTCCTCAATTTTCCAAATTTTTTATTCATTTTAGTGAGAAAAAAAAAATTCTATAACAACTCAAATACTTGAAAAATAGAGTGACCAGCTGTTTGCAGACCAGGAAAAATCAAAGTGATTTATTTTTGTTGTCTATGAGTCATTTAGGAGGATGTGAGCCCATTCCGTTATGAACGTCATTGGGGCTTTTCTCAGCAGAGTTTCTTTTATACGTGCAAATTACAACAGAGGGATAATTAAACACAACGTAAAAAAATAATTAAATTATATCCATCTCATCACGTTCTTAATAACAAAATTAAGAACGTGTCTTCAACAATAAAAAAATATTATAGTAACGAGTTAATCGTTAATAATGTATTTTTGGAACCTCAAACCCTTTTAGTCCTTGTCATTAATGGCAGTTTTACAAACTTTTTGTCTCATACATCATAGCTGGTAAACATGCTTTTTTAACGAAAATAGAATGCTGCACACACTCTTGCAGCCTTAAGCATGACACCCGCTTTCATCTATGTCTACAGATGAACAGAAATTAAAGGTGCATATTGATTTAAGAGCCATGAAAAATATATTTTTTTGTTTTGTGGAACATTTTCCAGACATGAATAAAGAATTGGGCTTTTTAAATTGCAGTATCAACTCTAATGTTAGAAAGTAGAAAGCTGTTTCAGCCCAGTGATCATCTGAAGAAGCAGCTGACATTGCTGCTGTGAGGACACATTAACCTGCAGAGGAGAAGTACTGTTCATAAAAAATAAAAAAAAAACAGACAGGCAGTGATGAAAACACACGTGACGAGTGGAGCATAGAAGGAGCAGCAGATTGAGAGAAGCATTATCTCGGTTTGCACTGAATACGAATGTGATTGCTGGGCTCTTCCTTCCTCTCGGGGCAGAAACTGTAAATTAGAGTTGAGGGAGACTCCGTACAGCAACTGCATACCAAACGGAGCTGTGACACTAAAACTTCAAAGAAGAGGATTCATGCAAGGCCTCAACATAATAAGTGGACATGAGTTGAAAGGCATAAAATGGCTGACTTGTTCCAGCAGCTCTGGAGATACTGTTTCCACTTGTGAGAATGGTTCAACCAGATAAACATGGAGCTTTGTGAAATATGTAAAAAACAGCAGGCCGAGTGCATTGTGTTATACCTAGATGTTCATCTGTGAAGGAAACGCCTGATTTCAGCAAAATCTGAGTTGTAGGGGAAACTTCCTCGTTTTAATAACCATCTGTAATGTTTAATCTCATCACCATTTACTTTGTTAAAGTGTATTAAATGAATGAATTTCATACATCTTTCCTACCTTACAGAGTTTTCATTCCTTCTCCCGACACTTAAAATCCATTCTGGAATTGACAATTCATGTCCATGAGAAGCTTTAGGTGTTTGTGAGTCCTATTCGTTTACACTAATCAAAATCTGAGTGTAAACACATTGAAATTTAAAGCGCTGTAAAGTTCTTCTTAATAACAGAGCAAGGATTACTTCTCTTCCCCAATCCCTGCTGACCGTGAATAGAGATGTATGTAAACCATGATGTTTGCATTAATAGTCAAAACGAAAATTTTAAGTACCTGAAGCCAAATCTGTTTGTGTTTACATGATGAATAGTCTAAAGTCTCCAACAGAATGAGCTGAGCTACTGGAGTTCTCTAGTCCTGTTTTTAAAATTGCATTTAGCAACAAAATGTAAAGCGAATATTTGTTCTATGTTACACTATCTATAAAATAATAGAATGGCAAAAATAGGGTAATCATTTAAAAATGCAATGCATAATAGAGCTACTTTAAATAAAATGCTTGTTCTGAAGGTTGTAGTAGTGCTGCAAGATTTATGTGACTGTAAAACACCTACATTTTAGCAAAAATACCAAAGGCTACACTAATTTTATCTGGCAGTAAGCCAACTCCTCTCACTGACAAAATCAGTTCAACACCCAGAAGGTTTTAGCAGAAGCAGTGGTTTCAAAATTAGGAAGATGTTGTCCATCAGGCAGTTACCAGAGCTTTTCTTAGAGTCCTGCAAAAAAAATTAAAGATTCAGCTCTTTGGTTCAGGTGAGTTGGAGCACAGAGTAATTTAGAATATGCACCTCTAGTCCTGAAAAACTGGGATTGTTCAACTCTGCATTAGATCACACTATATTAATGTGCTGCACCATGACTGGCTTATAGCGTAAGCATGAGACCAGCATGACCAGTCCTCCTATAAATTTTCAATGACCGCTGGTGTGAACAAGTCCCCACTGAATAGATATTATGTATACTCAAAAACCTCAAAGACTCGCTTTAAATATCTCACCAAGGCCTAACTATCCATGTTTGGTCATCCAGTGCAAAGTCAACCACAGAAATGTTGTATGACTTATTCTAATTCAGCTACAGGCAGGTCAAATGTCCTGAGGAGAAAATAATCTCACTGCTTAAAAGGTCTTGGCTTCAACCTAAACAAACTTACCACTTAGGATGTGATGACAACATGTGATTTTCTCTGGTGACTTACGTTGAAAGCTACAATAATAATCCCCAAATAAGATTGCAAAGACTTCAGATTTGATCCTCTGTTATAAACATGTTTGAGGCTCTTAATTTGAGATTACACAGGAAGTAGTTCTTTAGTTCCCCAGTTGAATGAGATGGATGGCTGACAAAGAGTCCAGGATGAAATGGTAACAACATTTGGTTCTAAGCACATTGAAGAAGCCTTAGTCACGGTTAAATCATGTGCGGTTGAATTTGGCAGCTTGTCATAAAAATAAAATGGTGGCAGAGTGACGAGTGGATACAGATCATTTGTAAACACTATTCATCGGGCAACTGGAAAGTATTGTAGTGCTGGCTGCTAACAATGCTTAAGGAGAGATCTGATTTGGAGCTTCATAAATTTGTATCTTAGCTACCCTAAAGGTCTACTGAACAGTTTTAATAATCTGTGCTTCTCAATCCAAAGTACTTTGATACCATACCAGAATATTCTGTGCAACATTGTATGTATTCTTCTCAATAATCCCACTTTAGAATTAAACTATAACACACTTTATTTAAATAAAACAGTCTTAGATGTATTGTGTCAGAGACTCTGCAATAAACATAATTGCAAGTCACAGGAGCCAAAGAATGATTATCAAAATGAAAGATTTAAAACTCAAAAAGTTGATGATACACATGAAATACCATCTTTAAAAGATGCGTTTTAAGAATGGTTTTGAAAATTCGGAGAGACTCCATTTCTAATGTGATGCAAGAGAAAGTTTCATAGGAGAGGGGCCACTTGATGGCATTCAGATAGGCACATGGTACAGTGAGGTACAGAACATGGGAGAGTGAATATATGCAGAAGATCCAATAAACATGGAGATTTTAGACTATGAAGACATTTAAAAGTAAGAAAAAAAAACATTTAAGTAATAGAAAGAAAGGTGGTAATGTCTGACTAATATCTAATATCTTGTTATGTTCTTGGCAACCCAGCATGGTGAATTGTCTTGTCTCATACATTGACGATACTGTCACATCTACACTCACCATCTATAGATCTGAGTAGTGGGTTTATAAGAACACCCACTGCATCTAAGCTAACGGTTGCTGTGCCCATCATGTGGTACTTCAGAAAACTCTAAGAAATGTGGAAATAGACAGTTTTCGAGGCCCACCGTTTGCCCTTGTTTTACTATTTCCTTCTTTTTTCATGTCTTTTTGTCAATTAAGCAAATTATGATTAAATTTCAAAGCAGCTGGTGATATAATTTTAGAAAAAAATAAGTCTCAGTCAGAAAAAAAAATGCTTCTAATAACACAAATCTCGACCATCATAATTATACTCTTGAGTAAACGTTGAGCCATACTGTACCTAATTTAGATGCACTTTGTGTGAAGTAAAAAAAAACCCAGCTGTCTTTATTATTAACTGCTGTAATCAACCTAAACGGTCGCAACATGTGGAAGACATAAATACTAAGCAGGATGTGGAGAGTAAAAGAGATGAAAGCAGCTGTAACAAGAGTAATCCTCCTCCCTGAACAGTGCAAAGACTGATCGGATGGCTGAGGGAAGAGCAACTCCGAAGGGGAGGGAAGATGGTGAAAGGGTGGAGATAACCATCAGTAATTTCAGCATGCTGGTGGATTTCCATTTGTTCCATGGCTTGACCAATGGTGCGTTGGGATGTTTGCTGTGTGATGCTAAAACACATAGGAGCGGCAGAAGGCGGGGGAATGGAAGCATTCAGGCAACAGCCCACAGTGGGAAAATGATGAGATGCTGCCATTTTGACTGCATTCGGACAATCGGCTCTGCAAACAAAACCATGAGTACATGAAGGCAATTAAAGTCTGATGTTATGACAAGGGACTATGCAAAACACAGCCAACACAATTTTGGTTTTGCAGCCATCGATGAACAACAATTTCAGATATTTTACCAGTGTGAAACCTGTGGGAAGGTCACTCTAGCAGGAATCCCACAAGGAATGAAAGCAGAGGACAGCTCACACGGAAGGAAAGGTGGAAGGAAGCCAATGAGAAATGAAACAAGGAAGAACACAATAAAAAAAAAAGTAAAGAAAGGTAAGTAGAAAAGTCACCAGGAAAGAAGAAAGACCATGTAGGAGAATCAACACAATGAAGTAAGCAAGGAAGCAACAACAGACAGAAACGGATAGGTGGTTGGAAGAACGTATCCTTTGGATGATGGGGCAGCAAATTAAATCTGAAATGTAAATACAAAGTCCTTTGTATGTTGGATAGAAAGACTGTTCCTTAAAATTTTAACCTTTATGGAAGTTCTGTCAATTTTTAACAATAAATTATGCGGTTGTTTTTAAGCACATGTAAAGAGCATATGTGGTAAATGACGTAGTGTACATTAGATCAAATGTGGAAAAATAATAAATTTGGATCAGAAAAGGTTACAAATGTGAAGTGGGTTGTAACGGCTGTCTGCCGTTACAACCCACGGCAGACAGCCATGGGTTGTCTGCCGTGGGCTTGCAGATATCCTTATGTATATCTGCAGGCCTTCACACATGCTCGTCTTCCCACATATACACAAAGTACGAAAGGCACGCACACACACGCATGCAATTCTCTGAACCATGACAGAGAGGTTGGCTTCATCCCTGAAGGCTTTTCATTTACTGCCCGACATAATGCCACATCCCTAAACACACACACACACACGCACTCATTGGCTATTATTTAGGCTGTCAGAGCTTGTGTTGAAAGCTAATGAAGGGCCACCGTTGCCATTTCTCAGTTGGCGGTCTCCATGGTTACAAGGAATTGGTGGGGGCTGAAGGGCCATGGAAGTCTTACAAAAAGAGAATGTGAAGTTGAATAAATGAGGAGGGAACGTTGCGGAATGAAAAATTATTTGTGTTGTCCTTTGATCATAAAAACATTCTTTTGAAATCGTTAAACAGAGGCTGTTTATAACCTGTGTGAAAAGCTAAGCTGGTGTTTGATGGTGTTTTTCTTTACAGGCATTTGATATTTATCCCGGGAGCCAACATAGTAAATATGGGAATCATTAGGCAAGTAGCAAACATTCAGATAACCACAGAAGCAAACGATGCGACTATATAACGATTAATGGCATAGCATTGTCAATAGTATGTCAGTTAACTAAAACATTTGCTCCATATTGCAAATGTTCTGTTTCTAAAATACTTTGCAATATTAGGAAGGAATCATCATTTCTGTCTTGGAGGAATTATGATTTAAAGAGCAACCAAGACCCAAATCAATTACTTTTTGCAAATAAACTTTCTAAACTTGTTCTTGAGGATGTTATGCCTATGTTTTTTGTTGTTGTTTTTTTGTTTTTCTTTACCAATTTTGACACTTTTGTGTAGATTTGTTAAATTCTACAATAGATTATACAGTGGATTATACAGTCTCAGTGCTGGCATGCTTGGGTTGAATTGTGGCTACAGCAGTCAAATTGTCATTTTCGTTACACCAGTACAGCTTGGATGACGTCTACATCACACAGCCCTGCATTTGGGTATAAAACCATCTCACTTAAACACCTGACCCTTTGACATCATGGCTCATGGCATCATGGCAAATGTCTCAGTTGCCAAGTCAGAATTATAAAAATCTAACCTATGTAGAACACAAACCTAGGCCTCCTCAAGAGCCATTAAACGCCTGCCCCCTCTGCAAGGGCAACGATTTGGTCCACTATAAACCCTTGTGTAGAATTCCAAAGGGATGCTTGAATGTTATCCTTTTATAGATGGAGCACACTCTGTGCCCATTTCTTAAATATTAAGGTTACCATCCATCCCAGTCTACCAATCCATAGGTGTTTCCCCTTTCTGAGCTCCAGAGATTGGACCTCAAAGGAAAAGATGTCTTACCTACTAGTCATTTACACACGTCACCTGCACCGAGAATCTGACACTTTTGGCTTTAGCCTGCAGTTAGCTCTTTGTTGAATAAAGTTGGTAAATTAAGGAGAGATTATTTATGCTTATTTTACTACTTGCTTTGCTTTTACTTTGATTAAACGTGTTGTAACAAAAAAAAATGCCAAGCTAAAGTAACAATGATTTAATAAAGGGAAACATTCAAAGAGGTTGAATGCTTTTTATAGGCATTGCAAATACCTGTTGAATTGAAAGAACATAAAACAGAGATCAATTATCCCATGATTGTTTTGTTTTCAAAGTCTTTATCTTTCCCCCATTTTTTATATTTCAGTTATGAATTTGTAACTCAACTCTTTGCCCTTTTTGCTGTGATGTTTCCCTTTTCTTTCCTGCTCTCCTCCACACTGAAGCCATTTAAACCAGAACTCCTCTTCAAGCTCCTCTGCCAGTCACCATTTCTCTCTGATTTGTAATCATGCTCCTCTGATGGACAGTTTGTCCTTTAACTCAAAAACATAATTGCATTTTGAGGGGGGACAGATGACACGGGGGACGCATTAATCACAGCACTAAAGTGATTTCTGAAGGACAGCTGTAGGGTGGTGCTTCCACACAGTGTGTCCAGACCAGAGTGGACGTCTGCTGCGATGAGATGTGGCAGGCCTAATGCTGTGTGCACGTCGCGGCCTAATGAGGAGGCGCTGCAGAGGAGAAGATGAGACGCCTGTCAGAGTCTGTCGAGGTAAAGCTCGTGATGGATGAATACGACTTTTTAACAAAGCAATATGTTATAATTAGGATTATTGAAATTTAACTGAATTACTGCAGGTAAGTCATTACAAATGAGAAAATGACACAGCGAATCAAACATGTTGAAAGTTTCTCAAATATCATTACATCACGCCCACATCTACTCTGCGGTCGATTGTCTCACTTTAACTGGCTCTTTGCTTTTGTTTCAACTGGACACGTGTTGGTTTTCTATAAAACTTGTATTCTGCTTTTTGTTTTTCATGCCGCCCTGATTTTATTAAGTAGTAAAGTTCTGTCTTTTTGTGGGGAATTTTATTCATAATCATCTCAGAATATGACACCCGAGTGATTGTAGGTCAGATTGTACCACTCTGCATCACAGTCCTTGGAAAGGTGCTCACTCTATGCAAGTACCACAGGACTTGTTACCTGGGCTTCTGGTTTTGTTTTCTTTCCATTCTTTGAGAATGCTTTCCTGTGTTGTCCAGATGATAATAAGGTTTATGTACCCCTTAAATAGAAGGATGCATTTGCTGCACAAGCAATGAATTGAGCAGGAGTCTGAAACTCCAGTTCTTGAGTGACGATGTCCCATAACGTTTTGATGCATTCCTAGCCAACGTACCTGGCTAAAATAACTGTCTACTTACTTTGCAGACATTTTCGAGGAGCATTTCAACATCATAGGGCACCAGCTGGAAAGGACTAATATTTGATCTTGAGCAACTGAAAGTTGGAGTTTTCAATATTAATAAACATGAGACAGACCATGAAAACAGCTTTCTGGCAAAATCCAAAAAGCCTGGTGAGGTGAAGACTGAATCAACATTTGAAATACTAGGAAACAGTTTAATTAGCAGACCAAGTCATTTCAATTTGTGGCCTTCATCAAAGTGTGTTTCCTTAATATAAACAGACTTTGGGTTTATATTAAGGAAGTATAATAAAGAACATTTTTTAAATAAACCAATCAGACATTCACACTAAAAGGCTGGCTAACTGTTATTCAGAATGGGAAATCGGTCTAAATCAAATACTTGAATTTACTTTAAAACAGTAAATTACTTAGTAATTGGTCAGTCATTCTTGTATCTTCAGCTTTTTCCAATATACCTTTACTCCCATTTTATCATTACTGCACTTAATGTCAACTTTTCAAATTTTGCAAACCTGCAAGGTTTGAATTGAATAAAGGAAAACTCTTATGAATATCAAGTTTTTTGGAGGAATGGAAGTCTGTTGTCATCTTGGACTCAGTTTAGAAGTACACTGTGTATGAGAAGTCAGTGCTCTTTAACAGAAGCTGGACTGAGTACCAACAACCAAGACTTAAGTATGTTTTTTTGGGGTTTTTTTTTTTTTTTAAATGATGACAAATTTGTCCTTAGGATTACAGAGGGAGAAAATGCTGACTTTAAAATAGAAAGGCATTGGAGGGTGGGAACATTCACTTCCTGAACCAGGTGACATGCAGAGACGTAAAGAGTTGCAAATTGCAGTTTAAACTGAGCTACAAGACATCTGTAATTATGAACTAAAGTCTGCTTAACTTCAACCTGAAGGAAAAAAAGGCAAGTTATATTAAGTAGAGACTTGCAGTTTCAACTGTAAGATTTGGCTCTCATAAACTTGATGGGAATTCACTTTAAAAATCATAAGCACAAGCTAAATTTCTACTTTACATAACATATTTTCTTTTAAATTGGTCCACTTTACCAGGCCTTGTGTCAGTGTTCAGCTGACAAGAGACTGAAGATTTGACAAAAACATTAAGTGATTTTGGTCAGCAGGAGAGCGATAATGTTCCTCGACACACACAGACAGCTTTGAGAGGCCTTCCCCAGGCTAAGTAGCTTTAACCTCCTTTCTCTCATGGGGCCCAGACAAAAGCCCCCAAGGAGGGCTAATAATCACACAATGATCGACCCCTCCTCTCCCTAGTGAGGCTCCAGATTCAGTCCGTCTGTCAATGGCACACACTCATAGAAACTCTAAAAAAAAAAAGCATCCCTTACCATTTCCATTCTATCCACTCAATCTTAGATTTGATTTGACATCATTTTTTTTTTTTTTTTTTTACATTTTATTTGATTGTCTTAGCTTACAATCATGTTTAAACAACCTGATGTGAAGGGTAATTATTCCACTAGAGCCAACAACCACATCGCGCTTACAGTCACAACACAAACAGAATTTTTCAAATCCTCAAGTTAAACTATGCTCAAAATTCATAAGTCTGCACACTGACCTATAGACTTGAGCAAAAATATTTATCTCTTATCACGATACCATTCGCACTGTCCTTCACACCGAACCATTTCTGGAATTACTCTGTCAGCTTTCATCAGACTTACCAGCTCACATCTACTGAATACCATCCAACACTCTTCATACTGAAGGAGTGTGAAGTGTAAGGGTTTACTTGAATTCTCTGCAGTCTGCTTATAATATAACTGTATAACTGTATAATTTTAATTCAGAAGTTACTTTTTCAGAAAGAAAAGCATAAAATACAATTTAACTTAACTTGATAGGGTTTGCCAGAAAGGTGTGGAAAATAAAAACACAAAAATGGCTAATATTGATAAGTGTTTAGGATCCAAAAAGTGATTAAAAGTATTTAGCATTTGACTCTTGCTAATTTTCCTCAGGGTTTAAATTAATTTTTGAGTTTTTTTTTTTTTTTTTCTAAGTCTGTCTTGATTTTGCTCCTTAATTTCATGGGTTACTTGTTCTTCTACTGGTTTCTACATTCACATATAAGTCTCAAGTTAATGGTGTCCAAAGTTTTGCACTAATTTGGGAAAAAAAAAAATTACTAAAAAAATCATTACTCTTCTTCTATTTGGCTTGTAGATCCCATGCACAGGATACTTTAGAAAGGCATAGATTATAATTATTTATTTATTTTTATTTTATTTTTTTTTATCTTTCTCAGCCACATGAAAAATGGTCACTCGTCATTGAACTGGTCAACCAAACATAAAAAGTAAAATGTTTACCATCCAAGTGCCTATGCTGGTGGACCAATTTCAAATTTTAGCATAATCTTTGGGAGTCACACTAAACAAGAAGGAATAAAAGGGTAGACCTCTTTTATTCTGTCTTTTCACTGGTTTATTTTTCTGACTGCCTTCACCATAATGACTCGTAGTGCGACTAAAAAAGGCACCGATATCTCCCTCTGGTTTTTGCAGTGATTAAACTCGATTGTGCCAATTAAAGCTAGTCTTTCTGAGCTAGGTTTATACATTATTTCATTCTTAAAATGTATTTTAAGGTATCATATTGGATTTTAAATTAATGAACAGTTGTGTGGAAATGGTATAATCATGTGTTAAATCTGGGATTTTGAAGCTAATCTCAGTGATCCACTTCATCATTAAAAAACAAAAACCACAAAAAACGGTGGTGATTTTCTGACAGATTTTCTATAAAGGACCAGTCAGACCATACTGTTTCAGCAGCAACAGCATACACTCCCAAATATGTAGAGCAGCTCTTATTTTAAACAACAAAACACTCAGAAATATAGCGCAGTCAATAAAATCAGCCATAGATCTGCACATTATAGGGCGGTTATCACATTTATTGTGCACATGTGTGTGTGAGATGAGACTGTGTGGGTGAAACTCATACTACACATGTGGTGGAGCGTGTAAAAAACAATAGATGATGGATGAAACTCATTGTGTGCATTGTCCTTTACTCTGTGTGTGTGTGTGTGTGTGCGTGTGTGTGCGTGTGTGTGTGTGTGTGTTTGGACTGGGGCTGAACAGCCGGGGGTTGGGACGGTATTAAAGTGGGAGTTACTGGTGTGGAACAGACCACATGCTCCGTCTTGATTGGCTCATTTTCACCCAACAGTGTCATTTTTCCTTCCTATCCCTTATTTTCCTCTTGGAACAATCACGCACTCTTTTCCTCTAATGCTCAGTGAGGACGTAGTTCACATAGAGTTTTAAAGTTAGACAATATTCAGAAAACCTCCCGTAAGCCAAAACAACAATTCATCTTAGCTATTTTTTTTCTTTCACCATCAAGTTCCCAGTGAGATCCACACTGCCACCCACTGGCTTCATTTTGACCACCTATATGGTCTGTCTGGTTTGCACTTGGCTCATCTCCACCTTTGTTTTAAACACCTGCCACAACAGCGCATGTGTCTGTTCAGTGTTACTCCAGTTTTAGCTCCTTAAGTCACAGATAATAATAAAAAAACAACAGACCAATAATGAACAATTGTGCTAAAATGAGAACGAGGGGATAAAAGAATGCGATGCGAGGGGGGCCTGGGGAGAAGGGAGGTGGGGGGGAAGAGCTGGGGGGAGGTGAGGAGACGCTGCAGGATCTGGAGGCAGAGAGATAACAGCTCCCCCTCTCTCTGAGTCGTCATGTGAGCGTCGTGTCGCAGCGAGCATCTGGCTGATAAAGATAGCAGGGACCACTGCAGTAATCTGCTCGGCACACAGCAAACGCAAACACACACACACACACACACACACACACACACACACACACACACACACACACACACACACACACAGAAATCTGTGAAAGACACACTTTATCGATTTACAGATTTATTCAGGTGAGGTGGTCATCTGAACATATAAACTCAGTAAACCAACAACCAGATGGTATTAAAGAAAATAAGCTGTCCAGCTCTGTGTACAGAGACATAAAGCAAACCTTTGGTCTTTACAGGGAAACTGATGCCCACTTATGTTAACAAGACATGTCTGAATTAATCAAAGACCTTATTTTGACTAGAATGAAACTATTGTTTCAAAGGAGGATGTATGAGCATCCCCTACTTATCTGAGGTTTATCATTCTTTTGAGGGAAAGGTGAAAGACGTTTCAAACAAGCCGCCAATCTTTCTGAAGCTGAGGTCCTAACAGGTCCACCTCAAAGCCCATAAATGAGAAAAAAGGACCTCATTTAGCTCCATTGAATCCTAAGCTTTGTGTTAGGACAATCTGAAAATGAATTTTCAGAAGGGTTAAATGAGAATGATTTGCATCTCGTGAACCAGAAGACTTCTTGAACAATAATGACTGATAAGATCAGATTAAAACCGCATAGATATAATGCTAAGCTCACAGCATATCAGCACAAACACGTCTTGCCAATTACCAGGCATGATGGTGGAAGACTTATGGCTTGCTTTGCAGCCACAGCAACAGGACACTTTGTATGCAATACTTTGACTCAGTGACTGCAAAGTATTTTAAAGTCAAATGTGAAACAATTTGTCAGACATCTGAAGCTTTGTCCAGACTGGGGTGAAAACAAAATGATCTCATAAACACCAGCAAATCCACAACAGATATGCTTAAAAAAAAGAAGAAGAAGAAAATAGGGACCCAGTCATAGTGCAAACCTCAACCTAATAGATTGGGACCTCAAGACAGCTGAACAGAAAGAAATGTCTCCATTACATCAATGAGCTGAAGTAGTGTTGGGGAAGGGTGGAAAGAGAGTGAACCAAAGTCCTGATAGAGAGAACTGAGACTAATCAGAGTGATCGCTGGTAAAGGTGGGTCCACCTGGAGCTGGATCATGAAATGGATGCTTGACATTTCTCTGTATCACATCCCAATCTGTAAAAAAAAACCAGCTATGATTTAAATATGGGAATCATTCTTTACCACATCTGAGTAAAGGCAATGCTAAGATTTATTTTCCCATTGTTGCATTTACCAATTACACCACAAGGAAAGATAACATCTAAATAGAGTTTCATTTGGTTCCCAAAAGGGAAAAAGAGAGGTAATTAAATCTGACTCGGATCAATTGAATTCTTTAAAATTCACTCCACCGCAAACAGGAAAATGCATGAATAGGAGGGGCTGTGGAAGTTGGTGAAGGATGACGAGGTGAGCGCTGAGGCAGTAATTATCAACCTCCCACCACAATTGAACTAATTTACCACATTTTTCTGCATGCGTCACTCAACCTTTGCATCCCAAGCTAGCCTGCATCATGTCACCGTTTGTGCATTTAAACGCGCTTGCCTGAACCACAAGTTCATTGAAAGTGAAGACGGGGCTGCAGGACGATGACATGCAGATAATGTCTGGAGTGTCGACGCCTGTCATCGCTCTCTGACCGCCAGCTACAGACGACGCCTCTGATGCATGGCACAGATGTCTCAGTGGGGACAGAATAATGAGGGGACGATAAAGTGGGGCTATGCTGTGATGACAGTTTACACTGATATGACCAGAAAATGGTCACTCTTGAAAAGAAAAAACGAGGTAGAGGAGTTTGTCTGAATTGTTCCAATTTCAGATAAACAGCCTTGGAAGAAGAGTACTAGTAATATTATAAACAGTAGAAGAGCTGGGGATTAAGCTTATTAATTCTGGTACAAATAGGTACAAACTCTTAACCAGTTTTTTGAAAATATGATTTTTATTATATCATATGGCATTCAGGAGAGATCACATGTGTGCAGTATCATCTACGTTATGAGCATTATGTGCATAACTGCCAGAGTATAAGTGTGTAGTAGTTCTATAAATAACTCACTGATATACTATACTGATATATTGCCAATTTACAAGGAAAATATACAAGTAACAGCTTCCTCTCTCATGACATCTAGGAGGCCATTTGTTGCCAAACCATGTAGAGCTCCATGCTGAAATATAGATAAACTATGTGTTTTATTCTGCTGACATAATATGTAATTGAACACATATGCAACCCTCTAAAAGCTTGTATATATCTGATACACTTTAAATTATTTCATGAAGCAGCTTTTTTTTGGTACTTTGTGCTTCTTTTTTTACTTTGTGAAAAAGAAGAAAGAAAAAAAACTAACAGAAGAAACTAACAAATAAGGTAGGAATGATTGGTAACATACCACCAGTGGCTAAAACACTTAAGCTGAGATTTGCTTCTGAACTTCCTATGAGTGCTAAATTAAATGGGACATTGCATTGTCTTCAATAGGTCTAGGAGACACTTGATCACTAATCACACATTGTAAATGACTCAAATTAGCAAAAGATAGACTAAAAAATTATACTCTAGAGATTCTTTAAAGCATAATTTGAGATTTATCCATTATGAGAAAAACATCAAAAAGCGTTTCTGATGTCTTTTTGGGAATTAAGATGGGCATTACATAATGACGATGTTTTAATCTTTAATTATTTATTATTATTATTATTATGATTATTATTATTATTATTATTATTATTATTATTATTATTATTATTATTACCTTATTTATCTTTAATCTTAATTTCAATTGTGGAGATAGACACAAAGTTGAAGATATGATTCACATCTCTAGGAAAGGACGTTTAACTCTTCAGAAAGCAGATGTTTTAAAAATAAAAGTAAATTGTTAAAACTTTACGCTATTTGTAAAAAAATATATATATTTTTAGTTTTATTGTAAGCTATGATTACTGTTACACCTGTAATAATGTCAAATGTGAGGACACAAAATCTGAGCTTTACATTTGCACGTATCCATCAGATCGTTTTTCCTGCCCTCGGTTTTACTGGCATTTTCTTTCTCTGTCTGCATTCTGACTTTTTTTTTTAATTTATGACATACAGATCTAAAATTCAGATTATATTTTCTGTATACCTTTAAATTTTCATTTGACTTGAACTGGTTTGCTCATTAAAATTTATCTAATTGCTGATCAGTTCAAATAAACCACTATTGTCTAGACCCACTTAATTATGCGTGGCCCCCAGGACAGGTGCCTATCTCCCACAGTCGCTGCGTACAGATTAGCCACTATGGATAAAGAATTGATGTGCATGTAACTGAATGTTCTAATTTTGAGATTCTGATTTATTCAGATTTGATGTGCTACTCACGATATGTTATTCCTTAGACTACAGACAAAATAATATTTCTGATATGTACTGCAAAAATGTATTTTCTGGGAGCATCGGTGAATGTAAATCTGTAGAGTTTGCATCACAGACACTGATGCCTTTTCCCACAACCTGCAGAGAACCACCAGTGGAGGTTTAGTTTGTTTTTTGCACAGTAAAACCTGCAGATATGAGTCAGTAAAAGGACGCCTTCAGCTTGATGTGGTGCCAGCAGGGAGATGCATGTGTGAAGCTTTGGAAAATGTCCCAGGCTTGGCTGGTTCCAGTTCTCATGTTCACGCTGTATTACCTCACCAAGCGTGACCTACTCCCACGGTAGAGCCGAGGCCAAAATGACACAGATTTCCACCATCCACACACAGCAAAGAGCAAGGAGACGGCACACAAGGAGGGCAGAGGGCGCCCATGTGTGTATCAGTGTGAAAAAAAACACGAGAAGCAGATTTCTCAATGCAGAACTGGAGTAATGGACAGCACAGGTTCCTGAGGTAAACACTATATAGCAGAAACTGTGTGAAGAGTTTCAAGGAATGAGTTCAAGAACATTGTGTTGTTACTGAGAGATTGGAGCAAGAGAAGGGTAGATGAATTAGAGATCTGTCTACACTGTTGCAATAAAAAAAAGAAGCACTCTAACAAGTATGATCAAGCCTGAAAGAATAAGATTCCAAATACACGTGATTGAAATTAGCTTCCTCTGTTGGATAACTGAGCTATACCTTGGAAACAAGGTGAGTAGCTTGTTCATTTTATTAGAATGCAATGGATCCCTGCCTTTTTGTGGCTCAGTATAATTATAATAATAATAATTCACGTATTTGCACATTTTTCTGTCACGTAGCTGAAGTTATTTGTATATAACTTTGGAAGCGGAAATAAATAGCCGCTATGCTACTTGGCAGGCTATTGGCTGGCATTCGCAAAGCAACCAACTCATGAGTTGCATTTATTTTCCGTGATGCTGATTGTCTGTACTCACCAGAGCAGAAATAAAAAAAAGACTGTCAATGTTAGCTTCTGCAGTAGAGCCAAGATGATTTTCACTGGGGATAAAAATTACACTACATTTGATGGCTGAAGTATAAAAATAGCCAGTGAGGGGTCATAAGAAGTCTCAAGTACTCACAGATTTTAACTATTCAAGGAGGGTTTACCAGAAATTGTGAAAGGTAAAGTGTACGGTAAAAATATTCTGTGACAAAAGACTTTTTTTCATTATTTTTATTATATTTGGACTTTTGACAGCCATCTTGTGAATTTACCATTGAACGGTTTGAATAAATCACAGAAAATGCTGTCTATTTTAGAGGGGAATTTGCATAACTTTGCAACAAACTGTGATCTGAAGCGACTTTGTGTTAGCCTCTGGAAAAATAAGCCTTCACAGCTTTTGTGGCATCAAAGCCAGCTGATGAGCATTCAGCATGAAACATAATGGACTTCTCTTATCGGGATATAAATGTTAAAAGCTTAGTGGGCCCAGCACACAGCCCTCAGGTATATCTTATTTCCTCATAACAGCACAAATGTTTTGCAGTCGACTCTCTCTGTGGGACTTTGCATTAATTTTAAAGGCTGAGGGGAATGTTTAGTAGACTGAATTATGCTGACGGGAATTACATAAAATGGATCTGAGAGGGAGATCAATCAGTGATAGGCATTTACCTCTTCTGCGTGGATGTGGTGTTTATATCCGCTTAGCTTTCCTCAGCATCTGATAGCACCGACGCTTTAATTTGCCGAGCCGGAACGTTCAGGTCACCTTCAGCGCTGAAACACTGGAGTTTTTTCTTCATCTGAGATAATTCCTCTCTGGGGTCGAATGCTTCTGATAGCAGCCAGTCAGAGTTACATGGCAACAATAGATCATTTCTCTCCTCAAAATGTCCACCATTTCTCTGTCACAACTTTAGGACTGCGGCAGTTATGGTCGGCTAAAGGCAATCGAACGATCACCACAGCTCATTGGGAGCTCAGCCATGTGGAACAAAGCAAAAGCTGAAGAAGATAAGGCAGGCCCATTCTGACTGTCAAACACAGAGCAAAGAAGAAAATGTATGCAAAGCTAACTTTTGGTGCCATGCCATCGACTCACATTGCACTGAACAGGAGCCACAGAGCAAGCGGGGAAAAAAATGTTCCCTTTTCACACCAGGCTCATTTAGTGATTTCTATTCAAGAAAATGTAGTAGCAGCGATAATCACAGAAAGTTCAAATTAGCGTTCTACAAATGACTGTTACATCATTCTTCACCGCTTTTTCATCAAGCCACCCAAAAAAGATTAAAAAAGCAACCTTAAAATCCTCAAAAAGATCTGTTCAAATTCACTTCAGCTTCACATTCATTACAGGTCTTTTATGTAACTACATAAAAGTGTAAGAACCATTTGGCATAATCCAAAAGTCTTTTGACAATCTGAAAGACTCAATCCATTAGAAAAACATGAATATATAAATAAAATAAGCAATCAAAGGACAAAGGCAGCACGCTTTACAGCGATATAAAAGTGCAGCTGTGACAGATGCTGCAGGTTGTTAGCATACATTGCTAAAAGGTGATTTGAGTGAGTTTGGTTTAAAGAAAAAAGTTTGAGACCGGTAAAGCTGTCTCCTGTGAAGCTCGTCTAACATCCCGTCTATTTATTTAGGCCTCATTCAGAGGTCTAATTCAGGTTGGCATCATTAACAGTGATGATATCTGGGGAATAATCAGGATTTGTATCTCTGTCAAAGCAGGAGTGCTCTGGAGCAAGCAGGTGTGTGTTAATATAATGCCAATAAGGAAATACACCTGCAAACATCTTTGAGAAGGAACAGTTGCCAAATCTCAATCTGGCAAATGTTAGGATATAAATCTATATTTCATGACGTTTAATATATAAAGACATAATTCTCAAGTGGAAAACATGTTTGCTGCAAATGTTGTAAAGAAAAATCACAAAGTATCTGTTCAGAGAAATATCAAACTACCTAAAACTCATCAGAATAAACTGGTCTCAGCCTGCATGTTAAATGTTCATCTCCATGGCAACACTAAATACATGTCTGGCTTGGAATGGCTGAAGGACAAAGCCTCTTCTATATGAAAAGCACAATCTAGGATTGCAAAGTTGCATCAATGTAAAGCAAAAGATAGAAGCTTCATCTGCTGGTCCATCATTGACCGGTTGAATCAGGATTCATTGTGCTTCATTCCTTATGTTCTCTAAAATTAAAACCACATTCCAGTATTTGTCTTTACACAGATATACAGATAAAAACATGTCTTGGCATGTTTCATCAACCATACCGGCAATTCACCATGACTTTAAAGTTCAAACATCATGTCATACATTTCACAGTTACAGGTTTCAAGGTCATGAGGTCATGAGGTCATGAGCTGCAAAATGAATTTCCATTTCCAAAGTCAAAATCAAAATATCAAAACATAACCATCTTTCAAGTGCGAATACAGGTCAAGAATGCAGACCAAGGTTATATAACAAACATAAAACATGGGCTCCTCTTGAGTCTCTTGCTCAAAAATGTGTTCCTGTGGTGAAGATTTACAAGGCGATTTGTAAAGTGAGAAAAAGGAAATCAGAAGAAACATTGTTCAAATGGTAATTATCTTGAAACCCAAACAGATCAGCACCATACCACTGAACATGGATGCCTAATTCAGTTATTAAACGAGGGGGCAAAGTGAGTTAGGGGAGATTAACTAACACAAACCATGAAAAAATATGACAAAAAATAAAAAATAAATAATTTTCCACCACCACTCTTAAAATAGTGGGAGAAGTTAATCAACTTTCTCACTTGCTCAGGTTCCAGGGATTCTTTGGTTAAAGTATCCCACTCACACAAAAATTGTTGGTGTACAGTGATGTTTTGAACAATGCTCCTGCAAAACTCTTTATTGTCATGATGCAAAATACTAAATAAAGTTGTATATTACCTAAAATATATTACAAAAAATGAAGGACGCTTTATTTTTTTTTCTCAAAGTGGACCAAAGAAGGTAAACCAGAGTAAAAAGCAGGAATGAAACATGGCCAAAAGAAAACAGTAAAACAAGTCAAGTGAATACAAGAGATATATCAAACATGAAAATAAAAATGAGAAGCAGAATGTTGACTTGGAAAAGATGAATGATGTGGTCTAAATGAAATGTCATTCCCAGTAATGGGGAAAAAAGAACCCATGCCAGAAAGCAGGTCACTAAAATAGCAAAAGATGTATTTAAGCAGTGTTGCCTGAAGCACAGTCGCTTGACAGAACTGTTAGCATTAACTTTCAGGAATCAAAATAAATGGAAGCAGGGCAGAAGGGGCGGAAAGGGAGAAAAAGAATAATGCTTTGGGTTTGTGTGCAGCCCGGCTGGGATCGGCACAGTAAAATAGATGCATTCATGCAATCAGGAAAGCAGACACCTTTCCAAACACTCGAGCGTATTTTTCTTTTGTTTCGCATTTGTGACTTCATTAAATTATATAGCAGCCATAAGCAGTTTGTGAGATCTCAGCTTTATTATTTAGTACAACAAAACTGGGAGCAGTTTGTCGTCTTCAGTCGTCACATCAGTAAATTCAGCACCACGGATCAGACGGAGCCTTTGAAACATGCACAATGTACACACAGCCCCTGGCACAAATCAATAGGAGGAGGATGAAATGCACTTCCATTTAATTAAGATAACCAGCACACTCCCTCATAATCTCTCCTCCTCTTCCTCCTCCTCCATCTTTCTCTCCCTCCTAGGCTGCTGCCCGTGTCAATCCCCTCAGGGGGGTGAGCTATGTTGTCGCTCGGAATCTGGATTTAATCGTTTTTCAGATCACCGCCATGTTTTTTTTTCCCTTAAGATTGCTACCAACGCCCCACCCCCCGCCTGAAACGTTGTCTAGGGAGCGCTCTGCTGCTGAAATATGTTTGCTCCAGGGCAATTTGACTATTGGGGTTGACATCTTTGACCAAATAGGTTACAATCACAACCTTGTGGGCCAGCAGAGCAACGCTGCAGAGCACTGGAGTGTTTGTAATAACCAGCAACTGGAAAAGGCTAAGGCACAAAGAAGAGAAAAGCAAGAGTCAAGGACTTAGTGCTCCACTGTAGTGCTATGGCCAGAAATGAGTTCCACTAAACCAAGATTTTAAATCTTGTTGTTTCTGTAACATTTTACCATAAACACTCTGATATTGAATGAGGATTATTTGTGAATAACAAATATGCCTCCAGACGCCACCGTACTGCTGCTCTTATTTGGGATGTACCACAAAGGGTATACACAACAACTTTACAAAAATAGACGTGCAGAAACAGAACACGCCCTCGCCAGACTGGATCTGTGTTTTTATTTCAGTGGAAGAAACTATTTGTGTGGACAGAAATAGTGAGCACAATGTGTTTTTCCAAGTCTGGGACCGTGGTGGCTTTGTTTCAAGCAAAGGAGTACAACAGGCCATATACACTTGAAATTTAGACAAATTGAAATATTTCAGAATACACAAATCCATTTCTTGTCTATCCACAAAAACAGCAATGAATCAGTCTTGAACTGATTCATTGTGAATAAAAATGGGCCTGTGGAGAGCTCACATTTTGCTCCGTCACTCACCCAAGTCCACCTGGGCAACTCTGCAATCATATGCAGCTCAAACTGGGTGTAATCACCACATACCAAAACAGAACTCAAATAAAAACGTTCAGAGTGTAGCAGGTTGTGACTTCCAAACGGCTGGAGGATTGCTGCATCGATCGGCTGCTGCATCAAGTCCGTCCGCTGGCATTTCAACGCTTTACAACAGAATGTGCTTATGCTGTTGTTAATCTCAGGGGGAGTCAGGAGCATTTGTAACATGGGGAGACACATTGGTTAGGGCAGGAGCGGCTAACGCGCTTCTCACAAGACTATCTCTGTTTCTCAAAATCATCTATTTTGAGAATTAGCAAATTCCACATCCGTTTGACTTCTTTCCAGCACAGATGCTTACGCACGACTGCAGTTTAATCATTTATAATGCAGTTGAAGTAACTTTCAGTTAAATATTGTGACGTTAGTGGTTAGTTTAGACTGAATTAGTGTTGCACAAAAAACAAAAAGAGGTTCCATGTGATCACAAACGGACTTTAAAGAATCCACCTTCCAATTGCAAGGCAACCACTGAGCCACAGTTGCCAGATTAATCAAAAGCACTCCACCTGTATCCAAGTTTGGTCTATGTTCAATCATTCAGAGTGGAATCTGCCCGAGGTGAAGTCTAAAAGCATAATTTGACTTTATGCACTAATACTAGTGAGTTGTCAGTCCTGCCATGTTGACATCTGAGTGTGTTTGAGACAATTCCCAGCACTCATCATCTCCCGATTGTCAGCCTCCTCAAGGTTACCACGAACACACCCCTCTATGGTGCAATCAAGCCTGATTAGCTGATTAGCATACTACTTGATGATCTTTTGCTGCACACTCCTACCTGCTCACTTTGCACACATGTAGACACAACACCCACACATGCTACAAATATGAGGGCAAATGTTGATACATTAATTAGAAGGCTTTTATTACACAGAATTGAGCAGATTTTATTTCATTGAAAGATCAGCCTAATTTTTAAGACGTTTCAGTGGGTAGGTGTTGAGGTTAGCAGGTTTAGGGTTAGAATATAAGAGAATGAGCCAAAGAAAGAATTGGGAGTGGTGGAGCCTGAGAACCGCAGCTGGATTCTTCTACATGTCATTTAACCTTCGGTGCTTACAGCCCCACTATGACTATTCACTGCCACCGCAAACAGCCACTGATATAATAAAAACATCAACAAAGACCCTATAAAACCATCAACAGAGTTTTTTTTATAAAATTGTGTGAGCGAACACTCTCTAAGTAACTAAAACAATGATGTATGCATTGCAAGACATACATTCCCATGTTCTTCCTAAAAATATGTTCCATATAATGTATAAAAATCTAACCAACCTAGGATCTTAATGTTTCCCCAATGATCAATGGTATTTAAAATTTCTACTTATTGCTGATCAGATCAAAACACAATTTTGCCATAATTTATTAAATTTTTGTGTCACGGGAAATTGAGTGGCTTCAAGACTCAATATGTCGGTTTTCAAGGTAGTAGTGGTTGTAGTACTATTGAGTGTTTTTTGTTTTTTTTTCTATTCTGGTGTCATAGCGTAGTGTTCTCCATTTTGTCTGAGTCTGTTGTTCTTGTTCTCACTGCTGTTTCTTGGCAAACCGGCTGTGCCAGCAAACACTCTGCGCAGTGTGGTGTCACGGAGCAGCTCGCCAAGACGGGTCAAAGTCACATGACCATGTGTGACTGTCTTTCAGTTTCTAGAGGTCTTCCATATTTAATTCAAACATTTCCATAAATATGGCTTCTTCCATACAGACATCCATTGTTATTTGGCACCAACAGCAGAATACTTGGTGACACAATAAAGAAGTTAGAATTTATAGAAAAATTAACTTTATGTTTGGAAATTATTCCAACCATTCAGAGGTCGGATCTTAAACCACTGTCCAGTTGCAGATTTTAGTATGTCGCTTCGGTTCTGCCCAGTAAACCTGTCCACCTTCCCCCTCTTCAACATCGGTGCTGGGTGACCCCAGTCTGGCTCATTTATCAGCACTCAGTCAAGCGCATAGATCCCAACTGTCCAAGTATTCTTGGACCCCAGTAAGCCACCCAGTCATGATCTCTTTAATAAACGGGTTCACTGAATTCTGCTACTGGGAGATAACTGTCTTAATTGCTGTTTTAAACACATGATCCTTTTTACTTTAATAGTTTGTCATCCTTCCATATTTCTCAGATCCTTTTTCAGGCAAAGGACCAGATTTAGTCAATCCTTATTCAAGCATTTTCACGGTGAGTGTCACAGTGCCCTTCCTGGATCAATTTCTGAAAACCTATTAAGTTTGTCTGTTAGTATTTGGGTATTCTCAGCCATTAAATGACAGAAATGCATTATTAATCTGCAGATCACCACTAACTGCAACAAAAGCAAATCACCTTGGACTCTTCTAGTTGGAAGATAAATCTATTTTATTTTAGAGGTGAGGTAAGGCACTGAATTCACAATTTTAATATGGTTATGATGCTTTTTCAAGCTGTCCCTAGTTTGATGATAAACATGCTGTACACATTTCAAGAAAAATTGCAAAGATCTAGCTACTAAATCATCTTCACATCACTGTGTTTCTGTTAGATTCCCATGAACACTCATGCAGATGGTGTGCTTAAACCAGAGGGAGGCGATAAGACGGCGAGACTCAACTGAGAACGGAGCTAATCAAACTGAGAAGAGACAAAACTGTAACTGATTAAAGAAACTGCTGCAGGTGAAAGAGAGGCAAAGAAAGGATGAGCTAGTTAAGGCGGGAATGAGGAGGGAAAATAGAGAAGACGCAGCAGGGGATGAGAGACACTGCCAGATAAGGGGAAATGAACATTTCAAAAAACAAAAAAAGAATCAAAGAGAAATCTAAAAGTTAATATAGAGAACTTAGTTTGAGCTCATAACAGTAAATTATGACCCTTCTGAAGCAGAGGCTGTTTCTTATCTCATTTTTCCTCTGCCACTAGTACGATGCCATGCAAACAGAGCTAGAATGGAGCCTCCCGTGTGCCGAACAGGCGACAACAGGGATCCTGCGTGTGTGCAATACCTAATAATGGCAACCATCTCGCTGAGGGATTAGACAGCAACAAGGACATATAAGAGCGGAGGTGAGGGAGGGGAGTGGAAATCTCTGGGAGCAGAAATCTTCAGAAGCGAGCACCGGGCTTATGTACGGGGGAAGCCATTTTGGGTGCACAACTAATCACGCGCCGACAGGAAAGAGGTCTAAATGCGTTACAAACACAAGTCACCAGCCTTTGTCCTTTCTAAAACAAAGTCTGCATTTTCCACATTATCCAATACAATGATTTTCATGCAAAAAAGACAAAGGATTGCATCTTTAATATCACCAGATAAGGCATGGAAACATAATGACAAGCCAATCATCTAACAATTCTTCAAGCCATTATCCAATTTGGATTCAGTTATATCTTAAAATTCCATTTTTCATCTTCAGACATTCAGATTTTTTGACAAATTGAGCATTTTTTTTATTTTCTATAAATTTTCAAAGAATGTCTGGACATCAATTAAGATTTTCAAAAAAAAAAAAAGTTGTAGACTTGGATAGCTTGCCATTTCTACAGAGCTAGCTTCAGTTTTTACCTAATTAACCCAAACAAAGATTTCCTCTTATGGAAGTCTTTAATGTCCTTGGTTCAAAGGGTTTAACTCTAAAGTTAAAACCAACTAATCTTTACCGTGAAGCACTGCTGCCAGCTTTTTCCTACTCACTCTCCTGTGCATTATAAAATATTTTATCTAACCTCCTTTAGAACATAATAGTTTGCATGTATTTTAACAATTCCAATGTTTTTAGTGACATTTCCTGAATGCATGTAATCACACAAAAGCATCACTGCAGACCACTATGTATTTACTGAAGTGAAATGTGAATAAAAGCAGGTTTATCTGCAGATTGAGACGGGGGGCAATTCCATTTCTAAGGCTCCAAGCCTTAAATGCACACTATAATGGGAATAAAAGTCTAAAACCTCCAAATATTTCCTGGAAAATTACTAATTAACTACTAACTTCTCTTTTGTAGTTTTTATCGCTCCTGTTTACATGATGTCATAAAAACATAGAAATGCATATCCAGTCATAGAAATGCCTCAAGTAAGCAAGATATTCTGTCAGACAAGTTTCTGATAGAAACAAACCATGAGCATCTCACACATCCTGCAGGACACAGCTGCTGAGTGGACACTTTGGTTTGCAGAAAGCAAAGCTGGAGAGGGTTTTTCTGAAAACCGATCTGCTGTGCGGCCTTCCTGCACACACTTAAAGCCTTTTAACAAATCATGAAACACACTCAAACACACACAGAACACACAAAGCAAGTCTCTTTTCTCCCCCTTTCATTTGCTGCTGGCTTAATTACTCACTTAATACAAGCACCCTCAGTGAGAAAGCATTACAGAACACAGACAAGTAAACACATTAAAACATCTAACACGTTCCACTCAAACACTCACAGAGCAATCGCCGCTTTTCATACTGGTGGAAAAGGAAAGATTTTGAAAAGGCTGTACCTTTGCTTTTAGCTAGAAGAGCAGCAGCAGCAGCAGGAGGAGGAACAGAGTCCACAGCCGAGACGGGCAAGGCAGGGAGGAAGAAGAGGACGGAGTGTAAGTTCATGAGGGTTAATCAGTGAGCAGAGCATCTCTCAAACATTTAAAACATGCAAACACAGCAGGCAATAAGGAATCCTGGAACAAGCTATTACAGCTTGAATGAAAGCATTTGAAAAATATAGTTCTGTACAACTTGGACAGCACAGAATCAACACATGCAGGCACTCTGTTCTGCAATTACGTTTAAATGACATTTACCGTCCATCTTTTGTCAACTTTAAAAAATAATAATAATAATAATAAATAAAAGACAAAAAAACAATAAAAAATGTTCTAATATTTTGTTTTATTACAAGCTGGAATTAAAATGACACTTCAGTGGGAGTTTCTAAATGTCCCTCAGTGATATAATGAAACTAACACTTTTTGGGATCTTCCTTTTAGTCAGCAACCCAAGGCTTTCTTTGCTACTTTTGAACTTGACATATACCCTGTAGGCAGACCTCAACCTCTCCGTTTGGCTTGGTCAAGCCGTAAGAGACCAGGGGCCCAACAAAGCATTCACAGCTGTAGAGCAAACGGGTCTATTGGTTTACCATGAGGAGCACTGAGCTAGATTAAAGGTTAGCTAGTCTGGAACCTATAAGTTATTTCTAATATAATATTTTCATATCATTTCTAATATGATATTTTCATATCATATTAGAAATAACTTAACTGTAAAAATGCTCACTATTTGTGAGCATTTTTACAGATTTTTCAAATGGATCTTGCTGCAGGGAGAATTTTCCCCACTTGTCGTCAGATGCCTACGATTTACGAATAAAGTCATGTTCTGCCTGAAGGATCTCAGATTTGTGACTCACCTTCTGCACTTATTGTCTCTTCGTACAGAAGGATGCACTTTCATAGACAGCACTCACCTCACCAAAACATGCAGTTCCACACCAGAATTAAACACAAAGAATATTTTATGGAGAAGAAGTAAAGAAGGCGTACCTTGTTCTGCCATCATGTGTGCGAGGCCTTCAGAGGAAGAGAAAAGGAAATGAAAGAGAGACAGAGAACACTCTGATTCAATACTCTGCGGTATTGGGACGAAACATGCTTTCAGAAGGGAAAGCATGACGTCCGAACACAATCACTTTCCAAAGCTTCCTGTGTCTGAGCAGGAGGCTTCCTGGGAAAAATTCACACTTTTAAAGAATACTTCAACTGGGAAATCAGAACCAGAACTGACCTGGTAAACCAACTGGTACCTCATATATCTGTAGGGTTTTAGTTTTGGGAGCAAAAACAAGTTTTGAACATTGTTATTGTCTTTGAGATAGAAAATAACTAATATATCATCATACAGCTACAGCTGTTTCTAAAATATAGATGAAGATTATTATCTAGACCTGTACTTGTTTGTCTTCAGGGTGAAAGGTATGTTTCTTAGTTTGAAACTACAGTGACAATGGCAAAGCCTTCTAGAGTCATTAGTACCATTCTGCTTTTGTTCTTGGTTCTTCAGATTTGTTGCGGCTTTACATTGTTTTAAACCCTGGAAAATAATGTCTCAAATCATAAAAAGCCACAGATTACCATGGCATTCAAGATCATGGATGGATGGAAAACTTTGATTGCAACTGCACACAAACATAATTTTGGGTTTAAAAACTACAGAATAAAGAAGCAGCATTTTTCCACAGTAATAACGTGGTAGCACTGAACAACAGAACTGGGACTGGTCTTCAATTTATTTATTTTTATTTTCCAGGAAAGGCTTTGGAACATTTTTAGAAAATAATTTTACAAAAAGCTTTAAAACGTAAGGGATTTAAAAGAAAATGATGTCTATTTTGGGCCAGAAGTTGCTGTTTGATGATGTATCTTTTAATGACAAAAACATTTAAAAACTAGATTTTTTTTTAAATTCCAAAGGAATGAACTGACTTCTCATGAAAACTAAATATCTCTGCAGTCACATTTCCCCTTTTAAGACTGTGATGTAGCTATGAACCCTTAAGCCAAATATCTGTGTTTAAATATTCTTTCTGATTGTTCGTTTCAGGTCCCATTTCAACTCACCTGGTATGGTCTTCCTGACCCCTGCAATGAAAGGAGACAGAGAGAAGAAGCAAAGAAACCAGCATTAGAAACACACTTTGCACTTGCATGATGAATGTCATGCAACTTTTAAAACACTTTACAGTCAATGCAAATGGATGGCAGTTTGCACAATCATTTGCATCTGCTACACAGTCCAGCTTCTCAACCGGAGAGAAAGAAGCAACATTTGATTTATGACATTTGGATAGAAGAAAAAGAAAATGACCCACTGCTGCCAGATTACTCAACTAAAGAAATTATGCATTCATTATAAAGGAAATGTTCCCAGCAAAAGGTTTGATAAAAAGCCATGCACAGTTCAGATGCTGTTGAATTTTCTGTTTTTGAATTTTCTGTTTTTGAACCCAAGAAGATATCAACATTAAATGTTTTATATCAAACATTGAACTTTGGGTGCATGATTAATTGTTATTTAAGCCCAAAGATAGCTTTAAATCACACTGTGTGGACAATTTTGATCACAAAATTGAGTTTTGCTTTGGCTACAGAAGAGTTTCTATTTTATTGAGCTCCTGAGAAGCAACGTAGCTGCAGAATAAAATGAACAGTAATCGACTTGAGATGCATTAAATGTTCAGAGCATGAGCTAATTGGGCATGTTATGGTGTTAATATGTGAACACAAGCAGATGGTGGTTGATTTGGTATGCATTAGATATTAATTCAGTTTCAACTGAGCAGCTCCAACATGGACGAGGTCCAGTCACTTTGGGGAAAAGACATTTGTGATGGAAAACCTACTATTTTTGTTATTTTTATTTTATAAACATATCTCTGTTTGAGATTTACATTTATTGAACACCACACACAAATGTTTCAGAAATAGCCAAGATAATAAACAGAATAATATTGGGATTGCTTTTTGGACATTTTCTCTTTGCTCAAGTGAAAAACCTGAAAACATTTCAGCTCATCTCACATTTTACGTCTTTGTACTGAATGAACCCCAGGCATGCAATGCTTTGAGTTTCAGGTAAAAACAAAAGGTCCTGATTTACACCAAGACAACATTTACTGACCACACTATCAAGCTTTACTGAGTGATGCTTATCTTTAAAATCAGCATTAAAATTATGGACCAACTGTGGACACTACCCAAATTTTCAGAAGACAATCTGAGAAAATTGCATAAAACTTCATTCTGGCTTGAGGTCCTTGCTGAGATTGATGAAAAAACTCCATGCTGTTACTCTACGCTGCCAAATGAAGGAGAGACAACAGAATGACAGTCAACTGAACAGTCACAAATCACGAGTGTGTGTTAGAGAGGATGCACAGATTACACCACAAGAGATTAAAAGTTTGGAAAATGGTACATGTAAAATAAAATTTAAGCTTTTTAACACTTGCTCTTCTTATCTCATGATTTTTCTGGCAATCCGAGATTTAAATTTATGTAATGCAAATCTTGTCATTTTCTCTATAGCAGGGTCTTTCGCTACGACCCAGCACTCGGGCGGATTGTGTCTCTGTGATGAACAGCTGGATTCAGTCCCCTCTCTTTGCTGCCCTGTCATTTTCTTCTCCATCTTGACCTACTTCCTCCGACAATTTCCTCCCCCTGCATTGTGCCGCTTTGTAGCATCAGATTTTGGTGAGACAGCAAGTGAGATAAAGATAGTGACGCCATAAATATTTAATGAAGGTAAGAGCCCGGAGAGCAGTCAAATAGTCGCAGGTATTTCTAACTCGTGCCTCCAGC
The DNA here is from genome assembly GCF_904066995.2 of Poecilia reticulata. Taxonomy (NCBI): domain Eukaryota; kingdom Metazoa; phylum Chordata; class Actinopteri; order Cyprinodontiformes; family Poeciliidae; genus Poecilia; species Poecilia reticulata. The sequence goes on from NC_088851.1 coordinate 20,561,568, forward strand.
TGCACACTGAGAAATGCCTCCTGATTAATTTCACGCAGATCATCTCGCCGCGTCTTAGACAAACTTATTTATTCATCAATGGACATATAATCCAAGTGAATGTGCTTGATTCTCTTTTACCTCTACACCCAAAAGGTGAGGTGAGGATATGTGGGGATTAGAGCTCAGAGTGGATTACCTAAAGGATGATTCATGATGGAATTCAGAAACTGGGGAAGCATAATTATTCAAGAGGTATTTCACCACTGCCGGATTATTAACAATGACATCTGCAGATAAATATACCAATTACTGTGAATGCTCATCACCGTCCCGAGGCTTCAGGATCTCTGATTTCACCAGCAGCCATGTTTCATGTTGATATGAACATATGGACAGCTGGAGGAACAGCAAGGAAGGCCTGCTGAAGCCATCTGGTGTCAATGGGTGTGAAACTGGACAGTTTCAGAGGACAGTTGAGACGGTGAACACTGTAAGTGTTTCACCTTCAGCTTAAACAGTCAGCAATCTGATACCCGTTATTGTGTTTAACTGGCCACAGAAACATTTTGCTGATCAGAGTGGTGTACGGTCGATTAACGCCGATTTAAAGAAGACATACTGTGAACACCACTCTTTATCAGGGGGTTTGTTAAAGACAATCAGTGCCCTAACAGCATTGTGAAGACCAAGGAAGAGAGCAGACGGTTCATGGAGAAAGTTCTGGAGAAGTAAGTTTGAAGCAGCTTTGTATGATGAAACAGCAATGCAAGTTTTGACTGTATCAGAGAACTCTGTTCAATCCATCACTTGAAAAGAGTATGGCACAGCTGCAAACCATGTGTGGCTTGTGTAATAATTAAATATGAAGGGAGCATCTCCCTATCAAATTTGGAAGATATTTGTTTGGACCGCCCACACTTACATTACTTCACCTAGTGCAGTTCTTGTTGTTTTGCAAAACAATTAATTCAACATACCGCAAACTCTCCAGGTTTTCCTGGTCACCAACAACAACACTCCAAAAGAAATAGCTACTCCAAGCATAAACTACAAAGGTAATCGCTAACAGCTGCTAAAAACAGGAAAAGATAATGGCAGTCGTATTGATATCTCATATTGTCTGGCTTGTGTCATGAGGCGACAGAATATTCTGTTTAGCTACGCTAGTCGCTCAATTAGAGTAACTGCAAAATATATAATTGAACTGCAGACGTGTGTAAAGCGTCGTTGCTGGAGAGAAGTTGATTATTTTTCAAAATAAAATTCTCCACAAACTACTGTTAAAAATGAGAACCTTAACAGACCAGTCAAGTCACCATGAGCCACACATGAGAAACAGAGAAGTCGCATGCAAATTTAGAGCCGCACATTAACTACCCCTGCTTTAGCTAATGTGCCAGACTAGCACACATGGGACGTGTCAGTCTGAGCTGTCAATGGCAGTCAGTGGGTTTCTGTTTCAATCCCCACTCCATCCATTTCTGCCCGCAAGACACTTCATGCTCTTTGCCTGCTGGTGGTGGTCAGAGGGCCCCGTGGTCCCGGTCCATAGCAGCCTCACCTCGGTCAGACTGTAACTGGGCAGCTACGTCAACTGTCCAGTAGCTTGTCACCATTAGCATGTGAATGTGTTCACAAATGGGTGAATGACTGAATATAGTGAGAAGAGCTTGGGGGCCCTCTGAATATGAGGAAGCGCTATACGACTACAGGCCATTTACCATTTTAAAAATGTTATTGAGGAAAATTTGTCTAAATTTAAATGTGAGCAGCAGCTCATGCCTGGAAACACACATGTGAAACACAGAGAGGAATTACTAAGGTAAACTTGCAATTAAGACCAAAGGCAGTTATAGAAACTAAATATCTTTCAACTTTATATTTTGGTCTCAATCTTTCAACCAACAATCTAAAGTAGCAATTTAGTAGTGACAAAATTCTCCTAAAAATTAGACCTTTAAAGCAGATTAATCTGATGGGCCATTTCCTTGTTACCATCACACTAGTTAAATATTTCTTACCTAAACTTCATGTAGTTATTTCAAACAGTAATATTCTTATAAATACTCATGCGCCACCTAGATGCAGAGGTCTTTTGAAGTGACATGACTTACACTGCCCACCATGTTTGTGCTGACTTATATCATCTGTTGTATAAAAATGAGTCAGTACCCCCATCATCACATCAGACAGACCTCCAGTCTTCTAAATCTGCCCAGGTCATCCATGATCGGTCTGGTGTGACAACAGGGCTTCATTTGTTGTGGTCTACTGCTTCTCATCATCCTGCAGTGCTTTCTGCTAACCCTGCCAACTCTGGCCTGTGTACAGTATTCTTTTTCTATGACTTTGATTTCCCTGAACTCAACATTTTACTACCTACGCCTTATAGCACACGAGAAATTTATATTTTTAATGTAAAACCGTCCATTAGCAAGGTAAAAGTATCTGAACTAAAAGAGGTAGTCTTCTACTCAAATCAACCCCAATCATCAGAGTTGATCTTAAAAGTATTGTCATACGGTGTGGGCATATTGATGCAGGTTCTGGTATTGCACAAAAGTGAAAATAATGAACTTTTATTATTAACTAATATTTTTTTTATTACAGTTTTGTTCAAATACATACTATATTTAGCCTCTGTCTTGTTTATTTTGACAGAAAACTATTAACTTGTCTTAATATGTTAACTTAAGTTTGTAAAACGTTTACTGAATTTCTTTTAGTTCAGCAAAGCTTTCTTGCTATTTTCAGATAGATCAGACTCAATAACTTGAGGTTGTCCTTGTATCTATGTCAGACCTATTTTGATTTTAAACAATCACTCATTCCAGGACCAGTATAGAAAATGGCAGAATAATCTAACACCCGTAACGCAAATTCTTAACAGAAAAATTTGGATTTATATACTTTTCAACAGCTACAAAGATGAATGGGAAACATCTCTGCATATCTTCATTATTGAAACTGCTGCAAGTTTATATGGAGACATTAAACAATGACAGTTTACTCAAAGAGTCCATTCTTTAAATTCTTAGTTTTTTCATAAGACCTTCAGACTACTTGCTGTATGTGTGTACAAACACAGGCATAAAAAAGACAAATACTCTATGAAGGGCATATACAATTTTGTAAAAGTAAAATCTTAAAAGTGTGAATAGACTTCTCTTGCTTGCATCCGTTATACTGAAAATCAGACGTAGAACCACTGTGCAAAACCAAGGAGGGATTATCTCGAGGGTATTTTGTCTCGTCTTCCATCTGCTTTATGAGTAGTAATAAACTGCAATGACTATTTTGGTCTAAAAAAGTTGTGAGCAGAGATTGATTATGTGGAGAAAAGTGAGACCTGCACAATGAAAGCATCTTTCTGTAACATATTCTGGTGAAAGATGTGATGGGCAATAGGAGGGTTGATGATTGTGGGCATCAGATTAACAATGCTGGCCAGAAAAGGGTAAAACATTATGTCTACATTTCGTCGAAATGAAAGCTGCCAGAATGTTAGCATTTTGCATAATGTATCAGTTTGTTACATCTCCAAACTACTCCACTCACTTCCTCCTTTTTCAGAAAATTAAACACCCACTATAAATCTCCACTGTAGACTAATTCGAGCGGCAGTCTTTGCCATTTCTATAGTTGCCCCGAGTGGAATTTGTGTTATGAATGGATGCCAGCTGCAAGGTCATCACACTTTTGTGGTGTTCTCAGCTGCTTTGTACTTGCTTGGCCATGGAAATGAGTAAAACCATCACCAACTACAAGCTGGAATGCAGTCAAAAAGGAAAGGCAGTAACAAAATAGAAGTTTTTCATTTAAGTTGCTAGAATCTTTAAATCTCTTGACTAATGCTCTGTGAAATGCCTAGGTAAATGAACCCTTCCTGAAGTAAGTTCATTTACCTAGGTCCTGAAGTAAGTCAGTACTTACTTCAGGACCGATTTTATAACGACTAGTTATAAAAGACCACTTTCACACTGCCTACTATATCACAGGTTGTCGCCAACACAGGGCTGTGACCATTTCCCCTGCTTTAAAAGTATCAATTTGGATGTCACAATCAAAATTGTTATCTGGGGTACCTCCAAACATCCTGAGGTATCCAAATAGAGAAATGGTGGTAGACACCATTCCCAGATTTGTTACTTCTTTCCAAAAAATTTGAACTGAGGCCTGAACATTCAGCCAGCTCTCTGAAATGGTATAGCAGGATTGATATCTTCGACATTTCAGAGACTGATTTGCTGCTTTGCCACATGCTATAACAAACTTTTACTGGAAACTACCTGAAAAAAATCCCTCATTCCACATAATCTTCAGTCTCTGGGCATTTATCATGTCTCAGGTAGGAACATGTATTTTTAACATTTGTAAAACTGTGTTTTGCTGACAATCAGTTATCCCACATTACCCCAACAACAGGCACCCCACCAATCTAACTCAGTCAGCCTCATTTAAGCTGTTATTTATCCCTTAACAATAACTAATCTAAATTCTCTCAGGGCTGCTTAGGTTCCCTGCTTCCTGTCACCTATCACCACCTCACAGGAGGCAGCCAGGCAGTCAGACGACGGAACGAGGGAGAGCCAGACATAAATCTGGAGCAGGAACAGGTTCCAACATGGAGACTGTAAATCAAGGTAGGGAAAAGCAGGCCATTATTGTACGAGGGTCAATGGTGCAGCCACTCTGAAGCGGTGCTGAGTCATGCATCATGTTCCAAGGCAGTGGAAAGAAGGTAGTTGTTTAGAGGGACAAAGTACTGAGAGAAAAGATGTGGAGCAATAGACGTAGGAGGGAAGATCCTACAGTCAAAGATGTGCGGAGTATTGTATTCTGTAGGGAAAAAGAAAATAAAAGACAATCCTAGGTGAAAATGGAAGTGCCATGTAGCTAAAGGGAAATAACAAAAACAAAAACTTATTTTTTTATTCAGTTAAATTTTCATTAACAACATTTGGTCAGCTCTGGAAACCAACAGCTGAATATTCATGTTTTCCAGAAGCACCTGAAGATTTGAATCACACTTCTTGCATTTGCATGCACTGCCCTCCCACTGCATTTCAGAGTCAAGGAGCCCTTTTACTCTGCCATAATGAGCCGTCATACTACGCTTATCAAATGTCAGGTGAAACCAGATGCTGTTCCACACGAGGCTATGAAGGTTATGCATTTAAATGTTCAGATTCATATAATAAACAGGCTATTTTGTCGTGTTCTTGTTCTTTTGTTGTTTTCTGAAGTTCTGAGATTTCCAGTCATTGAGTCAGAAAAAAATGTACATTATCAAACAATTATTAAGGTATATTCTTAAAAGTAAAATAAGAAAATATAAGAAGATGTACATTGTATTAAAAAAATAGCACATCTTTCGGGATATTTGAGAAAAACAAGACAATCAAAATGCTGTATTTTCAATAGTAATATATACAGTAAAACCATCAATTGTGGCAGCTTGCTGTTCTGGAGCATAAAGTTAATTCAGCCATCCTTAATGATGGTTTAATTTCATAATTCTATAATTTAAAGATTCCTATAAATGCAAAACAACCCAACAGCATCCAGTAACAAATTTGACCTTACAGTAACGACACCCCAGTGTCTATGCACAGATAAACTCCATGAACTCGAACTCAGACTCCATAGGCCCTGTTGCCACGCTAAATGTTAGAGTTTATTACAGAACAATTAAGGAATGAATGGGTATGGCTTTTTTTGACAGTTTATAAGAGAAAGCCTATAATCTCTAAAAAGCATGTGGCAGCACAGCTTACAACATTGCATCTAAATGAAGCACATGGCTTCTGGAATAATGCCCTTTGAACAGATACCAAATTAGAGACGTCTGGCCTTAAAGCACAGCAACATATATGGAGAAAACCAAACAGCACAAATGCCTCATGACTTGGGCGTGTTTGCAACCACAGGAGCCAGGAAGTCAAAGAGCAAAGCACAAACTCCTCTATAGACCAAAGTATTCCAAAGTCAAATCAGGTGAGATCTGTCCAGCCAGCAAAGCTTGGCTCAAATTAAGTCATCAAACAATCATCCAAAATGGATCGGCTGGAATAGATATCCCAATGTTGCCATGGCCTTGGCAAAGTACAGACCTAAACATGACGGAAATGTTGTGATGAGACCTTCACAAAGCCATCGGATGGAGCAAAGGGTGTATTTTAATTTCTCACTAATATTTACATTTTTGCCTCACACATGTGAGTATGTGTGTTTTTGTGGGTATGTGGTTCCGTTCAAATCAATTTTAAAGCTAGGAAGGCAAGATATATTTTTCTGAGATTTTGATACACTAATATCAAAAAATGGGTGTGATTTCTTTTGCTTGAGGCTTCTGTCAACTTAGTGTTGATCAATGTAAAAAAATATGCCTCTCTTTATGTTACACACATTAAAATACATCAAATTAAGAATATTTGACAAACACTTTTCCTCACAGGGCCAATAAATTGCTATACATGTAATCAGCTGACAAATGTAACAGGAAAAACCCCAATAAGACGGATTCAAAAAATATATTAATTTTTGAATTCCAGATTTGCTAGTAATATGTCTAGAATCTGAGGATTTGGAAACCACCCAAATGAGTTTAAATGTCTTATTTACATTAAGAGAAAGACTTCTCAATGAGAAACAAGGAAGGAAAAAAACAGTAGAACAAATGTATTCAAACAAATCACATCTGATCTGAACTAATTATGGAAAAACTTTCCCATCTAAGTACTATTGATTATCTTATAAGGCTTTAGATTATTGCGTCTCCTCAACAGCTGGAAGCCACTGATTTGGAAACTTGAAGAATGTGTATTGATTGTGAATAATTAAGTCCATGGATAGAGTTTTATTTTTACAGCGGATTAAGAAAAGGTGCCTGAATCTGTTTAATGTGGTGCCTGATTGCAATTTTACTGAATATTCTCAGCACCCGACTCATCCAGCGACAGGAAGTTTCAAAGTAAGGCAGATGAAAGTCTCTGGTATTTGGCCAGCGGGGAGGGGAAATGAGTAAAAGGCTTTGCTTTTAATAGAAATCAATTTTAGCTTGCCAGCTGCAGTGCAGAGCAAGTGAAACACGCAGAAATCTCTGCACAAAGGGATGTGATATAAAAACACCTGCCATCTCGTGATTGGGTGAAGAAAAACGGCTCAGGAGGTTTCATTCTCTCCAGAGGCGCCCTTATCACTGCCTGCAGGACCGATGCCATTAACCTGGGCCTCCCTGGCTAACTGTGCTTTGATTAGCTTTCTGATTTTACAGCACAGCTGATACAATGATACTGGGTGGAAGAGCAGAAACAGGCTACACAGAGAGAAAAAAAAAACCTAGTGATTGAAAAAAATGTTAACTTTAAAGACTTGTGTGCCAACAAGCCTAATCACTTGAACTGATACAAGGAACTTTTATATAAAGCTATAATTAAAATAGGTCTCATTGGTTCTTCAGAACAGGAAGCAACATATTATCATTATTTACCTTACTTTTTTCACCTTGGGTTGTCCCCACCAGAACAGTGCAAATTCATTATTTATGAGAACTGCAGACTCAATGCCACTTTCATAATTTTACTGTTTTACCAGTTTATTCTTACAACACCATTTAAATCCACTGAGTTCTGTTGCAAAGGTTTTGAGAAAAAAGGCCTCTGTTATAGCATTCCAAGAAACATTGACAAACCTGAGGGTAAAATCAATAACTTACAATAAAAGTTAAGATGTTTTATTAAAAAAAACACACACACACAAAGGTTTTCTAATTATTTATAGCTTATTATGTTTACTAAAAGCAGTTGTAAGGTCTGATTAATTATTTGGCAAAAATGAATCGAAGGGGAGCGTGTTTCACCACTGGAGCTTTGAGATGATACAGCAAAAAAAAGAGAAAAAACTGGAGTCTTTTCTTACCTTCATTGCAGAAGCGGCCCTTGTATTTCGTCTGGGAGCAGTCGCAGACCGGTTCTCCGTCTATCACCATGCACGTTCCACCGTTCTCACACGGGTTGACAGTGCACCAACCTTCTGACTCCAGGGGCACCTTAAGGCTTCCCAGGAACAGAGGCTGTGAGCTGCCAAACTTGAGGTCTGTAATTGTTCCCCTGAAGGGTTGCATGGTTCGCACCGTAGGCAGTGTAAGTGCACCGTTGCGGATATCCTGAGGTACTCCACCCAGGAACAAGTCGCTGACTATTTTCATGAACTGACGCTGAGGTTTCACCTCGTCGGCTTTGGCCTGGCCGTCCAGCACCAGTACCGTGCGCAGGTTATACCTGCTCAGCGTGGCGGCGTGCCAGCTGCCGTCGTCCACCCGCCTGTCGGAAACAACCGTGGTCTCAGCGCAGTCAATGCTGAAGCGCAGCTGCAGTCGACCCTCCACCACCCCCAGCTGCAGAAAGTCACAGTATCCCCCATCATCGAAGTACAGCAGCAGTGACTCTGAGGCCTCTGTCTTGAACTGAAAGCTGAGGTCACCGCGGGTGCTGGCGTCCCAGCGGAGGTAGCGTGCCCACTGGCCTGGAGTACCTAAAAATTCCAATCCCAAACAGGAGCTGAGGAATAACTGCAGTCTGATAGAAAAGCCTACAAGATCCATAGCTGCAAAGAGTTAATCCAAGAAAATGTCCAACAGAGAGTCAAAGGGATGGAAATCTTCTAGCTGAATTTCTGGAATCCACGTTTATCCACAATATGTGTTGAGATATATTCATATAGATATTTCTTATAAAAAATATGCTTTTAAAGGGAACAAGGGGATAGAAGGATAACAGTCGTTGGCGTTAACAGTCTTAAGAGTAAGAAATTGTCCAGACGCTGCAAGGCAGTGATCATGCAGAGGAATCCTTTTCTGATTTTTATGCTTTTTTAATCTTCAGAGCATTATTTCTGGTGTAAGGTCCGATCCAATATTCTTCTCTGGTTCTCAGGAAAAGTGGAATTTCCTCCATGTTTTTAGATGTGAAGTGGAGGTATGAGTGGATCCACGGTTTCATCACTGTTAGGAGAAAAAAAGAACAGTGGAAGATCAGCAAAGCATCATCAACATTTCATGTCATTAATATATTCAACATTTATCCTGAAGAAATCTCCCTAAGGCTTCTATTTATAAAGATTTCTGCATGGCCTCTTCCTGAAACAGGTCAGACAACTCAAAAAGTTGAAAGTCTTATTTCAGCTTTTTTCATTTAACACACGAGCAATTTCTTCCCACAATCTTCCCAATCTTGGAAAGCCTTTCAGAATCTCTAAAAGCAAGATTTAAATCCATCGTCCAATATCAAAGATTGCAGGAGGCAGCAGGTCGAGGAGGGAAATCCAGATATTGCATAGCACAGATAGTGACACTCTTCAGCTTCAGTTGGGAAATCCAGAGTTGTTCCCAGGCCAGAAGGGATATGCATAAATAGTCACTACACCAGTTTCTAGGTTAGTGAAAGAAAGATCTGGTTCAGCTCTTTCTTCACTACGACAGTGTCCAGTCCCATCTCGTAACACCATCCTACAATAACTCAACTCCTCCAACTGATCGTGACAGTGACACAAAAGGTGCAATTCTGCATTTCTCATTGAGAAAAACCATAAAAATCACACAAAAATAGTTACACTTGCATTTCTCTGAAAATACCTATATGCAGTCATTATAAGAAACTCAAACTAAAGAGACCTCTTCAGTTCCAGCTTTGCAAGAATTGTTGAAATACACACAGTTGAATACAGTATGAACAAAATTGAAAATGCAACTATGTAAAAAACAAGAGTCCATCAAAATACCAGCTTACTCAGGTAATCCCCAATATTTTATGACTTCTTTCAACTGAATGGTGCGCCTACTGTAAAGTCTTGCTATGAAGCTATGGAGCTCCAAATTTTCTCACTCCTCAACAAATTACATTAATCTACCAGGCATTTATTTCATGACCAAACAGATTACTACTGTTAAACCTCTGTTTCCATGTCAAGTTGAAGCCAGCACTCATTTCAAAACCAACAACCTCATTTTGCATAAAGAAGTAGAGCAGAGGAGCAGGGGAAAAGCTTTTAAACCTGCTGCAACAAACATAAAAAGGGAGTTTGATGCTTTACTCATCTAGTGAAAAATGTTGATTTGATGTCATCACTCGTGCCTGTGAAAGAGCCGCATTCTTCCTCCTCCAGAGGTTGTTTGGAGTTATCGGTCATCTGCTGGGTAAATTAGTCTCATTATTCTCATGGCACAGAATGATTATGACTCAGCCAGGCAGACTGCCTTTATCTGATGACCAGACTGCAGAGAAAGCTTTCTGCTGAATCCAGCTGAATAATAGGATTTGCAGGAAAAACACAACTGCATTCTGAAGCCGAACGGTATAAATGCTGCTTTACATGTTTCAGTATAAGTGCTAGAGATGATTAAGGTAAAACAATTTTCAGATAAATTTCTTTAAAATTTTCTGAAATGTTACTATGTATTTTTATTTTTGTAAAACCTGACTCATGCAAATCATAATATAAGTAGAGATGCTCCAATCAGTTTTTTTTTTTTTTTTTTTTGCTGCCGATAATACCGATGATCCATGAGGCCGATCTCTCCCGATCACCGATTACTCCCGTCGCCTGGAACGCCTGTTAATTTTTCGCTTTGGTATAAATGATACTATGTTATATGGCAAAATGAAAAAAATATCTGGCAATAAATCCACATAATTTAGACACAATATACATATTTTATTTTATTTTTTTAGCTACATGCTGCAGCTTTAAGCAGCCGTTCGGTGTGAGAGCGTAGCGGCGGTCCAAGAGCGAGAGCAGAACCAGCGCATTACACCGTCAGCTCGAAATACTTGAATTCTTTTTCGGGTTATTTGTTTAGTTTTCTGACCGGGATGCTAATCCGGGTGAGTATTGCTAGTTGAGCGCTGCTTTACCTATCTGGCCGCTCCAGGTGTCCTTTTGTTCCTGCATTGAGCCTCGATTTAACCAAACTTCGTCAAGTGCTTGACTTGATATGTTGATGCATTTTGTAGTGCTTCTCCCCCGAGGTAATTTTCCGCGGCAAAACGCAAACGTAACCCATTCACGCTCAGAGCGATATAGTTCCAAACGACAGTATTTGTTGCAGCGCGCTTGCACAGTGTGAAGGAAAGAGGAGATGAGCTGCACACGCACGTTGCGAAGTGAGTTAAATGTGATCGATTTTGGTGATCGACAACAAGAGAGAGTGATCGGCGACCACCGATTTCGCTTTTTCACGGAAATCGGCCGATTATGATTGGTATTTTAATTTTCCTGCACATCTCATTATAAGCTAATGTTTTACATTTTTTATATTGGCCTAAAGATACCGATGAAGTAGAACCCATCTTGGCTGTTTGACATTTCAGACCAAAATCTTTGAATTATTAAGATTACATTTTTGTTTTGTCTTTTTTTTTTTTCTCTTAAAAATATTGCAATGAGACAAAGAACAAAGATTTATGTTTGGGAAATGTTGGCATATGTGATACAAGCATCTTCTGCATCTAAGATGTTATGTTTTATAACCTATGTGCACAGCGTATGTAGGATTTCTAAAATTCAATTGATGTGTCCTCTCTGTACAGCCAGTTGGTAATATTTTCATATAGCCAGGCTTTTTGTCAGACAATATTTTTATTTGGTTGTCTCAGGGTGACATCAAAGTTACCCTTTTTATCCCAAAAGATAAAGTCAAGATTTTGCTAGAAAGGGATAATGTTGTCTAGGGAAAAATGCTTTATTTTGAGCTCAACAGATGGCTAATATTTTAAATATGCATTTTGTTTTCCATTCAGCTTTATCTAATTATTGCAAGACGACAACATATTCTCATAATGAGTTAATAAAAAAAGGCACTCGCAATGTCTAAAGCTGTCCATATGTAAGCTGATCTAAACTTTATTTTTCTCTAGGTTTTGATCTGCTAGGTTAACACTTTGCTTTTTAATCGACTCAACCATTTAAAAAAGCAGCTGAAACCTACTTTTTTGTCAAACCACTCAGGAGTCCTTTAGATGAACAGGGAAAGCCATGCCGGCCCAGAAAAAAAACGGAAGCGCTAAAAACTGAGAAGAAACTGCAGATTAAGCTGATGCTGATAATAACCACTAACCGGGTTAGTCCTGACTCTTCACAGGATCTTATTTATAGGGAAGTAAACACACGAGGGACAACCAGCTGACATTCTGTCTCAGAAACCTGCTCAGCAGAGGAGACAGCTCGGTTTCCTGTTTCAGCATTTCAGAGCTGAGACTTGAAGACATGACAAAAGAGTCACAGTGGAAAATGGGGTGTCGCAAAACCTAAGGATGACGTTTGGTATCCGAGCACAGTGTTACAGATGTATGCTTTCTTCAAACTTGAATGTTAGTGGTTATATTTCAAGCAAAAGGATTGGAGAAAGAAAAATGACACATTTTGCTTCTGATCCATCAAATGACACGATCAATAAAACTCCATCCTGCTTGGTTATTTTTTTATAAAATGTCTGTCTGTCTCTGGTCTGTCAAGGTGAAGACACAAATGAGCCTAAATGTGAACAACTGTGATCTGACCTTCATATGTGATCATGAGATATGGATCATGACAGATGAAGATCCTGGATTCAAGCAACTAAAAGAGCTTCCTCATTAGGGCGGCCATGCTCTGCCTTAAATATAAGATAAGAAGCTTGGAGTGGAGCTGCTACTAATTAATGTTGTGGTTCAAGCATCTGAAGCGACTCCTCCATGAAATCTATCTTTGGAGCTTATTCAGTCACATCCCAGCAGGAGGAGACCTTGTGGCAGACCAAGAACTCTCTGGATGGACTTCTAACCTGAGGAACCACAGCAAGTCTGCTGCCTGAGAGCTGCTGTTCTGCTACGACACATCTGATGGAAATTTAGCAGGCTCGTTCAGAACCAGTTGAAACTACAAGCTATTTCAATAGTCTGATTCAGACTCGGTGGAGCATAAATACATTTAAAATATGACGCTAGAGGAGGAGGGGAAAAGTCCAAACCAGCTCCAGGATGGCCCTGGAGAATGAGGATGTGTTAGTTTCCCTCCTGAACGGGTTCCCACCAGAATATGGTCTCAGACGATTAGACTTTCATAAGACTGATTAACTCACATTGATGGTTTGAAAGCAGCACAGAGACTTTCTGATATGATAGAAATGTTTAACTTTACAAGCGGGAAGCTAGAAATAAAATGAGTCCAACATGGGAACAAAACCAGGATGCTGCAGCTGGGAACAACAATACAGAGCATTAGATAACAACTGAGAGTACTGACTGCACAAGGATTCTTGAGTTCTGGATGCAGGAAATCACAAGAGAAACAAACCAATCTGCAGACCTCTTTTATAATATTTAAGGAGCTCTGCATAAGGCTGAGCAGAACCAGAAGGGCCTCAAACAACTGCAGTAATTAGTCTATTCTCCAAATCAGCCAGCTCTGAGGAATCATGCTTAAAAAAAATCTTTTCACCGTGCAGTTCTGCTGATCAGAGAGTCATTACTGACATTTACCTGAGAAACACCATGTGCAGGTGAGCAGTTACTGCTGGTCACTGAGCACAGCAGTGCAAGACTGCTTTCTTTTTAATTTGTCTTTGTAACAACCTGTACTGCTCAGACAGCAGACGGCTGTAATGGCCATGTTACACAGGTTCAAGTTGGTGAACAGGATTTCACTCCAACACAGATTACCCTGAGAGTTTCTCAGTTTTATCCACAGAGCACATTGCTGAACAGAGCAACCCAAAACTTCTCAGCAGGCGGTCAGAGACGTTCATTTTTGTCTCTATGCATTCACAGGGGAAAAATGCTTATCACCAGCAGTCATTGGGCAAGAGCTTGAGTAAAACCTGGACAGGTTGCTATGGAAACATACTAGAGCAAACAACAATGTGCACACACACATATTCATACCTAATGATGGTTTTGATAGGCCCAACGATCAGTCATATTTGTGGCCTGTGGGAGGAACCCAGAGAATTAAGACCCAGAATTCAAACCCAGGACATTGTTGGTGCAGCCTAGACATGGATTGTGGCTTTTAATTCAATAAAAAATAAATAAAAAAATAAATAAAAACATTTCTGACTCTTGCGTCTGTAGATATTTATCAATCTGTTGAGTAATTTATGACTTCTTCAGGTTAATTCCTTTCAGGCAGAAGAAAGCTCAGCTGAGGGCCACAGGATTTCAAACTCTAACCTCCAAACCACAATTTAATATCTTCTCATATTGCCACCTTAAATCAGGAATAATACATGGATGTTTCATTGGTTTTCAACTGAAAAATAAAATGTCCAAGATTGTTGTTAAAACTGTCTTTACATAACCAACAACTGCCTGTTGTTGAACTTTTTTTTTATTTTTATTTTAGTGTGCATTTAACACTAAACCCTGGTCTGAGAAAGCTTTATAGTAAAGCTTTAAAACAGTGAAAAGTTTCATCTTTGAGAGTTAAAACTAACCCAGACAGCTGTGACAGGTAAAACCTGTCCGACACACTCTCACCTCGTCAGGTTTTAGTGCCACTGCATTCAGACGATATTTGGGTGTTGGATTGTTCCTGTTGGAGCAAAAGGTGAATCCAACACCTGAGGACGTTTAGGTCTCATCAGATTGTGTTCATTAACTACAGAGGATGGGGGTCAGGTTCACCACAGGGACGTGTTTCGTTTCTGGGATAGTTTTCAGTTTTCAGCTAAAAACTTTTTTAAGTTGCCTTTTTCAACTACCTTTTATTGGCCATTGTTTTAATACTTTTCTGGATTATCTAATATTTTGACAAAAATATTATGAATAGAGATCTTTTTTTATCTTTTATGTCTGAAACTGTGCCCTCTTGCTGAACTTCCGCTATATTTCAAAAAGTCCTAATGCGTTTTGTTAAACGTTCCTTTTAGACTTTAACCAAACTGAAATTTGTAGGTGTGCTTTTATTACTGGAACATTAATCCAACACTCAGAGGGATTTTCTCTTCTCCCAATTAGTTCTGAATCTATGCAGCCCCTTTGTTCTATGATTTCCTTTATGCAGAGGATCTGGACCCTCGGCTATTAGAAACGATTGCTTGCTGGAGGTGTGGACTCTGTTGACGATAGAAATTCCTTTGAACAATTTAATTTGACACAGAATCAAATTTTAGCTTAATCAAAAAACTCAGATGTCAAAAAAAAATTGCTGAGGCTCAAAACATTTGGAAGTTGCAGATTATTTCTGAAAAGGGCAGGGAGGGAAAATTAAAATATAAAATCCCAGAGAAAATGGCGCAGAAACACTTTTTTCTTGATTTGCAATCAAGTTTTTCCAGGGCAATACTGATTTCTGGTTTCCTCTGGGCTGCAACAGACTGGTGACCTGTCCAGGGTGACCCCCGCCTCTCGCCCGGAACGTCAGCTGGAGATGGGCACCAGCAACCCTCCCGACCCCACTAAGGGTCAAGGGTGTAAAGAAAATGGATGGATGAATGGTTTCCTTTGGGTTCTGATCTGCCATTTCGCATTTTGAGATATGCAGTTGTTTATTTATTTATTAATTTATTTATTTATTTTCACATTTCTTTGGCCCCTGATAGTTAATTATCTAATTTTATTAAACTCAAAGGAGTTCATTAAAAGGGACATGGCTGATATAAATGGTGGATTTAATTTCAAATCTTTAAAACCAAAAGAAATAATTTCACTTTTCAAGCTTTACTTTTAAAAGGGAAGCTTTCTTAAACTATATCTATCAAGATTTTCAGTCAGATTTGAAAAAAAGATTGTCACCCACTTATTTTTGTATTATGCAATATTGTTTAATCCTAAATGACAATCAAATGTGACTATTTTTATGGTTTTGTCTCCAAAATTAAGATCAGCTTTGTTTAATATAAAGCCATAGCAATTGTGAGATTGTAATTATTATTTTCTTATTATCTTTTGTAGTTCAAAATACAAACATTTGCAAGACCCAACTGTCTGTTGCAGCAGATCACCCCGCAGACACACACACACACACACACACACACACACTCTATGCACTCATGCACATGCAGTGTAAACTCATGTTTACCAAAGCAGACATCATTTTCAGATGGTCTCATTGTGTCCTGTTGCAGTCCGGCGAGCGTCAGGGGTTAAAAGGCTAAACGGCATGGATCATTGTTCTCTCTGAAAGGCTTCTTTTGACGAGGCCCGCAGGGACGAGTCCACATCCACTCAGTGACAAAAGGCTGCAGCACTCTGGATCCTATTAACCGCCTGACGGGTGTGTGTGCGTGCGTGTGTGTGTACATATTTGTGCGTGTGCGTGTGTGTGTGAATTGCAAATAAAAGCACCGGCAGGCCTCTTGTGCTTTAATAGGAGCCACTTGGTGGTATTTTACGGCCGTGATCAAACACTGCAGCGGTGACAAAATGTCCTCCACAGTGATAAGATCTTGGAGAGAACACGCAGCAGTTTGTCATCTCACACTGACGAGGCGCGAGGAGCTCAAATCTCACTGCCGTGGAGTCGATTTTCTGCACCATCATCTGGGCAGGGCATGAGGAGGGGGAGGACGAGGAGAGACAAAACAGAAAGGGAGGGATGCTCCACCTCATCCACTCCCACTCTTCCTCACACCTCAGACACACACCTTCAGCATCCAGCCTCCATTTTAGGCTCACATCTGTCTGTTTGTTCTCGAGGAGGTGGCCTGCATTTTTACCATCCTCCACAGTGATGCACTGGATCATTTAGTCCAGTAGAAAACCTACATGTTGATCCTCTGCGTGAGAAGATGGAACGAAATCTGAAATAAGCCTTTGAATTTTTTTCTGTAGAAAAAACATGCATCAAATGTAAAAGATGAAATCTGCAAAATGTTGCTTTTTCTTGGTGTCTGAGATTTCTAACTGTTTATCCCCAAATAAATCATGAAAACTAATAACACAAATAAAAAACCTGAATGTATGAAACTCTTTAAATTGTAGGATTTACATTGGGTAAGTGGTGGGAGCTGGGGAGGGGAGTGGGCTTGGTCTGACTGTACACTTCAGAGTGCATATTTAGACATTAGAGGTTCTCATACATTACTCATACAACTCACCTCACCCCATACACTCCCAAACTTGAATGTACAAGTTTTGAGCCTCAAACTGCAGCCAATAATCTATTTAGAAGAAGAACGTTGGATGTGAGTAAACACAAATTAATGCATCTTGCCAGCAAAGTTTCTGAATTAAGATTAAAGTCAATCTCACCAGAAGTTAATATAATGTTAATGTGCCTAACTAACATAGGGTTCAAGGGGGTTGGAACAATCTTCTCAGAGTGAGGAGGAGTGAGGCGTTTTTCCAAGCAGAACATCTAACAAGAACACAACAAAATGCAAGAGTATGATACCTAATATCTGCTTATATTTATACCCAGTCGTTTGCATTTTTGGATTTTTTTCATTTGATTTAAATCGGAGCTCTTATCTGAATTTTCTTAACAAATTTGAACTTGTGTAAAGTCAGATAACCGTTTTAATTCTATTTCGATACTTTTATGTTCAAGCATTATAGTGGTTTATTAGAAATAAAAATGGGCACAAAACAACAAAAGAAAACGTTAAACAAAATGTTGTAGAGATTGGAGTTATTGGTTTGTGTTCATGACAAATCAGATTTTTCTTTTCTCTTGTTCAACGAATAAATGAAAAACTCCACTATTTTCAGTCATTCAACCAATCAGGCAATGACATTTGTTTTGATGATTGGCGTTTAGTAAACATTAGATCATGGCTAGGAGCACATGCTTTCATGGATCATTTTGAATTGAATTCATTTTCTGTTGGACACAAAATTTCTATACTGCTTTCAAAGAACCTGCAGTAGATTTTTTTTTATCTGGTATGTGTCATAGTCCACCAGGGCAAAAAATGCTCAAAATTAAAGAAATAAAAAAAAAATCTAAAAAATCTCTACAACTAATTCCACATTCCTGAAAAAAAATCAGACTCTGTTAAAAGGCCTGCTAATTGAATTATTTTCTCATAGGTTTAGAGAAATATATATATATATATATATATATATATATATATATATATATATATATATATATATATTATATAATTTGACATTAATTTTGTGTATGGTTTGAGAGCTTGTTCAAATATTATTTTCATTGGGTTTGACATCTGCTAAAATATCTGCTCCATTAGTAAAACATTTCAGTGCATAAACAAAACTCAAAGCAGAGAGTTGAACCCACTTTCTAAGTTTAATACAAATCAAATAAAGGTAAAGGCCATATGGTTCAATTCATATATTTTGGGGTAACATTGGTGTAACTTTATTTTCTCTTGGACTTCAAACTAGCAGATTTTGCTCTTTAATTGTGTTTTTTGTTGTGTTAGAAAAAATATCTGAACCAGTCAAAATTGGAATTGGCAGATGTGATTTAAAACAGAAGTCGATATCAGCAAGATATGACCAGTGCATCTCGAGAAATTATTGCTCTTATTTTCAAAACAAAATGAACATAGATAAGATTCACTTTCATTTTTATCTTTATCTTCCAAAATCCGATTTTTAAAACATTTTTTTTTTGTTATTTGGTTTTGTATTACTATGTCTGTGCTCATCTAAAGTTCTAAAGGAACTAATCTTCTCACTGGACCAAGAACATGACATTGCATACATTTATTTATTTATTTTTGTTGGTTTTTCATTCGCCTCTTTGTTAAATAATGTGTAATTCTTATGTGTATGTTATGTTTTAGTGTTTTTTTGTTTTTTTTTCACAGCTCTCATTTTAACCAGGACATGATTGTATTTAATCATTTTATATTTGGACAGGTTTATTCTAATTAAATATTGATTGTTTTTCTTTTGTTTGTTTGTTTTGTTTTCAGCTTAGCAGAATGATTGTATCACATTCACTTTTATTTTTTAAAGAAGCATCTGTCGAATGGGGGCTTTACAAGGCTGGGGGTCTGTTTTGGTGAAAGTTTATATCTAGAGGATTATAATGGTCACATTCCCCTAAAAATATAATTTGCTAAAAGTCCAGTAAAATGCTGGGATGGATATAATTTGATAGAATAATTACATAAGAATTAAAAAAATCAAATTTTACTAACCCCCCCGCCCCCCCAAAAAAAAATCTCCCTCCCAAAAATAAAATATCAGTCTGGACGCAAAATCGAATACTGATTAAATGCATCCTACAAAATTGCAAATTATATAATTTGCGTTTTAATGCGTCATTTGTGTAGTTTCCTGTAATGGTGGGTGAAAAAAAAATCAGCTGTTCGTTTAAAGAAAGAACAAAACTAAAACGGTCCTAATTACAGACATGCAAATGTGGAGGGGGAGGGAGTGCGTGGACGTGTGTAAGTGTGCGCGCGTGTGTATGATTGCGATGCAGCGTGGGCACCGTGCTGTTCCCCAGCTCCTCGGCAGGCAGGACACACCTTCTCCGGGCTGCAGCACCCTTCATGGCATTACATCATCACAGACACCTCGAACCCACGCGCACGAGCATGCGTTTACAACATCTGCACGTGCACGGCCTACATGGATAATTGCCCCCACCACAACAATGACCGAACTCTTCTACGAACGACTGTAGGCGCGCAAAAACAATTTTGCACACGCACGAGTTAAATCCACGCACAAATCCACGTTTCTGCTCAACAACCTCCCACCAGCTACAGCAGCTACAGCAGCGGTTTATGCAGCACCACATGGACTTTCTCACAATTTCAATTATTGCAAATAATTAAAATAACAATAATAAAAAAATGCACATACAGTCAGACCAAATGGAGTAAATGGAGAAGAACAGGTTCTGTTTAATTTTATTAAGATAAATCCAGAGTGGGGAACATTTAATGCACCGCAGGGCCGCGCACTTTCCCACACTCAAATCTGAGACACGGGGAAGAAAGAAAAGAGCATTCTCCAAAAATCCTGCGTAGTATCAGTGTGTCCCCGCCCAGAGGAATTAGTGTTACCTTGAGAGCCCTTGGCTTTTTGCGGCTGATTTGTTAGAGCCGTTAATCAGCTGTCAAGCATGGGAAATACAATCTGAAAAGCCTAAATTATCAAAAATAAAAGGGAAAAAAAAACAACACAAAAAAACGCCCATCCTGCTACTCCACCTGACCTTAATTTTAAGACAAGCAGAGTTAAAAGGGAGAAGCAGAAATCTTTTCTTGCTAATTTATTTGATAAAAATCTGATATCTTTAAATCGGATTTTTGTGTTTTATTTTATTTCATTTTTTTTTGGGGGAAGGAATACGATCATTTCAAAATTGATTCATGTATGTAAAAACGTCCCAGTCTCCATCAGGTGAAGGAACGTCTTCAGGCCTTTAGAAAAATAAACAAATAAATAAATAGATTCTGGCACACGGGTCACGCCCATTCTGTAGGCGGTTTGGAAAGAGGGAAGAAAAAAAAATCCCGATTAGGAATTCCCTCTGCAAACATCCATCTATGCATACATAAACGCAAAGGAATCGTTTTTTAATCCTATTAACTCTCTGCAGCTATGAAGAGAAAAAGAAAATCCGCTTTTTTTTTTTTTTTGGTAAATCTGAACGTGAAAACGTTCGGCCTGGAGACGATTTTAGGGATGCAGACAGAAAATTCAAGCCTGTTTTTTATTATTATTATTACTTTTATTATTATTATTATTCCTTGTTTCGTTCATGGGGCGCATTGAAGGCAGGGCCTCGCATTTAGCTGCAATAAAAAATAATAACCAAAACGCCAAACACTCTCCCTACAAATGGGACATCTCGCCCCAATCCGTCGCAGTGGAGGTGACACAGATGAAAGCTGCAGGACTTGAGCTAAAACGTTCATTCAAGATGAATAGAAGTAAAACGGGAAGCTGTCAGCTTAAGAAGGTGCAGCATGAAATGTGTTTCAGGGAAAAGCATTTCAGCGAACCCCTTCTGCAGATGCCATTTGATCCGCCGGGGAGCCCAAATGATCCGGATTCATCAGAATAAAAATATCCCTTAAAATGATGCCCCTGGTTTTGCGTCGGGTAGCGAAGAGGATTGCTCCAATTTTGTTCGACAATTCTGAATCTGAGAGGAGCAAATTTGGGATGTTTTTTTACATTCAGGTTAGTCGTAAAACATCAGGTGTCTAAATTACATCTTCAAATTGTGATTGTGTTAATTTGATCTGCTGGATGTGAGAAAGAAAACGTCAGCTGCGTGTTTTTTCTCTCTCTTTTTTTACCCCCCCCCACCCCCAACAGGAGGGCGATGGAGGAATGCAACGGTCACTGCTGTCCATCTCCGCGCAAACGCAAGGTCATGCACCAAAAAAAAAAGAAAAGCTACTCGAATTACAAGAAAATGTGCATCAATATTTAAAGAGCCCACGGGGAGCGTGCGTGACATTTCAACACGCGACTGCATCCGAGGACAATGCGTGAAAACGATGCGTGCATGGAAACTGGACACTTAGCGCGCATATGATTTATAATTCATCAGCCTAAAACAGGGTGAAGGGAATCCTCCTTTTATCTTTTCAGGTTTTACTCCAGTCTGGCTCCAAACCTATGTTTACAACCACAGGGCCCATTTTAAGGCTTGCCGTGTTTGAGGTATGTTAATGATGAAAACAATAAAATGTATATTTTATATCGTAACCACACGGGCAACGCAGAGGTCTGTAATTCTACTCTTGCCTGTCAAAGTGACATTAGTGGCCAACATGGCAGAAATGTTCTGTTTGAACCCCCAGAAATGTCGCGATTCCTTCAAGGAGACCCACAGACATCCGCCGAGTCCGTGCGCAAAAACCGGAAAAAAGGGGAAAAAAGAAAAAAAAAAACTCTTGTAAAAGTCCTGTGATACCTGTCCACGAGGAGCTGAAACTCGAGCCTTCCCTGCCTCCTCTCCCCTCCTGCTCCTGCTCCTCTAACTCTCATTCTGAAGGTGGACACTAACATGAACAGGTTGAACTTACACAGACGGCGTTACTGACCTCAGATCAGCAGACCAAAAGTATCCACCTGCTAAAATCCAGCTGCCAGTGTACACGGACCCACTTTTTCCCCCTTTTTTTTTTTTTTTTTGCTTGCTTTTACAAAAATATCCAGGATCCAGCAAGAAGCAGCGCCGTCTCCGGGCTGCCTTTATCGCTCCTCGCAGGTGCGTCCAACACGGTGCATCATGCGCACAAAAGCCGCTGTTTGCTCTGTGCCACTCGCGGCGGCTGCGGGCAAGAGGCGCGCTCACGCTGACACGCACGCGCGCGCCAAACAGGGTCCGCCCTCCACTCAGCGCCAGCGCGCGCCCTTTAAAGGCACATGGAGAGTGCGCACAGACACGAAGGCGCGTCTGGATGCTGTGGATTCATTTAGTTTCAGTTTGTTTTTAGGGGGAAAAAATGCTGCTGGAGAAAACCTGCAGTGCACAATGCTCGAATGGGAACATGTGGAACAATATAGGATTGATAATGTAAGACGAATAAATTAATGTAATAACATGGAGCCAATGGAGGAAAAATTCCTATGCTATACAAAGGGATACCCCCAATTAGTTACCCTAACTGGTTTCTATAATTTACTTCAATTTAATATAAGTAATGAAATTCCAACCTAATTTTGTGAGTTGTTGGCATTGCAGTTTATGGTTATAAGCCAGTTCCATGAAATATAAATTTAAGTGTCAACATACCTTTGAGTTTTAAAATGGTCTGCATGAGTTGACATGTTTTTTTTATTTTATTTTAATTTATTCTTTTTTTATAGTTCATATTTAAAGAACCCACAGAGGCTCTTTAATGTGACATAACCTCAGTGCCTTCAAAATAATTTGCATTCCTTGAGCTTTTCCACATTTTTCACTTTACAACTACAGACCTCACTTTATGTAACCCATCACAAAGTAATGGAACCTATGTGGATATAATTTTTATGAGATTGTTTTCCAAGCATAAATCCCAGATTTACAGTGTATTTAGAATCTTGAATTTTTATTTATTCTCAGTCTAAATCCAGCTGTTCTGTGAAGGCCTCAGATGTTTGTTAGAAAACAGCGAACAAACAGCATCATGGAAACAAAGGAACACACTGGATAAATCTGGACTAGCGTTATTGAGAAATTTACAGAAGATCCATCTAATAAAAAGTAAGCCTGGGCCATGATGCAACCACCATTATTTCAGTCGGAATAGCTCAAACCTTACTGCAATGGAGAATCTGAAGCAAGGTTTTAAAATCCAAGTGTTCAGATGGTCTCCAGCCAATATGACTGAAGTACAGCTATTCTGCTTAAAAGTTGAGAAAAGGTTTCTAGATGTGCAGCCCGGGTGGAGGTGTACCTCAAACATTTTGCTGCTGTAATTGCATAGAACAACATGTTGTTCTATGAAATATTGATTTGGGGGGGGTGCTTGTTACGAATGCGCGAGAATGGGGAAAAAGAACTGTTTCTAATTAGTTATCAGAATTCTGACACTACAGAAATTCCTGATTCAGATTTTTTTTTTAACACCATTCTTCTTTGAGTTAGATTATTTTTATTAAGCAGAGTCCAGATTGAATTCCTAACTCTGGACAGATTCCTTACGCTGAACAGATTTCCATATTCCTAAAGATTCCAGATTCAAGAGAGAGCATGACAGATTATCATCTCTGAACAGATTTCTGACCAAAGAAACTTTTTTTTTTGTTTTCTTCTGAAGAAAACTCAATTTCTGGATATTTCTTAAAATTTTCTTGATTCCAAACAGATTCATGGCACTGAACTAAGTCCTGATTCTGTCTCTTTCTGTGAACGCATTTTTAAATCAAAACTCATTACCCTTCATTTTAATTCTAATATTAAGACATTTAAAAGAGGCTCAACTAAACATAAATGGGATTTGTGTCAAATTATACAAGATAAGTTTGCAAAGAAGCAATTTTACTTAGATCTACAAAAAATATAAACAGGATGACTAATAGAGGTGACCAGGAGAATTTCTATTTAATAAAAAAATGAAATAGATTCTCTCCTGCCAATTTATGCAGACA
The DNA here is from genome assembly GCF_904066995.2 of Poecilia reticulata. Taxonomy (NCBI): domain Eukaryota; kingdom Metazoa; phylum Chordata; class Actinopteri; order Cyprinodontiformes; family Poeciliidae; genus Poecilia; species Poecilia reticulata. The sequence continues at coordinate 20,585,552 of NC_088851.1, forward strand.
TGAGTATTGTTCTACAAGAAGGGGATATTGTCATAAATTCAGTTTCCAGAACAACAACCCACATTTTGTCACGCCAACAAAGACAGGCCATGAAAAAAATAAAGGAGAAAAAGGAAGACAAAGAAATACCATCACGTCAAATGAATCACCGTCCGTCACATAAACTGTACCTCGCAGAGGCCAAAGAGCAGTCCAGGCATGAGCACATCATCACATAACCGTCCCCCAATCAGCAATCCAGCATCATCAACAAACAACACCGACAGGCAAACCACTTAAAGATCCAAAACACTAAAACAACACCGAAACCGGCTCAGACTGAAAAGCGACAAGAGAACTGCCTCTTAAAATGATCTAATGATTTACACCCATCACAGGACAGGAATCCCGCAAAAGGAGAAGGAAGAAATTGCCCCCACTAATAAAGCCCCAACTTGAAATGCTAGCAGTAACACCCAACCTCGTTCCCACTACCACCACACACACCATGCATGCAGCACCATTCCATGCAAGAAACCCGTACTGCACCTTACGGCATGCAGCAAACCACATGTCCTAATGTCTACACCTGAGTTTTGAGGAGAGTCAAGGAGCCACATCAGGTTTGTCCCCGCAAAACCCCAGAGGCTACTAAGAGGCAAATTTCAGCAGCATCATCCCCAGAAATTACCCACAACACTGCACAATGGTCCTCACTAGAGACACCACAAGCCCCGTAAAACTGTATGCAACCTCGCCACTGGAAATAATGACAAGAACACCACCTGATTCAATGGACCAACCCTTAAGCCTCCCAAAAAAACTGCCATAAGTAGGACTGGCCCAAGGCCTTAAAAGACATAAACCAGAATTTGATTTGGGGTCTCTCTTCTTGTTTAGAGCATAGCCATCGACTGGTTATGATTTGCTAGGATATATTTATAACAGATTGTAACTACATGAACACAACCATCAGAAAAAGGAAAATTATTCCATGCAATTTTAAAAAGGAAATTTGCAATTCTCTGAAGTCTTGCAACAAATATTAAACAAATCTAAGTTACTTACTGTATCTATGATGGAACTATCAAATACAATTTTGTAGCAGTCTCGTTTCCCGTAAACAAATACAAAAGCATTTGCTCTATGGTCTGTGTTAGGATTCAAACATTTATGAGATGCCTCTGGTAGTTCGGAGGAGTTTAGTTTGCTTACGCTTTGCTGCTTTGCCCGGATGACACAGGTGGCCAAAAACAGAAACTAACCTACTCAAAGTAATTCAATTCATTCCCAATGGTATCATCTAAATACATCAGTTTGCTTCCCCAGATGGAGCCACATTCACCTGACCCCACAGGGACGACAAGGTAATGAGCAATCAAACAACCACAGGGCGAGAACCGAAGCTGCAGCCAGCGATGAGGAAAACATGCCCCACACACACCTGGAGCTTTTTATATACTTTAATCTCTTATAAACACCCCTCATCATTCATCTAATTCCATCTATTATGAACAAACCTCCTTCCTATGAGGTATATTTGATTAATTATACAATTCTCCAGAAGAACTTAGTCATATTATATAAATAAAACCACAGACACAACAGATGATACTGAAATGTCTTGTAGCTTCCCTTCACTCATGCATGTTCATAAACCTTTCCACCCGGCTCCTCTTTCACTTAACACATGTCAAATGCGCACCTGCCATTAGGAGGGATCGAGTTACTTTGAAGCCTGCATAATACAAGCAGCTCAGCTTCAAAACCAATGTGTATCCCACCCTGAGAGGACACCGAGACATCCTGCAGTTCTAGCAACATATCACAAAAATCAGGCTCCGTATAAAGAGGGTAGAGGGATCTCAGTCAATGCACAGTTACTTAAGGTATTGCTTTAACGCCATCTTTTTCAACCACCATCTGCACCATAGCAGCGTCTGGTTTGCTACTGCAAATGCACCCATTAAATTCACCAGGTGAATAGATGTTGGGCATCTTAATGACGCTCAGGCAACAATTCTGAGCAGCACTGCCAGACAGGACATGTTACAAAAAACTAAGAAAATAAAGAAGTGAGAACGAGAGTTGGTTCCAAGTCTATACAGACGAAAAACCAAGAAACTAAACGAAACTTCAGCAGGAACTTCAGACTGAATCAGGATGGTGTTTTTAAATTTAGTGATGCCGATTCTATTAATGCATCAGTACAGAATGAAAATATAAATGCAGTGAATCAATCAACAATATATTTTTACTCTTTTTTTTAAAGTTTTGCCTCAATTGTAATTCACAAAAGAACAGGAAATTTGTCCACTACTGCTTAATGGCTAATTTAAATATGGTCATTGCATTTTGTATTCATTTATGATTGTTTAAAAAAAAAACAAAAAGAGGAAGTGAAAACTCTGACAACACCCATAGCTGAAATCTTTCTCACAATCTTTTTTCAACTTTTATTAAATGTAGTTATCACTCAGTCACATTAAATGACGTAAAAAAAAAAAAAAGGTTACAATATGCATAATGGGGAGGACAAGAGAGCACAACGAATCAGAAATATTAATATTAATGTAATATGTTGGATAAAATCTGAGATATTATTCTGAGCAGCCCATCGTGTGCACACATGATTAAAAAATTCTTTCAACTCCACAGTGCTGCCATGGAAACCTGTTAATGAACGATGTTTATTAAAACTGCAGAATGATGTTCTCTCTATGCCTCTGCAGTCACTGAACCGTCCAACATTTCAGCTTTTAGGAAAACCACAACATTCATTCTAAATTATAAGTGATGTTAGTGTCATTAAGATTTTACTGGTTACACAAACAGCTGGAGAAAGGCACCAGCACCCCTCCCAACCCCGATGGGATAAGGGTGTAAGAAAATGGACGGAAGGACTGACAGATGGATGGTTACAGAAACCACTCTGCATACTTTTACCAGCAGTTTCAGGTTATTCTATGTGGATTGTAGTATTGTTTTAAAAGTTTAGAAGCACAAACGTATTCATCATTTTCTTGAAACTTTCTTCTTTCATGTTGTTTTTCACTTCAGGACTTTTTTTTTGTTACAGCTTCCATCCTGCAAATCTTTGCACTTTCTAACAAAAGACAGTGATATTGAACACTGGGTGTCTGTAGAGTTTGAGGGTCTTCCCTGAACCTCTTTTTACATTTCAGCGCCTAAAGACTTTCAAATTAAACCATGCCTTCCTTTGAACTTCATCTTTTGCTGTTCTGACAGTTTTCTGGTGTCTGTTTCTGCAACATTAGGCCTATTTTACATTTCAGAAAACTGCTGGCTGCCAGCTAGGTGGAGGCATGTAGCACAGCCTTTGTGAAAGTTTTGCACTGGTTTAGTTATGCAAAGCATTAATCCATCTGGCTCATTCTGATGGGTAAGGAATAGGTTTAATAGAAAAACAAAGAATTTATTTGGTCTTAAATAAGTTAACCTTTATGTTTTCTAAAGTCCTCTGACTGGTCATAAGCCTCATCAATAAGCTTGGACCTGCTGAGGTCCAAACATCGTATCCAGAGAGGTGGAAAAGTTAGTTTTTGGAACAGCAAAATGAGAAACAATCGAAGCACGTAGATTCACACAAAGATAAACAAATGAAGGTAACATGCTGTACAACATTGAGTCATTTATAACTGTAATGTGCAACTGAGTGTCTTCAGAAAATGCGCATGTTGTGTTTGAGCAATAAAAATACAGCAGGCTGTGTGTTTTAAATGTCTTGCATGACTGTATGTATGCAACCTTAAATGTAGTAAAAACCAGACAGATTTATCTACAAAATGCTCACCTGGCTGGAGAGCAGCAGCGGCGTTAGCTGCGTCTGAGTCGGTGTTCACCGAGGGGCTCCGTCGGCTCCGAAGCGGCTAACGAGGCTTTCCATTCTCTCCAAAGTAAAAACTTTTCTCTGCAGTATCATTGTGCTTTAGAAAAGGACTGAGCTGACCGATGAAAGGTGACTCCCCAACATGTTTACCTGCAGACTTTCCCCTTCAATACAAATCAAGTAAGATAGTTTCTAAAGATCTACAAACCTCTTTAACTTTAGGTTTCAAAGATACTTTCATGGAATGGTGTAAAGTTAGATATTACATCTTTTAAGACTCACTTCCCCTAGACATTTGTTTCAGCTACTTGTCACACCTGTTCACTTTTCAACTTCATTAAAGTAGATGATTTGATTATTTAGCAGTGATACTCATATGCAGGAATCACTGAGATCAGAGAGAGGATGAAGTTGAACAGTTGATTGAAAACACAGATTGAAAATGTAGACAATGGGTTCCAGGGGCTCCATCAGCACACTTAACAGAATCGTAAAGGATTTTGACGTCTAGACTATGGTAGGCATATTGCAGATGAGGTTTGAGATAGCTTCAGGTTTCAATTATATTCTTTCTTCAGTGTGACAGAGCAGAGCATCAGCCCCACTGCTACAGATGAAACCCTGATCCTGAGCCCAATGATTGTCATTGTTTTTAAAGGAAATGCTTTCTAATAGTCTTTAACTGTTAGCTGCACTGTGTTATGGTCCTTTATAGAGCAGGGAAGATGAAGCGAAGGTGGTTTATGGTGTGTAAAAATTGACTTGCTTTCTTCCTCCTCTATGACTTCAGCAGCAAAGCTCTGAACCTTCAGTCAGCATTTCAAAACAAAGCCTTTGACCAAATAATGCTTCCACACAAAGCTAAAAAGTAAGCAAAGAGCTGTGAAAGAATGTCGTCTCCAAATTTCCAGGTTGGGATATATCTGCATATCTGTAAAAGCTTTTTTTCAAATTTAATTTGATTTTAGAAATGAATTTTAAAAAATGAAATCTCTCTATAATGCAGATTTATTGCATATTATTTGCTTTATATGTTTCGGCCTTGTTCCCAGTCAACCATATGAATGTTCGGTACAGAGCTCTACAAAAACTTCAAGTATCAGTTAACATGACTGTCAATATGGACATAATGACTTAAAATGTTTATTCAAACAGGAGAGTAAGCATTGAAATGGGTTCTAACTCCAACACGGTATTTTCCCAAACCAATCTAAATTCCTAATCTAATCCAAGCTCAGAGCTTAAAGTGACGCAGAGCCTCTTGACGTGATGTACGATGACCCTGAAGCAATGAATCGTGGGTAGAAATCCTTCTACAGGAGTGTAAACATCACTGAGTTTCATGACATTAAAACATCACAAGATAGAGGCGGATACATTAAGGATGGGACAAGCACCGATAACTCCTGCTAGGAACAATATGCGTGATGTGGGAATCATTTTTATTCTGAAGCATTATCATAACCTGTAGTGATCCCCTCTTCCAAGGCAGACCGTCAGTTATCCCTCAAAGCCGTTTCTCTTGTCATCTTCAGAGAAACGATGAAACCTGGATGTTGCATAATTTCTGCAGAAAAATTTATCAATAACTCTGAATGAAACAACCCCTGAAGGCTAAGGGTATGTGTTCAATTAGAGAAGAAAAAAAATCAAAAGAGACAAAATGATGGCAGCGCTGTTTGTATACATCCAACACAATGTAGAATGTTTTTGTCTGAGTCCCGTAATAGGCCTGACAGGCTGTGCTGTGTTTTACATAACTCATGAATAAAAATAAGCCACCAGCAAAACTCACGGAGTGATTGATGGGATTGAGTCCTCAGTCTAAAGGCTGCCATTCTGTGAAAGTTTCAAATTCATTCAATCTATTGCAGTGAAATGTCTTCATACGGACGATCGGTGCTCTTGTGATGCGTCCGCAGCCACAAACTGAGCCGTGATATGGAGCGGGAGCTCCGAGGCCATCTTTGGGAGGATGATGGTGTCTTTGTCGTCCCTCTGAGAGGCATATATTTTACGTCAGGGAATGGAGCTGTGAGCGACAGAGATGGGGATGAAGATAAGGTGAAATAAACAGAGAGAAAGTGAGTCCTCTGGGCTTTTACTGCCCTCTAACAGCATATATCCCGAGGGCACAAGGACAGGGAGTGGTTGCCACTAAAAAGCTATTGATCACATCACTGTGTTATCTCCTCCGCTTCAGAGTGCATAAGTCACGTCTTCCTGCAGGGTGGGTACGTGTGTTACGATGAGCCTCTGCTGTCTGCGTGAGCGGTGGCTGGAACATATATTGACAGGAGCAGCTTGACATGCCAATGACCTGCAGTGTCAGTTTATTGAGCTGCTCCATAATGCAGAGTGATTACACGGGAGTGTTAATTCACTCCAATACCAACAGTCCACCATAAGACAACGACACAAGAATGACCTCAGACGCAGAGCCCCTGCAGGGATTTTCCTTTAATTCTGCTACTGACAATCCATTGGTATGTTGGGAAGATGAAGAGGCTCCACAAGTGGGAGTTTCTTTGCAACAGCACCTGCACCATTCAGTGCCCACGGTAATTGAATAAGGAGAGGCCAAGCCGGAAGGCAAAACTTTGAATTTACCCATTGATCTACGTCTTATTTCTCTGTGAGAGTCAAAGCCTCAGAGTGTATGAATTTAAATCAATAAGTTGTGAGAACAAGAGGGTAAAATAAGCTCCTTCTATAAAATGTCAACACTCAACCTTACCAGTCTCAGAGGTCTTGCTGAGTATTACCAAAGGTGCAAGGATCAATATTCTGGGGGTAATCAAAAGCAAAATTCTGGATCAAAACAGTGTATAAAATAAAAGGACATAAAACAACAACAACAAAAAAAACCATCCATCTATGAAGGAGTGGATACCAGTGATGACCTTGTAAACTAAATGGCATATGAATAAAAATTGTTAACTTTGTAGGAATTTTCAGGCTAAAAATAACATTCAATCTTTGGCCAATACGATCTCATTGGCTTTCTGCTTTTATCTTTTACCGAAAGAAACTCTTTATTACATTTCGGTAAAAATGGTTTTAAATTGTTGAGTGACGATGTATATACTTACAAGCAGTTGGCAAGTGATACTCAAAGAAAATAGTCAAAATCAAGCTAACCTAATAGACCTGAAACCAGTCAGATACATGTAACATATTTTAGTATCGACTGTCTCATTGTCAGCAGAGATGGACTTTAAGAGGAGGAGGAAAGAACAGAGAACAAAGAGTTTCACATTCAGAGGTGGATCGTTTTTTTTTTCTTTGTTGTATCTCTCCATCAGGCTCTGTAACAAAGACTGGCATCTCACGGTATTGATTAAAATGTGTCGGTTGTTCGGGGAAGGTATAGAGAATGTATCTTAGAGGTCACAGGAATGAACACCTTCATGACCAAACCCGAGGTTTTTAAAGAGGTGCATTTTGGTTGAGTTTTTATTAAATAAATACTGACATTGTGACAAATACGTGTTCATGATGGAGTTGCTAAGGCAGTGGCCCCTTCAGAAACACTGCCTCTATAGTTCTTCTTGGAGTTAATTAGTTAATGATATGGTTTCACTTTTAATTTAAGTCATCTGCCACCTCAAGTAATGGCTGTCTGATATGATTTATTGTTTGATTGTTGTTGCTTCTACTTTGTATTTTTCACACTCTTTGAGATCCCAGCTGTCCTTCGTCCCTTCTTTACTCTTGTTTCTTTGCTGTTTTGTCTGGCATGATTCTGTGTTTAATGATAATTGTAGCTCCTCTGCTGTTGGTCGTCTTTATTTCTTGAAGGTTGTATCTTTGTTTCCATTTTTATTTCCCTGATAGTTTTTTTTTTTTTTTACTTTTCAGTTCTTTCCACTTTGCTTGTTCACCACAAGTTCCTTGGTATCGAGTTTTCTTGCCCTTTAGTTGGGCAGGAAGATCATCATTCCTTCAGTTAACCTGCTTTGCTTATGGGTTACAGCCGATTGGAGTATTTATATAAAAATTTTTATCTCCCAGGAGCTGATGGATCCCACAGTACCTATGTATATAATTTTATGCTAAATGTAACTATAAGGAAAAGAGTTGAAATTCAAAAAAATGTCCAGAAGCAATGGCGCCTCCTAGAGTCGCAATTATACAGAGGTTGCAGAATTAATAGCCTTTTAATGAACATGTAAATATGGTTAATTTCCAGGTTCTCTTTATAAGAGATTTAATTATCATTTAAAAAATGAAAAGTAAATCTAATGAGCTTTTCAAGTTTCCAGCCTTCTGCCTTAAATTTGAATCGCCTTGTTGCTGAAAATGTGCTATATAAATAAAATGACCTTACCTTACTCTGACTATATTTTAATGCAATGTGGATTTTAATCAAATAATCTAGTTAGTATAGGGATGTGGATAAACAGGTAAAGAAAATCTATTTATATCCAGTCTTTTAGCTCTGGGTGGACTTAGCCTATTATTTTTCAAACCCATGCTGACTATTGGTTCATTTATTTAGTCTGCTACACAATGCTTAGCAAAGGTCCAACCATGGTTTTCAGCTATTTTTAATATCCAGAAACACACTTTGTGAGTGGCAAAAGTCAAATCAACAGTATATTAAACTTTTATCCATAGGACTTCAGCCAAATTTAACCGTTCGTACACAAACACTGATGACAGAGAGTTACCATGCCAGCTGCTGGCCTGAGGATGACTGTTTTCATATCTGCTGGAGCGTCCTGCAGGCTGCTTCAGACGAAGCCTGCTGGCAATCTGAGAGTGGCCCACATGGTAATAAACACATGCTTACCCACACACAAACAGGCTGACACACACTTCAGTCGCTACAGTTTGTGAGCTTGTGTGTTCGCCAACTGTCAGCTGTGAAATTAGATCAGCCACCCTCTACAGATGTGACGGCTAACAGGAAATGCAGTGAGGCACTGAGACAGAAGCTCTGTCACACTGGGATGAAATGTGTAGGAATCCCTATTTGTTACCCAACTGATTTTTGGACTGCAATTTTCATAAAATTTTCGTAGTTTAGAAATCCTTGACAAGAGACGAAAGGAAGAGTGTACAGCCAAAGAACTACCTAACAGGTGGTGAATGTCTTTGTGACAATAAAAGGTGACCAAGTGACATTTTTTTTAGCTCTGAAAAAAATTGTAGCCTCTGTTCCTAGAAAGAACAAACAGATCAGGAGGGTGGTACATATTCTAACTTACAAGGGGAGTACCATGGAAACAAAGGAGAAGCAGCACAGGCAATCTATTAAATGAAAAGAAAGTCGTCACATTCAGGGTGATAAGAGAGCATAACGGGAATAGTGTACCCTACAAACTCCGCTGTGAGACAATAACAAATATGTTTTAACTTCAGCATAAAAAATCATCCAGGAGTCTGGAGTTTCAGAAAGTTTTGTTCATAATACCAACAATGAGTGCAAGAGTTCAGGGAACCTTTCAGCGACTGCTGTACTGGTACGTCATCATGGAAATAAGGAGAGAGTTTTGGGTAATTGGTGAAAGAATAAACTCATAACTACAAGTTGAAATGAGATTCTGCAAGGAGGCAAGACTCATTCTTCAGGATATGGGGCAATGAGATGAGAGTAGTCTGATTTTATGCTTTAAAATGAGCAAGTTCAGGTGGTTCAGGTGGATGTCTGAATCCCTCCTTAGGGAGGGATTTCATACATGGTAAAAGGGCAAACCCAGCATTTACTGTAGAGATTTTATCTCATCACTAGCTTTAGAAAGCCAAGATGAGCTGGAGGAGGTAGCTGGGGACCTCTACTGAAGCTACTTACTCTATGACTGGATCAAAGATGACAGTCCAAGATGGATGGATGACTTTAAATGTTTACGTTTCTAACTTTTGGTGCCTTTAGGCCTTGATCAGTGCTGACAAATCTCTGCAGATCATATTTACGTGATTATTCCTTTTTGAGCTCAAAATTCAGACAAGAGTATAAAGGTGAAGCCTTCAGCATAAAGTTTGCATCCACTGGTGAATCCGTCATTACTGGACTCAAAATTAGTGTGAGACCAAAAGAGCAATTCATTTAAAGTAGATACATATAGATTTATTTTAAAATAGGGTTTAATTAGTAAAACTTTGGGTGCTTCTAAAAGCTTGAACATGTTTTCTGTGAAGGCTTTCTTACTGGTTTTACATGACAATCAAATGCACAGTCAATTTTAAGAATAAAAAAAAGAACATTATTTAGTATTGTGTTCTTGAGCTTTCGAGTAAGACATCAAAGATATGTTTGCAATGTATTTTTTGGCTAGGGAAATTAAAAATTAAATAAGAAGTTAATCATTTACCTCAGATGCAGCAGTTTGATGCCTCTCCTCCCATTTGAATGCTAATTCTTGTAGCTGTGTCTCATAGCAGCCAAGGCTGTTCTCTGCAGTGAAGATGTGAATCAGATAAATCAAGTGAATGATTATGATAATAACCATTATTTCATTTCTCCAGATCTAAAATTTTCCCAACTATTAACCACTTTTTTAGTTTGACCAGCAATTGTATTTGCTTATCCAAGATCAGGTTAAAGTAGTTCAAGAGGGAAACCAAACAGCCCTCCTCATCTCAAACTGGGAGGTCCCAATGTATTGCTAGGCCAGAATGCAAATATATTATCTCAAGCAGGTTCCGGGTCTTTCCTGGAGTCTCTTCACAGAAGGAAGTACCCAACAATCCTCCTAAAGGAGGTTCCCAGATTTTAAACCACCTCAACTGAGGACCAGCAACTCTACTCTGATCACCCTTCCAGTACATGAAAATCCCCTCGAAGGCTGACATCCACCATTCTCTGCAGAGTTTTAATTTTAGGTATTTGTGTCTGGGATCTTGTTCTTTCAATCTTCCTTAAAGTCCCATGGCTATAGAAGTGGGTCAGAATGTACACAGACTGATGCATCGGATCCCATAAGCTGCCTACCCACCTTGCACTCCCTCCTACAATCACTCAAACAATAGATCAAGCTACTTGAACTCCTTTGCCTTAGGCATAGCTCGACCCCAGCAGGGAGGGGCCAGTCCATCAACCATTGTCTCAGACTTTGAGGAGCTGACTCTATAAACTGCAGACTACAAAAAAGCTGAAATAGTGGAAAGAAATTGCATGCGTGTTCCTCTGCAGAGCAGAATATCTATCGATCCATTATGTTGAGAAGCAGTGTCTCTACTCCGAGTCCTTTCTAAATGACCAAGCATCTCACCATATATCTAAGGGAGAGCCCAGACACCCTGTGAAGGAAACTAATATTGGCCACTTGTTCCTACTAATATTTCAGTGACTCCTTAAAGCTCTTGACCAGAGATAAGGGTAAGGATATAGACCAGTTGGTAAATCAAGAGCTTTCTCTTCACCATGAGCATCTCTGCCTGTTGATCTCTGCCTACTTTAGCTTTGTTTTAGAAGAGCATGAAAGTAAGCAAGCTTAACCACTATAAAGAACATTCATGAATAGCTTAATAAACCTCATGGACAACATATTACCTTGGGAGACTTTGCTGAGGTCTGTAATACAGAGTTAGTCTCAAAAGTTACATTCTCAAAAGCCTTTTCAAACTTTATGGTGCAAAAATAAAACCTTTTATTACCAGTATGAGGAGTTGTTAACCAGTTCTCTGGGCTGGGAGGCATTTTATTCGGATCATCACACAGTAGAAATGGTTGGTCAGAACAGCATCTATTTTAGATGAAATGAAGCAAGTAAGAAACACATAATATAGCCTCTTCTCAGAAACGAGTTTCAAATCCAAAGTTTGTGGTAGCATGAGATACCAGTATGCTTGGCAGCGCTAAACATACTGCCTTAGGGACCAAATCTTTGTGTAGACGATTGTCTCATACTATTGGTTTCCACGAGACATGTTTGTGAGGAGAATGGGACAAAAAGCACATCTAGACTTCTCAATGCTGGAATGAGCTGAAATGATTATCTGGAATAAATCCAAACAGCTTTCCTGAGAGGTAGAAATAGTCATAATGATTAATTGTACTGTAAATCTGAAATCAAACTGAATCGCATCCATCACGTTGGAGGTGGAGAGCAGCAAAAGGCATATTGGATTTTTAATCAGAAGAAAATGTCAACCTCAGTCTAAATAAGAAGACATTACGACAGCAGGCCCGAGTGAGTGAACTCACTGTCAGGAGAATAAAAAGGCAGGACAGAAGGAGGGATGTATTGGAGAATTGAAACACTTACTGTTTACTTACCTCAACGGCCACTGTGTTGTGAACAGCGTGGGCCAATTCCCAGTGACACCTCATTTATTACGCTGAACACACTGGAACAGAGGTGCAATGACACTGCTGCCACCCACACTGAACAGAAGGGCAGCAGCATGTTTCTTCAACTCAAATGACAAAACCAGATTCACCTAACCTAACTCGGGGTCTAGGATTAGGGCTCAAACATTGTTTTGTACGGTAGCCTTTGGCTCAGTGGACTTCAGCTTATGACATCTTTGTTTCCAGAAAAAGCTGATGGAAAAAAAAAATGCTGAAAATGATGATGAATTTGACATCATCATCCACTTGATATTGGTTGGGTTTCATTCCAGAGATGATGTCCTCTAAAAAGATGTGGCTGATTGATGTAGACTGAGCCCTTTGTCTACTCTGAATGCAAGAAGTGAGCCACTATGAAATTGGATGGTTCAGATATATCTGAAGTTATAATTGTATATTTTGTATTTGACTGTTCTGTACGATTACTCTGTAAACCACAGGAATAATAATAATAAAAAATAGTGTGGGAATGGCTGTCGGACAGGTGGCAAGACTGTAGCTTCTTTGGACAAGTCTTTGTGAATAGTGAATTTGAGTAAACAATATTTTGGCGGTATTGGAACTCTTTGTACCTTTTGTTGTGAGGATCCAGCATTTTTTGCTTCTTTTTATTCAGCCCTATTCTCATAAAACTGTCTCAAAAGATGTTTGTTGGTATAAGCTCATGTTTGTGTAACTTGCACATTAAGTGAGCCAACCCTACATGCCAGTAGTGTTTTCGTGTACAATACGGTATTGAGTTAAATAAAAAAATTTAAAAAAAAAGAACATCCACAGAATTTGTCACCATCACAATTTTAAATGCGTATCTGATCATTTTGTGACCTTCTGTACCACTCCAGGTCTGTTCCATAGAGGGAGGAAAGAGAGAACTGCCCTTATTAACAGTGGCAGGCCTGGGTGGCTCTGGATGATAAAGATGGATGATCCAACTCTCAAACACACACACACACACACACACACAGAGCGATACATCTACTGCAGCTATAGCACTCCAGCAAACAGTGGAAGCTAATGAAGAGGAAAATGTGTGGTTTTTGTGTGCATATTACCTCCTTTATGAATTCAATAGCAGCAGAAAAGCTGTTTCTGATATGGAGGCCATAAGAACAGTCCCCAAGCTCATTTTAATTCCTGAAACTTCAAAAATAAGCATATCCAGCATGCTGTTATAGCAACATTTACACTGGATTAGATGTCCAAAGTGCTACAGAGAAATTATTTTCCCCTTTTGGAAATTTTTTTGCAATTATGCATTTTTGCTGATGAACTGGAGAGAGAAGCAAATTATCAGCCGACTTGGTGAGTGTGTCTCCAAGATTGGCTCCTGGAGGGATTATGGAAATGGAAATGAGAAGTTGATATTCTGAGTCCAGGCTGAATCTCGGGACAAAATGAAAGCTGTTCATTTTTGTCCAGACGGTTGGTGTTTGCAGCATTGGGTTGTCCCCGAGGTTCTTTTGTTGTAGACACACTACCCTCACTGTGAGCTGATAAACTCTGTTTATTCCTTTCATTTTTAAGCTTTTTATCATCATTTAGATTAAATAAATCCAGTTTGACTTCAGCCTTAAAAATAACATCCACTTGAGAAAACCTCTTACCTGCTGTACAGAAGAATGTTACAGCCATTCTGTGTATTGTGACATGCCTGCTGACATTAGCTTTCAACTCGAAACCCTGCTGTGCTTAAGTATTTTCCTCACAGCGTGGTTGTACTCTTAATCTGGATTTTCTGAGGTAATTACGGCTTTCCAGCGGTGGATAAATGTACAACCTTAGATATTCGTCAGGACAACAGTACAGTCGGTGTTCTGGAGCTGCTGTGACTTTTCCAATAACTTTCCACTGTGACTGATGTCAGCAATATGAAGAAAAAAACAATTTTTTTGTGTGTCTCAGATACTCAAAGATTATATGAGGAATGGTTTGAAAAATGCCATAAATTCCTGCATCTTTTATCAGACATTCAAGGTGTACTCTTTGCATTCTGTCAGAAACTTGAAGTCACTATTCTGAACTGGAACGATCTGCGTCAGTGGGTGAGGGCATTACTCTCATGTGTCAAAGGGAATAAGGAATTGAGCTGAAAGATACTATCAATATACTATCTCCCAAACCTCACCTATGGCCATGAATGGGGTAGGAAATTATATGATTTTGCTACTTTGAAAACCAAATTGTGATAATAAATAGTCACGGTGGTAGCAAACAAACTAACTGAAACTGAAAGTATAACTGGGATTATTACTTTAACTAAACTCTTTTTTCCCCCACTGTACCTTGAAACGAGTACAAGCTGCATTTGCATCTCAAAGTATGATTCAGTGTTTGCCGTTTTCTAGTTGCTCTACCGAATACAAGAGTTGTGGTAAAATATCCATTTGGACGATTAGCAAAGTTACTTTAAAGTTGTACTTCTCTTTGTGAGGCTCTGAATGCATGTAGTGAGAGACTAACATTAAATAAAAATAAAGGTGTTTAGTTTGTGAATACATTTTATAGTTCATCTATAGTCATGATGTATAGATTATGACTGGAAAAGCGAGATCTGGCATACAGTGAGATGGAATGAGTTTCCTATGCGAGGCGGCCAGACTCCACTTTAAATATAAGGTCAGGATGTCTGCTACCTGGGGAATGGTTGGGACAGAGTCATTGCTGAGGTGGTTCATCAGATCAGGACAATTCGCAGGTTTCCAAAACCCCTCCTACTGCATAGAAACTGTTACAGACTCAAAACTGTCTTTATATCCGATCCAGCCTGAGAACACCTTGACCCAACTCTGAATTGATGGATGAATAGATCTGAGATGGCACTGCATCAAGACTACTGAGTGAAAAAGAACCAAACCAGGTTTTTATCCTCGAGAAGAAAGAAAGCAGAAATAAGTGGTCACTGTTGATTTATGCTTCATTTTAATTAATCTTCTCCCTAAAGTTGCAGGGTCAACCAATAAGGCTCAAACAACTGAACTTAGATCTGTCATCAGATGACAGAGATAAAATAAAAGAGAATAAAAAAGTTGCAACTAAATGAAATGAAATAAACTATCACATTTTAAAAGTTCATATGGCAAATGAAATTAAGAAACACCACAAAATTCTTGACCTTCAACTGTAGAGATTACTTTTATTTTACCTCTTTGAGATTAACTAGTGGTTTTCTCCCTCAAATGTGACGTGGAACAACAGGTTAGTTACTTCTTCTGAAAGCACCATAAAATAACATTAAAGGATGTGTATTATGGTTCTGATGGCAAATACGGAGTGAATTCAAATGGAAAAAGGAACATTTTTCACATGTTTTGGTTGTAGTTATGGCACATAAGCACTTCCTCACAAAACATTTGGTTTCTTCTTTTTGCCTTTGTGATGAGGTGATTCCAGTAAGTTTAATACAATTAACACAAACTTTGATACTAATGTTTTCCATATGTTTGAAAAACATTGAATTGGAGCTTTAAATGTTTTTTTTTTTGTTTGTTTGTTTTTTTTCCAGAAGTGAAAAGTAACCTTCACAAGGTCCAACAAAAAGTCAAAGAAACGTTCTGGAAATAAAAAGGCAACAATCTGTAGACGTTCACAGCTGTCCCAGTCATTCCCACGTTGACAGACTGAAAATCATCCGACGTGACGTTGATGTCGAGTCCGGGGAGAAATGTAAACTCTTGGTGCAAGGATGAACAAATAGGATGTGACCAAAAAACAGCAGTAAACATAATCTGTCGGTCTGTAGAAGTCAGGTGGAAAACTGAGATGTGACGGATTTTTTGAGGTATTCTGTTGAGTAGCAGGAATGGAGCACGCAAGCAGGGAACCACACAGATTCAAGATAAAACACCAAACATCAAGTCAGCAGCGGCTCATGTCCCACACCTCGGTGGAATTTGAAGATGGGACTGATGACTCTCTCTTTTTCCAACACTTTGATGGTGTTTCAGCTGCCTGTCCGCCATTCAGGTTAAGACAATTTTCTGTTTTCATTCGGTCAGTCGTAACCTGACGAGCAACGACTTACAACTACATTATTTTTGATAATGTGATACCTCATATGATAGTTTAAAATAATTAAAATTAAACTAGTTTTCACCTTATCACATGAGAATCGTACATTTTTTTTCCAATGTTGCGGTGTGATAAAAGTAAAAAGCACGGTTATGTTTCAGTACGAAAAGTTATGCATCAAACATGCTTCGTCGGACATATCGGCCAGAATGTTTCAGTGTCTCTACCCGAAGATGACAACGATGTCCCCATTTCAGATTTTCCTCAGTGCAGAAACACCAGCAAAGCAGAGAGCCAGCGGGTCATTATAGATCCTTTGACCCACAGCAGAAGTTCATACACTGAGAGTTTCCACAGACTCAAAGACTCAGCCAGCGTAATCTGCAGACGCAGTCTCCTGGACTGAGTCTTGCTCCTCTTGTGCCTGTTAGAGCAACAGAGGAAGAGGAGGTGAAGAGTCACATTTCAGGGTTTACTTACATCTAACTAAAGGAATCAGATGGGGAAGCAGCGAATGGAAAAAAAAAAAAAAAGGCAATCCTTACTGCTTGCACAGACTTACACACTCAGGTTCATATTAACAACTCCAGGATGGATGGACATAATGAGTCTTTCTACAGTGAAATTCCCAATGTGTAAAACAACTAGGACATTTCTCGATCTTTACATGAATATTTACCACTTAGAAGTAGCACAAACAACTCTGACTGGTCTGATTATCTGGTCTTGGTTTGCAACCAGAAGAACTAAGTACCATGCATTTACCACAGGTCTACCACAAGCTTCTTTGTTTGATAACTTTGTATGTCAAAGTTATCAAATTTTTTTCTGGTTCAAAACAACAGAATCAAGGAACTCACCTGGCAACAGCACGTACGCAACAGCGGGACATGTTGATGAAGGAGGACGACGAGGCTCTTGTTTGTAACGTGGTCTCGATGCCCCTCAGCAGGTCGTTGGTCTTCAGCAGTAACAGCATCTGTCGGGGCACTCGGTTCAGCAGGTCGCTGATCTGAGGCAGGTAGAGAGCGGCGTTGGTCCGAATTTCTACGTCCTGCAGAAAGACGAAGAACACGGATCACCTCTAGGTGAGCCTATTGGTAAAAACCAACAGCTGTGCACCGAAACGTGGACTGACCCCATATCTCCAAAACTGGAGATATGGGCTATTTTTTTTCACACTTTAGTTCTAAAAGTAGCATTTGTTGGTCCATTTATTAACAGACAATAAATGGACTGAACACTCCTTCATCTGAGTGTTCAGTGAGATGAAGGAAACAAGGTTTTCACACGACTGCAACTACAGACTTCCACAAAAATCCAACCTGGAGGATAAGGGCGTGGAAACAAGAACAAAAGAGCAGAGGACGTATAAAAGATGCAGGAAGAAAGAAAGCAACGTTTACCTCTATGGAAACCATTTGTTCTCTTTGATGTTGCTGCTTGAGCACCACTGTCTTCCTCTACTCCACTTCAAAGGTTCTGCCTGCTGCACATCAGC
Source organism: Poecilia reticulata (assembly GCF_904066995.2). Taxonomy (NCBI): domain Eukaryota; kingdom Metazoa; phylum Chordata; class Actinopteri; order Cyprinodontiformes; family Poeciliidae; genus Poecilia; species Poecilia reticulata. Next base: position 20,603,189 of record NC_088851.1, read on the forward strand.
CGGCCTAAATTACACTATTAGTCATGGAGGAGAGTGGACTGCAGGCTTACAATCCTTTAGACACTCAGCAGTCTTTAGGCAGAGAGGAAAACCAGGACATGAGCAATCTGCACGAGGACGTGACGTTTCAACAAGAAGCTCAACTGCTGTGAAATTAGGAGCTGATTGAACAGACAATTCTAATTCTAAGCACAAAGAACTGAGTTTATTTGATGTGTTTTATTAACCTGTGTCTGCACACACTTAAACTGCAATGAGGAGACGCAGCTCAGTTATTTTCTACAGCTAATCGCTGAAGATGAAGAAAACATTTACACCAGTAAGTTTCTGTGTGAACATCCTGTTATTTAGGTGTAACTTGGCATAAAAGAAGCATAAAACAAAAATACGTTTTTCAGCCGTGTTCAATGTGTTTGAAAGAAACAAAACAAAAACTGATAGTTCTGACCTTTAGGTGTGCTTCAACACTTATTTTTTTCCTCTTTGTGAAGTATTTCCTGAATGTCTGACATGGTAATAAATAATGTCTTTTAGAGACGGAGTTGGTCTGTGAATTATAGTCACCAACTCTCAAATCTTCTCACTACAGTTTACAAATTTCAATACTGTAATTAATTTTTTTTTTTTTTTAAATGATTCAATTTGTTTTTCAAGTAGACTGAAAAACAACCATTTGAATGAATGAATGAATGAATGAATGAATGAATGAATGAATGAATGAGTTAGCAGAACAGAAGAAGAGCATTTGAACAGAACAACATTGGCAGGGAAGCTCTGGGTTTGCTGTGATCTGAAACACCAACGGTTTCTTGAATGGCGGAAACATCCACCAATGGCGTTTTCATGGTGTTGGAGGACATGGTTCCCATCTCCAGCAGCCATTGGGTGCAAGGCGGGGAACACCTCGGGCAGATCGCCAGTCCAACAGACACTAAAGACAAACTGTTTCCACTGAATCTTCCATGTTTTCTTTATTTTATTTATTTTTTTTAAAGATTTACAGATTATAAATTTTAAATATTTCTAGATTTCTAAACTAAACAAAATCAGGCAACTACATTTAGAAAATCTTTGATTTTGTCTCGTCTTATGAGAAATTGTTCACATCATGTACGCCGACGGAACAATCACAACAAGCGGAGTTGAGTAAATTCTCCTATCGATACCAATCCAAACAATAATTCTTGAGTGCGCACTACATTATGAAATCACTGGAATTACCAGGACTTTTTTAAAAATGAAAAACAGACAAAAAATAGCGTTATTTTCAGAACAGTTTCACACAGAATTCTTAATCCAAAACTTTTAAAAGAGACAAACTTCGTCAGATCAATTGCCACCTCCGCTTACTTTTATTCACTGTATTTTCCTTTCTTGCAGCAAATACACTTCAGGGTCCAGATCTGTGTAAGCATAAGTGTAACATCATGATTGTCAGAGCTGTCGGACTAGATAAAGAGAGATTTGAGACGCACAGAGGGAGACGGACAGCCAGTCAACAATATGACATGGATAAACCCTGCGTCTGTCTCTGATGCCCACAGGAAGTGCTGAGAAGTGACAACCTCCGTGCAGCAAACATGCACAGTTGTTCCATAATATCCTGCACACATATAACAGAGCATGAGCGGCTTGGCAGAGTAATGTTAAACAGGATGTGTTATCATCATGACATTAAGCATGTTTCCTCACAGAATTATGTCACTCGTTACCTTTAGAGTTAAAAAAAAAGGAAACTGCCTCTGTGAACACAGAACGCCTCGCTCATTTCCCCTAAAACTTGCCCAGTTTATTTGTCCAAACGACTTAAGTTAAATTCTACGCAACACAAGCGGTCAAACCAAAGTAAAAACCACATAACACGTTGCACCTGGCAGTGTCACTCTGCTTCACAGGAACAGGGCCATATTTAGATGGAAGGTTGGGTGTTTAAACAGGGTTTTAAAAAATATAAACCACCCAACAGAACAAGGTGAGTAAATACTGAAAAAAAATAAACTGTGATGTGTAACAATAACTAGAGACAACATCATGAGTGATTTATGCTCTGCGGTCGACTTGATCCAAATATCTGTGACACATAAATGAAAATAATCCGTTCTGTACAGAATCAGAGGCAAATCCGATAAGGTTTTAGGTTTCTTTTCGAGATGGTTTTCACATTTTAAGCTGGATTTGCTGCACAACATTTTTTATAGCTATAGAAAGGATGAACTGTTTCTAGAAAATACACTTGCATTCAGATCAGCTTGATTTATAATCAGGATTAGATAAAGAAATGGTAAGTGAATTATATATTAACTTCACACTGTTATAGTGTAGAAACAAATGGACAAATGTGTTCTCGTGTGGGTTTATCATTCCAACCTTTTGGTCTGGTTATCTAAACTCCCTTTTATTCTGGCTCAAAATATGCAAAATACATGCGTTGAGCTGAAGGACCATTATATACATACATACAAAAAAAAAGAAATCCTTAAATATTGTAAATAACTGGCATCTATATGAGATGCCAGTATTTCAGATGCCGTATCTTCACAGTCCTCTTGCTAGTGACTATTGATCTTTTTCAAACTATCTGGACTCTGTGGTTGCAGGTTTCTTTAAAGTATTCAGTTTTAACAATGAATCCCTCTCCGACTCGTTTTCCTTGAAGCACTGTGACCCATCCCCTTTACTGTCTCAACCGTCACCTCTTCATTTCCTCTACTTACATGACAATCTAAACCCAGAATTACCAAGCTGAAGACATCGACATTCAACACAAACCGGGGCCTCGCCCCCCCTCCAGCCGAAATAACAGGGTCTTCAGGAGTGCTCCGCTAAATCCTGCCTTGGGAATAACAATTAGTAGCAATTATCGGAGGCTGGGAGGCCGGCCTCACAGCTGCCAGCAGGACACAGAGAAGGTGACGGCGCTCTCATTTGCATCTGAATGCTTCAATAAGGACATATTGTATTGCGAGTGGCGCAATAATGGGCTGTGCAAAAGGCAAAGGAAATTCATTTGGGAAAGGGAGGGGATCAGGCTGGTGATTTTTCTTTTTCTACAGCATATTCAGAGTCAGAAGGCAGACAGTAGGATATAATACTCAAGACATGCGGGCAGAAATAGATGATCAGGACTGTGTTACTTGCTTTTATTAAAGCGTTCTTTTTTTAATAACTAGGAATGTAAAATGCAGCTAATGCAGTAAAAGGGGTGCTGTAAGACAAATGAATTCACATTCTGGTGTCTAGAATGATGTAATACACAACGATTCCATTTCTCATCGTCTCAGGTCACAATAAAGACTCACCAGATCCTCAACTAAAATAAAAAGTTCACAGCGCCTGCAAACAACTGGTTAATTTAAATAGAAGCTTTAGTTTATTTCCTTGATTAGGCCAAAAAAAAAAGCCTGTTATCATATCCAAGATGCATCACTAATCTCTTAAATCATTTCCAATAAATACACAAACAGAGGGCGCCTGTCCAACCCATCTTCCTGTTTTGTTGACTGGAAGAATGCTTATGAATATGTACTTTACTATGCTTTGTGAAGACACCTTGAATGTTGGAAGTTTGACTGAGTGCGACTAGACAGAGAGAGCAGAATGTATGTATATATGGAAGTCATGCAGATATTTGCTATGTCTTGATAACTTGAATGAAAACAAATCCAAAAGTCAGTTATTTATGTGAAGGAGTAAACCTGCTTATGCAAAATGTATTAGGATTTTTTATTTTTGTATTTTTTGATAAACTCAGAGGGGAAAAAAAATCTACATAAAAAAACAATTTGCAACTCGGAGAAAAAGCCTTTTTTTTCTGTCACAAATTGCAAAGCGGTTTATGGTGACTCAGCCTCGTCACAAACATCATAATCCTATCAGCACAATAACAATAAACTCCAGTCAGACTAATATTCACACACAGTTCAGCCTCTGCGCCACAAAACTCCACCATTTCTCAAGATGAAAAATACTTTAAATTAAGAGCCATGTCGCTTTAAATGTAATTTAAAAAAGCATATGCATGAATTAGTGCATGAATTGGAAAATAGAAAAATGTGACCAAAGTATTGACACTGAACTGCTCCACACGCCCAGAAAAAGCAGCACAATAAAAGACGCAGCAGAATATGCTTGGCTCGTTTCAACCGTTTTGTTTTGGCTGCGTTTGGTAGAGACACATTCATTAAGGAGGTAAAATATTCCTGCCTGTGAAAGAAAAGGCAGCAAAAAGCCACAGCTCTAAAAGCACTCAACACTCCCTGCGTGCACGTGATTGCATTAACACTAATGGAATGCATCATCGGCTGTTAGGAACAGAGCGTCAAAATGATCCATGAACAAGAGAGGTTTGGGAGAGAAAAAAAAAACAAAAAAAACGGTATAAATGGAAGAGGAAAGGACAGTAAAAATTGAAGGGAACCAAAAACGAGACAATGCAAGTGAGTGGATGTGAACAGGGCAACGACTTCACATTTAAAATCTAGAATAAATATGGTGTCAGAGTAACACCACAGAGTAAAAAGCAGCAGGTGAGCCGCATGTTACAGACTGGCAAGAGACAAAAGGGATGGAGATGCAGGCACAACAGATAATATGTGGAAAAACAAATAAAAGTTCCTGCACATCAAAAACAGTAAATCAACTGGTACAATGTGGATATTACAGAACTAAAATGGTTCAGAAAAATAAAAACAGAATTTAAGGTAAAAATAAATACTATTAGAAATCATTCTTCTACACATACTTTCCATTTACTTTATGATTTTTTTTTTCTTATCCTCGAGAACGTTTATTATTGAAAGCATGAAGGCCGACACTTGACAATTATATTTGTATTTTAGGTGTGTAAAAAGAAGCATAAATAGGATTTTAAACAATGATGTCCAGACTAAGAATCTGGCAAATACTAGCAAGACATAAAAAAATGACTTTTTTTAGATTTTGCTTTTGTGTTACAGATGCCTAAAAGTGGGATGGTGTGAGGTTCAAATCCCATCCCCTCCCAGTGACCATCTTGAAGTTTACATACTTTACAGGTATACAAAAAAATAACTGAGCATTACTTCAAAAAGGTAAAATCCCTTGTTTGCTCATGCAAAATTGTGATTCCTGTCCTAATGAACAAGTCTATGAAAAGTTTAAATAATTATTTTTGCTTTTATGCCTCACCCATGCTACATATCTGGTTAATAAGCACAAAGATTTCCTTTTTCCCCTCAGAGTTATTTATGTTATGGCCCCACCATGTGTGAGGGGGTGGCACACTGTAGCAGACCGTTGTGCCGCACTTCTGCCAGCTTCAACGCATTGCATAAGAGAGGTATAAATAACCTCTCTTGAGGACAGATGGTGTTGTAGAACACCTGAGGGTTTGATGAGACCTGGTCCAGAATGGAGTCTGAAACTCATCGTAAGAAAAAAAAAACAAAAAAAAAAACTTTGTGACAATTAAATCACTCTGAATCCACAAGCTTTCAGCACCAAATCCCCCTGTTAGATGGTTAAACCACCCCTAAATGACTGTGTGTGGAAATAAGCTGCCAACAGGGAGGAGCTGTGATTATGGAAGCTCAAACTGTACAACTGCAGGTAGCGGAGGATCAGAACAATGAGTGAAATGTATCCCAACCTTCCTGCTGGAGCTTTACGGGCTAAAATATTCATTTTTACACTCCTCTCTTCATCCATGTTGATGTTAAACTAGCTCAGTGTGCATATTCCTGTTGTTCTGGGCGATTTTCTTCTGCTCAGTCTTTTGAACAAATGTAATTTGGATCTCCAACTGTTTAAACCACTGTTTGTAATATATAGAAGATAATCCACCAGCTGTAGTCCATTATTATCCAGAAGTTAATAGACTGTGACCATTTCTAGTAAAAAAAAAAACAAAAAAAAAAACAACAACAACAAAAAAACTATAGGACCTTCAGAAGCACTTCAAAAATATTGAGGTGAATGTGGGTATGTATTTGAGACCAAGTATAATTTCAGCCCCATGTGGGTCAGAAAAATATAAATAAAATCCAATTAAAATAAGTGTAAGCTAATAAAAAAAAAAGTCACTTCAGATGTATAGCTTGTGCATTTTTCACCATGGAAAAACAATGTTCAAACAAATCACAAAACCTGCCAAACTAATATGACATTTATTCCTATGAATTTGAAATATATTACTTGTTATGTCAACCAGATTTGGCCACAATCTTCCTAATGATGCAGAAACCAAAGACGGCTTTTCCACGCCTCGCTTTTTACAGAAATTCCTGCCAGCTTTCTCAACTCACATTGGTGCTGTCTCGGTACTGTCTACTTTTTTGTTGGCTTCTGTGTGTGTGTGTGCACAACCATAAAAACAGCAAAATAATCCTATTAACAATAATCACTTTACTACTATTAAAACACATGCAAGCAAAGCTGCACCGTTTAAAAACAAGAACTTTGCAGGTGGAAAAAAGGAACATTTAAATATAAATATTCTATCTAAACCTCAAAATTGGTTTGGTTGATTTTTCTCCATTATCATTGAAAATGCTATGCCAATTTTTGTATCATACAAGGTATATTTGTATGATATTTAAACTTCCTTGGTGACCTGAAATTAATAAAAAACTAAGGGGGCAAATATTTTACTTGACACTACATGTATCTGTATGAGTGAACAGCAGGATGCCATACCTCTGCTTGTGTCACAGGAACAGAACTGATTCCAGCAGTGACGGCATTCCAGGAGCGAGCAGTAAGCACACAAGCAAAGAGGGGGTAGAGATCTCCAGCTCCCAGTCTGCGGCTGTAACGCTCCACTCCGGACAAATCGCCTTTAATGAGAGACATCCACAGTCGACAGTAGTCCATCCTGAAATCTGGCTGCAAAACCTGAAACAGGACGTTAGTACAAAGCTGTGTTAATGTTTTTGTTATTTATTTCTGTTTAACAAATCAAGGTCAACCTGAAATAAGAGATGCTTTCAGTCTTTAAGATGCAAGCACATGGCAGGTTATCCTTCTCATATGAAATCACAACAAGCTGTGGAGTCATGTCGCATTTCTTGACTCTCTGCCACAAGCATTCCTTCATCTGCAGCGTTGGTCTGGTCTGGTCTGTCCTGGTGCAGATCAGAAAGGTCAAACTCTGGATTTACTGGTACATCCATAGTCCTGCCTAACCAGTGGTCATGAAAAATGGATCAGGATTACACATATAGCACCTGTACACAAGTGTCTAAAATGAGTTAGCTTGGTTTGGTGGTTGGGATCTGCCTTAGGTATAAAGTGTAAAAGTCCATCACCCATTAGGAAAACAATGCAGGGAGACTTCTTCTTATTAGGAGTGTTTCTGAGATGGCTAATGCTACCCATGAAACTTCATCACTTCCCTTTGGATGTTTTTGAGTGAAATCCCACCAGAAGGAGATCATAGAAAAATGGGAGAACACAGTGGGACTTTTTGGAGTTATTGACAAAATGTGTTTTATGACACGTGTATGTCTACTGATCCACCAGAAGGAGCTAAAGAGGGATGTCTGGGTTTCCTTCCTGGACCTAGTAAGGCCCTCATTTAAAAATGAATTGTGGAAATTGATTTCCACAATTCATTTTGAATCTGTGACAGTACGATTCTTGAAAAGGAATTGATTGCTGACCAATCACATGGACAGTCAGACAAATGGATGTGTAAAGGTGTCACATAATTCAGGTAAATATTTTGTCGGGATCTTTACTTATAGACAATTATTGATACTGTCTGCTGATTGGGAAAAGCTTGAGGTTGATGTCTCACACTGAAAACCAGGTGAGATTTTTCTTATCTTTAATCTGTCTGGTGAAATCCAAGTAATTCCCAACCAGAAAAACCCTAACCCCTAACTGAAGAAAACAGGCCCTGTGTACAATTCTGGGCTGTTTCCTGTAATTTTCTGATTATTTATGCAACATGATAAAATAAATAATGTTTGTTTATGCAGAAAGATCCGGCTAAATTTTTAACAAATTCAAGTCTCTCAATCTATACCAGCAAAAAGACATACATCAAGCTTTATCCTACTGATTATGACAGTGAAAATGCCATGTTTCTTTTTTCTTCTGCGTGCGTGCATGTTTGCTTGTGTGTTTGTGTGAGAACACTGGATTAATATTCTATTCCAAAATGACATCTAAAATCACAAGTCATTAGGAATAAATTGGACCCATTATGGTCCAAGGCAAGCAAGTGCGTTCATGTGTGTGCGTGTCTGGTTTGTATAAGAGTGTGTGTGTGTGGCACATTTTGTTCCAGATGATGTAGTTGCATATGTATGATTAAAGTCTCCCATGAATATGGCAACAAGCAGCAAACAAAGTCATGTCAGAGCTCTGTACATCAGCCTGTGGGTGTTTGTAGGCGCAACTGTGTGTATGTGTGTGAGGGTGTGTGTGTGTGTGTGTGTGTGTGTGTCGACACGAGCGTGCGTGCGCCCCTGTGTGATTAGGCTGCAGTGCATTCAAACCCAGCACACGGCACTCTGCTAAGAACAACATCAAATGAGTTGTTTATCAAAAAGCTTTTATCCTGCTGTACTCTAATAAAAGTGTGTCTGTCTCTGAGAGTGTGCGTCATCCCTGTGTTTGCGTGTTTGCTGCTCCACCAATTTAGCCAAAGCCTCGGTCGGCAGCATGAAAAATGGGTTGCAATATTACAGCAAACGGCGTTTTGTTTGTGTGCAGGCAGCCTGCAGATTTCCTACCTGATACAGGCCGTGATCGAGCAGAACGATCTCCGTCTTTTGGCTCCGGGGACACTTGCGAACCAAAACATTCCCTGGGTGGGGATCGCAGTGGACGAAGCCGTGGACGAAGATCATTTCGCTGTACATTTTACCCAGGTTTTCTGAGATCTGATGGAAACATGAACGAGGAATGTGAAAAATTAAGAAGAAAAAAAACAACAACAAAAGATTGCCTCTATTTGATCAAATCGAACAGGAAACTTCAGTAGAAATTCCATTTGGTTCTTCATAAATCATATGACCTAATAATGCAATCCATCCAAGAAGCGTCAGTGAAGTATTCTCTTTATTACCCATTACGTATATGTTCTTTATAACCTCTGTTTAATGGATGGTACATGTTTTCTTTGGATTTTGGATTTTCCTACACAAAATGCTCCTGTCCTTCAACCATTAAGGTATTCATCAACAAGTTGTCAAACAGCATATTCAGTCATTCATTTATTTATCATATCAAATATCCATCCACTAGGAATTGATTCATCTATCCAGACATCCATTATGCATTCATCAGTCCAACAGTTCATATCAATGCATTGGTGGATGCATCCAAGTAATCAGGTATTTTTCCACTGAGGCATCTGCCAGTGTTAATTATTTATCATCCATCCATTCATTTATTTATCCACCCATCCTTCTTTCCATGTACACATTCTGTACACTTGCAGAAACCAGGTTCTCTCTGTAGTTGCACAGGGGTAAATGAACCTCAGATAAGGGTCTAAAGTACCCACATAAGATCAAGACAGAAAAAGTCACGAGTCTTCTCCAAATAAAAAAAAAAATAAAACAAATGAAAACTGCTTCAGCAAACACCATTGTTTCCTTCAAAATACTTTATAGGAAATAGTTGTGCCATTGTTACACAACTAGGAGAAAACTTTTAAAATCAAGCAGACTTGTAAACTTGACAAGTTAAATTTTTAATCGGTTAAGTCTATAAACCCTTTATTACCTATGAAGCCAAATTAGTCAGTAAGACTGCAACCGTAGTTTTTCTGGCCCAAAGCTGCTGCTTTTTTATTTTAAAAAAGAAAAAGAAAAAAATGACCAGTTCTGGGTTTTGCTTCAAGCACGTGTTTGATGGTGTCTAAAGTTACAAAATTCTGACTTTTAACCATTATCCACAGAATCAGGACCTCATTGACGTTGATGCAATGTTTCTTCATGTATTCTCTGTCGTTGACTTGTCCTCCTTCTAAAAACTCCATTGTCAGGATTCTCTTTGTGGACAAATCCCAATAAATCATGGGAACCTAAAAAAAAAAAAGCAAAACATGGGAAATGAGATGTGATGATACACTTCTTTGACACCAGAAAAGTCAGACATAGCTTTCAATAATGCATCGTTTCCAGCGATGTCCATGAAAAACTTTCCAGACGGTGGAAAACCATATTCTACATAAATGGAAATTGTTTGACTGATTATGGGTGTAATCACACCAGGAATGTCCTGTAATATTGAATTCACACCATGGTTTGCTCGAGTGTGTTCACACCTGCACAAAACGTCTGGACCAAAGGAGGAAACAAACTCCGGTATGTTTAAAGCAAACCAACAGTGATGTGTGTGAATACATCCTAAGAAGACAGTATAGGATTGACTTGCCTACAATTTAGAAAAATGTAGAAACTTTTCTAGATCATAAATGGGATGATGACAGCCTTGTTATTTTAGAAACCTTAAGACATGTTTGCAGGAGGAATCCTCCAAGAAACTCTTCATAGCTTAATATGATCCATATCAGAGCCCCTCAGTGCGAGCAGAAGGTCTGGGAACATTACAATGTATAAAACCTCTCTCACTGAACAAACTGTTCTGGAATTTGATGCAACTTGAAAAAAAACTTGCTCAATAATTACAGATTCCTTTCAACAGTTATTCCAGTCTTATTTATAGACAGACGCACACAATTACGTTTCATTCTTCAAGGGTAATGTCTTTATCAAAGGCCAAGTCATACAATTGAAACCTGCAGAATAAGAATCACTAACTGGCCAAAAATAGACGTTTTAATATTTTGAATAATAACAACAAAAAATAAAAACACAAAAACCCAGCAGAGCATGAAGAACTTAATTCACATTCAGAAAGCTAATAAAAATTCTCAAACAAACATATTAAAAGAAAAAGGACACCAGGAAATTAAACGATAATGACATGAAGTCCAACTCTATCTAGTAATGAAAATATGATTCTTCAAATGCAGCTTTGCTTGAAGGTAGAGGAGCTGACGGGCAACACAAAGAAAGATCTCTGACACAAAGGAAGACTCTGACCTCTATTAACGACAGAAAGGAGCAACTTTAATTAGAGACAGACAGCAGTGGAATAAAAGAAGTGTGCTCCAGGTTTACTCAATTTCAGACTGTGAAACAAGCTATGGAGGTAAATAATATTAAAATGTGTGTACCTTGAGAAAAGGGAAGTGCGACAGCATTTTGGCCACCTTCTCAGCATTGTGACCCTCGTTTAGGAAGTCCAGCTCCAGTGGCATGTTCTTCTTGGCTTCCTCCACCAACCACATGAAGGTAAAGTCTGGAAAGAGCCAGTTCACTGCCTTTACCAGCACCTTCAAAGTAAAACAAAGACACAGAAACCTTTTACAGCAAAAATTTGGTTTTAGAAATGTTGACCATCTATGTAGACGACACAAAGTTTTACTTTAGTATACAGCCAAATCTTCGATTGCACTCTGAAAGTAAAGTCAAATCTATTCTAAGAGGAAGCTTGTCATAATCCCTGGGTTTTTATTAGTTGTATCCTGGAAAGCATCAGCACCACACAAAGCAAAGGGAGCATATCTGCTTCTTTCAAGCTGCATTGTTTAACAAAACACCAGCTTTGGTAGTTGTAGTTGTGTTTTTTTGTATCTTAGAATATAAACACTGAACTATTCTAATTTTCCTAAAAGGAGCTTTGAAAACATTACATTTTCAGTTAAATATTTTCACACAGGTTAGTTGATTTTACTATTATTTTTCAGAATAATACTGTGACATGGTTCCCGAGTGGCTGGGTTAGAATGTCGTGTCTTCAAGCGAAATTAAAATTACCCTTGTTGTATAACTTAAGGGTAAAAACTGAAGTATTTCAAACTGGGACATCACAAAAAAAGTCTGAGGATAATCAACCAGCAGGAAGAAACACACCTAGTATTGCTCTGTACATTTGCTCCAGTCTGAAGTTGGTGTGCTCACACAATACATAGTTTGGTCTTGTCCAGGTTCCCCATCTTCTTCCAACAGTCCATAAACTTGCATGCAACTCTAAATTGCATATGGGTGTGTTTCTCTCTCTGTGTGTGTGTGTGTGTGTGTGTGTGTGTGTGTGTGTGTGTGTGTGTGTGTGCGTGTGATGGATGACTATTTCACCCTTTGTGGTCCTGCATTGATATGGACTTGAGCCTCCATCGATTCCAGCCCTTTATAACATGAACCCAAACATGATGGAGCTGATACAGATAGAGGATGTATGGCTCTACGGTTCAAATAGTGACAAAACAGAAAACCCCACCAACTCAGACTCACCTCAATCACCATTATATCCTTGGAGCTTTGTCGTTGGACTTTGGGGTGCTGGACCTTGACAGCTACCGTCCTCCCATCGTGCAGGACAGCTTTGTGGACCTGTGCTAAGGAGGCGGCGCCCTGAGGATTCTTCTCGAATGAAACAAATAACTCAGACAGCTGCGGGAGAACAGACAGAGAGAGGGAGAAAATTGCAACTCATCGTCTGGTCATATGTCAGATGCAAAAAGCTACAAATGCAGGTAAAAATCAAATTTACATTGCTAATTTATGCACCTTAGATTTTTCTCCTTGGTGTATTTACAACTGGGTGACGGGCATAAAACAAGATTAACTACACGTGTCTTGTATATACCACGATAACAATGTGTCCCCATCCATCCCTTTGTTTTCTACTGATATAGTTAATGGTTACAAACAGGTGTATTTCATGTTGCAACACTTCTTTTGATAAAAAAAAACCATCAACCATATGAATATCCAGAGAGGGAACCATGAGTACACAGATCCAAGCCTGCAGCCTGATCTCCTCAGCCCACCAGCACGTCTCTATCACAGCATTCAGCCCCCAGTTTGTCCTCAGAGCATAGGTGGTCCCTCATTAGCTGCCACTGCTCTCCGTGGACTCCCAGAACACACACAGTAATTAGTGTGTGGGTTTGAAGGTTAAACAGACTTCCCGAGGGACCTTCAGTTATTAGAAACGACTTATTGTGTACTTGGGAATCTAAGAATCGCCCTGAGGCTGCCCTGCTTCACGGAGACAAATCTGTTCAGTTAACAAAGGAAAAAAGCAACATACAGCCTCGAGAAAATACTTTTCCCTCAGCGCTGCAGCAGCTCCTTACTGACAATGTTGTTATACACAACGACGTTAAGAGTGAAATGCATCCTGAAGACATATTTAGACAAACACTTGAACTTTGAAACAACATTTCAAATTCTAAGCAGATTATCTTCTCCTAGGTTTGAACTGGAGGAACTGTGAATCCTCATGTTTTTTTGTTTTTTCAGAATTGGCTTGCAGGACTATCATTAGCTTCAACCGTTGACAGAATCAGTGAAGTCACAAAAAAAACGTATAAAATGCATTGTTAGTTATTTTAAGAAGAGTCAAAGCTGAACATGTCAAAGCAAATGTTATGTCAAAGCAAATCACTAATGCATTGTTTTCTCAAACTCAAACAATTTCTTACATAATTGTGATATCTATGTTAACAAAAATAACTGACTATTTCCCTCATACCTGAGTATGTAGGAAAAAAGAAAATAATTAGTACCTTTTTTTTTTTTTTTAAACACCAGGAATAGTTATAACTCCAGAAGCCATCAAACGGACCGTCATGCGGCAAAGAAGGTTATTCATTCAGGTCTCATTCCTCTCCATCTCCTCCAGGAACCTGTGTTGTATTCTTAGAACAACCATCTATTTTATTGTCCCCATCTCAAACCGGTCCGTAAGTGTGGAAACACTCCCCTGCTGTTTGCGCAACGTGAAAAGAGGCTAATTTGAACATGATGTTGGCCCATCAGGTGCAGAGAGAACATGAGCCCTGCAGAAGATGCCACCAGATATTAAATTATACATCCAGCATGAGCTGCTGTGCGGCCTCAGCTGAGCTATTCATTATGCAAATATGCTAAATGGAATGAAATTGTCTGCACCCACCAGTGTCTACACAGGACGACAACAACAATCCAGTGGGATCTGACATGCCAAAAGTACTTTCATGGGTTAAGGACACGTGTAATTTCTCAGATGAGCCCATCAATTTAAGCAGCAGCCTGAGCTCAGAAATCCCAACAAGATCCAAAAAGGAACTCGGATCAACGTGACCTAAGAGAGGAGGGAATAATATGAATGTTTGGAGCTCTCTGCCATGCGGTCACTGCTCATGTTCAATTCGGCTGTGGAGTTAATAAACATGGTAATGCATGCGATTGGGCCCTGCTCCCACAGGGCAGACCCTCAGTGACATACGTTCCCTGAAATGAGTTATGGCACAAATAAAATGGCCCCCGAGGCACCGCAGTTGGATGGAAACACATTGGTGTCTGTGTCAGAGGAAAGGTGGCCAGTTTGGCTGCTGGCAGTGAGCCACAGCCCCAGCTGGCTGAAAATACATAAATCATTACAGAGCGGAGAGAAGAAAAAGAAAGAAGCAGGAAAAAGAGATTGCTTTGCAGAAGTTGGAAAACTAACGGCCCTTTCAAGGGGTCTTAATGCAAACCTCAAAGCCATATGAAAAAATATATACACACATCCCTTTCTTGGCCTGCACTGGATATATATATAAAACACAGCCAAATTATCTAATAAATGTAAAATTTTTCATATTAAACATTAAAGAAAGCTTCTAAAATGCAATGTTCAAAATTTTTTTAAAACATCTCTATTTCAGGCATTAGACAGCATGTTAAATGTTTAAGTCATGACAGGACAATAAAAAAGGGACAAATCAGGTTGTTTTGAAAAGTTATAGCAGAATACCTTTTATGTCTACAAAATGTTTAACCACACTTATTTCCCCATCACAACAAATAGTTATTATTGTTTCCACTTCCAAAGTGATCGACATCCATCCGTACTGAACCAGAGTTTATCCCCCTGGAGTCAGAAGCCTGGATGCTTTACTTTCCACCACATTTCATCAGTCACTGAACTCATCACGATGTTGGCGTCTTCCATCTGCAGCCTCCATCTTCTTGCTCCCACAGGGGGAAGAAAACCTGGCAATCCTCTTCAAAAGAGGACCCTTTGCTGTCTATTGCAGGTGCTTGTCATTAAAAAAAGCTTCTGGTGTCCCGATTAATAAAGATCACTTTTGTCCAAATATCATTTAATCTATCAGCTGTATGTGCTTAGTGCAGAACTTTTCTACTTAAACAATACTGTATTTCTCCTCTCCGTGCTTACTCTGCAAGGATTCATTGAGATTACCATACCTTTCTATAATTAGAAGTATCTGTTGGTAATATGTTTAGACTAAACATTTTCTCTCTCTATCCGCCCATACTAAAGCATGTAAAATAATCTGAGATCAATTCTGGGATTAGCTTTGCTTCTGTCTTGGATAGAATCACAGATAGAAGTTTAGTGGCCGGTTACACTTTCTTGAACAAAGTGACTGACATATCTACTAGCGCTGTAGTGATACAATAATCTCACGATATGATAAGATACACAATATTCTGCTCACAATATGATATATATTGCAATATTCAGCAAACGATACAATTCAATACACTTTTGCGATTTTCTGAAAGATTTTAGAGGGACAGAGTGATTTTGGTGACATTTTGTGACTGTTATAGAGTTGGACTGAATTAATTTAACTGAAAACTGATTAAAAGCACCAACTACACAATACCTGGCTCTGGTTGGACATGGACACAAACTTAAAGTCAACAGCTGGACAAAATGAATCAAAGTAGTGGTGAGAAAACATGTTTCTTTTAATTGAAACAGTACAAACTGTAGCTTACATGCATTTATAAAGTAAATAAAGAGCACCAAGTACCCTGCTCTGAATAGTTTGATACCTTTTTAAGCTTGACACTTAACATTTGAAGGAATCACTCTAAGACTGATGACTCTCCCGGCGAAGCAAGCAGTGAGTGAGCAAGGCGACAGTTGGATGTTACGATACTAGCGGATGAATATCAATTTATTTCTAGGAAAGAAAATATCGATATATATATCGCAAATATCGCAAAATTGATATTACACAGCCCTAATATCTACTGCTGTAATAAGTTGATTTTATTCTCGGTAATCCTTTTCACACATACCTGGCCCAGGGCTTCTGTGTATAGCTGTGTCTTTTTCCTGGACTATTATCCACTGCAATTAGCTTGTCTCCGTCCTCTTTTATTTACATCTGCACCTGGACTACAGATTCTCTATTTAGCTAGGCCAAATAGTCAACACAATTATTGCTATTATCAACTCTGTATATGCATTTTTTTAATTCCCAAAAAAGTATGACAGGTTCTGTAATCTTGATTTTTTTTTTCTGGATTTTATTACTTTCTAAATCCATAGTTCTTGTTCAGTGAGATTTCTTCTCCCCACTGTCACCCTGTGCTTATTCAAGGTAACAGTGGCAAAGATGGATTGTTGGGAAGTAACAGAGAGAACTGCTTGAACTTGCTTAGAATGGGCAATTAATCAGTTCAATCAGACTGCTCTGTATCGTTCTGAATTGAATTGGGCAGCATGTTACTAAATCTACATTTGAGTTTACATTTAGGCTGAATTGGAATGAACTGGATAGATCTGAATTACTGGGTGGTAGATGTGAACTGGATTGTTTTTCTATGAAATACTTTTAGATTTCATTTGTCCTGAATTGGCACCAACTCAACGCATTGAGTTTTACAACACAGCTCTGTGATACATCATGCTTTTTTGTTTAATGCTTTGATTTGTCGATCTCATTCAAATAACACCACATAAACAATTATAAACACTGATAGCAAAACAGGGTTTTCCAGCACGACCAGTGTGCCTCCACAATAATCCGCCCCCTCATGTTTTTTGTTTTTGTTTAAATTTTTTGGCTCATTTGGGATTTTATCAGCTTGGGAACGACATTCCACTTCCTGAAAGAGCCACGTCCACAGATGTCCCCACACCCACACTGCCCAACCTGAACAGCCATGTTGCCATCATGTTCTCCCGAGTCACGCCTTTAGTACCAGCTAAGTGTGACATTCGTCCTGGCCTCAGTTTGGTAAAACGACATATTGTGCAGAGCGGGCTTTTCAGCAGATTCGCTGCAGCCAGATCTGCACACAGTAGGAATGCATATGTCACCACAAATGGTGCTGGAAACAGCACGGCAGCTCTACGCTCCACTCGATCCTTCTACATGACAAAAAGGCCATGTTGTAGAAAAGAAGCATGCGCGGTGAAACGGAAATGATGCTGGAGCGGCGGCCGCTTCAGCTCCGGAGCCGCCTGGTACAGCTCATCAGCGTCGCTTCTTTCCCAGCCACTTCAGGAGGGAGGAGGGCTGATTCATACCATTCCCCCTGCTTTCCACATACAAGAGTTGTATCATTGCCTTTTCAGGGATAATGACGCCCCACGCAGAAAGCAGGAGAAATCAAACCCAATGAGCACCTTTTGTAAAACGCCTGAGAAAAATATGATGTATTGGTTGTACATTAGAGGACGACTCTGAATAACTGTACAGATATAAAATATAAGATGAAACTTATAATTTGTGCTCTCCCCCTCCCCCCTAAGGGCTTTACAAAAGTTCCTCTGAATGTTGGAGATGCAGCAGGTGCACTGCTGTAAACACGGTTTGAAAATCAAGTGGTACTAATAATTAGCCTGCAAGTTGGAGCTGCTTCCTACCCTGTAAAAAAATAAAAACCTCAAATAGTCTGTTTCTTAATTAACTGGATGCGAGTGCAGTCGCCATAGAAAACAACCGCATAAAAGTGAAACTATATAAAACTTACATGTATAAACCAGGCCATCAAGTTTAACAAAAATATGTTTTAAAATTTAATTTTTCACATTTAATCCTGTTCACTCAAAGTATTCGTTTTATGAAATTGCACTGCCCTGAAAAATCAAGCATGACGTTGTTTTGAGACTGGAAAAAAAAAGTTTCTTCGGGATATATTTTTCCAAATGACACAGATGATTTTGTAATCTAAAAAAAATAACTATATATGTTCTTACATATGTCAATGTAAAAATTCAAACCAGCTATGTGAAGCTGAAGTGACAGACTGCTGTATTGTAGGTGCACAACGGTATAAATCATAGATCCTTCCTCCCAGCAGCTGTCAGAGTCTGTAACTGCATCACTGCCTCCAACTTACTCAGTAAGTGTTTGCATACATGCTGGTATTTGTAGTTATTTTGCAGTTATATTCTCATTTTATATAACATTTCTTCTGGTATCTGCACATCTTGGCTGTTGCACAGTTTTTATCGTCACTTATTGCAATATTCTGTTGTTTTATGCTCAAATACATATTTTGCTTGGATGAAAGAATGCTATTTTTAATTACTGCACAGTATTTATGTTGTAACTTTGCCCTCATGTAATTCTGAATTCTGAACAATAAGGGGCATTTCTAATCTACTCTAACACCCTTCGATGGAAACAGTAGCCACTTTCAGCAGTGAAATGTGTTTTGCTTCATCTATTCCAAAACCCACTTGAATAGTTGTCCTCCTGAAACGCCCAGCAGTGTGAAAGTTCATACCATAAGTGATCCAACAACAACAAAAATATAAAGAATGAAGATATGATTAACATGTGCAGGCCGAGCTGTGTTGTTCTGACCTTTTTCCTGCAGAACCTATTCCTTCCAATCCAATGGAAAAGATTGAAATAACTGAGCGAAATATACATTTTACTAGATATATTTAGCAACAGAATAAATTTCAGTCCAAACTTGATGGTTTTATGCAACTTGACTGAGGCTGCTGATTTAATGCATCTAAACAATGGGAACAATAAGTCCACTTCTTTACCACACAGCAGAGGGGAGTGTGTGTTAGGAGAGGACCTGTGTATCTGAGTATAACAGAATAATTGCCTGGCCTCCTGCAGGCCCTAAAAGGCTGTCATAACAACCAGTTTGAGAGCAAACATCACACTCTGTGCCAACAGCTGTAACAGCTTTTTCAGCTTATAAAACCAAACAAGGACACAATGTCAGCCTGGTCCAGTTCTGGTTTATTTGCCCTCTATTTTCCCACAATCCACAAAGTGCCCACGTGCAGACAAGTGCACATTTAACATCAAATCAGAGCTCGTCACAAAGGAGCCTCACGTGCCAAAAAGTGCAGATGTAAGTGCATTAAGGGAAAATTGGGAGCTCAAAGACATACTTTCCTTTTACAGAGAATAAAGTGCTCTTTGTACTCTTTTGTTAAGGCAAATCTCACTTTGCTTCAACTGCTGTTATTTGTACTTGAACCTGTAGTTTCTACAATAAACTGTCAATCCAAGCTGCTTTCACAATGAGAAACTTCCCGTATTTTACAATAATATAACAAACTGGATTGGTATACAGCAATGCATACAGGCTCCTGAACGCCGCATAAAAATCCAAGATTTCCGTAAAATGTTCAACGTCTTCTCCTCTTCAATTTACACCACTAGTATAGATGCAATGTTCATGAAAACACCTTTCTTTCTCTAACCTTTCAAATACAATGCTATTGAAAAAAAACAAAACAAAAAAAAAACACTGGGATGGCTGTACAGTTCAACAAATATGTTGCATTTGCTCTGAAAAACTGTGACAAATTATTTTGCCAACGTTAAACATGTCTGACAACTCTGATCAAATGCTGCAGTAGTTGTGTCTCCCACAGAGCAGAGACTTTAGGTGACAGATAGGAGTTGAATCATTAAGAATTCAAATCTGTTTAATTAGTATAGCTTTCATCAAAAGGTCTGTATTTCAACCGGCTGCAGGACTTCACATCACGCCAGACTTTGCGCTGCATCCAAACTGAACCGACTGTGGTGCAGAGGTGGGAACAATCAATGTCAAACCACATGTACCTCCTTTCCAAGATCTTCTCTGATGACCTGCTGAATCTCCTCCATGGTGCTCTGAGGAGCTCTGCTGTGGAGCACCTTCAGGGTGGAGGTGTACTCTTCGGGCAGCAGATAGTCCAAAGCACCAAGGTGTTGGCCTACTTTGATGAAGGTGCCCCGGTTGGCGCAACACAAGTCTCGAAGGCGCTCTGCTGATCGTCGATGCACCTACAGGAGATGGAGTATCAGGATAAAATCTGATTATTGTGCAAAACACATGATAATATTTTCTAATCGGTCTGAAGAAGAAGCAAGCAGTTATGAAAGGCTCACAAATCAAGATCGAATGAAATCTGATAATCTGCAGCACGCAGGTTGAAAATGGTGTCTAAAACCTTTCTATTTCATTTTCCTCCACAAATAGGAAAATGATAATAGTTTCTTAATGTATCCAGCTTTGTGCTGGAAGGCATCATCACACTGAGACAGAAGAGGGACAAACACAGAGACTGTGTGCTGGTCTCGTTTCGTCTGTCCCATTTGAACCAGCTGGAAGTGATAATGCTTATAGAGAGTTTGTCTCCGGAGACCCGTGCAAATAAAAAGGCGTGAAATTAGCTCCCCTTAACCCTGGTAACCCCCACCCCACACACTCGCACACACAGCTGACTCCCACAGGAGCGTTTGACACCAGTGTCATCTGGCCGATGATGACAGCGCAATGACAGAAACAAGTCACCAGAGATTACCAGATGAGCCTTTTCCGCTCAGAAATGCATTTTGCTACAGCAGCGCCACCTTCTCACACTGGGGTGTATGGACCACTCCTTCAATACCGAAAATAGCGGCTGGAATAAATAATGTTTCTAAAAAGACACAAATGAGGTATTCAAAACTTCAACCAGTTAAAAAAACCACATAAAAAAAAAAAAAGAAAAATAAAGATTCCACAAATACATCTGAGGTGCATCTTTTGAAAGTAATTTTTATTTCAGGAGAAAAAAATATTCTGAATTTATGGTTGAAAAAGATTGCATACTTGATTTGTTTTATATTTTATATTCTGAATAAAATCTCATTGTAAACTTTGGCAGTAAATGATTTAGTTTTGTTACTAAACAAACTTGAACGACTAACATAATGTGATAATTAGAACAGAAAACTTCCTACAATGACTCTGAAGGATGGAAAAATTTTCTCGTATATCTTCATTTCATGAAAAGTACATAATGCGTTTCAAACCCCGCTTAATCACTTAATCATCTTTCCATTACAACAATCTGGTAAGGCCCTCCATTGTTTACTGATCACTAACTAACTTGTATCTGTGCTCCTGCTTTTGCTTTGTAGATTATTATTATTGCCCATTACAATAATACACTACTGATTTCACATTCCATGTTAGAAACTTTCATTTTACTCCAGGTTTGTGTTAAATCAATATTTCATAAACTCTTATGTGATGTGTCTCCCATTTTGTTATGTCCTTCGAGTCAGGTCTCAAAAACTGTAAAAAATGCAAAATTGATCAAGGGAAAACAATAAACTGATTTTTTTAAGTGTTCAGAAGATTAAAAATAAACTGTCCCGCTATTGCCATCAACAAAAATGAATTAAACATGTATTTATACTTCATATTTTTAACAGGAAAAATGGCAAAACAACTAAACAAATAAAAATAATATTTATAATATTAAGTAAAGTAAAAAGTGCACTTGGTGGATTTGAGATTAAAAAAAAGAAAAAAATCCTATAGGCTTTGTTCTTCCTTTTAATCTGCATAAGGGCCTCTATCAGAAGGCCTTTCGACTCTGGAACCATATTGTGAGCAGAGATTTCAGTTAAATCTTTACGCAACTCTGGAAAATGTTGCATTCAGATGAGATTAAATTAAACTGTATGAACCTTGCAGCTTGTTATCATGATTACTTGTTCACAGAAGATTATGTCATCATCGTGTCAGTCTGATCAACAGCCTTCAAGGGGCGAACTTTAAAAGCTTGTGACTGGAAACGCGTCCTGGAAGCTGATCAGACCCAAAGTGACGTCGACTCGTGGTTCGATCATCAGATTGATCGCTGCTCTTCCTCTTCTCTCCTCTCCTCCAGTAATCAGTCAGCTTTGTTGGATGAAGGCGGGCGCTCGGCTTGAGGATGACATCACCATGGCGATGCAGCTCCCTGAAAGCCAGAGGGGGAACGCTGCTCGGGGATAGGCTGGCACCCGCCGCCGCCCACCACCTCAACACATGCGCAATCGAATAAAACGGACTATTAGCGATTGAGACACAAGGGTTAATTTGAGAGAGACACGGGTTGGTGCAGAATGCCTCACAGTGTTTCCACACTCATTCTCCGCACTCAGATGGTGATTTGAAGGAAAGAAGCAGCTGCAGGAGTCTGATGCTGGGATGGATACGAGGCCGAGGGAAGAGAGAGAATGAAAAACAAAGAAAACTGTACCTTTAACAGCGTCAGATACTTTAATCAAAGCATCATTTTGATTATTAGCAATAAACAAAAAATCTCTAAAGCAGGACGTCTGCAACTGCTTGATTAATTGGTATCCAGGGGATTTAGCTCTACAGCTGCCAAGGAAAAATAGTTTTAACTCTTCTCCTGATTCATCTGCAGATTTATAAAAAGTGATAGTTTAAAGAAGACTGGATCTTGTTTTTTTTTGTCTGTCTGTTTATTCTGTTTCTGTTCAAACATGGGGACCTCGAGGCCAGCTCCCTGTGGAGCCTGACGGTGGATGGTCTTCAGCTGCCATTAAGCACAGATGGCAAATTGTTTTCTAGGAGTGCACCCTCCCTCCTCCTTGTTTTGTGCACTTTGATAGTGTTGAAGGGTAAAGTCAAGAGACGGAACACACTGGGCAAATCAGTTCAAAACAGATCCTCACTACAGGGATGTGTTCGATGATCTAAACTCATCTTAACGATAAAATAAACCTCAAATTAGTCTAAATATTAAAGGTTAGATAGAAAAATTGGTACCTGATATTATCAGAAGTAAGGGGCAAAAAAACAACAGCATGAAGTTACTATATAACAAATAAATATGGAAACACGTTAAGAATGCAACTCTTTGTCTCAAGAGTCAGAGGGGTGGACATGTGTGCAGCTGGAAAGCAGAGAGCAAGCTCCAGCTGCAGTAATTGATTTCTGCAGCCTCACCACGACTAAATGACTGGGATTAGTGGACTATGAACAAGACCTATTTATTACTGGGATGCTCATGATTAGCTCGTTACTCAGTTCACTGGGGCTCATCTCTCCGCCTGTCACTGGGGAGGGGAGAGGCTGTGCAGTGTTTGTGCTGAGATTTAAGCCTGTACGGTCAATAAGGCCTTGGCTACAAGTATTATCCAGGCAAAGCAACTCTCAAAGAGTCCTCCTGCGGTTAATGCACATGCTCTGCTGCCCCAGATGATATTAAAAATGCATTTATTCCAACAAAGCCCACCAGAAACATGGCAAATTGAGAAAAATTTTAAAGCCGCTTGTTACGTCTTTGAGCCGTCGCAGTGTTGCTATGATGCAGCTTTCTCGTTGTAATATCCTGAGAACAGCCAGAATGTGGGATCCAGGGGAAACTGTCTGGGAAGCAAAGAAGCGAGAGGGCACAGAAAGATGGAGGGTGCTGATTTTTCCAACAGCAGGCACAGTTAATTTCATGCTCTGCATTTTATTGTCATGCCCGAGTGGTGGTGCCTGGTGCTGGAAGAACGGCAGAAAGACTCTCTGCCACGAGGCGGTGGACGCTACGGATCAGTAAAAACCAACCAAGCTTCCAACAAATACAGAATACACTCCAGAAAGCCACCGTTAATGGTTAGTACAAATGTTTCCTCACCACGAGAAATATTTGAAATTGGTGGAACTAAATTATACTCTCAACCCTCATTATTAGGTCCACCAAATACTGAGGCAGTTTCTTTTTCACTTCACCAGGCTTGCTCACATCTTAGCAGGGATTTTGGTCCATATCTTTGTACAAAAATAAGCTTTGCTTTAAAGGTTTAAAGTCTCCTTCTTGGCAAGTTAAAGATCAAGTTCTCTCAAAGGATAGAGCTTCATCACACAGAGGTAAAGGCTTTACGCTTGTATTTTTTTTTACAGTTTTAATGATTATGGCTACAGGTAAGGGAAAGCCAAAAATTTGAAAATTTAAATATCACATTAGACCAACAAAAATTGATGTTTTAAGCACAAATATCAGGCTTCTGAAAAGTGTTTACATTTCTATGCACTCAATACTTGGTTGGGCCTCCTCTCGTATAAATTACTGCATCAATGTACCATGGCATAACGGCGATCGACCTGTGTCAGTATATAGGTGCAATGAAAGCCTAAACTGCTTTGATAGCTTCAGGTTATCTGCCTTGTTGGGTCTGGTGTCTCTCATCTCATAGATTCTCCATGGGGTTCAAGTTCAGTTTGCTGAACAATCAAGAACAATGAACACCATGGTTATTGAACCAGCACCTTTAGCAGTGTGACCAAGGTTCAAGTCCATCTACTCAAGAATTTTCTAGTAGATGGCTGCATTGACTGTGGACTTCATAAAACACAGTCGACCAACACCAGCAGTTGACATGGCACCCCAAAGCATCACTCACTGGAAACCTCACACTGAACTTCAGGTAATGTAGATTTCATGCCTATCCACTAGTCCTCCAGAGCCTGGAAACTTGATTTCCAAATGAAGTGCAGAATTTGCTTTCATCTGAAAGCAGGGCTCCAGACCATTGCACAACAGCCTACTTCCTTTTCTCCTCATCACAGGTAAGACACCTCTGACACCGACTCTGGTGCAGGAGAAGTTGATAAGGAGAATGCCACATTTGTAGCAGATGTCAAGATTTTGTCAGTGTGCGGTGTCTGGCCTGGAATGGATTTCAAGGCTGTAGTTGTCCCTGTTGTTGGTGCACCTTTTCCTACCGCACTTCTGCCTTCCACTCAATTTTCTATTAATTTGCTTGGAACTCTGTGAAGAACCGTCTTCTTCAGCAATTACATTTTGGTGCATACCCTCCTTGAGAGTGGTGTGGATGGCTGTCTTCTCAAGTTAGAAGTCTTCCCCATGATTGTGTGATCTAACACACATGAAAATATGTCTCTCCATTTAACACAATGGTAGGGATTTATTAGAAGTTTAGAGAGCCACTTAAACTGTTTAAACATATTAGTAGCTGACCTGAAAAAGAAAATATTGTCTTATTAAATGTAGGACAGAATTTTGTGTGTTCAGAAATGGTGCAAATATCCATGGATGTAATTTATTTAGTGAGATATGCCTTGCAGTCTTTCTTGGGCAGAATTACATCTTCTATAATTGATTTATTATAGAAGATTTTATGAGAATAATATGAGAGTTTTATCAGACGTTTGCAATGTATCTGTCCAGTGACCTTTTGTTTCCAGCGGTGTTTGATGTCTGTAAAATGAGCGCTATGATTAGTTGAATGTGTTGTGAGCAGGAACTGCGTGTGCTTCTACAAATCTCTCCAGAGAACAGTTTGTTAAGGTTGCAACTGTCATAGACAATACATGTCTGTGAAGTCAGAAACAAATAAAAGAGACAAAGGCAATTATTTTGTTTCCCCTTGCTAAGTTGCACTGAAATGTTTTCAATTTATTTGCCTCCACAAACCAAATAATTTCCTTATCGGCTGTTCTATGATTAGAAAATTGCTGTTGTCTTAATTTACTCCATCACAACAACATTCTAACAACACTGCTGAACTAAGGTTAAGCAATCTTCCCCTGTGATCATTGATCATTTACTGTTGAGTTAAATCACTGTGATGACCAGAACCTTTAAATCATGAGGGTCAGAGTAAGAATCCTCTTTTTTGTTACAGTTAGAGTAAGAATTATATTTTTTTGTTGCAGGCAACATCCTGAATTCCTTTATAAATGCTATTTTGAATACAAATCATATAAATAAGAATTCCAGTAACTTTTGAAATCCGAAAACTCAGCCAGCAGCCTGTTTTGTTACCCATTTAAAACAATTTTCTGTAAACCCCAATCATCAGGCTGAGATTTAACTCCTCCTTCAGTTTCTCCTCATTTTTATTCACAGCAGTAAACGGGGATCATCACTGCTGTGGCTGTCTGGCTTTAAACACATTCATGAAGCAAACACAAAAAAGAAACGATTGCTTAGAAACAAAAAACAGGATTAAATTGGTTTAGGCTTCACCTAAAAACAGCAATGACAGAAACAAATTGTAAACACAACATCTCTAAAGAAAAGCCAACTTTAGTGACTTTTTAGGTCACCATGGAAACAAGCATGTCCAAACCATGTCTCTCACCTCAATGTACTTGATCAAACCATTTTTTTAATGATCTTAAACATTTCAGCTTCATCAACACATTTCTTGATATGTAATCGAACAGTGAGGTGTGTTCAGGTTTAAGGGAGTGGGGAATTTGCCTAATTAAATTATCCTGCACATCATGTTGCAGTGCAGTGGCCACTCCTTTAAAAACACAACATGGTGTGATTTCTGCGGCACCCTGCCAGATGCCGCGGGACTCGTCTTCTCTGGTTGGCACACAGCAAAACAAAAAAAAGAAAAAAAAAAAGGAAAAACGAAAAAAAAAACAGCGACAGTGAAATGGAGTATTTACGCCGCTGTTACTGCTGGAGAGCAGCTTGTCAGCCATGATGTAACCACAGCAGGCAGTCGGGAAGCAAATGTTAAACGTTCCCTCCTCTCAATCATCCCTCAAGGATTTTCCTGCCTCGGACTTGTTTGGCTGATAAGCTGCTGCCATGAGCACGTCAAGGTCAGCAGTTATCTGGCCCCACCCCGTATTTACATAGCTTGTCCCTCACTAGAGCGAGAGCTCCAGGAGTGGTGGTGGACCCTTATCAGGGCTGAGCACACCCCTTTTCCCCCGTCATGATGTCCTGACTGATGCAGTCACTGCTGACATCTGCTGGTGGAAACATCTGAGTGCAATACCACCAGAGATTTGCACTGTTACGTCACTCTCTTTAAACTAAATGATCGAAACTCTAAAGCAAAGTCTTAAAAAAAAAAAAAAACAGTCTGACGAAGAGTTGCACCACATCAGTATAGCAATTTACAACTGGCATTATTTAATAAAAAATAACATTTTCATGACTTTTTTTTTTTATCCTTCATCCCAATGTCCCACCTGTGTCTCCTAGTGAGTACTGGGACCTCAGCTACTAAAAAAATATACAAGTCGTGGGCATCAAGAGAATTCATTCACATTGACAAATATGGATGGCTATAATACAAAAAAAAATAAAGTAAAACATCTTGATGTGTCAACTTTCAACATTAGAACTTTCACAATAGAACATTTTTTAAAAACACCTTATTTCTGTCCAAATATTTTCATATTTCATATTTTTTTCATGTATTTCTAACGCAATTCCTGATCTCGTTTCAAACCTTAGTTGATATTTCATTGCCGATAACTGTTTGCATCAGCCTACAGGTCGCTCCAAAGCAGAAAGGCAGTCAGTTCTGGCCCAGACCATTGGGAGACTGGGTGATTTTGATTCTTTACACTGAGACGACATCGGAACATGGTGTATCGGAAAGAGTAAGAGCTTCTTAAAGAGACAGCCAATTTCAAGGTATTATAGATGGTTATGTTGTGAAATCAAGTTTCTTTTAAGTTACTTTTTATATATACACAGCATTTTAATAATAACTAAAGATAAATACTTAATTGTGTTATAAAAATGGCAATATGTGCATGGAAAATATGTGACTCCCCTACCAACCAATCAGAAATGGCATTGGGGTCACATTCAGCAAACCAGAGCAAATCTAATCACAAGCCGTTTTCACTTTACTAGTTTTCTAAAACTTTTAATCGTCCCACTGAATGAAAGAGATTGAAGGTTTGACACCATCAATTGATAATGAAAATGAATTGTAGGTTGCAAAGCTTTCTGAGTTTTAAAATTACAGAGATTAATAATGATGATTTTGACATACACTGACATTTAAAAAATGCTTAAGCATAACACACTAAAAGAGTCCGGCAACGACAGGCGCTTAAATTCCGTAACAAAAGCAACAGAAAAACCCTGTAAATTCTAGACTCTAACAGGTAAAAATAGTGCACAAAAATCCGTGTAGGACGACGAAGTCCTAGTGCAAAAATGTGCGTGATAGGTGGACGGAGCCTGGTGCTGCAAGGTTGGAGACCTTGTCCAGTTAGGCGACGGGGCCTGGATAATACCCGTGTTAAACGGACGGCGGAGTCCGGCGATGACAGGCGATGACAGGCGCTTAAATTCCATAACAAAAACATGTTTTTATCTTTTTTTTTATCTTTTTCTTTTCATTTTCCAATACTGTTTATTCAATGTCACATGCTGACATGTTGCGATGTCTCAGTGTAAAGAATCAGAATCACCCAGTCTTCCAATGTAAAGCACCTTGAAATGCCTTGCTGCTGAAATGTGCTATACAAATAAAATTTGATTGATTGATTGATTGAATGATTGATAAAAAGGTCACAAGCTTCTCATATTTTGGAGATCCCAATGTTGGACTTACATTTTACCAACAGAGAGAACCTCACCCCCCAGCACGGGTGAGACAAAAGCTATACAAGACGGGAACCCTCCTCACATCACTGGCCAATTCCTGGGGATAAAGACTGTAATAGGGGCACAACACAGTGTGGACAAATTTTCTTATAACCTAAAACAAACTAAAGGAACAAGCAAAATTACTTACAGCATTGACATTTTAACAAATAAAACATACAGTTAAGGCGCTCACTATTGAAACATCTGTTAAACATGTTTATCGGCACAGTGTCCAATGCTCAGACTTGACACACAAATGAAAAACACTACAACAAGTTCTTGAAAACGAACAGCATGTTAAAGCAAACGAAAACTACATGAAAGAGAAAGGCCAGAGGTTTAAACATTTCAATTCGAAGACCTCCCAAGGACCAAGTCTGTGTCTTTCTTTCATTGTTATTGATTTCTCTGCAAGTGCTTCCAATTAATTTCCATTCATTCAGTATTCAAATGCATTTACATTAAAAAATAAACATTACCTTAAATCTGAAACTCTGTCTTTTCACACTGCAATTTTGCATATAATAATGTTAAACAAAAAACAAACAAACAGTCCTGATCTGGACTGACTGGTTATATAAACGACCACTGATTAGATGATCTTGTGCGGATGATTGCAGAGCCCTGCAGCAATTTGTGATCGTGTCTGTATTTGGTGGATAAGAGAGTAAATCACATATGCAAAATATATTAAAAAAAAAAAAAAAAAAAACACAGTAGAGCTCAGTATCAGAAAAGCTGCGGATACAGAGCGTGATTTGTTGTTCTCTGGTGAAAAGTCACTAATCAGCATCAGCCGAGGCTCTGATTTCCTTCCCCTCGGTGGTTCTTTCATATCACAGTGAAAACCTCAGACATATTCAATGTAACGGGGGCAAAAAGCAGCGCTTTATCTTTAACCTTTGGGTGATGCTGAGACAGAGGCTGCATAATGCTGTGCAGATGTGTCGAGTGAATCGGCGTTTTTGTTCTTTTCATCTCAGCCATGAAAAGCCACCTTCAAAATGGCTGCTTGCCTGAAGCTACTCTGCCTCCTGCAGCTGAGGAGGCAAAGAGATCATTAGACGTCACCATCACCGGTTTATCACATCTCGCTCCGTGCTTTGCTTTTCTCTCCATCAGATAAATGAATTTAAACACCTGCAGTGTATCTTCATCTCCTTACGCCTTTAGTTTGTTTCAATAATCTAATCTAAAGTCTCTCTCTTTGTATGCCATCACAGCGTTTAGAGTCCATACTGGTTCATCATGGAAACAAGAAAACAATACTTTCTCCAACATGTGACGTACCAGTATTCTTCAATTAAATTTTGACCAAGAATCACTATTATTACAGATGTAAGTTTAAGCAAGTGGGATATTCCTTTCACCTGGAAAAAACTTCAACAAAAAATATCGTATCCACATTTTTAGTCAATGCCAGTAATTGAATTTAAAGAATTTATTTTCCCATCCAATGTTATCTGAAGAAATTTAGACATCACAAAGTAAAAGTAAAACACTTGGAGGACATTGGGTAAACTTAGATCTTATAGAAAAATGAATCAGCAATCTGATTCATACAAACCCTAAATGTGATGGAGAAGCTAAAGGTTTCAAGAGTAAATCATTTAAAGGGCAATAAGAAAGAAAAAAACATTAATTTGTATGGTACAGTCAAACTTGACTGCAAGGTGTGGTGCAAAAGATTTCAAGGTCAAATTGTGATGATTATGTAATAAGAAGTGTACGATCCCACCTTTGCTGCTTTTGTTTTTTATTTTACCCGTTAAAATCAATCAAAGATTTTATAAAGAAATAAAGCAGACAATCATAAATGTGATGTTTAGAAGCTCCAACCAGACTGCACTCAGTTTTTCCAACTAATTGAAATACCATCTCTGACAATTTCTCAAATAAGTAGCCTAGTCACAAAAACTTATTAATATATTAACAAAAAAGCATACTTTCATATTTGCTTCAGATAAAGGTTTAGACATTGCTAGTGGGACATTGTTAGGCTGAAGCCATCAGATCCTGTTTTGCAGTTGCAGAGCAGCTGCAACGTAGAGAAGGACCATTTATCTGAGGCTCCTCCTGTTAAACATGAAATAGGAACCACCGAGGGCACATTACACCATCTGAAATAATCTGCTGCTGACTAACAAGGAAAAATGATCAGTATGAAAGTCAGGCCCCCTTTTAGTCAAAAATTGGCAAATTGGTCATTTTTTAGTGTGCTACAGGGGAAAGCTTGTGGCTTTGCTGGATGTGCAAATTCAACAATGAGTAAGATTTTGCTTAATGACTCATATGCACTCACTTGCCAGAAAAAGAAAAGTATCCAGAAGGAATGGTCTGATTGGGATGTAGTTTGGTTGCCCTGCAGACACGCAGTAAGTATATAATTTCTAGGAGAGTAAAACCAAGTAGACAGATTAGACAGAATCAGAAACACCTACTGCAGTATGATAGAAATTGTAATCTCTGCTGTGGTGTTTATGGTGAACCCATCCTCTACCAAGCGTGGCTGTTGCTGGTCGGAAATAAAAAGCTTTATGAGCTGAAGGTTAAACACATGAAGATCCCGCTTTTAGCAAAACACATTCTGCTAATAGGACCAGCGGTAAAGAAGCAACATCAGGGTTTTGATTTGCAATTAGATCGCTTCTGTTGAAAATGGACAGTAGACAGAACTAACAAGCAGCTTTATCTTTAAAACAAGGCGACGTTCAATTACTGTATTTTCAAATCTCTATATTCAAGGCGAACGACCCCTCCCAACCTCGCCCGCAGGCCTCAGTCGTCAGTCATGCATTATTCATTTGTATTAAGTAAGCTACATTTAATTTCCCAATCATGTGTTGGCATGACTTGTAATGAGATGCTAATAGAAGCCTGTACAGCTGGAGAGCGAGAGAGTAGGAGAGAGACAACAGTGAAAGAGGACCAGGAGAGGGTTGCATAATCAGTGCAGAGATAAAGACCTATCTCCATCGCACAGCACTCTGTGACATTAATGGTGCTTCTGATGTGCATTTTAATCTGTCTGATTGTTTTGTCTTTGATTTGACTCACTGGCATGAAGAGCTGAAGAGCAGGTGGAATGACCACAAAGGAATAAAGGAAGGAGTGCAATCCTAGGATACCGCTGTCAACAACATAAGACATAATAAAACAGAAATAAAACAGGAAAACAAAATTAAGCTCACCTTTGTTGTTCTAGACCAGTTGGGATGTTTTACTTTGGAAGGCATTTAAAAAAAAAAAACCCACACACTTTTACCCACCAAAATTCTTTGCACATTGAGAAGTTCAAAAAAGAAAATATCCAGTTTGCAAAAATAGAAGCGGCACTAATTGAAATTATTTCAGTTGTTAGAGTAGACTATTAATACTGGCTAAAAAAACAATCAGAAAAAAAAACATTACCAATTTGAAATCTTTTACAGTTTTGTCTTTTCGCTCTTTTACATTCACACTAGTGTTTCTAAAAAAGCTGGTTGACTTTTTATGCGAGTCCCTTATTCATCAAGCCCCTATAAATTAAATTTGTCTTAAAATTGCTAAAATTCAAACCAAATATAACATTCTGGCCCATATCCATTCAGGGACAGATTATGTAGTTAGGATATGAACACAAATGGGTTTTTTCACAGGACAACGATACCAAAGACTTATTCAAATTGGCTTTAGATTGAACACAGCAGGATAACTTTAACCCTCTGGAATTGCATTTCCAAACCCCTGACTTTTTAACAATTTAAAATCTATTGAGTACACTGAAAGAGCACATCACCCCAGTCCTAAAGTCCTTAATGGCTCCCAGTAGCCATACTTTAGCTAGTTTATAAATCACTGAACAGCTTAGCACCAGAAAACATTAAAATCTGCTGTTGTTGAATCAACCTTCCAGACAACTCGTGTCTTCTGGGCAAAATCTATTCTGCATCCTCAGAATCAGAACCAAACATGGAGATGCAGCATTCAGCTTTCATGCTCCAATAACCTGGAACAAACTTTCAGTAACTGTAAAACAGCCGTAACGCCGAGTTCTTTTAACTGAACACTAAAAACCCATTTGTTTACAGCTCCCTTTGACTGTTCCATTTATTATATTAATTGAAACATTTTAGTCCGTAGTCCAACTTTTCTTTATGTCGCTGCAGTGTATGTTATCATCATGTAAAACACTTTGAAATTTGCTATGCAATAAAACTTGGCTTGTCTTACGCAATTTTTAGGACCTTTTTTCAATAACTAACCAAAGGGTGTTTGAATCCAACTTTTGTCATCTCAGAAGAAGTTTTAATACGGTTAGGAATGATTTTAAACTATATTTGACTAAGTCATTTAGTCAGCATACTCTGATGAGATTCTATAGGCATGTTCCAGCTCTCATTTGGCAGACTTCAGAGTGTTCGCATGCTTGTTCTGTGATGCTCTCTAATTGGCTGTGAATGGCCCCTCGGGTTGCGCAGGGAAGCCTTTGATGAGGCTCTGAGACTGGCTGCTCAAGTGGCTTTTGAATCAAGCTCTTCAGGAGAGGCTGAAAGCAGCTGGCTGCACCACTGAGCGATGAACATGCAGCCAGGATGACGAGGAAGAAGTGGAGGAGCACTTACAGCAGCTCATTAACCATGCAGTCAAACAAGTCGGAAAGAGGAAAATAATTTTAGAAGTCAGTGGGTGCTGACATAATGACTTCATCTGACACGCAGGATTTACATGGTTTTAACCTGCTTTTTGATATTGACTGCCTGGATTATAGTAGATGATTTCATGAAGGATTAGGGATTCTGCAGGTCGTGTTTTTTTGTTTGTTTTTTTACAAAAATACAAGACTTTCAGATGCGGTGCACCTACTGGAGACCTAACTTTATGCCTAGTGATCTTTTTTTACTTGGTTGACTTTGATCACATTTCTAAGTAAATAAAGTCCAGTGTGTGTAACTGTGGAGAAATGCACAAACACTTAGATCTGCAAGACGACTCTGCCGGAGGGCCGAACAAAAATGGCGTAAAACTCAACTTCACGTTTATTATGATACCTATAAAGACAGACTATGTAACCATCACTCAACACTAAACATGCAAAGGAAGTTTTTTTGCAGACGTCATAAACAAAAATATTAACAAAGCTCGAGCTTTGTTTACGACATGTGACAGGCTCATAAACCCTCCTATGACGTTACCACCTTAATTCCAATCTAATGCAGCCTGCAACAAGTTTTCCAGTTTCTTTTCAGAGAAAATTAAAAAAAAACAGAGGATTAATTTGAACATTCACTCTAAAGCCAGTACCAATGCTGTGTCCAAACAAAACAAATGCAGGAAAAATTACCTAATTTCAACTACTTAATTATAAAATCCTAGAAGAAATTATAAGTCAATTAAGCTCAAGTTCCTGCTGTCTGGATGTCCTATCCTCACATTTCTTTAAGAAAGTCCTGCCTGTTGTTGCTAATAATCTGATCCAAATAGTAAACTCATCGCTCTATTCAGGTGTTTTTCCCCAGGCTTTGAAAACAGCAGTTATCAAACCACAGATAAAAAAGAACAATCTGGACAAATCACTACTGCAGAATTACAGGCCGACCTCTGACCTCCCATTCATCAGTAAAGTTATTGAAAAAGCTGTTTAAACAATTAAATAACTTCCTAACGATAACCATCCTCTTTGACTCCTTCCAGTCTGATTTCCGGTCTCGCCACAGCGCAGAGACTGGCCTAGTCAAAGTGTTTAATGACATCCATATAAATATGGACTGTGGGAGAACCACAGTGCTGGTTCTGTTGGACCTCAGTGCAGCTTTCGACACTGTTGACCATGACATTTTACTGTATCGACTGGAGAATCTGGTCGGACTCTCCGGTCCAGTGCTCAACTGGTTTGAATCTTACATATAGAACAGGGATTTCTTTGTTTCAATTGGAAACTTCTCATCAAAGAGGTCAAAGGTCACATGTGGGGTACCCCAAGGTTCAATCCTAGGACCCCTTCTTTTCAATATTTATATGCTCCCACTAGGTCAGGTTATAACAGGAAATAAGATCAGTTACCATAACTACGCGGATGATACACAGCTCTACATCACGATGTCACCAGGTGACTCTAAACCCATCCATTCACTGAATAGATGCTTAGAACAGATACAAGTGTGGATGTGCCAAAACTTTCTCTAGCTGAACAGAAACAAAACTGAAGTTATTATCTTTGTACCTAAATGAGGGCGAACTAGAATGAATACACGGCTTCAGTTATTACAACTAAAAACCAGCGATCAGGTCCGAAACCTGGGAGTAGTGATGGACACTGACCTGAACCTTCAGAGCCACATTAAGACAGTCACAAAGTTGGTCTTCTATCACCTGAAGAACATCTTTAGGATTAGAGGACTTGTGTCTCAGCACGATCTAGAGAAACTCATCCATGCGTTTATCTTTAGTCGCATTGATTACTGCAACAGCATCTTCACAGGTCTGACTAACAAATCAAACAGCTGCAGCTGATCCAGAATGCTGCTGCTCGCGTTCTCACTAAAACCAGGAAGATAGAGCACATAACACCATTTTTAAAGTCCCTACACTGGTTCCCTGTAGCTCAGAGAATAGACTTTAAAATACTGCTAGTTTATAAATAATTGAATGGCTTAACACCACAATACATTAAAGATCTGCTGTTGTTGCCCCAAACTTCCAGACCCCTCAGGTCTTCTGGCTCTGGTCTGCTCTGCATCCCCAGAACCAGAACCAAATGACGAGAAGCAGCATTCAGCTTCTATGCACCACAAATCTGGAACAAACTTCCAGAAAACTGCAAAACAGCTGAAACACTGACTTCCTTTAAATCTCAACTAAAAACCCACCTGTTTAGAGCTGCATTTGAATCGTAATCAATTACGAATTTAACAATGGCACTTGACTTAATGTAATGTTTTGATTCTATGTTGCATGACTTTGTGTTTTTGTATTTGTTATGATGTAAAGCACTTTGAAATGCCTTGTCGCTGAAATGTGCTATACAAATAAAATTTGATTGAAATAATTGATTTGTAAAGGTTTTTTTTCCCCCCCAAAAAATAAGACAAGCTTGTGTTTTCTTTTTTACAGGATGAAGCAGACTTTATTAAGTCATTGACCTATTATCTCTACCTGTGGTCCTTTGAGTCAGCAGCAGAAAAACTTAAGAATGAGCTGCAGCTCTGAAGCCTCACCTCTTTGACTTCAGGATAATTAGGAGCTGAGCCTCCTCCCTGGAATAAATCAGCAACATGCATTAATTCTAATCAGCGTGTTCAGTCGGGCTTGACCGGCGCAGCCCGAGGGGCAGGAGCACTTGTCTGAGTGTTTGAGTCCCATCCATGTGGCCAGCCATGCTGAACCATGCTCTTCAAGGTTCACTGCAGAGTTCCTGCACCATCACCAGCAGTAGCAGAGCAGGTTATTTCTGCAGAGCTCACCTGAATAACCCTAGCTGACCTTTTTGACAAACACTTGCAGGAATGATGCATCTCATCAGGAGACGGCTAAACTCACCATGCAAACTGCTGATGAACAAGTAAATGTTTTTTTTGTTTTTTTGTGAGAAACGCTGACGTAGGAGCAAGTTCAGCTCTAGATTGTTATAAAAGATGTAACATTGATTTGGGTTATTAATGGTAGATGCTGCAATATCACAATACATAAATACATTCATTCCAAATGTCTCTGTGGCCTTTAGCTTCTTGGATACAGTAAGAGTCATCACAGACGTCATAGTCCAGAGCATAAAATCATAAAAATACACCCATCAGGGATGATTGGCAATCTTGTCCAGAAGATGGCGCTACATGTTTTTATTCCTTTTTTCTTGAGCGCTATGGCAGAAAATAAGCAGGCAAAGATACCATCTAAATGACTCCACACCAAAGTAGATTATTTCACTTATTGTATAAACTAATCAATTTCTATAAAAACTAGTTCTTACCTTGGACTTGAGAGTCCAGTACTCCTCTGTGCCGTACTCCACATGTCTGAACGCTGTCAGATAGTCGAAGCTGATCACTGCTGTCTGCAAACACAGGAAAAAATAGGTGAGCTAATTCTATGCAGTTTTTTTGCAACATTAAACCAGACGGTCTTCTAGATTAGGTATGTTTAAGACTTTAAAAATATCTGTGTTGAGTTAAAGTAGTTTTGCATCGCTAAAAGCAGGTTTATGTCCCAAACAAACAGTCCAATCTCAAAGCTACATCTCATCAGAGCTGTTTAATCATTTTACAAATATTTAGTCCCAATGAGAACATCTTAAAGACAATATAATGCAATGCCTTATCTACACACAAGTGGCTTATACCATCACATACACTATATATTTTGCTGATAAAAATCATATCACATGTTGGAGTTGTGAATGCATGTTGTAGTCCAGATCTGAGCTTAAAGACTGCTTTTTATTCTCAGTATGTCCCAACTAAAAGTGCAAACATTCACCTTGACCTTTATAACCCCAGAAAAGGCCTGAAATCATCCAACTCTATGTTCTAAGTGCAATCAAAGGAATCAACCCAGAGGGAATAAGGCTTTTGCAGAGGCAAGCCTTAGACTCTGGAATAACCTGCCTCCTGATATCCATGCTTCAGCATCTATGTAATCAACTAAATCATTCATAAAAAACTAAGAAAAAACAAAAAAAACAACAAAAAAAAACATTTGTTTTTCAAATTTGGTTTCAGGCCAATGGGGTCTTTTATTTTGACGTTTCTCCTTGTTTTAGCATGTTGATACACACATTTAAAAAAGTGATTTATGCTCTTTTCTGTTTGTTTTAAATAGTTACATATATAAAAAGAAACAATGTTATGGCTGGTGTTTCATAAAGCTGGTTCACAGAGCTCATCCAACCTACAAAAAAAATAAATAAACATATGAACAATAACCTTTTCTGCCTACAGTCACCGTGTCTCAGAAGATGCGATCAAACTCAAATCAGACATAAATGTGAGAATATTTATGATGTGAACTCACGGCAGATGCTGCTCGTCCGAAGCGGATCACACTCAGGTCATTGAGGTCGAGCTGCCTGTTGTAGAGGTAGAACCCCGAGGAGGCGAACACTACTGTGGCCAGAGATGAGACTTTTAGGAGCCGGCCCGCCATTGGAGACCTGTAGAAGAAGAAGAGGTCCAATTAGTTCACATTTAAAGAAAGAAAAAAAGAAAATTGTATCTTTTTTGTAAAGATAATGGAGAAAGAATTAATGAAATTTGAAGATACCAATAAAAGGCAGACATCAGTTTCAGAAAACACCACCACTCTGATTGTAAAGCACTTACACCAGAAGCTAAATCTAGCCACATGAAAATGTCCCTCCTAAAAACAAATATTTTACGGACTTCTGCAAGACTTGGATTTTATAAGTAACTGAAATTTGTGGTATAGCTGCTGGTCATTTAATTTCATAATTTCATGAATATAAACAAGTAAAATATGTCCTCTGTGTATTGTGTAGTTGATCTAAATGTGAGTTTAAGTTTGTGAACTAAAACTATTGGAAAATTAATAATAATAATGGGGAAAAAAACTGAGATGCTTCCCGAATGCAATGTATCATGAATACATCCTCCTTATTAAGGAACTAATTCCAGACTGTTTTAATACATTCACTGCCTTCCATTCAAAGAGTTACTCATTTTAAGGGCTTTTGTTTTTACGCATGCTGTCAGCTGAGCTTAATTGATAAATGACGGGTTGTACTCATGAGTGAAACCTACTCTTCTCTTCCGCACTCACCCCAAGAAGGAAGAGACAGGCTCCGGTGTAAAATCCCACTCCTGATAAAAGCTCCTCCACAGCCGTCTAGCAACGGGTCTCAAACACCATCTTTAAGTTGTGTCTTCACGAAAGTACCATATTTTAAATGACACAAATAAGTTTCAGTCCGCTGGCAGTGTTGACCTGAACGCCTCTTGAACATCTGAGTTATGCAACCACTGTTTGGTAAGTGCTGTGAGGGTCGGAGCGAGCTAACAAAAATAGAAATCTGTCACACAAACAGACACGCACAAACACTTAGCTATCTGAAGATAGAATAACAACTTCGCTAAAAAATCAACCACAGCCTGCGCATCGCTCTCCTTCACTTACCGGTTTGATTTGCGACCCCTTAGCCGGGTTTTCGAACGAAAAGGAACTCTGGGTAATGTAGTTTCAAAGAAAAAGGTAAGAAATTGATTCAGATTTATCATTAAGTCATAATATCACCCTGAGGCATTAAGACTATGCTCAAACTACAAAAATATTTTCTAAAGGTATTTAGGTTAGTACAGTAGATTTTTACGTTTTCTTTTACGATGATTACGGCAGTTTTAAACTACATTTCTGGTGACCTTAGTGACGTATTAATGTGCGTCTCGGTCAACAAAACGTATTCGCTACACCAGTGATAGATTCACATGAAGCTCGGAAATCCAACGTGTCATTAAAAATAAAGCAAAACTGCTTTAGATAATATTAAAAATATCAACATATACGTAAAATGTATGCGTTACTTGGAAATACAAAAGAATTTCGAATAATAAATAAAACATAAGATGTTCAATTTTGTTAATAAGTGTTAGAAATATTCCTTGAAATGTTCTTATCAAATATTTTTTTTTTAGATTAGGAGGGCAATTTATTACTTCCACACAAAAATTTAAAATAATAGGCGAGGAAACATGTGCTTACTTAATTCAAATTAGACAGGTGTTTGTTTTCATTTTTGTTCAGAAATGTAACAAATATTTATCGTAAAAGAAAAACTAAATGCTTGATTTTCTTTCAAAATAAAAAAAATTCTTTAAAACTGAAACTAATGGACAGATATTAATATTTGCACATTTCTCTGAAATTTAAAAAAAATAAATAAAACATGGCATTTTGACAGCGTGGATGTTTATTGTTGGGCTCACAAATATATTATCAAATGCAAAAAAGAAATGAAAATTAAGTTCAAAATTCACTTAAAATATTAAAATGTTTGTGAAAAGTGTTGGAGATATAGTGATTTAACGTTAAAAAAATTTAATGCTGCATTCACTTAATGCAACATCCAAATTTTCACTTACTTGAGAATTTTGCAATAAAGGTCGAGTTTAGTATTTTTATTTTATTTTTTAGATGTAATAACATTTCCCCAATATTAAGGTCAATTTATATAGTTTTCATGATATTTACATTTCTTACATGTACTTAGAAGGAAATAAAATTTTCCATATGCATAGCAATTTCTTTTCCCTGGATTTTTCAAAAAATATAAAAAATATATGATAAAAACATATGCACATGGGTTGCAGTGTCCAAGTGTACCTCATTGACCATTGAAGATTGACACCAGCACCTCTCACGCCCCCAGAAGGAATAAAATATTTTTTTTTTGTCAAATGATCGTGATTAAATGTAGATTTAATGTGAACTCTTCTGCTCCAGGAAAAAGTATGCATCCACTGCATGGAGAAACACCGACGATGAAAGAAAATCCAAGTAAAATAGCAATAAACATTTTTATTGATTATAAACAACTGACAGTATGTGATGGAGAGCAATCTTTCTCACAATAAATACAGAATTTATTAGTGAATAAACTGACAGTAACATTTAGGCTCAGTTCAAGTGAGTCTGAATAATGAAATCTTTCCTCTTTCCTGTCGTTGGATTTCATGCAGACACATTGACCGTGCTTCTGTCTGAATGGTTTATTCAGATGTAAAGCAGGAGGAATGAAGCATTCCAATAAAGAAAACAACATTTTTGGTCTCATCTGCTCAGCAGAACCACCAAGCTTCAGACAAAGTCTCCATCTTTGTTGAACTTCTGTCCTTCAAAGGGACGTCTGTTCCTCTGAACAAAAAGCTGGAACCAAAGAATAGCATTGGTTAAATAAAGTGGGCTGGACTTTTTCTTTTCCATACCGAGGCTGAAACCGTTCATATCGGCTGTAAATCCTGTCTAATAGTTTACCTTTGCTCCTTCCAGAATATGGGGGTCCTTCTGCAGCGCGTTGTTTAGTCCCTCCTCTGTGGAGAATAAAACCCAGCAGAACCCTTTATGGAAGCCGGTGTCTTTGTCCTGATCAAAGACAAAGATCACAGTCAAATAATACCACAAAAACAGGTCTCATTTTTACAAAAAACAGAATGTTTCTATCTTTGTCGTCTCAAAACGCACAAAGTTTAACATCCTGTTTTTAACTGTACTGCAAAGGAGTAAAAACTTACAAATGGAAGGGTGCACCTCTTCACTGCACCAAACTGTCCAAAATACTCCTTCATCTCCTCTGAAATATAAACGAATGGGTTGAGAATTCAGGACTCATCCTTTAATATCCTGAAGTTTACCAGAATTCAAGTTCATCTTAAACAGTAATACTGTCTGAAGTCTTTCAAGCCTGACTTGGGTAGGATCTTAAAATCAGCCCAAATCTAAATGGGTTTTTAAAATTCATGGACTGGTCAAATCTAAACTAATTTTTTCAAACTATTATTATTTTTTTATTATTTTAATTATTACGTAGTGTTCAGTTTGAAGACAGACGTTTCCTCTCGTGATTTTACAAAAGAAAAATAAATGTTAAAAGATAATGTGTTTAAAGGACGAGGGGCCACTTATTGGGATTTCTATTATATAGCCAATGCCATTAAAGTTGGCAGCTCTTATTTATAAAGCATGGGGCTGGAGTTGCGAGTAAACTACCTGCAGTCAGACCGAGTTATAGAGTTTGAGTGATGTGACACAATGTCTTGACCGCTAATCAAAGATAAACGGTGTGTAGAAATGTGAGACTTAACCAGAGAGTGGAGAGCTCTGGCGTGTTTAAATCAGACAACATTTCTCCTGACTTCCTCCTCCTCATTGGATTAATCGTCAATCTTCGTTTTAGGATCAATCTTCGAGCGATAGACTGACGTTTCCCTCTTTTCCTCTTGGTTGGCTGCTGTGTTAGGGTTGGATGTCAAGTTCTGCACTTGGCTTTCTTTCTAGATTGACAAGTGCTCACTTTGTTTTATATATGTGTATAATTTGTTTTCGGACGTGGAAATTGATACAAGTAGCCTGAAGTACTAGTATGAACATAGTAGCTAAAGAGGAACATAAATAAAAACATGTTATTGCAAAGTCCGGCACATTAAAGCCAGTCAACCACAGGCTGAGTTGGCCGATCTGTCCTCACGTGTTACATCACGGGCAATTAAAAGCAACCAGAAAGACTTTTTTTTTTCTTCTTCATTTACAATTTTCATAAAAATGCTATAAGTCGGCAAAAAATTGAGAACATGAAGAAGACTCACTGCCAGCTACAGTCCAGGGGATTTTAGTCACAAACACCTCCAGCACTTTCTTAGCCGAGGCTGCCATCTTGTCTCCTTCTCCTGCTACTATGACCCCTGACGTAGACAGGCACGTAATCCAACCTGCGTCAGTTACGTCATGGCCAAGATGGCAGCCTCCATGGTGGCAGAAAGCGGAGAGGATGTTTTCAGGAAAATGTTTAAGTTTTATAAAAGAAGGGATCCGCCTCCAGACTTAAGGGAAGTGACGGACTTCAGCAGCGGAGCAGCATCAGGAGGAAAGGTCTCTTGCAGGATCTATCTGCAAATATGTTTGCGTGCACTGACAAAACCTGAATTCTGATGGTATTACAGGTTAAAAAAAAAACTGTTCCAAAGTGATGCTGCTAAGTTGGAATACCTTAAAACAGAAAAATCGAGTTCGAAGGATTGAGTGCCGAGAGAACAGTGGCAGTAATTTTGATATTTCTTGATGTGTTTGTGTTAAAACGGGCAGATTGTTCCAGTAAAACTGGATCCAGCTGCTGTGAGTGATGAAGAGGCTGCTTGTGTCGGTTTGCAGCCCATCAGAGACTGGAGAGCTTTCGGACTGCAGGGATACCCAGGTACATGAAAACACTGTGGCTCTGAAGGAGGAGTTTCTTCTGGACTCCTGCCTTACAGTGGACCAGAAGCTCTGCATCAAGCCAATGCACAAGGTCAACTAACTTTAATAGTCCTCTGTGTCTGTTGTAGGCTTTATTTTC
Organism: Poecilia reticulata; assembly: GCF_904066995.2. Lineage (NCBI taxonomy): Eukaryota > Metazoa > Chordata > Actinopteri > Cyprinodontiformes > Poeciliidae > Poecilia > Poecilia reticulata. Next base: position 20,645,637 of record NC_088851.1, read on the forward strand.
ATCTCCAATCCTTTCCTGCGGGGCTCCCAGTATTTCTGGGTTAGGCAATGTTTGAAGACATACCCTCAGAAACCGAACGTGTGCAACCTGGACATGCACATGTCACCCTCTGACACGCAGGACATCTGGGCCAGGAGTGTGCAAGCTCTGAGGTGGGAAAAGCTCAGACAGTAGTGTCATTATTTCACTAAATATTGTTAAGTATTGGGTGCTAGAATTTTGCTGCTGATTGTGTGAGCTTGTTATGTTAGTTCTGATTTTTATTTGTGTTTTTTTGTAGACTTTTATTCATAAGTGATTTTGCTTGAGATGTTGCATGTTTGGACATTCATCCCTTACTTTCAGACAGATGATGTGTAACTGTGGTTACAAGGTATTGTTTGTACAACTGGGAGCAGCTGATTAGCGTTTCAAAATCTCAGATAACACCTGAGCATCGACTCCAAATCCCACAGGAGTTGAAATGGAGGTTTCATGGATGCAGAACAGGACCCAAGCAGGAGAGGGATCAGAATGGGCTCGGATCCCATTCCTGACTCCAACGTGTCTCTGTCAGTTTTCTGACAATGCGACCAGACAGATTTAAAGAGGCGCAGCAAAAGCAAATCAGGTGGATTAGCAGTGCTTGACAACAACTGATGGTGTCGTTCAGGACATGTTACAGTGAAATATCGCTTCTGCTGCCTGGAAATTGAGCTGTTACTGTTGTATGACAGCTATGGGTCTATCATTTTCAGTCAGAGGTCTCTAGATTTGCTGAAACACCTACTAGTACTAAAGATCATTCAACAACTCTTTGAAGATACTTAGATGAGTCACAACAATTATCCCCACTGGGATAAGTAAAATATTTTTGAATTGATTTTTCCCACCAGCAGATGGTGCTATAGTGAAAGAGAAGGCCCATGTTTGAAGAATCCCATTTTGGATGGATGGAAAGTCTGATAAAGTAATTTCCAGATTTTTTTAGAGTTCACTCTAAAAAGTTGCTCTAAAGTAACTCATCCCTAAGCAGGCAGCATGCACTGACCTGAGTATATAAATCCTCTCCACAGGACTCCCGCTTCTGTAAAGAGACAACCAAAAGCTCTACTAGAGAGGCTGCGCTGGGTAACCCTGGGATACCATTACAATTGGGACACTAAGGTGAGCTTGCAATCTAGCTGCACATGACAAAGACACATTTTTATCAGTAAAATTGTACATAAATAAAATACTGTCAGTGTTTGATCAACTTTTTTTTTCTGATTGCTTAAGCTTTAATAGTGTAATATTATCTATTTGCATTTCCATATTTAAGGTTGTCCAAATTGCCTCCACTTCCAGGTACTTCAGAAGATTCGGCAGGAAATCTCAGAAATCATACATTAAAATAAAATTCCCTTAAATTTCCAGGAGCTTAACGTATTCCCACTGTTTATGTGTTCCTAGACTTACTCTGCCAAAAGTTACACGCCATTCCCGGCTGATCTGCACATGCTCTCCGAACGGATAACAGCTGCCTGTGGCTTCCCGGGATTCAACTCGGAGGCAGCCATCCTGAACTACTACCGATCAGATTCCTCTCTGGGAATCCATGTGGACGAGTCAGAGCTGGATCACTCTCGTCCTTTGCTGTCGCTCAGGTGAGAGGAAGAAACCTAAACTGCTTCAAAGGTTCTGCAGGATTGTGGGAATGTCCTCAGTAATGTGGTTTTGTTCCCCGCAGTTTCGGACAGTCGTCCATCTTCCTGCTGGGCGGCCCCCACAGACGAGACCCCCCCACTGCTATGTTCATGCACAGCGGAGACGTGATGTTGATGTCAGGACCGAGCCGGCTGCTGTATCATGCCGTCCCGCGGATTCTTCCGGCTCCGCCGCAGCGTGCGGCGCTTTTAGAAGAGCTCAGCTGTGCCTCGGGCCTGCAGACGGGCAGCGTCCTGGAGCCGGTGTCTCAGGAGGATTGGGATGTGTGTTCCAGGTACATTCAAAGCTCCAGAGTGAACATGACTGTCAGACAGGTGTTGGGACCTGGACAGAGCTTCCCAGAGGAGCCAATGTCCGCACTCCAAACGGGCGACGAGGGCCGGATGGTCGGGTGTCATGACGATGAAAACGGTGGGAAAAGGAAGAGGACATGCAGTGACCCTGTGGGGACAGTAGAGACGTGAAACACCCACAGAGCTTTTTATATATAAGGAAACCACTTCTGAAATGTACATTTTCAGACAATAAAATTAAAAGGTGTTTTGGAGTTCTCAAAAGGGTTCAGAAATTTAATTCCCAAACTATGAAAACTGTCTGCATCCTGCACAAAGCAGCTTAAAGGGATACTTATTTTTTTTTTAATTTGTCTTAAAATATTTTAAAGTTACAGAACTTTAAAACTTTATCTGTAGCGATAAAGCCAAGTTTATTGCTACAGAATCAATCGATCAATGACTGAAACGCTTCTCTGGTGCTGTTCAGCTCACCTCCATGGTGGACAAGTTTACACTGCTAACTTGTGAAAGAGAAGTCTTGAAGGAAGAACTTTGAGAAATCAGTAGGTTTATTTGTGTAATCAAATGTTTAATGTAGACTGTAGTAAAACTGAGTGACTATGATTTGTGTGTGTGGGTGCTGCAATAAATGAGAAGCTTTGAGATGCTTTAAAGCACGGCGTTGGCGTATGTTCAGATTTAAAATTCTTCCCTTCCCTTTTGCAACTGCAGTAACTTATTATCCACTAGGTGGCAGCAAATCACAAAAAAACCAGTAGTGTGTCAGCGCTTTGATATGCAGTAAACCATGCAAAACCAAATATGAACTTATTTAATGTCTTGCTTATATAAATAAGTCTTCCATATGTCTAAACTGTGCTTGTTTTTCATCTGTATTTACTTCTTTCTTGATTAGAATCAACTGAACAATGAATGTATGTGGTTTCATCCAGTTTTACCAACAAAATGTGTAGAAAAAAGCATTCTCTAAGACAATCATCCTCAGACGATATTGCCATGTAGCTTTCCTTCTTGAATAACTGTATATTGGTTATATAAATATTTCTGACATGCTAAAGACTAAAAATGTTTACAAAAGTTTCTCTTTAATCAATACCAGAACATCTGCATCAGTCCTTTAAATCTTAGCTCCCGTGCAAGATATTTTTTTCCAAAGATTGTTCTGTTCATGTAATGAAAAGGGCTTTACTGTCAATGTCTGTTTTGCAGCCTGGACCTACACAAAGATGTGCTATGTAAACTTCAACAATTTAGGTTACATTTTTGTTGTTGTATTTCGGGCAAAACGAACATAAAACCCATGCAGGCATGCAAGGACATGTTCAGACCCCAAAGAGAGAGACCCCAGCAAAGGTTTAAGTGGGGGAATGTGCTAGTTGCAAACTACCACTTTGAAATAAAGCCTGCACTGCTAAAGTGTGAATCAGAGAGGATTAGCACCTTAGAATTACAAACAAAGGTCCATCTATTCACTGTATATGCAACATTTATACAATCGAATTATCAAGCAAACCAAGGTACCATGAGGAAGTCATGGTAAGGAAATTTATCCTTTCTTTATAGTTTCTCTACAGCTGTTCCCATGAACTCCAAGTCTTCCTTTAAATCTCTGCTCTTTGTTTTTATTAATATAAATCTCAGCTTCTTATACATATCAGCAAAGATAAGGATAAAGACCATCGTTAACAATGACTTTTGGTGACCCCATTTTTATTTTAATCAAACATGCATCTAAGACAATATCAGTGCTGTATCTATTCATCATCAGTGAAATCTGGTAACATTTGTCTCAAGTGCGCCCACAAACTTTTGGAACAGGCTATAATCACATCAAAGGTTAACAACTATAGATTTCCTGTTCTCCGATGACTCACTTCTGGAAACACCTCTTAAGATCTTAAGACTGAACTTTTAGCTGTAAATCTGAAAACTGTAACCAAATATTCAATAGGTGGCATAGAACTACCGACTGTCTCTTGATAAGGATCAGCCTCAGATCTCTATGGGTGACGTTTAGATTTGAGCTCCGTTGTGCTTGTTTGTATGTTAGTCTTGAGTCAGACTCATTAAAACAGGACCAGCAGTGTTTAGTTTGAACAAAGCAGGTGAAATAGGGTTAATCAGTGTCTTTAAGTTGCAGCTGTGAGCATGTAGTTTCCACCATCAGTATTATTAAACTTCCATCTGACATTCTTCTCCTCCACCTTCAAATCCACTGCCTACTAATGAACAACATTCATGCACATCATTATAAATCCCATAAAACACGTCTGTGGTGGGATGACTGTGGATGCTGTGATCATGCAGTTACTGTGATCATGTTTTCTTATTAAAACCTGAAGGCTTCAAGAAGAATCTTCTATCTAGCTGTTAGAGCAGAGGATAAAATCCCAAAGCCCTCTTTCTGTCCACTGGTTTTGAACAGAAAGTCTTCAAAAGAACTATCACAGAGAGACAAAAAAAGGTTTTATTGGCGACGGTGGCTAAAGAGATACCCGTTTGTCCTGTAACCAGATCAAACTCTGGCCCTGTCCGTTTCAGTAATTGTACCCATGGGTAAGACACTTCACCCACCTGGCCTGCAGGGGCTCTATCGGTGGTGGAACCGATTTTATTGCAACCTCGTTTGTGTCAGTCTGCCCCAAGGCAGCTGTGGTTACAGGATAGCTTATCACCGTCAGTGTATGAATGGGTGAATGACTGAATGTAGTGTAAGGAACTTTGGAGTACACTGGACTAGACAAGGCGTTGTGCGAGTATAGGCAATTTGCAATTGAGTGAACCCTGAAGACTGCCAAACACTCCCCAGTTCTATGGAGTTCAGAAAAAAAAATTCAGAAAGTCAACTTGACGTTTGTAAATCATGACAATTGTAACATGAACTCAAAAAAGAGAAGAAGGTACACAGTAAAATGTAGAAGAAGCAGTGTGCATGCACAAAATAATGTCACCACAGTCAGAACGTTCAAAAATGTAGCCTAAACAAACTTTTTCCTGGCTGATAATTTAAGACATTAACTCTTTGAATAAATCAAATCCCAATTTAGATATCTGATTTTTTATTACTAAATGCTCAATATGCATCTTTAAAGAAATGTCATCATCGAATCAGATAATCAGATTGCAGGATGATACTAACTCAACAAGTTTTTTTTTTTGTTTTTTGTCCTAAGAGTATAAACATTTACTTTATTTGAGATTTAAGATTTGGTTCTGGAAAACATAAACTCAGATCTTTAAGTCGCACAATTAACCCTGTGAAAGCTAAAAAGTATTTTGAAGCTCTATTTACCTGCATCAGAAAAAACACCAAGTGAGTAAACCATGGAGTCATCTGCATAAGGATACAATTTAAGTGTAGAATTGTTCTTCCCAGTCTCTTTAATTCCAATGGAAAGCCAAATGGAGCGCTAAAGGTGAACCTTGGTTGAGTAATTTTAAAGCTGAACATAACTCTTGTTTGTGAAAATAGTGGAGAATGGTGTTTGTTTCCAATTGATTTGTTTCTAATGGGAGGGAAATCAAAAGGTGATATCACACCTTCATCCACTGGGAAAATACTACATAATTAAGCACTAACCACCTTACTGGTTTGCCACTTTTTTGCCACAGGTTTCAAAGCACCACTTGATCCCAAAGAGAAATGTCTGGTTGTGAATTGAACAGTCTGGCTGAGGTCTTGACTTTGATTGGACCATTGCAACACCTTCATTTTGTTGTAGATTTGCTGCTATGTTTAAGATTGTTGTTCTTTTGATAATTCAGTTTGAGCCAAGTTTCTGTGAGATACATGGTTTTACAGTTTGGATATTTTCAACTCAATATTAGTGCAAGGTGCCTCGGTCCTGCAGCTGCAAGGCAAACCCATATCACTAGACCTATGTGCTTGACAGCATGGGCTGTGTCTGCACCGCACTAGGATTTCCTTTATTGCTTTTAATAATGGCTTAAAATGTCTTGAAAGACAGTAAGTGTATATAGAGAACTCATTGGCATTTTCTTCATATGAATGATTAATAGCATGATAAAATTTGCATCATATCTACTCTAACTCCACTCCAGTAAAACACTCATCGGTTAAAGCCTATAAAATACTTCATGTTGTCATTACAGACCCGTTGAGCCCATTTTCCTTTTTTTCTCACACACTTACAGTTTAAGTTGTTTATGCATTGGGTATGGTTTTGAGTTTATAATTTGCCATCTGCTCATTTTTACTCAGGTTTGTTCTTGCATTTCATTGTAGCTGTCATTAATTTAGCCAAGCTGAAGGCGTTTCATAGATTATGACAAAGAACAAGTGTTTTATTCTGACTGTAAAACAACCCTTTTGGTGACATCATGCTCACTGGTGTTGTTTAGATAGCTGACTGTTGAGTTAATGGGAGTTAACGATGGGCACATGTGCATAGTCCTCTGAAACCTTTTGTTTATGTTTACAACTGCAGGTTTGCAGTAAGTGATTCAGTATGTGACACTTTTCTTTGTCTGAGCTCATCGTTTGATACACCGAAGGCCTTGGCTTGTGGTCCTGCTGCTGTTTGTCTCAGTGGGGGGATTTTATGGCATCACACCTGTCTGTTTGTATAAGCTATGACTCATTTACCTCTGTGTTGTATTGTTATAGGTTGCCGTTAGTCATCTTGTTTTAATTTGTTGAAGCTCATAATGACACTCTGAGGAGTAATGATCTATACGCTTGTTCTTTTTATTGTTTTATTCCCAACAGAACACCTTCATTGTCAGAAATTCAGATTTTAGACTCTGTTACAGTAACACTGGTTAGAGGCACAATAAGTCACTCAACAACAGCTTTGTCCTGTTGAGGATTGAATGGGAGTTGAGTCTTTTCCAATTGCACTCAGTTTTGGTTAGGCGTAAAGTGACCCCTACCTTTACTTTTTCACCTGAAGGTAAGCTCTAGTAAGTAGGTAAGGATCAGAGTGGGAAGCTTCTTTTCAGTAACTCCAACCTCCTGCCAGGTGATGCTGAGCTCCAGGCCTGAAATTTTGAGCGTTTCAAAGATGTTGAAGTAGGGAGATCACAATGAATGGTGTACTTCCCCTGGAACATGGAGAGCAGGATGCCCACCCAGTCATCCCCCAGGATGCTCTGAGAGATGATCAGTGGTGCGAAATAGATGGTTGAGTGTTTTATTGTAATGGAGTTAGAGTAGAATCATTATTCTTGAGGTTTGACCTGAGAATGTCAAACCTGACTTCAAACTTCCGATGGGAGGGAGGCAAGAATATGAGGCCTGCATGCCTGTTTCCAAACATCACAACTCATTTAAAGTAATGTAAATTCTGCTTGAAAATAAATTGAAAGCAAATTTTACAAAAAAAATCCCAGATTGTTGAAATTATTTTAGAATTCAATTGCTATCAAATGTATAGTACATCTGTATTTTTTCTCCATCCATCCATCTGTCTGCCCACCCATTTGCCCATAAAGAATCACAATATACTAAATTATTTTGTAGATGCTGGTCTCAACAAAGACTGCTGTTGCTGAGCCTTCCGGTCTTTCTTGCATTGTCTTTTGAACTTTACATTTTTAAGGAAACATACTTGATCCAGTTATTTCAGCTTCCTCACTGCTCCGATGGGAGGTTCCATGAAATGCCCCAAAGTCTGTTGCTCCTTCACAAAATGCTGCGGATACCCGCTGACCGCATCAGAGATCAGGCTGTGGTCCGTCTGCAGGCATCTGTTTCCAGGAAACATTTAGAAAACTCACAACTGAGTTGTGTCGTTTTGATGTTCATAGTTGTTCCGGAATTTCATTGAAGGAGGTTGAATACCGGAGTAATTATGTAACAGCAGTCACTTCCTCAACATGTTGATAAGCAGATGACAGTCCTAAGCCCCAAATAAAAATGTCCACCTGCCCTGATGGAGAGTTGTCACGTCTGCTTGTTGACATCATGGTTGTAAAATTAGGAACCAGGTTTCATCAGTCTCCCAGATGTGGAAGCTTGAAAATTGCATTCCGGGGTCTGTGCCACATTTCATCAGTGAATTTTCCCCCTCGTCGGTGTCCAAAAAGGGGGCTTGGCTGCACACAGTTCTGGTAACACCCACCCTCGTTATTCTCGGCGTGCAGAGGGACGTTTCACCTCCGCAGAGTTTGGATGGAGGCACAGCTGCTCTAGAAGCAGATAAAAAAGTCAAGCTGTTCATAATCTGGGCTGTGTACTGGCTGCATTAAATGGAACACAGACATGTGGAAGAAATTGCAGAAACTGTCAAAGATCCTTCTTCGTTTCTAAAATATCTGATTAACCCTTAAGAATTCCGTCAAGGGGTGGAGGAAACCATCAGCGTATAAGCCCAATTTTGCAGATGTGCACTATAAGGGAAAAGTAATGCACATGTATCCTCTAACATTTATGTGCAAATGAATCCTTGGATAAAACAGTCCACATGAAAATGTTCTAAAACTCAAACAAAGGAGTGATTGAAAAACAAAAACCTTGGAAGTGTCTCTGATCACCATTGTCAATCGTTGCATGTCTGAAAGACATGCAATGTGTAATATCATAAGACACGTTTGTAAGGTCAATGAGAATATATATATATTTAGGAATTTTTAGGCAAAACATTTCAGTATTCGGTTTGTGTTTTTGCCACAGTCCATGTGGAAAAAGGTGCTTTGATGTGTTCAGATAAGAAGAAAATTGGATTTGGTTTTCATTCAAAACACAATGTGTATCATTTTGAACACAACATCCCCACACTTTAGCGTGATGTGTGGAGACACTGTCAGATCAATCTGATGAAAAGATGAAAATGGGGATAGGATAATGTATGACTTTACTGTCTTTTATGAATTGTGAACTAATTTATGTTGGTCTATCACTTAAAATCCCAACAAAACAACTAAAGAACTGTGGTTGAGCCAGGATTATATGTGAAATAGTTCATGTGGTAATAGATTTTAAGGGCAATGGATCTGTGAAGTAATTTGTTTGTTTTGGTGAAGAACTGAAAAATGTGAAAATGGCTAATAATGAATACACTCTACCTCAGTACAGGCACAAAAAAGACCATAACCTGTTCAGAATCAGTGTGACAATGAGTTTTCATCACCTAAACTCCACCAAACATTGAAGATCACTGATCGGGAAACTCTTCTCCCCCTCTATGAGTGTTTTTGGCAAAAGTCTGCTGCTGCTCTCCAGTTTCCAGTGCGGAGCTGTCGGATCCCCAGGCAGAGCCCACACCTGTGGTTGATAGGCTTGTTCTGGAGTACAAAGGCTCTGATTTACAGCCCCAATGGGCTGCAAGCCCGGCAACAGCTGCAGAACGGCAGGAAAAGGAAGCTGTTCATCACACAGCAATAGACGATGGACTGCCTGTGCAGAACCAGAGCTTGGTCTTCACCTCAGCAACAGGTAGCTCAACTGTGTGTCATTATTTTTTAACGTTTGAGATGACATCAGAGGAATTCAAAGGTTAATGACATTTGTTTTCTTTTCAACTGTCAGCAGCCCATTTGAAGGGTGAATAAGACAAAGAGGAGGTGATTCAGCTGCTAATTTGCCTGAGTCACACAGACAAATTAAAGTTTATATCCTCCTACTAAATGACTGACCCAAACACTAAACTGGATACTTTCCTGCAGACCGTCTCATGGATCCCAGAAACAAAACTGAACACATCCCGGAAATGAAGAATGACTTTGACTGTCAAGTGTTTTGAGTCTCTTTGGAAAAATATTTTCACTGAGAGGAATGTGATGAAATGTTGAGTTCTTATGCACATGTGAGTACAGTGTGTTAATATGATGCATGCAGAGTGGAACTAATGTATTTGGTTAAGCTCTTTAAAATGATTTCCAAACAGTATGCTGTCACGATAAAATAATAAATCTCTTATGTGCATTGGGAAGAGAAAAATGAACTCAAAAAAAAAAGTTTGATCATTGTGAGAGCAATAGTTTTCAGTTTGGTTCTTCATGTCTAAGGTCTAGCAGAAGCAAAAAAAAAAAAAAAGCACTTATAAAGAACGACACGTAAGAGAATCAAACAACTAAAGAACAACTGCATTTTTCCCAGCAAATTCTGATTTGATACAAAAGAGGAAAAGTTTGGTGCTCGAATCCACAGCGGCCGTCTGCAGATCCAGAATCAGTGACTTGAGGCAGAAGGAGGCCATGCTGTTAGCTCAGGCTGTGAACCTTGGCACAGCGATCCCAGACACAGCTGTCTTGGACCCCGCTCACTTGTTTGTGTACCCGTTCACACATGCACGCTTTGGAGTTTTATTTGCAGATCCCTGAGCATCGCAGCTATGTTCCCCGAGCCAGGCCACCTGCAACAATTAAAAATGCCTCTGCAGCTTGCTGGCTCAGCAGGGCTCAGATCAACACTGCATTACATTATAAAGAGGGGTTGTTTTGCAAGTGGCTGTAAAAGAGGATCTGGTTTCAGCCCCCTGAGAGCATGTTTGCTCCGTCATTTTCTCCACTTTGTTCCCACTCTGAACAAGGGGAGTAAACTATGGAACAATGTGCACATCCCGCAGCCACAAACTAATGTTTTACCTCTTTGGGCTTAAAGCTGGAGGTAACCTGTGTCTGTTGCTAATTAATGTGGTACATAGTCAAAGAGGAATGGAAGCCCAAGGAAAAAGCCTAGAAATTTAATGAAAAGCTGGTTTCTAATAAACATTTATGGAAGTGCATAGATTCTGGGCCATGATGCACAAGTGGGAAATTTTCATTACTGCACCAACACAAGATAGAAACTAATAATGGTGAAGTTCAAGTGTCGAGGATTAAAGCGGACTTTGGGCAGCAAAGGGTTAACACGATGACATATCATCCACACCATTATACCAAGCTACATTCATTCATTCATTGGAAATGATTTCAGGCTTGCAAGACCACAGAGACATGTGTCTGCGCTATTCTACGGGGGGCTACAGGTGAGTACTGTTCCACTCATGCTTTTGTGAATGTACCACCTATTTGCAGTATTGTATTCATGGATTCACCCATTTACAGATTTTTCCGTATGTAACTCAAAATTATTCACAGAAAATCAATCTATTCTCAGAGAAAGTACTGTTTGGCAAGATGAAATACCTATGCGCTTTGTCGTTCGCTGTTGCTTGCAATAGCAGCCAATCCAGAAGGAACATTCAATTTGTTTGGTGGTGATTGGCTGTACAAGTAAGAGTGGAGAAATGTGACAGTACCAAGATGGTTTTCACTGTGTGCATTAAGTCATCTTAAATGTATTTGGTGCCTAAACTATTAAAATAGGGAATTATACACTTTTTTTAGAGGGGATTCCAAGTATTTGCAGATTTCAACTACTCATGGGTGCTTGTGGTCATTGAACCATCGCTAATATGTAAAATTGGGGGTCCACTGTACTCTGGAACTTGTTAATAAGAATCCGCCACTGTCTGTAGAGAAACTAACATCCTTGCATGCTTAGAATATGTCAGCTATCAGCAGGTAAAGACAGAAACATGAAATCCCTTCAGGATTTCAAGTACCTGTGCAAATCCCTAAAATCAGGAACATAGCTGAGCTGCATATGACACCAGAACCTCCTTATAGGACTAATGCAAGCAAGCTAATGCAAGTTTGCTTGCATATTTAGAGATTTGCACTCTAAATATACTTAAAGTGCATATCTACTCTAAGCATATTTATTTGGTTTATTTGTTTTTGAGTACTTGATTAGTGAAAAACCATCTTAAGGAAATTTGAAGGAATAATCAAACATCAACTTTGATTTTATTTGTTAATCTTCCAACACATGGACACATTTTATATTTTCTGTGAGAACTGAATCTGATCCATGAGTTTGGACATGGTGAGGGGAGAATAAACTCACTCCAGGATGAGCTGATCTGTCCAGAGAACAGTAGTAAGGCTGTGACAGACATTCCTGTAAAAATGAGCCGGACAGGGAGCAATATTTCCCTTTTTTCCCTCCAACAGAAGCCAAAGCTTAACGCTTTTTTTTCTCCAAAGTCTAACAGAGGACAGAAGAAAGTATAAATCAAATCATGTAATGCTTCTTTTCCCATGTCAAGAAAAGAACAACATTCACAAAACTAGGCCTTGGAGAGGCGTTACAGTCTGTAAAACATTTAAACACTTCATGGAAAAATAAAAAGAAATGATGAAGGTCAGATATTTGACTTGCCTGTCGGAGGGACCTTTACACTGACCAGGCCTGGACTTCTGAACATTTTCAACGCTGTTTGAAATTTTTTCTTGAAACGATCAGCCGTATCGCATCAGAAATGCTCTTGATAAGTCCTCCAGAATTTTCTCAAGATGTTATATTTTAGCTTTTAGGTGCTTTTTCTGACTGTTTACTAAACAAATCATCTGCAGAGAACTGTATACATATATTTAGCACATCTGGAGAAGGCTAACAGCTGTACCCTCTAACTCGGTTTGTGGGGAATATGAGGGCGCTGTGGTCGATTTTACAGGATAGTCATTTCTTCACATACCCAAACCAAGATCTGTGTCTGCATTCTCAAAACCAAACTTGTTCCCAATGCAAGTTCAACTCTTCCAGGGTTTGCATCTGCGGCGCTGCACATTCAATCAGCAGTAGATATTAAAAGGCTTCTGTGTATATTATCTGCGGATACTGCACTATCCTTTGAGGAACATGAAAATGATAACCATTTCAAAAGTGCAGTATTTATTACGTGTTAAGTGCATTGAGTTTGTAGTGCCAGCACATTAAGCAGCAGCTAAAATAAACACTGTGATACCACAAAGGTTCTCAAGTAATGACAGATGACTTTAAGTATGCACAGAGACGTTCTTGGTTTGCACAGCTGCCCAAGAGGACCATATTAAGGCTGAACACATTCCAGAGCAGCGATGCATCCATGTATAAAACGAATGTGCCCAGAGGAAATTTCACCTACGCACCAGTTTTCAGAAAGGATATGACTTGAAATTGTCTGTAACTGTTAATACTAGTTGTTTTTTTTATCCAAATGTTTTTGGTTGGTCATAAAACCACAGAGGAGACTGAACCCATAGCAGCCATCTGTCAGTAGTTTAGATGATCATAGTGTTTTTGAATAATTCATCCATCCAGAGATGAAAAATTAGTCCATTAAAGGCTATATTTATTAGTAACATCATCTGTGAATGCTGGGGAAATGTTTTGACTAATGAACACAGTTTATCATGAGTTGTTTTTTTTTTCATAATTTCATTCAGCCACTTTTTGGTACTCGCTATGAGGACAGGAATTCATTATGAGCTGAGACGTCTAGAATTTCTCTGGCTCTCCCAGATAAGTCTTGAGACATGATCTCTCCACTGATTGTTGAACCTACATCTTGCAGACATCTGAGGTCAACGTTTATGGTTCTCTGACCAAACTCAACAGGTCACTTTTCAGACACAGGAGCAATGAATCTACACTGATCCTAGCATGAATGACCCAATTTCCTCGTCCCATTCCAAAATATAACACCAGCATGTTTTCTGAAGAGACTCTTATTTTTTCAGTCTTATTCTTTTGATGACTTCCTATGGTTTTTAATCGCGAAGATTTGAATCAACAGGTTCGCTCACAATCCTAAACATGCCAGAGCTCAAGTTTCACATCCTAAATGTTGGAAAGGTCACATTTTTGCAGGCACAGCTCTAATTAACTCCCCAGTCTTCATATCATCATGTAAGAGGATAATTAGACTTGCTTTATTCCCAACGACCAACCTAAGGTAATTTTCTATGTTTTCTGACTTTGAAATGTTGAGTTGTCATTCTGGTTTCTTTACATGAAAGCGCCTTCTTTGCAGCAGGTGTGGCTTTAACAGCAACTGAATGACTTCTTGCAAAGATGGGCATAATTCCAAACATCCACCAGTGTCACTGTGAGGCTGAAGCACTGGTCAACATCAGCAAGATTGGGGCATGTATTGCATTATTTCTTCTACCCAACTCTTGTATCCAGCTTAGACAGGCACTATAGCACAAAAACTAGTCTTACTTTGATGAGGGCCATCATAATCATAAGCCTCTGCAGGATATTCCAACTAGCTCCAGAAATGGTAAAGCTCATCCACCATATTTTTGCCACACAAAACCCAGCCTACCTCAGTGCTTTCAATTCAGTAATTGTTTAAGCCATGTTTCTTCAAATCTGGCAGGGCCTTAGGTCCTGAAGGATTCATTCTAGACTAACAGCAACATGGGACCAACCCTGCCACCTTAGGTTTGTTCTTTCTCAGGTAACGGCAGCTTGTTTTGACTGTTCTCACCTAGATCCCGTTGGCAGAACTCCAACCACCATGCTACTGCCAACAAACGTCTCTGGTAGGACCTGGTTGGGCTAACATGTTTTTCTTCACTCTGTCAAAGTTAATTTGATGTTTGCATTTTGTCATCTTGAATGGTTACGGCAAATATGTTTTTTGCTTGTAATTTAATCTTGAATATGTTTAATGTTTCTGATCCATTGGGAAAGAAGGCATTGTTTCAGTCGTGTTCTTTTCAGGAGATTTTCTATACTTCAAAGGTGCAAAAATCACAGATTTTGTCAAAATCACATCATACTATATTGCAAATCTACTCTAAAAGTTTGAATAAAATGGTTGACAACTCTTTTTGTCAACTGAAATATTATAGCTGTGTAATTTTGCTTAGAATGTCATAATTGTGAGAAGCATCAAGTTCATATTTAATGCTTTACAAGCTACTGACAATAATTTATGAGAAAGTCTAATCAGGTATTTCCTAGTTACCCAATCCTTTGAACTGGGACTAATCCCCAAAATGGAGCTAATTCCTTCTATTTAGGACCATGTTTGATCTGTTGGCATGAGAACCACATCTCCTACAGGTCGGTCTGATTGTTCTCAATCTGCATCATGATTCAATCTGAATTTCTGAACACACTGAGGGAAAGAGATGTTTTGGATTTACTGTGTGCATCCAAGGGAACATCAGTGTTCCGAGAATCTGTTTCATGCAGTGATTAAAAGGAAGCAAGGAGGGAGAAGAAATGTTCACTGTGTTATTCAAGTATCTACAGCTGCTTCTTGCAGTCGGCAGTAGCTTCTCCATGTGGAATCCATTACTGTGCTGGAAGTATGACTATGATCCGCAGGTAGGACATATCCTCCATCAAAGCCAAGTCTTCTCTTTGGAATATTATCCTCAGAGCATCCATGTCTGGCACAGAAAGGCATCAGTAACTTCCTGCATCAGATCAAGGACAATAGCTGAAGATGGAAGAGCAGCTTCTGGCCGCCATGATCCTTGCTTTCATCTTTTGGTAACAAGACACGGTAGTTCATGGATTTTTGATTTATACTCCCTGCACCAGCCAGCACTGATCATTTATTATTTTTCCTGTATACAACAAATTCAAACCGCCTGGCTTACATTGTTTCAGTCGTTATTCGGCTGCCAAAATATCTCTGGGGGTGTCGGGTGCTGGAGTCTTTGTCTACTTTTCAGACATACCTAATACTTGACTGGTAGGTTGCTTTTAGTGTAGCAGTGTTATTAATTTAATGAAATGATCATTAAACTAATGGAGCTTCTGCACAAAAGTTTATGTGCTTTTCTTAAAGTTTGTGTTAAGCTTGGTCTGCACACTCAGTGTGGCAGTCATCCAGAAAACGTGATCTATTGGTCCACATTGTTGCAATATTGAGCTAAATTAATGTTTTCAAATACATAAGCCATAACCTATCAAAGTCAAGCTCTTTATGAATAACAGAGAAAAGAACAACATTAGGTCCAGAATCTGCCTTTTTACTAATTATAGAAACAAATGGAAATTGGTATGCGAGTCATTTCAAACCTGTTGTTCATATCAGCCAGAAACAGACGGAATGTCATCAGTTTTAGTACAGGTTGTTCAAATCCTGGATGCTTTAGATTTGGAAATAGAGAAGAAACACGCATGAAGAAAGTATGCTACACTGTACAATCACAAGCATGTAGACATGTTGAAGAAAGAAACAAAGCAAAATTATGTGTTGCAAAAGAAGAAGAAAAGGAAGAGCACCTTACAATTCAAACAAACAAAGAATAAAATTTAATGCAACCGAACCTCAAAAGTTTGCACAATCCATTCTGAGTAAGTTGTGCAAGACCTCCTTGTAAGGAGACGTCACAAAGGATTGATCAACAAATCAGAAATGAACATTACCGATGTTGGGGGGGGACAATAAAAAACTGATTCTATGTTTATTTGCAAAGCATTTTGAATGAGATAGATTTGAATTTTCAACAGCCGTGAAAATCTCATAGCTGAGTTTTTCACGACTCTTTTTTTGAAAACATGTAATGCTTTGTTTGTATACAAACTACTTCTCAGTGTTACACTGGAAAAAAGGCTGCTAAGGGAACAGACGTTGTGATTACTGTGTCAAAAAGAACAAGCATTTCTTAAAGAGACAGTGGCCCAATTTGAAGGCTTGAAATTAGGAAGTCACGTTTGGTAAATACGGCATTTTTTAAAATCTGGAAGTGACATAGTTACCTGATTGTGCTATCAGATGACACTGTGTGGTTGGAAAACCTTTAAGTTCAGAACTGAAGAAGTCTTTGGGGTGTCTTCAGTTAAATTGATTTCTACTTAATCATTTAGGATTGTCAGATCGACGATGATTGAGAATCTAGATCTGCGTAACATCTAGAACTGCCACCAGATGGCATAGTTGTGGTTAGAGACAATGGCTGGATGGTCAGTCAGTAAGAACAGAGTGAAGGTCATCAGACACATACTCTGTGCTCATTAAACATCATTACCAACACTTGATGGAGCTTCATATGAGTCAAACTCTGTGTTTGCATGAGGCCTGGTTGGTTGGACTGTGCAATCTTTTCAGCATGGGCTTAAAATTGGAACCAGTGGTTTTGAGGGCTTCCCACACACATCGTAAAGGTCGCAGTTGCCATAGTCACCAATAGATAATTGTGATGTGGTGGAACGGGAGATTCACATAACAGATGTCCAGCCAAGAAAGTTGTTGCAGCAATTAGGTCAAAATCTCAGAGGATTGTTTCTCACACCTTGTCAGAGCGTAGGTAATTTCTCACCATTTATAAATGCGAGATGCCACCTTTACTGTCACAAATCAACACTTTGGTCAACTTCAGGTAACAATGTACATTTGACTTGAAATTGCTTTTGTTCTGTTTATCTTACCATTTACTTTTCCATACTTTTCTCTCGGGTGTCTTAGGATGCTGTAAGCCAGCTCACCTCTTGCCATCACTTTCATAATGCTGCCCCCCATCAAAAAACACCCACAGCAAACACATGATGGTCTTGGCAGCTACTTGCACATTATATTGCAGCGCTCCAGCGCACATATAGAACTCTTCAAATTAAACCTCCACATTGTGATCCTGAGAACAGTGTAAAATAGTTCTAAAGCAATAAAAACCTGCTCTCCAGCAGCAGCGGTTACTGAAGGAATGCTGAAATCATAGAGGAATAAACCCTGAGCCCGCGGTAGTGTGCTGTCTTTAAGTACGTGTTGAACACACACACTTGCATGCACAAAAGAGCACCTGCACGCAGGCCTAATTTTGTCTAAATCAAAAGCAGCTCCAATCCCAAATAGTTGCAGCGTGAGTCAACGGTGTTTTGGTTTCTATGAACAACCACCCTCTGTGGTTTCATGTGATCATAAAATTACACGTTCTCATAGTGCACTGGCCTGGACTCAAACACAAAAACCGAAGCAAGTCAGGTAAGCTGTGGCACCGAGAGGAGCAGAGCACTCATCAGAGGAAGACCGTCTCCGGTAGTTTGTTCAGCTGTCACTCTGTCTTTCAGTTTGAGTTCAGATAGGATAAAGGTGATGGGCAACAAACTTCATCTAACACTGAGCAACTGCTTCTTAAGAGGCTGACTGTTGAGCAACAATGTGAAGTTACACCAGCTGTTTTATCTCATTGTTGTGAAACGATCAGAAGCTTCAGATTCATCAGAATGCTTCCACTCAGCCGTCATGAACACTGTGTTTATTGGACTAATTTTTTATTTGTATTTTTTTAAATCTCTCAGAAAAAAAGTAAGTTCAACAGAAATGAGTATGATATAAACCTGCAGCTCTAAACAGACTCAGTAACATGGACAAGTGAGGATAAGAGAAACTAGATTATGCACTTTGAAAACTAAAAACCAATGAGTCTGCTGAGGGACAATTATCAGACGGTAATGTGTGTAGACGGGACATAACCGAGGGAGAAATAGTGAATGCATTAAAGGAGTTTGGAGGTAAATATGGACAGGCTGGATGACTTTATTCAGAGTTGATTTCATAATGTAGCACAAAGCAGCAGACTGGACAGAATCAATAAAAGTTTTAACGGGTAAAACAGAATTTTACTTAATGAAAATCACATTTCAGTTCAACCAGGTCAACAGCAGACTAAAGCTGGTGTAGTAAAACTCCTCCACCAGGTGGCATGATCTTCACTCAATTATCTCACCTGCCTTTGTTAAACGTTCCAATATTGTGACTGCCATAATATTTTAAAGCTTTATTTTCCAGCTTGGGCATTCCAATACACCTGATCATCTTATCCAAGATTCCAAGAAGGTTCTTGTGTTTCATTTTGCAGCAACATTTAAAACAGTTTATCTCTCTGCATCGTTGCAGCGCCACTTTGTGCAAACATTTCAGAACTTTCATCTGTTCTAAATAAAATATATAGGTGCCTCGTGTTTCTTTCCAAGAATTTGCTGCCTGGGTTACATGGTTTCTACATCGTAACTAAGTGAAACCATCGGAGTGAAAAAGAGTTTTTCTTAGCGTCACATCAGCGCTGTGCTGGAGGTTTTCCAAACAGAACCTTAAAAAGTGGATCAAAGTTGGATAACAAACAGGAGAGTCATTTTACCATTGGGTAAAGCCATTATCCCAAAAGCTCTCTGTCAAATGCATTGTAAAATTACAAAATATTATATAATGCAGAAGTTTTAAAAGTGTGATTTTTCCTCTGAAATTGGCCTGGATTTTGTCTTTTTAGTAGAAATTACTTTGAATTACATTAAAAACTACTTACTACCTACTTAAAGCTGTAAAATGAATCAGAAGATGCTTTCATTTATTGAATTTTTAATCTGAAGTTTATTTTGAGCTCAATATAAGTTTCCAAAACTGTCATATAAATGTCTAGCTGCATGGCAATTTATGATAGTCATAGTAGTAGTAATAATAGTTTATTTTTGGAATTCAGTTCCCTAAGAAAAAATGCAATAAAGATTTGTTGCACGCAGAAGGATGTGTTTCAGATGGCAACTTCTGATAATTTTATTGATTTGGCTCCCACCTAATGAAAGACAGAAATTAAGTTTTAAATTTTATGCAGAAATATTACGCTGTGGTATGCAAAATCATGGGGAAGAGTCATGTCTTAACTGTTGTCCAGCAGCCATCGACATCCACTGCAAACAATAAAAATAAAAATAAGTCCCTAAATGTCATTGCTGATGTTTGGCATTCAAAAAGTGCTGTATTTATACTCTTGGTAGAAAGTTGAGTGAAAGGAAAAACTGTGGTAGAAATATGACAACTGTGACCTTGAGACACTGAGGGAAGTTTCTATAGTAAGTGATGATTATTTGAGCTATGCCATCTACTGGTGTGACTGCGCTATATTGTATTAATTAAGTGAAGTCGTCTACTTCACTTAATTAAGTGAAGTACTTAATTAAGTGAAGTACTTAATTAAGTGAAGTAGACTTCACTTAATTACCTTTGTAAACTGTATGTTACAGTTTACAGAGGTAAACTGTATGTTACGGAGTTAACATACAGTTTGTTACCTCTGTTGACAAACTGTATGGAAATGTTTATCATTTTCCATTGGGAGTGTAGGCTAACCCACACTCCCAAAAACACCAATAACTATTTTAATGAATGTGATATCACTGCGCCTGATTGAGGAGCAAACTGGTCTGACTGGAACTCCACAGTGAATCTATTGAGTATTGTCAAGAGGAAGCTGAGAGACACAGAGTCAATAATGGAGGTAAGTTATAATATTCACATATTAAAACTGAATTCTTGCTTTAAGTTGATTGTAGGCTAAACATATCCACATTTAAAGGAACAGACTGCCGTAAAACTTTTAGATGTGCCTCCGCTGCACCACACCTGAATAGAATAATTATGTTATTAGCAAGGCGCTAGAGAACTTTTCTACACAAGAAGGAGGTAATTAAGCCATTTCATTCCAGTGTTTTGTAACTGTGGCACATCTAAAAACTGCAGGACAGCGGCCCTTGAGGACTGGAGTTTGGCACCCCTGGATTAGACACTTGAAATATATAACTCTGTGTCTGGCACATCTATATCAGTTTGCCTTTTTCATTTAAATTATTGAAATAAATCAAATTTTCAGTTATATTCTAATTTGTTCCGATGAGCCTGCAGAACTGTTTCAGATTGAGAGCCTTGCTTCATTACAATACATTTGAAAGGTGATGAATTATTTTTACTTGATTCTGTTTTGAATTTCTTTGTTGTTTGCAGATGGAATGTTGATTGACTGTAACAACTATTATTATTAAGTGTGTGTCTCAGTGTTTCAGATCAAATACTGATCAAATTTTGAACCGACTACATCAAGAGTGCTGCACTAATGAGCAGTTAAAGATATTGCCTTGCTAAAGTTAGCTTAAGGTTTGATTCTTTAAATTATAATATAGAGAGTCAAATTCATCAATTTGGCCATCCTTCCTAATGAAGTTTCTTTGAAAGAATCAAAATTATTATTTTTTTTATCTGCAGAGTCCTGTTGTAGTAACATGTCAGGCCTACAGGGGTCGTTATTCTCAAACATTTTTGCTTGTGGAGAACTGGACGACCGCTACGCTGATGTAAGTAAAAGTGATTAAAATGACCAGAACATTATACGTGCATATGAACACACGTGGTGTGAGCTGCAGTGGGACAAACAGAGATATAAAAACATATTTAAAAAAAAAAACAAAAAAAAAAAAAACAAACAAATTAAGACACTAAGTATTTATCAGTTACCCCAAGTTTCCACCAGTAAATGTCACTTTGGATGAGTCCAGAAGCGTGTGCGCACCCTGATGGCCGAATAAAGAACCACCCCATCACGCAGGGCCACATCTTCTCATTGTCCAGCTGTGCATGCTCTCCAGAGCGGTGCTGCGGTTATGGGCTGGCTGTGTGACGTGCCAGGAGGTGTCGGACTGTGGGCTGAGATAAAGAGGCGGCTGAGAAGAGAAGAGCGCGCAGAACAGTGCGGCAGAGCGCAGAGACGTGAACACCACAGTGCCTGAACATCGGAGCCCAGATCAGACCAGAGCAGAACAGTTTAAGGCAGCCGGAACATGCTGCTGCCCCAGCCGACACATTAACGCCTCCGTCCCGGTTCAGACTGCTACGCGGCGGGCTTTCACGTTCTGAGCGTCCGGCGGGAGAAAACCTATAAAACTCAAAATTCATTGGTAAGTTTTTATATATATATATATATTTTTTTTAATTTTAATAATGTTAAGTAACAGTTTTTGGTCGCAAGTTTTATTAGAAACATTTTTTTTTAACAGTTATTTCCTTATTGACTTGAAGCGCAACAGGTGTTTCGCCTTCTTGTGACTGCATGGCTTTTACTGATGCTCAAAATAGTTTCTTTTTCATTTTTAAAGCGTTTGAATTCTTTATTTTTATATGAAATGTGTTAATTTCACTCGCTATGTCATTTATTTCCAACACATTTTAATAGCAACTGTCGATTTAACGTATATGTTTGCAAAAACTGGATACAACGCGCTGTTTTGAATTGATGAAATCCTTGTTTAATGAGGTCCAAACGCAAAAAAAAAAAAAAAAAAAGAAGAGAAAGATGCTGCTTTTCTGAATAAACATTTCTGTAGATACCTTCTGACACCTTCACACCGTCCGGCCTCATCAACAGATTAATCACACTGCTCCACCAAACCACACATGGGATCTAATTAAGTTTAGATGCATTTAAGGCAGTCTTTGCGGGGAGAAATCTCACGGCTCCAATGATCAAACTGTGATTTATCTCAAGTTAAAAGCTTCTAACTTCATTCAGAATCAGACACTACTTTGGTAGAAGTCACGCTTCCTGCTCTCAGTTTGCTCTCCCTTAGAAGTTTCTTTTAAAAACATTTTTTTAACAATGAAACTCAGCATTTGTAATGACAAATGTACCGCATGGTGTTTTGTAACATTGTTAAATTGTTCAGATTAAAGTCTCAGTAACGACATCCCAGATCAGTTCATTGTAATAAAAGTCAAGTCAAAATTCCACTTCAAACAAATATATAAGACAATTCTGAAAATATACAGAAATTTGCTATTAAAATGTTCAAAACTGAGTAATTCACTCTGTATATGCTTCCTTTCTATTCTCTTACATTGGTTTTATTGTCAAATTTGCAACTATTCTACTTATGTTTGAAGTTTATCAGCTTTTTTTCACTTGGAGCAAATCAGATCTTTGCCAAGTAAAGCTCTTCTGTGTAGTTTTTTTTTATTGTTGTTGTATTTCCAAAGTACAGTAAGTAGATCTTAACCTAGAATTTCAGAAATTCTGGTTTTATCATTTCACTGAATCTAAAGTTCATGAGAGAGGTCTGGGTTTACAGTTTCCTGCTGACAGGTGTTTATTCTTCAGAGTGCAGTAAAGAAATTGTGCTCTTACCGAGTGCATGAGGACGCCGCGTTCTCCAAACACGCAGCCATTCATCATCTGTGATATAACGTCCACAACTTTTATAAATCATTGCCGCAGCTTCATAGGCATTAGAGCTCCTCTGCAAAGTTACGGCAGAAAAAATAAAAATAAAAGAAACACACTTTCACAGACTTTCTGGGCTCACCTCCGAGTCTACTTTTTTTTCCATCTAGCTGAGAGAACAAACTCCCAACAGGCCTTGAAGTGGAACCCTCATTTAATTTCGGATGTTATCCTCATGCAGGGTGCTTTAAAAATGTTTAGTGTTTCATGTTTCTACATAAAATTTTATAATTCCCACATAAACTGAAAGGAATAAAGAGAACGAGACATTAGAGAAAACTGCTCATTCTTAGCTGTACATTTATGTGCCTTTGGGTTTAATTAAACATTTAAAGAGACAGGCAAAACTCGTACATGATTTCTTTTTTACCTCTTTTGTTTCCACTTTTTTGCTTTCCTAAATGTGTTAAAATGTAAATTATTGCAGCAGAGTGAAACAAATCCATCAGCAGGAGGAGTCCTGCGTGTCTTCTCCTCTTGGTGTGTTGAGGTGAAGGTGTAAAGCCCTCTGAGGCGCTGAATCTCACAGTTCGGACTGAACAGAGGGGGGGCCGTTCGACACCTTGGGGGCCCCTGCAGACACAGAAGGGTTAACAGGAGCAGGGAACTTATCTCCTCTAATGACCTCCAGCATAAAAGTCAATTACTTCTGCATGGTGATCAGAAAGGAGGAGCCGGCGGGGGGGCTGTTTGAGCGCCTCTTCTCCTCATTAGCAACCTTTGCTGCAGTTTCAGGAGGGGCCTCCT
The DNA here is from genome assembly GCF_904066995.2 of Poecilia reticulata. NCBI lineage: Eukaryota > Metazoa > Chordata > Actinopteri > Cyprinodontiformes > Poeciliidae > Poecilia > Poecilia reticulata. The sequence goes on from NC_088851.1 coordinate 20,669,141, forward strand.
TCAGTTCAGCTCTTTCAAATATCTGCGACTTCTGACTAATTCTGGAAGATTCTCATTGTTTTTGTTTCCACTTTTTTTTTAAATCACATACACAATTTTTTTTTTAATGAATTAAATTAGATGCCCCCAGATTTCAAATATAAAAATATATTTCTTTAATAATAAATCTCATGATAGTTCTAACCCAATAAGGTGGAATTAATTGTTTCATGCACTTTTTGTTTTGACAAATATTCTGTACAAAAGCCTCAACAAATCCCCATACATTTTTTTTATTTTACTTTTTAGAAATCCAGCTTTTTATATCTATAAATACTGAAGGAACCATATTTTTTTAAACACCAGGACTTCTTCTGTCAGCTTGACACGGCCAGCAGCTTTAAGGGTTTAAAACCACACAGGACAGAGTAAGAGAAGTAAGTCATTGACTGAAATTAGATTGTCTTCCTTTATCTGACACCTGCTTTGTAAAATGAGCTTTAGTTTGTGTATCAGTAGAATTGGAGCAAGAAAAAAAGGAACAAACTGTATGAAACTGTTAAAGAAAATATGTCATTATTAGGAGAAAATATGCTTAACATAAAATATATCTAATTAGAATTTTTTTTTTCAAACATTTTATTTCCATTTTATTTTGAAATATGAATCTCATCCCTTATTAATCTGTTATGGATCATCAGAATTTATAATGTTATTTGAGTAGCAATATAAATATATATCCAACATTCTGATGAAAGCGTGATAATTTCTTCTCTAAGGCATATTAGACAAAGTATCTAACTTATGTTCCCTAAAAACACAAATGTGGTGCAAAATAATAGCTTTCCTTCTTTGTGAATGTGATGAACATTTCCTGCATTCAGTTGTTCCCCGTGAACAATACAGAAAACAGTGAAAGTCACTGTTATTTTCTTAATTATTTACCTAATTGCACATTTAACAAGTTATTTACCTTTTTTATTGACTTATTTATGTTTAGTTATTTAAGCACTTTGAATTGCCTTGTTGCTGTTGCTGTGCTATATAAATAAAACTACCTAACCTTACTTAATGATATAATGACATTACTTGTTATTTATTTCACTATTTAGCTACCTATTTAAAACTGGGTAGCTGACCTATTTATTTATTAGGGACTTAATTGATTACTATTTATTTCCTCATTTAATTTACTTTTGACTAATGTATTTTACTGATTTCTTAATTACCTCCTGTGCCATTTTAAGTTTTAGTTGCTTGCTTATTAAGCTATAGGCTGATGTATTTATTTTTTTTACTGAAATACACTATAGCTTAGATATGTATGTTTTAACTATTAGCTGTTCATTTCACTTACTGATCTACTGACTTGCTTTTCCATGTACTAAATTAGTTAAATCATACTTTAGATTTTAAAAAAGTTGCTTTTCATTAAAGTGTCACCAAAATACTGATGTAATAACATGAAGAAAATAAATAAAAGGACCTAAAAGTATAAAACTACTCTTTTTTTAAGAAAATGTTTTCACTTTTGTAATAAAATATGTTCTATATATGATTTTTAAAAACAGTTTGCTGAAGTAGGTGGTTCCATAGGAGCTGCAACTGCCAAGTTTACCTAAGGATGACAAAGAGCAAGACGCTTGTGATATTTACTGTCATTAAGAGGACTTCAGAAAAGATGTAAAAAACACGATTTTACAGACATTTTGTTTATTTTGCTGACAGACTAGAAGCCAATAAGAAATAACAGATTTTGTAACTTTCAAGAAATGAAGCAAGTATGCTCACAGACATTTATTATATCTCTGTTATTAGAGATAATTTCTCAATCGTGACCCTCATGAATTTCACTCTGAATAAAACAGGAAATAAAGGTTAAATACAAAAACTATAAAAGCAAATAGTTTATACACAAGCAATACAGGTTTTTTTTGGTAATTATAAAAGTAGTGAAATTCTTTTACAAGGTGTCTCATCCTTATAGCTTTTCTCTTCTACATTTATGGATAACTTGAACTCTCACAAACATTAAAACTAGCACCACCTTTGTGTGAGACATTAGTGATAGTAACCATGTACTTGTGAACGCAGAACGTGCAAAACGATGTTAGCATTTCAAACTGTACTGTAAAACGGTATGACCACAGATTCTCAACATTCAGATTGTAAAATCGTGGAAAACTTTATGCGTTCATCCAGATATATTTCTTTGAATTTCATTCACTTAAGGTCGACCTGTCCTTCCTTCGGTCAGGACACTTTCACAAACTCAGAACAGCAGCTGCATATCTGTAAGCGGGTTTGATGTGAGCGACGTTGTGCCGAGGTGTGGCTCGTGCCCTAAAAACCTGAAGCTGCTGCTGCTTGGCGGCTCACGTCCATCATCATCTGCCTCAGACAAAGCAACATTATTGTCTATTGTTACTCTAGCTTATCAAACCTGATGTAACAGCTCGCAGGTATTTCTGTGGCTGAATGCTGTCATTCTGTCTCTCTGCCCTCAACAGCCCCGGGCATGTTTCTGGGAACAGGAAACACCCACACATAGCTTCGGGAGTATGCTCAAACGTTGGCAGTGGTTCTATATTTTCATTCACAGAGACGTTGGTCTAGAATATTCCATTAAAAAAATGAAGCCTATTCACAGTCAAGGTGATAAATCTTGGTTTAAACATTTATTATTATTCTTCATTGTTAAGACCAAAGTTTATCTTCACACAAATTTTAGAGTTTGAGGAACATTTTTTTTCTTTTTTTCTTGATACATGCTAAACAACCATAAACCTCCCTGGTTTATGGTCTGCCAAAGTATCCTAGTGTCAAATGTGACATAATGTGTCCCACTGCTTGGACCCAACAGACAAAACAATCTCATAAAAATGAAATAATTTGAGGCAGTGCAACGGCCCAATTAAAGTCCTGACTAAAAAACTGAATAAAATGCTGCTTTGAGTGATTAAAAACTACCAAAAGAAATGACTGCAAACATTAATTAACTGAAGCAACACTGGAAAGAAGAGCAGGTCCAAATTCCTCTGTAAAGATGTAACAGAAAGATAAAGTCATACAGAAAACCACTACTTTATTGCTACTGATTATGTTCCTACAAGCCAAGAATTTTTATTCCCATAAATAATGGATGTTGGACACAGGATAAAATGCAGCTGTGGGGTGTCAGTTATTGTGTCTGTGGGCTTATCAGACAGAGTGGGTCCTCCAGAGGTCTGCATGCAGGTCTAAGGATTCAGCTAGACCAAGGCCTGATAGCTGATCTACTTTCAAAGATCTGTCAGTGAAAATGATGTTTTGTTGGTTTACTGTTTTGGACTCGGTTGTAATGAGCTACGTGTTTATTTATTTTCATTCTGTTTCTCTGTGTTTATCAGACTGCCTGCAGGATTTGCAGTAGCAGCCATGGGCAGCAAGACTCTACCAGCTCCCGTCCCTCTTCACCCGTCCCTTCAGCTGGCCAACTGCTCCCTCATCCAGACCTCCTCGGGTCTCCAGCTGCCAGCCGATCATTTTCAGAGCATCTACAGCTTCAGTGCTCTTCACGCCATCCATCTTCACCAGTGGACCCTCGGCTATCAACCTCTGGCCTTCCCCCGATGCACATTCTCCAAGCTGCCTCCTCAGTTCTCCTCCATGGCCTCCATCCCCATATTCCCTCACCTCCTGCAGCCAAAGCTGGACACAGCAGGATTGCTGCAAAACTCCAAGAGCAAACCACGCTTTGACTTTGCCAACCTGGCGGCAGCAGCGACGCAAGAGGACCATCTGAAGGTGGAGGACCTGAGCATGACGGGTGCTGCTGCTGCAGCGCAGGTATCATCTCAACACCAGACCTCGGCCAGCCTGGGCTGCCTGCTGGATGTGACCAAACTGTCCTCACCTGAGCGCAAGTCCAGCCGAGGCAGACTGCCCTCTAAGACCAAGAAGGAATTTGTCTGCAAGTTTTGTGGCCGACATTTTACGAAATCCTACAACCTCTTGATCCACGAGAGGACGCACACAGACGAGAGGCCGTACACCTGCGACATCTGCCACAAGGCTTTCAGAAGACAGGACCACCTCAGGGACCACAGGTTAGAAAAGTCCTTTATCGATGTAACACCTTGTTCTCATTCCAAAGGCACTGCGGCTTTTACAAAAATGTGAGCCAGTCAAATCCATTTTTTTTTTCTCACTCTTGTTGAAAGAGTGATGACTTGCAGGTATGGGGTTAAAAATAAGCCATTAAATCATCCTCGCTTTTGACAGCAGAGAGACAAAAACAAGACACTTCCTGCAACGATTAGAAGATTTATAGCATAAGTTGAACTTGTACATGGAAAACTACACGTACAAAACATTCAAAGTGTCGTCCATAAAGAACCTAAATTAGCCATGTCTCAACTCTACCAAAGACATTTCTATTCAAAGTGCAATCCTAACAGTTTCTTTGTCTGTTTTTTTCAATCCGAATTAAACGTTTTCTAAATATGGCTGCTGGCCACGTGAAGAGAAATATTTGATGACACATCTACAAAGGCATCTGTGAATGTAGGTCACCCGTGGTAGCTGCCATGAATTAACTGCTGCTTGTGTAGATGCTACATCACATAAATGTATGTCCTTGACTTTATGGTGAAATGTTTTAAAAAAGCCTGACTTTGCTTGGAAGCTTTCCTGTAGCATAATGCTGTGCCTTGTTGTTTCCCGCTGCAGATACATCCATTCCAAAGAAAAGCCCTTCAAATGTCAAGAGTGCGGAAAAGGATTCTGTCAGTCCAGGACGTTGGCTGTCCACAAAACATTACACATGCAAGTCAAGGAACTGAAGCCAGCCAAGATGAAGTGATTCACTGCAGCAGCAGGGAAAGGGACCGGGAACACTGGAAAAACAACACGACCAAAGACAACCGCCAAAGATATCTTCTTTCTTTTCTCATCTCAGCCATTGGAGGCGCAGCTTTCAGTGTGAACATTCCTCAAGGAAGAAATGTTCCAGCAGCTGACTCTCCGTAGAAATAATGCAGAAATAAGCCTTAATAAAGACTGTGCGTTGGGCTATCAGTGCCTGATTTGGCAGCGAACTCAGTGGATGTGTCGAATGTGAAATGGAGCTCAAAATAAAATCAAATAAAAAAGAAACCTCCTGAGGCTGCTCAGCACAAATATTTTCTTCCAAAGCTTATAACCTAAAGATGGACTCTGCATGTATGCAAGATATGTTTCTAGAAGCCATGTTAGCGACACACAAATATCACATTCCAATGTTATTTTTGTACAGATGCATTATATCAAATTGTATTTTTGCACTTTAACCTGATTATTAATTATTGACATATATCACTGGATTTCCTAAACTTATTTTTTAAATGAATAATCATTTCTAAATAAAATATTTTACTGTATCAGGTTGGCTGTGTTCATCATTTAAATTAGCTTACATAGCCAGTCATGACTTCATGTAAAAGTCCAGTTTTAATGCTCACGATGACATGTTTTATTTGACCATGTTGAACCTTTAACCAGATGTTAGCAGGTTCCTTTAGAGGAGAGAGATGCTTCTTCTAGAGCCTCAGAAACCCCACCTCGGAAAACAAAGCGCAAAAGTGATAACTTGTATAATAACCATTTTTGATCACAATCACTTTGTAAATAATCCAAGCTTTATATAATGTTTGTAAAAGAAAATAATAAAAAAATAACAACAAAACAACATTTATGTAGCTTCTCCAAGATGTAAAAATCACAAAAAGGCCCTGAATTAGTTTTATTTTCAAAATTCAATTTTATTTTTCCACCACATTCTATATTTTTTTTTATTCTCATCATGTTAATGAAGCCAAAAAGAGTTTATATTTATATATGTATATAGAGTTATAGTTACTGAAACATACTTACACAAATAGCCACAGAACTCTACTGTGGAGTTCTACTGTGTGCTGTAGTTCAGAAATACATTGAGGGATTTTGCAACTGCTTCCTTGTCATTTTTTCTTAGAACAAAAAAGCTTTCTCATATATTTCCCATTTTAAAATAAAAAAACTTCCTTGTAAAACTGCTTCAGTTGAACTCAACACCAAAATAGATCTCATAATATAACATGAAATCTGCAAACAGTAAAATGTTATTCACTCCATTAGAGCACATGATTGTCACCCTTTTATGTGTAGCTCACCTCTTCACCCATCCCTCCTCCACCTCCATTTGCAGCTTTGACTCCTTCATTGTGTTTATCACATGTATCTTTCCACATAAAATCAATTTTGTGCTGACAAAACTTCTAGAAAATTTATCCTGCAGTTTAATAAAACAATCTAAGATTTTTTTTTTCTCTTTTTACCTTTTATTTTATTCGTTTTTCACTTTGGAGGACAATGGTGTTCCAGCCTGTATTTTCCCTGACTATTTTTGCTGCCTGTGTTAAGAGCAGAACAGAGCTGATGCCCACCTTACCAAAGAGCAACAGACACCGTGGGGTGGGGGAATTTCCAGAATACTACAGAAACTACTTTGTGTTTGTCTTTTCATGAAAAGTGAATTCTGTTAAATTTCACATTCTAGTGGGGAACAGTTCAAACCAGTAGAAGTTTTATGAAGTGCACATTATCTGACAAAAAAACAAAAAAAACAAACAACTCATGAATCATTACCTGTAATGTTATTTTAACATTATTTGCAAATACAATAGTCACAGAGAAAGATATATATATATATATATATAAAGTGGTACATTTCTACAACTATAAATAACATTCTTAGGCTCACTATTGGTTGGGTTACAGTTTATATAATAATCTCAAAGTGTTTGAAAAAAAATGTTTCCATGGTAATATTGCATTTGCAAAATAACTTGTATGCTCCACATATATGCTTAACAGTTTGACCATTGGGCAAAAAGGAGGCAACCAGATTGTGCCAATCCATTTTTTCTATACATACACAGCCCTGCATGGGACCCCAAGCTGATATATTAGCACAGGATTGTTTTATAGTAAGCCAATAATGCCAATAATCACAATGTGTTGCTGCTTCCAGGAGCAAAAACTTAACTTTCATGTCTATAAATTCATATGAGTTGTTATTTTATAAACAGAAAATTACTTGAACTTACAGCAGTGAGTTGCACACAATTCAGGTTACTCCAAAAAGAAACACTGTCAAGTTCAAATATCCAGAAAATATTGACACCACTCATGCAATGTACCATTTGAAGCTCTTTCCTTTGAATTTAAAACATTTTCCATGCTAAAAAGTCAGCCTATAAACCTGTGCAGATCCAAATATGGATCTGCACTAACCTAGAACTCCCTACCCAGAAACACGAGTTTGACTGTAAAATGTAAATGATATGACAATGCAACAATATGCAAAACATTTCAATCCTGTATTCAAATAAATGCTGCAGAAACAAAACAAAGCACAAAAGACAATGTATGTTCTAAAGGGTTTGGACAAGAGAGGAAAATTTGAAATACAATAATTCTTTAATTTGACTTATTTTGGCAGAGTGCTTGATCTTGTGTTTTGTTTTGGAAAACGTACTGAAAGCACAGGAAGTATCTAGAACTACTGCTGATATGTCTAATTCTGTCATGTGTCTGGTGATGCTCTAAAAAGTTCTCAGTTTTCATGTTACTACTATGATTGTCCCTTTGCAGAAGAACCCAGTAAAAGATGACAACAAATGATTTATTTCAATGCAATAACAATTAAAAGCAGCTTAAAAAATATTAGGGATGACATTCACTAACAAACAGTTCAATAGACCGATTAAAGTCCTAATTCAAATCTGATTTGGTCTCATGCAAATGACAAATGGAAATGAAACTCATAAGGTGTAAAATTATTTTCAAATATGTAGCAGCAGGTACATTATCACACCAGTCTTACATTCGTAGCCTGGTTTATCTGCATTTTGGACCTTTATTGTGATACATCTTCCTCTTCAAGAAGTCCCACCATACTCAGAAAATGAATACCCCAGAATTTCTTTGTTCAGCCGTTTGCTTCTATTATTAAAAGAGGAGGGATGCAACACCTTTCCTCTCCTGGTGTCCAGCTTCAGATCTTCTTTCTCCTGTTTCCAATTCTCAAACAATGTTTTTTGAAATATTGCAAGCCTTTTATTTTTTTCCTGAAAAGACATCACTGAACTGTTTTCAGAAGTTCAGCCATCTCTCTGTTAACTTTCACCAGGAAAATGAACTTGAAGGATCTTTTGGTAGCTTGACTTGGGGAAACAAAGACCGACCTGAACAAGATGAACTTGAAGTTAACTCCTCAAGGGCAAAGGTTAACGAGAGGCCGTATCCCTCAGCCTTGGAAGTTGTGATCAGACAGATGACCCAACCAGATCTGCACATCATCTACCATCTTTGACCTCGTTTCACTCAGCGTTCCTAGTAATTGAATGCAATGTGTGTCTTTGTGCGCTCAACGTGTTTAGTGCGTCATGCAGGAAGAAAGCTGCTGGTTGAGGGGAAGGAGAAGAGCTGAACGGATGGCCGACCCACACACCGTTTCTCTTGTAGTCAGGAACTCATCAGTCTGTCATCGAGTCCCTGAGTAGCCGGAGACACAAACACAAGTGGACAGCTGAAGCCAGCAGAGGGTTGTGAACGTGACTTGTTGGTGGTTGTTGATTTGGGTACTACTGGAGGGACTTCTTCTTTGTCCACTTGCGCTACTGCTGCCAAAGCTGCAGACTTTTAAGTACCGAGACGGCTGGGAACAAAGAGCATTGTTGAGAGAAACACGTTGCCTTTTGATGGTCTTGTCTTTGTAAATGTAGTGATTATCCACAGTCGGGCAGCCTATTTAAGAGGCCCTGGAAAGCAGTACTAAAATGCTTTAAATGTAAGCCATCAGCCCTGTTACAATGGAAAATTGTTCTTTTATGTGTCTAGAAATCATAAATCAGTTCAAACTGCCCTTTTCAACAGCATGGCAGAATACGCTGTCGAGCCCAAACATAAGTTTCATCAGTGTGAAGGGAAGCAGCCTAAATATAGCTTTGGAAACTTTCAAAGGTGACATAGCTCAGCTTAGCATGAGTCTTAGTTGGTCCAAAAGTAGGAGGAGGACAGTTGCAGAATAAGTTCATATTTAATTGTGTCAAATCTCACCTTGTTTGTTTTTTTTTTTTTTTCCCTTCTGTAATTTTCTTTCAAATTCTCAGTTTGGTGGCAATTGATCTTACACCCCTATATTCAGGTTTAAAACCAGTTAGATCCATTTTAGGTCACAAGTTCATCATTGGGATGACAACCATGGAAAACAACGATCACACCTTTCAATCAATCAGCCCAGAGTTCATACATGTGGTCTTACTGTTGGAGAAAATTCACATATGTATAGGAATGACAGGCAAACTGCACATTGGAAGGTCAAGATTTGAACCTGGTGTCTGTTGTGCATGATTGTTTTGTTTATTTTATTTTTGTTGTGAAAGTCACAGAAACCGCATTTAGACAGGAAGTTTAGTTCAAATGCAGAGAACAGTGGTAAGTAAGAAGACAGTTTCAAAATATTTGCTGTATTACAGAAGTACAAGAAGGAAATTATTTAATCTATGTCCCATCATAGGTGCACTGACAGGACAACTGCTAGATATCATGAGACACACAAATCAATTATCTACTTTTTAAAATATTGAGCATTTTCTTCATGAATTCTAATTTTTAATCTTTTTAAGAGTTCTGATCACTGGAATTATTCTGTTGTTCTGCATCGAACCGTCTGTGCCGGTTAGCTCACCAAATTTTGACAAAGTGCTTGTAACACAGTTTATTACTTCAATTCCTGATTTATGTGTCGCGTTTGGCCATATGGTTGCATTTAAAACATGATTTGCAGGAATGTATAAAATTTGTACTTTTAGACCACATTTTGTTTAGCTACAGATGGTGCAGATTTTGGTTACATATATCTTCAAGAATGCTCAGTGGCTAAAGGAATTTAAAAACAACCATGAAAATGCAAGTGTGTTTTGAAAAAAACAATAAATAGACTTTTTTTTTTTAAATCTCACCTAAACATCCAAAGTCAGAACAAAGTTATAGGCTTTGGGAGCTGATATATCTGGTGCGTCTATAAAAGGCATCAGGGAGCACAAGTTGTGAAGAATCAAAGTAAATCAAAATAGCGAGTGAAGGTCAGTAAGTACAGATGATGCCAAATAGCTGCAGACGAATGATTTGCCAGGACTAAATGGAGTTTCTAAAAACATTCTGGCTTTACTGTTTGTTTCTCTTTGGCTTGATTTGGTCCTTATTTCATAATATATCTAACTAAATCATCCAGTTGTTACAGCTTGGATTTTTTTTTTTTTTTTTGCATAACACATAAAAATAATTGAAAGCTGTCAGGTTCTACATTTACTGCCTGTGTTGTATGACAATAGAGGGGACGGCTTTCCCGCTGGCCTTGAATTTACCTCTGTGTCCTCTGGGCTTGGGGGAAATGTCATTCACTGCTACTGTCCTCACCAGGGGATTTAGGAAGGGCTGGAAGCCTCCGCAGCGCTCTGAAGGTGGTGCTGTACACAGTAGATGTCACTCTGGTTCACTGACACTTTTATGGCTTCCACCCGGCAGTTGAGTTGGAGGGTGGCAGGATGAACGCACCGTGAACTGACAGATATAGAGCTGAACTGAACTGGCCTCCCTGGCTACCTCCAGTGAGGGAGGAAAGAGGAAAGACGCCCCCCCCCCCTCTCTGCTCCCCATCTCCATTACAGTTGTTTTACAGCAGCATCAGAGCAGACCAGGAAGGTGAAAGCAGGTCTTGATGAAAATCATTTCCACATGGCCACTGGCCTCCTCACCCACAGTTATACAGGGATAATGGCACAGGGCGCGTAGTGACTCTCGCCACTGCTGGGGTCTCGTAATGACACAACAACCTGCAGCTGCGTTGCATTAAAGCAAGGCGGTGGCTGCTGAGATCTTTACAAGCTAAAAAGCCAACTGTTATCCTGAGATCAGTGGATAATATTTGGCTTTTGACAATTCATCCACAAAAAGATGTAAACACAGCAGTTTCAAAAATAAGCCTTTCAACCATCTGCGAAGATCTACTTATATTTTTTTCTCAAGTGCTGAAGTCAGCTCGCATCTCAAAGATTGTACACGACATACTTTGGAATACCAACTTGATGTCAAATGCTCAATTTTCATCACTTCACGGACATATGGATTAGCAGCGTGCCAAACATTCCGATCTGTATTCTTTCCAACTCTAAAGTTGGACAAATTTTCAAATAAATCCTAAAAAAGTTGGGTAAATTCTACAGCGGAATTATTTTGTGTTATTTAGCTTGTTATAAATCCTCTCAGACCTTAAACAGCAGCCTTCTGTTTGATGATTTTCATGCTCTTTTGTAGTTTTCCCTACATTGTGGAGATTTTTAATTTCATACTACTGTATAAATGATGACATTCAAGAAATATTCACACCAAACCTTCCGTGGGACAAGTATCTGACATGCATACACATTCAGGCAATGAGTGTGCTTGAATGAGAATCATTTGATTAAATTGGCCATGTTGAGCAAGTAACAGATTCCACATCATGGCGCCAAGATGGAAAACAGCAGTAGGATTTGGACCGTCTCTCTCCATTAAACAAAGACTCTCAAGACATTCTGTCAGGAACAGGGAGCAACAGACAATTCCAGTAGTGAGCGAGAGCAGTTCTTAAATAAAGAAGCTTGATTACTGACAAGGAACAGATTGGTAACCGGGTGCAGGTGAAAGATAGGACCAGATAAGCAGGCTGAGGGAGAGAGATGGCACAATTGATCAAGGAGGAGTAAACAAACATGCAAAACATGATTTAATTGGACAAAGAATGGTTTAATGCAAGAAGAGAATAGATTTCGCCTAAACAACAAAAGAAAAGACTGAGCTAAAGAACAAACAAAAACTGTGACTTATCACATCTAAAGGAAGTAAAAATGCAAACAGAGAAAAACCAAAACAACCAAAACACCACAAGGATAAGACAAATACTGTTTAGAACACAAATTCAGGTGAAGTTCAGTGTCTGTATTTGGGTTAGAAAGTTGTGTTTAGGAGCATATCTGTAAAGTGAACATTGAGCATTGGTTTAATTGATGGGCTGATGGTCAATAGTTCAATTTGCTAATTCAAACTAGTTTTGCTTCAAATGAGTTAAAAAGAACCTGAAAGACATTTAATCTTGGATGGAGATCATTTTCCACACCTTAAGGAAAAAATAAAGGCAGAATGATGGCTTGACCTGGAAGACTGATAAGTAGATGTGTATGCCGGAGTGCAGGGCAAAAAGGACGTTGTCCAGCAAATAGAGCGTCCCCAACCTTTCCAGGAAACGGCAGCTCTGCAGAGAAATGACAAAACAAAACAGCAAGCTAGGACCGTGACATGTTCTGCATTAATGCTGTCATCATAGAAGTGGAAATGGGCTTTCCACTCATGGAACCCATCATCACTGATCCTGGCTGTGGAACTTGTTGCTGACAACAAGCTGGATGCTCCTTTTCCTCTTTAATCCATTTCATCCAACTAAAATATGGAATACTGGTTCATTCCCAGAACGCTCCCATCCAACTCAGATGCCTCATAGCCACAAGCAGTGTATGCCACCAAAAGACATGGTAGACCTTTTGTATTTTTTTCAGGCAGGACATTATTGTTGCATTTTATTTATTGACATTCATTTCTAAACTGAAACTGTGAACCTACTGCTTTGCAGTTTCAGGTGTTTAAGCTTAAAAAGGACCTATAAATCATTTCTTAGATGAGTTGATTGCAAACTCTAGTAAATACTCAGGCATAAACTGTTCAATGTAACCGAGTAAATATTTTTCAACGTCAAGCAACTAAGTTAAATACTGTAGTCAAAGGTAATGGATCTTTAATGTAGGCGCTGGGCATGGGAATACTGTAAAAGGGATGCAGAGAGGAACATTTTGAAGGAATGTTTGAAATTAGTGTTTGCATTAAAATACAGCCTGCATTTACCTTTTAACCTCTGAAATACCAGTGAGGCATTTAGGCATCCCAGAGGTAACATTACTGTTTTCTGCAGTGGGCCACTCCATAAAATGGGCAGTAATAAAGATCAAAAGCAAACTCTTTGCATGAAATAGTTTTGTCAAAATCCTAAATGCATTATTCTCCGCACCATACGCACCATATTGTATATATTTGGGTCATAAAACAAAGTTAAAGCCACGTTTTTTTAAGGAAGATTTTAGGTCCCAAAGCTTCAGATTTTTCCACTATGAACTCAATATCTGAAGATAACAGGGAGGCATCTTCAAAAAACTGTGAAATTCCTTCAAACCGGGAGAAATTCTTTTTGAACAAGAAGTTCTGGTGTTCCACTACTTGAACTACAAGTTAACAGGCAACTTATTTATACCTGAAATAACGCTTACAATTGGAAATCAATTAATGAGAACAATCTCTTTGAAAATTGAGTGAAATTCAAAAACCTTGTTATAATGAGTGCATCTGGTATTTTATCTAGATGTGAAGTTAAAGAAGTGCAACAAAACTTTAAGCGCTCTTAAAGTTTTGTTGTTGCGTTTCATTGTGGTCCCTGCATTTTAACTACATTTTTGCTTACATACTTTTTGATTAAACTTTTTGATTAAATTCATATTTTTTCCTAGCTCAGCAAATGATTGGTAAGAGGTGGTTTTAGGTGCTTGAGCTGTTGCTGTGCAGTAAAAACAGAAAGAATTGGAAGGAGTTTGACATCCTTTAGTTTGTCACCCTTGCTTCTCCTGGGCCCTTTGGGTGTTTCATATTGGTTCATTAAATAAAAAAAACGTGTTTTACACCAAGTGGAAGAGTTTTAATGTTTATATTGTGTGATTCATGTCACAGTATGTGGGTGTGAAGTAACTATAGCTGGTAGATAGACTTGGTGAATGTAGATGAAGAGATGAGAGCCTCTGAATCTGAGAAAATGGTTCCCCGTTAAAACAAGGCGCATACTACCTCTTGGTCAGGGCAGGTCTCTGATTAGGCTGGATAAGTTAAAGTATCTTGGTATTCAATTAATCAATGGCGGTGGGTTATACAGACTGAGCAGGGCAGGTCAGGATCCAATACGGGCAGCTGAGGAAACGTCTGGCTGGAGGGTCATCTGGGTTCTTTTATGACACTAATATTTGAGGCATAGACATTCTGTATCAATGCAAACCCATCAACCATGTTAGAAAGAGAGGATGGTCAGTCTGGCACCATGAGGTGCAGCTGTGGAGAGGTGGAGAGACGTGGATGCTTTGTCCTCTTTTACAAATTAAAGTTTTTGTCCAAGTCCAACGACATCCATTGTAAAATTAATCAAAACAGGAAAATTATTTAGGGATACTTTCCTTGTTGGATCGTTTTCAAAAACATGCCATACAGTCGTCCATCCTGTGCAGCCAACACAAATGCAAACAAGTGAGCAGTACCTCTTTTTCCATAAACCACTCTTTCTTTGTAATATTAGTCAATGCCAGTCAACATGAAATACAGAAATAGCTCTGATGCCGTTTAGTCACTGTTTTTTCACTGCCTGGTTGCCTCAGCAGCTGTATTTTTTCTGCTGGTGGTAAAACTTTCCTCCAACTGTTCATGTTTCCATTTGTTCTCCATTTGGAGCTAAACAAACATGAATTGAAAAACTTTCTTTGTTCAACAGAGAATCAAGAGCCGCTTAAAGGCCAGTGGTACAAAAAGGCAACACTCAGCGAATTAAGTGTTGACTTGCTAAACGCTCAAACAAGCAGGCTGACATTCTGCCTTCAGAACACAATGTGCTCTTTTCTTTTTGAAAAACAACTGTAAGTGAGTAAATTCAATTTACTGATTCATACCTGACAAATTAAACACAGTGAGAGATGTGAGGCTAAGCCCTTTATGTTTGAAGTATCAGAATTGGGAAGGCATTCGTTTTCCTCCCAGTACTGGAGCTTTCCACTTCAACATGACATGTGGACATTTGGAAGTTTTCTCCAAGGGCTCAATCACACGGATTAACATGCACATAATGGATGTGTTTTAGGAACATCATACCCTTGGATTCAAGTGCATAACCCTAAATGCAAACATGGAAATTTCCAACAGTAATTTAATAATTTTCTGTTTTGTTTTTTTTTATGTAGTGGGAGCCTAAGTAGATGTTTACACATTCTGTATTAGATGTACTTGCAACAAACTGTGTTTATGGGAACACATGCATGAAAACAGAGCGTTCTGCAGTCTGTTATACTACTGAACATTATGATCAGTGTTTCACGGATTGACTCTGATCTCCCTTCAGGGAAAGGTTTGCAGCGCCCAGCTGGGAGTAGAACATGCAGGTGGAGAGAAGAAGTCATTCTGATTTAAAACACATGATTTAGAAATAAGAGGGTTTGTCCAAAGGTTTTGTGAGTTACTTTGCAGTAAATTTAAGGTTCGGAGCTTATCAGGATCATGATTCATTTGAACAGTATCTACAAGGAGAAAATTATCACCACAAAGGAGCGTAGCCCTACCTGTAATCTGTAAAACAGCAAACAAATCTCCTTTTGACCATTCTAGTGTAACTGAGTAATTTATGTTGAGCCACACAAAGGACACACTGAGGCAGTTTTTAAATCCTAATTCTATAAACTAAAATTTATAACATAATTCTTGAACCAAATAGCGGCTACATGCAAAAATGAAGAACCACTCAAACAAACTTTAAGCATGTGGTGTCGTCCAGGGCGAAGCCTCATGCTCTCAGAGTAACTTTTATTAGAAGAGGATTAGAACCCGCTGCCTCGTCTTTCCATTTTGCAAGACCCTAAAAGAGTCTATTAAAGAGGGCACAAGAAGATGTTACTACATTTTATGTCACGTTAACAGACTCCTTGTGTGATTTCATGGTGAGACGAGATATCTTAATCATCAAATGCACCGCAAAAGCCTTTCAGAAAATATACTTCCACTTTATTATCCTTGTGACATGTTGGGTTTTTGTAATACCTCCAAACGGGCAACAATTGCAGACAGAGTCGAAAGGTTTTAACAATTTACTGATGTGAGAAGTCTGCATGTATATTCGTCCAGGTTTTGTAGGGAGTTCCAGATCAGCACTGAGTAGAAGAGGAAGGTGTTTAATGAAGGTGGCATTTCATGATTAGATAAATGACCAAGATGATGAAAGAGGAGATCTTGCTGCTAATCAGATAGTGGCGTTTCCAGGAGGAGGTGAGTATACTCACTGAGGCTGAGACTGAGCGGTGGTGAAGACTGGTGTTTGTCGCTAAAGAGTTTATTCTTCACACACACCAACCAGTACATAGCTCCGTGGAGATGACGCATGATGGCCATGTCTGGTTCTTTTAATAAAAGATTGTAGTCTGATCTGTTTTGATTCACTTGAGAAATGATCCTTACAAAGGTTTTAAAAGCGCCAATTAGTGTGCAAGTACAACGTGTGCTAGCATTGCAATTGCTCTCCATATGTGTGTGTGTCCTCTCTTCTGACAACAAAGTTATTATCATTCATAAACTGCAGATCGCTTTATTTTTTTCTCTTTTTCAATGATTCTCTCTAAACCCAAGAGACAACTATGCCACGTTCAAAGTCCTCTAAATCCCCTTTTCTTCTGGACAGTAATCCCAGGTTTAAAGTTTAGCGAATAATCTTCATCGTGTCTATGTGCCAAACACTGAGTTGCTATCGGGCCTCTAGCCATGAAGGACTTAACTACAAGAAACAAGGAGCCTGGTATGAGAACAAATATTCCCACGATGCATTGCATTAACCACTTTCAGCTTAGCAGGAAGAGGAGGGGTTCATTGTGTGAATATGTGACAATGTTAATAAAGACGAGCCACCAAATAAAGTCGCTCTCCATTTCACTCATCATCTGCGAAGGTCACATCAGGAAGACAAAGGGCCACAACCTCCCTTCTATCAAAAGGAGAACTGCTTCTTACCAGAACCCCAGGAGTCAGTAAAGTCTACTGTCTGTGCATCCGGTGTCTGTATTCCAGCCAAAGGAAGAAACCTTGACCTTGGATTATTCATAATTTTACAGAAGGAATCTTTGAAGTATAGATTCCCCAAAAGAGACATTGTCTATGATTCAGACACCTGTCAAAGGTGGGTGGATATCCACTGATTGCCTGAAGTATGAGTGTGTGCGTGCGTGCGTGCGTGCGTGCGGGGGTGTGTGCGTGTGCGTGTTCTGAGTGTTTCTGTGTTGCACTGTGATGGGTGTAAATAAGAATATTTATATTCTTATTTATTTATAAAGGTTTTATTTATTTATATTGCACCTTTCTCAAAAATAACATCAAACAGTAAAAAAAAGAATAAAATAAAACTTAATCTGAGAACTGTACCTCACTGACTGCTGCAGACACCGGACCTCTCAAAACCCAGCAAGTTTTGAGACACCCCAAGGACGGATGGTTGGACGGATGGATGGTTATTATAATCCCATCCCATAAATTTAAATTTGCACCATGCCTTGGACTTTGACTAGGCATATTAGAGGTGAACATTTTTACAAAGGTGTTGTGCTTGCTAAAAGTTCCCTCCATGACCTGTCAGCTTAAATCATATCCTTAATAAGCCCCAGGAGACCCTGCCAAAATGCTCCAACCAAATTCTGGCTATTGTTTTATGCAGTCCTTATCCAGATTGACTGCCCTCTAACTTAAATGCAGGGTTATGTCTCAAAACTGCATGGAGAACTACAAGAAGCCATGATTGGGATGTCTTTTCTAAATCAACAAGTGATGCTGATGTGTGGTTCAAACTACTTGCACAGTTCCTCTACATTTGTAGAGGTTTGGTTATTAGATGCATAATTAGCATTTTGCTGTGTTATAAATCAAATTTCATCTTGAAATCCTTTTTTTCAGCAATCTCAGCTCAAGAGTAAAGAAACACCTGCGGTGGTCATGTCGACAATGTCAAAGCCTGTTTGTGTGGTTTATCCATCCCAGCTATGCTTTTTTTTTTTTTTACTTGACAAAGTAAAAGAAAAGATTTTAGGTTTTTGGTTGATACTCACTAATGAAAACATTTAATTAGTATTATATTCCATGTTTATTCAGAAATCTAAATCCTTTTCACCGGTTCTTGATGTACTGCATCAATTTGAAGCATAACAAGAAGAAGAGAGTTCCATACTTAGCTCATGAGAAAGCTGATTCTAATAAGTGTGTTAGCATGACACTCCCATTATTTCATTCTTGTGTATTTTGTAATGCCCCGTGGGCTTACTCTACCCCATCAAAGCGTTTGCCTGGTCCAGCAGTTCACCGGTCCAACTGGCAGGCCGCCCAGATGAAGGGGAAGTGCCTGCCTACATCAGATCCTGATGTGGGACAGCTGCCAGACGGCGCTGCAGGACTCTCAATGTGGAACCCCTTTGAGACTTCTGGCAGTCATGTTTATTAGTTTGATACTAGTTTGTTCGCAATTGTTGTTCAGACAAAGAACATGTAACTGAAACGAAGCAAAGATAAAATCTACTAAAGTGAAACAGAATGCTATTTGATGCTTATTTATCATGTTTGATACGGGAGATCAAACATGATAGCATATGGTTCATATTTTGGTTGTAATTGGTCCTACTTAATATAAGAAATTCCACATTTCATTCTGCAGTTTGCAGCTGCAGAGTCAAAATCAAATCAGCACAAACTAATTCAAGTGTGAAATTATATGCAAAGATAGTAAGGAGATAAAACAGGAACACAAAGGCGCCTCTGAATAATGCCAGATTTTCTAAAAAGATACATAAAAAACTAAGACAAGTAAAGGCTGTTTTATTTCTTCTCACATACTCATGTCTCAAAGCCTGACTTTCAGTGGTGTGCTGGGCTAATCTTACACAAGTCAGTACCAGTCATCCGGGTATACATGAGTCCATGAGCTAAATGAAAAAACAAAGGCTGCAACAGCACGGTATCACATAACTGTTTGACAAAAGGCAGTGCTGCAGTCATGTGACTAAAACAAAACTACAATCTCTGTCTTATATGAGGTTTAATGTACCAGAAGGTAATCTGATCGGTTAGCAAAATGAGGGGTAAAAAAATGAAATTAAAAGAAACAAACAGTCACATGACACTTTGCCACTTAACAAAAAGAAGCACCAGACATGGCTTGTAGAACAACCTTAAGCAGCATTAACTTTTAGCTCTTATCTCACTGTTTTTAGTCTCTCGCATCACTGTGAAGTATTTTTTGCCCTCTCTTCTTTCCAAAGGGACTTCAGGTCAAGAAAATGTTCAGGCATGTATTTTTACACTGCTCCCTGAAATATGCTGTACAGACAAGGTTCCACCACTGCATTTTAATCCAGTTGGTGTGTAGACTTTGACTAGGTCACTGCAACTACATGAGTATTTTTATTTTCAACAATTTTGCTGCACATTTGCAACAAGGTTTGGAATATTTTTTCCACTTAGACACAAGAAAAGTAGTGTTCTTAGAAGAGTTTATGGTCAACTCTGCTGCTGATGCTGCTGATGCTGCAAAAGAAGCAAATAAATCATCAACCTTCCACCACAGTGCTTGACAGCAGGTGTGAGGTTTTATGCAAAAAGGAAGTTCTGTCTTATCAACAAACATATCTATTGTAACACATTATTCGGATCTATTTTGATTCATTCAAATGTGCCTTTGCAGACTTAGCGAACTCTGTTTAGTGAGAAATTGCTTTCTGTTCCAACCGTTCTGACCAAGATGTCGTTTTTTTCAAAGTATGCTATTCTTATCATTAATATTTTACATGCTAAGTGCAGCCTGCAGAGACTTTTGTGTCATTTATCTGAGCAAATTTGTGGGTGAGAGAGCCATGCATGTTATAAAACTATGGACTGTGTTTAGCTTAAGGAAAATTTAAATATTAGGTACTATCTCAGACTGTAGTCAAAGAAAATATATATTTAAATGTTTGCAGTACAAGCAATTAAACTGCTGCTGCAGGTAAGGAGCCTATATAAACTGAGCATGCAGTGGAAGTCTGTCCTAAAACACAACAGAAAATACCACAGTTTGACCAAATGCACTTGTGAAATAGAGAAGTTAATACCAAACATAGTGTGTGGATTATTTGTTCGTTAGTTTGTTTGCTGACTCTGTATTTCCTCCTGTGCGGCCATCAGCTCACATTCCCTTCCAGCAGAGGATCGTCCTGTGCTGCCCTGAGGGCAGTCGGAATGCTTGCTCTAATCTTCCTAACAGAAGTCCGAACATCCACTGAACTCCAGGTAGGAGTGGGAGACCACAGGGTCAAAGGGGCATGCACCATGCACACTGTAGGGGAAGAATACAGCGTGGGGGTGGCTGAACCCCCCTGTGGCTACAGAGGCAGCGCTGCTAGTATGAGCCAGGATGAAGCAGAGTTCACCAACTGAAGATAGGCCCCTGCAAAAAAACTCCCACAATGAAGTGTTTTCTCTGAAAACTTCTGGGACTCTTGAGATAAGTTTTCACCCAGAGATGCATCACAATGTCTTCCCTGTGCTTCCTCGTCGTTGGCCCAGCGAGCAGTGGCTCAACAGAACTCCGCGACCTGAGGAGATGGTGGGTGGTGGACAGTGGAGGTGCTGCAACGCGCAGGAAAAGCATCCCCAGAATCCTTTGGCGGCTGCCAAAGTTAACATACATCAGGGGATTCGGTATCAAAGTTTCCAATATTTGGCTCCACAAACACAATAGCCACTACAAAAACACAAGCGGAGGAGTTCCCTGCTGCCTGTTCAAATAGAAAACGTTTAATTATGAACATTTGGGAAATCTAGCTGCTGTGCTCCGGGTACTCAGCACAGTGCTCCCTCCTGGGCTCAAAAGCATTGCTCAAAGTCTTCCACCAACAACCAAACTCTTCTTGTTCTCCCTGTTGTCATCTCCTGCTCCTTGAAGTGTTTCCCCATCGCAGCTTCATTTATGTGGTTAAGAGAAGAAGAGCCACATTGTATAAAGCTGATATGTTATTTCTCCTGTGCAGAGCAAATGTTTCCACAGCATAAAAAAAGACCTGAGGTAATCTCAGCCAATCAGGGCAGGGTGAATGATAACATCGAAGCCTAAGTGTCAAGAGAGCGTTTTTCACTTCACTCTAATGATGTTTTTTTGATCCCCTCTGGATGCAACATGAACTGAAGTTCACAGCCATTATTCTGAAATGTGTGTTTTTTTTAATCTTTCCACATTTTATGCACTTCCTGGTGGATCACTTGTGATTCCTCTAACAACAAGTAATTTGTATTTTATTTTCATAGCATCTTGCTGGTCTTCATGGGAAGTGACTGGACGTTTTCATTCCCTGTTGGCAAATATTAGATTTGACCTCATTGATTGAAATTAATCAATGTTGTTTTCAACAATTACGCACATCTTTAGTTTATGCAGACTGCCTCTCGACTTTGTTGGATGAGTATGATAGTTTCAATTATTTAGTTCATCAACGTCCAATCAGCATTAGTACAATGTAATATATTTGTTCTTACCAGTAGAGCTCTATGTCCAAATCCATGTGTCATCAATATGAACTTGAGGAACGCAGAAAAGCAAAGCCTCTGGAACTTTCTCACAACAAACTTAAAATATATTGACTCTATGTTTTAAGATACTTTTAAGTTGTAGTAGTAATAAATAATTATTCTATTTACTGACATGCAATGTGTCTCCATTCCCAATGTTCTGACATACAGGAATTTATAAATTCATGCATTGAAAGGTTACCAAATTTATTGGTTGTAAATAAAGCTTTGAATTTATTTAGTTTCAAAGTTGTACTGAACTTCACAGGTTTATGAAGCTCCAAAGCAGATTGCATGATAATGATTAAAGTATGTACATTTGAAACTGTTTTATAAATAAAAATAGGGGTCATTCTTGATTAATCAGGTATTGCGTTAGATTTAATTTTACTTGAACACCTCACTAGTTTTTCCTCTGTCCTGCTCTCCATCCTCCCACCTCCACGTCGGGTGGCCGGGCGGCTCCCGCGCAGCAGCCACAGGTGGCTCCTGCTTGCCCTGCAGCTTCAAGCTCTCTGCAGCCAAACACAACAGCGCTCGGACCCGTGGGGCTCATGTCAAATAGCTTCTTTAGAGAGTGCACTGAGGTCTGATGGATCATTTTCCTCTTTTCATCTGAAAGTCTCACTGTTGAGAATTTGGCTCCTGAGGACTACACAAGCACATTCCGCTCTCCTGCGGCTGTAGGTCTCATTGTCATGCTATCATAACATGTCAGTAAAATGAAGGAATGATGGTCAAATTGGTGAAATCCTTGAGATGACATCAGTTTGGACCAAAACTATCCCTGATGTCTCTGAAAATCCATTTATAGCAAGGTGAATGACAAAATCAAATAATTTCCAGTTATTTCTTGAGATTTATCACATCCTTTATTTCTCACATTGAGTTTCTTCCTACATTTGCCTCTTTAAACAAACCTTTTTTAGAGTAAAATGAATTCATACCATCAGGTCATTACCAGGTTTGAGTAAAAGGTCAGATAAAAATCTACGCTTGCTGTTCTACTTTATATGCAGCCCCACATTTGTTATCATTGTGACTGTATACAAAATAGACCAGGTTTTATTGACTCTAGTGGCTTTTATTAGATAGTTAATTGACAGGAAAGAAGGGAGAAGACATGTAGCAAAGGTCGCCAGGCCAGGAATCGAGCCTGCGACAGTCACATTGGGGACTAGGGTCTCCATATGTGGGTTGTGCTTAACCCCTGCGCTACCACAGCACCCCAGGTTTTTTGTTCCTAGTAAAATATAACTAATTTATTGTGAGGGAGAACAATATATATTCCTAAGGATTGCAATAGTCCTCTGAGGTAAAGCAAAAGAAAGAAAAAGAACCTTTATGTCCCCTAGGGGGCTCTGTAATAATATGGAGCACTCATTGCCATCAGGAATTATGAGTTGTTGATGTTCTCTTATGCCAGTGACGTCTGGGAGATCTCAAAGCTTTAAAGATGTCCTTGTGACCTTTCCCAGATATTTGACCTGGTTTCTTGTCTGTTCTTGAATTTTTGTATAATTGGTTTATTTGAGATCTCTTAGCCTACTTAATGCTTCCAGACAGGTTCGATTTAAGTCTAATAGGAAAGTGTGGTTATTCTGAATACCAAAAAATGTGGTTAATTATAGTTAATTCATTATTTAATAGGCAGGGCAATTACTTTTTTCACATAGGGTTGGGTTAGTTTGAAAAGCCTTGTTCTGTTAATAAATAAAACCATGATCAAAAGACTTACTTTATTTACTCTGGTTATCTTTGGCTGCTATTACACTAAAAACAGTGTATATGGAAGATTACAATAGTAGATGTTGTAATTGTATTTTTGTTATATTTTATTTTAGTTTCACACTTTCTACATTATTAAACTTGTGGACAAAGAGCAATGGTCTTCAGAGTCTTGATGGAAGAAAAGTGTTGAACCTTGCTGCCAGTCCTGTTCTGCATGGTGCAAAGTGGGAAAGAAAAAAAACAAACAATAAAACAGAGGCACATCTTTCAGTAAACAGTGACTGGCTCAGGGGCAACATGGATAAGGATGTTAAACTCACAAATGCAAAAAAAAAAAGGCTTGAAGTCAAGGTCCAATGTCATTGAATAATCAGTAAAGCTGGACATTGATCATTGAGCTCCAACCTTCATTTTGCATCTAAAAACAGAAGAATTACTTAAGGAGGAAAATACTTTTTCACTATACCAAATGACTTGTGTCTTTGAGGTCAAAAAATCAAAAGTTATCCAATCCAACTGCTTTGTTTTTGTTTGTTTTTTCCCCTCTGGCTTGGTTGCTTTTTGACATTCTGAATTGCTCCACAGATTGTCTTTTTTTGTCTTTCAGGGTAACTGACCATTTGTTACTCAAGACAAGAGGCTAACAAAATTGTTTCCATGGGAGCCCCCACAAAGGGCAACATCCCCTCAAGTACTCCCTGCTCCTCCTCTTAGAGTTGAGCTGCAGAAAGAAAGACTTGGATGATGTAACAGCCAGTAGGTAGATGGGTAAACACTGTTGTAATTCTTTCATTGTTTCAGCGTTGAATCATAGCCTTGACTGTACAGGGAACGCATATTACTCAACTAAAAATACCCAACAAAGGAAGATTTGTTCTTGCTGTTGGGCAAAATTACAATAAAATCCCACAAAAAACAACAAGCTGTCACGATCTGCAAGATGAGTTTAACCAACATTCTACATTCTAGTTCAGAGCCATTCCTGCAATTAGGAATGTTACTTTAGTCAAAGATTCATTTGGCCTTTAGTTTTGTTCAGATGTTGCTCCCACTTATCCTCCCTCAGTTTATTCTCCTATTACAAGTGTCACAGACTCATTCAACTGGACTGACCTGTTGGTTGTTATTAGGACAAATAGCAGGTGAGTGAATGCTTTGAATCCTTCTGGTCGATTATCCTTCATGTCGTGTTCTTTCAAAGGGTTAAGATGGAATTCACTTGCTTTCTCAGGATCGTTTTCGTCTTCTCTTACATTTTTCAATACATCTAATAATCTTCCTGAAGTAGAAGTGGCAGAAATACCATCATATCCACTGGTAGAAGCCTAAATAAACCTCACCACAGCGAGGGCACTGCTTCCTCCGTTGCTTGGATATTCTCACCTTCTCCCTATCATTGATATCATATGCTGTAAAACCCAGCTGGATGCAGAGAGCTCAGCGAGGCTGTCAGGATGCTTTTACACAGTTTCTGGGAAAGAAAGAAAATCTTTACCGAGGTAGATATAGTTGGCAGCTGTAAAGAATGTAAATATGATCAGACATCATGGACAGCATTGATGTGAGGACCATAGAGAAGACTTTTTTTTGTCAGTTTTATAGATTTTCCTGCATAAATAACTGTAATCCAGCGTTGACCTTCATCAACCGGTGTTATGTTGTGTGGTGTGTTAATGCAGTCACATCTAAGACTTATTTACATCCACGAACTTGAATTTAACTCATTCACATTGACATGACGTTGACGTTCTGTGTACAGGAGTCCTTTTCATGTCCTAATGTAAACAGAGAGCAGCTCCAACATGGAGCATGAAAGGAGGCTGAAGAGCACAAATCTAGTTTGAGTGAAATCTACATAGATTCTTCACACATAGTGGGATGTATTTCAAACTTTTCTTTGATGATCGATGATCGTGTTTTACAACTTGTAAAAATCTATAAACATGACAAAAGTGTGACATGACCAATAGCTGTCACATTCCTTGCAGAAAGCCTCTCCCGAACAGGAGGCAACATCAGAAGTGTCTAACCTGGGCGAAGGGGAAAAGACACTGGATTCCTGCTCAGTGGTCCA
Source organism: Poecilia reticulata (assembly GCF_904066995.2). Classification (NCBI taxonomy): domain Eukaryota; kingdom Metazoa; phylum Chordata; class Actinopteri; order Cyprinodontiformes; family Poeciliidae; genus Poecilia; species Poecilia reticulata. The sequence goes on from NC_088851.1 coordinate 20,694,444, forward strand.
CAGTCGTCTTTGCAGCTCAATGTGTGTTTTGTATTCCATTAGGAAGTCAAGGTCTAGAGTCTAACAAAGTGGACAGATATAAAATCCAAGTTGCCTGAGGTCCAGTGAGAAGCTTCAGAGTCAGTGATGATTTGAGGGTTCATCTGATGCCGTTGGTTTATTGTTTTATTTTTTTCTGGGGAGGGGTTATGAAGTCCAAAATCGGCTCATCCATCTACCAGGAGATTTTGAAACACTTCATATTTCCTCCTGCAGACAAGCTTTGTGTTAGCAACTACGCACACAAACGTACCAAAACCGTATCAATACCTGTCACTTCATTTACAGGACCTCATGTAATCAAGCTAAGGTCTAAATAAGAAAACTGCTTGGACTGGTTTGAACATTTTTACTTAAGAGATGCAGATTTTTTTTCAAGACCTACTTCAAAGGAATCATTAGCATATGACGGTTATTGAGGATCCGTAACCTTAAGGCTTCATCACTGCTGTCATCGAATGACGTGATACAACATTAAAACTGTTATTTCAGTAAATGTGGCAGTTAGAAAGAAGCCCTTGAACCTAGTGCTGGACTGACCCAGGAGTAGGAGTTTATCTAAAAGTCCAAGCATAACACGGCCAGCAGGGATGAAGCATGACGATGAAGGGCCTCTTCAAGGTCTGATCTCTTTCCAAAAGCAACTTGGGAAACCTTAGCCAAACAACCCACCCTCATGTACTTGTATGTACTTTATCCCTTCCAGAGTGTGCGGCTGAAACCACTGTTTTCTGTGGACTTCTAGACAAAACAATTGTCATGGGGATGTTGTAACAGATCATGTGGAAATGTTGGCTTAGAGAGGTTAAGCTTTTGACACAACTGTAACCTTGCTGGCACCTATGAAGAGTCGACAGCTTGAAGCGATTACAGGCTTGAAATTGCATTTCCAATCAGCATGTCAAACCATTACCTACAAATCTAATTTCCCATAAAAATCAAATGACAGATCTTTAACTATGTGCCAGTTTTAATGGTTGCTGTACACCTGTTTTATCATTGATGCAGTAAAGAAGGCCAACATTTGTTTTTGGAAATGCATGTAAATAAACAAGGTAGGATTTTACTTGATGTTGCACTAGAAATAATGATATTTCACCACATGAATTGATGTTTGTCGTCCACTTAATCCTGTTTATAAAAGCAAGCTGCGAGTAGCTGGAAAATAAAAAGGAAAAAAAGATAAACACTCAGGCTGGGACTAGCTAAATAACTGGGTAACATTTGCACCTAAACAAGGGGGAACTTTAGATACGTGTCCAATTCCCAAAACCCTCTCAAAGTCGTATTTGTCCCTCAGATTTTGCAGCCAAGAAAACATGGTTTTCTGCAATGACAGAGCAGTGAATAAGTAAACATCAGGAAGAAAGGAGGTCAACATTTCAAGGATCAGTACCGCCTGCTGCGACTTAAAAGTTTTAAAAAGTTGGTTGTTTTTTCACTTGGGATACGAAAACTTCACGTATTTAAGCTTACGAGTTTGTCTGCAAACCTATTACATTGAGATTCCTGACTAAAGTGTAGTTGCAAAACAAAGCAGTCTAATGAAAAGAATGCAAACTTATCATGCCTTTTCAGCTTGACGATGTGTTTGCAGTACCTTAACTCCATTTGCTTTGTAAATTGGGAGAGAGAGAGCAAAACGAATCCCCAAAACATCAACTGATTATTCAGTATTAAGTCTCCTTTTTCAAAGTACAATGTTCTTAATTTGAGTAGTCTAATTCTAGAATAAAGCATTTTAAAATTTGAATGAAAAAGCTATGTAATTTAACAAAAAAGGCATAATTTATTAAATTTAATGCAAACATTTTTACTGTTAGATTTGATTTTTGTCCATAGTCCTATTTTTCAATCAAATGCAGCGCTTTCATCTGTGACTCCTGAGCTCCCTACATGCTAAGTTGAGCCCATTATCAACTTTTCTTTTTTTTTTATAAGTCTAACGTTTATCAGACCAACATTTGTGTTGGAAGCAGACCACATGTGTCCTGAAGTGTCAGCTTTAGTTTCAACCTCCTGTTTGGATTAATCAAGTGTTCATTCCTTGACAGAAGCATTTTGGACATTTGAGACAAAGCAAATATACTCCAACTAAGATTGGACAGTAGGACTAGTCCATGGGAATCTTTTAAAAATAATTCAAACTCCAACATCCTGAGTGAATCTTCTGTTTTAAATGGAGAGTGAAGCTGTTTATTATCTGCTCACAAGCCAGCGGTTTTACAATCATTTCTCGTTTCTTGACAAACATTGTTACATTTTTTTCTTGTCCTGGCCTTGTGATAGTATTTTATTTAGGTCTGAAAGTCCATAAAGGATTTTATTCTAGCCTGGAAATTTCCTTTTAACGTAGGATCTAACATCTCCTAGTAATGAACATGTTATTCAGATGTTCTGAAGCAGACACACAAGTAAAAGTTGCTGAATAGATCCTCACAGGTTGAGGTTGGAGACCCTTTGGCCACCAGGGAGTGCCAGAATAAAGATGCACACTCTTCCAAAAACCTGAACTTTGAACTTCAATGATCTTTTAAAATGTCCCCATTAAAATATTTCAAATAAAAGCCGCACCAAGTACTACACTTTACGCGATAGGATGTTTTGCTGTATTTACTCCTTCAGCTGCTTACTCAACTTTTCACCATTGAGCTCAACACATTGTCACTGCAAATATTTACAATGTTTTCAGAGATTTCCAACACAGCAAAAACTTGTGAGATATATAGATAACTTCAGTGAAGACTCCGTGAGCTCTGAGCTCTTTTTGACAGTACAGATCTCTGAGTGTGGGATGGTGACAGATAAATAACCAGCAAGCAGCAGCAGGCTGCTCCTCCCTTCAAAGGGGTGCTGATGGTCAAGGCGTCGCTCTTTTGAGGTGTTTTTACTCTACAAACGGGAATGAGGATGATTCATCTTCCAGGATATTCACTCCTAATCCCCTCTGATCCTTCAGTTTCTGAAACCTCTCAGCAGTGTTTGTGGTCAGATCTGTTCAGCAGCAGAGATACTGGAGGAGTTTGCTGAAAGCCTCCACAATCCCCCCCCCCCAACTGAAGCAGTTTTTATCCTCTAAAACCACCTGCATTTGTTGATGTCAAAGTTCAGTTTTTCTGCAACAATTCCGAGACGGTTTTGTAATCTTGCAATGAGATGCTGACCAGAACTTCCTTCAAAACATCATTGAAAGGTTGTTTTTAAAAATTAAAAATAAAAAACTGGACTTGCCATTGCTCATTTTGATGTTATTTTAGTAGACGCTGCAAAATAAGCTTATTTTCACCCATTATTCTGTCTTGTTTATGACCAGTTGGTTCTCCATATTTACATTACGATAAGGCAGATATATCATTTGATCTACATTTGCGACATTTCTTCAAAGATTCCAGTGAATAAAATATGTTGCTGCCTCATGGGAATGCCATATAAATCAATATTATTACACAATGCCACAAAAGACCATTAGATCCTGGTTTCTTGCTTGGCTAAACAAAAAAATAAAAAAATTATTGCTTGTAAAAACCAAAGAATAATTTAAGGAAGATACTCAATTACAGTTTAACAATTCCAAAACCCATTAAGGGACGATGCATGAATGAGGCTGGACCACAATAGAAGTAGATTTCAGTAGTGTACTGTGATAAAAATGTTTAGTTAAAGAAATCCAACAAAACACTGGGCAACATGGAACAAGCTGTTGAATAACGGGAGGAACCGACGAGGAATGAGTGAAAGAGAAGTGGACAAACACTGTGAGAGTGAGTGAATGCTGTGACAAATAGACTGGGGCTGATTGGCTAACAGGTTGCAGGTGTGAGGGGAGAGAGAGTGAAAGAGAGAGAGAGAGAGAGGAAGAGAGAGAGAGAGAGAGAGAGAGAGAGAGAGAGACTGGCACAAGAGGGTGAGAAAGAGTAAACAAACAGGGGAACTTGGAAAACAAATCTAATTGTAACCAAGATTAACTAAACACATGAAATACATAATAAACAAAATCTAAGTAAGAACAGGCTGAACAAAGTAAAACAGAACAAGGTTGATCAAATCAAAATAAGAATAACTAAGGCAAACACATAACAAATAAACAAAAACTACAAAACAAGAATAACCCAAAACAACCCAAGATCCTGACAGCACAGCAGGACCGAGTTAAAATTTCAAACTCATAGTTCTGGAGGTTTAAGGGGACGAAGCATCTGGTCCCAAACTCTCCTTCCACCAAACAGAAACCTACAGGAAGGAGGTTCAAGAGGCGCCGGGATCAGATAGACCACCTGACCGTTTAATATGGAGGAGTTCTACTATTCGGTCGCCATGACACTGAGAAAGTCTTTATAGAGACACATCTAATGACCAGAGAGCTGGAGTGCAGATATACAGTCCAGTAAATCTAGAACTTCACCTTCACCACAACAGAGGAGAGGGATTTTATCACTACTGTGAACAAAATCCTGATCCGACTTTCCATCTACCTTTTCAACCTTCCAACATTCACAACATGATAATTTCTGAGTAAAATTATCAAAGGCAATAAAACTTTCTGCTCCTGTAATGAGTCAAAATAAGACGTGGTGATACTGATTACTATGGTAGTAATGGTGTTAAGTGTAAATAAACACATTTATTGTTGCTATATTTCAGATTCAGATTTTAATGCTAGCTGCTTCTCCTAGAATAGCTTATTCATTTGCTTCCATGGATTAAACTACAAAACTCAGACTCCAATAATAGAAGTTTGATTGTTTGTTTGTTTTTGTTTTTGTTTTTTTTCCAGCAGCTTTCTGGAGCTCTGCTTTGTTGTCGATCTGGGCTGAGAGAGGCTGAATGTAAAAAGGTTCATTAATGAAGCAAACTAACGACAGGGATTTCCTTCAGTAGTAACAGCTGGCCATAGGTCAAAATCCTTCAACGAGACTGACAGTCATTAAATAGTCTTCATCGTCACATATCTTTGTAATGCTTCCCATGCATAACAAATTTTTCCTCAGCTGCCTGCAGCTAAAGTTCCTTTCTATTACATGTTGCAGGCTGCTCCCACACCGTCATTATCAACCTTATCTGGAGTTTAGGGCAGGTGTGCTCCTGAGAAATCTTCCCAAACACCTGAGAAGCAAACGGATGGAGCAACTGCGAGTGTGTGGTCTGAGCAGACTACCTCAGGCTCTGCTCTGATTGGCTGATGTTCAAGAATCAAGCTCAACACTTTTTATTCAAGCTGTGTCAAAAAGTGAATGAATCATATCCAACAACCATATAAGAAGCCATACATTTATGGTGGGAACATAAAGACATAACATCTCAGTTGGAGCAACTTTTAAGAACTGGAGTTGTACTGCGCCAGATTGGCTTGTCAAAAACTTAAAGCGAAACAGGCAACTGTGACTTGTTTCCCAGAATGAGACTAAAAGGGTAGGATTATGACAACCACTCTCCCAATAAATACATTAACATGCTCATCTGTCCTTCATTCACATTTGGGACAAAAGTAAAAAAAACTTGTTCTTACTATCAGACATGCTAAAAGAGGACAAAAAGCTGAAAATTTTTTTATTTGTTGATAGAAATCCAATGTGTGCATCAGATTTGCTTCTAATTATTGCAACTTTATTTTTTTCAAAATGGAAAAAAAATAAAGTTGCTTTATTTTTTTAAAGCAACTTTAAAAAAATAAAGTTTCTTATTTAAGTTGCTTTAGACACATGAAGCATGTGTCTAAAGCAACTTAATGTGGCTTCAGTCTAAGCCACATGCTTAGACTGAAACATATGGCTTAGAGTGAAGCCACATGCTTCAGTCTAAGCATGTGGCTTCAGTCACATCTTTTTGTTTTGTATACAAGTTTAGCTGCCGTAATCATTTTTATACTAGAGAAAAATGTATCAAGAGTCAGCACCCAGCTTCAACTGTTACCTCTAGAAATGTCTGATTAGTCCCAAAATTTGGGGTGTAATGATTGACTCCGACTTGAACCTCCACAGACACATAAAGACAATTAAAAAGTCAGCCTTCTATCACCTGAAGAACATTTCTGGGAATGAAGGATCAATGTCCCCGGAAGACCTAGAGAAACAGATCCATGAGTTTATCTGTAGTCCCATTGATGACTGCAACGGCAGTCCCATTGGGAGTTCACATGTCTTCACATGTCTGAATGAAAAATCATTCAGAGAGCTGCAGCTCATCTAGAACACTGCTGCTCACATTATCACTAAAATTAGGAAAATAAAGCAAATCACCACAGTTTTACACTGGCTCCCTGTATCTCCGAGGATATACTTTAAAATAATTGTGTTACTCCATAAGTCACTGAACAACTTATTAGGTTGTTGTATCAACCTTCCAGACCACTCAGGTCTTTTAGTTCTAGTCTACTCTGCATCCCAGAATCAGAACCAAACATAGTGATTTTTTGTAGCTTCTCTGGAACAAGTTTCCAGAAAAATGCTGAAACACTGAGTTATTTTAAATCAAGGCGTAAATTCATTTGTTTAGAGTTTCCTCTGATTAATAATAACCACAATAACATAATAATCGTAGTGTGTACTCCAACTGTTCATCACTTTCCCTTATTTTGCCACATAAATGTAATGTTTCTTGCTTGGTGGTTGTTTTATGTATTTGTCATTTTGAATTTTGCCCCATTGCTAATATGTACTACACAAATAAACTTGCCTTGCCTTCAATATCTTGGTGGTTTAAAGACAATCATTTAGTATATAAACAACATTTAACTGAACCCTATCAAATGAATAAATATTTAAAATATTTAATTCTGAGGGAATTTATTATTAGTTTGGAAATATTTTAAAAGTAACTGACAGAGGTTTATATAGCTAAGATCCACATTATTCATCCCCCTGGCAGATTTAGATTCAAAGTAATGTGAATTTTAGTAATTTTTTTCTTCTGACTGGAGAGCTCAAGCCAGAGTGGGGACTTGAATCTGATCGAATGTGTGTGAAAGGATGCAAACATTAGAGTGTCAGCAAGGATGCATTCCAACCTAAAGGACATGGAGCTTATTGGGAAAACTAAATCAATAAAATATCTTTACAAACCTGCAAAAAGTTGATTGTTAATCATTAGAGAGGCTTGATTGATATATGGAGAAAGAAAAGCATGGTTCTAAGTATAGACAACCTCCTTGGTTGAATAAAAATATTTTTTTTTGACAAAATCTGCCATAAGTATGAATAGTTTTGGACTTTAACCCATATGTTAATATCTTTAAAACAAGGGATAAAAGGCCAAAACAATCTTAAGTTAATAGTCTTACACATATTGATTTATTTGTCTGTTATCTTCTTGTTAGTCAGTTATAAATTTCATGAGGAATAAAATGATCATGTTGCAAATTTCACACCAAGGTTTTGATGAAGTGTAGCCCCAGCAGCTTCTTACTACGGGCGTATCTGCGACTTCAGGGAGATTAAACAGAGGAGACTGTTCAGTATCAGGAGACTGAGTTAGAATCTGCAGTTTGTAACAAGCCGCAGCATGCAGTCGTATGTTGGTGCATGACCCAAGCGGTCTAAAACACATAAAGAATAAGGCAAAAACATATATTTAACTTGATGTTCTAACAAACTGTTGGTTTGTTAGAGGTGACCTATAGGCGGGTTTTCTGTTGGTCTGGCTGTATGGATGTTATCTCATAAACGATTTATTAGTTTAATAACGACTTGAGCTGGAGGTCAGGTGTTGGTGACAAGAAGAAAGAATGTTTTGTAAGGAAGAATCTTTCGCAACTTCCAGCTGCCAATTTTCAAACAAAGCATATTTGTCAAAGACGCGCTGCTGGAAAACACCTTTCAGTCTTCTGGCACATGTCAGGGTAACAGGTTGCCAAAATTGGACACAATATGACTTTTGTCTGGCTGTCTGCTTCCCTATGGCTTAGATAGGTGAGAGATAAAACACAGACTTAGTGGAAATATATGCTAAACATACGTTACTAAACTACTGGCTGTTGTCTGCCATGCCTGATAACACTGGCTGCATGAGGAAAGATGCAGTTCTTCTCTGAGTGAACCATCTGGGTGATCAATATTTACCACAATGATAGAAATGCACTAACATCTGACTGTAATGTCCCAAAATCCTCATCTTACCTTATCGTTTTGAATTTCTTTTAAAGGCAAAACCTGCAGATGTGGATGAATTCGGTAAACGGGCAGGAAAAAGTCACCTGGGATGAAATGCTTTCGTTTCTGTAAAACACGTAGTGACAGTGGCATTTAAGGAAGCGATTGCTCTTGAATGTGACAGGAAAAACTTGCAGCTACTTCCTCGTGTTAGATTAGATATCAGATAAAAATAATAAAAACCTCAATAATAGTTTGTTTAACAACATTTTTTTAATTACTGCCTGTCAATGAGCAATTCAACTTAGTCATGAATAGCTTTTTCAAAAGCCTGCAGTTTTGCAGACACTCATCCTTTAGTCTAAAATGTAACAAATCTGCCTAGTACCTGGTTTTAAAGACCTCTACCTTTCATCATGATGTACAACAAGCCTTAACAAAATGTCAAAAAGTGGCTAACTGGTGATTTTGTAAGCCTGAAAGGTTTTACAAATGTGGGGTTTGTGTCTGCAACAGGATTCAGTAAAAAATGTTTTCTCAAAGTAATTGGTCCTGGAGCTTCTTCACTGCAACTGATGCTCTGACGTTTTAATTAGTAAAGTGATGAGTTGTTCCCATTTTTTAAATGTTCCCATTAAAAGAAATGGGAACAAATTTTGCCTTTCTGTCTGGATGCTGATTCAAATAATACGTAAAGTGCATATTTTACCTCTTATTTTATTTTACCACCTCTTAAATACAGTATGTTTAACTTAAAATCCTCAGACCTAATCCTTGCTTTCATTGACAGTGTGTCATGCTCAACCAAAGGTGAATGGAAATGACTGAATGACCTTTAGGACTCATGTGAACTATTGATCCAGAGTGAACAAAAAAATACTTTGAATTTTCCAAGGGGTTTTGGAAAGAAAGAGACTCACACCTCATGTGTTCTTCTTTGAAAAAGAAATAAAAAAAACAACACAGATTACAAACGCTACACATCGCAAGTGTGATAATGCATCCAGGCATGTGAAGTAAATAAATGGAATCAACAAACACAACGATTCCAAACAACATAAACCGTGAGAATTTGATTTTATTCGTTTTCTGCATCTGCTGCACATATAGAAGTCTGTGGCCTGTTCTCCATGTTGCACCTGGTGGGAGGGGTCAATGTGTTCAGTCATGCATACATCTCTCAGAGTTTGAAGCGGGATTAAAAACAGGTTTCTGACATTGCACCACTTTGAGAAAAAAAACATACAGATGTTTGTTATTCTAAGACTTAGCATGGTCAGACAGCTCCTCCGATTCCGGCCTTAAATCTTTCACTGTATGTGTGCTTGTCTTCCTGCCAGACGTTTGGAAGTACAAAACATTTTCTCACACTGACTCAGTTCTGGCTGCAGGAGCCGATGTGTGGTTGATACTTTGGCGATCTGATCCTCTTGATCAGGACGAGAAGGGTGCAGGAATAAGTAAGTATAGGCAGAAGGCTTTGATAAGTGAATATTATCTAGGCTACAGTGAGTCACTGCAAGTAAGATCCACTTTATCGTTTAGTTATATGTTTATTCAGTTTCACTTCGGGAGCTCAGAATGCAGAATATTACTAAATAAATACTCAAAACCCAGTGATTGTTCCTCCTGGATTCTGTATAGAGTAAACTGTGAATTTCCAAAAAGCTTATTTGACGTCGAGGTCTCCCACCAAACAGGTCATCTATTCTGTGCGGACTTATGCGTCTTCTTAAATCTGTTTATAATCACATTTAGGATAAGATTTGTGAAACTAAAACTTTGCTTTGACACATGATCCTTTTGAACATTCAATGGAAAAGCTGCACATCTCAAACTGTTTTACGTTGCAGTGTCGTATTTTCCTTTTTATGTGTTCTGCAACAAAATGTCATTTTCCAGTGAGATTATGGAAAAAATGATGGAAGAACAGACGATTGGAGCTATTTTTGACTTCTCAAACAGACCATGAGACAAGAGAGTAAATGTTTACAAAGGCTCGATTCGTTGGAGCATTTTGGAAATATGTTGTTTAGGAATTCAGGGCAGCCTCTGGGAATATCAAGGTTGCATTTAACTGTGATGCACAGCTACCATCAGTGGAGCTCCTCACTGTACAAAAGACACTTATGAGTCAGTTGTGTCATTAGGTTGTGAGCCATGAAAAAACACTGATTAAACGTGCAAACCAGCAGGTTTCGCTGCTAACTGTGGAATTAATAAGCCCTTGTCATGTGGATTTTGGCATCCTTCTCCTCATGCTGGCTTTCATATCTGCAGCTATTTTGTATATGCTTGTATAAACAATAACAGTGCGTCAGTCGGTAGGAGGATTCGCCTGCAGCGGTTCAGCCTCCCTGACAGACAGACAGCACTAACCTCCTTTGTTTCATCTTGAGAACAGAAGTTGTATTGTGGTTTTGCTGTTTCACTTCATTGGAATGTGCTGTTCAGAGAAGCCAATCGAAAATACACACCCAACTGTTTTGCCTTCAGATATCATCGCCGGTGTCATAATGATGGCGGCTAATTTTCTTGGATGCCCAGAGATGAAGATTTACGATTTATTCACAGTTGAATAAAAAAAAATAAAAAAAAATAAAAAAAAAACATTCCCAGCACGAAACAAACAGGAGTCTGTCTGTGAGATTCAGTTTTACTGTCATTATGATGTGTGCTAGTTATAGAGCTCCACCTCCAGACCAGCAGAAAAAGCACAATTTTAAAGTCGAATTGTATAAAACCTGCAACTTTTCACTACTTTCAGGAAACCTGTTTGGAAAAACAGCAGCAGAACCCCTGATTTACACTGTCAAATGCTTTTCTGGTTCATTATACTGACCTCAGAGCTTTGTATAGTGTCTGTCTTACCACTTCCTTGGTGGTGAAGACTGCCAGTTATAGTGTTTGCTGCCTGGGTGATGAGTGAAACGGGGCTGTTGGTCTAAATTTCACCACCTTGTTTCCAGACTCTGTTCTCTGTAGCACAACAAGGCAACTTTACGCAACAGCTTACTCCAGATTCCTTTCACTGATCATCTGTAAAAATTCCATTTTTGTGGAAAAAAAAACAAAACATTAAAGAAGCAGTCAACCTTTCAGTTTTCAGCCATAATGAACACAGTTCAGGCATCAGACAAGCAAAACTGCAAATCTCTGCTGCTCTGGGACATGAAGGCATGCGCTTCCACAATGCCAAGAAAGAAAGGCATTTGAATATTTAAGACAGATGCCAATCCTCCCAGGAGTGGACAGCCCAGAATGCTCTGAGAAACCATAAAACAAACCCCAAAAGCTGCATGTCAGGCTTTACGGGCCTCGGTTTGCATGTTTAATGTCAAAGCCCATAAATAGAAAATGACTGAACAAGTGCAGATTGTTTGTAAGAGTGGAAAGAGAAAGACTCTTCTCCCTTAAAAAAATAGTGTGGCCCAACTTAGGTTTGCAAGACCTGAAACAACATCCTTTAAAAACATAAAAGCAAAGTAGACAACATCCTTTAAAAACATAAAAGCAAAGTAGAGCTGTCCAACCAAGAACGAAGAGCATCAACACAAACACCTCATCCTTATTTTCAATCACGGTGGTGGATGGGTGATGATTTGTAACTGTTTTACATCCATAGGACCTTTCCACCTTGCAATCATTGAGCCAACCAAATAGAAACCCCTCTGTGTGACAGCTGAAGTTTCGCCAAAACTGCGTCATCAACAAGGTCCCAAATAATGTAGCAACAGAATGGAAAAAGAAAAAAGGAATCAAATTATTGCAATGGTCCAGTCAAACTCCAGCTCACAGCTTTGCTGAAACTCTGTGGTTGGACCTTAAGACAGATGTGCAGAACAAATATCTTCAAATCTTGTTGAACCACAGCAGCATAGTTTAATATTCCACGTGTCATTCATCCAGGGTTTTATTTTTGTAAAGTTAATGACAGTAAGGGTGAAGTGATGCACACACTGACATACATTCATTATCATAGTGTTCAGCATTCGTCTTAGGTCTTTTCTGTTGATGGCCACACACACACACACACACACACGTGCACAGAAAACTCTCAGTGGGTCTGTGGTTCTTCAGCTGACTCTAATCCATCTCCCGAGCTACCCCATAGAGACAGAGTAGGAATTGTTAAAACAGACTTTCTCCTGTAACATCCTGCACATTTTTACCCTTCAGCTTAAAATCAACTAGAGTCATGCAACATCTAAGTGTTTGGAGGAGCTGACTGGAAGCAGGACAGGAGCTCAATGACTGAACTTGTGCTAAAGTTTCTGTATGTTGTCAGAAACTGTTCCCTCTAGAGCAGTGTTTCTCAACCCTGGTCCTCACCGCCCCTCTGTCCTGCATGTTTTAGTTATTTCCCTTCTGCCACACACCTGAATTGTATCTCTGGGTGAATAACAGGCTTCTGCAGTACTTGATGTCATGCAATCATTTGAATCAGCTGTTCTGGAGTAGAGGCACATCATGCAGAGCATGGGGGCGGTGAGGACCAGGGTTGAGAAACACTGTGCTAGAGGAAACATGAAGATGTTCTATGCCGTCTCAAGCCACAGACTATGTCAAGCTGTCCTTATAATAAATGTTAGAGGAGAGGCTATGTCTGGGTACCAGATAGTTGAAGCTCAGATTGAAGAGTTATTTGTTATAGTTGTGGAATGTTTCTTTATTGTATTGTCCTCAAAATACTTGAAAGTGCATTGGAGAGCAGTCTGACAGTAAAGAGAAACCGAGAATTGAAAGTAAACCTTTGGTGTACACTGTGATCTATGTTTCAACCCTTACCTGAGGTGATGGACAGGGGGTAAAACCTGAAAGAAGGTTTCAGCATCTCACCAAATAAGCTGGAGGTAGTGAAGGAGAGAGCTCTTATAGTAACGCTTGCCTGTAGAAACCAGGGGTCTTTTTCTGATCCTCCAGGGCTGGTGTCCTGAAACTCTTAGGTCTCCGCTTTAAAACACCAGTGTCACACAATTAGGTTAACAGGACATTCTAGAACTCGATTAGATGCTGAGAAGGGAGTTTAGCAATTTTATCAAGGTGTGAACCATGGCAGGAGTGTCTAAAATATGGCTCTCGGGCACTTTGCAGTCCTCAGAAGGACTTTGCGTGGTCCTCACTCACCATTTGAGAAAGCTAGACATTTGGCCCACCTGCACAGGCAACTAATGTTGAAGGACACTTTAAATGCAGAGGAATATTTTCACTGATACAAGGCTTTTGATAAAATATGAAAAAAATTAAAATTATTAAATAGAAAAGGTAGAGGGCAACATGTTTGTCCTTTACTAACTACATTTTATGCCTCACTGTTCATCCAGTGATCTTCATTCAAAAGCAATGGTTTGCAAAGAAAACACAAATAAAAACCTTTAAGGCTTAAAAACTTTGAAACGGTGAACCCAAACAAGTTTCATTTGATAAAGCACATGTGTATGACTCATCTAAAATTTATAATACCATTTTCTGCAAGAATCACACTAATTTGGACATTTAATTTGAAAAAACATACTAGACGTTTTGTGGATCATAAGTTCTTTGAACTTCACAATTTTGGCCCATGTGGCAGGAAAACTATTTTATGGAAGTTCATCTTGACGGTTGTTTTTGCCTCGCTGCTTATTACTCCTATTTCTCAATTAAATAATAATAATAATAATAATAATAATAATAATAATAATAATAATAATAATAATAATAAAAACTATTGACTCAGGAATCAAAAGAACAATTTTTTAAGTAGCAATTTTGAACAATTTATCCTAAAAATCTCAGAGTATCAAATCAATCTTTACACTATGACCTGACCTGAAAGTCCTGCCATCATTGTTGATCATCGAGGATCTCAATTGATCATTGAGCTTTTATTTAAATTTAACATCATATGAAGTTTTTGTTTGAAAAGTAATGTCTGGTTTGGGGAACCAGAATAAATGTTGCTCTGGAGAATAACAGAAGATGCATTAAATGACTCTCCAGTCTCAGACGTTTTACTGCAGAGGGAAGCTAGAGGGTGCAGTAGTGTTTGACTCAAGGCACATAGCCAAATGACACAAACATTTTTTTCTATAATACTTTTTGTCTTTAAGTGCTTTTTGTTGTTAGTTACTGTTTTAAACAGTTTTATATTTTTGTCCTCACAATTTTAACCTCTTACTTTCACTTTTAGTTCAGCTTTACCAAACTTTTACCTCAATTAGTTGAGAGCCTTTAGAGCTTTAAGTTATAAGTTGTTGCTCATGTGGGAAACATTTCATCAGCTTTTTCCCTTCCCAGTTTTGCCCACATCAGTGATTTGTAAAACAATATTTAAGAAAAAATAATTCTGCAATACTTTTTCTTTTTACTTTTGGGCCCATTTTCCAGTTGTACCATTCCATCTGGCAATAACAGTTAATGTGCACAAGTTATGACTGGAGATTAACAAAGCTGCACATTTCTGCTCTTGGTTGAAAAGGGAATAATACATCATCCTTCAAGTCAGAAATGTTATTTTCAGACTTTGATGTTGCAAAGAGCCTGGTCAAGCAGATTATTTTTGCAGCTCTCTTCAGGTAACAAACTTTACTCTTTAAAACAAGGAAAACTTCCATCCATCCATCGATCCATTTTCCTGCACCCTTGTCCCTTAGTGGGGTCGGGAGGGTTGCTGGTGCCCATCTCCAGCTGGCGTGCCGGGCGAGAGGCGGGGTACAAGGAAAACGTACGACTCAAATAAATATGCCCTTAATTACAAAAGGTGGTTAGTGAAAGACTCTCTGACAAGTTGTGAATCGTCTCAGTTTTCTTTCTCGCTGAAAGTCCAGAAACAATTTGGAGGCACAATCAACTGAAACAATTAACTTGTTAATATAAAGAATAAAAGTTACATAGTTTGTTTCCATCATTTTTTTTTCAGCTGTTACACATCTTATTGTACATTTCTCTTTTTTTCTCCGTACCTGTGAACAGATCAGTACAGTCTGACGTGACAGCGGGTAGCTTTAGCTGCAGCACACAAATAGCTCATTGACTTTGCAAAGTACAGAACATAAAGGCTGATTCCTCTGCAGAAACAGGCCTGCTTTAGATCTGACACACACGGCTTCTGGCAGTGGGATGACACTTGAAGAACATCCGGTATTTTCCCTTCTCCAAAACCCTTGTGTTTTGACAAGAAATTCCTGCAGTGAGCCACTGTTTGAAATGTGGGAGAGTGTACACAGTCTGAATGGCTGCTCCTCTCCGCTGCTGACACAAGGCTTGATTGTGTTTGTCAGTCGTCAGGTGGTTCCTGTTTGTGTAAAAACCACTGCGAGTCATTTTAATTCTTCTGATTAATACCGAGCAATATGAGTGGTTGTTGAGTGAAAAAAGTAGTTTGTTTCTCTGCTGTGTGTGTATGGGTTTGGGACAAAACACACAAGGAAGAAATGTAGTTCACTCTCTGAGAGAAAAAGAAAAAAAACATAATTTAAAACAAAACTCTACAGCTTTCAGTAATTGAATTGCACAAATCTTTTTAATCAGAAACATTTAGAACATGTGGTTTGCTAATCTTACATTTTTGTTGGACTCCGCTAAAGGATACATAACAGGGTGTTTCTTAATTTTTATAGCACACCTCATAAATCGGAACCAAACTCAACAAAACACATTGGGCAGCTGCTCCAGGAGCCGAAGAAAGTCTGACGGACTTTCTAAGTGCAGCAAAACAGCTTAGTAGATGGGACTGTCTCTAGTTATTTTAGAGCACAGCACGGTGAGAACAGGACAAAAACATGTGACAGGTATTTAAATAGAGGGATGACTTGTGTCAATCCCACGTATCCAACATGGCAACAGGTTAATCCAAAAGAGAAATGGCCTCTGAATGCATTGTAGCGTTTCCATAGAGATTATCTGTCAGTTGTTTCATTGTCTTCTTCAATATTCAAGGGTGGTCATGTTGTTGCATAGCTACACATTCATAATTTCACTAAAGCCTAGGGGGACTAGATCTAAATTCTTAAATTTCAACTCAAATCATCAGCTAGATGGATACAATGTGAAGTTCAAATGGTCGTCCAACCTGATATTGATACCAAACAGACATCCAAAACAAATTCTGAATGCACAAAGCTGAGTTTCGTCGTACCTCTGGAGTAATCCTGACCTCAACTTTGTTTAAAATAGCTTAAGAGTCAGGTCTGTGGTAGACAATCTGAAATTTAAATGAACTTTTCCTACTCTGCCGTGAATAAATAGTCAAATGCCAAGTCAAAATGATCACAGAAGCTTTGTGTGCGGTTGAGTTGCAATTTCCAAATGAACAGTTTGTGCACATAGAGTGTAATTTACACGTATACAGTAACTTGCAAATGTATTCACATGCTATTTAACCTTTTCACATTATGTCATTTTACGAGAAAGTACTTTATTAGGATTTTATATGACCAAAA
Organism: Poecilia reticulata; assembly: GCF_904066995.2. Taxonomy (NCBI): domain Eukaryota; kingdom Metazoa; phylum Chordata; class Actinopteri; order Cyprinodontiformes; family Poeciliidae; genus Poecilia; species Poecilia reticulata. The sequence goes on from NC_088851.1 coordinate 20,710,990, forward strand.
AAAAACAAAAAAAAAACTGAAAAGTAGAGAAAAATCCTGACCTGGAAGGAAAAAAAAGACAAGACATGGTTTTCAAAATATTTTACCAATATAAATAGCTCCATTCGTCTTCCCACCAACTCTGACCAGATTCCCTGTTTCTGTTAAAAAAAAAATTACCCCACACAATGACTGTACAAACACTGCTTTTTTATACAGCTGGACTAGTGTGTTATGCTGTAAGTGTGGTGTGTGTGAGGTAAACACACTCACCTCACCACACACATTCAATTTTGGACCATAGTGCCTTCTTTTACATGTTTACTCTCCCCCCCCACATGGAATTGTGAAAATGACTTTTTGTAGGTTTTGCAGTCTATAACAGATTTGCAGAGTGAACAAAATAGTTGTCAAGTTGATGGTGATGATGCTCTCTCGGTTGCTTCTCTGTGTGACACTCCTCTTGTCTCACCTGTCGGCTCAGGTAGTCAACAATGTCTTGGTAGGGCTTTACAGAGGAGGTGAGACTTTAATTCAGCAAAATAATGCCTTCAGTCAGACTCTTTATCACAATTTCTGCAGCACAGACCACTACAGGAGATCCTTCCTGCTCATAACCATTGTCATCTAGTGACTCCTTGAAGAAACCTCGATAGTTTGAATCACAATGGCATTTAATTTCAATGTTTTGGGATTATTAACATATTCTAAAACATTTAGAAACACATTTTCTTCTACTTCTCAATTATGGACTACTGTGTTATTTTTTTTTATCGCACAAAATATTTATTAATATCCAAAGCTCCAAAGTTTGTGACTGTAATGCAAGAAAGTCTGAAAAGTGGTTCAAGGGTTATAAAAAACTTTTATAGGGCGCTGTAATTCTGAAGCCTTGGTCATACAAGAAAAATCACAGAAACATTCACAGCAAAAATAAATAATAATAATTGCATTTATTTATTTTAATAACAGTTGTACAACAGTTCCACTGTGAGAAAAAAAATAAAAAATAAACATTTGAAAAGAAATCATTAAACAACCTGAAATACACAACATTAATGTCTGGTGAGTGGTTGGAACGTTTGCTCAGAGCTGCAGGATTAAAAAACAAAGGAAGATAGTGAAATATTGGAACAGATGTGGAATGACCCCAGGTCTAAACGAAGACACTGTCACCCACTTCCTTGAAATCACGGCAATGGATGTTGGGTAATGAAACAGTGATTAGGACGAATAAAAAACATCTGCACACCAAAGCAGTTCCTGTTTGATAGTTACTGCATGATGATGTTTGTCAGCGGCCATATTAGTCAGTTTTCCCATTTCCTCTAAACTCCTTTCCAGCTTTACTGGAAAAACGTATATGTTAAATTTTTCTTAAACTACATTTGGGTGTCGTTGAAGCTCTAAATCCATTCACTTACTTTTTGAGTGTGTTTTCATCTGTTCAGAGTAAAGAAAAAAAAAGGAACCAGTCGGCAGGGACAAAGGTGGACCACCAACTTTGAGCATTGACAGAGTCGGTCATCCCCAGTGTATGCTCCAGCCCTTTCTTTTGCCAGCGTCAGTGATGTATGGTTTCTGAAGGACCTGGCACACACCCTGGCTCCTTGAAGTGTTGACCTCTTAAGTCCTACTTGTGGAATTCCTTTTCGGCGTCACTATTTGAGGGACTTATTCCCAGCTGAGTCACTTGGGGTGGGGGGGTCATAATGGGAAGGCGTGAGAGGGGTGTGGACAGACGCTCATGCCCCATGTTTGAGTTTCAGTGCGGGAAGGTTAACATGTATGAATAGAAGTTTACTGAACCATCAAAAACAATTAATGGCGGCTTTGATCTCAGGTTCAAAAGCAGCTCTCTGGAATAAATCAAAACGGTTAGTTTAATTTGACCTACAGCAGCGGTTGTAGCTGAAAGGCTGCACAAACACGCTGACGTCTGAAGGCTGCTGAAACAGTGGGCATGATAGAGATCGTAAAACGACGATTGCAACGTGTTTCTAACCTTGAGTATCTGATAAAACAGCGATCAAGTTTTCAGCTTGAGTTGTTTTAAATAGAGAAAAAAAATCATGGTCTTTACCGGCACTTTTCTTCAAATCTTACAAGAAGATACTTGTCTAACGCAGAAAAAGTAAATATTACTGACTTCACAGAAACTTGTTACAAAAAATAAAACAAGTATGTCTAGAGTGGACCCGCTATTCAGGATTTTTCTGTGGAATGTGAATCCAAATTATTCATGGAAAATTTGTCTAATCGCTGATTATTTCATACAGCATATTTAGAATTTTCAAAACAAAATACAGATTGAGAAGTTTAAAACTGCTTGACGTGTTACTGACTGGTGTTTGTAAAGCAACCAACCCAGGATGGATGGATGGATGGATGGATGGATGGATGGATGGATGGATGGATGGATGGATGGATGGATGGATGGATGGATGGATGGATGGATGGATGGATGGATGGATGGATGGATGGATGGATGGATGGATGGATGGATGGATGGATGGATGGATGGATGGATGGATGGATGGATGGATGGATGGTGCAGTGGGCCATAACCATGAAGACCAAAGACTCATTGCATAAAAAACAAAAACAAACCAATCTCTTCCGGTCGGTTGTAATTTTTTGCAGTTTGCCACTAATGTTCAGCTCTCTAAAAGTTTTTGTCTCAACATCTTCTATTTGTCACTGTTTATAAATCATGAAGCTTTCCCAACCATTGTTGGAAGAAATTAGGTGTGGCCCCCAAGCTAATGATGTTGGACAGAATCATAACGTAATGGTGAGCACTGTTCATGACTTCTGATGCCAGTTAAACTCTCAGCACATTTCTCAGGAATCAAAGTTTGCTTTAATTGGTCTGTGAGTCACTTTTTTAGGATTAAATCGAACCTGCAACCAAAAGGAGTCGAATGACTGATTGCATAAACCCGTGACTAATGATATGACATCATGTTTATGGTTATTGTAGCTGACTGATGTTTGGCAGATGTTTCTTCAGGATTATGTTGTGCTCATGCAGACCTGTTTTCATGGCCTGTGGGTGTCAACAGAAACACATGGACTTTTATGTGCCCAATTTGTGTCCGTACCCGCTGTTTAAGGCTTAAAATTGAGCTGCACGCCACGGGACTTTATTTGCAGAGTTTGCCTCAGTGCACTGGCAAATAATCATATGGCTTTGTGGGTAACAAAACCCCAAAAAACTGTAGTGGATGAAGCAGCTGCTCATAAATTTTACCTCACAAATTTAAGATTATGATGTTTGAGTTGGTCGTTTAGCATGAAAAGCTTTTCGAAACATACACATCATTTTGAACATACAGGCATGTTGCAACAATATGCAGAAAGATTTGACAGGAAGCAGGTAAAATCAGGGGGATCATAGAGGAGATATCTGGATTTGTAGAGAAGAGAGAGATGGCACTGGTTTGAGCTGACAGGTTTTGCTCCTGTTAGTTGAAAAAAAACACAAGTCTAGAAGTTGGCAGAAAAATAAAACCTGGACTGATTATTTTAAGCTGCAGGTGGCTAAAGGGAAGTTTGAATCCCTGGACCTCCAATGGGATGATGAGGTGAGTTTTTGGACCAACTCTTGGCCCCGAACAATCAGTAAATATCCGTCTTTAGCTACAGTCTCTGCAGCATTCCAGGTCAGCCAGCTCAATCATTGTTGGGGCTTCCAGATGTCTACAGATGGCTGATGCTTTTTCATTCAAACGTTTTGGTGCAGATACATTTTTCCCATGGTAGTTACTTTACACAACAATCAAGGCATATGCTGAGCAATTCCAAAATATGAACATCCATGTTCAAGCAATCGATCAGCTTCTTAGAATGTGGTCTGTTAATGTGATTGTGCCGATCTTTACCTACTATTCTGACTCACTGTCACACATTCAACTACTGAATGACACTTTGTCTGCCCTCTAGTGGCCACTGTCATTTGTACTGTTCCACATGCAGATAAGTCCAATTTGGACCACAGGCTTTGGTCACTAAATTTAGTTCAACACAAACTCTTCTTTTCCAAAGAAGGAAAAATCAATATACAATATGTATTGTTTAAAGTCAGTAAAGCATCCATAATCTGCTTTATGAGGAAGACTCAGCTCTCAACAGCCCCTAGTTGTATTTTAATCAAGCTGTTTCTTAAAGGAAAACCGACCCCAGCATCTGGCAGGCTGACTGGACTGTTTTCTTTACAACTGTTACGGAGATAGTCTAATAAAGAGCCATTTGGAGATTTTTAGCATTCCCTCGCCCTGTTAGAGCGCATGAACAAGCCCCGCTCACAACACTGAGCCTATTATAAAGTATCCTATCCGTTTTTCTTGGCTGTTGTCCAGCTGGCAGCTCATCCAGCCACATTTTTCCTTTGTGTCTACATCCATCTGTTTAGATGTGTTTACTACTGCCTTCACTGCCTTCTCTTGGTGCTCTGTGACAACTTTCTGCGTGGTTAGAGTTTGTTGTCAGCATGCAGTAAAAGAAATAAATGTGGAATTTTAAAATTAATTGAATAAAGCAGTGTTGTTAATTGAACAGATTGAAATCCAACAGAGATGTCTTGTACTTTATGTTTTTGTAAATACATTTTACTTATATCTATTTTAAACAAGAGACAAAACTGTTTAACAAACTCGGGGCTCTCAAAGTGCATATAATAAAAATCGGTTTTGTCCTTTGGTACTTTTCCTCATGGTATCTGACCTGGTCCCTTGAAGATAGGAAGTACATTTTTTCAGCTTTATATCAACTCTGGGTTATTGTTTAAGTCTAAGGATAGTCAGGGAAATCGTTCTGGAACTCTCTATTCCAGTCAGAGATCTTTTATGTTTGCAAAACAGATTCTCTAAGGTCATTGCTAATGTCTCTCGGTCTTTGCCTTGTGCTAAAACACACTTTTAAGCTCCAGTGAAGAAAATTGATAAAACCCCTGCTTCTAGAGGGGTGGTCACACAGATGATAATCAGTTAATGAGCCAATTGGATCAGCAGCACCTGGTTACTTTCTCTCTTAAATCCTGTAGGACCAGCAAAAGAGAACTGGGCCAAAATTCTTTTCCAACAATGTCAGAGACAGATAAAGTTGTACAGAAGCGTACTAAGAGTTATTACCGCTAAAGGTGGCTCTACAAGCAGTTGGATGGGTCAGACCTTTGGCTTCATCTTTGCTTGGTAAGTAATGACAGTGTGAAATCTGTCGTGTCTCATTGTAAACTTGTACACTTTATTTATTTTACAACCTGGTAAAGACCAGATGCTTCTTTTCTTTATCTTGATCAGTGAAAACGTCTGTTTTCTTTTTAAATATTGCTGTAAATTTTACCCTTTATATTGCAGGTTTACTGGCGTGTGAATATCTAAGGGTTGCAGGGTAAAAATACACTTTTACAAAACTTTAGCAGCTGAAGCACACAGGAGCCAAATCGAAACGGTGTACTAAAAAGTCAAACAAAAAGCTTTGCATTGACAAAACTGAAAGAACAACGACAGGACAATATAATGATCTCACCAACCCGAGTCCATAGATATGTACACAAATATCGACAATGTGGATAAAATTTGAGGATTACAAAAAACCGGCGTGACAAGATACAGAAGGAAGAGATGGTCAGACAAGCCGGCTTTGAAAAATATGATCATAAATCAGCAGATTTGAAATGAAACGTCTGTTCCTCTTCCTGATCAGGGAATGCACCTCACCAACCCTGCTGACATTATAAATCTTACTTATGAAGCTTGACTGTTAGTAGAAACAAAATATATACATGGTTACCCAAATTAGATGTTTAACGCTGATGTCAGAGGAAGTATGAAAACTTTGAAGAGATTTCATGGAAAAGGACATCAGCTGTTCATTCAGACTGCAAAAACAAAATGTCAGACAGTGAAAGGTGTTTTACCACTTTGACAATTCCACTTCCATTTGTCATGAAATGTTCTGGATTTGAAAGTGCTGGAAGTCTTTTGAACATTTAAGTAAAGGGTTTACTAACTCACCAACACCGATCCTTTGAGTTTTGCCTTTGTGTTTTTATGACGTTGAAATGCTGATTGACTCACTCTTGGTCACTCTGTGACATCACGTTTTTTGTTAAGTATATGAACAATACTAATCACATTCAAGTTTGTGCTGCCAGAGCGGACGGTGCAACCAGTCCTTATGTTCGAAGGAGTAACTGCTTTTTTTAATATCAGGCCGGGTAGGTTTGAGAGTTTCTCCCCCCTTTAACAAATTAAGTCATCATTTGAAATTTGGATATCTTTCTCTTTTGTTTATTTCTAAATGAGCTAAAGTATGTGCAGCTCAATCGCTCCAGACCCGAATGTTTCACAGAATCAAAGCCACGTTGTGAAGTTGATCGTCACACTGGCAGCCCCAGCAGTAATCATGTAGGAGATGAAATCTCGCCAGGCTAAACACAAAGACTCAATCCAGCTTTATTAAAGCCACTTGTTACTCTACACATCTGCCTGTTCGGCTCTGAAAGCTTTGCGAATGAAGACTAAGTTATTTTATAAACCCCTCTGCATGTTTTCATCTGTGAAGAGCTGTCATCATCAGAAAGCTGCAATGAGTCGCAGGCCATTTTTCAGGTGCTCACCTCAAACACAGAACCTCTTCATTTTCCTGTGACATGTCTCTCCTCCCTATGGAAAGGCTCCGAGCTCCAGCTCATGTCATTTTACAGCCTCTCGGTGATAAATGAGAGAGATAATGTGTATTAAGAATATCCAGTTCCTCAGAAAGCTCTCTGCGAGGAACTTTATGGGATAAAACAAAGTTCTGCTCTTCATCAAAGTTATTCCCCTCAGCCCTGTCAGAGAGGCCTTTCCATGCCGTCTCTGTCCTATTGCTCCTTCCTCCTTTTCAACATCTAAAATGCATTTTCTTTCAGCAACATGCCAAAATGGAGGATTTGCTTGGATGGGATTAAGTTACTAAATTTGTTTACGGGGAATAAATGCGATCTAGGCATGTCTTTTGGGAGCATTTATCTCTTTAATTCTTAAATTCAGAGATGAATGAAATTACACATGGAAAACGGGGACCAAATCCTGGATTGCCAAAAGACTTTGTTTCATCCACCAGGGCATTATATTTCTCCGCCCTTCTGGGAAAGGTTACTTTCGAGTTTCAGAGAGAGGAGACTTCAATCAACTGAGGCACCTTAAATTCAGGAGGAGCAGTGTGTGTTTTTGTCAGCAGAAGAGTGAACTCATCTTTACCATGACAGAGTTGCTATAAAGGAGTTCAAGGGGATTTGATTATCCAGTGCACGTGTTTTGTGAATTTGGAGAAGGCTTATAAATAAGTCTTTGGAGGCTTTCTGTGGTGGGTGCTGCAGGAATACGGGGTCCCTGGGTTGCACTTACTGGCTCTCCGGTCTCAACAAAGCAAGAGCAGTATTGCCCTTCATGATCTCATTTTTGCTTCTTGGAGATGATGTGGTTTTATTGGTGTTTTGTAGCCATGAACTTCAACGTGCACTGCAGTTGTTGACAGCCAGGATGAAAGTCAGCCCCTTTAAGTCTGAGGTTATGGTTCTTCATGGAAAAAGAAGAATTGCTTCTTCAGATTAGAAATGAGACTCTGACTCAAGAGGAGGAGTTCGACTTAATGTTTGGCAGGATGGTGTTGGGGACAGATAGACAAATCAGAGCTTTATCTGCAGAAAATGAGGGTATTGCTGTGGGAACTGGTGGTGGAGAAAGAGCTGAACAGAAAGCTGGACCTGTGGATTTATTGATTCATTGACTTTGCAACCGCGACCCATCTTTATGAGATACGGGAACAAAATCCTGGATACAACAGCTAATCTTTATGTGTAGAACTGCTGGGTTTTGTGTTTTTAAAATAAGGAAAGGGGCGCCATAATAGGGAAAGAGATGCTGTAGGAGCCAGGTGAGGTGGTTCATCTCTTCAGGCTTTTTCCCAACGTTGTCCACTGAGACGAAGCATCAGCAAATAGGGTAGGAAAATACCTATCAAAAAACCCTCTTCTAAACAAGAAAAACTGATGGAGACATTTACTACTGCAAGAATAATTTGAAATAACTGGTTTAAGGTGAAGGTTAAAGAACAGGCAGAGACATGGTGATCCAGAGATGAGGTAACCGAGGAGATCTGAAGAATATGATGAGAAACAGAAAAATAGAAATATCGACAGAAACCAAAAACCTGATTATAAAGCTGAAAACAAAATTTTAGCTAAACAAAACAACTGAATCAGAACTTCAGCGGGTGAAAATGCATGAATAGAAAAACTCTAAAGTATGACATTTTTTCCAGCTTCATGGATTTTTCTTTAAACTGTATCAGTGCACAAGCAGAATCATTTTCTTCTAATCAAAGTAAACATTGGATAGAGAAACTGCGTTTTCTTATGCAGCAAGTATGTGCACTAAAAAAATCCTTTAATCTATCCTAATTTGTTGGCTGAGTATTCCAGAATGAACACAGCTGGAATCTGTCTGAAAGAAAAGTCACCAACGTGGAATGTAAAAGTCCTTCCAGGCTACAAAAAGCCCCAAATTTTAATAAAACATTGATGACATGATGTCAGAGCTCCTCCTGAGCTTGTTCTCTCCGGGTCCAAACGGGATCTTAAGACCTCCCCACCTAAAGGTCACACAGCGGAAACTTAGCACAATTTTGGTCTTTATGGGCAGTGTGTGTGTGGACAAGAAAACAGAATTAATGACAAGTCTGGTAAAAGAGAAAAGCTTGCGTTTGAGTAGAGGTCTCTGCACAGTGAGGACGGTTTACTAGTCTATTAAGGTGATTTCAATTTTAAAAAGTAGCTTGAAGTTTCACTGCATTTGATAAACAGCCTTCAAGGTCATCTGAGCAAAACTGTAGGCTGAGAACGGAGAGCAGCTCCCACGTTTCTTTCCCAGCTACGTTATTTTACAGACTTGGTCACAGATGATTGTGGAGTTGTTTCATAAGTTCATCTGCGTAGTTTTAACAGACATAATATGAAGGAGGAAGCGGTGCACCATGTTTATTAGCGCACAGAGATTTTAGTTGGTACAGCAGCACCGTGGTAAAACAGCTGACTCACAGCTTGCACAACTATATAAGCTGAAGCCACGTTGTGATGCATAAAGGTGACGGAATATTCCATATAGAGTTTGCATGAGTAATTTTAATAACATGGAGGCCACAGTGGGTTCAATATACAAACGAAATGATAAAAATGAATTTAATATCCAACAGAAAAATGCCTCTTCCAAACAGCATCGTCATATCAGGTGATCATAAATTCCTGATAGGTAAGAGCTGGCCAGGTGCTGCTTAAATGGGGAGTCAGGTCAGGTCGTTGGGTGGTCCCCGAGTCCCAGGACAGATAGCTCTCACCCTGTCAAACTGATGTGGACACAAGCGCCCCGGACCGTCTCTGAATGTCGTGTTCACAAACGTCTCCTGCAAAGAGTGGGCCAGCTGCCTTTATGCCTTTAATTAAAAGCACACATCACCTCTGCATGAAGGTCAACTTTGGAGGGAAGCTTGCAGTGAGAGAGCAGTTGTGGGCAGTCAGCATTAAAACACTGTGACCAATGTTGCTGATATCCATTTACTTTTAAGGAACAAGTGGAAAATATGTTTTGGCTCAGTGAGCTGCATATTCAGTTCTGCTTGGTTTTCTTTTAAGAGACTAATACTGTTGATTAGGAGCATATCTAGCAAAGGAAGGTGCCCTGGGATGCCTTGAGGTACAAAGTGTTCCCAGAGCCCTTAACTGTTCTCACATGCACAACCTACTCCTCACATCAACAGTGTGAAAGCAACAGTCATTCTAACACAGAGGTCTCAAAATACAATCCTCCAGGTCCAGAGTCCTGCAACTTTTAGATGTCCCTTGTCCTTTGGATTACATGGTGAAACTGCCTCACTAGCATCCAGTCAAGCTCAAGTCAGAGCTCCGCTAATGAGTTCATATTGGAGCCAGGTGTGCTGAAACAGAAAGACATTTCAAAGTTGCAGGACTCTGACCGTTGAGGAATGCAGTTTGAGACCACTGTTCTAGTAAAAAAAAAAAAAACAGTCAGCTTTTTGACAGAAGGACATCACGGTAACACTAACCATCAGAATGATAACAAGAGTTTACATTAATATACAGACAAACTGAATCAGTGTGCAGTACTGAACCAGCACCACCAAAGTCTAAGAGTGTGTTCACTGGGAGTGTTTTCAGAAATGGTGTAGATTCTTTCTGCATTTGGAGTGTAAAAGAGCGTGTGTAACTATTTAATCAGGAACAGAACATAAAACAGTGTTATATTGCAAAAGAGTAACCTTCATTCCAAACAATTAACATGCTAACCAAAAGTCAACTTGCAGACACAAGTTAAAAAAAGAAATCTAAATCCTACAGAGGAGTGAACGTGTGAAACACTTCCCACTTAAAATAAAGGTTTTTAATTCACATTTTTTTAAAGAAAACCTGATCACATGCCTTAGGTCAACACAAGGCTTTCATGAAGCTGCTTATTGGAGTGATGCAAAAGACACAGTATGTTGGAAATGTTTTCACACACACACAATATATTATATGAACCATGTTCATCCTGCCATAACTACAGGAAGTGTATTCCTATGGATGGTTTTGTGTAGCCTTAATTCCACTAAAAAAGTATTCTTTGTTGGAAATTTGAACATTTTTAAATCATGTATTCAGGTCACAAACGTGCGTGCATGAACTAAAACGAAGAAAGAAAGCAGCCAGGTTTGAAAAATAATTGCTGCAAACACTTTATATTTTCTTTAGGGAACAAGCAGAAAATGTCATCGTTTGAAAGTTGAAGCGTTGCTCATTAAGGCCCAGCTCCTTAATACAAACCATAAACACAACTTGTACATTTAAAATGTTCTTCAGTGTGTCTCATCAAAGAAACTCCAGTGCGTGGTACAGTCAGAAATTAACAGTGTAATTTTCTTCTTTTTTCACTGTCCTGAGAAGCATCCAGAGTATGCATCTCGTCTTTCTTTGTCTGTGTTCTTAAAGGTGCAAAAATCCAAAATTAATGATTCAAGAGGCGTCACACCACAAGTATTTCCATTACAGCGGTGGAGAACTTGCATCGTTTGTCGAAGGGGAAGAAGATGAAATCATGAAAGAGGTTGTGAACAACAATGACCACCTGACTTGAGGTGTGGGCCTAAACTTGATGTTCTGCTTCTCACAGATAGAAAGAGCCAGATTTCCCAGATGGAGACCTCTTATTACTGGATTTATTAGAAGAGCATGTGTGAAGCATGTTGCTAATTAACAAATCGAATCCACCCACACACGTGCATCGTCGGTTCAGATAAATGGGTCGCCTTTATTTATTAAGTATAACAGGAGAATATGTCGGCAGAGAGTGATTTTGTTTTTGGTGGGAAGAAAAAAAAAACCCTCTGGAGCTTCTTCAGGTGACGTAAAGCGGGCGCGGCCCCGATGCTGCGACGTGTATGGACTCCTTCCTGCCAATCACGTGCTCAGAAGAAGCTTACAGAGGTGGTTGAACAGAAGGAAAATTAATGTGCTATGCTGGAGATCTTCCAGCACACCTGTGTTTTCCTGGGACCTAAATGTACTCCCTGTGAGCTCATCACTGTAAACAGAAGTGCTCTTTAAATATACAAAACCATTGTTTCATTAATCTAAGATAATATCATCAGCCATGTCTGTGAATGGTGATGAAGGCTGAAGGATGTGCAGATTAGCCCAGTGTAGGTTTTGTCACCCTGTTACAAACCACTTCTCTCATGTTTTAGTTGAGTTTTATGGCGACTCCAAAGACATTCAACAGAGATTCTCAAGTATTAAAACTTTCCACCATGATACGTTGCGAAAATATTCAAATTTGATAACGACTTAAACAGTTAGCTAAGGAATTCTAACGTTAGACCTTCAGCCAGAAGATGGCCAGAGGACAATTACTCTACGTCTTTGGATGTTTTCTAGGAGCTTTGAGTCATGACGTGAAGGAAATTCATAGTTTAGTCACTCAGACTAGAACACAGAAACTGTTTCCATAAAGACAGAGTCTCTTTAATGTTTGCACAACCAGAACCCGATCCACAGAAGTCGGTGTTGCTCGGTGAGCTGTAATTTTCCACAGGTTTGATAAGAAAACCTCCAGCGACGGTTTGTTTTGTTGATTTCTCTACTCTAACTTGTTCTCCACCTTCAAAAGGGAGCACAATTGCTCTACATGAATGAAAACTGCATGTTTGATATGCAAACAGAATAAAAATGTGTCATTAATTTAGTTTGAAAGCTCCGAAGAGCTTCAGAGCTTTCCAGTTAATCAGTAATAAGATCTGAAGTGTCAAGAAACCTTTGAGGCAGCTTCAGTCTGAGTAATTGTTTGGTTTCTCACCTTTATTGTTAGACACTTTTACACATGTTGATCGGGTGACTCCACAGAAAGTGCTTTATATACAGGTGAAAGTTTGGCAACAAGTCAAATAAGTGTAACATGTTATTGGAGAAAAAAAACTACGTGGGACCAGAATTCAAAAGATAACGTACTTGAGGCTGAATTTTATAACAGACTGAGCCACTAAGAGAGGATAGGCAACAGAGGTGAGAGGCACCATGACTCAAAATCAGGAAGATCTCTCTTGAAACTGACGAAACCAAGCAGACAGAATACTAGAAACAAGTGGCAACATTTATGATGCCCATAAATGTTTTAATCTAGATGGTAAAAGGGAAATAATCAATAAATTAGTTCATCCATCCTTCCATACCCGCTCCTCCTTGCAGGCTCACTGGGAGACTGGTAAGAGAATTATTTAGTTAAGTAATCAATTAATTTGTAATTGATTCAAACTCACCTACCCATCTTTTTTGCATCACTTCCTTGACATAACATAAATTAAAAATTTATTATTTTTTAAATATTTATTAAATATTTTTTTCTAAGAACTTTTCCATTGTACGTATGCATATGTACAACATATGTACGTATGCATATGTTGTGAGTAAAATAGTTTTTAAAATGCCAAATGCTCAAAAATGTAATAGTACCACCAGCTAGAGGTTTCCAAATGAGCAAAACCCTGATTAGTTCCAGTAGGTTATATAACCAGATCTTGGTGAAAAATGTTCTTGTTCGAGCAAAATAATTTGGCACAACTAAAGAATTGGGGGCAGGAATGCGGCCTTGTGCAAAGCCCTGGCCTTAGAAAGCATCTGGATTGATTTCTCAGCAGGAATAAGTCACTGAGGATACATTTTCGAAGAGAACGCAGATAGATTACAGTATGTTTGGACAAAATGCATTCTCAGTACTCGGAGCAGCTCGTCTGGAAACCACCGTCACGTCACGCTCAAACGTTATGAGATCATGTTCTGTTGCCATTCAGATGCTTAATATGAACTTGAACTGAATCTCCTGACCCATTTCTGCATGATTTCATGCATTGCACATGATCGGCTGATTGGATAATTGCATGGATAAGTCGAGCTGCAGGTGTTCCTAATAAAATCTCTGGTTTGTGTGAGAAAGATTATTAACCTTCCCATCACTGTGTTGTTTAGAGGACCCCTGAGGAACAAATATCACCTGGAGGTGATTGAGGGTTAATACCTCTATAAGTAAACACAGGTTAAAGTCGTTGCTGTTGCTGGGGCTAAGCCAGCCTGTGAGGCCTTATCTCTGCTGCGGACCGTCACCCCGACCCACGAGCTCGCCCCGACATTTCAACATGTGCTCCATCACTGTCTCTGTGTTTGCTTTCCTGAGAAGAACGGCCGACCAGAGATGATGACATGGCTTATTTGTGTCCACAGTGGTGTAGCTTGGCTGACACGCGGAGGTATGCTGATGGATTTTGAATACTGTGAATTTTTAACCGCCCTTAAGACCCACTTTGAATAGCGGCTGTTTAAGACTTCAATTACCGTCAGTGGGTTCTCGAGGATCAATGTTTTTTTATGGTTAAAATCTGCACTCAAATAGTTGGACGCAAGTCAGTTGCCGGGAGGAAAGAAGCACAAAGCCATTCAGGACAAATTAAAGCAACGTTTTCCTCTATTTTAAACTCACCGACAAGGCTTTGCTTTGCCATCCAAGTCACATTTTCTAAAAATGCCAGTTTCTTTGCCATTTTGTTGTAATTTAGCTGGAAAACACATCCTGTTGCCACAAATCAACTTTCACACGTGTGTGCCACTAAAACATTCCAGTACGTGTTGGCAATAACGAGATCTGTAGCAAACTCTGTAACAGAACAATGCCCTCAAAGTATGACCGTGTGTTTTGCTTTTGTGTTTTTATTCATAGTTGTTCAGCTTTAATCATGTGCACCACATGGCCACAGGAAAACCTCTGAGCTGCATAGAACACTGCACAGGCTTCCAGATAATATGGCAACAAGAAACACACACGGATGGGGTTCAAAACGAGGAGTGGGGTAGATTGGGATAGCACTAACTTGGCCTGAAGTTGCTGCATGAGAGCTACACAACTGAGGCAGCATCTGCCACAGCTGCCAAGAGAAATCAGCTAGAAGATTTACTGTCTACCAGAACCAGTTGGTTCCACCATACCATGTGATTTCTGACACTTCGATAAGTGTTGTTTGAGGATAACATTCAGAATGCAGCAACAAATTCAGCTCTGCCTGAGTTACAATATTAAAGGTTCTTTATGTAAGATGCATTGAGCTTAAAAGGCTTCGAACTGCATTTTCCCATCCATTTAAGATGGTTCTTTGGCTTTGATTTTTCTTGTATTGTTCGCTTGTCGTGCTCACGGGAAAAAAGGTCCATCAGACTGTAAAACTGAAAATGCTTAAACATTTTCATGTTGGGATCTGTTAGATGATGCTCATCCAACATTATTCTTCCAAGTCCAACCAATTACCCCAAATCTACCTTGTTTGTGTATGATGTTTAAAATCACATCAACCTAGTGTTTTATAATTATACTGGTACAGTTACTGAAAAGCAAATGCATTGCCATTTGCTTTAAATAAATCGACTCAGCTGAGCCCTAAAAATGTTAGTTAAGTTGTTATTGGCTACTTTACTCCTTGGGGTTTTTCAGTTACATGTGACATATACTCATCAGGAAAAAATGTTTTGATTTGATGTAATTTGATTCACATGCAGACCAACAATGGGTAAGAGTCCTTTTTTTATTTCTTCACTATTCTGGAATAAAATCACCTGATTTTGTTCTGGGAAGCTGCAGAGATGGGTTCATTCAAACAGTGGGATCTTTTAAAAACTTCTTGAGATGTTCAAGAAGCAGCTGCCATTAAGGCATGACCTCAGGAAACATCCAGATAAATGCTATCTGACCACATGTTTCCTGGCAACAAACTGCAGAATAATAAAGTTATCCGTTTCACTGAATGTTTGGTAAGAACGATCATCCATGTCTCAACGCTGAGTTTAAGACTGAAATTTGTCTCCCACAGGGGACATTGGGGTTTATTTCCTGTTTATGACCAATGTTTCCATTGTTATTACTGGTTTGGTTTTGTAATTTTATAGTTTATCGCACAGAATTAGCACATTGTTTAGCAAGATGAAAACAGATTGGTTTCCGAGTTTCAAACATAAAGAACATACAAAAAAAACGTCTATTTTTATTTGCTATAAAAAAGTACTGCAACAATCTACAGGGATAGCTTTTCTCTGCAGTATTTTTCAACAATAGTGAGGTTATAAGTAACCAATAAATGGGAGCAGGAACTACTTGGTGATTTTGCTTCAGTTTAAATCCTGAAAAACCTGATGGAGGATTTGGTTTATTTACTCAGTCGATTCGGGTCAAAGGTCTGTGGAAGACCAATCACCTCAAGTGTTAATGTCGCAAGAATCATGCCCAAATCTGCGCACAAGTGGACAAGAAAGCAAAGGCTCGGTGACTAATGACAGCTCTGTGGGACTATTGGAAGTTCAGTCCTGCAGCTACCACTCCCAAATGGGAAAGCTGGATTTCTGTGCACACACGGCAAAGCTTATCATATCCAACACAGACTGACTTCAGGCCTGGAACACAGTTTTTCACATCAACAAGGTGAATAATTTCTCTCATTTAGATCACAGTAACTATGAGTCAAATGATAAGAAGTAGTTTATGTTCTCTTATCAGTATCTCACTCTGTCAGATAACTATTAAAACCACAGGATTTTTTTCTTCTAAACAAGGAATAATCAAAAACTCCCAGATACATGAATAATTTTAAGAACATTATGATTTTTGATGAATTCGTTTTGAGATCCAGTAAAAGAAAAAACAGAG
Organism: Poecilia reticulata; assembly: GCF_904066995.2. Classification (NCBI taxonomy): domain Eukaryota; kingdom Metazoa; phylum Chordata; class Actinopteri; order Cyprinodontiformes; family Poeciliidae; genus Poecilia; species Poecilia reticulata. The sequence goes on from NC_088851.1 coordinate 20,727,243, forward strand.
AAGACAACTAAATCTGTAATGGAAAAAAAAACTATAGGAAGTACAAACCAAGGGGAAAATGAACAACACTTAAAACAAAGTGCACTGAGGAAGGAACATGGGAAATAACTAAAAAACTCAACCCAAAGGAAATCGCCTAATATGGAAATGAGAAAAACAAGCCAGTGAATTGTGACAACCTTTGTGCCGAGGTCTCACTCTCTTGTACTTTTGAAGATATGTGCCTGTTTCATACATGTTTTAAATAACTTCGTCATAGATAGGCTTCTGAAAAACTTGATATGGTGAGAAATTAGAGCAGTCATTGGAAACAGGTGTGATCAAGGACACACGTGACGCATCCAGGACAGTTTGGACTAAGTTCAGGATCCACTGATGCAGGGAACATGGCAAATGATCATATATAACACAAAGTCATACCAATAGTGACAACAAATCTTGAGTAAATCTATTGAACTGTTGATCAAGACCACTTTAAAGGACTTCAGAAAATGCCTGATCAAGAAAACTCCAAAAGGAGCTGAATATTATAGCTACCTCTTCATAAAAGGATACGTCAGAATAACATTTAGAAAATCTAATTCTGTTTCATTCTGAGAGCAACATCTTTAGGAGCATTTAATTGTTGCTGGGGGAATTCTAATTAAATCAAATGTCCAGCTCCCATTTTTTGATAACATTGGTCTCTGCAACTTTTAAAATCAAGGATTTTACTTTTCTAATTGTTTTTTGAAGTTCTGAGCTTTTCATTTTGCTTAAGAGACAGATTTTACTTCATGCATAACTTACACTAGGGCTTTCAGGGTTCAAGTTTGAAATCATTTAACTTTTGCATCTTAATTTAAGAAGGAAGCTGCACCGCTTTTACGCGCACCATTCAGTTTCATTGTCATAAACGTTGTGTCACAGAGCAAATCCGCATTCAGAAATGTTTTGCTTTAAGTTTCAAAAGAGAAGCCCTCCAAATAAATTACATTTTTCACCTGAAGATACAACCAGGGAGTGTGGATTTGAATTTGTGTTTTTCCACAACTAAGCATTTATATTCACCTGAAGGTCCGCTCAAATTACCCAGAATCTGCTGGAAACAGTTTGTTGTTTTCTTGCAGGCAGCCTCTGGAGGTGTTTAATGGTCTTATGATGACCTCCTGACCAGGCTAATTGTGTACGGCAAAGGTTTGGTCTAAGACAAACATTACCCCCTGAGGAGTTTCCAGCTTTGACAAGCACAACTGGCCACATGTGCGGTATTTATTTCAATTTTCACTTATTGTTAATTCAGCCAAGAAATGTGAACAATTTGAAGAGCAGCATTCCCAAGCTTCGATTTGGCAGAGACCTTGAAAGTGTGGAAATCAGCCTCCCCGAACATGTGGGCTCAGACTCGCCAGAAGAGTGTTTTTGTAACAATTTCTTCACTTAGCAACGTCTCGGACTTGGCCGGTCCGCGTCTTGAAGCACACTCACAGATGCAGAAAGGGAAGCTTCCCGGTCCATCATCAATCATGCTGCTCTGCGAAAAACAATTATGAGCGAGCGTGCACGGTTCAAACATGAAACAACAGTGAGACGAACAGATGGACTGACCACTGGCCCTGTGGATGTTATCAGATCCTTTCACAAGAAACTAAAACGGAAGATGACAAGTCAGGGATCAAAAAGAACTCGTTTAAAGATCAAACACAATTACTGATAATTATTGACTTTTTTTTTCAGATTTCTCCAGTTCCATTACCTTCCTGTGCCATTAGTAATGCAAACATTCGTCTCTGAGGAATCACCGACATTAAGCTAAATTAAACATGCAAAAGTGAAGCACGTTTGTAGGAAAAGAAAATACATCACCGGCAGTAAAATGCTGTGTTCCCAAAGTTCGAGGCATTATATGTGCAGCAGCTAACCAGAAATCTGTTAACTCCTGCAATAATCACTACTGGACCCTTCAGAATGGCTCTTTGTGGACATGTGCAGTACTTGTTGCACAGTACTTCAGCATTGCAGAATCAAAACTATGACATTTGGTTTAGGCTGTGAAGAATCCAGGGTAGGCTCTGTTTTCCTTAATAGGGATAAAACTTTGCAAGTAAACCTGTCACAGCCTGTGTTGCTCAAATATCTGAAGATAAACATCAAACTTGCAACTTAAACTGCAATAAATGGAATGTCAATCAGGAAACCAAGGAGAACAATGCACACTTTCATTTGCATTTCAGAAATAAATCACATCGTATTGACATTCTCTTTCTTTCTTTGGAAAATACACAGCAGTAAACTTTATTAGTGACTTATATGTTTGTATTTAGTGTGGTAGGAATGAATAAAGGTGTGGAACTCTGACATGAGAATGTTGCCACACCCAAAGACTAATGCATTCATGTCAGTATTAACTTGTTGTGTTCAGTCAGTAGGCTAACTCCTGTTAGCAAAAACTATATTTTCTGTTTTTCTTTTTTTTTTTTGCAGTCAAACGTTGTAACAATATGTTCAGGTGTTTACAGTACTTTGTGCATGTGTACAGTTGATTTAATGAAACCAAACGTCAGAAATGCTAATAAATAGACTTTGACTGGAGCTACCTTCACATTTACAAAAAGCAGCCATGTCATATTTCAAAGTCGAAGTTGGTGAGAAAAACATTTTCAAAACTGTAGCAAATGGGAACTTAAACTGGAATTAGGAGTGCAGTGCGGTGCAATATTTCAAGCTGATGGTAGTCCTAACTCAGCTGCAGTAGGTCTCCACTTGTGTGAACAAATGAAGGCTACTGTGGTCCATGGACAGGTTCTGATGAGAAGCCAACAGTACATTCGCTCATCATGGTCATGAACCCTTAACTATGCTTTTAACCGACTCATTTTAACCTTTTTTTAGGGTGGAATGATACAACAAACAACTGCAATATGTTTCCAACAATTGAACAAGTTTGAGTTTACTCTGGATTTTGTTTTAATGGCTCAAATAAATGCTCCTCTATAAATGTTTGGGTAAATGTCCCTCAGCAAGCTGCTTGCCACACAATTTTAGCACCCACCAGCAAACCACTAGTATAACTCTGGCTGGATATTTGAACACACTTATTGTTAGAATTGGTAACGATTCCAATTGGTTGATTTCCTAGCAATAATCCTCAAATGAAAAGGAACTGGAAAGATGCTCAGGAACAATCAATTCACCCAGAACATGAAACTGTTTTAAAAAAACCAAAATATTAACACTTTTGTGTTCATAGTGAGTGGATTGAAAGCTCTAGTGGTCCTGGTCCACTTTTTTTTTTTTTTTTGTATAAAAATGTTTTTTCAATTCCATGATAATGGTTTTTCTGGGAGTGCTCATATTCTCCTTAGGACTACATCTCTAAAAGATTTGCAGGATCAGCTACTCCTGGTTTTCTTCTTTACCTTGCTGGCATGTTGTATGGACAGTGGTTGAAAAGTCCAGCATTGATGTTTGTTCACATTCTGTGATCTATGTCTCAGCTTACCAAAGAATAACTGAAACAATATTTGTAACGACAGAAGAAAAGTTATAAAGGATACAACAGCAGTTAACCATCCATGTCTGTTATCTTATAAAATTTTATGGAGTGAAGCTTATATGCCCTTAAAACGTCAGGACATCATCATAACCTTTCCCACATCCATCCATCCATTTTCTTGCACCCTTTTTCCCTCAGTGGGGTCAGGAGGGGTGCTGGTGCCCATCTCCAGCCAACGTTTCGGGCGAGAGGCGGGGTCACCCTGGACAGGTCGCCAGTCTGTCGCAGGGCAACACAGAGACACACAGGACACACAACCATGCACACACACACTCACACCTAGGGGCAATTTGGAGAGGCCAATTAACCTAACAGTCATGTTTTTGGACTGTGGGAGGAAACCGGAGTACCTGGAGAAAACCCACGCACGCACAGGGAGAACATGCAAACTCCATGCAGAAAGACCCCAGGCTGGGAATCGAACCCAGAACCTTCTTGCTGCAAGGCAACAGCTCTACCAACTGTGCCACTGTGCAGCCCCTTTCCCACATCCATTCTGCATAATTGAGAGGAAACTTAACTCTAACCAAAATCAAAGTCTTACACTACATGAATATTGGTCGCAGTCAATGTGTAATTATTGTATCACTATGTGAATAAACTTTTCAGAGACAGATATTTACAATTTACTGAACGTGCACTGAACATGTCTCCATTTAAGCCATTTAAGTTACACTACATCTCTATAACAGATTAAATCTGCAGTGTGGGGAAGCGAGGACAGAAACATTACAACACATGTAAATACCACCAAGTGTTTGTATCTTCAATTTAAAGTTACTTTTACAAACACAGGTTTAGAGACAACAGTGTTCTGGAATAAATTGTGTTGGTAATGAGACAAAACATGCTGCTTATATTACCTATGCAGTGTCTGATTCTAGTTCCCATAGCTACACCACCACCTAAAACAATTCCCCCGCCCCACCCAGGCTCAAACTCTCTGGTTCTGTCATACATAGGAGGTGGGAGGGTGGATAATGCAGAGCGGGAATCACTTCCCATCTAAGACTGTAATAAATCACAGACTACAAACTTTCTAAGTATCCCGCATCAGGTTGGGGCGTGTCCAGTTTGGATTCTTCTCTACTGGCTCTGGCACTTGTTGTTGATAAGTTCCAAACTACAACCCAGACTCGCACTTCTAAATGAAACCAAGCTGTCACCTTCCCTCCTCGATTATCCAGCGTGAGGGAAAGTTTTTTGAGAGGGGCTTGCATTTGTGTCCCTCAGGAGATGCTACCAGCTCTCTGCCTTTTAGACGACAGCATCTTGAAATCCTTGCCTGTAATTCACTGTTTGACAGTTTTTGCTAATTTCGTACATGTGGGAAGTACAAAGAAAACAAGATGTCATTGATGTTGCCTGCCTTTCATTAGAGATCTGTTCCAGCAGCAGAAGCAAACGGTTCTGCTCTAAAGAAAACCGTCTAAATTACGAACATCCATCAAAGTGTCATTTACGCCGTTAATGTCAGCTAATGACGGGAGCTGTGTGCTAAGAAAAGCTCTCCTTGTCTGCTCAGCTAAGACTCTGCTGAGTAATGACAAGTTATGCAGCCGTGCTCCGGTGTGTGTGCTCAACGAGCTCAACGACGAATAAAACGCTCGACAATTAGGGGGACTGATTGCAGCCGCAGACCTTGCCAAGCAGTAATTTCCATTGTTAATAACCAAAAGAAAACATTTATGTCTGATGCTGAAAATTGTTTTGCTTTTAGCTGCAGTGGCTGTCAGCCCATGTGAGGCATTTCATCATAATTAGCTGGAAAAACATCATATTTACAGAGCAGAGGTACGCGCAACTGCAGTGACATATTTTTTCAATTAGGTAGCGTTTTATGACCCCCTTAGAAAAATAAAAATCCTTGTAGCAAACCCAAACACATTCCACGTCAAACTGCAAACATATAGGACCAAATTCCAACTGTTGACATATTAGTGCACATACAGCCAGTCACACAGAACAGCAGAACACTGAACCTCATCGTCTCTTAATGTTCTTGAGAAACTACAGACGCTGTGGTGTTTTTCTTTAATTAGTCTTAGTCCGAATCTTTTCCATTCAGGTGCTGGTTCCCAGAGTTTCAACGATTTACAGTTAAGCCCAAAAGTATTCATGTGTTCATTAAACCAAGAAGTTTGTCTATGATAAGAAGTGACACAGCAGGTTATTGTAAAACGAGGACATTCCTTCAAAGTAGGGTGACCTGGCTCGTCCACGCAAGAATGATTTTCCTTAGTCATTGGAAACATGGACACTTGCAAGCATGGAAGGATGTGCAACGGTTATAACAAACTTTGGGCTTAACTGTGAGATACAAATATTTCAAAAAATACAACATACAGGTGGATGAGCTTGAGAGCCTGGGATAAAGAGAATGAATGAGCAACTCACAAGATACAGTACAAAGAAGATGTAGGTGAAGGCAAAGGAAGAGGGCATATCTGACTGAAAGTTAACTACAAGAGGGAAAAAATGGGTTTCCAAGTAAGATCAGCCTTTCTCTGCTAATGCTAAATTGCAATGATTGTATCTCACTAAATTGTGACGAATCTCTGAAAACTTCACTGAAACAAGTCAATTTATGTTTTAGCTGATTTTTTTTTTTCTTTCAAGTTTACATCATTTATGTTAAGGCCCACTCTTAAAGACTGATTCTGGTTCCTAATGGTCAAATTATTATTAAGAGGGAATTAGCATGTCAATGTGCTCACCTGCTAACCGATTGTCCTATATTTCTTCACTCCATGTTTTGGGGCCAGATGAAGGTGACCTCGTTTTCCCTTTGGGAGAAGAATATTGACATGATAAAGACATCCTCCTATCAATAAAATAGAAGATCTTTTCTTGCAAATTGAGGTGCAGTTTTCATGCTTTTCATGCTGAACTGTGACTTTTTCCATTTTCAGATGGCTCGTAACTCACTGTAGTTAACTGAACTAATTTTAATGTGGCAGCAAATGACAGCAGTGCTAAGAGGTTAAGCTTGCACGTGACGGACAAATTACACTGACCTAATCTGTCACCTTTGAACTTTGTTCAAATGGTTACAGGTTCAGGATGTCAGGGCCCAGTCGAGGTCCCCCACCTGCACACAAGGACAGGATATCCTGCAGTGCAGCCATTAGCTGCGGCAGCCATCGTCACACGAGCGACATGACAGATGGTTTACTGAAACAGTATGAGTACCAATAACACAGAGTTGTGGCCTACAAACATTACACTTGTGTGTTATTGCCGATTTACCGGCATTCTTTCTTATCTTAACTTCTTCAGAAGCTTAATTTGAAGCCTGATAATCTGAAGTGAAACGACTTCAATAACTTGCACAAATAGCTTGTAAAGACGTTCATGCTTCTCTTTATCTTGTTTGAATAAACTGCTTCAGTGGGAAAAATACAACTTCAATGTGACCGAACAGATACAGCTTCCCACCAAAACGCAGCTTTGTACATGATAATGACTATCAGGATGTGTTGAGAGCAACTGTTTTTTATGATGATGATGAATACTTGGAAATAAGGATCATTGGAGGTGGTTTCTCCATATGAAAATAAATAAACAGTAAATTTTGTACAGCCTTTTTGATGTCATGCATTTTTCCTGATCGCTCCCTTTTAATATGACCTTTCTCCTTAACCCGTTTATAAACAATCAATTTCTTTTTTACTTATATTAAGTTCCACAAATTTAATAACCCGGAATGCAGTCTTTAATTCTCCAAACTTTATATGTGTCCCTCCTGCAATCCACACCTTCATCAAAAAAATAAATAAAAATTGTGTTGAGCGAGAGGAAAACACGCCACTGATGAGGTTCCATTTGAAGTTGCTTTTTGATCCTTACTCTGAGTCGCTCAGAATATTCCTGATGCTAAGTCTTTTTGGCCTCAATTACTAGCAGCTGCCTTCTCCCTGTATCTCCCACAGGATCTGCAGCTTTCTTATTTCTATGAAATCATTCCAACTGGGTAGCTTTTAAAATATGTCATTTCACATTTTCCCTGTCGTCTGGGAGCAGATTGCACTCAGATGTTGATAATGGGTAAAGGAGGAGGGGATGTTAATGTGCTGCCCCCTGCTGTTTGAGTTTAAAACTACTCAGTAGATAAAACAAGTTAAACCACACAGAGCTGGTAGCAATGCTGTCCAGCTGTTGATGCTGACATTTTCTGATAAAGGTGATCAGCTAAAATGAGACTTTAGTGGTTTTCCTCTTTAATTCCTATTCCGTAAGAACTTTATGGTAAAGAATGTCAAAAGATTGAAGGTGTGGGGGAAGCTTTAACGATTTACTCAAGAAATGCACAGTGCAAACATTGAGTTTGGTCTCTGAAGTTCTTCAATCTTTCCACTGTGATAGCCTTCAATCTTTGGTAAAGGCTGCCCTCAGCTGTTGAATTTGCACTTTCTGGATTTGCCTCACAGTCATCAATCTATCATCTTCTGCAAAAAGGGTGTATTTTTAGAGTAACTTAAACAAAATAATCAGTCAATACTTTTGTGTATATATATATATAAAAAATATAATAAATATATTATAAATAAACATCTTCCTTTTTGCCTTGATGTGGCCCTGATCAAAGCCATTTTCTTTCTCATCACATTGACAATTGAGTTTCTTTGCATCACTTATGGAAGACGTGGCACAAGAATACAATCTTCAAAGGAAATGTTAGATACCAGATCCTAAACATTGTTGCAAACCAAATTAAAGGTCTTTTTGATATTTCCAGAGGTAGAGGACTCTTTCAGCAACTACTCCCTGCCAAACTACAGAAATGACCTAAAGTCTACTTTCCTTGGACCTCAATCATCTCTAGCGTCTGTGGGAAGCTGGGAAAATGGCTAAAATAACAGAAATAATGTAAAGACGACAATTCAGCATGGGAAATAACTGGTTTACTTGTCGAATTTGGGGAGAAAAAATTAAGACGGCATAATGATGGACACCTCAAGAGATTAATTTTCCATTTTAACGTTCAGAAAGTACGTATAGGATTAATGCCAGAGGCCCAATGGTTTTTATAAAGTTTAACATGAACACTTTTGACTTGTGTGAAGACAATGCTGTATGTTGAAAATAATATTTCTTGGAGACCTGCAGCGTTGACGCTCTACAAATTGCACCGTTTTTCCATTTGACGGTAAATCTTAATGCGCTGACAACAAATTACAGCAGTGAACGAAGCATAAACGTCCAGGCTCTCAGCAGCTTGTACGTGTGCAACACAGCATCTGAGGAGAGATGTTGGTTGCTGAAGCCTCTCCATGTAGCCTTCAGGAACAAACAGAGTTAAAACACAGCTGTGGACGTTCACCCCTTCGACGGGCCACATCGCCACGATAGAGGCTGCAGAATCCGTCTGCCTGAGGGGTCCAAACCCCGCGCCGTGTCCCCGCCTCATGCCGTGCACTTTATTTACTCTCTGGTCACATGTTCCCTGCTCAGACGGAGGCTCTGGCAGAAGCAGTTGGCTTCCCTCCGCGTCCTCTCTGTCCATGTGCAGATGTTGCAGATGTTTATTTGTGTTTAGAGGGCCTTTGTTTTCCTCAGTTGCATCAGTAAGCTGCTCCTTGACCGATAGGGTCACATGCCTTCGTGTCGGTCTCTTTCCAGCAGTCAGACAGCTGAGACTTCATATGCTCAGTCTCTGAACTCATCAGTGTACAAAGCATCTACTTTTTTTTAATATGTCTACTCCTTGTCGTTCTGTAATGAAGTTGAACCATTGCATGACTTTAAATGTTTTCTAAAGTGAAACTAGTTAAACAGTAAATATGGTAAAACAGACATTATATATCATGAAAGTTCAGCCATATTGATCCTTGTGCTCATTTTGGTGAAACTGGAGCCAGTCTGAAAGATCTTCAAATTCAGAATCAGTCAATTTTTTAAAACAAAATATGTTGATACTGTCTTTGGGGGGCATTCCTATGTATCCCCTCCTTCCCAAGTTTCAGGTTGTTAGGCGTGACTGTACTCAGTTTAGAGTAATCAAGATTAAATTTGTCATGGCATGTGATGTTAAATAGACTCAATGGCAGGAAGGCGATGAGCACAATCATGCAAAGTAGGAACATTTATAGACAAATCCAGAAATTGAGAACTTATTGAATGCAAACGTTGGGACCAGGTCGTAGTCCAGAAGATGAATCCAGAACTCAAAGGCTTAAAATAGGAACATCGATTGCTGGCGGAAGAAACAGGTCAGTATGCTTACTCAAATGTATAAAAGCTGTCTGACTATCTGGAGCTGAAACCCTGCCAGCAAAAACTGAATAAACAACAGAAATACGGTAAAGATAACCAAACACTAATATTGAGGCTCTGAATGTGTAATGAGAGAAACACATACTTTAAGTACTTAAGACTGTAATTACTGAGTGTGAACAGGTGTTCTGATTGGAGATGAGCGACATGTTTGGAAAGTTAAAAGTTGAAATAAATAAGGAGTTGACCATCTCTGTGACTAAAAATGCTTAAAATGTATTCAACAAGATGTCAATGTTTCCCTCCCAGCTGAACAAAACTCACAAATCAGCTGAAATCTAATATCTGCATTGCCTTACAGATAAGGAAAACCCCAAACTGTGTGTCATAGAAAATGTTAATATTGTCAAAAGTTTGTAGCATAATTCATAAAAAATTGAGTGGAAGGAAAAGTGCGGTAGATGAAGGTGCCCCAGCAGCAGGAATAACCACAACCTTGAGAGGATTGTCAAAAACAATCTATACAATAATTTTGGGAAGCTTCACAGGGAGCAGACTGAGGCTGCAGTCAGCAAAGAAACAGCCAAAAAATTTTGAACATTTTCCAAATATTCAAATTATTGAGCTGTACTTGTAAATATGTTACATTTCAATGCTTCTTAAAAATAGAAATGTAGAAGTTCATAGTCAAATCCACAGAATATGATATTCCAACTCAGTAAGTTTCTGGTTTCTCACCAATTCCAGCCAAAAAAATATCCAATATGCCTCAGGTATAACTTGATACTTATAGATTCAGAAATACACTTTACTGTCCTCTGCTTGTTTGAGGATCATCAATAATAAGAAAAACATGCTGCTACAGTCTGTAAATGCATAAAGAGATCCGTCAGTTTGTGATGCCACAGTAGTTAGCCTCTCTGCACAACGTGCAGTTGTTTATTTTATTTTATTTTTTCTGTTTTCAGGCCTGATGTTGCTGCCAATAATCTTGTTAATTGATGACCCCAAATGAGGAACTTTTAAATGCAAGATAGGCTTTATTTTTAGGCACTGTTCAAAATCTTCTAACGTGGCATCTTGAGCTTTTCATTTGAAACCTCAACGCCACCTACTGGTTTGGAATGGTCCTTGTGGAATTACTACGGTCTGTTAATGTCGGCGTTGTTTTTCCTTCTGCGATTCTTCGGAAAAATAATGTCAGTTTAAAAACTTGATATTTATTGTGATGTTTTTGCATATGGTGGTTTTCTTTAAAAATGTGTTATAATGAAGTTGAAATTTGTACTTTTGGAGTCAAAGAAAATTGCATGAATTCTTTAGAACGTGCGTTTGAAGATGGCGATGCCACAGCAGCAGTGCTTTCTCTCACACTGCTTTCAGCAGCTTAAAAACTATTTTTATGAAAACTTGATGACTCAGAAAATCTCTCAGTGACTGTACAATGTTCTAGAGACATTTTTATACATCATCAAAGACATGTTGGACAGTGACCCAAGAGACCATAAGCGTTGTATCTAACAGGGAACATACACAAATACTGAGGTCTCCCTTCCCCCATACCTCTGTGGGGCACCATGTCACTTCCTCCTGGGAGCTGGAAATCGTTGAATCTGTATAAGTTATTCCACCTGCTCCTCTGCCTCTGGTGTGAAGACGGCTGCAGCACACCGACGGGAGTCAAAAGCCTGCTTGTTGTTTCAGCTTCCTCTCATCCAAAGCATTCCCGATGGAGCAGATCCTGTGAGAGACAGGAGGTGGGAGGGGTGGACGTGTCCCGGAGTGATCCACATGACGTGGAAGATATGGTTAAGAAAAAGGTTGAGAGGAAAACGTTCAGGAAAACACACACAAACTTTGAAGTCTGCAATTTCCTGGGCTGTTGCTGGGCCATTCACAATTTAAGGAAATAAAGACATACTGCAGTTAATGTTCTACCTAAATCTTCAGAAACCTAAAATCTGTCAGTGGGGTGGTGTTAGGCAACTTTAGTCAAGTAATCAGTAAAAATCAAAGACCATGTCTCTCAAGTCTGAGCCAAATCTTTAAGCGTTCCTGACCAATGTCAGAGCAGTAATTTTGTTATTTTGGATCCCAACACTTGTACATTAAGCATTTTTAATAACTTGACAAAAAAAATGTGTGAAATAGTTTTAAAAAATAATGCAGACGATTGTATCTGTCTTTTCTAAGGTAATATAACACTAAAGGACGCTGGATTCTGATGGTTGCCGTCGCATGATGAAAATTGTGTTATTTTGTTTGCAGCCTCATGTCTTCCACACAGTCTTGTCACAACCCCACTGGTGGATTTTTAACCTTCAGCATCTCAACTCTCTGCACCCCCCATCTGTCTCCTGTCTGCCCATTAACTCACCTGTGTAGCACTTCAGTAAAAACTGTGACCAGTGTAAATACTCCTTGGTTGTTCCTCATTCAGAGTCAGATCATCCCATTACTCCTACCAGCCTGGTGGCCAGTTTCACGTCACGGTACATCATCCAAGTTGGATGATATTTGTGATGCATTACTTTGTATTCCTTTCTGGACCTCATTTTGTATGATTTTGAATTCCATTTTTTGTAAGTCAAATTGTTTATTTTCGTTTGCCTGTCTCTTCCCCGCATGTGGATCCTGTTCTTTGCCATTTTAGGACACCCAGAGAGTGCTGCCGTGTTCAAGGAGACACTTTTTTTATTTTGCCAACTGCATTTGGAAAACAGAAAAGAAAAAAAAAGACCTTGGAAGTATCTATCTGCCTGCAATCATATGTATATCACTTCAGTGTGTGGAAATCTGATTGCTTTAACAAAGTCAGCATGTGAGTTTGGAAAACACCTTTAAAAAGAAAAAAGAAGAAGCATGTTGTGACCTGGAGGTCATATGCTGAAGATGATATGCTCTTGACAAATTACCTGTTCCTCTGCTGAAGCTGAGCAAAAGTCCTATTCTAGAGACTGGACATAGAACATGTTGGTTTTATCTGTTGTGTGTGTATGTGTGTGTATTTGTTGTTTTTTAATCCCTGTTTATGTCATGGAGTCCAGGTGAACATTCACCTCGATGGGCATTAAGGATATCAGTTGGGAACTTGCCTCCACTGTATGAAAGCATTTATACTAGAAATATACGTCTTGGTGCCTCCATCTGAAACCGAACCCGACTCAGCATGTAGTGCCTCTCATATATTAAGCCCCCTCTCTCATCTCGCTGATGTTGACTCAAAGCTACTGAGTTCTCATGTTTGGACAGTCACCAACGGATCACATTAAAGCTGCAAAAGGAAATCAGTCACCCAGCAGGCTTGCATGAGCTTCATTTCGTCTTACCCCCTCTCATCTGAATGGTTTCAATAATCCATGGATCTGAGGGGGGCCTTAAACAAGCCAAACTCTGAATATCTAATAGCATCCACCGCATGAAGCAGCAACAGCCTCTCAGCTAAGTGTTACACATCAGATTCTCTGAACGCTCCCTCTGCAGATTGCAAATTAAATTCAGCTGCTGCGTCTTCCCCCCCTTTTCCTCTGGATTCTTGGATTGCTCTCTTGAAAGCAAGACCCCTCAGATCAGATGATTGTGTTCTTCTGATGATGATGTCAGCTCATGTCATGATATTCTTACAACTGCACACAGAGTGCCAATTTGGGATGCTCTAAAAGCATGAGAACATGGACATTAAGCTGAAGTGGTTGCCTGTCGGCTCGTTTCAGTGAGCTCTGGCATTTTCTTTTTCTTTTTTTTTTTTTTGCAGAAATGAAAAACAGCCTGTCGTGTGTCACTGGAATTCAGACAGGTCCATTTGCCCCCCAAAAATTAATGTTTTTATAAGTAAGATGACTAAATACAGAAATTTCAGATAACCATGTTGTCTTTTTGTCATGCACTTCTCAGCATTGTTGTTATCATGACAGGTTCTTGCATTATAATTTTAGAAATATTTCAGAGGTGAAGCAGAAACATCTGGTCATGTGTAGCCTATTGACTAAACTCAAATCTTGTGCTGGGGAAAAGCCAAAGAAATACGGTTTAATAAGATAAATTGGAAAAATAATAGTTTTGCAGATTTACTTTTTATCATAGTTAAAGGAATAGAGTGCAACAGAAGCCTCAAGTTTGGAAACATGAACATTGCATGTAGGAAAAAACAAAACTGTTTCACCAAAAGTTTGAAACTTTATAACCTAACCCTGCTTTTAACCGCTCTGTAAATTTATCCTGAACATGACTGCTGCATTATTTTAGTCTCTATTATGTTGTTTGTTCGCTAGTGTTCGCTAACAAACCTCTAAATCTTTCAGAGAACAGTTTATTTTTTCTGAAATTTAATTGCACACAGGTGGAATCTCATAAGTTGATTTGTTTGCAATGGATGGCATTTCGTTGATTTAGAGTAAATGAATGTCCTGCTTTTCTGCGTTTATTTGGAAAAACTTTGAAAATCAGATGTCATTTTCCATTCAATTCACAATTATGCAGTATTTGTGTTGTTCTACCACATAAAATCTAAGTAAAATACACGGGTATTTGTAGCTGAAATGTGACCAAATGTAGAAATGTCAATGGCAATAAAATATTTTCCAAGGCACTGTAGTTTCTCTGCAGATGTTAAAAGCTGTGTTTCTCTTTGCAGCATGAAGGCATTTGCTGAATAATGAAAGTATATAAAGTTTTATATAATAATATAACTTAAAATAACAATTAAATGGATTATTTTGCCAAGCCTCTAGAACTTGATGAGACATATTTTCAGGAACTTTTTTGGCTCATAATTCCAGCTGTTCCTGTTCTTCACTCGCTTCTCCTTATCTTGAACAAAACATTTAATTAACAAGGAGGACAGCCAAGGCCATCAGTTTCACAAGAAAATATCAGGCAACAGTTTATGTTAGTGCTCTGCTTCCCTCATAAATCTCCTACTATATTTTTAGGGTTGCTCCACACTCCATATCAGGCTGCCATTTTGTCATCCTCCACTTGTTTTTACATCAGATATGTAAGTGCAAATGCCTGGCACGGTAACATGGGAAACAAGCACACTGCGAAATGGTGCGTTCCAGTTCTTTTAGGCTGAAGGAGACCTCCATCTTAGAATCTGATAGGACTTATCTGTCAGAAATTATTTAAGTGGCTCATTTTGAAGGAATTTTTCTCTATGAATGCTTTTCTGAAAAAAAATGGACAGTGTTCTAAAGGTGTTTAGGAAATTAACTCAAAATGTCTGGATGGTGAAATCAGCAGAATCTAAACTCAGTATATGTGAAGAACCACAAAGGTTATATCAATAATTATATTTGGTTTCCCCTCCTTTGAGATTTCTTCTGGTTTTGCTTTTTTCTCACACTTAAATGTTTCAGGTCAACAACTTGGGTGAAAACAAAAAGCAGTTTTCAAAACCATGCTGTGCCAAGTTGAAAAAAAAAAACAATTACCCTCTTAACCTAAAAGTGCTTGTGCCACCTTTGGTGACAACAGCTGCCTATAAACATTTGCAGCAACTAAAACTGCCTTTTACATTAAAGTAGCAGAATTTACTCCACTCTATTGAATTAATTTTAATTTGCCCACCTTGGAGGTTTTCAGAGCATGAATGGCGAGTTTCAGGTCACGTTACATCGTCCAAGTTGGATTTAAGTTCAGATGTTGACTAGGATTTAGCAAATTCTTGCAATGTGAATTCTTCACTTGATGGGGTGATGTATGTTTGGGATCATTGTGCTGCTGCTTTGACCTGTAGGACACAAACTGATGCTCACATCACCTAAAATTAATCACAATGTGCTTACTATTTTCTATTGTACCTACTCACCAGATGTGAATCTAGTAAGCACCTCTGGGGTATGGAGAAAACAGGAATGTTGCAATGTTAATGAGCAGCAAAATGGCACAATAGGATTAACAGGTCAGGTAAAGACATCAGCAGAAAACCAAAAAAATTCCAATTAAAAATAAATATCTTTCTCCTCTTATCTGTGTTACAGGTTCTATAAAGAAACAGGTCGGCCCCATGGCTTTGTCAGGTCGTTCTTGTTATCTCTTCTGAAACCAGTGAAGAAAAACAGGAGGGCTTACTTCTATGAAACACGATCATTCTGCTCTGCGTGCATCATTTATCAATTCAAGAAAAGTTGCAAAAACACACACTGTTGATGTTGGAATTTAAGCCAACAGCGAAATTTCAGGTTCACCATGATGTCATTGTGACGTGTTGAAAGGTGGTGAGGAGACGTTATGGTAACAATAATCTATACAGCGGCATGGCCACATACTGGTTGGATTGGTTTTCCCCAACAGGTCATGGTTTGGTTTCGAGTGACTGAGGTTTTATTGGCCCACAACTTTGAATGAGCATCGTATATCTGCTCAGTCCAATAGGGTTGTAAATCAGTAATGATGACTCACTGATTTTTTGGCTCTCCGTCGCTCCCTAGCCACTGGAATTTCAACACACTCCCATTCCCCACGACCTCGTGGTATTTTCAGCTGGAAGGCCGTGGAGGATGGCGCGCTGAGTGAAGCAGCTGAGTTGCAACACTTTTAAAGCTGGAAATGCCTTTTTCTCCAGCCAAAGAATGGTGCTCTGTTTCATGCATACATCTTGCTATGAAAGCTATGTGCTTAAATATTTTAGCGTCTTTCCAGTGGGACACAGATATTGACGCCTGCCCAAAAGTCTTAATTGTTTGAGTTGTTTTACAATTGTTAGCAACTTTATTTATGCATTTCTCACTCTACAAAGTTAAATATTCTGGACATTCTTAGTTTTTACAACAAAAAACATTCTTTATATTTTTTGTTTGTTTGTTTTGTCTTTTTATCCAAAATTTAAGAAATATTCACTTTAGTTAACCCATGGTTCACTCATTTGCAATGTAGAGCTGGGTTTGGTGAAGCTGAGTTCCATATTTTCTCCACTTTTCATATGTTTCAGGTTCTTAAATCTCAAATAGCTAATACTTAGTTACCAATGTACTTGTAATCTTGCTATAGGACAAACTCCTCTTTAATCTTGGGAGCAAAAATAAACTTTAGAGATCCTCTTGGGTTTGGAATGTCATCGCCAGGATCGCCTCACATTTGACAGAAATTATTTGGTATGCAGAAGGGGTTAGTCGACTTAGAGACTGCAAGGTACTCAGGTCAAAAAATCCCAAAGCAAAATGTTTCCACCTCTATGTCTGAGCGTTTGAACAATGGTATGAGCTAATACGCCATGCTAGGTTGTATTATTTAGATGCAGCCTTGCCAAAAGTAAGTCATCCTTCCATACTTTTTTCATTAAAAGCAGCTTTCCTGTACAATGCTTTGATTACTGTGAATTTGATTGGATGTCCACACATATGCTCCAAAGCTTTAATCTGCCAAATGCTTTTTATAGAGGCATCCAGACTGATGATGATTACCAAATAAATACCTTGTGATGATAACAAAACCAGGATGAAATCAGATTTGACTCAGTCTCCAGCCAGGATTCAGTCAGTGTAAAACTACAATAAATTCAGAATTTCACAATTACAAAAAAAAAACAAAGGTAGCAACAAATATGGTAAAATGAGGGTGGCTGCTACTTTCCCTGTTTCATCCTGTCGCAGATTAAAGATTCACTTCTGGCTTCTTTGTTTTGTTTTTGAGTAATGTTTTGTTTTTGACTACAAAACTATAACTATAACCCCGACAGATGACATCAGACGTTATCTCTCCTCAGGCTAGAAGGAGCTTCAGCCTTGGTGGAGGAGCAGTTGCAACCTGGTTGCCATTTCTCTTCCACCAGATGTGGAATGTCAAGAGTTTGACAGCCACAAAGTGCACTGATTACATGACACAGTTTAAAATGGAGTGAGTGAGGTCCAGAGAGAAAATGTAGGAACCTATAATTCATGGCGTGTGAGGCGCTGGCTGTGCCAAAACAACCAAGCTTTGAGGGGTTATAAACAGAGCTGGTTAGAGCAGCGCCAAGGGAGTCAATACACAGTTCAGGGGAGTCAGCCAGTATTACGATATTTCATCCTTCACTGCCTCATCTAACCACAGAGTTGTGAATCATGATGAAATCTTCTTTCTAAGTGGCTGAGTAGACCTCCATGAAGCACTGTGGAGTCTGGACTTCTACAACGAGAAGCTGTTTACCTCCTTCCCCAGTCGTCTCTGTGGCCTGTAAACCTGATTAACATCAGAGCCAACAGTGAGCGTGGGGGTCAGAGTGTTAATGCGGAAAATGGCTACCACACTTTGCAGTGTGGTGATCACAGGTTCCACCGGAGCAGGAGGGAGCTGCAAGCGGACCGTGGCTCTGCGCGATGCGTGGAACTCAGCCGAGCACAATCAGTCATCCCTCGCCGTACAGGAACATGCCTGCTGTTAAGCTGTTTACATATCCCCAAAATGACTCTGGAGTGGGTAATAAGTGCAAATCAATGAGCAGAGAAGGAGGGATGTGGGTGAATGGAGCTGCCCCTGACGTAGCACAGGCTGACAGTACAGACTCACATGATGGATTAGCACAGCTGGCAAATTACATCCTTCTAATTGTACTTTGCAAAGTGCATTGCAATGTATCACTCCTGCTTTAATCTTAGCTAAACACAGAGCTTACAGGAGGAAAGCAAGTTCTGAAGAAATCATGGGGTTTAAAATCTCCTGTTTTACAAACATGAGGATAAGAATTACTTCCTGTTATGTCACAACTCAGGCATCATCATTAGGGTGAATGAAACTGGAATCAGTGTGGCAAACATGATGCAACAGACAGTTAGAGAGGTCATAAATGGTGAAGATGACTTTGGAAATTTTAACCAAGAATCAATGTGATTTTAAACATGAGTTTGCTATCAGTACCAGACAGGCTGGTCTGTGTATTACAGGATCAGCTAATTTGCCGGGACTTTCAAACATATAAACATCTTAAAGGTTTACAGAGACGGGCCAAAATAAGATCCAGTTGTGTGGCTAAAAATGTAAAAGGTCAGAGGAGAAAGGCAGTGGTAGCTCAAATTACCACTTGCTACTAGCAAGGTCATGTATGTCAAATGTTCCTGAGTGTTGATTTCAGATGGACGGGTCAGAATTTGGCTTAAGCGACATGAATCCATCAACAGCATCAATATTTTAGAGTAGTGACTAAGTAACAGTGTAGATATTGGTTATTTCTTATATTACCAACAAAACTGGGTTGTTTTAACCAAATATTTATGTTTTCATTCTCAAAACCTTTTGGTATTTTGAAATGTATGCAGTTTGTTTGCAACGCATGACTTGAACCACTGGATTCCAGACAGTGAAACAGCCAGGAGCTAAAAGTTAAAATAACGTGACTGTAAAACGTAACTCCTGACAGTAGACTGACCTCAGAGGTTCACAGAGGAACTTTCAAAACAAAGTTTAAAAACTGTTATTCTTTTTTTTTCCTCCCAGTTGATCCAGACAGACCACAATAAAGTGCAATGAATAAAGACGTGATTAACGTTAAGCCCCACTTCAAGCGCAAGAGAGAAATTGACTCTTTTCCCCCCGCTGATGGTTTCCTCTGAGGACTTATCTTTCTCTGTCTTGTTCTGTTCAATTGAAATAAATCAAACCACATGTTGCATTCGACAAATCCAAATGCTGATATTTTTCTGTTGTTGTTGCTGTAAAACCATCCATAAGATAGGGTCAACTCTGAGGTTTGTGAGGCCTCATCCTACTGGATGGTAATCACCAGCAGGGGTAGCCGAGGTCAGGCCTGTCAGTGCGTATCCCTGGAGAAACTCTGATGGCTAAAAATCTGAACTATTTTTTAACTCTTCTAAAGGGCTGGGGTCAACCTGGGAATGAGTGTAACACAGGAAACTAATCAGCTAAATGCATGTAGGTGGAGTTGGTGCTTTCTCAGAAGTGGCTGTAAGTGCCTCACATCGAGAGGCTTACCTGACATTAAAGAAGTGTGCACCTCTGATGTGGGGAAGTGAAGACAAACAGGGCTGGGAAAGTGTGCCGGGGTGTCGGAAAACCGCTGGTGCCTGCAGGTGAGCTGTGCATACAAATGTCTGTATATGTTCAGCAGGAACTGGCGGCAGTGCAGATTTTAATCTCCTTACAGCTGCTGTGAGCTCTTCTGAGTTCACACACAGAGACAGGAAAAAAGTCTTTGCTTTAAAGAGGAATGATCATAAAAGAGCTTTCTGACATTTCGTGAAACATTTCTTTGGCTACAGAAGGAGTTTTTTTTTTTTGCTGATTTCCATGTTCCCATGGCGCTGACTGCAGTCCAGATGTGGAGGAGTGTTGTTGTTTATGAATGAAACAGTGATACTGAAATATAAGCCCCATGATATTACATGATAATCATTTGCCCATTTTCTTAAAGGCGATTCATTTTGCAATAATGAAGAATGCAGAGCAGCTCTCAATAACATCACAGCAGACATAACAGCTTTGAGCAATCATCTGGGAAACTCTGCCTGTTTCACACGAGACGATCAGCCTGTAACTGAAAGATACTTTTGACACAGGAATTATTCCGTACCTCTCAAACTTTAGAAGTGTGCAGATGCTGAATTCTTTTTATAATTTACTGAAGCGCTTATAGATTATTTTTTTCTTATGAGACCCTGATTCACTATTTCTCTTCTAAAGGTGGTGTTGGCTTGAATTTTGGGGAGCGGGAGGCTTTGCTTGGAATTGTTGTCCGCTATGTGCTTCATCCTAACATTTAAATCACAAAGCACAACTTATATATCGGCACAAACGCAAACACAAAGTTCAGAAAAAGCTGTCCTCACTTCTTTATATAAATATGACTTTTTGCCACAAACAAGAAGGTTCTTCACAAGAAATTATTCAAAATGTATATCTTAGTCACCACAGAAGTTGGTGAGTATTTGGTATCACAAACACAACTGGACTTTGCCAGAAAGGCATATTTTTCCTTGATAGTAAATTACTATCAAGATTCTTGTAAATTATGTATTTATGGTTTTCTAATCCATGCTTAACAACTTATTTATATATGAGCAAACTTATCCAGTTTTTTATGGTGTCTAAGTGAAGGTGAGCTGCAGTTGTAAATATGTAATACATGCACTACATGAATATTTCCATGTAATAAATGTAGAACCAGTCCTATAGTGAATCGGTTCCCCCAGGTTAAAGATTTATTCACTTCTGTCTTTCATGGACTACGTCAGATATCCTGAACATAAAAACACACCCTTTTCAAAATAGAAATGAGAAATTACTAACAAATATTGGGTGTATCATTTACAGTTCGAGTTTGCACAAGGTTCAAACATATCTGAGCAATTTTCTGATGCTCAGATGAGTTTATCCAAAAAGTCAACTCAGTAAATCAGAGCAGAGCACGTCTGATGTCATAAAAATGTGTCTGATGTAAATTTTATGCTTATAAATTTAGAAGAGAGGCAGTCTGCTTAGTCAGAGATCTTCTATTGAAGGCGTTAAAATGTCCTCCAGCTCTAATACGATTCAAATGTTTAATCTCCAGAGAGATGATAAAACAAACTGGTTGACACATTTGTTACTTCTAAATCTGACCGCTGTAATTCTTTAATATAGGCGAGGACATAAATTCAATGAAATAACTTTTGGTAATCAAAAATACAGGAAGAAAAATACAAATGTGAGATTAAAAATGTCCAATTTTAGCTTCTCTTCACAAGGTCCCTGTCATATAATATATTTTTAAATGTTTTTTGTTTAGATATAAATTTCTGAATAAATAATCTCTATCTCAAATTGAAGAACTGATTGCTCCCCATGTTCCCAACGGGACACTTGGCTCTTAGAGTAAAAATGTACTGGTGGTTTATAGGTATCAGGCTCCTTTCCAGTGGAACCAGCTCCAAGACTTTGTCCATCGACTGGGCTTTAAACTTTTCTTTTTAGTAGCACTTAAAGTTATAGTGGCTCAGGTTTTCTTTTGCTGTCCTTATAGTTAAGCTTCCTGGAATGCCAGAGGCCAACTCTGGAATTTTCTCAAATTAAGTAAAAGTTTTCATTTGTGAAGATCTGTGTTTTTCAAAGTAAGTTAAATACTGAGAAAAACTTTTGCCAAGTGATATTTCTACACGGGGATCCTTTTGTTTACTTGTGTAAGTCGTCAAGCACAGCCAAATATTAGCTGCAGTGTCTCACGCTGAACTTCAACAAGGATTTAAAGAAACATGACAGCTGAGATCTTGTAGCCTATAATAACGATGGAAATATGTAATTCTGACACATTTCTGCCTCTGACACCTTGGAGACGCGTGTGTCGGACACCTGAAGGGGCGCGGCGGGTTCAGAGTTGCCTGCAGATGGAGGTATACAGGGAGCACCGGGCTGTATATGTTGAGCTTCACCACTGAGATGGACCTGGCCCCGTTTCTTCACCTCCGCATTGAGCACCGGCCTCCATTTATCAAAGCAGAGTCTTGGCTCAGCCGAGTGACACGCTGGGACCGCTGCTGTCGTCCAGGCCATACATTATGTCAGTTAAAGCTGTTTTTTATTAGCTGGATGATAGATAGTTCTTTAATTGTTTAGTTATTTTTTTTCCTCCTTGTGTGAAAACATGGATTTGAACGTGGGAATGTGAGGACTCTGCTGTTGCTATGTTTTAAAGAAAGAAAAAAAAAAAGAAAGGGGTTTGACGGAGGGAGAACGAGACTTGCTGCTGATGTGCTGGAAGCCGAAGAGCATTGTTTCTGATAAATAAACATGTTAACCTGAGCGAGGAGGTAAATGAGTCACTGCTGAGCAGCTTCATGTGATGACGAAACTAAAAACATAAAGATTTATTTAAAATGTCATCTTCTGGCCTGAAATCTTCAGTTATCATTATGACGATCTGCTCATTTGTCAAGAAAAGATAATAAACACTGCCTGCCGTCTTCTTCAACTTAATGTTAGAACAACCCAGTCTGAAAGCTCTTACATGAGTTCATCTCTTTTTTTTTTTTTTCTTGCTGGTGGAGTTGAAAATAAAGACAGAGTAAAACGAACCCTGGATGGATAGTTGCATCACATTTTCAAGTTGAAAATGCTAGTTGGACAGAGCTTTAACTGTCACAGATATGTTACATTGAAAACAAATTTAGTGTAAATTAGTTCTATTTATATAACACTACTGTTTCAGTTTTTGGTGAAGGTTTGGTGTTTAAGATAAAATACACCTCCCTCTGAACAGCAAAACTAGGAGCCTGTATCATAACCAAGTGAACACCAGCAGGACCTTATATGGAACATCCTGAAATTTCATTTGACTGTCTTCCAGTAGACCAACCTTTTCCAGAAGTCATTAGGGACAATAAACATGTTGTCAGACCAGTACCTTGTTGCTGAAAAAGGTATTAACATGTTAACCTATGTTTACAGAAACACGGTTTGGCTTTGTAAAACTTTAAAATAAAAAAAATAATAAACACTTATAATGCACATTTTTAGAAGAAATGTGCATTATAAGTGTATGTTTCAGCCTGATAATTTTTGTTAAATTATATAAAAGAAACCTTTTGCCATTTTGGTGAATGATGGAGCTCGATAAGCAAACCCTGTACCAACAGATTTAGGGTGAACAGAGTCCTCAATCAAAAATGTGAAGCTTTCAGTGTCAGGAGCTGGAGAGCTCGCCATTAGCAGTTGCTACCTGGATTTGGGTAAACAGCAGAGTATGGATGGGCGGATAAGTAAAATTAGCCTAATTAGCCTCAAAATTGCCACTAATAACCTCCTGTACAGTTAATCAGAATTAATTAGTATGCCACAAGGCTGCAGAATAAAGCAAATACAGCGTAGGAGGACTGATTGAAGGATGGAATGCTTTCTCCTCAGCACCTGAAAAGGACTGCTTTGATCAGAGGCATTAAGGCTGGGCTGGAATAGGATTTTACCAGATCACCTCGCATTTGTTCAGGAAATGGTAGAGAATCGGTGTAAACAGACCGCTCACTGTTAGTGCCGGAGACTGAACTTGAACTTTTAATAATAATCTTATCCTATTTCTTAAGCATCACTGTGGCCTTTAAACCATTCCCCTTTGCACTGCTGCTTTGTTTAGTTCCTCTGTGCACTCATAAATATGTTCATTTTCTCCCCGTAGTTTGTCCAAGCATCCAGCAGTTATTGTTCTCCATAGGCAGCTGTGCAGCAGCTACTGGAGTGATGGGAAGCTGCAGAGCAGAGTTGCTTTCCCTCTCAGCTGCTGGAACCAGGCTCATTTGTCTGCTACAAGCTCGGCTCTTGCTCCAATGCTTTCCAGATGTTACAGATGTTATTACCACATTATTGCTGCTGGTGGAGCCCCAACTGTGAAACCAACCACGACAGGCTCGGCCTCGGTACCAGCGGTGGAAGTGGAGGGGTTTGAATCCATGTTTCTCTTGGCATGAGGCCACAGGGGTCTCTAAAGGTTTTCATTGATTTATTTAGGAAATCTGAGAATCCAGTGAGAATAATATGAGGTTTTTCAGTAGCATGTCAATGTGGTGAGTCTCGCATACTCTGTGAATATGGATCCTCAAGTGCAGCATAAATGCGGGGTATTCAACATGGTTTGTGGACAGACAGTAATCTTTAACCCAACAGACTCATGTTCACATCTGTCTATGAACATCACCACGTCTTCGACTTCCTCATCTCGGTTCATTTATAAGGCGCCAAATCATAACACAGGTCACCACAGTGCCTTTTAAGGTCTGTCAGTACAACAATCCATAATGTGAGACACTAGAGACCATCTGACCAGAGTCAGACTGATTCACACCCTTTAACAGCTTGTAAATAAAACTATATATTCATGACACATAGTGACAACTGAACAGTTTGATGACGGAATTTATGAGATCAAGTTAAAAGTTCACAAAAAGCTATTGGAAGCTGCATACAGCTTTCATGTAACAGGGTTTGGTTGCTATTTGAGATGGTCAAGCATAAACATTTCGCCACAGAGGAAATTAAACTACATTTAAAAATGACTACGAGGGTCAATACTATTCTCCTAACAGTTAAGAACATGCAGTTTACATAAATTCCCCAAAAAACCTGCATAAAACCATTTTTTGTTTTCACTTTAATTTTGTTATCCTCTAAAGTTCACTTTCTAAAAAAGTAAGGATAAAACTTCTCCACTGACCTGGAATGGTGTTGATATGATTGAATGCTGTTTTTACAGGCTTTTGTCTGGGAGGTACTTCACACGACAAACTCAGAAGACTTGCAGTTCTTCCAGATGTTTGCTAATTCCTCCTGCCGCTAGTCTAGAGGAACTGAGTGGGGAAGATGCTGTGGAGGCATCTGTGAGGCAGAAGCTCAGCTGGAGATGGCAGCTCCAAAGAGGAACTTTGTGGAAATAGGTGATGCTTTATATGAGCAAGCACTTAGGCACTCCTGAGTCACTGCCATGGAAGCTTCAAGGATTTCTCAAACATGTATGAAAGAATCAAATAAACACTCTATGTTTTTGATGAGGGATAAATATTACAACGTGATATAACACTCCCCACCAAAGTGGTCTGAGGCAAGAAATTAAAGTTACTTACCAATTTTGTGCACCTGTGTCAGAATGAAGTGACCACTTGCTGATTGTTCCAATAAATAAATAAAAATAACAAATTATATTTTTATTGAAGGAATGTTTTTATCTTACAGGTTTATATATGAAGGGAGAAATATAGGCAGGCATCTTAGTTATTGTCATTAACCTTAGAAATATGCATATTTTTCTGCCATTTCTCCAGGACTAATTCAGATCCAAGTTTAAGTCTGAGCAGTAATTAGCAACATGTGCAGTTGGACGTAATTGCACATGTGCAATGCTTTTGTGACTGTTCGTCTAGAACAAATACAGAGACCTGAAACTGATTTTGAATAATGATTTTAAAACGTCTGTATTAAATATCACGTCCAAGTGATTTAAATATTATCTTCAAAATCAAACAGATTTTACTCCCGGCAGTTTAATGGCCAACTGTGCATCATGAGAATTCTGGGTAGTGAAGTCTTTCTTCCTTGTTATTGTCACGTGATGCTAACTGTAGCAGCAGCTCTGTAAACAGGCTCTACCAGCTAACATGATGCAGGGGAAGACTGTGATAGTGACGGGAGCGAACAGCGGGATCGGGAAAGCTACAGCAGCGGCGATTGTGAAGCTCCAGGGCCGGGTGATAATGGCCTGTCGGGACCAAACCAAGGCCGAGGAGGCTGCCCAGGACATCCGGCAGGAGACCGGGGCAGACGGCAGGCAGGTCATAGTCAAACAGCTGGACCTGGCCTCCTTGAAGTCTGTGCGCTCCTTCTGTGAAGACATTATAAAGGTAAATAGATTGTTGATCATTAAACGGGTTTCATCAGGCACATCTTTGTACGTTTCTGTGCTGGATAATAGTTTAGGTTGAATTAAAAACGGAGGTTTAATTTTTAAATTTGTTGAATACATGTTTCAAATGTCCGCAAAACATGAGTCTAAAATAAATTGCATTCAGCGGGTAATTTATTCTACCCAAAGGCATTATAAAAAATTTGATATTTTTATTTCTAATTCTTCCTAAATTACAATTAAACTATTTACAAATAAAATCTGTCACTTAACAAAACCCTATAGTTTCTCACAGATTCCAGACAATAAAACCATTTTAAAAAAAGAGAAACATTTCATCCACTTTCCAGAAACGTGCATTGCTTAGTTACACACCAGACTCCTATCATGTCACATGTATTCATATATTGCATTAATATAGCTATTTGTCTTCAGGATTTACTGCAGTTGTAAGGTAAATTTTAAAACAAATCAATTGCCATAGTTATCAAGCCATCTGACATTCATTCTGTGGAACCTCTATGTATTATTCTGCTAATAAAAATTGAGAAAAAATTTAGTCTAAATACAAATTACACCAGTAATATAGGCTCTACGTTTGTGGAGTTCATTAGTTTTGGAAAGCATAAATGCACTGAGTTTCTCCTTTGCGCCGTTAAACAGGAGGAACCTCAGCTACATGTTCTGATCAACAACGCTGGAGTCTACCAGTGTCCTTACACCAAAACAGAGGACGGCTTCGAGATGCAGTTCGGGGTCAACCACCTTGGTCACTTCCTGCTTACCCACCTGTTGATGGACCTCCTGAAACGCTCGGCGCCCAGCCGCATCGTGGTGGTCTCCTCCAAGCTTTACAAACACGGTGACATTAACTTCGAAGACCTGAACAGTGAGCAGTTCTACGACAAGGCCTTTGCCTACAGTCGCAGCAAACTGGCCAACCTGTTGTTCACCTGCGAGCTGACCCGCCGTCTGGAGGGCAGTGGAGTAACGGCGAATGCTCTGACTCCAGGCATCGTGAGGACTAACCTGGGACGGCATGTGCACATTCCGGTTTTAGCAAAGCCCCTTTTTAACCTGATCTCCCGGGGCTTGTTTAAAAGCCCAGAGGAAGGAGCTCAGACTTCAGCGTATTTGGCCTCCAGCCCGGATGTTGACGGTGTGCAGGGAAAGTGCTTTGCAAATTGTAAGCCTCTGGAACTTCTGGATAAGGCCACAGATCAGGAAGTGGCATCGAAACTGTGGGACATCAGTGAAGTCATGGTGGGCATAACGACTTGAGAACCGTCTGAGATTTACACGTTTTTTTTTTTGTTTTTTTTTTGCAGGGTAATGACTGAAGCTGAAAGATATGCAATGCCTTGGTTACATTTCCTTAATTTTTAGTTGTGGTGTTGAAATATCAAAATGCTTTCTATGTTTATGGAAATGTTCGTATCCTTTTACATAGTGGATTGTTTGCAGCATCTTGTTTCAGGTGCTAGAATCTCTGTTTCAGTTCTTCTTTCAATAAATTCCTAAGATCAAATGTTTCTAATGTAACCTTTCTAACAGTGCTGTAGTAATGAGTGCCCTGAGTTTTACTAGAAGAAGTTGGAGGCCTGTAGATTTTTGTAATACTTTCTCTGCAATTTATGTGTTAAGCTTGAGATAACATTACTGGAATGTCCATTCCTGAGAAGACTGACAGCTTCCTTGAACGTTTCAAAATCTTTCTTTCTGTAAAAAAATGGACGTTAAATACTTTGGATATGACCCTGGAACCCTTCTCTTATCAATCCACAGCAACAGTAGCTTCTCTGTTGTTATTGCTGATGTTTTTCCACACTGTTCAAACTCCGCTTTTTATAGAGGTGGCCGCATAGATGATGGTTGTTCAATCAATACATTTGATCAGGAGCACCTGGCTGGTTTGTTCCCTCTTAAATTCTCCAGAAGCAGCCAGGGTGGACTGGCCCACGCTTTTTATGCAGGTGCACATAACAGAATCATTCTTATTTACTTGCTTCATTAGCAGCCGCCCTCATCTATATACGCCCCTGGAGGTTTGAAGAGGTTTTGCCTGTGGAGGGTCGCATTTCAGATATCACTTTTCCCCCAGCAGGTTAGTTAGGCTTCATTCAGCCATACCGGTTGCTCTAAAACTCTGTCATTAGCTGGGAATGTTTGCTCTCCAAGTCACCCGAAAATAGCAGTTTTCTTTCTTTTTTTTTTTTTTTTTTACCAAATGGTAGCGGGACCTCCAGGATTCATGACTTTCCCACCTGTATTGTTCATTAGGACATTTTCTGGATCATTTATGGTGAGCTGGAAAACGAAGTAGAAACACAAAGGCAGCCACTTTATCAACTTCATCTCACACACAATGCTCCTGGGCCACTTTTTAAGCAGCTCCAGTCTATTTGTTTTACAAATGACTCCAATTAGTGTAATTACAGAATCTGATGTTCTTAATGGGCACTGTAATATTGATAGGTCCTTGAATGCTACTTTACATGTGAGTATTTCAGTCAGGGTCCTTATCCAACACATAATGGATCGATTAAAGGAGTTCTATGTCTGTTTGTTTCTGAGCTTCTGTTGGAAGGCCTTGCTCCTTAATTCATACACTGAGTTTTATAAAAAATTATGTTTTTTGCATCTTTTGGATTTTGGCAAGCAGATCTTCAGTAATTACTTTATTTGTAATTTTACTCCCCTCCCTCCCTTCTTTCTTAATATAATTTTTTTGAAGTTGCCATTTTTGTTTTGTGTCAAAACTGACCAAGAACCCAGTCCTATTATTATCCTATGCAATGCTAAGTAACTGGAAAACATAAAATAGTCCCTTCAGCTTTAAGGAAAGTCTCTTCCTCAGTTAGATGAATTTAAGTATATTGGAAATAGCAGCACATGGATCAACAGTTTGTCTGCAGTAAAGAGGGAGTTGCTCCAGTCTTTGAATGAAAGATGAAAGGAGGGGTTCTGAATTATTGTTCCAGATCTAGTTCTTCAATGTAAATGCCAGAAAATGGCTTCCTCTGGGAAACAGGTGTCAAACTCCACTCCTGTAACTTTTAGGTCATGAGTACGACTCCGAAACTTGAGTGCATGATGTTGAAGTGATTGCCATTTAAATCAAGTGTGTTGGACTTGGGATACATCCTAAAGGGACAGAACAACAACTTATTGTGAAGCAAATCCAGACAAAAATATATGGGAACATCAACTTTTATATTTTAAAATGGATAAGTGTCTGAGATATATCAGTACTGACATTAATAAGGCATGTAGTCACAACCTCAGTCACCTCACAGAAGATGTAGGGTCAAGGTGCCTTGTCAACGCCTGTAGGTCATACATAACCAGGCCTGGGTTCTAATGTCGTTACCAGTAGAAATACAGACGACTGTCTGCTCAGGTGTTGAAGGAGCAGCACTATCTCACCGGCATGGAGCCGCAATGTGATAAAGATAAAAAACTAATTTGTCAATAATAGTCTCTTCTAAGCTTTTAAGCCTGCAGTCCATTAATTGCATATTTACTTTATAAATCGTTATGCAGAGGTCATAAATGTTTAATAGAACACATAAAGTAGACTTAAATGTATGTATTTATTGTGTAAATATGCAATATTTATGAGTGGTACTTGGAATGGTCAGGAGGCATTAGTGGAAGACGTACATCATCTTGGCTTTAATAAGACTAAAGGGATTTCAGGTGAACTTGAGGCAATAAAGTACAAGGGCTTAAGGGGTTGTTTTCTATTTTATGTTGAGAATGCGATCAAAGATAGAAATCGTAGGACATCATGCGCTTCAGTGTTATAATCAATCACACATCTTGATTTTTAGACCTACAACTACACCCGATTATCTCCAAATGGTCAATACTGACCCTCTGAAGTTTCTTCTCTGGATGTTGGTTGCAGCCCTACCACAACATTGAGTAAGGATTTTTCTCTGATGGTTTTCAACAAAACAATTCCATTTCACTTGGGGTACGTGTTCAAGAGACCTGCTGAAGTCATGCATAAATTTAAGCTTAATTGTAGGCACTGCTGGATACTTAGAACCCTGGTCATACAAGTTGCATTCTTGATGAATAAATTGCAGTTCTTGTGGAGAATGTTTGATGTGATCAAAGTGTGACTTTCGGCGCTGTTCAAAATGTCAACTAAACCAGTTTTCTCATTGTGATTTTAGAGATTTTAAATATAGAAATCTTCAAACTGAATGTAGACTTACTGTACTGCTCTAAATGAAGGAATTCTGCATACAAATGAGAATAGGTAATGAACGTTTTGGAAGAATGCCAGGGAAGATCATAGTTTTAAATCAATATGTCAGGGTTGAGTGTCTGGAAGAAATAGGCCTCAGGCGAGTAGTTGTTTGTGATTTAAGGAGTTTTATGTTTCTGCAGCCATGTCTCTTTGAAACATGTAATACTCCCCCATGCTTATTGGAGCTCCAAGCCAGAACAATTTGCAAGATAATCCAAGGAAGAAATGGTTTAAATTTCTTCATCCTTATGCTCAATGTTGCTGCTGCTGTACATTTTCATGATCTCTCATGTTTGGATGTAGACACATTAAACCAAAAAACAAGATTTTTGGACCCTGGGAGTAAAATCATCTGAGTCGGCAGCCTTATTTTAAACTTTCTCCAGCTGCATTTTCACCTGACAGCCCGAGATTTACAGGAGACAGAGGAGGTTTCAATGTTTCTGTGTCCAGGCTTCCGCCAGTATGATCCCCTAAATCTCAAACTTTCACTGAATGATTTGAAGCACTAATAGGTCTTGATTCTGACACTTTCAGCAGCAGCATGCCAGGTTTTTCCTTTTTTATCAGCTTCTTTCATCTTCTTTCCTAACACCAGCTGGACCATGACCAATGCTGCAGCAAGAGGGAGGAAAACAACCTAGGTGTTTAGTTTGGCTCCTCAATTCACCAAAATGAACTTTTCAACCTTCCCTCGAAGTCTACTTTTTTTTTTAATGATGTACCTGGGTTTGTTTTCCTAGCACCTCTAAAATTAGCTTCATAACTCCCTAGCAAGTGATGTGGAAATGTGTTTTTCTTTTCTTTTTGCCTGATGCCATAATTCACTTTACAGCTGACAGCCATCAGCCAACATACATCAGTTTGACAACCAAAGTCAGATTCCATCATCTCCAAAACTAAAGAAAATGAATGCCATCCATTTTTAGGCTTGCTGTTCAAATGTGCTCCTCTACATTTGGAAAATTCAAACCATATATGCTTCATGAAACTCTTTACAGATGTGTTTTGCTAGGGTATTGATTGTTTTAATTATACTTTATAAAAGAAGAAATAAAAACCTTAAAATTTTTAAATAATTGGAACAATGTTGGAAATAGCAACGTTGCTATTTCCAACATAGCAATGTTGGAAATAGCAATGTTAAGAAGAAAGGAGATGACCACTTAGCAAGTTTGGCTTCATGTAAGAAAAGATGGCTACAGTGGATCTGAAGAAAGCAAAAGATAGTCTCAAGATCATCCCAATTATGAGATTTGAACCATTTATTTGCATTATAGAAGGATTGTGTCACATTTCACCTGCAACGATTCTTAAAACAACAAAATGTATTCACAGGTTTTAATTTACTGTGGATTATCATAAAATTATGCAGAAAGTTACAAAAATGTACAAACACCCACTTACATTTGGTTAAATATCTCTTAAAAAGTTGCACCTGCACCAAAGATTTTTTTATTGCCATTAGCAGGCTTCTAGATTAATTCTGACTAGATGTTTGACTACTTTTCTTTACAAAATTGGTTGGTTCCTTTAGGCGACTCATCCTTTATGAGTACTCCATTTCTTTTTTTTTTTCTTTTTTTCTTTTTTTCTTTTTACGATGGTTGAGGTCAGACCTTTTCGAAAGCTATTCCAAAACCCAGAGTGTAGTTTGCTTTAACCAGTTCCAAATGTTTTTGTCATGTTTAAACACCCAACTGTGACTCTGACATAATGTATGAGGAGCATTTCTGAGTGCAATACAATGAAATCAGTTTACTACGAAGAACTAGACAAAGATGCCAAAGATTGTCATTGCCCAGAAAAGGTCAGCACAAAAGTGGTCTTTGGGTGTAAAAGTTAAAGGACTCGTTATTTGGTAGGTCCTGACTTAAGTAATCACTTATCAAAATTGTTAAGTTGCCCGACCACGAGAGACCCCGGTGATACAAAAGGTAACCACTGAAGACACCGCTCCAATAAACAGAAAAGAGACGCAAGATGAAGATAACCAAACTACAGCTCTAAAGTGAGGCTGAGGGCGATAGCAGGGCCAGCCAGGCAGTTAATAATCCTTCACTAGCAAGGACCAGGACACAATAAAAAGACTTTGAAGGTTTATTGAAGAAAGGGGTCGAGTGGATGGGTCGTACGGGGAGGCTTATTGATGAAGACTTGGGAGAAGGAATCTCAGTGTGGGGATGGTGTCTTCAGGAATTAGCTTTTTCCCTGTATAACTTAGGACCTCTGCAGACGGAATATTGAACAAGGAGGAGCAAGTGAAGAATGAAAATTTAAAGTAAGGATGACCAAGATGGGATGAAGAGCATAAATAGGGATAAGGTGATGTTTGGATGTGGATAACGGAGGGTTGGTTTGAACGAACATAACGGAAAGTGAAGGATGGTTTAACTTAGTATGGGTAGATTGCTAAGTAATTAGAAGTGTGGTTGAGGTGTGGTCCTTTTCCTGAACCTATGTTTAAACTACATGTGGTTCAAACCATGCTATGGCTTTCCTCTTCTACAACATTGTGTGAATCGTGGTCCCAGGCTCGTGTTGAGATGTGTCCCTGATTCAACCCAGCAGATTCAAATGAATGAATTCCCTACTCAGCTGGTCAGCTGTCAGCAAGTTCTGCAAAGGTCTTGTAGCGACCCATCCACTTAAATCAGTTATACGACAGTTACATTAAAGAAATATTTAAGAAAGAAAAACATCAGTGTTTGAGGACTGGCTTTGGACAGCAGTCAAGTTGATCATCTCATACAAAGACACCTTTTAGATCGTTTTACAGCTTCTAAAAGTTAATTTCATTTTTTTAACTTATTATAAAGGGTGTTGATAAACAGGTTTAGGAAATTTGGTTTCTACTGTGACTGCATAAATATAGAGAATGCCTGTCAGAAATAAGCAAAGAAATCGAAACAAGGTTGGTAATCCTTATGATGAAAATGGAATATGGGGATCCAACAAAGACAGGGATAATGAGAACAAAGCACAAAAAAGTAAGATGATAGAGGTAATACACTCAAAATCTTCTCCAACTTGATTACACAGTGAAGTAAAACTCCTTAGAAATGAAGGACATAACCTTTGGTTGCATCTGTGATCATTCACAAACCTGAATGTGTGGTCATTCACAGGGAAACAAGACCGATGAGACTTCTTATGAAACCTTCAAGTTTCATCTCAACCTACAGACAACAGACTGTACAAGCAGGAAACACAGCAAACATTGCTAATCCATATTACATCCTTAAACACTATAAAGCGCTGCAGGGAGGACGCGAGTTAAAACAGATCTCCCTGGTTAATGACGGCTTCCAGCGCGCCAAGTACAGATCCCCGTCAGCCGAGCTTTGCCGAATGAAAGGTGAGCAGCAAAGAGCCTCTAAGAAGCGAGAGCTCATAAATCATCTGGAAGAGTTTAGTGTAAAGTAGCGAGAGGACTGTGCGGGGCCCGGGGAGCGCTTGTCTTGAGCCTACCGCTTGGCCGGAGGGATTTGTTTGCTTTAACCAATCCAAACAGTTAGGAGAAGAAAGAGCGGGCTTGCTCCTCATAGTCCCACCGTGGGATTGTCCTCTCTTTTCCCTCTGTTTTCTGTCAAACATGCACACATGTTCCCTCACATATATCGCCTCCGTAAGGAAGGGAGGTTGTGCTCACTAATATAAACACAATCCGTGGCTGTTGTTTATGCCATCACTTCAGCTAACTGTGTGCTTTTCCTCAGTTCAGACTGAGGATATAGCATCAAGTATTTTGACAACAGGTCAGCAGAGGAATACATCAATTGAAGGGTTGAGTTAGGGCTTAGGTTAGAACCACACTTTAGGTCATGCCGTCCGGGAGGAAACGCTCTTAATAGTCCGGGCCAAGTGAGTCTGATGGAAATAAGATTTACTTTTAAAGCCACCTCTAAGTAAATTTAAGTCAAGAATACACAGGCTTAAAACATTTAAACATCCTAACTTATCCCTGGCAAATCCCAACCTGGGGTGTTCATATATTATCCCTATGCATGCATTGGTTATCTCTGGGTAGTCTGGCCTCCTCCCACAGACCAAAAACATGACTGTTAGGAGTGACTCAGTCTAAATTGCCATTAGGAATGAGTGTGTGCAAGCAGCATAGTTTGTCCTGTCAAAACATAGCCCCAAGACAGACCTTAAATGTCTTCCTTTTTGATGGAAATATGAGAACTTTTAGATTAAACCTGTTAGGTGAATTTATACTTTACAGCAGATTCAATAAACCTGCAGCAAACTCAGACTTTTTTTAAGAGAGTCACATTTTCTACTTTTTCCCACCGTTTTCCTGTCAATGGCACTTTTAAGCGATTTGGTAACTGATGATACTCATTGTTGCATTTATTTTCTGAACCTCAGACTTTAAGAAACTCAATAGTCAATGTTTGTGATCAATACATTTTCTTATTGATCATACCAGGTTTTCTTTGCACACCTCAATATCAGTATCCAGGGGTGAAAGTAGTTTTAAATTCTTGGGGGTACTATGACAAAAAAACATAATTTTTAATATATATATATATATATATATATATATATATATACATTGCTTCTTTGTGTGCTTTGGAGTTTCTGTGCTGATAAAATGTTTTTGCAAAGCGATAAAAGCTGGTAGCTCTTGAATTGCTACAAAATAAAGCTGTATTTCCCTCAGCCCACTTTCTGCAATGTTGACATGTTGAGATGCCATGGGACCTAAATCCTGAACATCATGGCATGGAGTTTATCCCAGTTTTCCACGTCTGGCATTATCGTGACTCCTATTCATTCAATCTTTTAAAGTGGTTCTATTGATCCTGTGTCCAGACAGAGGGATAATCAGTAGCCCAGCATCATGACCTGTTTGTTCTGAAGATCCTGCAGCTTCCACTTCTCTTCCTAACATGGCGCCTCCTCACCCTGACTCTCATACTGATAGGAGGAACCACAGAGCTCTGTTAAGTTAAAGCTCATCTTCTGAAGTTGGGATATTTTTCCTCCAACAGGTTCCAGAGGAATCACCTCAAACCAGATGTTGGACTGGATTTTATTTCAATGTCATTTGTGAATGTTAGATTCTCATTTTCAACAGTGGAGCTATAAAGGTTGAAAAAGGTTATCATTTTGGAGAAAATCTCATCAACATTAATATTTCCACTAAATAAAAGGTAAAAAACAACAAAAAAACAATTGTTAAAGGAAAAGTCTCTCAGACTTTGAGCCTGACAGCACCAAACTATTTTTTTATATTAGACAATTCAATTTCACATAATTATCGCGGTAGAAGCCATTTGTTTGTTAAATACTTAATTAAACATATTTACCGTGTTTGATGTTTGTTGTAAATGACGCAATGACAAAGAACAAGGTAATTAGTCCAAGTTTGTCGTTTATTCGTTCAGAAACTACAGCGGCTGTGATGCGTCACAGCAAAGGTAAACAAAGGCAAAACAACCTGTACAGGTGATCAACTCTAAACCACTCGCACCTTTTTATTCTCTGTCTCTCTCTGTCATTGAAGCACACCCGTTGCCATGGCAACCTCCTGCGCTCTCCAAGCCGACCAGAGATTACGTTAAAATATAACATTCAGTCCGTTACGATATTAGGTTTGCAGGCTTGATATTTATTTTTGCTATCATTAATAAGCCTCCCTGAACACAGCGGTGGTTGATTAGTTAATTTTAAACTCCTGCTCTGCTGGTTATTTTGGTAATGGAACCAAAACGCACAGAATTGCGCAACACCTTGTTGAAACAATAATTACTGAGATTTTTATTGTTATTGGGTCATTAATATGAACATGTTTTGTTGATTTTTTTGTTGTTCTTTAATAAAGTTACGAACGTTTTAAGCGAGTCAGAGGAGGACGTGCTGGTCTCAGCCTCCTGGCGGCGTTCAGTTTGTCACCTACCGCCGAGATCGACTCAAAACCTTCCGCGATCGACGTGTTGCACCGCTGCTCTAACAAAGCACGAACAGTTCAGAAACAATATGAAATGGGGAGAAAGTAATTTATTAATTGATTGAGTCGTGTTTTAGATTGTTCTTGAAAAACTAATCAGTCACGGCTGATTAGTGGGTGAACTCACGGCTGCACAGTGAACCCATTGATTCTTTACAGCAGTCAGCCGCTCCCCTCTCTTGCAGGTACTGCGTACCCCCGCTAAATCGTTTAGGGGTACGCAGTACCCTGCCGTACCCCCTTACTTTCACCCCTGGTGGTACCTTCACACATCTGTAGGTCAACCACGGATACTGTTGCTCGATCACTAACAGCAGTCTGGATAGTATTTTTCATCTTTTGTGCCAAAGAAAGCTAAAATATTTCTCAATTTTGACTGACTCAGAGCTGTGAGATCATGCAACACTTACACTTGCACAACAAAGTAAATGTGACAAGAATATTATTGTAATTTGTGATATTTCTGAAACAAACCTGATTAAGCTGGAACGTCCTCACAAGAAACTGAAAGCCGAAAATGCGACCTTTTTCCATAAACTTTCTAAACACTGCCGCACATGATAAGGGCGAAGAAAAAGCACGTTCTCCGTACATCAAGAACAGCACAACTTCATCAATTTGTGGAGGCTTAGCGCTCCCTGCTGCAACAAAGAAGAATGGCTGCTTTGGTGCTCGCTGAATGTTTGTACTGGGATTAATGGATTCTCATATTGGTATTGCCCTTTAGCAGACTCTCTCTTAACTCTTCAGACATTTGGAAACCAAATACTGAGTATTTTGTTTTGGAGAAACAAAACAAAAACCTTCACACTCATTTACTCCTGTGTTTGAGGGCAAATATCTAACAGTATTCACACTTCCAAAGGCATTCATAAAATGCAGGAATCACAGACAGGAGGCCTTTACATGGAAATGAGAAGTTGGATTTGATCAACTGGATGTTAAAAGACAGTGAGCAGTGTGAAAAGACCATACAACAGAGCACAAGGGTAGAACACCAACAGCTGCTGCTCCTGCATTGCCAGGGTGGAGATAAAGATCTTGGAGGCTGAAAAGCTGCACCAACAAATGGCCATCAGAGCCAGGACTGTTCCCAGGATGCCTCTGAGAAAACAAAACCATGAAAGTTAAAATACAAAAGTTCAGCTTTCATCCTCAAATACCTAAATAAATCAAGTCTAGACAAAACTACTAGATTGCCTTACTGCAAGGAGTAGAAAACAGCAAACGCAGAGAGGGCCACAATGGGTAGGAGGCAGTACCCCAGGACACTAGCCACACAGCCATACGAAACTCCCAGGGGGCTCATCAGACTCAGCAGGGTGTACATACCAATGCAGGCGATGGCACTGATCCCATATACGTAACCAAAGTGAACTTTACCTGCCTGAAAAGAGTTTAGAGGTTAGAACTACAACTCCATTATAAAGGTCCAAGTGCAGAAACCGTCGCATCACAAGAATCGCACTCGCCATCATTAAAGTGACGCCCAGAGCGACGCAGAAGAGGATAGGACCTGTCAGATCTGTCTCATTCATAATGCTGCCATCTGCAGGCTTCAAAGGGTTCAGAACTGTGAGGGTCTTCTGCCACATATGATCAAAATCAACTCCCAGTTCTGGAGAAATGCACACCAATTTCAGGAAATGTTGACCACAACACAGAAAACAAGTAAATCTGTTCAGTGAACTGGATTTGTGTTCATATGATCTAGATGCAAAACAATGCCTCTTACCAACAAGAAGTGGAGGTTCCTCCTCTAGGTACTCGGTTCCAGTGGAATGCATGGTTGGCTGGTAGATCTCTCCAGGGAACTGCTGTTCCATGTAAGGGTCCACATTGTTTGCATTTTGTGCACTACTGGATAGTTATCGTCATAAAAACCTCAGTTATTATATTTAAAGTATGTTTTGAAGTAGAACAAAAATCCAAAATTGATTTAACCTACTTGACTGTTACACAAGGTTTCTTTTTAAGGTTATTTTGCTCCAGGAAATATTGAACTTGTTTAAAAGACTATATGCATTTTAAAGCTGTTAGCTTTATGTATCGAAGAACGTGACTGAAGCTTTAACCTCTGAATATCTTGGTTCTTCTATGACTCTGGGTTAGATTAGCTCCAATAACCATCCAGATCGCCAGCTGATGCACTTACTCAGTGTCGTAATAAGCCACAGCACGTCCCTGGTCATCAATGTAATATCCCGTTTGGTAGAAGTCCTGCTCAGACTGCTGGAAGTCATCCATGCTCCAAAAGGCTGAGACAAACCACAAAAGATATGATTATAAGGCATTAAGTAATTTTGTTATTGTTTCTCTTTGTGGCTGCAAAGAACCACAAAGAGTTGTGTGGCTCTTTGCCACAAAACTTGTGGCTGCATTAAGGTTGCTAAATATCAGAAAAAGGCCAAAGTCCTAAGAACACAATTACTTTCTTTTCCTCTGAAAAAACTCACCTGGAGGTCTATAAACACTCAAGTCGAGCAAACGTTCTCCTCAGCCTCTGCAGAGATTCAGGACAGAAAACATGAAGGCCTGTGAGGTTAGACTATTAATAGCAGACTATATTTGGACAGTGTAATAATGGACTGACAACTGGTCAGTTTGCTCCCAGAACCATTTTGTAAAAGCTTGATTGGAGTATTACTAGAGTAAAATATGCATCATTTGAATATAAATCTGTAAAAAATACATTCCATATATTTGCATTCAACAAGTGTCAAAACTGGCCCCTATGGACTGCACAAAATGACTAAGCATTCTAACTGAAATTCATACTAAATATATTTGTTTTTATTATATATATGTGCACTTTCTTTTACTTTTTCCACAGTAATAATGGCAATATCTTAGAGGCAGTAAATACATCTTTTTAGCTGATTTGTCATTTAGCCAATCACATTAGTAGACACATGACCATTTATGGTGCAGTTTATTCTTCTAAAAACGAGCATCCAATAGCAACGAGTGACGGGCGGGACTTTAAAAATGTACATGCACAGTTGCATTTCATGTACTTTGGGAACGGGTTTGTAGAAAGAATTATATTCAGTTTCCTTCCGTCGAGTTTAGTTTATTGTTCTACAAAGAGTAGTGAGCAAAGGGACTTATTTATAAACGCAAGAAAAGACTGAATATTTTTTTGCTGCCAGAGTTGCTAGTCTGAGGAAAGGGGAAATATTCTAGTTTGTGTTCCAGCGAATGCAGCTTTCCAAGCAAGTTCAAGACAGTTGCTCTACTAACCAATCAGAATGCTAGAAGTCCGTCCTGTTTGACGTCCACCGTCTCAGTTGCTCCAATCAGAAGCTCAGCTTACTTTGGGCCCGAAACCCTGGTCCAATCAGAAGCTCAGCTCGTTCAACGTTGGATCCGGATCAGAAAAGGAGCTGCTGTCACTTCCACAGGTAGGACCGAGCAGAGTTAGCCATAACGGTTGGTGTCACGAAGTATTGTTTCAGCTGTGGAGGGTTGCTCCATGTGCGAGTTTGAAGGTGTCCTGTGGGCTATATAGGCCTCAGTGAAGCATTTAAAGCTACGTTTGAGCGGCTCCTAACAGTTGGAAGCTAAGAGCTAGCTGGCTAACGGTCAGTGGATGAATGAGTTGCGGGCGTTTCCCCTGACCTGCTGCGGGTTCGGACTCTCCTCTGACGGCGCAAATGTTGCCTTGGTAGCTGCACAAATCTGAAATCAGCTGGAGTTTAATTGGGGATTCCTTGTTGGCAGAAAACAACTGAAAACAATCGGCTAACAGCGCTATTAGCTTCTTGCCTCCATGCTGGAAACTTCCTGCTGCTTTAAGCACTCACGCATACTCAATTTACTAGGGTCTACAATCAAATAATGGAGTTTTGAAAAAAAAACCAAGTATTTTTGAAATGACTTGAAGAGATCAGAAACTAATGATTTGCACTTTGCGAAATTAGGGGGTGGTTTGAGACTTTTGCACAGCTTTGAGACATAAGATATCTTGCATAAGATTGCACAACCATTTCCAGTCAAGTTTTCTTTTAAGTCATTTTGTGTCTGTCAAGAAATTTGGAGAAGTTTACAGCAGTTCAGAGCTCCACAGTGTTCCCCTAATTCACTTAGTTTGCACACTAGAAAAATTTGGAGTAGTGTGAAAATATAGAAATTAAGAAATTAAACACACGATGTTTCATGTATTTTTATTAATGACTAGCCATTCGATGATGCATTTCATTTGAGTGTTTTTTTTTTTGTCTCAACTTTTTCCTACTTAACAATGTTTTTATTATTGCTTCTAAAACTTATACTGACAATATCAATCCACACAAAGTTTCAGGTAAAATTTTCATTCAGATTTATGAACTTTTTCTATTAGTGACTGAATCGTCCAACAACAGAAACCTCCTCTTTATCAGCAATCCCTTAGGAACTTGTGTAGGAAAGATGCTGAGTTTTCACAAAGGTGATGCAACCTAATATGTTCAGACAACCTGACTGCAAGGACTTGTTGCTGGCAACAGATTGGACAAACTTTTTCTGCTTTGCTCCTGGTTTTCCAACAAAGATGTGTAATAGGGCCATGGTGATGGTGCATGGTAAAACATGCGACCCATATGCAGAGGCCTCAGTCCTCGATGTCGTCACAGGTTCGAGTCCTGGCGCGTTGACCTCTGCCGCCTGCCTTCCACATTTTTCTCAAACTGCTTTCCTGTCTAACCATTATCAAATAAAGGCCACTAGAGCTGGAAATAAAGAAAGATCTAATACAGGCCTCAGTATTACAGATCATCCATCCCAGATGCCTCAACTCCCAGCAAAGTGAACACATCTCAGACAAACCTCTGGCAGGTTTCCTAAAGTCATTCCTTGTCCACGTGGTCTTATCAACTGTTAATGATTCTTTTAGCTGCTGTTCTGTCTGAGGAAACGGATTTTATGGATCTTTATTTTGGGCTTACTGTCTGAATGTTCTGCACTGTACAGGGTTGGATATGGTATATTAATTGCCCTGAGTTGCCCTTTTTCTTACTTATGACTGTATCATAGCTTGAAATTCAATTCATTTCAAAAATACTTTATCCTAAAGCGAAATTAAATATTGTAACTCTTATCATCCAAGCATCATCAAAGAGTTGTTGTGCATGGTGATGCTGTGGGCAGGAAGATCTCTGGTAAGCAGTAAGTCGTGCAACGAATCTGAAGAAGTCATGCCTCCTCCCCCTTTTTTTCAGTTATACAGTAATTACTGGTTTAGCTGTCCTTACTTTTTACTCTCTCAACAGTTTTTCTTGAACGTGGTCTTGGATTTAAACAGACTTGTTAATGTGATGTTCTGCTGTGCGGCAGCGTCGTGTCCGGTTGTTGAAGTCGTCCATCCAGCACCATGGGAAAGAAGAGCCGGGTGAAGACTCAGAAGTCAGGCTCTGGGGCCAACACTGTGGTCTCCCCGAAGGAGATGATGAACCTCATCTCCGAACTGCTGCAGAGTATGTTCACCCTTTGACCTTTCACTCCATTGCTCCTTAAACTGTTTAATCATAACCCTCAGAAACTTGTTTTCTCAGAATGCAGTAGTGCAGCACCCTCTGGTGGTAAAGAGTGGGAGGAGTACATCCAGATCAGAGGTTTGGTGGAGAAGATCAGAAAGAAACAGAAGGGTCAGACTGGACACAACATCTCCTGAACACATTTCTTTCCAAGTGATAAAATGTGACCGGTTTTCTGTTTTTGTGGGTTCAGGTTTGTCAACGGTGTTTGATGGCAGCAGGGAGGACTACTTCCCTGATCTGATGTGCTGGGCTCAGGAGAACGGGGCGTCCTGTGACGGCTTCACAGTGACCGATTTTGGTACTGAAGGGTACGGCCTGCGAGCCACCAGAGACATCAAGGTGGGAATTAAAAGACAATTTGTCAGCTAAACGTTTAATCGGTCAAATAAAGGCAGAAGTTCTCCCTTTTACTCATTCCAGTGTGTTTGTGTGTGTCTACAGGCAGAAGAGCTGTTCCTCTGGATTCCCAGGAAGATGCTGATGACTGTGGAATCAGCCCAAAACTCTCTGCTTGGTAAGAGTTAGAAGCACACTGGAGTAAACCTGCCACTATATTCAATTCATCAATTAATCGCATGATTAATGAGCGTGATAATTTACATTCTGATGAATAAGATCTTCTTTACACACATCAGGACTCCATTTATGAAATGCAGTTACGTTTTTATTTAGGGGGTCAAGGTGCTGACTACAAAATGCAGTAAAACATATTTGAGGAAGTTATTTTCAATGCACGGTGCACAGCTGGGATAAAACATTACTTAAACCCTGAGGCAATCTGCTTTTTTGTTTCCTTTTTTTGAAAATAGGAAATATTCTGCATTTATCTGTTTCAATATAAACACTGCAAACATTCAAAAACGTCCATTGTAGCTGAGCTCAACAATTGTTTGTTAATGTTTTAAAAAAATCAAATACCTGATCCTTTTAGCATTTGCTAAATATTTACCCCAGGCTGCTGATCTTATTGTTGACCTTACTGTGTGTCTCAGGTCCTCTGTACGGTCAGGACCGGATCATGCAGGCCATGGGCAACGTGACGCTGGCCCTGCACCTGCTGTGCGAGCGCGCCAGCCCCTCTTCGTTCTGGCTGCCGTACATCCGCAGTCTGCCCCAGGAGTACGACACGCCGCTGTACTACCAGCAGGATGATGTCCAGCTGCTGCTGGGAACGCAGGCGGTGCAGGATGTCCTGAGCCAGTACAAGAACACTGCACGGCAGTACGCCTACTTCTACAAACTAGTGCAGGTACGCAGACAGCATCGCTTCATCTACACACAGCTTTTGTAGTTTTGAACTGATTGCTTTAAATTGCTTTAAAGGAAAACCATGAGTCATTTGGTAGACATTCAGTAAACAACTGCTGAATTAAACAAAGTGATTCTGAATGACTTGGAAATTTAGTTGGACGAACAAAACAAAGTCATTATTTTTTTCATATAGTTTGTGTTCAAACAAAACTGGTCAATAATGTTGGACATGAAGAAAGCAATGGTCTGATGTGAAGAGTGAGACCAAGGATTTGGTCTCAAATCCCTTTGGTCTGAGGATGACATTTATTTTTGTATACAACTCAACAACCAGCAGGGGGAACCATAGGGCCTATATAGAGCCACACACTTCATATCGGGGACGACTCTACGTTTGACTGATCTGTCGACAGGGTTGAAGATAAATTATGTTGGGATATTTTTAATTCGCAATCGTCCTCTTTAACATCCTGAAACTAAGCTCATTTTATTCTTTCATGCAGCCTTAAGACACATATGCAGTGAATTTCTGATGAAATATCAGTTCACAGGCCCTGATAACAGATAGTGGAATATTAATAGGAAATTATGCTGTTGTTTTTTTTTTTATTAATCTAAATCGGCTTTGATCAGAACTCTCCACAGCTTCTCTCTTTGAAGTCGTCCGCTTCGTCTTGTCGCAACAAAAGAGTTTCTGGCTTTTTCTGTCTGCTGAAAGCTAAAACTTAAATGGCAACTATAAGATCTGTTTTTGAATACATTGTCCCTGATTTCAGGTAGAGTGTTTGCTTCCTGGTCTTTGTCTTCAGAATGTTTTTTTGTGTTGTTTTTTGTTTTTTCCAGGAAAGTTTGCTCCTTCTATAATTTCTCTTTCCACCAGAGGGCAGTATTATGTTCTGATCTAGTCTTGACTTTTACCTATTAGGAATCCACAATGATTTGTGTTCAACCCACCACCTTTATGAAACCATCTTTTCTAATCTCAACTCTATGATGACAAAGTAATGAGAGTTGTACTCAGTTCAATACAATTATTTCCAAAGAAGAAAAAATATTGACTTACAGAGTTATTCAGCTCTTTTCATCTGCACTTAGTTGCTGCATGTTTGGCTGCTCATACATGCCAAAGTCTTTTTGAGGAGACTTGAGGAGCAGTGCATTTGAACAGACTTTTGTCCCATGTTCTTTGCCAGACTTCCTGAACTCAGTCAAAATGGATGGGGATTATTGACGGATAGCCATTTTCACTTTAGAGAAATTCATTATGGTTTAACTTGAGGCGCCTCCTCAGGCTTGGAAAAAACACTCCCAGAGCATAATGTTGCTACCACCATGCTTCTCTGTCAGGGATGTATAATTAGTAGAGGATGAGTGTCGTGTGTTTTTCTCCATGTATTTGGAATTGAAGCTAAACATTTTACCAAGTTTCTGCTCTCGCTCAAGATGTATGAATTTGGTTCCACTTTGCTCTCATTTGCTTTTTTTTTTAAGGGAAACAATATATATACAATATTATCACAAAAGAAGAAGACTAGGTTGAATTAGTGTTTATTGCAATATGAGTATCTGGGCACTTTGACTGTTAAGCCCATGGGAAAAAACTGTTTGTGTTGCTGCTTGGTTTTGAAAATAGTATTCTGTGGTAAGGACCTGAAGACAAAGGTCAGAACTGTTTGTGTCCAGAATGTGCGGGGTCTGCAGAGATTTTTGGCTGGCCATTTCCTAATCCTAGACTTGT
The DNA here is from genome assembly GCF_904066995.2 of Poecilia reticulata. Lineage (NCBI taxonomy): Eukaryota > Metazoa > Chordata > Actinopteri > Cyprinodontiformes > Poeciliidae > Poecilia > Poecilia reticulata. The sequence continues at coordinate 20,772,010 of NC_088851.1, forward strand.
ACAGAGATGGTCCTGTCCTGTTTTATGGCTGAGCCAAACCACACAGTGCTGGACCAACGCAGGACAGACTGAATGATGGTCTTGTAGAAAATTTCCAGTTGCTCACTTTTGACTTTGAGTATTTAGATGTGCAAAGCCACGTGTTTCTGCAGTTAGTGGGATATTGGAAATGGCGGTTGTGTCTGTGCGCATTAACATGCATCAGTCTGTTCAGCCAGTCATTCACAGATCCAAAACAGTGGGCAGATACAGAGCCAGGAGAAGGTGGGGTGGGGGAGCAAAAGAACGAGGTACATTCAGGTCAGTTCAATTCAAAGCCAAAGTGACAAGCTAATTTTCCAGCCCGGTCATCTGAGGAGGAGGAGGAAGAAGGGGGTGAGAAAGGAGGAGCTGGGGACAAAACAGGGAGGGCAGAAACTGGAGCCTGTGTGTAAGAGTGTGTGTGATGCTCCATGTTCATGTCAACAGTAAAGTGTAGAAATATGCATATTTGCGTGTGTGTCTTTGTGCTGCTGGTGGTATCAAAGAGCATCAAAGCAATTAAAGGAGACTTTGACTAATTCAAACAAGTAACAAGAGATTCTCATTTATCTGACAAAAGTGTTCACTAAATGTGTCAGAGAATACATATTTAGAGAATCTCCAGTTTGACTTTAATTCAAATCCAAAATTTATCCTACATTTACTGTCAATGATCCTTAAAGAAAAATTGAAAGCGACTTGCATATGTCTCCCCAGCCAGTGCAGAATATCACTAAACCGTTCTGGATTTCTAGAGGATTTTAAGGGAGCAACACTGAGATAGGCAGCCGTCATTCTCAAATCCCCTAGTTTATATCTGGAGTTCCAAAAGGTTCCACTTTTGGCCCTATTTTATTTTCTTTACATGTGTTTCCTTTAGGTTCCACCTCATGGAGATATATATAATTTTCACTTCTCTGCTACTGGGCCATCTGGCATGCAGTCCTGGCCTCTTTGCAGAGGAGAATTCTGGAAAATAACCCTCTCATGATTCGATATCCTGGATGCCAGGAAGACTTGGATGTTGGGAGAACATGAACGTTGCAGCGTTAAGAAAACACCTTACTGGATGCGTTTCACTTTCATCCTGATCTTTATGAAAACCAGAACCATTAAGTAGCAGAATCTACATTTTCATTTCCTGCATCAAACTGGGACAGTGTAAGTGCGACTATTGGTCGGTGGCGCCTGTGGCTTTAAACGGGGAAACCAGTGACATTGGTGGACACACACTCTTCCAGAAACACACACACACATATATTCATGCCCAAATTGATGAGGCAGATTTATGACGGCTGCTGGCCACAACAAATTAAGTTGACAGTGATGTATGTGGGGGGTCGAGTGTCACGCTGCACCAACAGACCACACACACACTTTCACACACACACCAGTGGTGGCCCCCTACTCCCAGTTCTTCTTGTTAGGCTTCCCTGTCAGGCAGCCCCCCTCCAGCATGGCTGCATAATGAAATTCCTTGGACTGATTTGTGTTTTTTTTTTTCTCCTTTTCTGCATCCCCAGACTCATCCCGCCGCCAGCAAACTGCCCCTGAAGGACAGCTTCACATTTGATGACTACAGGTCAGTGTGTGTGTGTTGTTAATGTAAACTGGAGCAAAACCACTTTTTTAGATCCCTCACTGATCACTTCCTACTGTAAATGGGCAGCATTTAATTCTTCCACGTCTGTGTTGTGTACCACAGGTGGGCAGTGTCGTCGGTGATGACACGCCAGAACCAGATCCCCACTGAGGACGGAAGCCGGGTCACCCTGGCACTTATCCCCCTGTGGGACATGTGTAACCACACGAATGGACTGGTATTTAAAACACACTTAGATTATTTTAGTTATATTTTTTTTTTTTTACAAATCCTTTTAATAGCACCCCCCAAAAAACAAAAAACAAAATCCTACAATTTTCTTTTTCTTTTTTGTTTGGTCTAGTTCTTGGTCTTAATCTTATTACACTTCAAATATGACAAAACTAACTTACATGTAACTTTTCAGCAAGTTATAGCAGCTTGATGTAAGTCAATAATTCCTTTAATTTTGATGAAAAAGTACTGGTTCAACTGGCAGCTTATTTCACAAGACATTTTTCCCATATTATACAGAATTTTTTCAGAATGAGAGATTTTGTAAAAGCAGTTCAGTGTTCGGTTTTCACTTTATTTTTTCATCCTGACAAAGTAATTCTAGCAAACATTTTAGTCTGTCTATTGCCACAAGTAAATATTTTTCCCGGTTGTTTATAGGATTGAATGGATGGAGAAACAAACGGATGCATGCATGCATGGTGGATGAATAGATTTACAACAGGACGAAGACATGGATCAGTGAATAGATCAATGTATTTGTAGATAGATCGATTTAGCCAATTCACAAAGCAAATCTAATCAGGTTATATTTAGAAATGAGGATTGAATCCAGCTCTTGCACTTCTTTGCTCGTGTAAAGTCTTGAATCACCATTAAAACTAAAATACATTTGAATTTTATACTTAAGGAAACAACTGAACTGAATAGAAGGCTTGGGCTTAGATACTTCTTATTCACATCAACACATCCTAATTTTAGCTCCATGGATTAAATCCAGCCGGAGATGCAGGTTGCAATTACTTGTTCAGAGATACATTAGAGTCATGGGTATTTAGTAGATTCTGAATGGACTGGATGGATAAGTGGAAGTTGTTGTTCTCTTCTAGATCACTACAGGCTACAACCTGGAGGATGATCGCTGTGAATGTGTGGCTCTGCAAGACTACAAGGAGAACGAACAGGTGAGGAGACTCATGCCAGCCTCGGGGTTTCTGTCCTGGTAGTTAATTTAGATTCTGGAACAATGCGCCATAATGACGAAGCTAAAGATTGAAGAGAAAATTAAAATTTTCCCATAAATTTCCCAGAATTTTTTCTGTTTAATTATCAATGCAATTCAAGGATCCTTTAGGTTGGGATGAAAGTGGCTGAAGCTGAATCTTCTCTTCTTGTAGATTTATATCTTCTACGGCACACGGTCCAATGCGGAGTTCGTCATCCACAACGGCTTCTTCTTCCAAGACAATGCCCACGACAGAGTGAAGATCAAACTGGGCGTCAGCAAGAGTGAACGTCTGTACGCCATGAAGGCCGAAGTCCTGGCCCGAGCCGGCATCCCGGCGTAAGTTCTTCTCTTCTAGACCTGGAAAACCTGTAATATGGGACACGGAGGGCTTCAGGCTCCCCGCTAGCTTCTTGTCAAACGGTTGATATTTCATCCAATTAGACCCCACTTTGCCATAACTGAAGCACATAACTTAAATGTTGCAGCAGATCCACTTTATTTCTCTCCTCCCACCCCAACGAGTGAAAAATTTGTCATCTGCCCCGATACTTTCATCACTGAGAAGCTTAATCATTTTATCATTAGCTCCATAATTTTATGCAGCATTCTCTACTCTGCATTTTTAATCAGAAGCCTTTAATCTCTTATTGATGACGCTCTGAATCTGAACAGTAGAAATTAAGTGAAACAATTCCCCTTGTTGCACCAGCACTTTATTAAGCTGGTAGATTTGCTCGCAGATCATTTTTAAATTCAGCGTTGAGTAGCTGCTATTATCAGACTCCTCTTTCAACAAATCCTCCCTTGTAGAATATTGTGGGAAGAAAAATAAGGTGCTCTGTTGAGCTGCAGGATGGAGCTGAGGGATCATTTCAAAGAAATAGTGGGAATTGGCCTGGATCTGTTTGGTCTGTGTATAATCATTTAACCTGCTGTTCATTATGGTTTCATCTTTGTTACAGATTTACACACATTGTTGGGAAACTTTAAACTGTACTTGAATAAAAACACATTTTTGCATTAGCTCTTAGAGCCTGGTCCCTCCCCACTCCCTGGAACCCAGAGAGCTGTGTTTCCATCTGGGCCGGCCAGACAGGGTTTGAAGTCGGCCGCTGATTGGTTCATTTGCTGCTGGGCGGGACAGAGATCTTCCAGATCTCTGTCTGAGGAGCGTTAGTTTCTCAATGTCTGTTGTTTTGACTGACTGACAAATCCCATCATAATCTTTTTTTTTTTTCACAGTCTTTAAATGATAATAATGACATATTCAATTGCATGTAATTGCAATGCAATAAGGCCTTAATGGAGAGCCCAGAGACCATAGGGGGAAATTTGTATCTGTGATTTGGTCACTACCCAGCGCTTAAACTTATTTAAACTGTACATCAACTGGTAAATTAAAAGCATCCAATTTCAGCTCAGCTTTCTATTCATCAAGTCAGACCAGTACAGAGCTTGCATCACTACACCAACCCACTTCTTCATCTCCTGCTCCATTTTTCATTCATTCGTGAACAAAACTCCGAGATACTTGAACTCCTTGTTCTCGACCCAGAGGTGGAACTCGACCCTTTTCTTACTCAAATCAAGACCATTGTCTCGGACTTGGAGATGGAAACAACCCTGCATTTTAAAATTATTTCACCCACTGTTGCCTTTCTGTGTTCTCAGAGCAATCTGTCCGCTAGACTCTCAGAGCAGTCGCTATATCACCAACAACCATGCTGGCCACTTCTTCCCCTCTCAAGGCTCACATTGAACTTCATTCACTTATCTTTACCCTGTCTAGATGTTTTAAAGCTGTGAGCTGCCATGTGAGAGGCGGAAGGCAGGGTCCTATTAAACTTGTATGCCTAACAAAGTGGTCACTCAGTAATGTTTTTAGACATACCAAAGTAACCAACATGTTTCAAGCATTAGAGGATGCAATAAGTTTGATCCACCTTAATCCTTCAGGATTATTGCTGACAGACCTTCTGAGCTGCAGGCAAGTGAAGGAGAGGACAAGTCCGGACGTTGTGTTCATAATCACCTGTGTAAAGTGAAATCTTTCTCCTTTAGGGCCTTGGTGCCATTTTGTGCTCATCCCAGGCTTATGTTTTTGACTGATGTCGTTTTATTTTCAGCTCCTGTGTTTTTGCTCTACACTGTAACGAGCCCCCCATATCAGCTCAGCTCCTGGCCTTCCTGAGAGTCTTCTGTATGACAGAAGGTAAGAAAAACAGACACGCGCACAAACACCTTGTGAAATAACAGCTGCAGGCCATCACCCATCTAACCAACAGCCGCAAATCTGCTCGCAACCAATAAAACGTGCCTCATATCCCGCTGCTTCCCCGAGAGCGTCTCCGAGCGACCGTTTCCTCTTCGAGAGACGGAGACGGGGCTGAAGAACAGTCGCAGGGGACGAGCAGCGCCAGTCCGTTCCCGGGTTGGTTAATTGATCAAGGCAGGCCACCAGATGTGTGGCAGGAGCAATCCACTGTGGGGTTTGCAATATTCATCGGCATGTATGCAGAAAGGCAGCGATGTCATAAATCCCCTGTCGCACAAGGCCGCAGCCGCCTCCTTCGTCGCAGGACTCATACTCCAGACCCTGGATGATATATTATTCACACATTTCTGCTTCATGTTAATTAAAAAAAAAAAAAAAAAACTCTTATGCGTTTGGAGCTGTCTGTGAGAGAGTATCATCCTCTGCATGGATATAAGCGTGCCAACACATCTTAACAGATGTGACGTGACGAAGAAGTGTGTTTGCACAACTGGGACACTGCTGTTTTCCTCTTTCATCTTCCACCAGCAGTTACCCAGCATTCAGGTCCAGAGGAATGAGCCCAGTGTGACATATTTAAACTGAGAATATTCTCTGGGATTAGGAAGGAGTCGGTTTGCAAGTTAGTTTAATTGTAGCTGCAGTTTACCTGATGCTGCTGCCCTCTGAGTTAAACTGGGTTGGGTTGTTTTCTTGAATTAACAGGAAGTTGTGTCTTTTCTCTGATTTCCAGAGGAACTAAAGGACTACCTGCTTGGAGACGGAGCTATTAACAAGATCTTCACCCTGGGAAACAGTGAGTTCCCCGTTAGCTGGGAGAATGAGATCAAACTGTGGACTTTCCTGGAGAACCGAGCTGCTCTCCTGTTGAAAACCTACAAGACCACATCAGAGGTTAGTCAGCATGAACTATTCATCAGTATTAAGATTTTAGATCCATAAATAATGACGCATAAAGATTGAGTGATGTCTAAAGCTAAGTTCTGAGACGGTTTTAAAGGATGAAAGAGAGCAGATATGGTTTATCAGCACAGAAGCTGAGACAATAGCTTTGTGTAAGAAAGAGATGGGATTAAACACTGAAACACAGGGCCAAGTGTATTTCTTTGGAAGAACAATGTTAAGTTGTTAGCAGCAGGAGCTCCTACCTGCTCTGGGAAGGTGTCACATCTAAACAGGCCAGACCAGATGAATGACATAAACTTTAAAGTTGAAATAACAGCAAATAATGCAAAACTGGGGAGAAGGAGAAGAATGCAGCAGAGAAAGGAGAAGCGCTCAGTCTGTCCACCAGAAACCTAAACTGACGGCAGCATAACTAGACAGCTCACCATGGAGATGGTGTCTGCAGTCATAGTTTTCCAAATAGTGTTTTGCAGAGAGGCCAAAAATTATATATATATATATATATATATATATATATATATATATATATATATAACCTTAATTAGAGGGTACCCGCAACTCTCGCATACAACAAAGTCAAATGTCTCACAAGTAAAGCTAATTACATCTTTGCATATTGTGTTTTTTTTTCTTCTTTGTGTGACCTGAGAGCCGAGTTGAAAATTGACTCGGAACATTCTGTCACCACCTGCTGCGTTTGGCCTTAAGCTCGCCCGCCTGCAGCTCTTTAAAACTTTGCAGTAGAGTGTACTGCCTGCAGGTTCTAAACAAGTCTTAAAGAAGTTAAAACTTCACTTCATTTATACGGAAACAAACCAGAACTAAATTCTACTTCAGCCTTAAAAAGGAACTCCAAGTTTTGGAACAAATGGGGAGTTTGTCCAGTCAGGTTTACCTGTTGATTTACCCATGCAGTTCAGAAACATCACCTGGAGAAGACACTGATGATCATTCAGATCAGCTTTCATGAGTTGAATATGTGAAATTGAATTGATAATTGAGTTAATCCTGTTCCTGTCCGGTCTTCCAGGACGACCGGTCTTTTTTGGAGAAACCAGATCTCTCTCTCCACTCCCGTTTGGCCGTCCAGCTCCGCCTGGCCGAGAAGGAGATCCTGGAGAAAGTGTCAGCTAGTGGTCGGGACAAACGACTTCACTTCCAGAAGAAACTGGAGGAAGGCGCTCCGTTGCCACACTTTGAGGAGAGCGACATCGCTCTGTTGGAAAACAATGACACGGATGCAAAGCTTCCCATTATCCTGCGCAAGATGGAGGAGGTGGAGGAAGGAGATGGGCTCCAGGTGGAGGAGCCCCTGCTGAATGGGGAGAAAGTGAGCTTTGGAACGGAGAAAATTCAGCAGGTCAGCAGAGATGTTGCTTCAGAGCGGATGGGTCAGACACAAGCACCTGAACTGAGTGCCAATCGAACTGAAGACATCCCCAAAGAGAACAGTGAATAACTCGGCCCCCTCACTGCCACAGCTCATTCAATTTATTTATTTTGAGTCTCTAAATGGATCAGAAATGTAGAAGCTGTCAAAAAAAAAAAAGAACCATATGTTCATCCAGCGTGATTTCCTGCTGAACTTTCTCAGCCTCGTTTCAGGAGAGGTTCGGATTAAAATCCACTTTGGGTTCAGTTTGAAGCATTAAGAAAGTCATGAGAAGACTGTCAGAGGTGAAAAAAAACAAGGTGGCTTGTAATCTTATGTGGATGTTATTTTTGCAGAACAAGAACCTCTCCTGTTTAGTGATTTAGCTGCTTTATCACAGCGATTTGACTCTGTGTGTATGTGATTTTTGTTTTCAGTTGACAATCATTGCCTGGTTGTTTATGAGCGACCACCATCATTGCCCTTCCTAGTTTTGGTTTAACTAACTCATTTGTTGAGTTGTTTCGGACTGAAACGGAAGACATACTTCATGGGACATCTGTTTGAATGTATCAAGTGTAAAGTCGCAGTGGTAATCCAGTAGGAATAATCACTGCATTTTCCTTTCCATAAAGCCATAAACAGCACTGAGGATTCAGTGAGAAACAGAAAGGTGTTCTGTTGTTTTCCCTGTTGGAAGATTGCTTTTTCTCATTTCAGCATGATGGTTAAAAAACACAAAGAAACGCTGTTCTGTTTATCTTATGCTTTGTGTTCATTGTTAAAGTGAGCGAGATAATCCTCTGTGTGAAGACTTTATAGACCACAATAATAATCTGAAGGAAAAGGTAAAGAGACTGAGATGGTTTACCTTGTCCTTAAAATTGTGTGGATTTATACACAGCTGGGTCTGTTCGGCACATTACAATATTAAAGAGCATAAATGCCAAAGATAGGGTATACTTGTGGAAAATAGTTTTTTAAATAAAAAAATAATAATGTAACCTCAAATGTACAAAAAAAGGCAAATTACATGCTGTAATTTTTTTCCACAAAGATGAAGCCAAAGTGGAAAAAATATGAGTGCCTCAACTGTAATCCTGGTAAGTAAAAAATATGCACGTAAGTAAAATAGATGCTAACAATGATGAGAGAAAATCAATTTGTCCACTTGAATTCTCTACGAATTGTTTTACTTTTTGGCAATATCAACATTTTCATGGTCAAAATCACTGAATTAACACATTACCTGTTGAAATACTCGAAAGACCGGGTCGAACCAGGGCAGTGCTTTTCCTCACCTCTAGGGGCGCAGCATCACACGAATGAAGCAGGCAATTGGCGCATGCCCATTGCTGTTTCTTTATATCTCCAATGTACTTGTTTAATTACACATTTTCTATGAATGTTAGAGTTCCACGCTTCCGCGGTCTGCTTTATATATTTAATGTATGCGTGTGGCATATTTAGTCTTTCTGATCGGCTATAATCGCGGTCACCATGACGCGCATGGTGAGGCAGAAAGTACCATGCCTCACTGACAGGGGGCAGTGCTGAGCCCCATAGACAAAACGAGCAACAGGTGTTCTACGCATTGAAAAGATTGAAAACAGTCGAGGGGGACAATACAGACGGAACAGAACCTTTCAAGGCCATTCTGCCAGATTTTTTGTTAAATGAAAGAAAACTAGAAACAAGGACGGTTTTTTGTCTTTTTTTATACAGAATGACGAGAGATATTCGCGGAGAAGATGCATGGACGTATAAAATAAAGGTAAGATACACGACTTTCAATTTTAATCTGGAAAGAGGTCACCCAAAGAAAACATTCATATAATTTAAGAAAAGTGTGACCTTGTTAAATATACTTTTGTATTTGGTATTATTATTGTTAAGTTTTATGTGAGGGTTTTCATGACAATGCTGGTAGAACCCAGAGCACTTAAACAATAAATCAACAGTCTGTTTTCATGCAATTATAAAACTTATTTAGACGACTATGGTACGTGTCGCGTAATTTCCGCGGATGATGCTTTTGATTATTTTATCAAATCCCAAAAGAGCAAGATCCAGTCTATAAATCCAAAGATTAAACAGTCACCATCAAGGGCGTAGGAACAAGTTTATCATTGTGGGGGACACATATTGGAAACTTGAAAGATCCGTAAATAGCTTGAGCAAAAATGTCAAACAATGGTGTCATCAGCGTGTTATCTGACCCCTTGTAACGCGTAATCTAACGTGTTACTATTTACAATCCAATAATCAGATTAAAATTACGTATCCAAGTTAAGTATTTGTGATTATTTTTAGAAAACACATATTGTTGCTTTCTTCTTTTTCCTTGGGGAGATACGTTGTAACACCAGCGACACAAACGTAAACGATGGAGGGAAAAGAGATGCACATTTTCTAGCTGATGGATGAATTTTTCATTGAGTGATCAAATTACTCTTTCAAAGTAACTATGCCATCCATGGCAATAAACTAACTACACTATAAACAGTGGTGGAGAAAGTACTCAAAAAATGTACTTAAGTAAAAGTACAAATACACAGACAAAAATGTACTCAAGTAAAAGTAAAACTACCACATTAGCATTTGTACTTAAGTACAAGTAAAAAAGTACTGGCTTTTAAAAATACTTAAGTATTAAAAGTAAAAGTGCTTGCTGAATGGATTACCTAATTGCTAATATCATTAAGTGTACCGATCGTATTTAATTTTAATACATTGGAAAACAACCTGCTGAATACTATTAATCAATCATTAATCATTTTGTCTAGATTAATGTCAAGTTGTCAAAACAAAGACATTTTCAATAATGTCAACTTTGTATTAAAAGTGTCAAGATTTACTGAATGACGCTTTATGACAACAGTCATAAATATTTATGAAGACTTATTCATGTCCATGACAGATGTTTATGACGGTGTCATGTCAGTCTTATTCACCCGCCTTCAGTAAAGTGTTACCGGCTGGGTTTATGTAGCATTTGATTTTTAACAAAATATTTATACCTGTATTTCATAAAAATAATGGTAGACATTCGGCATTTATTTTGAAGTATGTTGATCCTGTTTACAACTATGATTTTCATGTTCAAAAGCAATTTTTTTATGTTCCATCTTATAGTAATAACTTAACAAAACTGTTTATTTGACTTCAAAGACTAGAGTCGAGATTGCTTTACATTTAATTTATACATTGAAAATTTGTATAGTAAAATGCAATAAATTAGTTTTGATGTACAGAAGATAAACATTAGCAAGCTCAAGAATATGTTTAGCTCTTAATATATAATAGTAAATGTTAGTTATAAAGACTAGATGACATGTCAATTTATGGTCTTAAATTGCAAAATAAAGTCTGCAAATTGATTGTAGAATGGTTTCATTTTTACATCACTTTGCATGAGATACTTTCAAACTAAGTGTTTTGTGTTCTACAACTACATTTCCTGTGGACTTAGAATTTAATTTTGTTTCAAAATTATGTTAATAATATATTAAATACATTAACTGTAATATATTTTACACTATAATTAACATATGGTATAGAATACAGACTTCAATGGTATTTGGAAATGTCCAAGGTTTTTTAAAAAGTTTGTGAATGCATCACAAAAAACAGAGTAAAAAGAGAGAATTTCAGTTTTGGGTTAACAAAATATTGGTAAATTTGACATAAAAAAAACTGTTAAAATAAGGAAAATATTTTGATGGAAATTCTGAAAAAAAAAAAATACAGAAAATGTCCTGTTAATTCTCTGCCATGATATTTTCAGTGTTTTTTTACAGAATTTCCATCAGAAGTTTCCCGTAATTTAACAGTATTTTATTTCAAAGTTTTCCATGAAAAAATAGGGAAATATCCTGGTAATTTCTGCCAGTACACTTTCTTGTTTTTTATGGAATTTCAGCAGAATTTTTCCATAATTTAACAGTTTTTTCCCCAATAATTTAACATGAACAAACTGTTAAATTATGGCCCACCACCATTTCAGGTGACATTTCCCATATTCTCAAACTCAAAGCTTGACATGTATGGGGCAACGTGATAGTTCATCTACTGACTGACTACATAAACTAAAAGCTGAATCATAGATATTTTTAATAAGCGTATTTGTGAGCCTGCCTCTTTTTATTAAATTGAAATTAATTTTAGATTTTTGTATGACTTTTTCTCATATTAACTTAGAAAACGAGTTGTTATTATTACAGGTTAGTTTTCTAAACAACAAAAAAGTAACTGCTAGGGAAGCTCAAAAATGAAAAATTGGACTGATATTGATATCCGATAGTAACACTGCTGTTATGCCAGATTAACCAAAACTTTATTTTGTCAATTTTTTTTTATATGATTACTCGATTAATCGTAAGAATAATCGATAGATTACGCGATTACTAAAATATTTGTTTACAATAGCCCTAATTATATAAATAAAATAGGATTTATAGGTGGATCGGGGGGATTAATTCTCTCCTTCGCCCCCTCCTTCTACAGCCAGACCTCCTCCCCCTTCTTGCAATTTGCTGTCCGGCCGCCCCCCCACCCAGCACTCAACGGTACGCTTGACCGGCCCCACCCTCTTTGACCCCTCACATCTACCTCTACATTGAAGGGGGGCTAGTGCACCTCTCATGGTACACTAGCCCCCCCAATGTCTCTCCTTCACCCCCCCTTCTACAGCCAGACCTCCTCCCCCTTCTTGCAATTCGCCGTCCGGCCTCCCCCACCACCCCCCCTCCCCCCCAGCACTCAATGGTATGCTTGACGGGCCCCACCCTCTTCGACTCCTCACATCTACCTCTGCATTGAGGGGGGCTAGTGCACCTCTCATGGTACACTAGCCCCCCAATGTCTCCTTCGCCCCCTCCTTCTGCAGCCAAACCTCCTCCCCCTTCTTGCAATTCTCCGTCCGGCCGCCCCCCAGCACTCAATGGTATGATAGACTGGCCCCACCCTCTACGACCCCTCACATCTACCTGTACATTGAAGGGGGGCTAGTGCACCTCTCATGGTACACTAGCCCCCAATGTCTCTCCTTCGCCCCCTCCTTCTGCAGCCAAACCTCCTCCCCCTTCTTGCAATTCGCCGTCCATCCGCCCCCCAGCACTCAACGGTACGCTAGACCGGCACCACCCTCTTTGACCACTCACATCTACCTCTACATTGGGGGGGCTAGTGTACCTCTCATCGTACACTAGCCCCCCACAATGTCTCTCCTTCGTTCAATCCTTCGCTTCCCCCTCCTCTCTAACGATACGTCAGCCCCCCACCTTCTCTCCTTCTTCTTCGAACCCCTTCTAGCCTCCCAGTGGGCCATCGTTCCCTCGGCCTCCAATTCTGATTCTTCGGGTTAATCTACCCGTCTTTCTCTCACTGTAACAACAGATGACTAATGGTTTCCGGTATTCTCAGGTTGAAAACTTGTAAGCAATCTTTAAGGCCATAATCATCCGCTCTGGTAAGATGCGAAGTTCTTCTGAGGAACAGTTTTGATACTTCTGACAAGGTGTCACTAGGTTGGTGAGATTAGGCATGAGGACTCAGAGGTCTGTCGTGAGTCGGAGACAGGTCCTGACTCAGAGACAGGTCATAACTCTGTGGCAGGTCCCGACTCTGAGGCAGGTCCCGTCTCTGAGGCGGGTCCTGACTTGGGGACGGGTCCCGACTCTGAGGCAGGTCCCGTCTCAGAGGCAGGTCCCGTCTCAGAGGCAGGTCCCGTCTCAGAGGTAGGTCCCGTCTCAGAGGTCGGTCCCGTCTCAGAGGTCGGTCCCGTCTCAGAGGCAGGTCCCGTCTCAGAGGTCTGTCCCGTCTCAGAGGTCTGTCCTGACGCTGAGGCGGATCCTGAGTCGGAGACGGGTCCAGGGACGGGTCCTGACTCGGAGACGGGTCCCATCTCAGAGGCAGGTCCCATCTCAGAGGCAGGTCCTGTCTCAGAGGTCGGTCCCGTCTCAGAGGTCGGTCCCGTCTCAGAGGTCGGTCCTGTCTCAGAGGTCGGTCCCGTCTCAGAGTTCTGTCCTGACTCGGTGACAGGCCACGACTCTGAGGCGGGTCCAGACTCTGAGGCGGGTCCAGACGCTGAGGCGGGTCCAGACTCTGAGGCGGGTCCAGACTCTGGGCGGGTCCAGACTCTGGGGCGGGTCCTGACTGGGCAGGTCCTGACTCTGAGGCAGGTCCTGACGCTGAGGCGGGTCCTGACTCTGAGACGGGTCCCGTCTCAGACGTCTGTCCTGACTCGGTGACGGGATCTGACTCTGAGGCGGGCCCTGACTCTGAGTTCGGCCCTGACTCCTCCAAGTCAGTACCAACCTCTGAGTTGACCAAATTTAGAGGCCCAGCTAAGTGTGGACTAAACACAACATTTGATCCATTCTTGGTGGGCTCTTGCCTCTCTTCTTCATCTGGATTGTCTCCACAACCCGCAGCCTTTTTGATGAGGTCCCATGCCTTTTGGAGAAAGGTGTCTTTGAGATTGATTTTTCTCGGTCGTGCAAGGGTTCTTTTAAAGCATTCCACAACCTTGTGAATCACTATTGGGTTGTTGCTTTTAATCATTTTGAAGAGCAGTTCTCTAACTGCGTCTTCATTGCCCCACAGAAGTTGCAGGATGTCTCGGCAGGCTTTTTTTTCCATTTTGTCATAAAAGACAAAATCTATGTCCTTGACTTCTTTCCATATTTTTGGAGCAAGCTTTCTCTGGACCGGTTCGGTGTGCTTCCTTTTGTAATGCCCATAGCTAGATCTGTAACTGGACTTATAAATCAATCTCCATAGAATATTTTGAACCATAATTCTCCTTTCATCTTCTGTTCCACGTCTGAATCCCATCCTGTTTGCGTCCCTCAAAAATTGTTCAGGGTCCATGGTTGCCTGAGTATAATCTTCACTCAGGCAGTTTTCATCTGCGTACAAGTCTTCAGTTGGAAAAAAAGTCTTTCGGATCTTTCTTTTGGTAGACGTGAACATTTTCTCTTTAGGAACAGGATTCTCCAGATGCTTTTTGAATTTTTCCACGATGACTTGGTGTCCTTCTGGGTGTTCCAGTAGTGCGATTAAATGCAGTCCACTGGCAAAGTGGAATGCATCTCTCGCAAGACTCTGGAAAATCCTTTCACCAAGTTCTTCTGAAATCTCCGAGAGTACGTTCACATTTATATCTCCAGTTTTTCTCAAAAGCAATTTCAAAATTTTGCTATGTTGTTCCTCAAAGACTTGTCGGACAAGATGCAGAGTTGGTCCATCTGCAGCCTTTTCTATCACTTCCCACAGAAGTTCACTGAGAAAGTTTCTCTTTTTGTAATCTGGGCTTCTTTGACCAGGATGAACTTTGCTGGACAATGTCTTTTTCACTTTCGTCCAAAAAGAAACCTTAGGTTTCACATCCATTTCTCTCTCTGGGCTTTCGTCGTTCATCTTTATTGTGCTGAGCTAAAACGTCCAAATGAATCTCGAGTTGACTGACTTGTTAACCGATTTGTGGTAACTGATCAGAGAATTAACTGATCAGTTGGTGATGTCATGGACTCTATGACATCATAAAGTCATCCTCAGAAGGGCCTCATGACACAGACATCATTTGAAGTCATGCTGATGACGTCATTGTAAGCAGCATGGCAACTGTTGCTAAGGGTAAAAATAGCACGCAGTGAGCATGCGCTGTGAAAAAAAAACTTAATCTGTGGGCACTAGATGCATTATTCCCGCAAGTCTGAACTGGCAGTGATTTGTGCAGCTTAACAGGAGGGGCCAGGGAACCATTGGCCCCTCCACTTACCGCCCACCCATTTTTATTTGTTATTTGGGTTCCATCTCCTAACAGGCATAGAGCAAATGTCAGTGGAACCACAACATGACCTGGGCCGGTCTATCAGTCAAACAAACCTCTTGTGATGCCCACTGGTGTGTGAAAAAAAAGTGAAAAAGGAGCATTTAAATGTCTATGGGATAATAATAATAATAATAATAATAATAATAATAATAATAATAATAATAATAATAATTTACTTGTTAACAGGGGTTAAAGACGATGGGTGCAGTAACGGTGTTTCACCGGTATGTGGTGCATGGGAACTCTGAGCTGCCAGTTGCTCTTAATACATTAGAAATGTGCCATTTTAATGAACAATGCCACAGATAAAGCATATTTTTATTATGTTTACTCTCTGTAACATGGTTTAGACTTAGATATGTGATTCTATGCATCATAATTTCAGGGACGGAAACATCTTGTCTCCTGTCCTAACATAACATGAACTTCACTTTTTTTTTGCTACTAGTAGCTTTTATTTTTTAAAGAAATCCAACAGAAAGGGGATGGAAAGAAGGTGGGTGGGAGAGGACAGGCAACCAAGGAGCCAGTAGCAGAGTTGTAGTCAAGGTCACCGACCCAAGACCAAGTCAAGACCAGCACCCCGCGCTACGTGACACAAAAAAATTAACTTTTACTTATCAAAATTGCTTCTCAAATTGATCTGAAAGATCCACTTTCCCATAAAAAACTAGTTATTAAATACGTAGAGCTTAAATAAATGCAATCAGTAAAGATCTGTCCAGAAGAATCGGATCGTTCCTGAATGTACCAGCGTTGTCCCATATGTGCGACACCTCAGTCAAAACCTCCACACAATAATTCAGCGCATGGTGACAACTTTTTTCATGGCAGATGACATGTGTGTCTACGTCAGTACAGCTAGCTTTGCTAGCATCACGTCCACAGATCTACCTTTCTTTAAGCTTTCCTTCCAATGACGCTAAAGTTGGCGAAGTCCCACCATCTGTGAAGCGAAGCGCTGCGATTTTACATGTCGCCATATCTTATGATTTATGCGCGCTATTTATACTGTGATTAGCTCGCTCAGAGGAACCACTGCGCATGTCTGGAGCTTCGCGTGCGAGTAAAAGGTGGAGGCGATGGGTGACAACAGACACGTAAGTTACGATATTGCTCGATTTTAAGGCGCCACCTTAAGTCCCTGAACTTCACATTTTAACAGAAAAAAAGAGCAACGCGACTTGGATGTAACGAGTAACGCGACAGTTTTGTAGAAATGTAGTGAAGTAGAAAGTACAGATACTTACTGTAAAATGTAGTGGAGTAAAAGTAGAAAGTCCCCATTATTAAATCTACTTAAGTAAAGTACAGATACACGAAAACTCTACTTAAGTACAGTAACAAAGTACTTGTACTTCGTTACTTCCCACCACTGACTATAAATCATGTGTGTAGACCTGTCACAATAACGCATTTTGATTTTTGATAAACAATACTATTGTTATTTTTAGACCATTTTTAAGTAATAAATGTTAATGGGAAAATTATAATGCAAGAACACAATCTGAAAGATCAGTAAACTTAAAATTATAATGAACATTTAACACTGCAACTGGAAGGCATTTCAAATATCCAAAATAAATAAACAAAACGACAAATAAAATGAATTTTGAAGTCTTTGTAAATAAAATTTTCCTTCAAAAAAAGGTTTAGCTGAGACCAAAGCACCAACCTGAAAGCTTTTATCATACAGTTTTTTGTAGAAAGAAAGAGAAATAAAAAAGAGAAGTGATAAATCATGTCAATGGAAATTATTGAATTTGTTTTAATTTATCATGAGCACGGAGCTCGGTTCATTGTGCGCGTTGAAGCGGACACGCAGCGGCACGAGCTGACGCCGCCGCATGCGCAGCGTGTCGCAGCGCCTCGTGCATCTCTGGATCTTTGCAACTCGGTGCGGATCACGCGCGCCGCTCTCCCAGGCGGCTCCAATGTAAACCTTAACTATAAACCTTGGGGCTGGTACAGTTTATAATCAGTTAACTCACACATTGTGATTAACATTAGAGTTGCTACCTGTAACTACCCTGGCTCCCTGGCTGGGCTGGCAGTTTTCGCGGGTCTGAATCGCTGCCAACAAAAAACTCCGCTTCATCTCCAAGACGACGAACAAAATGTGTCCAGTTTTTGGCTTTTCCTTGCTCTCTTTTTTCCATCCTTCTCACTTTGCCGCTTAACTCCAATTCAAAAGAGCAGAACAAATTTTATGTGTTTTGAACAATAACCATTTTTGTTGCTAAGAAATGAGTGTGTTTACTGGTAACCAAGAGCCACGAAGTGAACTTCAGATTTTTACTTTTGCAAAATTTGCCAAGGTAAATGTCTTGTACCTAATCAGGTAAGCGTTATTTCGAAAGAGCTTTTGTTTTATAAACTACTTGTTATTAATTTGGTTTTAAGAGATAAGCGGGGGTTTTTCTGGTAACGAACTGGCACGAAGTATAAATCGAGATTTTTACTTTTGAGTTGAATGTGTGTTTGATATATTAGCCACTAATGACAAAAAAAGTAACTTTTCTGCAAAATTCACCAACTGCACAATTCTTGTTAGTGTATAATAAGGTGTATTTCAAAAGAGCGGGAGAAACATTGTATTTTTTTATCAATAAGAATTTTTGTTGCTACGCTGTTAATCTGTTGCTTAGAGATATGCGTTTTCTGGTACCAAGTTCCACAAAGTCCATAAAGTAACATCTGAGAGAGAGCAGAAGAATCCTATGTTTTTGAACAATAACAATTTTTGTGCAATCTGTTGCTAAGAGACTGAGTGTGTTTACTGGTACCAGAGCCACGAAGAGACTTCAGATTTTTACTTTAGCGAAATTTGCCAATGGTAAATGTCTTGTATCTAATCAGGTAAGCATTATTTCGAAAGAGCTTTTGTTTTATAAACTACTTGTTATTAATTTGGTTTTAAGAGATAAGCGGGTTTTTTTCTGGTAACAAACTGCCACGAAGTATAAATCGAGATTTTTACTTTTGAGTTGAATGTGTGTTTGATATATTAGCCTAGTTGGAGATACTCAGACAATGTGTATATATATTTATTCATATTTATATAAATTCCCTTCTCATGCTTCCGCAGGTGGACTCTTTCATCCACTGAGCTCGGGTCCTCTACCAGAGGCCTGGGAGCTTGAGGGTTCTGCGCAGTATCTTGGCTGTGCCTAGAACCTGACATTTCCGGACTGAGATGTCTGATGCTGTTCCTGGGATCTGTTTTAGCCACTGTTCCAGTTTGGGGTGACTGCCCCGAGGGCCCCGATGACCACAGGCACTACCACAGGTCCCTGTGCTCCTCGCCCTGTAGACGCAGGGTGAATCCTGCAACCTGCGGCCTCTTTGCCGGGAGCACCGGATGCCACCTGATGGTGTAGACCCGCCGATTTCTGCCAGGATCGTTTGGTAATGCCAGGTCGCTGACGAATAAAACTTTCATCATTAGGGATTTCTTTTCTCTTATTGATTGGATGTTTTATTAACAGATTACGGACAGTGGTTTGGTGACTCCAGCATTTTAATGAACTTGTCACGGAACTGCGGCATTTAATGCTCCAGAATGTCAGGGTCCGGTGGGTTAGTGACTGTTTTTAAAAGCAGTTTTACTGAAACAGTTGCCTTTGGCCTCGTTTAGTAGCTTTGAGATCAGCCTAATGAACTCTGCAGCTCTACACTTGTGCTGTGTGCGGCGTCTATCGGCACCGAAGTACAACAAAACTTTATAAATGACTTTTCTAATTTTCTGGCTGATATCATGCCAAGGTATGACCGAGTTCTCATGTTGGTGATTTTAATTTCATGTCTGTCGTCCTACTTCACCTATGGCTCAGTTATTCTTAATGTTACCGATTCTTAATTTTGTGCAGTCGACTGGTGCTATCCATGGCATGGTCACAGTCTTGATCTGGTTTTATCTTATGGTCTACCAGTTTGTAATTTAGTGATTGGTGACTCATTATTTTCAGACCATATGCCTGTTTTATTTGAGATAACGCTGTCCTGTCCTGTCCTGTCCTGTGCTAAAGCTAAAGCATGCACTGCAGCTCGGTTCTATCGTTTTCTTAACCCTTCTACTGCTGGTCAGTTTTCTTCTGTTTTTAATCAATTTATTGGTGTATAAAGTGCTTCATAAATAAAGTTGGTATGGTATGGTATGGTACTGTGGTCTTCACCTTCCAGGCCTTTTCCAGTTCCTCTCTGAGGCCCTGGTATTTCTCCAGTTTCTCGTGCTCCTTTTTGTTGTTGTCACTTGGTACTGCTACATCCACCACAATGGCTTTCCTCTGTTGTTTATCCACCACCACAATGTCCGGTTGGTTCGTCATTACCATTTTGTCTGTCTGGATCTGGAAGTCCCACAGGATCTTAGCTCGGTTATTCTCCACCACCTTTGGGGGTGTTCCCCACTTTGATCGTCCAGTCCATATTCTGCAGATGTTCCTGTACACTATGCCTGCCACTTGGTTATGTCATTCCATGTATGCTTTCCCTGCTAGCATCTTGCACCCTGCTGTTATGTGCTGGACTGTCTCAGGGGCCTCCTTGTACAACCTACACCTTGGGTCTTGTCTGGTGTGGTAGATCTGAGCCTCTATTGCTCTGGTGTTTAGGGCCTGTTCCTGTGCGGCCAGGATGAGTGGCTCTGTGCTGTCCTTGAGTCCAGCTTTTTCCAGCCATTGGTAGGATTTCCTGACATCAGCCACTTCAGTTATTTGTCGGTGGTTCATCCCATGTAGGGGCTTGTCCTCCCATGATGGTAACTCCAGCACCTCATCCTCTGTTCCCCATTGTCTGAGACATTTATTGAGCACATTGTCTGTTGAGACCTTGTCCTTGGTGTATTTATGGATCTTGGATGTTTCATCCTGGACAGTGGCTCTCATACTCACTAGTCCTCTGTCTCTTTCCTTGCGGCTAGTCTCGGGGTGCTGGATTTGGGGTGGGACCCTCCATGCATGGTTAGTAGCTTCTGAGTCTTAACATCCGTGGTGTTCATCTCCTCCTTTGGCCAGCTAATTATTTATTTATGTATTTAGTTTTATTTCTAACAGACAGAAAATACAATCAAGAAAGAAAAAAATAAAATAGAATGAAACAGACTACAGAAATAAGAGGTAAAACAAATTATTATGCCCAAGTGACAAGCAAATTTTATATTTTCTGTTTGAAAAGGAGCAGGTAGATGTAATATCTTATAATGTCCTGCCCCTTCCATACTTATCAATTTATAATCAATTAACTGTCAAAACATCAAAACGAGCAACTTGTTTCCATTTACATGACATTTAAAGATGTCCCATTATTTAAAATGTATTTATATCATCAATAGTATTTACAGACTTTAAAACAGTCATCTTATAGAACATTTTGCAATAAGCTCCTTTTATTCAGTTTTTTAAGCTGGTTTATATTTCTACTTTTTTGAACTCATCATTCAATCCATTCTATACATCTACTCCACGCACCGACAAACAAAAACTCTGCATGGTTGTTCTAATACATTGTTTTTTAAAATGTCCATCACCTCTTAAATTATAACTTCCCTCTCTGTCACAAACATTTTCTGTATATTGGGTGGAAGTTGCTGATTTCTGACCTTAAACATAAATTGAACAGTTTTAATATTTCAGTATTCTGGGACCCTGTTGCTCTGCTTGGGTTCCCCAAGGTTCAGTTTTGGGCCCACTCCTCTTTTTACTGTACATACGCCCAATAGGTTTTATTTTAAATCGCCACAGTAAAGGATTCCAAAAAGGTTTGGTTCCCTCAATTTAGAAAACTCAAGAAATCACCTGCCTTATTTACCTTCCTTGTTCCTCGTTTAGTCAGAATGCTGGATTTGGGGTGGAGCCCTCCATGCATGGTTAATAGTTTCAGAGTCTTAACATCCGTGGTGTTTATCTCCTCCTTTGGCCAACTAGCTAGTCCTGCAGGGTCTCTGATTACTGGTAAGGCGTAGCTGTTTATTGCACTGATCTTGTTCTTGCCATTGAGCTGGCTTCTCAGGACTTGCCTTATTCGTTGGAGGTATTTGGCTGTGACTCCTTTCCTTGTGACCTCATCGAGGTTGCCATTTGCTTGTGGTATTCCCAGGTACTTGTAACTGTCCTCAATGTCTGCTATTGTTCCTTCTGGGAGTCAGACCCCTTCTGTGTGGACGACCTTCCCTCCATCCGACCACACTTCTCTAGTCCGAATGACATCCCAATGTCAGTGCTGTACATCCTGTACATCCAATTGATCATCATCAATTGATGATCAACCGCTTTTTTCTGGAGCAGGAAGCAAAACTTCACAGCCGCGCTGTGAAGCTGGAAAAAAGCGGTTGATCATCAATTGACATTTCACCATTTTTAAAGCGGGTGAACCACGAGTAAACTTGAGCTTGACACATAACGTTATTCTTGTAAGCGGTCTTCAACATTTGAACGTTTTTTTCCCGAGCAGGAAGCAAAGCTTCAGCCGCGCGCTGCTCATAGAACTTCTCCTTGAAGAAAAACGACGGCTGGACAAAACAGCTCTTACAAGAAAATTCACTGCGGGTAGATGAAACCTTCCACATCAACGCCGTTTGGCACACTGATTGAGAAGGCGTGGTTGAACAAATACCTAGCGGCAGAATCGTGTACTACAAAAACTGCGCGTTAAAATAAGGTTAAAATAAGACTCATAAATATATATGTATAGAAAACAACAAGGAAAACAACAAGGAATTTCCATTTGCTTTTTCTCTTTCTCTCTGTCTGAGCCTCACGCGGTGCATCTGACCTCTGACCTCAACTCTTCCCATCTGTCCTCCCATGGGCCAGATGATGTCCCTCCTACAAAAACAGCCGATGAAAATGATCAAGAAGATCTGGAGGATCAAGAAGACAGAAAAGACCTCCATCACCTCCAGGGGACAACTGTCAGTCTCCTGTTGGGCATTTGGACTGAAAACTGTGTGACACTGAGCTTTAACAACCTCTGCTGGTCTGCTGTCCAGTATCAGCGTAGAGGAAGAAAAGCTAAACATGCTTCAGAGCTGTGAGAGAAGACGACTCTGAACTGTTGACGCTTGTTTCATCTGTGGACAACATGGACATTTCCTGAGGGACGATCTGGACAACCCAAAGATCCAACACCAGAACCAGTTGGACTGACAAGAAGCCAGAGGAGAGAGACGGGGGAGGATTTGGCTGCAGCAACGCCGAGACCGAGTGGGGGAGAGGGGCGAGAAGGAAGGAACAACATGAATCCACATCAACCACTGTGAAGGACGACCTGTCTGTAATGTCCATCTAGATCACGACTTTAAATCTGAAACAACAGAGCAATAGAGTGAGCAGCAAAACTTAATTCTACCAAGTATCAAGTACTTCAACTTTTGACACCAAAGAGGACAACGATGTTTCTGAAAGGCTCTCCACTCAAGGAACTATTGCTGGTCCACTGTCGAGTGACCGAAGCAGAGAGTGAAGATTTATTCTTTTATGACAGGAGGTAACAAATCCTCCTGAGCAGACAGGCGATCAGTGTTCCTGCTTCTACGCTTTACCTACTTTCCAGATGGAAAATCTGCGCTTTCTTGTTGGGTTTTGAACGGACACTTATCTATACCTTCACTGCACTAACGTAATTTTTTTGTTTTGTTGGGTTTTCTAGAAAACACATGAAATTGGGTAGCTTAATTATGATCATTCTTAGTTGTTTGACTCCTACGGATGTTTAAGAGTTTAGAAATTCATTCTTTTAGACATAAGAGAAGTCAATTTAAAATGAACTTTAATGTGTGTAAAAGACTCATGTGTTGTCTCTGCCTGGCAGAGCTTTCCATCCAGAATTGCTTCATGATTGATTGTCCTACAAGCTCTCTGTATTGTGCATGATTCATAAATAAACCTGATTGAGTGATTTTACCTGAACAGTGCTTGGTAAGTTTTTTTTTTCTACAACAATGGACAAAAAACATTAAAGGCTCTCAAGTAAAAGGCGTGGCAGTTTTAGCTAATGTTGGACCCATGAGGCAATGCTAACATTAGCATATTAGCCTGCAAAGACTTTTATGCATCATCTTTAAAAAAAAAAAATTAAACTGTAACCATATATGCGAGTAGTAAAGGCATACATGGCACATGAAAATATACTGAAAACGAATAACTCGCCTTTAAAGAAGCTTTGTTTCTTCCAATGGAAGCTTCACGCACTTTACTGCGCATCGCTGAGCTGAAGCATTCACTCCAGTGACAAAAATAGTCAAATCCATTTTACTCAAAATAATGTAGTCTTGTACTTTTCTCAGGCCAAACATGTACATTGCTCACATTACTTGAGTTGAATAAACAATTTAGTGAGACTTGAGTAAAGCATACAAACCTAATTTAAGTAAGAATAGGTATTGCCTTTTAGAGTGTTCTACCATTTTATTCCTCAAGTGTTTTCTTATCTTCTATGGCACAAAGTCTCCATCCATCTATTGTTCTTTCTTCACCTTCTCCTGGGCGAAAATGGTCTAATTGAGTGTATTTTCCCATCTCCTGCCCTCTGGCCCTATAAGAAATTTATAAAAGAAACATTATCTTGAATCATTTAATTCAGAGCAATTAAATTTTGAAGTGCATTATTTATAATTCATGGTTGCCAAAGATAAAAGCCCTTTAATCCTTGAATATATTATTATAATGGGCACTATGATGGGAGGCAGAGAGCAAGGCTTGTCCACTATTGTTAGTGCTCACTGTGTCAGTGTGACGAACAGACCTGGGACCAGCAATCCCAACAAATCCTGCTGTATGAATTGTAAACTGCCAATCAGTAGCCTCAGCCAGGCCGGTCCAGCTCGCTGTGGGAGCACACTGCAGGGTGGCAGGTTTTTACAGGTCAAATTATGGACAGAGCTGTGTTCCCATCTTTGTTTCTGTGTTATTTTGCCTCCTAAGTTTCATTTGATTACTGCAAACTAAGATGGTTCCTGTTGGTAGAAAATCAGTGCGACCATGATTTATTTATTTTTTGATAAAGTACGCTTTGGTCATCTGGACATGGTTGGTAATTTCTTTACCTCCTAAATACCTCAAGCTAATAGACCTGTTGCTTCACTTAAAGAGGATTTACACATGTATATAAGTATTTAAAATTATTCATCACTACCCAGATAGATAAGCATTTTAGCTCCCCATGCTTATATAAAAAATGTCCCAGATCTCCCTCTCCTTCGTGGAAAATGACTGACTGTGATGTAATGCTACAGGAATCTCATAATGGAAGCATCTTTTTATTATTCAGGAGGTGAATGGATGGGAGAGCTGGCCTGGCTTAAGGGATGGAGAGTGTGACAAATGAAGACATAAAGACAACTGACAGATAAAGTTTTCATGTCAGAATGATGGTGATGAAGTGGATTGGC
Organism: Poecilia reticulata; assembly: GCF_904066995.2. Taxonomy (NCBI): domain Eukaryota; kingdom Metazoa; phylum Chordata; class Actinopteri; order Cyprinodontiformes; family Poeciliidae; genus Poecilia; species Poecilia reticulata. The sequence goes on from NC_088851.1 coordinate 20,796,634, forward strand.
TTCCTAGTGCCATGAAAGAATGGTGGTCTATTACCTCATTTACAAAAACCTTTGGTGGACTAAAGCGATGTTTTTTTTTTTTTTTTGGTGTGTTTTTTCTTTTTTGGCCTTTGGGACAATCATACCATGTAAACGAGACAATGTCCCCATTTGATCCATCCATACATTAATGGAAGCTGTTAGTTTGCAATCAAAAAGAAACCAGACTGGAACCAGCAGTTTTAGAGCTATCAATATTTTTTTTTATTTTATCTTCAGCTTCACACACTTCAGTTCAGTTTACAGCATATCATGTCAGTCAAAACAAGAAGAGGGAGAATCTCCTCATCTGAACCACCTGGCTTTTAAGGGATTGGCTTCCACCAGGACTAATTAGAGGGGTGGAGACATTCATATTTCTAGAAAGAAAGAACATACATTTGTACTAAACTATTCCTAAAAAATGTCTACACAGTCACAATTAACTCAAACAAAACTAGAAACAAAAACAATCTGGATCCAAACAAAATCAAAAATACATCTCTCCTCCCTCTCAGAATAAGGATTTTCCCAATGAGGCTGATTGGAAACACCAGGTCCTTGTCAGCACTGCTCATGGGCTCACTTCCATGGCAACACATGACCAGGTGACCTCAAAGAGATGAGAAGATGATTAAAACAAGTAAATAAATCAAGTTACTTCCTCAAACACAATACATTTACCCAAATAAATTAGAATATATAAAGTACACAAATAACAGCACCTGTTAGGGAGGGAGGGGGTAAATCCCTCACAGAAGCTCATCCAAGTTCATGTATTTTCGACCTTATTTGTTCAGTCGTAACCTACATCTCATGATCCAAATGGGGGTTGGACTTTCTCTTTGCTAAAATAAGGAAATGTTACATTTAATCACTTCTGTTTCTGCCCTTTTATGCTTATTGATCCATCAATCTATTCTACTACATGCCTGCCCCACATTAGGATGCAAGTCATTTATACCTTCAGGGTGGAAATGACACTTTTCTGTATAATGGAGTTAAAAATAATTATTTTACCTGCTTTTCTCCAAATAAACCTGCTGGAGAATCTTGTTCTATGAGGCTTATTGTTTACATATCCCTTCATTTGGATTTGGTCTACATGGCTTCAACTGTTCAGTGAAGGCTGTCAGAGTTTAGGATTGTTTCTGGGAATATATGCTTATTTAATATTTGCTTTGGTTTGCTTAAAATCCGATTCAGTGAACAAAATGGGTTATTTACTGTTTTTTTTTTTTAGTGCAGTAAAGTTAATGTAAAGTTACTAAATATTGAGCTATGACTGGACAGTACCAACAAACTGAAGACGAGGACATGCAATGACGGAGAGAACATAAGGAAAAGGGAAACTGGACGATGACAGCCATAAATCCTGCATGCATAAGTGTATTCTTCTGATGCGACCTAGAAACAGAAAAATGAAGACTGACCATGATTTTTTTTTTCTTTCTTGCATTTTTCTTTCTTTCTCTCTTTCTCCTCTCATGGAGCAGAAACATCACTCTCTATTCTGCAGGTCAGAGAGGGAACAATTAAGTGTGGAGGGCGCTGGGAGTCGCTGACAGGTGATGAATGGCCAGGCCGGCTGCAAGTGACAATATGCAGACAAGCCGGATCATTTGCAAATGGATGTGGGGAGATGGAGGATGGGTGGGGTGGATTGGGGTGGTGGATGAAGGCGAGGAAAGTCAGGGGCAGGAGGAGGGGGAGAGAGAGCTGGGAGGGGGAGTGGGGGTTAACCCTTCCAGAATCATTTCTCAGCAGCAGGAGGAGGTGGTGGAGGCGCAGCCACCTGCCCAGCAGAGAGGCTCATTTGTTAGAGCTCATGGAGGCCTGAGGACAACTGGCGGCCATGGGGAATACACCGCAGGTAGCATCAGCACATCACTATGTTGACCAACAGCCACAAAATCAGCTCAGCTTGATTGAAAACAGCTTCCCTCTAGTTAGTGAACTGGCATTTAGGACGTCATTAGGGTTTCATTTGATGTCGGCCGAGTTGGATATATATTTATAAAAACAAACTAGCACAAATGTTTGCACTTCTGTAGTTTTGACAGTAGTGGAAATAAATCAATAGCTCAACTGGTATCTTTGCTTCTGCTACCCAGTTTACACATTTAGCCTTCATTTAGCCTTTTTCTTTCAGTGTCACACAATTGAACTAAGATGTAGGCAGAAGCCTTATTTAGTCACCTGACATGTAGATCAATCACTTACTTGATCCCTAATGCCCTCAACAAGATCAGTCTGCAGCAGAGGACATACGAGTTACTCACATAAATGTGTTGTCCTTGATATAGCTATTGGCACTTGTAGTAAAACCTCAGGTAGCTTCAGTTTAAAGGTTTTACGTATTACAGAACATATGAACTTCCGATAATTTACAGATTTTTGTAAAAACAAAAATACAAATCTGACCCGTCTCTCACCTGATTGTGGAGCAATTTTTGATCACTTTTCTTTTACATTTTTGCTTCGGCTTCAACTAATCATAGAATATTTTGAGCTCCACATGAATTCCTCAGTGTACCAATAATTTTTCTCAGCATTGCACACTCTGACTTTAGGGTGAATTACATAGGATGTCTACTCCTGAGTAGACTGGCAGCTGTCTTAAATGTCTCCCACTTGTGAATAATCTCTTTCTATGAAGATCTTTAGAGTTTTCATAGTTTGGAGATGGCCTTATTACATTTTTCCCAGATTGATGATGAAAACTTTATTTTAAGGCTGTGATGACTTTTGGTAGAGGCATACATTTTACACAGTGGGTGATTATTTGAGGTTTCTGTTGGTGTGGAGTGACAAGCATTGTGTACATCTCTAGTTTTTATGTTACTCATATAATATTCTCTGTGATATTAAATCACCACTGCCAGTTTTTTGACAGGTGTTGGATTTCTGGTCAGTAACACATTTTTTATTTCTTTCTATCTTTTGCTCTCATCTCTTCCATTGAGCGAGTAGTGAGGGATTGTCAAGTTCCCTTGTTCATGCATATGGACTGACCATCTGCAACAACACACAGCTAAGAAAAAAACAAAAAAATGATATGTTCAGTTGACTCCCACTCTCCATACATCATTACTACCACATCTGCAAACAGCTTGTACTCTTGGTTTGAACCTTTGGCGATGCATCTATATTCAGCACACAGAGCGGACCAATCATGTAAGGATGTAAAGAGAACAGTCTGAGGAGGATTCAATCAAACTCAAACATTTGCTGACTCTAATGCTGCTTATTTTACACCCCAGAGTTGGGAGGTGCACGCAGTGGCTTTGATCCCTTCCTCTCTGGTGTTTGTCCTGGTTATGGTGTGACGGCCTGTCAGGAGACACAGCCGAGAGGACAGAGTCGACTAAATCAGCTCGGATCAGACCTGATCTCCTCACACACAACCGGCCGGGCATGACGGTGTGCTGACCAGCGAGCGGTGAAGAGGCCCAGAGTTGGTGTCCCACCTAATCTTCATCAGACCTCAGCAGCTCTGACCCAGAATCCCCCTTCTCCCCCACGACCTGCCATCCACCGCTCTCTCTGACCACGGCTCGGTCGCTCAGGTGGACACACACTCTGTGACATGATGGCTTTGGCACCGTGGGCTCCTGTGCCCAGTAGCCTGACTGTCAGCCCAAATATATGAAAAGAGGAAAAGAAGCAAGGGATGGGGAGGAAGATGGATGGATGGGGAGGAGAGGAAAAACCATCCTTAAATAATTCACTGAATAAAAAAATCCTGGTGTCCTAGTGCAGGTTTGGAAGTTTTGGAAAAACTAATTGAGTTAAGTTGAGATCAAATCTCCAACCTGAAGATATCCACCAGGAGAGGGCAGCGGAAGACGGTACCGCAGGTCAACAACATCAGACTTAAAACTGGAATCTGACTTTGAACGTGAGGATCTCAATCAGAGCTGTCAAACACTCAGTCTGGTAATCACCATGAAAACTTACATTTTATGCCCTGCACCACTCTATAAAACCTGCTGTTTTTATTTTCTGCTGGTAGACAGAAGACGACACAATATGGGGGTAGCCTGCCCAAGGCGGCTTGATAAACAAATAAAACTAATGTTGTTGCCTCCTTTGTCTCAGTGAAGGCCATGAGAGCAAAGCATTCAGTTCACATTGGTGGGTCCTCAGGCAGTACATGTGACAAACCGTAAAGCACTGTGAAATATCGTATCCAGACAATGGAGAGCCGAGAAAGCTGCATTCATGTAGATCATGTCTCCATTGTCCAGCAGCTTCAGGAAAGTTAGTTTTACACGCTTTTCCTTACGTCAGGTTTCAAACAGGATCGGCGTCTATAAAGGAAGCCAAGGCCAGCTTTGAGCTTTTTCAACAGATCTTCCACGTCATTGATCCATGTGCTCAAATATTTGTAAGCTCAGGATCACAGCACAGCCTGTCAAGTATGTAGAAGTGAAGACAACGTAGTTCAACGTAGTTGAACCTGAGTATCAGAACCAGGAATAGAAGGAAATTTGAATGATGTAGAACATGGCGGCGTGGTTGTTGTTGGTAGACAGGAAGATTTGAGTCCTTCAGAAGCTTACAGAGTTCTGAAAAGCAGAAAATATGAGTGAGCAGCAGCTGTGTGGACAAACATGTCCTATTGATGTCGGAGGATAATGGTCAGAGTGGTTCAAAATGAAAAGAGGCAACAGAAACTCAAAGAAAAAATATTGCGGAGAGTTTGATGGTCTCTGCCGAATAGTGAACACTTGATGTTCACTATTCGGCATCCTAACGAAGGAGTTATTAGAGAGTTGGACCCAAAATCCTAATGCTTGTGTACAGAATGTTTGGCATTTTTCAACAGTTTTCTCTGAATACCATAAAAACAACAAAGTTAAAACAATAAAGATTGACTCTTATATGCAATTGAGGATTTGGGAAGTTGATCCCATTTGACCTCTGGACAGGAATCTTGGTGTGCTGCTCTTTTCCAGGTTTTGTGCCTGTTTGAGTGTTTTATGTATAACAAGACGTAGATCTGCTCCATTCAGTCTAAAATTGTTGGTTTCCTTCAAACTGAGATTTCAGCTTTCAGGACAAACACACTGGCTACCACAAACCAAAGAAGTGCTTCAAATCTCCAGACTTCAGATTCTCACCCTGATCGGTGCTGAACTGTATCAGCCATCTTCTCCTAATTAACCTCCCTGCTGCTCCTGTTTAACTGAAGCCGCTTTAGATTTGTGTGACTTGGCTACCGTGTTTGTGTGTTTTCTTGATTTTTATTTTTTCCCCCTGCCCACAACAAGACAAAGAGGCAGGTTACGGAGCCAAAAGTCGTGTCAGCGCTGGAGGATGAAAAAGACACAAGAGGTCCTTTAACACAAAAGCAAGGATTTGGCTCTGCAGCGTTTGGGACGAGTGTCAGAGGATGGAGCTAATTGTGGTGAATGCAAAGCTTTGGCAGTGCCTCGTTCTCCTATCAGATGCCAACATTATTCTGTGTGTGGATGTCTGTGTGCGTGTGTGTGTGTAGTCATGCATTCCCTTACTCTTTTGTTTGTGTATTTCTCTGCTTCCTCCAGAGGCTCTGGTGGAAAATGGTCTGCAGTCAGACTGCCAAAAAGGACCTGATTTAGTTGTTTTCCTTCTGCTGAGGTCACTTGGCTTCACATCGTCATTAAGTCCTTGATTTGTTATTCACATGCAGGACTCCCTCACCTGTGAGAGAAGTTCTATCAATGCCTCAGATTGTGACAAACTGGTAGACATTTAGGATTCTGACCCACAAATAATGGTGACAGAGAATTGTGACCCTACAAAGTCATGATCACCTACTGATATCGGTTGATTTTAAAATAATCACCAGTGCTAAATTCCTCTTTCTGTTGCAGCCTGAAATAAAAGTATTGATTGGCCAATGCAAACTTAATGAGACGCAGGATGTAGTGGTCAATATTTTTAATAAAATCCATTGTTACTAAATGATTTTTTTTTTTTTTACTTTAGATTTTCCACAACTTTTCCAAAAACTTTTTCACTTTCTTTTATCTGGATGTTTTCCAAAGTAGCCGCTACACCACCCATCACCCTCAAAACTCAAGTTTGAAAAACAAATATTTTTTTTAGCATTGTGAACGTTTTGAAGCCCTGGAGATCTGCCTTGCTCATTTATAGCCTCTAATTGAAGGCAAACCTAATTAGGACGCTACATATCCCTTTTTCTCATTTCCTCTCTCAGCATCATTATATGAAAATTAATACCGACCAACACATGCATTACCCGCTGCTTTAATTCTGCTGGAATTAATGAAGGTGAAAATAATTCTCTTTGAAAACAGAGGAGGGGAGGATAAAAGGTCCTGAAGTGGGAGCGCACACTTGTTTGTGTCATGAGACTTCTGCTAACTTGCTCTAAATAAATCAGTGATTAGCATTTTTCCCTTTAAACGGAATAATTCCAACTTTGATATCTGTAATTGTGCTTAAGGGCTTCTGCGCTCCTCCACTGGCACTCTGCTCAGTGCAGAGATGATCACAGCTGCTTTTTATTCACTTCACACTCATTCACAGCCCCTTTGCTGCTTCCTCAGGAGTTGAGAGGTAAAGTTAGCCAGGTGCTGTAAAAATGTGAACATCATAGAGCAGGAAGTGCTGAAAACGGTTGGTTAAAAGTTGATTTGGAAAATAGGTTCAGTACATAAAAAAAAAAAATCAACGTTCAGAGTCACAGTTTAAGAGAATAACACGTGGCATTCTACAAGGTTTACTACTGGGAGCCAAAATTTTAAGTTATTTGATATGGATTTAGTGACGTTTGAGCTGCAATCACCCTGTTATAAAAACTTTTAATATTAACTTGACGAGTGTTGGTGAGGTGCTGTTAATTATATGCACATTTTAAATGATTATAAGAGTGAACACCTCAATCAAAGCCCAAATTTAGGTAATGCGCTAGATGTTGGAGCTGCTCATTCTGTAATAGGCCATTTCTAACTGGATATCTTTTCTCTCCATGATGCAAAATGATGGAAAAACAGTGGAAAAACATTGAGACAGCTTCCTGTCATTGTAGGATTGAAGGTTCCCCAAAAATCAAATTGGGGAATACTCAGAGAACTTACAAACACCTTGCGCTCCATCTCAGTCTCCACAAGGTTCAGTTAGCATAATGCTAAAGTCGATGACAGAACAGGAAGACTGAACTGTTGCAAAGTACTGGCGGAGAAACCGTTTCTCCTGAAAAATAGTATGGCAGCATGATTTATGTTTGCAAAGTGAATGAAGCACAAAGTGTCGGGGTGCTGATGGCACAGGCTTCAACTTTAGCCAAGCCTTGTAGTCATTGAGCCAACCATGAACTTTGCTGGATACATGACATGATCTAGAGTCAAATATGAGGTAATGTGTCCCTAGAGGTGAAGCTTGCCCCCAGCTGGACCATCATCCCAAACCGAGCAGTAAATGTATAATAGGATGGCTCAATAAGAAAAAAAAAAACAGTTTCAATGATCCAGACTTGGATAAAAGCTATACAGAAACAACTAGACCAAATGTCAGTTAAAGTATAGCAGTGCTTTATGGGCCCAAAATCCTCTACAACGAGATAAAGTCAGGGAGAAGACGACTGAGACTTTAACATGTTGGATGACATGATTGAACATGCGTTTCACATATTGCTTGATTCAATTTAAGAAGTTTTCTGAAAGTAATCGGAGTGTTCAGTTATTAATGTGGCGAACACTCCAGCTGAATCAGAGGGACTCGGTGTTTGCTTGTGGCAGCAGATCACCAACAGAGGGTGGTGTTGCACCGCTGGTCGCAGCTCCGAGGGTCATCATTCGGAGCCCATCACTTCACCTCCAGCCTTTTTTCTTTTCTGCTTTTCATCACTGGAGACGGGATCAGAGAAGCGAATCGTCCCTTTAATGGACGAAGCTGACATTAAGACTTGATGGCTGCTGTTAAGAAGGACGCTTTCTTACAGGCTGCGTCGTTCTTAAAAATTATTCTGAGTTTCCATCTACACTGAATTATTATAATTTATATTTTAGTGGGATTTTATGCGTTTAATATTTTAGCGGAAAAAATACACTTTAATCACTTATTTTTTTATATCAATTTCTTTATGAAAAGAAAGCGAACACATATAAAGGATGTTTATTAGGCCATTGTTCGGATGGATGTCTTTGTAATAAACAAAGAGCTCCTGATTGGCTGAACAAGTGGAAGAAGAAGAAAGAGTGAAGGCTCACATCAAACATTCCTCTCACAGCTCAGATCCTCTTAAAGTGCACATTTGTTTCTCCCCGCATCAAGTTTAATCTGCCAGCCTGCATCTCCACTCGTAAACATCAATATTAGCAGTTTAGCGGTGAACAGTTGCCGGCAAAGTGATCTTAAAACTCCAAAGGACACCTCCACGTCCCTCTAATTAAAATTTAACCGCGCCAAACGATGCGATGGAGTAAAAGAAAAAAAAAAAAGAAAGAAGTGGAGGAAGGAATTATTTAGAATTAACATAAAAACAAACACGCACATACATATATATGCAAATGAAGGGACGGATGGAAGCAGGACGCCATAACTCACACTGATGGCCTTTAAGTGAGAAATCACCTCTGGAAAAACGTCCAGTAAGGAAGCGGAATGATGCACCTGTCGCCCATCTGACTAATGAGCCAATCAGGTTGCAAGGACAAGAAGCCCATGATGCTGATGCTGATGCTGGCCGCAGTGAAGAAAGCCTCATTCTCTGCTCGAAAAAGTTGATTGCAATTTGTTTTTGTTTGCTTTTTTATTTTTTTAAATCGCAGAGAAGACAGGTTTATTAATTCATTTTAATTGCTAAAAGAAGTTGAATGTTTTAAGTCCTCTCTGTGGCCTGATGATGCGGAGACAGAGGGCTGCAGGGATTCCTCCACGCGTTAAAATGGCTGATCTGCAGGATACACCTGCCATCTCCTCAACTAAGTACGGAAATCTGTAGGAATCAGGACGACAACCGCAGGTTTGTCTGGGTTGGAGGCTGTGATGGATGAGAAGAAACCTCGGGCCTGCTGCAGCCTCCACGCTCTGCAGAGAGGAAGCTTAAAAAAAAAAAAGTGAGAGGAGCGATTTCATTTCTCTGGTCAGTTTGAGCGACCACGGCTTAAAAATCAAATAAAAATCCGCTCCCTCTGACACTGGCGCGTTCCCATCAAATGGAAAAAAAAATCCAACAACAACAACAAAAAAACATCCTAAATGTTGCTCTTGCTTTGGCGTCTCCCCTGGAGGGAGGTGTGTGAGGATGGGAGCCAGAGTGAAGGTGGTGCCAGGAAGGAGCGCGGAAATGCAGTTTCCAGCCGCCTTTAAAGCCCTCAGTGCTATCCAAAACCCATTTAAAGAAAAAAAAAAAGTAAAATTAAATTAATCCAGTTTAACGTGTGAATAACAGGGTCTCAGTCTTAAATTCACACCTAGATGTTCATTTCTCCCCGAAGCTGATTTGACACTATGAGGTCACAAAGCTGCCACGTTAACGCACATCTCCACCTAAATTATTATTTTTTTAACTCTCCGACGATCATATCTTATCCTTACAATCGAATAAACAAGAATTCAATTAGGTTTTTTTTCTTCCCCCCTTATATTATTCGAATCCGAGCGAGATCAATAGTTGCGTGTGATCAGTGTCTGTGTGCGTGTAGCAAGGGCCACAACTGAAGAGCAAGACATGGCGTCTTCATCCCAAATGTATCAATTATATAATTGATAAATGAATTAAGGGTCAGCTTTAATTTTAGTAAAATGCTCTACTCGCTTCTAGGGTGAATTTGTTTTACCTCTGTGCACGTGCAACACAAAAAAGGGTCATTTTTGTAAAGTCCGAATACATCTAACAATCAGTTGCATTTAAAGCTTTACGGAGAATTAAAACGGTGGATAATTACAAAAAAAAAGAAGAAAAAGAAAAGAAAAAAAAAGACTGCCCTGCAAAACGCAGTGCCAACGAAGTGCTCGTGCACAGTGTCCGAGCAGGTGTGCACGCGCTTCGGGTCACTTCTCCCAACAGAAAACACCAATCCCGCTTACGCAGCGACGCTTCCGCGGCGCGGAGATGACTTGAGCGACTGTGGCCACTGCTGCCGTGCGCGACACATGCCCGAGTGTGAGTGTGAGTGTGTGAGAGTGTGTGTGAAAGCTACCACTAGTCGCCCCCAGTGCTCTTCAGTCTCCACTCTCCCTTCTCACCGCAGACTGAACGTCACGTCCGCACTTGAACTTGAGTTTTCTCCCACCGTAGAAGCCAGAGAGCCGCACAGAGCCACGCAGAGCCACGCGCGCGCGCCGGGGGGATGCGAGACTCCTCCGCGAGCACAAAAGAGAAAAAGAGGGTGACAGACCGTCCTCGGACCAGTGCCGGGCTCTGACTGCAAGAGTTAAAGTCTGAGAGGCCGGCGCTGAGTGCAGCGCTGGAGGTGCCCACCACTTGGCGAGAAGAAATCTGGATTCCTGTTTTACACGCGTCAACTGAAGTCCAGCCACCCGCGTCACTCCTGCACACAGGACCGGACAGTGTCCAGTGTCCGGAGAGTGGACACAGAGACGGACAGACCATCAGGAGGTGACCCCGCCGCCTCTCCGCTCCGCTCTTTTTTTTTCTTTTTTTTTTTTTTCCTCCGCGCTCCTTTGAGGGGATGGTGTGAAAGCGACGGAGGAACGAGCCCGGCTGTCCCCCCCTCCCTCCGCGCTCCGAGAAGGGAGGCGCGCAAACACTTTGGCACCGAGCTCCGAGCGAGCGCCCCGGCGCCCAGCGCTGCGCCACGGCCGGTGACCGCAGAGCGCAGCAGCAGCCGCTGCCCACCGAGGACAGATCCGCCGCGCAGGGGCCAGTCCGCGGGCCGCACCTGGGGCCGGTGCGAAGCGGTCAGCTGGGGGTGACCAGTGAATTTTGGGGCCAGTTTGGCCGCGTGCAGGAGCAGCAGCCGCAGGAGGAGAAGAGGGAGAAGGAGGAGGAGAGCCGACCTTTCCTGCGCAGCTCTCCGGGCGATGCCAGTGTAAATGCCAGGGCGATGTCCCGACGAAAGCAGGGGAACCCGCAGCACCTGTCCCAGAGAGAAATCACGCGTAAGTTTCCCTGCATCACTTTTTCTCACGCTCACATTCCGATGTTGTTTTTGCTTCTTTTTTTTTTTCTTTCTTGTCTTTTCTGAGTGCATAGAAGGAAAAAAAAAATCTACATTTTCAGATTTTTTTTTCACGGAAAGTTTTGTGAAGTGTCCCCTGAGGGATTGTTCTCCCATTTTTCATAATTAATTGGTAGGAATTAGTCAACTTCTTTAAAGCGCTTATCTGATCTGCTCCGTGCAAAAATAACACGCTGTCTGTCAGTGGAGCCATGAACTGATCAGTCAGTGGAGCTGAATGAGCCGCGCACGGAGGAGCCGGAGGTCCGTCCGGAGACGAGGTCGGTGCTGCGCTCCTGGCTGACTGCGAAGCTGCGATTTATTCAGCAGACAAATGGATATTTTAGATTTAAAAAAGAGGCAGTTTAATCTGCCAGATTCCTGACTTGTTATTCTACACAAAAAAACACACTTTTGTACAGTTTATTCATGTTTCATTTCAAAGACTCAATGTTTGTTTTTATTTTATTTTTAAAAAAATAATTGACCAATATAACTTTTCAAAAAACCTGGTTAAGAAAAATGGCTTCAATTAAACAGACGCCGCTACGTAAATATTAGATTTTTCCCACCACTTTGTCCCGTTCAGACCGTTATAAAGCTCATTTCCCACCATGTGTAAACTGTTCACAACGTTTGGATTATTTGACACCAAGCTAAAATGTGCTCCCCTAATAAGTGACAAACACAATCTGCAGGTCAAAAGTTATCTTCTATATGAGAAATGATCTATTAAATTTGATTAATTTAGTTTTTCTTCAAAAGAAAAGACAAACATCTTTGACATTTAATCTTGTGTGACATTTGAATCCCTCTTATTAATCCTTGGACTTCAAACAGTTTTCATCTGTGAAGCTTTGCTCTCAGACATCTGAGCATGAAGATATTTATTTTGTTTTTGGCCTCGGATCATTTTTTTCGGGCTGGTTTGTCCTGGCAGCAGGGAGACAACACGCACTGAATTACCTTAAATGTTTTAACAAACTTTTTTTTTTTTGCATTGGGTGTGCTTTTAATTCCACAGCCTGGCTGTGCACAAATTCCGCTTTGCTGTAAGGCCGACCTGCATGCACGGGGGGGGAAAAAAAAAAGGAATTTTAGCGAATTCTTGATCTTAAACTATTCTCTCTCTCTCTCTCTCTTTTTAAAGAAAAGTGCCGCAACTTTGCGCAGCAGCTCCCCGGGAGGCCTGCGGAGCGTCACTTGGTGCGCTCTGTAAGTTTATCAGAAAGCTGAAAATGGGGATGTGGGAAGTCAGGCGGAACGAACGATTACAGGTTAATAAGCGAACTTCCTGTTGTTCTGTGTGCAGGTCGGTCGGACGCGTCTGAATTATCCGCGTTCAGGCTCCTGTACTTTACCACGTTCTGTAATTTATGTGCAAGCGAAGGTCCTGGATTTACTCTGCTTGACAACTCGCATGTGCACACACAGATGCACATATTTATGTGAGAAGTAAGACATGTAAATATACACACCTCCCCCAAAATCTACATAATTCCTCTTGAGCTGCCATGCGCTAAAATCCATCAGATGTAGGTTTGAATGCGCAGGTTTTTATTCAATTTTTTTTTGTTGCAAAACACTCCAAAAGAATTGTATTTTAAAATCTGAATTCTGCATTAAGAGAGAATGTGTGGAGATGGTGAAGCTAAACTTTTTAAACGAAGTTTGGCCACGAAGCGCTCAGATGTTTTATTTCGTTCTTAGTGGATGCTCTGTTTATGGAGACTTTTTCCATCTTAAAGTGTGACAGCCTTTTCTTTTTAGATTCAGTAATGAATTGGTCCTGGAACCAACTGGTGAATGAATCTGAGGAATAATCTGCATGTTTATCGTCTCCAGTAAAATCCAGCTCTGCACATTTTTTCACATCAAGCACTTAAAAGAGGAAGAAGGAAAAACAACAACAAAAGAAACCAAACCAGAGTGAGAAATCTCCTGATCATGTGCAGAGTTTGTCCCTCAGAGACAATAAGAATCAAGACAGTTTCGGGTTTTGTCTGATTTGATGCACGGTGAATTAAAAAAAAAAAAAAGAAGGAACGAAAGAGAAAGCCCGGCTCTCCTCCAAGGAGGCTGATGGAGTGTGAAGAAGCGCAAACAGGACGAGAGCTTTCATTACGCACGCGCGCGCGCACGTGCTCCTTGTAAATTGCAGTCGCCCACTTGAGATGCATGTTTCCCTTCGGCTTGTCAAATAGCCGTGCACCCCGCTGGGGCTGAAGTCTTTGTTAGAGGCGGAGAGGAGCCTTTAAAATGCCACAAATGAAAATGCTCTCCTGCTCAGCGGATTCTGATAAACGCACCGGTTCAGTTTAGGGTCACTAAAACAGCAGCTGAACGCGTGAGATGTGCGTGCTGATTTACTCAAACCAGAAAGGGATATTTGCCCCCCGCCCCCCTCTTAATTTTTGTAAACCGGTGCAATTTCCTATTGCTTTTGTAGCATTTAAATCCTGCATGGAAGTCCACGAATGCGCAAGAGCATGTCTGAACTCATGGCTGCACACACGCTTTACACACACTCCTGCATACCAGAGTACTAGCGTGCTCAGCTGAGGTTTTACTGTTGTCTGCTTGCACTTCAGCGCCTCCTCCTGTTGGTGTTCACTCTGCTTAAGCTAGGGGGAGCTATCAGGCTGGGAGCGCTGCAGCAGTGTGTGTGTGTGTGCGCGAGTGTGTGTTTAATCAGATGACATCAGTGCTTGGAAGACCACATTCACCTCTTTAACTGTCAGCAACTGCACACTGTGTACTTCTGGGCCTTATTTACAGTGAAAACTTCACTGGGACTCACTCACTGTGGGTTTAGTACAAGGATTTAAGCATATTTTCTGGACTTTTTCTTTAGTTTATAACTAAATATATTAGTTATATATAATATATCTTTCATCTCCACACATTTTTTTTCAAGGTGGGAGTGATTAATTTGGGGTAATTTTATGATGAACCAAATGTTTTGTAGTAGGCATGGGCTGGCTAATGGTATTAAAAAGTATATAAAAAAAAAAACCACGTTTAAAATTTTCCACTATAACATTCCTAAAGCTCAGCGCTCCAAACCTGTGGCTGTGAACTGCCAGTCAGCTGTCTGAAAAAAAATACGGCTTTCTTCATGCTTACAAAGTCAACACTCTTTGATTTGTAAAAATATTTCCTGTCGTAAATACAAAGTCGTTCATGGTGTCGTAACGCAAACGTAATGCTGTTTTAAAACTACTGGATCTTTCTTTTCACTCGAGTCTGTTTATCAAAATCAAAACGACACTAAATGTTACAGAGTTTTGCATAGCTAAAACAACATGCTTCATTGATTTAGCAAACAGAACAAAGTAAAAATAAAAAAAAGTCACATTTTGTGGATTAAAATTAGTTTCATTCAAAACGGGGAGGATTTGTCCACAGAATCTGAGAACAAATATCATCCGATTCCCCTGCTTGGCCTGGAATCGTTTGCTGCTCAATACGAGTACTTTTTCATGTATTTCTTGCTCTGGTTTTGATGGTTGACAGCAGACAGGAAACGGCAGAAGAGCGAGAAGGTGATGGTTTGATCCTGAAACACCTGCAAACCGAAAAACACATCGTACACTCTGCACAAACACAGTCAGTCACCTCCAGTTGCTCTGTCAAAACAAGTTGCAAAGTAAAAATAGTTGATGCACAGTAAGAACAACTTTGTGTCTGCAGAGCTTCTGCATCCAGCTGCAGCCGCATGCGGCAGCGAAATGAGCTTAGAGGAAATGAACTTAAATCAAATTTTGATATCTCAATACCATCCTGCGTGAAAGTGTGTGTTTGTGTGTGATGGTGTGTAGCCTTACTAACATTTTCATCTTGATTTCAGAGCTCGCTGCACACAAAAAAAACACGCACTGGCATTTTTTATTTATTTTTTTGGTCAGCTTAAGTCGCTCAGAATAAAAGGAAACATTTGATGTTCATTTGCTGGTATCTTGAGCTGCAATAGTAGATGGCCACCAAATGAAGCCAAACCGCAGGTACGGTAGGCGACTTGGGCCAAATGTGAAAACAGAGTATTTTTAACTCTGCATTTCATCATAGCTCCGCATCTCTACTGATTTAAAAAAAAATTCTGCCCATTTCTATTCCCCCCCCCCCACCTCCTTCATCCTATTAGCGCTCTCAGCTGCCTCACAAAAACCTTATTAGGTAAATCAGGCTACAGTGTCGCTTCCTCCTCCACGCCATCATTTGCATGCAAACTGTCGACCATGCCGCCGTACGAGAAAGAAGAGAAAATAGTCAAAACCAAACCTACGGTTTTGTTTTCATGCGAAGCGTCTCCTCAAACGGGCTGAATGTAACGTTACACAGCGATTTATCAGGACGACTAACAAACACCTGAGTAAATTTGATCATTTTTTTGTGGTTTTAAGAGAATCGTTCTGTTCCAGTTGATCAACCCACAGGAAGCCAGCTGCCTATTTCACATCTGTCGGTGTTTATCGCATTACTACAATAACTGACATGTCAGATGAAATCGAGTCTGCGGTGTGTGTGTGTGTGTGTGTGTGTGTGTGTGTGTGTGTGTGTGTGTGTGTGTGTGTGTGTGCGCGTATTGGGTTTGTTCCAGGTCAGCTAACTGGCTTTATTCTCTCTGATGTTTATTAGGAAACACACTCCGTACTGTACATGGCTGATCATTTCAGAGGACAGATGGCTGCAGCCTGCAGGCCACAAACACAATAATGCATGCATGTGTGTGTGTGAGTATGTGTGTGTGTGTTGCAGACAAACATGTTATGATGCAGAAGAAGCAGGGTTGTGGGCTGACGGAGCTCTGATGCTGTACACCTGCTCACACACACACACGCGCACGCACTCTCACACACTTCCTGCAGCCGTAGAAAACAGATAAGCAATGCCTGCATCTGTCTTCAGTCTGTCTGCTGACATTCTGAGGATCAAATCTAGAATACATCTCTAATTGAAAGTTGATCAGCTCTGTGTTAAAAAGCAGCAGGTCTATCGAGTTGGACTTCTGCAGCTATATCCGTTAGAAACAGAGGTGATGATGAGGAAGACCGGGAATAACATTTATAGTCTGGGTGGACACCAAGTGCATGAACTGGAGAATCAAGAATTACAGACATGATACCGTTAGAAAAATGAAGTTTTTCTCCTTTAGAAGGTTGTTTATGTCCTCATCTAAGTTTTACTTAGAGAAACTAGATGAATCTTACAGGCATGATGAAGAATCAAACACAGATTTTTACAGTGCCCCTGAGGCTCCTGTTTATCATATACCAACAATGAATTTACAGAGTAAACCGAGTGCTGAATTTGAGATAAAAGTGTGTTCGGCTTATATCAACCCTTTGTGATCAAATAAGTGGAAGTGGAAGCCTACTTGAATTGATTTTGTTTTTGGATTGGAAAATGTTTCTCTGGCTTCCTTACCATCAGATTTCACAGCCAGCTGCTGCGTCTGAAGCCTTTCTGAGTTTATGATAAAATCCTGCTGAGTGCATCAGAGTTCGCAGAGTAGAGAGCAAAGGTCACGATTCAGGGTCAGTCACAACCTCCACTGTTTGGATCTGTGCAATTCGTCTGCTTCTTCCTGCTGTTGTCCATTTCTCTCTTCTTTCTGTCTCTGTTCTTGGAGAAGATTCAAAGATGTGTGTCTGTGGAAAATAAAAAAATAAGTTAAACTAATTTTCACAGCTCCTGCTGATGTTAATCCAGACTGACGTTGACTCGTGTCGCCTGTTTTCTTCTCTTAACTGTAGCGGAAGTTGAGCATCCAGATGGCGCTCTGCTCTCCGACCCGTCGCCCCCCCACCCGCTCGGCCTTCCTGGCCACGCTCTGGAGCCCAGCTTGGCCCACACGCTGCCGCCCGGCCTCCACGTCGATCACGACCTGCTGACCTGTGGTCAGTGCCAACTCACCTTCCCGCTGGGCGACATCCTCCTCTTCATCGAGCACAAGAAGAAGCAGTGCCAAACACCGCTGCTGCCCAACGGTTGCTACGACAAGTTGAATGACCGAGGAGGAGGAGCTGGAGGAGGAGGAGGGGGTCTGCAAAGCCTTCATCACTACGCCCAGCGGGGGGAGCTGAGGAAGGTGGTGGAGCCGGTGGAGATCGGCATCCAGGTGACACCAGAGGAGGAGGAGGCGGTGGGAGGGAGAAGACGAGGAGAAGGAGTGGAGAGAGGGGAGAAGACGCCCACCAAAGGAATTTGCCCGAAGCAGGAGAGCACTCTAGCAGGTAGGCAGGACAGAGGCACACTATCACTTTCAGGAAGCTCACATTTTCCCCGACACGCACATCCAAAAAAAAAAATCACCTTTATACATGTAAAATCTGAAAAACCAAATTCATTTAAGCAAAATTTGTAGAATTTGTTCGAAATCATTCTAGTTTGCAAGTGTATTTTCTCAACGTTGCATAACTTTCCCACTATTCTAAACTGGGACTTTTCCTAACGTTCAGAGTTGGAGACAGAGTCCGATAGGTCTGCTTAGGCTCAGTTTTTATTTTTGATTAAATCCAACTCTCTAAATGAGCAGTATAATATTGAACAGTACTGAATTTTTCTTCAAATTTCTTCACCTGAAAACCACTGATTTCTATGTATTTAGTCACGATTTTAATTGATAGAACAAACCTAACGTCCAGGAGTATTAGAATACATTGATTTTTATACCTTTTTTATTTTTTGCAAACAAATCATGCATTTATTTCCAACCCATTTAACTTCTTTTGAAACCAAAATGCTTTCAAAAACCACCTTATTAGTTAATTTACTTCAATCTCCATATAAATCCAGCTTTTCTGGGAATGCCTTGGAAGTTTATTGGTAAATAATCGGAACTTCTCACAGATCTTTTTGTAGTTCATCAGTAGAAAATGGAAAAAGTAGCAGTAGATCTATAAAAACGTGGTTTCCCACCTAATCAGAGAGGCCTGGCAATGAACGCAATTTTCAAGGAAGCAGCCAAAAAGACCCACCCATTGTTTCTCTGGAGGAGCTGAAGCGATCCGGAGCTCAGGAGGGATATTCTGTTAACATCGTAACTATTAGTCATATTTTACACCAATATTGCGTCAGTAGCAGAGTGGTAAAACTGCTGAATTGTTGATAGAAAACCAAAATAATTTCTGTCAGCGACTTGCTGACAGGTATGGGACACAGCAGACGTGTGGAAGCAGGTGCTCTGCTCAGATGAGAAATTGTTTCTGGCATTCAGTTAGAATAATGTGTGTGGCATGCACTGCAATTTTCTGATTTTTATTTGCAGGTAAATTTTGAAATTGCATCTCACATTATAGTTACAGAGCACTGGGGGGGGCGGGGGGGAGGAGCACAGCTGCTTTTGGCCAGAAGATTATGTGGAGAGCATGCAACTGTTTTGAGTCAGCTCTGATTTTCAACTCTAACTGGATGCAACAGAATTTGTTTGCAGAAACTCCAATATACTTAGCATTTGGAAAAGAGGTGTATCTGCACTCAGAAGCAGCTGAAAATGTCAGTTTGTGCAAAATGAGATGATAACCAGAAACTGATTGAATTTTGATCCAAATTGCAAACATAATATTATCGCAAGCTAATGATTTATCGGAGCAAATTAGAATGCAAAATGAGTGGAAGACATGCCGGGACACCTTCACCTTAATCATGAGATCCTTGAGGGTTTAAACTGATCTGGAAAACAGCATTTCCAGATTCTGACCTCCAACTTTCAGGTCTGTCTGCTACAAAGAGAGTGTTTGGGTTTGCATATCTTTGAGCACACATGTTTTCGGTTTTTGTGGATCAGTCCCGTCGTGTTGCTGCTGCAGAAAGAAAGAGAGAGAAGTTCATTTCATTAGAGAGGGAGGACAACAGAGAGAGGACAGACGCCTTCCACACTCAGAGCTCTAAACCCCCTCAAGGACTCGGCTCGTTGAAACAAACTGTGCAAAAACATGACAGAGAGGCTCACCCCGACTCGCGTGGAGAAATCCAGCCTAAGCCATCTGCTTAAAAAGGTGAAAAGCTCATTAAAATTCAAATAAGCAAAGCTAGGAAAAGAAAGAAAGAGGAAAAAACACAGTGGAAGGAGAAGGCAGAGAGGGGGATTAAAAAGAGGCAAGTTTCTTCCATTTTTTTCCCAGTTATCTCTCAAACCAGTCAATATAATTACTCCACAGGAGAAAGGCTGAATATTCCCAGAGAACTTTGGAAGTCGAAAATCCACAGGAATTCACCAAAATCCAGATTTAGCTAAAAATCACCAACAAACCAGCGGTTAAGCAAGGGTCAGGACTCAGAATGTATATAACTTAAATATAAAAGTTTCCAAATGTGTCTGATTAGCTGGTATGCATGCCAGCAACAAAACATTTTCTCTAAGTTGACTTTGTACTTTTGTGTTTTTTATTATGCAAAGCACTTTGAAATGCCGTGTTGCTGAGAGTTGCTATACAAATAAAATTTGATGGACTAATTATTTAATAGAGACAGTTGCTTTGGGTGAAAGCATTTGTTCCTAACCTTAATCAGATTTTTGTGAAGTTTGAAAAAAGTCCTCCAAAGTCATGCTGTTAGTTGTTGTGTTTCTAGATGATGATTGGTGTTGTTGTGTTATGGTTTTTATTAAATAACAAAAAAGGAAATAGTGTTTGATTCCGAACTGCAGTTAAGTGATTAGTGAATCTCAAACGAAAGTAGATATTCTGTGTAGTTTGAGGCCATAGTGGTCAACATGAAACATGTTGCTACACTTTTCTGTTTCCTGTTCTGATTTTAGCCCTCGCTTAGTGTGCTTTTGCAGATTCGTGTTACAATTTTCATTTTATTTTATGTTCCTCAGATTCTCTAACAAAATGCTAATGCAACAAGATTTAAATTGAAGTCAGTAGCTGACTTCAATTTATAAGTGCAAGCTTCATTGACAATTTTCAACATTGTAAAGACATTTTAGGACATCACGAGATTTGCAAACAGGTTTTTTTTTTAGCAAACAGAAAATCCAGACCAACCAGGGAAAGTGTGTATAAGAAAATGTCAAAAATATGTTTGCAAACTGCTGAAAGAAGTAATTTTACCACAAGGACTTTTGCATAAGTAAACTAATTGTAGACCCATTTCTGTTTGTCCGCTAAGACTGACATATTTCCTCTGTTACAGTACAGTTTGCTCTACCTTTTCTGTCCGCATGGTTATAAATAAAAGTAGGTACAGTTGCAAACTCTTGTTCAAAGCCACCTGCAGGTAACACCTCAGACTCCGTTTTATAGATCTCATGAGAAAATGTCAGTCTGCGGTCTGACCTCTGGTGGAAATGGTGTTTGGACCTGAACTTCATTATTATTTCATCAGGCCCTAACATCTCTGCAAGGCCGAGTTTCACTGCTGTGGACACGACAGGAAAAAAAAAAGAAGAAAAAAACGGCTCTCTAGCTCGGTGCTAATTGACTTCATGTCATTAGTTTTTCATATTTATGTGCGGAAATATATTTTCCCTTTGCTTCAAATGCTTGCAATATATTCAGCTGCAATTCTCCAGTGGAATCAGCCCCACATGCTGGAAACCGTAATTGCACAATATTTCTTTATAACAGAAAGCGTAATAATAATTTTCATATTAAAAGCAAAAACATTAGTGGCTCAATTGGACGTGCACTGCGGCGGCAGCTGTAAACTATATTGCTCCAATAAGATTTTATGTTGCAAAATTACCCTCAGTATTTCACAGTTTCCACATGATGCATACGTCCAAGCTGCACCTTATTAACACAAGCAAAGGACAGAGCGCTTTGTTAATCAACACAGGCTTTAATTTGCAGAAAACGCACGACACACAGCCACTGGGGGTGAGGGGTGAGGGGGGAGGGTAGCGACAAGCTGGGAAAGAAGTTTTCTTTCCGACTTAGATGGAGTTTTTCCCTTCACACCTTTTATTACCTGGTGTTGTAGGTGAGGACAGAGATGGAGCAGAGGGAAAACTGATCAGGGCGGTGTAATTGGCACCCTGCAGGTTGATTCAGCAGAAGCAATCCTCTGTTTTATTTCAAACTTTTAAATTAGAAGAGGTGCTCCTGCTCTGTAACTGATGCCTTGTCTTTCACCGGTTATGTTAAAGTCAGACATGAGAGAGAAATATGGAGCGTGACGTGTTTCCCCCTCCTGAGCTGTAAAAACATGCTTCTCTATCAGTGTGAGGCTTTCTGGGACCAATTTTAGCATAAGTTATGGTTCACCTTCTAAAAAAAGAACTACATCTCAGAATGATTTATGATCCGTGAGGCAAGAATAGATTTATTAGACATTTGATAGAAAAATATTTTTTAAACAGTTTAAGAAAAATTGACAAGTTTCAGAAGGTGTAATCTCACTTCTCAGGCAAATTTCCCTCATGTAGTATTTTTTTAATTCTAAATTTAAAGCATATAATTTTATGTCATTGAAAATAAAAACAATATATGTGCAAGATTATAAGTTCTCCACAATATGAAGGTTCTTCTAGTTCATTTCTTATCTTCTACATATTGTCAAGCATGTTTAAAATTATATTCCTTTTTAAAAACTTAGTTAAATAAAAATGGGCCGCTCAGAGCAAGATGTACCTTCTATCTTTTTGTGGGAAGATTTATATTTATTTAACAAAGATAAATCAAATTCAGAGGAAGAAAATCTACTGATGTTAAGCTAAAGTTTACAAAACAAAATGAAACGATGAGATTTGAAAGATAAACATGTGTGCAAGATATAATGAGAAGCAATATATATAACACATTCTAGTGCTCACAGGATACATCATTAGTTTGTATAAAAAGTTATGTTTTTATGTTTTATAAATATTAATATGCCTTTGATAAATATAGCATTTTTTCATTGAATAGATTAAAAATGGGTAAAAATCAAATGGATTGTTGTGATTTAATGTAGGGTATTTCAGTTGTAGTGGGTCCATAATGACTGCTGCATCCACTAACTTTTATCTCAACACTTTGTGAAGATATTGCTGGTTGATGTGATTGGTCATGAAGGTGTGCGGATGTTGAGGAGATCAACAGGATGAGGCGAGGCAAGTTTAATCTTCTAAAGTTAGCTGTAACATTTTGAAAATCAATATGACGACAAAAAGGAAACCAAAGAAGAGACGGTTATATTTTCGGGCCTTTAAGTACATATACCACCAATAGGAGGGTTCTGCAACCCTGACAGTAAACGCAAATAACTATACTGTAAGCACTAAGAATAATGTAATATGTTACTTTTATAATATGATTTTTTTTACCTGTTGCTACC
Organism: Poecilia reticulata; assembly: GCF_904066995.2. NCBI lineage: Eukaryota > Metazoa > Chordata > Actinopteri > Cyprinodontiformes > Poeciliidae > Poecilia > Poecilia reticulata. The sequence continues at coordinate 20,819,055 of NC_088851.1, forward strand.
ATACAATTTTATATGTTAAATAAATAAAAGGAGACGTAGAAAACCTCAAAAAATGCAAAATTGCAGGGGAAATTCATGTATAGCAGCGGCTTAAAAGTTCACGAAGCTGCTAAAACAGGCTGGAAGTAGTCAGAGTCCAGGTATGAAATATTTGACTGGCTAACAGCATGCAGCAATTCCTTCTCCGACTCAAGGTTTTGTCGCTCGCGAAGCCTCTGAATTAGTCAAAATAAACGATAAAGCAGACAATGACTGTTTCTTATCAGCGCTGACAACACAGATAACCAGACATCATCGGAGGCAGTTTGAAGAAACGCATTGTGGCCAATCTGCTGAAGGTTTACTGGCAACAGTCGGGTCAAACACCTCCACAGTCTCAGGTGAGCGTCGGCCTGGTTAGCAGGCGCCACACGGTGACAGCAGATTAAAATAAAGAAACATGTTGGTTTTCCTTTAAGGCTTGCGCACTGTGTGAGTGCTTCTCACCGAGGAGTGTTTAACAGCACCTGACACGATGCTGTGCAGCTCTTAAAGCCCCGTCAGCCAGGCTTTAATTCAGACATTTAACCAAGTCCACTTACGCACACACGCACACGCACACGCACACACACACACACACACACACAGAAGAGCAGCAGAGGTGGGGAAGTTCTGACAAACTCCGAGACGATGACACCTTTCTTCAATCTGACGGGTTGTACGTGTGCTGCGTTCGCAGCCTTTCTCGCTTCTGTTTGTTGCACTTCATTTATTCTTACACCACCAGCTGTAATTCCAATATTAAAACGCGGCGATGACGAAAGCGCTTCAAACGTTCACACACGTTTTTCATAAATAATGACAGAGCTCGGTGGCGGGTCGTGAAAATATTTACCATATGCTTATTTATCTTCCAAATTAAACTGCATAAAGAGCTTCAACCTAGAGTGTGTGTGTGTTTGATACAGCAGTCTGTACTTTAGAGGCATTATGGAGCCCCACTGCTCTTGTTTTTTTTTAGTGTGTGCGTTGTTTCAATAAAGCTGGGAGGCCTCTTGGATGGAGCGATGGCCTGTTTGAAGTGGTAATTACTCTGGTTTGTATCGCTCTCTCTCTCCCTCTGCAAGTATTGGTTTGCCTCTCTCACCCCAGCCTGGGTGTTTGTATCTTTAGATAGTTCAGTCGTGATGCATTTTATAGGGTCTGAAAGGCGCATGCACATATAAGGTCGAGGTTTAACCACACAGTTTGTTTAAAAAAGGACTTGTTGTTTGCTCAGATAAGGACTTACAGAAATGTCATCTGGTTATGGAAAACGGGGTTCATTATTTATTTATTCTGAAATTGTTTAAGTGGGAATGTAAAGCAGCGATCCCCGAAGTCTGGAGGATTACCGATCAAACACGCATGCCGTTTCATACGTCACCCCTGCCGCCATATTGATAGGGTTGTGAGAACTGTTGTATGATTCTGCAAGAAAGTGAATTTTCCAGTTTAGAGTGCAGAATTTGCTCAGATTTTAAGTTTAAGCAGCACTATACATTTTTCTCTCCATTGTTAAATTATATTTGTATTTAATTAATGAATAAAAATGCCATAACGCAATGAATGTGTTCATTTTTTCAAATATGTCAAGAGTTTGTAAAAAGAGTTAAGATCACCTTATGTAAAAACACCATGGACAATAAATATATTTTATATTTCACATAAGTGTTTTAATTAACAAAACAATTCTGTTATGTACACTAGCTTTACTTTATGCCCTCCCATAAAACGAGCGTTTGGAAGTATTTTTGCGGTTTATTGTTCACCACTCAACCGCAGTCAGTTTAAATATGTAAGTTTTAAAATTAAGGGGTTCTTAAAATGCAAAACAAACATGAACTGGTTGGAATTGCATGTCTTTAAATTCAGACAACTTCCCCACCAATTTAGCACCTGACTGAGATGTTCAACGTTGCTTCTAGCTCTTTGTAGAGTCTTAAAATGGTGAAACAGTCCTTTATCAACAAAAAGGTTTATTGAGTCAGAAACCACTGTACAAAAATATGAACGAGCATCTTTTTGTACGGTGTTGGACTATCTACAACACATGGGAACACCTTTTATCTGGATGTGCAAAAACCAGTAGAAAACTCTGAGGCCAAGTCACTTTTTTTCTTCTACTTGAGCGCCGCTGTTACTGATCACCGATGGCTAATATTTATAAAATGTCACATTCCCTTTAATCAGGACCCAATGGCATCACTAATGAGCAAATATAAAATTGTTTTCTCTGAGTTTTCAATATATATGACCCTCATAAGCATTCAAGCCCAAAGCCAAGTGTTTGAGACGGACAAACACAAAGAGGACCGAGTGAAGCAAAGGGACGAATGAGTAGCAGGAGGAGATGTTGAGTCAGTCTGGTGCTAAAATCTGACGTCTCCCTAGTCTAAAACTGTTTGATCCTAACATAGCCCAAAATTGACTGAATGTAAACCTCGAAAACAAAAAGAGGAACACTTCCACTAAAAATAAAAATAATAACTTCCAGCTAGTTGAAAATCCAGTGTCACTAAACATACAGTTTGTAAAACAAATACGCCGAGTTGAACAGTAACACAGCTTTTAAGCATTATCCTGTTGATGCTGATGCTGTTGATGGTTGATGTTCCTGATTTGGTCTATAAATCCTGACAGGAAAGAACAGGGCTGGTGGAAAACGTTGGGATCATTGTAAATACTAACATATGCCTGTGTGTCGTTCATTCTTCACAACGAAGAGAAGAAATATGCTGGAGTTCAATTGTTTGCACGTTCCAGGCACTCAATAAATAACTTTTGCCTCATCAGGTTGGTTCCTACTTACAAAGGATATTTTTAGTTGTTCATTAGAATGATTGTGTTTAACCGCTGGCTCGTTCCGAGTATTCCTCGTCGAGCCTTAGAAATGCATCACAGGATGAGATGTTGCGTGTCCGTGTGAGCATACTTTTCCCCCTCTTGTCTTCCCTCCATCCTCCTCTTCCATCTTTCTTCTGTAAAATCCAACATCCTGGACACAAACCAGGCACCCAGAGCGAAATGAGACACATGACGGCAGAGAAAGACGGTGACTGATTGAGACAGAGAGGAAACACAGAGGCTGGAGGTGGGTAGGGGGATGTGGGGGGGCGGGGGGGGGGGGGAGTGGGGACTTCGCCATCAATACAACATCTCATGTGCTTCTTTGCATTTTCTAAATCCCTTTTTGCCATTTTTGCCCTGTCTTCTCCCTCTCTGTCTCTGCAGCGGTAATCACTTTGCATGCACTCATTTAAATATTAAAATTTTCTTTAATCATCAAAGCCAGCGAGCATCATGCATATTCATATCATCTCACCCCCCAAATGCCTCCATCCCCTGCATCTCAGGTTCATTACTCTGCCACACAGCCATTAGCCACTTTCCTAATCACACAGTTTACACGCACAGACTGGCCACGTATGCACGGACACGCACACGCACGCACACACAGCTAGCCAGCAGCAATAGCCGGTGCTAATCCACTAACTAGACTAAAACACACAGGCATCCCTCCAGTCCGAAGTGAGTTAGCAGACTTGTCATCCATCTCGATGGCTGGAGCTGTGAGTATTTGTCAAGAGGCTCGGCGAAGCCCTCATTTGCATAATGACTTTGTAGTTCTGCATTAATAAAATTTGCATATGAAGCCGTGTTAATTACTCCTGATCAGCCTTTTTTGCATTCATGCATGGTAATTTTCGGCGACTTGCAAAATTGATGTCCTGGCGTCAGTGATGAGATTGGTGGAGGAGGCAGTGGTGTGTGTGTGTGTGTTTGTGTGCGTCTGCGTATGTGTGCATGAGGGAGGATGAAGGTGAGGCCTGGAGGAGGAAGAAGAGGAGGTGAAAGGAATGTTGGACCTTTATCAAAGATGACAGATCAGCTCTCTTTTTGCCCGTAACTTTCCTGAAATCTGCTTTATTTGTCGAGAAACTGAAGGCTTTTCAGTAAATTCCTGTCCTAAATTTATCTCTCACACACACACACACACCTACACACACACACACACACGCACACACACACACACACACTGAGTCGAGCACTGGCTGGCAGCCATTTGTAAATCTATTGTTTACTCACAGTTCTTCATTTCAAAACAGCAAAGACTTCTCAGACAGTGCCGGGCTTGATGAAGATGAAAACATTCATAAAATTTTGGAGATTACAATTTAATTCCAGTGATGCAGATGCCTGTGATTTCATACACGTGGTACTTCTAATGATCATGGAAAAAAAAGTGAATAGACTCTGATTTTAAAAGACGTGCCTTTATTTTAAATCTTCTTCCGCGAGAAGAAGCTTACTATAATTTCTTGGGGGGGTAGTTTGATCCACAGCCATTTGTGTGCCATTTTGCGTTAGTGAAGTTCAATTTATATCAAAAGGGAATGAAGAGAAAGAAGGCAGGCTATGTTATTTTGTGCTTTGATTTATTAAAACGCAGTCAGAGGTTGTTGGGATCATGGAGAGTCTCCGGCTGCGGCCAATAAAACCATCAACAGGATGGGAATAAATCACAGGGCAGCTTTGGATAATACCGAAGAATCCTGGTTTCATTCTTCTTCAACACTTATTCATGTTTGTGTGTTTTTGCACTGAAACAGATGGTTTGCTATAGTGATTGTAGGTGGCACTGTGTTAACTTATTTGGCAAATAGTTAGTGTGAAGAACTTATTTTCTATGAGAGCTATATTTGAAGACGACCTGGATCATACGCTTCCTTTCACGTAATCAAGAAATATAGAGCAATAAATCTGGACCTTTTTGTGTGGCATCTTTTTTCCCTCTTTGACAGGAGGAATAAATCTTGTCAAAATCTTGACAAATGGTTGCCTTTTTTTTTCATGTGAAACTTAACATGTGAAAACTTGGGCAAAAATGAGCAGAATTGTGTGAATGAAACTAACATTAACGGAAGCTATCGCCTCATTCATAAAATAACAGAATGACACATAATTTTTACTTTGTGCTATTGACAAACTGCAAAGAGGAGTAACACAGTATAGCTCTGATGGGTTGACACAGACAGGGTTTTCCACAATAGTGGTTCCCAGACTTACACTAGGCCCAGTGCTGGATCCAGCAGGCATTTGAAGAAAAAACTGTTTTGCCACAATCTGATAATCAACCTGCAGCTACGTTATTGGCTGTATTATGAACCTATTAATAGTTTAGCTTGAAATACATTGTTCATGCAGTATCCCTCCAACAGATGCCCTAATATCAGGATTTTTTTAGATGTCATTGTTGCTTTTAACAACATGAAGTGTTTATGAATGCTTCACAATGCAGTCCAGCTCTTTACTGATCTAATTGGGACCAGAAGCTCTGGAAAAGGAGATAAACACATCATTCAGAGTAAGATTTATTCACCAGCAGTGTTTAAGAACTCAGTTGGAAATGGTGTTTATAGATTCAGCTGAACCACAGCTTTGTGCATTACATTGATCTATGAGTGGCAGCATGAGAGAGTCAGCTTTTTTTTTTTTGTTGTTGACACCAGTCAGATTTTTTTTGTTAAAATTTAAGCCATGTTCTTTTTTGGTTTTTGTCAGATCAAAACATGTGATTTGGTGGTGGTTTCCATGAGCTCACCTAATAAAGCTAATAAAGAACCAGCTTATCTGATCCAGGGCCAGACACACAAAGAAGCACTAGCAACAGTTTCTGGAAGAAACGAAAAACATTTTCAACAAATCTAATAAAATTAAATGAATTTGGCCTTGTAAAGCTCAGGGAAGAGACTGGATTCATTATCTTAAAAAAAATTACAAATTAAAAATTTGTTTTGATTTATATTTCTTTTGGCGTTGGATGTATTGCAGTTAGGTTTAGACACCAACAATTACTTGTTTACGGTTAGAAAAACAATGTGCATCATTCTTTCAGAGACTGTCTTCACATGCTATAAACTTATTTTCTTTCCTGTACTTCAAGACTTTTACCAGCTCCAATTGAAACATAAAAAAAACATGCAAAGCTGTACTGGTTTTGAGTCCATTCCTTTCATGCTGTGAGGAAACGGCACTGATGTTTCCTGCAGCCTCAGGAAACATTTCTCACTGCAGATACAGAAAACTTAACGCAAACAAAAACTGTCAATTTATGTAAAATCCAAAGTCAGTTTTTTTTACCTATTTCATATTTCCATCTGCTTTGTCAAGTTTCTACACATTATTATGTTTTATGTTTCATTTTCAGCTTATATTATTTGCCGTTGAAGTCCCTAAGCTACCTGCTATAGCTTAGAATCATAAATTACGTTGTCAGGTTTGGCAAAACCATGATCTTGACTGAAGACAGACTCTACTTTGAATTATTTGTCTTCTCAGAAACTAAAGACTGACTTGCATAAATCACACCTCAATTGTATACTTTGTGTAGTGCTGAGTGAGACGAGCTGAACATACATAGAAAACTTACTGTGTGTTTAATCCATGGAACTGAGCTGATCCAGGCTGCGTCGACGCTTTTTAAATAGCATTTTGCAAACTGGTGAAACGTCATCTACATTTTTGCAGAACGTAATTTATGAAAAATACTTTATCATGTAAAGATATCAAGCTTTTCCTTCATTGTTCAAAAATCTTTCATTAAGAAAAGATAGCTTCTAGATTTGAAATGAAACCATAGAGTATCATTGTTGTGTTTCTTTCATGTTTTTACCTTTTGTTTTATGTGAAACTTTTGTCAAGCATGACTGAATAGAGAGACAAAAGCGAATTGGGAAGCTATGCGGAGCTTCCCTTCTGTCTTACTTCACTTTCACTGCGACTGATATTTAAGGATGCAGGCACTGCAAAAAAAACGGCATTCCCTCCGAATGCTATGCTGCTGCACTGAGAAGTTGTGTGTAGGTGTATGTGCGTGTTCACAAAAAATCATCCTTAGTCTATGCTTAATCTTGACTCTAGTATGTTCGCATATTTATGCTGCAATTTTCCTTAGTGACACCATTTATGTTGAATTGTTTAACGAGTGTAGATATTTAGGTCATAGATATGGCAGCTGGTCATATGTAGAAATATCTTTCCAGCATCAGATTTTAAAAAAAGATGGACTCGTCTTACCTCCATATGATCCAGTCTTGAAGGGCTCTGAAAGTTTTCCAACAATCGTCGGCTAAGTGACAGAATGAAGGTGGGTGTTTCATCCTGGCATTCTTGGCGACTCCTCATTAATTTATACAACATTGAATTCGGGGCATTTGCGGTTTAATTAAGTCGTGTTTTCATGATTATCGCAGCAATGTGTAAGTCGAAACTGATCTAAAAAAAGAACATTTATTTAGTTGTGCAAATAATTATGAGTTGGTTCAACAGTAAGGGGAAATGTGGTAATAATTTCATGCCAAATGTGCACCAGAAGAGTCTGAACTTAAACTTTAAAGCTGTTTCTGAACCTGTGAGCTGGTCCTCATTAAATGTGAGTGAAATAGAGCGATGGTTCCCAGCCTGATGGTCAGGACCCCCACCGTGCGCAGCAAGATCAATTTTGGGCAGCTGGCAAATGAATAACAGAAGAGGAAAACATATTTGTGCTCCACAAACTTGTTTAGTCACGTTTTTACTCCCATCCCCCTCAGTAATTCATTGGGTGGTGTGTCAAACAGAACAAACTTTAATAAAATGAAAACAGGGTTTTGATGTTACAAAGTTACACAAAGGAATGGTGTGCTCCTGAATGGAGCAGCCATTATTCCCTTAAGGCTTTGTACAATTGTTGGGGAATTATGCATTAGGAAATTTCACTTTTTCGAATTGTTTTCACTAAATGTTTTTAAGCAAGTAATTTGGGAGCATAATTGAAACATTAAAGCTTTTATGTTCCCCAATAAAAATGTCTAAAGCTGCATTTAAAGTGGTATAATTGGTGCATCAGATTTGGAGAAAGGACAAACTTCAGAAAGTTACAGGAAAAGTAGAATGAAAGGCATTTTATTAAAGAGTGTGAACAGGAACAGACTGAGTGACAAAAGCCTATTCATAATGGTGTCTTTGTGCACCATGTCCATGCTTTTTCTCTGAGGTGTGCTCCAAGTTCTAAAAAACACAAAAAATGCAAATGAAGTAGGGAATCTAAAAATTTTAAATGCAAGAGCTAAATTCCAAAGAGTACAAGGCAGCAGATGAACGGGGCAGAGATGCATGGAACGCGACTAATCATGGCTGCAGAAACAGAATAAGTAAATCAGGGTCTATACGAAGAAAGGAAATAAACAAATGGATCCAAAGCAGGTGTAATGATTAGGAATGAGGATCAGGTGTGATGGGAAAGCAGGAAGCAATCACAGCGACGATAGATCGACAACTAATGAAATTTGAAATGGAGAACTTGGACCTGAAACAAAAAACGAAATGCCGAGAGCAAAAGTAAAAGCACAAATCCAATGATGTGGTAAAGATTCTAGTATTGGAAACAGAAAGTTTGTCAGTTTTCTCTCCCCCTTGTAGATGTATCACAGCAGCTCTGATGAACTCCTGAAGTCTCTGAGCCGGTCTGTGGCAGATTTCGCCCTGCTGAGTCTCAGATAGACGCCGGGCTTTGTCTCGTCTCCTCCTGCTGCAACAGCCGGCTCTTTCTCTGCAGCTTTGAGGATCTGAATCCTTGTGTCGTCTATCAACCTGACACTAGTGGCTTTCTGCAGCAGCTTTGAGTGCATGTTTTGGTTTTATAAAGGCAGAAAAACTGGGAGGAATTTAGAGGCAAGGGAACAGACACAATACCTCAGAGAAACGTTGCAGATACAGGCCTTTCTTCAAGGTTTTCTTGAACCAAACGGAGGGGGATGGAAATCTCAGCGAAAACAATTTGACGGCTTTGTTGCAGCAGTTCAGTCCGGGCTGCACGGACAGTTTTTCTCTGAGTGTTTGCAACTCATGACTGCCCCTCTCCTCTACAATAGTCTGTTGGCGTTTAGCACCGGCCAAATCACCACTTAACAAAAGCTAATTTCTCACTTGGTTAAACTGGGAGGGATTAGGGGCTCTGTGTTGGCCCAATCCATGTTTGGTGAAGAGTGAGGGATGGAAGGATGTTAGGAAAGGATTTAAACCTCAATTACAAGGGACTGAGGGTTTTGTGTGTCCGTGGTGAAGGTGGGACGCAGAGGTTTAGTGACTTCTCTGGATGTGTTTGCCGCCTCGTCGTACGTGTGCATGTCTGTTTGTGTGTGTGGAGGAGTGTGTGCATATATGTTCCTGCAGCTAAGGGTGACATAGCCTGACAAATACATGTTGATCCCCTTGTTTGGAAGGGTTTAAATCTCTCCAGTTACTGTTCGGCTATACAACACAGAACCACAGCTTATGACAAAACAGTAATTTAAACCAATCCTGTTAGGGTTTTCTGTCAGGAAGTGGTTTGCTGTTAGTATTCATAATTTTCTCAGCTGGACTTAAACACTTTCTACTAAATCTTTAATTCAATATCTGTTTTTCAGAAAAGCAGCCTAACTTGTAAGGCATCCTCCCTAGTGGACGGGCATTTCAAAACTATTCAAGACCTATTAGATTGGACTGGGATAAGGGCAAATTTAGAAAACCTACCGTAGTGATTCTTCAACAAACGTCCTGGCACAATTCTGTCAAAACTGTGTCTGGATGTAGAAATCTATGCCAGCATCAATTGTTCATGATGGGGTTGTACCTCTGGCATGGCTCCATTGGGGCTTTAAATTCCCAAGACACACCTCATGCTACACTTTGCTACAGCGCAAACGTTTGTTTTAAACGTTACCTTCAGTGCAAAAATGTTTCCAGTTTTCTGTTTCGTACCTAAATGACCTCAACAAATATAAAACCACAGGAGTCATGGAGTCTATGAATCTCTTCCTGGTCTCTGCTAAAGCAACAACCAAACAGGCCCCCGCTGAGACATTGCCATTTCACAACTAGTACCAAAATCAGGGATGTAATAAAGACTGGAAAGCTGCATTGCCTTCATTGGATTACCATAAATGCAAGAAAACATGGCCATTAAAAACAGTGTTCTGTTTGAAACCACTTAAGCGAAGACATGTTATATTCGGGTCTGGATCTGAAATGTGGTCTGTGATTTAAGAATCTCTGAGCCAGGTATTTTTAAACAAATAAAATACCTGGCTTTTTATTCTCTGAGTTTTTATCCAAACTCTGGAGTTTGGATTTTTATTTGTAGGCTGACTAATTTGGTTTGTTTACTGTATTTGGTGGTGGTTATTGAACCTTTTGTATGTACCACCCCAGAAAATTCAGAGTTTTCCAACCATCTTGAAAACCATTAGTGTCAGTTGCTTTATGTCATAAAAACTCACCCCAAAAGAAGAGAAAAGCATTATTTTTTGAACGTTGCAGTTTGATAATGTTTCTCATTCTTCCATGTATGTTGAAATTTGCCAGACCGGAGTTTGAAAAAAATAAAATTAAGTTAAATTACAGAAAAGATCTCTAGAATACCTTGCACAAATATTTCCCATAGATGCAGCGAGAATAGATTTTTGACATGGCTGATCATTTTTATCTAACTAAAACTTACACTGACATCACTTTGCAACCTCCCAAAGTGAACATGTTTAAAGTAAAAACAATGACACAAAAGGCCATTGTTGCTTCTATTGCTAACAGCAGCTAGCCTGTTTCAGCAAATCCCAATAAGCAAATCCCAGCAGAAGCTGGAATATGTCGACCCATTCCAATATTCAATTTCCAAACTCCAAAATATAATTCCACATCCTGTGTCCATCCACACTTTTCCGGTTTTTTACTGTCTACTTCTGTTTGGGAGTTCTGGAAATGTTATCTGACAAAGCAAAGATTATTGCGATTATTATTATTATTATTATTATTATTATTATTATTATTATTATTATTATTATTATTATTATTATTATAATATAAAGATTATTATTATTATTATCTCCCAAACAGAAACAACTTATCTGTTTGATTGTTGATACTTATTGCCTCTGCACCATAAATGTATTATTTTTGTAACTCACATGTATCTTAAGAATAATTAATACCAACCACAAGGCTCCCATCTACCTACAGTGGTACTTTTACTATAGTTTCAGAACTATAGTTTCATCAGTCTTAGCAAATTTCACACTTTTTGCTACCACTGGAAAAATAGAAAGAAAAATATTTTTTGGATGCCACCTTTCTTGATTATTCAGTCTTACCTTTGAAACTTTCTTGGTGAATGTACTTTCTTTCCACCTCAATCAGCTCCTAAAGAAACTCTGAACCTTCAAATTAAAGCCATTTACTCTCAGCTCTCCCAAATCTGTTTGTCACACTTCTTCCTCATCTTTTCTTCCTACAAGCTTCAGTTTTATACCAGGGGGATTGTTGTTGATGCTGGTGAGCCAAAGTAGGAGTTTTTGCAGCTTCTCCTTGTGACTTTCTGGGGAAGAAGAGTGGGATAAAGAGGGAGATAGATCCCCCCTGAACACAAAACTCTTTGGTTTATATCAAAGCTTCGCCTCACCCCTGCTGACACCCCTGAATTATTCACTTAGAGGAAAAGATAAACAAAGCTCGCCAGCTACAGTTGTTCTATTGATTTCTCTGGGCAACATCACAGATAACAAAAAGAAGGCTGGAGGAAAGGAGCTGGGATGCTGCCGTGTCTGCTTTTCTTTTTTTTTTTTTTTTAAATCTTTAAATAAATCGATAACATGTGTAGTTTTTCTCCTGAGAAAGCAGCCCGTGTCCTGTTTCCCAGCACAACAAGTAATGAATTTATATGATAGTTTTTATTTGATGTTGTTTAGCCTGTGAGAGCTGTTTGTGTATGAGGGCCCTCCCATGTGGGAACGGTTTGTTTTCTACCTGTTGGAGGGGCTAAAATTGCCCCTGTTGCAGGATAATTTACAATGCAGAGCGAGGCTGGGGGCTGGCCAAGTAAACAATACTGGCTGAGGGCCAAAAACTGGCAGCAGCCGCCTGATTAAAGACAGGCAGACCACTCCCCGTTCTTTCTTCTGCTTCTTGCCTTTATTCACCCAGAAATCTGGGCAAGTTTGTGAATAAAAACGCTGCTTTGGAAACGCACAGCTATTGATAATTTCAGACATGGTTTACAGCTTTGACCATGATGTTTTTATGTGATGTGTAAAGCTGCTGTCTGCACATGTTTTGCCCCTGCTGGACCCCCTGAGTGCCCCGTGGTGCCATTTCTAGACCTACAAACAAAAGGCAGACCTGCATGGAGAAAATTGCAGGTAGAATTTTCTCAATCGTTGTGGTTGCCATATCACCACGGGGTTCTGCTCCGTTTCCTCTCTCCGCCCTACACCGGATTGTTCTCTCAATTTATTGGTACTTTGCAGTAGATTACAACCACCCGTTCAGCCATTTACAGCAACCGCAGGGTCCAAGCCATTGTCATGCAGCTGTGATTGGTCAGTGGCTAAAGTGTGACCAACTGCTGGCAGGGCTTAGCCTCTCATGGTTTGTTTGAGCGCCACGGTGCCATCTGCCTGGCCACGGTGAAGGGAAATCAGATCAGTGCATCCGTCGTGACAGCTGGATGAAGCAGGCACATGCAGAGAAAGCGGCTCTTGCAGTAAATGTTATGACCTAAATGGTCAGTTCTTGGATAAAAGCAGCGCCTGACTGACCCATGCTCTCTATCACATTCTGTGGGGTTTGCAAGAGACGGAGCTCTATCATGTGTGAAGAAGCAGCTATCTGGCATAATCTGCAGAAAATCATAAAATTGTTGAAGGTTCCTTTGAATAAAACAGAGTCCCTTAGCTCCTTAAAAATTAGATTTTGTAATGAAAAATTATTTTTCTGTCTTTATTTTGGTTGTCGCTTTATGATAGACGTGTGATGCCGGTGCATCCTTAGCGTTTCTGCTTTAAAACACGAAAACTACTGTTTCGTTTTGCTCATGTTTGTATTAGTACAAACTAAAAGGCAAAAAAACCGGCTGCAAAACAGTTTGAAGAATAACCCGTACAGATCATTTACCTGTTGCAATAAAAGATCAAACTCTGCAAGGTGCAAATATGAGTTTGTTATATTTTCTTGTCTGCTAAGCTAGAGGCAGAGAAATGGAGTTGTGGATGAAGGCAGTGAGGCTTAAATTTGAGCTGTTTTCCAAACTGATGTGCTGACAGTTTTCACCTGAAGCTGTGTTCAGTCTCTCCCATATTCTGTATAAATCAGCTAGCTTGCATGAAAACAAATCTTGATTCCATAAACTGCTCAATATAGCCAGCATCCTTAACCTTTTATTACCCCTACTTAAGTTAGTACATTACTTTCACTATGTTGTCCTGGTGGTGGGGTTAAAATGTCCTGATTACCTTAAAACCAAAGCTGTTGTTCACATGAGTCAGTTTACCAATGGTAAATTGACTCATGGCACAATTCAGTACCTATGTAGGCAATTTCAAGATTGTTGGACCTGGTTGTACCTCTCAGACAGGAAGTAGTTGGGTGTTTTCCTGGAGCCAGGTGTAAGAGGAGACTCATTGGTGAATCTTACCCACCAGGATCTGGTCAGGTGTAGGCCAGATAAGTTTTATGGAGCCACCCTCTGATCACTCCACTGGTGCGGGAAGAGATTCAAGGATCCAGTACGTTGTTGATTTGGAAACGATCACAGATGAAGACATTGGCGGTAAAAGTTCAGTTTGCTTAAACTGACATTCAGTCAAAAAACATTGTCTGACTGATGGGAAGTCAAGATCATCAGAGCTTATGGGAAAAGCGCTCTCAAACTTCAACTTCAGGAGGTAATTCAGCCATTTAATTCAGGTGGACCAGTGATGCTTTTAAAAGTTGCAGGACCCTGGTCCTTGAGGACTGCAGTTTGACAAATCCACTGTTGAACTGGGAAGCAGATTTCCCCAAGGCCGCTTTCTCATGGACCAAATCTTGTATTTATGTGGTTTCCATACATCCTCTTACTACGACCATTGTTGTACACATGGCTCACAGTGTTGTAGTTTGCTCAGCCCTCTTTGAGTCCTTGGCTGAGAAAAGTGGAAGGTCTTATTGAGGGACACCAAATGTAGGTGAAGGACGTATTTAGCAAGAATTGCTGAAGTTTTTACAGCTGCGATTTTGTATATTTTTGCACAAGCATTCAGGTTTAGCCTGTTTGAACCAAGCTCAGTAACACACTTTATATATATATATATATATATATATATATATATATATATATATATACAATAAATTTATTTATTTATTTATATATAAATAAATAAATAAAGTGGTAAATTTAATTATATTCCTTTTTTAAAGTGCAGATGAATTATGTGCTGTGTATAAAGGGCTTTTAAAGCAGGAGAAATTGAGGATAAATGAGAACAAAGGTATAATCAACACAATGAGTCTTTAGATTAGCTTTAATTTAACTCTTGACATTTATGTAGTCCACTTTAAAACTGCATGAGTCAGTCAGAATGACTGCTCTCAGTTTGGTTCACTATATATACCATTGCTGCGTCTGTGTTAATACCACTGCACTCATCCGGCCCTTATAAGGTCTTGCAGCACAGACCTGTCCCCTCATCCCTCTTGCATCCCATCCATACCCTCCCTCACGATTTCTGGTCTGGATTTCCTCTACTTGTCCCCCTTCCTCTCCCTGCTCCCTCATCTCGGTGTTATTTCTGGATAAACAAGTCAACTCAGACCCCAGAGTTCAGTCCCTCATTGTCTTTCTCTCCTCTCACACTAAAGCCAAATCTGCATCAGCACTTTTCCTGCCTCACATCCGTGATGAATGTAAAAAAAAAAAGAAATATCACCTGAAAGATCTCTGCTCGCTTTGAGAGTTGAAAAGGTGAAACTGATCAGAGGGCGTAATGTTGAATTCATAAACCTGTCTGCTACAGTAAGGAAGAACAGGCGAGCAGTGAAGGACCAACGCAGACAGAGAGAGATTTTCCTTTTGATGCTGCTGTCAGACAAAGCTGTAATATGTCTTATTCAGACAGGAGAGGCACTGCTACATCACAGTCTTGGATGGCTCTCCGGCTTGTGCGTGTTCCAGGAGACTCCCACTTGGCCGCGCTCGGCTTGGACGAGTCTTGCATTCGGGAAGGAGAGGGATGGAATTTGGACGGGACGGGAGATAGGAAGAGGAGCGAGGGATCCAAAAATGTGCTGGACCGCTGTCCTTGTCACATCAAGCTCATGGCAGAGTTTCTCTATTGTGGCTATGCCAGCTCTCCACCTGACAGCATGTCAGTGACTTAACCTGTACAGACAAAAACACAGTTTTTTCCATAGAGATGTCTGTGAGAACTGAGAATCCACTTCAAATTGAAATGTTAACAATTATATTTAAAGGGAGAAAATCAGGCACCAGAACAAATAAATTCACAGATTAAATTCCAATCTTCTCCATAATGGCAATCCAATTTTATTTCAGTACTTAGTCAATATTGTGAGGCAGTCAATAAGAACAATACTTTTATGTCAGGTTAAATTAATTTTTGTCATATTTAACTAATTCAGCATGTTATTTTAGGTCAAAGTAGTTATTGAGAATACTTATTGTGTCCTTGACACACGTGCAGGGTTTTATTTTCAGCCTTTGAAGCCTTTGCTGCAGGTTTTCACCTTTATTTTTTTACTCATTTCCTGTCTGATTAATGTGAATAAAGGTCACTAGATGCACAAAAAAAAAAGAAACTGAAACTGAAGTCTCTTTAATTTTTCATATCTCTGTAATAAAAAAAAAACTGCACATGCATTAAAGATTTAAATGTGGGTCCACAAGAAGGTTCTGCCACTGACGGTTCAAATATTTATTTGATGCAATAATTGTGTTTCACACAATGCTTGGCTGAGATATTTAAAAGTTAAACTTTTGTTTCTATTTAATGAAAATAGTCATGCTGTGGGCCATCTCCTGCTCCCTGGAAAATAATGGAATTACCATAGCAACCAGCGACTCAGCATTTTGTGAGTCTCCAGTGCTGGCATTACTCGGCAGCTTCCTCTTTCTTTTATTAAATGACGTAAAATGACAGGAAGCCTGAAATAAGTTAGTTGTAAGGCAGGGAAAAAAAATCACATCATATCTACTTTTCTGCTACATTTTATTCTCTTTCCAGACATTAGGTAACGATTGTTTTTGATATATGCAAAGTATCATAAAGGGTGCATTTTTTTTACTGAATGTAAACGGCAACTGCTGAATAAAGACATTCGGAGAGAGATCTGAAGCTTTACAAGAGACGGCAACAAATATGTCAGCTACTTTGGAAGTCACCTGAGAGGCAACGAAGCGCAACAAATCTGTCACATCGCTGTCTTTCATCGACATACGCAGTCGGAGTGACACGTATCAGGTGTCGTGTGTTTGTGTGTGCGTTGTGCAGGATTATAAAGGCGGCTGTAGAGGCTCCTGCCGCTCCTCACAGTTTCTCGCAGGCTCCCCAGGTGCAGTGGTGCAGGCCAGTGTGCGGGATTAGCTGGTATGCTCTGGCACTCTCCTCTCCTAATCCCTCTAATTTGTTAACAGGGCACAGAGGCAGCAACACACACAAACACACAGCAGTTTGTTTTGGATTGGCCTTGTTCTGACTGCAGGACTCGTTGCACGGCGTGAGGGACCGCGGATCTCTCCCTCTGCCTTCCTCTTCCTCTAATGAGCTAAATTCAATCTAATTTGGTTCTGATCTGTTCAGCTTTCCTTTCAAACCCACACCAATAAGACCCGTCTTTTCTTGCCAGGAATGCGTACAGACCTTGTTCAGCGATAATCCTTTGTTGGCTGGATAGCATGAGGAGAAGATGGGATGAAACTAAAGTTCAACACACACCACGGGAGGAAGAAGGACAGAGGAAAATTACACAGAAGTACAGAAAATTAAAAATAAAAACCAGCAGAGCTCATGTTGATTATCTTAAATCTGGTTAATTATGGTTGTACCAGAATGGCCTGCTGGATACAAACACTTCTTTGTTTCCACCACCTGTACATTTGAATTCAGGAGTTTTGCATCATTGGATTCAAATTATTTGACCAGACATTCAAATCCATATTTTTTCATACATTCACCCAGATTTTTGTCAGTTAACATCCATTCAGAAAAGAAAAAGATCTTCAAGCAAAAAAGAACATTTGTAAATTATTAGAACATAAGATGTTTCTAATATGTTCAGACTGCTCATTCAGACAGTATTTATTTTATACTGTTGCATTTCTTTTAGGTGGGACATGACATAACTATATGAATACTCAATCTTCAACCATAGCTTGCTAGATAAAAACTAATTCTTCAAAGAACCTCGAAGATCAAATTCACTTATTGGTTCCCAATTTAAACTCCTTTCATTTTGAATACTTTGCATTTTTGTTTTTTTTTAGCTGAAAAACGTGAAAATCTGTTAGACAGCAGCTCGTTTTGCGGCTTGCAGTCTGACAGCAAGAGCCTAAAAACCAGAAGGACTTTGGGGTTTGCCTCTTGGTTTTTGGCCAACAGCATCTGCGGTGATCTGAGCTCGGAGATGACTCACATTTCCCACCGGAGCTTCAACAAGACTTCTGGCCGGCCGGCGCGTCGCGCAGCAGATAAATTCGGCTGTTGGAGCAAAAGATCTTGATGAGATTTAATTAAAGCTGCTGCTGGTACTGTATGTGGTCTCGTAATGATTCTAGTTGTGAGCTATTAAAACCAATTTAAAGTGCGTGTCGGGCTGCACTCAAACCACTTCATTCAGAGCTAACAGACTATTTAAAGAATACTGGCAAAGCGGCGCCGAGCGAGCTCCGTTTTTGAAATGATCTCAGAGACACATGAAATAAACACCTCCTAATTCCCCCCACAAGCAGCAACTAGCTTTGGTGCTGCTGGGATGTGTGCTACTTGACATGACTGGAGAAAATGCTGCCATGCGCTGATTGTGATGGACAGCAATGCAGGGCGAGGAGTTAAGCAATGTAGGACAGGAGGGAGAACCTGAATTTCTCATACTGGCTAATTTTTCTCAGTGTTTGGTTGGGTTTAATGTTCAAGCTTTAATGACCAAAGTGCAAGACAATGAATCACATTAGATAAAAGTAATACATCAGCCTGCTGCAGGGATCTGCGTAATAACTGGACGCAATAATCCCACAGCGCTCCGCCGACACTCGCTGCCTTAATCGCACTCTTTGCAGCGATGCCCCCCCCCCCTCTGTAATTGTACATATTTAACTCCCTCTCTCCCACTCTTCCTCCCTCCTTCATCTGTAATAGCTGTGATTTAATTTAGCTATTTAACCTGTAATTCCAGCAATATTTATTGAGGGCCGAGGGGGAGAAAATTGGACCATTAGCCGCCCCAGATGAATACACTGTGATGAAAATGAACGCCGCTAACTGCCAGTTGACCTCTGCACCTTTGCTTTTCTACTCTCTCTTCCTCCTTTTTTATTAGCAGCAGCAGCAGTAATTACAGCAAATTGAATCATAGTGAAAACTGGAATCAGTGTGTAATGAGAGTTTGATTCTGTGTGGAAAAAGAAAAGGGAGGTGGAGTTTCACCTGAAGGAAAGATGGGAAGATCCGGGATGCAGAATTGGATTTGGGTAAATATTATGGTTACTTTTAACAATTTATAAGGGTTTAATAAACCATAGCACACACAAAAAAATATTAGTTCTTTACCAGAATCTAAACTCTTATAAATTATCCTCAAATGTACAAGAAAAACAAGAAATTACGCATTAAAAGTATTCACCAAACAAAGAGGAACAAGAACAGAAACATAATGAGTAAAAAACTAAATACACTCTATGGTTCAGCAGCTTGAGGGAGCACCTTTAGCAGCCATAAATCTTGACTTGTTCTTTCCACAGTCGCTTCAAATGAACCAGTTTGGACCAAGATTTGAACAAATGGCCCCACACTTTAAATTTGGTGTGCGGAGAACTTCACAGGGTGGCTAAATCACTGCAAGGTTTGCAAGTCATTCAAAAAAATATTTGGTCTTTAGCAGATCTTTGTTTCGCATTAGGTCCGTCCTTTGTTTTTATAAGTTTCATTCATCCAAATCGGTTAGATCCAGATATGTTTTCACTTAATTAGATGAACTTCTTCAGACCTGAAGGGAGAAAAACTTTCTCTTTCATTTTCTCTAAACAAGCTGTATTTCTTCAGTTTTTATTTTAATTGTGCTGTCATGAAGTTTACCATTCAACATTCTAACTCAAGCCTGCAGAGTCATTGTTTTTGTATCACATTGCTCAGTCTAAATTTCAGTTGAATTTGCTGGGAACTAGCTGGAACATTTTCTGGTTTTGTCTCTGCAGAATAATGGTGATGATCCAAAGAGCTTGAAAATAAACTCATAATTATTTCCATATTGATGTGGAGAAACAGTTGCACCTTATGTAATTGCAACAAGTAATAATCCATCAATGCAAGCAATAGAAAACATTAGTGCTTTTTCTCCATTGTTGCCCTCTCTTTATCCTGTTTGAACACCTTTAACTTGAGATAATTATGCAGCCTGTTGACTTGACAATTGAGAGGCCTTTAGTCCTATTTCCAGCTGACCATACAGCCCCATTCATATTGTGGAGGGTCACAAATATGTTTTCTCACAATGTTAGTCTTGTGTAAATGTTTTAGAGTAGTTTGGAGACAAATTGACATTGACAGAAGAAGGACAGAGGATATGTAGTGGACAAAAGGTGTTGAATATGGCGATGTCAGAGAGCAGAAAAAGAGGAAGATCTCAGATAAAGTTTGTGCATAGGAAGAGATGACGTGAGACAGAGGAGGATGCTGGAGGCATAAAAGCAGCTGATCTGCTTTGGAGACTACTGAATGGAACATGAAGAGGATGAAGACACTCCCCTTTACTAATCATCAGCCCACAGAAACAACAACACGGAGATAAAGAATGAGAGAAAGTGTAAGGAATAAGCCAGATTTCCCTGAATGTGAAACTGAGACTCACTCAGTGATGTAGAAACAAAGAAATCAGATTTATTTAGTGTCTCGGTTCTGAAATTGAACAAAAACGGAAGAGATGAACTGTTAGAGCTCAGAGCAAAGATCTCTGCAGGAAAATAATGAGATTACAAGCCAAAAAAAGCTGCATGTAGTTGCAATAAGTGTATACATGTATCTGTTTATCTGCTTTGCTTCTTTTTATTAGGTTTCATCCAATAGCTACTGGGTTAAATTGTGCTTCGGACACAATGATGTTCATTTTTTTAATGACCTTTAACTATTTTATATTAGACAAAACTTTACAGATTTTAATGAATGCCTAACAGACTCCAATCAGACTGACGGAGTTGAAGAGCTGAAGATGATTCAGAGGTCACGTGTCCTCTCTCTGTATCTGAGAGGAAACCCCCGTTTTCTAAGGGTTTCCTACATCCGTCCAAATGACAAACACGTTGGATTTGAGACTCTGAATCGGCCTTAAGTTAGAGTGTGTGTGGTTGTACCAGCCTCTCAATTAACCACTACAAGCCGCTTCCAGTAAACAGAATTATTCAGGTATGGTAAAGGGATAAAGAGGAAGTGAAACACTTCAGATTTTAGATTTGACAAAACCATAGTTTGAAGTGACACTCTTTTCTAAAGAAAATGGCTAGAGCAACCCCGTCTACTGAAGTACAACGGGGTAAGAAATTGGATTATTCTCAGATGGATTTATTGCACAACTTGAGGCAAAATTTGTGAGAATATCAGGTGGGAAACACAACCAAGACATTTTCTATCTTTTTTTCCTTGCCTCATTTTTTATTGCTTCCATGCTGTCAATGAAAACACATAAAATGCAAATAAATGTGGGTTTTCTTAAAAAAAAATATATATATATATATATATATACCTTTTTTTACAGATAAGTTCTTCATTGAATTATTTAGTTTCATTCTGTGCATGAATGTTAATTACAATAATCAACTGTATATCTGTCGATTCTTCTTCTGTTGTTTTCCTCTACAAGTAGGCAGTAATACTAGTGAATTTCCAAAGTTGTTTTTTTTAAATGTTAAAAACAAATGTTCAAAACTCTATCATGTTTTATTTACTCTCATGCAATAATATATTTATTTTATGGAAATTAGTCACTGAAATACACACTCATGCTCATGTTTTTTAAACAAAGTCTTTGAACATGCAAGACTATGCATTTCTAAAAGGATAGCTTATCTTTTTTATTCCTTAATTTAAAAAAAATTATTACATTAAATATTTTGACTTCAGAATATTTAATAAAACCGTTTATTGTGTATCATCTTTATTCCATAGAAAGTTTGCAACAGAGTAGTTAGAAGCTTGAATATTTGACGTCACTCTTGTCTTGGTAAAATCTTAATCACTTCCCTGACTGCTTGATCAGATCAGAGTCTGATCTACAGTTTGTCACTAGAATCAGATGCATGCTAAAAGTTGGAATAAAATGTTTTGACTTCCAGGATGCTGCAAGCATAGGATGGTTTATCTCTCTGTGAATGTTCACCCTGTGAGCATTGAAGCCTTCTATAAAAAGATGTCAGTGAACTTGTGTAACCTTTACAGACATACTCAGTGTAAATACTCATACAGGAGATCATAATTCAAAGAGTTGGTGTGTGCGCGCGCGCGTGCGTGTGTGTGTGTACAGTAACACTCAGAGAGGAGGGACGTATCCGTGCAGTGTTTTCTCCTTCACTCCATAAAGCATAGCGCTCAGCATTCGACCAAATAAAGTGATGAGCAGCTCCTTCGCTCTCCCTGCTTTTTCATATGGAAATAGAAAATAATGGGGTGATTAAATAGAGTCGTATATTAAAGTACAGCTGACATTAGAATTAGCATAATGTGCTCTCGCCTCGGGCTGCATACTTTATTTGCCATCTGCGTTAGACTCCCTTCCCCCGGGAGGGCGCTCTCTTTCCCTCTCTCTCTCTTTCTCCCTCGTACTCTGTCTCTCACTCACACACACACACACGCACGCACGCGCACACACGCACACACACACACACACACACACACACACACACACACACACACACTTCCCCAAGACAAAAAACGTGGCCCTCTGCTTCCACTGTGACCGGAGACAAATAGCGTCTCGGTGCATTATTTCACTCTCCGAAACACACTCTCACACACTCCTAAATGACTTCACTGATCAAATGAGAAGTTTGCAGAAAGATGGAGGCAGGGGCAGAGGGAGTGAATATTTCTTTCTTTGGAGTGTTAAGATTTGACACTAAAACAGCTTGTGAGAAGCATGCAGACAAAAGCTGAGACATGGGGAGCTGTTATTTTCACTGTACAAGTGAGAGTGTGTGAGTGTGTGTGTGTGTGTGAACGTCCTGTCTGCTATAATTAAGTCAAAAGGCCTTACAGGACTGTAGAGGAGAACAGCTGTTCCACCTCCACGCTGCTCCTCCTTAATGCAAACACACTCACAGAGCGAGACAAATTCATGAATAATTCAGGTTTTATTTATTATTTTTATTACTAATATTATTTTTTTTTAAATATCCGTTGTCTGTGTTTTTTTGTATGTTTACTTTACATTTAAATGTCTTAAATTTCAATGATTGCCAATTGGACACACAATTATATTTTTTTGCTATTTGTTTTAAATAAATAAATGTTCCTCGTAAAGTAAATGCATTTCAGCCTTACTACCAGTGAGCCAACACACACGCACACACACACCCCCACGCACACACACACACATGCGCGCAAACAAGGGCAACAATTAGAGCAGCATATGTTTTCCAAGCGATGTGAAATTAGTGCAGTAGGTCAAGAAAACAAGGTTTCATTAAATAAATACACAAGAATAAAAAAAAGCACAATTAGCATCATCTCTGTTTTTGGTGCGTGTGTCTTTAAGTCAGACAGAAAAACAAGTAGATTAATTTATGTTAAAGAAAATAAAGACTGAGGACTCTGCTGAATTCTGGTTAGTTGCTGTTCATTTTAAATATCTCTCTGCGGCTGCATTTCCCCCCTAAAATGTACTAAAGGCTAAAAATAATTTTAAGGTTGGAGTTACAGTGCATATCTCTGCAATAAGGGGAATCCCATGTTGACTAAACTGAAGTGAAAGGAAAGATATTTCCCTTAGTGAGAGATTAAGCACCTCTTTAAACACATATTCGTTGTAGGCCGACTGTGAAAATTCACTTGTCAAAAGTGTGATAAGTACATTGCATTTCTGCATGATGAGTAAAAAGGTGTTCCCAGCTACTGAGAGTATTACATAGAATATTAAGTATTTACCACATCTCATTGCCTCAGTTGAAAAGTTTACACACTGCAAATGAGCTCTTATTAATAAAAAATCTATTGCTAATGTTTCATGATGGGATAGAGTTACGTTTAGGGTTGATATCTCTGAGAATATCAACTATAAAATCTTTATTCTGTTTTTTTGTGTGTCTGCAGGTGGGAGAGATGAGCCCTCCAACTACATATGTACCACCTGTAAGCAGCCTTTCCCCAGCGCCTGGTTCCTGCTGCAGCACGCCCAGAACACTCACGGCATTCGCATCTATCTGGAATCCAACCCCTCCAGCACAGCCCTCACCCCTCGACTCACCATGCCGCCGCCCATGGGCAACGACTCCATCCCACAGTCCCCACTCACCAGCTTCCTGGGGGAAAACAATCCCTTCCACCTGCTGAGGATGACAGGGCCTTTACTCAGAGAACCACCCCCAGGCTTTGTGGAGAACCGTCTCCCCAACACCCCACCGTTTGTCAGCCCACCTCCCCGCCATCACCTGGACCCCCATCGGCTGGAACGCCTTAGCGCCGAGGAAATGGGCCTCATCTCACAGCACCCCAGTGCCTTTGAGAGGGTGATGCGGCTTACGCCGATGGCCATGGAGTCCCAGTCCATGGATTTTTCCCGGCGGTTACGTGAACTGGCAGGGAACACTAACAGCACTACGCCACCACTATCCCCCAGCAGGCCCAACCCTATGCATCGACTGCTAAACCCCAATCCCTTTCAACAAGGCCCTAAATCTCCCTTTCTGAGCACCCCTCCTTTGCCACCAATGCCCCCAAACAGCACCACCCCTCCCCAGACGCAGAACAAGATCAAGTCCTGTGAGTTTTGTGGAAAGACGTTCAAGTTCCAGAGCAACTTGGTGGTGCACCGGCGCAGCCATACTGGAGAAAAACCATACAAGTGCCAGCTGTGTGACCATGCCTGCTCTCAGGCGAGCAAGCTGAAACGCCACATGAAGACGCACATGCACAAGGCTGGATCCATGACGGGACGCTCAGACGATGGCCTTTCAACCACAAGCTCCCCAGAACCAGGCACCAGTGATATCACTGGGGAGGGCATTAAAAATCGTGATGGGGACTTCCAGGGGGAGGGTAATGAGGAAGAGGAGGAGGAAGAGGAAGAAGAGGAACTGGAGAATGAGAGTCGACCAGAATCAAACTTCAGCATGGAGTCTGAGTTCTTCAGGAACAGGGAAAATGGTTCTAAGCCTCCTTCGGAAGAAAAGACATCTCTCTCCCTTGACAAAATGGTAGACGGTGGAGCGCTCAATTCCATTCAGCAGTATAATAATTTGATAGTTGACAATCGTAAAAGGATGCCCTTCTCCAAAAGGGGCTCTGATGGCCGGCGGGACACTGGGGACGAGGATTCTGTGGTTGGAGAGATGAATCACCACCAGCAGGAAGAGCGGACAACCATTAATGGCCGGAACTGTGGCTCCGGTGACTCTTTCTCAGGCTTGTTCCCTCGAAAGCCCACCCCCATCACCAGCCCCGCTCTCTCCAACTCCTCAAACAAGAGGATCAAGATTGAGAAGGACTTGGACATTCCCCAGGCACCACATATCCCTTCTGAGAATGTGTACTCCCAGTGGCTGGTGGGCTATGCTGCTTCTCGCCACTTCATCAAAGACCCTTTCTTAGGCTTCACTGACTCCAGACAATCGCCCTTTGCCACCTCCTCAGAGCACTCATCGGAAAACGGCAGCCTGCGCTTCTCGACGCCTCCAGGAGACTTGCTGGACGGCGGTCTATCCGGCCGCAGCGGCACCGCCAGTGGGGGCAGCACGCCTCATTTAGGTGGAGGCCCTGGTCCGGGTCGACCGAGCTCCAAGGACGGGAGGAGATGCGACACCTGTGAATACTGTGGCAAGGTGTTCAAGAACTGCAGCAACCTGACGGTGCACCGGCGTAGTCACACCGGGGAAAGGCCCTACAAGTGTGAGCTGTGCAACTATGCATGCGCCCAGAGCTCCAAGCTCACCCGCCACATGAAGACACACGGCCAGCTTGGTAAGGAGGTCTACCGCTGTGACATTTGCCAAATGCCCTTCAGTGTGTACAGCACTCTGGAGAAACACATGAAAAAGTGGCATGGAGAACATTTGATGACCAGTGAGGTCAAAATCGAACAAGCAGAGAGAGTCTAAAACACGTTTTCATGCTCTGCACCATTCTCCTTGGACTCTAAAAAAAAAAAAGACAACAAATTAAGGGGGTAGCTGGATACTTTTGTATTGATTTTAGTTTAACTTTGTGTTTTTGATTAAAAAACTGCCAACTGAGAAAAAAAATGAGATCTTAACAACTGAAGCTGTCTAAACTGCCTCATTTGGCATTCATTTTTAAACAATCAGTCTGATGAGTTTTAAATATGTGGAGCCTTTAACTGTGCAATAATTTCTGTATTTATTGGATTTTGTATTTTGGCACGTGCAGGTACATTTTTCTTTTTTTTACAGTTTTTTTTTAATTTAGCTTTTTTTTTTTTTTAATCCCACATGACATCCTGAGAGTCTCTTAAGCAAGCCGAACAGAAAAAAAAAAAAAAAAAAAAAAAAAAAACATTTTAGGCTGTTTGTTTTTCGGACACGGCTTGTAGGAAATTGTACATTAAAATAATTGTTTAGTATCTTGAAAAGAAGCAGAATTCAATCTTCAATTTCAGAGTCAACTGCGAATGCTAGAGTTAATTTATTTTGCGTGACGATGATATGCGGACAACAATCCTTTTTGGCATTGTAGCATGAAATGACTGTAAACCATTTCGATATAATTGGATATGTAGCACTGAGTGTCATAACAAATAGTAAATGTCAAACAAAAGAAGATCCCAAGATTCATAAACCCTTAACAACCTAACCAGCCTGAGGAAACAGGTTCTCGACATGACAGCTGCTGAATCCTACAACTCTACAACTTACTAGTTTCCGCTCTAGTTTTTACTACATTAAACACCTCTGCATTATATTTTTCACCAAGCCTGATGATTTGCAGGTGTTATTAATAATAAGTAGTTGAGCATGAAGCCATGACGAGTCTGCACAGAGCGATACTTAGGACAGAGAAACAGAAAGAGCACAGACGTCTCAGGGTAAAATATAACTGCTCAATTATTATTATTATTTTTTACCCGCTCGTTCTTATGCTGCCTTTCTAAACATTTTGTCGATATCATTTTATAAATTAAAAATGTTTTGGCTAATGTATCCATCCATCCATCCATTTTCTTGCACCCTTTTTCCCTCAGTGGGGTCGGGAGGGGTGCTGGTGCCCATCTCCAGCCAACGTTTCGGGTGAGAGGCGGGGTCACCCTGGACAGGTTGCCAGTCTGTCGCAGGGCAACACAGAGACACACAGGACACACAACCATGCACACACACACTCACACCTAGGGGCAATTTGGAGAGGCCAATTAACCTGACAGTCATGTTTTTGGACTGTGGGAGGAAACCGGAGTACCCGGAGAAAACCCACGCACGCACAGGGAGAACATGCAAACTCCATGCAGAAAGACCCCAGGCTGGGAATCGAACCCAGAACCTTCTTGCTGCAAGGCAACAGCTCTACCAACTGCGCCACTGTGCAGCCTTTTGGCTAATGTAGTCAAATTTAATTTATTCTAAGAAGGGATTAGGTATGTAAAGAAAATTTAGTAGATGTCTGTAATGAAATTATGTAAAGCTGACAAATATTGGAATTAAACAACATTCTCCTAGAAGTTTCCAGAGCAACATTTTACTAACATTAAAAATGATTGAAATGTTCTCCATCACATTGGGATGTTTTGAATTACCAATCCATTTGTTTGCTTTAAGACATTCCAACTTCATAGCTGCACTTTTATTAAAAAATAAATAAATCACATTTATTTCAAATGCTGACGGTTCTCAGAAACAAACCAGCACTTTATGATTTATCCATCCAATGCACACGAACAAAACAGCTACGCGGGAAAAAGGGTGTGGAGCTTGGGATCTCTTGATGTTGGAGTGCCACAATTGTTAGGCTTAGCTTTCCCAAAGCTGGCACTATAAAACTGTAATAACTGAATGATGGGAGTAATTAGAATATTAATTTATTCTGGACATTCTTTTGTACTGCCATTCAATTTGACTTGAGTGTGCCTTGAATTGTGATCTTCCTATTTATTGTCTGAGACAAATGTAACGCTTTCCCTGAAGCATCAAATTTGAACAAAGACAAATTTACTGTAAAGTGAAATCTGACACTCAAACAGATTAAAAAAATAAATAAATAAAAAAATCAGCAGAAAAATTGAGTTTCGGTTTAGCATTAGCAGATTACCCAGCACAGTAATAATGTGTCTGTGTGTATAAATATGTATGCATATGTACATATAAATGCACAACCTTTATGAATATATATAGATCTATATCAAATTCCACACAGACAAGGACACAAGTCTGTCCCCAAACCGGATCGTCAGGAAGTGAATAAAAACCTCACAAAACTGGAGAAAAATCAGGAAAAACAGAAACTAGAACAGAATTTAGTGCACTCTGTCTTGAAGAAGTTTACAGTATTGATACAAGGGTTAAAATACATTTTTGTGTATGTAAATCTCTTTTCCTTTTTTAGTTTTGCTTCAAAATGTTTGATTTTTTTTTTTTCTTCATTGCTTCTCATTTTTCTTGACGGGTTTTGGTATATATATAAATATATATGAATATATATGACATTTTTCTGGTTTACTGTAAAAGTATAACAGTATTTGTAATATTGGAGAATGCTGGGGCATTTTACAGAACTATAAAAAAATGCTGTTTCGGTTTTTTTTTGTTTTTTTTAAATCTTTTATTTCACAGTCCAATTTAAATTGTGGGTCTCTGAAACTGTTTTTGTCAATGTAACTGTAAAAGTCCTGAGTTTTAGTAGCTTTTCTTCTGGCTTGGGTGTAAAGAAATAAAAAATAAACAAATAAATAAATGAGCGGAAAACAAGCCTGGGCTAAGACGAACTCGGTGATGGAAGTTTTTGGGAGCGTCGGTTCTGG
Organism: Poecilia reticulata; assembly: GCF_904066995.2. Lineage (NCBI taxonomy): Eukaryota > Metazoa > Chordata > Actinopteri > Cyprinodontiformes > Poeciliidae > Poecilia > Poecilia reticulata. The sequence continues at coordinate 20,847,306 of NC_088851.1, forward strand.
TTTTCAGGAGGAATCACGGAGAATCCTGACCTGTATCTATTTTTGTTCTTCTGGAATGGATTATTCTTCATGGATGGTTTGAATTACGTGTGTAGGCGCTTGCTGTCGTTCCTAAAGAGCTTGTCTTTTTTTTAACCTGTAGGCTGTGTGCATCCTTTGTGAATGAATAGGGGTGACTTTCTGACCAATCCGACTCACGGGCTGCCACGATCTGTTTGTCCAAACAGAACCTGATCAATTTGTACTGTTGTACTGAATCATGTTGTACAGAATGGGATCAAATAAAGGTTGTTAAACAGCCTTTTAGTGACAAAAACACACCTTGATGTTTTGGTTGTACATAGTTTTTTCTATGACTACTCTGTTTTCCTTTGGTTTGTCCTTTCTGTTTGTGATTTCTGACCGGCACTGGCAGTGGCCTGGATGTGGAAGGCTGGGGGTTCTCCATGTCAGTTTCCAGGCCTCAGCATGAGAACAGAGCACAAATACAAGATGTTACAAACGTCCATCTTGCTTGTCTGCCTCATTTTTTAAAATTCTTCAAGATGATTTGACAGAACATAGCAAGAATATTACTTGTGCAAGGAAATATTTACAGCTGAACAACAGAAACGGAAACGACAGCAGCACGAACACCTGCCAATGGAGGTGGATTCAAAACATCTCTCCAAAGAGATGTCTTCATGCTGTAAATTCAAAATCAACCCCTCATATTTTCCATTTGATCAAATTGCCCATGAGGTCTACATTTAAGGTTATCAGGCAGTTCTGTCTCTTCAATTTACATACATAACTCAGATTTTCCACAACAACAATTCTATTTATTGTTTCTGAAATGTCTTTGTAGACGCCATCATTTCTAGAAATGTATTCATCCACATGAAAGCATCAAAAATATCTCAGAAAGCTGACCAAGTAACTACAGAATTCCTGCGCTAAAATTCCAGATTTCTTATTTACATTCATGTGAAAAAATTAAATACAGTAGAAGGAATATTTTTCACACTCTTACTTACTTATACTTACATACTTATCCTGAACTGTGAGACATTGAAATTCAATTCCATACTTTTCCAGACTACATGGGAACTTTGCAATCTGTCCTGGCGTGTGTGGATCCTGATTGGTTGCTTACAGAAAACAACTTGCTAATTAGATTCTTGCTTTTCCCTTTTCCTATTTTATACTTATATGCAAACACAAATATTAGAAAAGTTGAAGAAGATAATAAATTTGATGATGATTTTATGGTTTTGTAACATACGCCTCAAACTTTGGAAAATAACTGGGCAATCCAAAATATTTGCATGTTGTTTCTTTTTTTTTAACTAAAAGTTAACAGTCATGGAAAAAAAAATCAACTGCATAGCAAGACCATATCTTGGACAAATTAAATATATTGATGTCACAGCTTTTGTTATGGTGCCTTTAAATTTGGAACTTATGAACATGAAGGTTTGTGCAGAAAAATTTTACTTTAGTAAGTTTTAAGAAAGTCCATGCAGAATATTATTGTACACCATTACATGCAGCTGCCTCTCTGTCAATAAAATTTATACAATTAGATGTGGAAGAGCACATTTTAACAATTTATTGTGAATTTTGCACAGTAGCACAATGTAGTGTTTTACCACTACTAAAATCCACAAGGATATGCAGCTAGGACACTTTCTACTTTCTATGTTTTCATTAAGAATTGTGCTCGGTGCAAAGGAATTATTAAATTAATTTAAACAAATTCAAATGTCGCATTTGGTCACAGAGCAGCTACAGGGAAAAGCCTTGCAAATAATCTGTAACATGGAGTGGAATTCACTGAGTGGTTTGCTACTAAAGAAGCAAAAACACTAATAAACAGAAACCTCCTTTAGTTTGTTTATTTTTGTTTTAGCAGCCAAAGTCCATGATGAAGAGCTGGTAACTGAGAAGTGCTGAGGAAGTACACATTAAAATGCTAAGGAAACATCTGCTTGTATGCATGAATACATGCATGCATGAAGTCTCACGAGCTCACCAGCTGCAGTCAGGTAGAAAGACGCGTGTAGCACGTCATCCTCCAATTGTAAATAAATGGACCAACTTAATATTTCTTTAATAATGAAGTTATTGAAGGTGTAAAAAATTCTGCTTCAAGTGACTTTTAGTGGAATTCTTAGTAGAATACATAATCTGAAATCATAGCTTGCACAACCTACAGTTAACATGTCAGATTTCACTATGATTGAAAGTGAATACTTTAACACAAACGCTTATTGGCCTATGGGTGAGCATAATCTATCTAAAATAATTAAAAGTACATTTGTAAGGCAAGATCATTTACTGTGTTTCATTTCTTCTTGTATACTGACTGAAATATATGCTTTAACCTCAAATAATTTCACCGGACACAGCCAACGTTGACAAAAGCATCTATTTGGTGTGTCCTAGTGTCCATTATCAAGACAGCGTGGCACCCAAAAGGTGGCAGTGCTGCTTGTTAAGATGTTGAACCTTACCTTCACTCAGTTAGATTCCTAAAAAGACCTAAAAACAGATGTGGATCTGATGTAAAGAAGCAGCACCGTTGCTTTTCAGCTTAAACTAAGGCACATTAGATGGGATAATTTACAATGTTCGTATCCCACAAAGCTCTGCGGCAGCGTCACTTTGAATGACAGCCATAGACAAAATGAAAATCTACATGGCATCAGTGTAGTATCCGAGATAATGATTCCCCCTGAAATAAGGCCATTATTACTTTCATCACCTCCTTAAACATTTTCACATCTTTCCCCGTTTTTCCTTTTCTGATTTAATTTCATCGTTCCATTTCCACACAGCAGAGAGAGAAAGAGAGAGAGAGAGAGAGAGAGAGAGAGAGAGAGAGAGAGAGAGAGAGAGAGAGAGAGAGAGAGAAGTGTAGGGGGGGATTCTGAAGCACAATTAGTCAAGGGAGGCATGAGTGTGGAGTCGGACAGACCCGGGCGAGTTGTGATTTGGCTTGAGTTTCAAGGCAAATGGGTAATTAAGGCTTTTCCCTGGCCGGCCCGCACTTTGAAGTCCCCTACAGGGGGGATTATCCCAGCCAAGAGAAAGACGGTAGAAGGGAAGTAATGAGACCCAGGAAGAGGGGGAGGAAATGAGCGAAGCAGGGAGTGAAGCCTCGATGAAGACGCAGATTTAAAAAGAAATCAAAAAAAAAAATTTCTGAAATGGCAGATTTCTGTGGCAAAGTCAGGCAGACTCCAACCACAGCAGGCATAAGAAATATAAGATATATTCATGGTAGAGATGGTGCAATTAAAGCTAACTGGTTAATTAGTACAAAATAATAGCTTAGACATCAGCATTATAGAGATGGGAAACACTTTTGTTTTTACTTAATCATTAGATTATGTCAGGGAAAAAAAAGTTTTATTTTTAAACTGAGAAGAACTTGGTATTTATAATAGTGCTTTCTACAGATATATTATTTCCCGAAATCAGCGTTTTGGGGCGCAAATCAATATTGCGGTATGTACTTCAGAAAAACTGGATTAAATGCATTGATTGTCAGAGCATCATCAAAGTAACCATTTCTATAAATAAAGTTTTGCTGCTCTAGACTGTTGTTTCCCAATCCTGGTTTCCAAAACTCTCCTGAAATACATATTTTAGGCATTTCTCTGCTTCAGCACACCTGATTTCAATCTATGGCTGATTAACAGAGTTTTGCTGAGCTGCAGTCATCTGAATCGGATGCATTAAAGCAGAGAAACATCTAATCCAAGCAGGGCAGTGTACCTTGAGAACCAGGAACCACTGCTGCAGAGCATTTAACTGTGTGCTAACAAAATGCTAACATAGAACATCAGTAGTGACCCTTGAGATGCAGGAGTTGCTCTCCATCAATCTACGAGTTTATATGGAGAGTATATGTATATGTACACATCCCAGAAGTTTTATACCAGTGTCACAATCTTCAGAACCAAAACAAAGAGAACTCAGTTATCTTCTTCATGTTCAGCTTCAAGACATGTCAGTAAGAAATGGGTGGAAATTATTTGCAAGTGTGAGGAAAACCTCATCCTCCTGAAAAAGAATATAGTAGCACACATTATAAATTTACCTCTGAATAAACCAAAAGCCTTCTGGAACAATATCCTTAAGTTGTGATCTGTGTTTTTCTGTCTAGTTATTTTGAGATTTTCTGTGTTTAGTCCTGTTTCCCTGTGAGTCTCTGTCCTGTCCTCCCTGTTGATTGATCCCAGCTGTGTCTCGTTCCTGTCATTACCCTCCCAGTGTATTTAGTCCCACCTGTTGTCTGTGTTCCTCGTCGGGTCCTTGTCTAACCTCTGTGTCAAACGCACGGCTACGTTCAGTAATAGTTAGTCTGCCGGCACAGTTGAACTGTGAAGTCCTGTGCCGGCATTAGCTCATCGTGTTCAGTCTTTGTTTTTTACAGTTGCTACCGGTGTCAAGCGCTAGCTTTGTCCTCTGCCGTTCTGCCTGTATTGGACAGTTCCGAGCATCTATATTATTAAACGTATCATCTTCACCATACCTGGGTCTCAGCGTTTCTCCTCACCACTTCCACCCACCATTCCTACACCTTTAGTTTGATGAGATCAAAGTAGAGATGTTTGGCCACAAGGCAGAGCGCAGTGATTGGAAAACCAAAAAGAATGTGAGTTCAAAAGCTTCATGCCACCTGTCAAGCATGGCAGTAGAGGGTTGATGATGGGGGTTCGTTTTGCACTCGAGCCTAAACTCTTCTGCATATTGTCAATTTAACTGAAACAGACACTAATTGTCAAATGATTAGCTTACTAGAAAAGAGATGAAGGTTAGTAATATTTCAAACCTTTGTTCTGAGCTGTGTGTTTTGTGTTTAGTCACATCACTAAAAGAATATAACTTAAAACGTCACCCTGTTGCGCTGCAATAGATAGTCATTGTTGAACCTTTGATATCATTGTGTTTTCCGCAGCAAGTTCTGGGAAAACCTGCAATTTACTTTGATGGTTTTATCGACTTTAATCAGTCAATAGAACTGAGTTGGACTTCAGGCTTGCCTTTCTGCCACTATCAGCCCCAAAACATGCTTTTATAGCCAAAGTGTGTGCACACGTGTGTGTGTGTGTTGGGGAGGATTAACTCAGACAGACACCTCTGGTTATTCAGAGGGATGGAATTATTTCAAGACCCTGACTGGCTGTCAGCGCTCGCTGTGCCTCCTCCCCTATTCGTTTAAAAAAAAAAAAAAAAAGAAAAAAAAAACTTGAAATGACTTAAGCTGCTGGTCGTCAGTGCCAAAGCCACACTGTTGACAGGTACAGTAAGGTCTTAAGCCTTCCAGATCAACTCTACTATTCTCCCTGACAAAATCCACCCCTGGGGCTCCTTCACTACCAGAATCAAGTAGAAGGATTTGGAAGGAGACGGGGTTAGACTGGGAGGTACCGACCATTTAACTCACAGCCAATCATGAAGGGCTCCATTGGCGCCATTCCCAATTATTTCCGTTATCGTTCACCAGTCTGGACACTGTCCAGTTGATGAAAATAGCTGTTTTAATTGCTCTTTCTAAAACAGAAATTAGAAAATAAAAAATTCTTACCTACTTCCTCATTATCTAGTAAATAAACGAATAAAAAGTAGCTGGTTGTTTGGGAAATGCTCCAAACATGACGTGACGCCAGCGAGTCATTTTGTTTTGCATTCATTCTCCATATTGTCTCCGACACAAAACGTCACATTGCTCATTTTGTGATGAATACATCTCGGTGACAAAACAGAAGCTATCGATCGATTCCAAATCCTAATTAAACAAACGCGGTTCGTCACTATCGAGGTAAATCAAAGCCTCGCATCTGAAGCTTAATGTGAGGAGGATTTCTCGACTCTGAGGCGTCTAGCGTGTTTCTTTTCTTTTTATTCCCTATGCAGGCGAGGTGACAAAGCAGGGCGAGTTCTTTAAAAGAGGCAGAGGAAGGAGGAGACAGAAGTGTGTTAGCGCTGGAAGTCCTGAAGGCGCCGCATAAGAGGTGTGCAGCATCTTTTTTGATATTCAGATTCGCCTGCCTACACACGGCATTATGACACATTTGGATGATCGCATTGTAGGATTAACGGGCCTGCCTTGTCATTTCCAACAACAATGCCACGATTTAGGGATGCTATTTCTCACAAGGCGCTCCGCATTAACGCTGGCCCAAAGATTTACATAAATCTTTGTCTTAAGATGAAAGCAGAGAGGGGCTTGAGACAATGAAGTTAAGCTTTGGAAATGAGAGGAGGAGACAAGAGAGAGCCGTTACCGGGCGTTGGTGGTGCAGGGATGAAGGGATGGGAGGGAGAGAGAGAGGAGGAAAGTTTTTGGATAAATCAACCGGTAGTCATGCTGATTCCAGGAAAGCAGCCTCCTCCCGTTTTCCCCTTCAGCAACTATGTGGTGGAAATAATTTAAAGTAAGAGGAAAAAGAGCCAAAAATTTGCATTTCTGCGGTTGTGAGCAGCCTGGAAGGTTAGACAAATGGAAGGAGAGGTGATGAATGCATCTCTGAATTGAAAGGCCTTTTGTCCTGCACACGGCACAGAAAGTGTGGCTTTCTAACCTCCATCACGCTCTCTCTGTCCTCTAATCTCCTGGCCTCCAGCAGTCATTGGGAAAAGTGCCCCAGTTTGTCGTGCCTCCTCCTCCCTTCCCTCCTTGATTGGATTCATCTTGGCTGATTGAGAATCTGCTTACATTAAAGTCAGAGAGAAGAGATCAGATCTGACAGATCTGACCACTGAAGGTAATTTTTATTTTTTATTTTTTTGGCTTTGAAACAGAGAAGTGAAAGAAACCCAGAGATGATAGGCCAGGAGAGACAGCGCAAGAGAGGTGAAGCATGATTGACACTATCAGCGTCATTATCACTTGGCTTCAGCCTTTACTTCACACACTGGCCATGATTACAAAGGAAACCTTCAAGAAAAAAATAAAAAAAATCTGGGCGACAGCCAGCAGGTAGGGTGGAAGCTCGGTAAGTTTTAATGTTTTCCTGAAGCAATGAAAAGATATATCAGAATGTGTGTGCAAGAAGAAGAGCTGAACATGTGCAGACCACTGAAGAAAGCAAAAAAAAAAACAGAAATCATGTTACAAAATGCAAAATTCAATTTCGGCTTTGATTTGACTCTGCCAGGATAAAGTAGGCCAACAATATCATAGGAATCCTTCACAAAAGCCAGCAGTGCAGTCTCCATGACCAAAGGATGATAAATTAAGTTTAGCTCAGAGTACAGACATGACACTAGTTTACCACCGAGATTAAACAAAAATCTGAAAGGTATGGTGTGTAATTTTATTCAATTTCTGTGACTAAATACTGTTTATAACCGTTTTTTGTTACATTTAAGACTTTATGTCCACTGCTTTCAGGAAACCCAGGAATGGCAGAAAAAATTAGCAATGTTTTCTCATTGTTTGCACAGAGCGGTGGAGGCAGAAGGGAGCCGGTGTCTTAACACTGCGGTGCAGCGGCAGAGTTTAGCGCTTTATCCCAAACCCAACCTGTAATTCGGGCTGGATCAGGCCAAAATCATATACTTGGTGGTCGGGTCGGTCTTCTGTGGTGTGTTTTCAAAAGGCCTACAACACATACAGTTCAAAGAAAACTAAACAAGATTGATGATATAAATTCTGTTCATTTACTTTTTATAGTCTAAACAGAGGAGCAGGCAGTTTACCCAGATGAGGCACGCAGACAGGTCGACTCAACTTTTATCGTGTTGACCTTGACTTTAAAAAGTATAAAGCCATACAACCAATATTTTCCACACACCATGGTTGCAGTTCTTCATATTTCTCAAGTTCTCAGATCTGCAGGCGATTTCAGAGGCAGTAAGAGGCTCATCTTGGTCCTTACTGAGCTTCTTCCAGATGCACCACTGGAGAAACTTAAGCCCACATCACCAGCAGATCGTCACTATGGAAGGGATTTCAGTCCCAAGGTGGTGAAAGGTGAACACCAAACCAAAACATCTGCATGTAGAAGACACTGGGAAAACATTCAATGCCATAAAAGGACACTCGATCATGTCAACGAATTGTAACATTAGCAGCAGGAAGAATTATTTCATGTGGTTATGGTATGAAAAATATCCATATATTATTCATATTTTTAAGAAACAAAGTCTCTGTGCCTTTATATGAAACTCAGGTGGAACAACCACACCATCTGACATCGACTGCCGCCATCCCTTTGTTTTTTCAGGCCTGTCTGTCTCCTGCAGATTGCTTCTTTCTATCATCCTGCATTATTTCTCACTAGCTCTTCCTCTGTCTGTCCTAATCTCTCTTGCCCATCTCCATCCTCACCGCCTCAGTCTCTGTGTAAGACACCCCCACACCCTTCTTTTTTCCCCTTCATACAAACGCTCCCAAGTCCAGGCTTTCTGTGGTAATAAAATAAACTAATGGAGTCGAAGTGACGTCCCACCTTGAACCAGCAGGGAGGTTATTTACATCAGGTAGTGCAGGAGGAGGGGAGGGTTGGGGGTGGCGAAGCGGTGACTGGCTGCCTCAATCAGTCAGCCATGACAGGCTGAGCAAGACTCATCAGATAACGGAGAGCAAAAGAGGAAGCTCAGGAACAGAGAAGAGATGATGTTTACGAGTCTTTTCTTGTTGCAGCTCGCCTGCATCCTTCGTTTCAGCCTCTTTCCTTTCCTTTCATGCCGTATCTTCTTTCATGGTTCCTCCTTTCCACAGTTGCGCCTCGAGATCCTGTCCACAAACACCGCAAACAGAATTAGTGACAAGGGGCAACCAAGTTGGAGTAAGTGTTGTGTTTAAAACATAAGTGTGATCAATAAAATGTCCTTCCGGAATGAGTTTATGTGTCTTAATGCCTCTGAAGAATAACAAAATAAATGGATTTAGGTTTTCAGCATTGAGACAGACTAACTCACTGAAACACACTTCATTTCTTCACCGTCCATCTATTGGTGACCAGATAAGATGCTCACAACACATTTTACATTCCCTATTCGTCCACTGAATGCTTAACTTCAACTCTGACTCCACTGCAACAAAACCTTCAGGCTCCTTTCCACCTGGCTCCAAGTTTGTGGATGGAAAACATGACAACAATAAAACAACAAATAATCAAAGATTGAATCTCACTGTATGTTAAGCATTCCTGTCTGTTTTAGCCAAGCCACCATAAAAAAACAGACATAAAGATACACACTATGTAGATGTTCATTCAGCATATATGAGATTGATTTGGATATATATGGAGTTGAAGCTTGTTTCTGCAAAATGGTACCTGGAGAGAAATTTACCAATATGACAATTTTTTGCACAGCAATATTAAGTTAATCAAATTAGGCATCGCGGGTCTGAGAAGATCAAGAAATCCCAACAATATTGTTTTTAGTATTTCTTTCTACAAAAAAAACGCTAAAAAAAAAGATAATAGACCTTCTAAAATAGCTTTGATTCTGGTGACTTGAAACAACTCTCAAACTGATTGACCCAACGAGGGCGCTCTGATTAAATGTCAATGTTTTTACGAGAAATGATCCCAGGCAGCAGTTTGAAAAAATAAAAAATGGATGAAAAAAACAAAAAAACAAGAGTTAATGGTATATTATGCCGGTGCACTCTGACGTGTTGCAGATTTCCACTGATTGGCCTGGCAGGAGGTGTCTGAGCTAAAGGTCAACAATTTCAAACCCGAGGCCACGAATGTTAAGCCAAAAGTCCAACATGGAGACAAAAAAAAAACCTTTAGAGATGCATCCTGTCACTGATTGGCCTGCAGGGTGTCCGCATGATCAAGCTTAATGAGGCTGCTCAATTCAGAAATGTGATAAACGGTTTGAAGATATATGGACTTAAAGAACAAATATTGTTTGTCTTTTAAAACACTACATAATTTCTCTGTTCAGAGTAAGGTAAATGCCAGGAAAAATAAAACAAGGTACATGGGGTCTTTGATTATAATTATGTTTTGACCTTGTTAGTCTAGTCAAATGGTCAAAACAGGTTAACAAAAAAAAAAAAAAAAAACCAGCATCAGCCCCCAGTTCCAGGTTCCAGTGAATTTTATTATTTAGCATTTTTGTAGACTAGACCATTTGCAGTCATCGTCGTCGTCGTCTTCTTCTTTAATGGCGGTTGGCAAGCAACTTAAAGGTGTGCATTACCGCCACCTACTGGAATGGAGTGTGGGTCAGCATGCAACTTAACTGGTTTTACGCCAAACTGGCAACACACCTGCACTTCATTAGACCGTACCATAACTGAGCAGGTCAAACCGAACAACAAAGTCTAAACAGAGAAACAAGAATAAGATTATTAACCTAATGTACAAGCTCATCTACATAACTAAATGGTCTGCAAGATAAAGCACTTCATACATGCCAACTCAAAATTTTATTTTAAGGGGAAAAAAACAACACAAAAAAAGAAAACCCTCTCTTTGGTAGAACCCAGGGATGCAATCAGTGCCATACAGCCATGTAAGCAGAAAATGCTGCTCCAGCCCCTCCCATAAACCTGCTCAGGATACAGCATCTAAAATGGGCAAGCAATGGTGAGTATAAAAGAAAAACAAGTAGCTCACCATAAAACAAACATTCGAATTCATCCAATGGTCCAAAAGTGTTAACTTTTACCAAAACATAAACATAAATGTAAACTGCAAAACAATTCTTCCACAAATAAATCCGGGATAGTGAGTGAAGCAATTTGCTTGTGCAATAGTTAAACTACCAACTATACAAAGATTAATCAGAAATAGGAAGAAGGAACAAGTTGTAAACACAAAGTGAACCACTTTGTCACAGGCCTGCAGGACAAAAAGGAATACTTATTCTTCTAGGAAGACAATAGAACTTGTGGATTACACCTCCTACTTGTAATCCATCTCACCTGCTCACCTACAAACACAAACAACAAGAGACTTTCACTGTCACTGGGTAATCCCTGTCGGCGGATAATTTATACACCGGATCTCAGCTTCTCCGTGGCAGCAGATGGTTTTCCAATTCAGCGATTGGCAGAACAAGGCAGCCTGGTACTTCTGAATATGCTTCCACTGAGTAGTATGATCAAGCAGACTGTTGAGGGAAACAAACATTTTCGTGACGACTTCAACTTAACCAGTGCGCAACTGATTTATCTGGTTGCGTCAGTCAAAAAGATGCCAAAATCTTTGAGACTAAGCAGTATCTTCAAATCGGATGAAATCATGATCACAGACAGAAAAAGAAATGGGTAAGGTACCCCCAGGATTGATTAACTTAGTGACTCAACCACCAGTTCTATATTTTTAAGGTACTTCTATGCATCCCATTTCGTATTTCTTTTTCTCAGTTGTCATACACCATTGATGATTAACTCAAATGTGTAATTGTGTAATGCCCACAAACGTAACAGAGTCATGGATGCCCAGCCCCTTCATAAAAGATTGAGAGAAGACACCAGTTTATTTGCTTAAACAACACATCTATTTGTTGTATCATTCGTGACCAGTATACCAAGTATACTGTTTCTCTTATTTGGAAAGTGACTTTGACCAATTTCGCTTAAACTAAAAGTTAAAGCTGTGTCAGTCCACTGTAGCTCTTTTGCATATTATTATAACTATTGTAATGTATTGATCTTTTTTTTTTCCATCAGCAGCTTTTCTGTAAGATGACAAACACCTTCTAATTAGTTGCTAATTTACAGCCGAATGGATCTGCATCCAAGAGGTTAATGCTGTCTGATTCCACAGGAAATAACTGGCCCAACTCCAAATGGGAACGTTGGCCGAGGCGTCACATCTTCCCTCCCCAAGGAAGAGCCGGTAACACTGGTAATTACTTCCCAGACTACAAGGGCAGATATCTGTCCACCTTTGGATGAAGTCCACAAATTGAGGTCAGTCAGACAGGGAGAAAAGCGACAAGGTGCACGCCACCGACGGAGGGAGTTTTATTGATGAAAATGCAGATGCTCCCAGTAAATGTCCTCAATTAAGATATTGCATTTCAATCTCTTCCCCGCTCTGTTTGTAATCTTGTATGAATTTGTGGTGGAACTGCAGCAATTATAGAGAGGAGGCCTGAGGGTTGGAGCTATGTAGCAGGATCATTCGGTCAAATGGGAAAGACACTGTGGGAACATTAAGAAACCAGCACCATGACAGGTTGAATCCGTGGTTTACTCCTGACGACGATAAATAGATTGGCCTGACTAAAACAGCTATTCAGATTTCATCATCTTCATCAGAATACAGATATCAACATGTACATATTGGTGCTTAGTTTGGATTAGAAGATGTGACAAAAGTGCTAGAAACAAACAGTTTAAGATACCATTTATTCCTTAAGCAGTCCATTACTGCACAGTTGTGATAACCTGTACACTTATAGCACCTTTCACTTTTTCTTGCAAACATCTTCTACTCTATTACAGGGAAGTTGTCTTTCAGAACATCTGCAGAAAGAATCAATTTAGTGCTTATTTTAACATGCATCCATCCCACAGTAAAAACAAGAACATTTTGGTTTCTAAATTCTCTGATGTTTTCTATTCGGATAAGATTAGGCTTGAAGGCAGCCCAGCTTAGTAATTTATTCTCTTCATCCTCTGTTTGCAGAATATGATTTTTAATTGTCTTGGTAAAAACACATGGACGTACCTGAGAAGGATGTGGTCTTGAAGTCGGGCTTGTTGCCCAAAAGTGAAAAAGAAACTTTGCTAAAGGCCTTAATTCAGCCTCAGAAAAACAAAAAAAAACGCTTCCGTTTTTTTTTTTTGTCGACATCAGACTGGATGGCTCCTTTCTGTCTTTGTTTTAAGATCATTTTTAATAACACATTTGAATGCAATCCATGTTTCCACTGTGTGAGGGTCCATACGAGAGCTGGAAGTACATCACTTCAGGTTAAGCTTGGCCTCTGAAATTTCTCCAGATTCGGCAAAGAAAGAAAGTGAGCGATGGATTCTGTTCCATCTGGAGTCGTTCTTGAATAGCTAAAAATAAAAATAAATAAAAAAGTGCGACTTTAGCAACATTTCTAACCTTAAAAAAAGTGCACAGAAGTATAAACGCCAAAAGGGAAGAAATAAAGGTGAGCTTCATGCGGAGCGAACAAACAATTCTGCATACAGCTGTCATTATTTTAAATTTCAAAGGATCCTTCAGATCATTATTCAAACTCTGTCCAGCTCCCAGTTTGGCCTCATATTCTTCTCTCTAGTGTAGGCAGGGTTAAGATCTGGTGTCTCATATTGAAATCTGAGAAGGTCGCCCTGCAGTGGTCCGTCTTATCTCAGAGCTGCTCTATTCAAAAGAGGCCAAGAGATGAGGGAGGTCAGAGCAACTCAGATATTGGAAAAGAGGTTTACTCACACCCACCATTAGTCGCTCTAATAAAATGCTTCCCCTTTCTCTCATCTTTCTATTAATATTCAGTGTGACTGGCTGGACTCTTTTCCCTGAGTCAGACCATCCTGCTATGCGCTGGGGCCTCTGATCTGTCTCTCATAATTAGACTGATAAATAGGCCTTCTCCTCTTCTCATCTTTTTCCTTTCCATCCTGTTCCCACTCCTTTGGTTTCTATTCTTTTCTCTTGCACTCACTTACAAAAGGTTTCATCTGAAGCCATGTGGATCTGCTCGATAAACCCAAGTATTTCAGGTGTCTGTTGCTGCTCATTCATCAGGGTAATTCACTCAATTTGGCTTAATAAATCTGGCTCTGCAGTGCAACACTGAAGGTCTGGCTCACAAACACATATTGGGTGTATATATATTCCCCTAAAATATGTCATGTTCTAGGTTAGCTGCATTATTTTTTTATTTAAATTGAATTGACTGCTTCCTATTCAAGATCATTTCCATCATTAGGGTATTAAAATGAATGGGAATTCTATGCACAGCACATGTATGTTATCTGTAATTGTCCATGTAAAAAGAGTTAAAGGACTCGTTTTACTCTTTTTAGGTTTGTATGGTTCTATGTTTGTATTTTTAATGCAAATTGCTTCCCTGGTAGGCTTTAGCTAATTAGCTAATGGGTCGTAACTGAAAAGTCATTTTGCAAGCAACACAAGCCACTAGAATGCCTCCTCTAAAACTTTAGCAGAGGACTTCACACTTTAATTTGTTAATTTGGGGCTCCTCGCCGACTGAAGGGCCTTTGCTGCTGCGGCTTAAATTGTTTTTGCCTCGGGCATTCGGGCTCTTCCACTGTTTTTACAAGATTATCTGATACAATGTGATGGAATATGGTTTCCATCTAGCGCAAACTGGTTTGATCAGGTCTCCAAATCTCTGATGCCATATTGTTTGAACAAAATGTGTGTAATGAAGGGGTGGGGGAACGGAGGAATGGTTCAAGCCATGGTGTCAGCCATGGAGATAAAGAGATGTGATCGCTAAAACCCACTTCTGTCCTAAGAGTGAGCTGGATTTCACAGATTTAAATGAAAAGAAAGCAGCGCCTCATAGTGCACTTTCAGCAATGTGTGCACAGTGTTACTCATACCTGCCCTCTACAATGGTTACTTTCCACACACTACTCCAGTAAACCCAGTTTGGGAAGTCACTTTCTCTGCAGCAGATCTGATAACCGCGAAACTGGATAAAATCTAGCTGCTCCAATCTCTAAGAAGTCCTTCCCCAGGGGACGAGTGCCAGTGCCGATCTCAGCATTAAAATAAACTTTTGATGGTCATTATTAAGATAAGCATCATATTCGGCTGGCAAAAGATTAGCATGATAGCGTCAAAGCTTACAGTACAACTGTCCTTTCAAGGAAGTCTCAGAAAGGACAGTAAAGATGAAACGATCCTTAGCCAATCACATGGCTTGTTAACGGGGTCGTGTGTGTGCCCTGAGGAAGCTCAGTTATTAAATAGTCATAACATATTTGTGTTTCTTTCCTATTAATTTTATATTTCAGTTTTTATTAAAACATGCTTTATTTTTCCACACGTTATTGATGGAGATTGCAGATTCTTTTGCTACTTTAACTGGGAAAAATGGCCAAATAGTACTTTTTCTTGAATGACTGGAAATAACTAATATCTAGCAATTTAATTCATGAAAAAAATGCTTACCACATTAAGACTAATCTTTCATGGTACACCCTTCTAAACAGCAGTCATATTGTGGATTTCTTTTCAGGGTTATACACCATTTTTCATACAAAATTGTATTATCTAAATTGTTGCTGCACAAGATTTCCAATGATCAGGCTTAAAGACTTTGAGGATCTTTGATTCCCCAATTGAGTTTGCCAAGCGATGACAAACTCAATTGGGGAATCTAGCTAATCCATAAGACATCTCTGCTGACCTCTGGCCTCTGTTTGGAGGATCGGTTACCTCCAACGTCTTTTTTGAAACTTAACCTCCGTAGCAGTTGCTATTGTATAAGATGTGATTCTCATGTCATAGAATTTGAAGAAATTTATGACAGTTTAGTTTAGTTGCTGGTGAGACTTTTTATTATTCTGTGACAAATGTGTAACAAGGCAATGCTGAAGGTTTTTCTACCTAAAACAGTGTAATGCTCTGTATTTTAATGCATTAAAGTGCAAGGCAGATCTGCAGTTAAATCCCTACCACATTTTAAGATTGTGTATATCATTCATTTAGTGAATGAATACATATTAGCTATGCATTAAAAAAACAGTCATCCACTCACAGAATCAAATGAAATTGAGACCAATGTACCTAACATGAAGGTGAGAAGGAACCAGAGAATCCTGAGAGAATCCATGTTTGCCCAGGGAGAACAAACAAAAATTGTAACCCAAATCCGTCTCAATGCAATGCAAAAGTGAGAACTGAACCACTGTGCAGCACAAAAAAGATTCTAGTATCCAAATATCTGCTAATTAACTTTCTGCTGAAATTGTTTCTCTTGGACAAGCTCATATTTTAACACAAGTTTATTTCTTATATGTCTGTCTAATCATTAAAGGGTTCAATATTAAGGTAGTTTCAGATATTTTATATTGATTAAGTTATATCCTCAGTTGCTAAGTGAGTTAAGCTCTTGTTCTCTTGGAGAAGCTGAAGTAGTCAAAGGAAAGTCCTGCCCACACTAGATGAAAGGTGCAATAACTAAAACATGAATGGTTTTAAGGGTTAGAGTTTAAGGTGGAAAGGAAGAACCTATTGTGAGTGGCACTACATATGACAGACCGTAAAAATTGAACAAAACAAACAAAAAAAAAAACATACTAATTGACACAAACATCTTGATTATTGTATATCTTTTGACTTGGAACAAAAGTTACAACCTATAGTATGTTGTCCCCTTTTTTTGTGACTTTCCTATAGCCTTAAGCACCACCTTTTTATCTGCCATAGTTCTTTGTCCAACAAAAGTACAGAAACGAGATTAAAAGATGCAAAAACCAAAACAAATTTTACTCAAATATGTTAGAAATATCCCCTTTATCACCCAATTACCTGGATGTCAGCTGAAGAAATTTGGTATTTTCCTCCTATTGTGACATTTATCCAATTACCTGTGGATCAGTTGAAACTTTTCGAAACTTAATGCACATTAGGAAACCATCTGAACTGTCTCTGCCAACTCTCATAATTGATTAGTAGCAGCTTTTACTAGGTTGTGCATTGTGCGGACATGCAGGGATTTCAAAGTCTTGCTCCTAAAGATCTGCATTAATGTTGCATGAGTGCGAACTGCATGAAATTTGCTCGCACCATTTGCTCACTCAACCCTATTAACTCCAGTGGTAATTGACAGCCCCATTCCCTATGAATCCACATCTCATCAAATCACTCTTAATACATGTTAACACACCATAAGGGGACTAATAGTCAGAGGCAGCATTATCCAAATCGCTCTCATGAATAATGTAGATACATGTACGGGTGCTTGGTTACCATTCTAAAAGGTCCTTTTTTATGGCATGCAGAAGCGTTTGCTCTGATTAATCTAAGATGCATTTGAATGAATACTCAATGCAAATTCACATTGAGAAAAGGAATAAGAGACCAGGTCATTTGAATACCACTGACACTAGATGATGGTGATACACTGTTATGCTTTTTAAATTGTATTTAATTAATTATTCCCTCAGGGTTTTTTTCTTTCTGTACACACATGTCATTTAATGGACTTGAGCCACGTGATAAAGGAAGACAGAGTATGGCTGCACATGAAATGACCCTGGAGGTATAGTTAGACAGAGGCACCTGTTAATGTTTGTGACTAAAACATTAGTTCTTATGTCTGAATAGAAAAAAAAGAAATAAGACATTTTAACAACTGCAAACGGTAGTATATTCTGTCTGCTGTGTTTGTGTGTTATGAGGGTCTAATTGGCCTTTTCCTAGTCCTCAGGTTTGCCCTAATTAAGGCCTTTAGAGCCAAGGTCTTTGCATCTGGACACCTGCGTTTTGCTGTCACTGCCACCGCAGCGCAACAGAAAGACAATGATAGCCAATTATCCCTTTTTATTCAGCCAAAATAGGCCAAAGCAGGTCATGATTAAGGCATATGGAAGGGGTGGTGGGATTATGGCAGAGGATGTTCTGTGAACAAGGGAGTGCCAGACAATAAGGGTGAGGGGGCCAGGGGCTGTGCAGGTGTTAAAGACGTGTTGCAGTGTTTCTAGTTGTTCAAGTCAGTTAACACTTTGTTTCTTTAGTTCAGTTTATTCCTGGAAACATAACTCTGATGTTACATGATGAAACGGACTCAGTTTCTGTGAAATGTGGTGCTGAAAAATAAATACTCTAACGCAGTTGTTGAACATGCTGGCTCTTAAACGTCATAGTTGGTAAAACTCTAAAAGTAACCTTTATCTTTTTATGCCACATCAATATTCAAATAAACCAAAGCTGTTCTGTCCGGAGGTTTGTTGATGTTCAAAATATCACAGAAATTGAAAATTTTGTATATCATGTGTAAATGAAGTGTGTGCTATGACACTTATTGCTCAGTGAGTTTCCCTTCTGGCCTGATGATGCCTTTAAATCTCCCAGGAGGATCTGTAACGTGGCACGGAAACAGTGGATAGATTTGCTCAGGGCTGTTCTCCTAGTTTACCTTTTATCTATAACAAAAACTATCCTACAGATACAAATAAAAGCAGTCTGAGATTATAACAACAATAACTTCTGAAGTAAAATATTACTTAGTAATCGATATGCTTGAATCAAGATAAAACTTTTCCAAAAACTTATAAACTGATTTGAAATCTTCTGGTTTCCTTCCAGAGCAGCTCTAGCGTTGGTGTGCAGTGAGCTTTCGCAGCCCTGGAACTCGGAAAGCGCACATCAAGGCACACTGGTCGCTCTCACCCAGACACAGGATGCGGCTTATCAACCCCTATCTGCATGTGTTTTGCTGGTAGACTGGATGCATGCACTCGTTTAGTCTTTTCATATGTCTGAATCAAACTTCCCGTGTCAGCAAACCACAGCTTATGGCAACAGGTTGACTGAGCAGCACCTGTGCTAACGGTTTGATAGCACAGCGTGCCTCAGGCTTTCACACCTTCTACTGCTTTTATTGTTGAACCTGTTCCCATATATATTAACCTGCATGTAGTAAACGTGAATGTGCTCTAAAGGCCGATTTTCCTAACCTTTGGCATCCTATTTTATTTTGAAATGAAAACAAACCTGTGAGATAAGGCTTTTTCTAGACCCAGACAACAATTGTAGATTGAAATATTTAGCCTCAGATAGGGTATGGGAATCTGGTAACAGGACCATGCACTGCAGATGAAGCTTGAACTGGTGCATGCATGAGTTTCAGAATTGCCACCTGTGTGTGCTTGTGCTTTGACCAAAGCCACAGCAATATCCTCATTGTTGTAGCAACAGTTTTGAGAAAAAAGCATCTACAGACTGAGTGAAAATCATCTTCCCTTCTGCCTCACTGCTATAAACATGTTCATCAGAGTCAGTACAACAGACTTTAGTTAAAAGTGAGAACATCCTCTTTCATTTATACAAAACCATATCCACCTTACTGGGTCGTAGATATGTGACCTAAGACAAACAGAAATGCTGATTACAGCACTGAATTAACTTTAACACAAACCATACCATAATGACAATGGAATAAAATTTTCTGCTGTCAGGATAAATGGACTGCAACTAAATCTGTAATGTACAAGGTATATTTTTCATTGACTGCGTTTTTTCATTGCATTCAACTTTGTGTGCTCAGTTTTTGTTCTTTAATGAAACTTTGCTCAAGTGTTACCCAGACCAAAAAAAAAAAAAAAAAAACTTCACTGGCTGCTGGGGAGATTTGAATAAAATCTTGATAAAGCCTCGCTAATCTCCCGTTCCAATCTGATTCTCAGTGGGATATATCCCTGATGTCTATACTTAGGTGACCCACGCACCTTCTTTTGTGCATGTTCAGTTCCACAGGATCAGCGGGAAATTGGAAAGAGATGTAGTGTGCTGGTGCCACCGCGAATTGGATTGCATGGTTTCTTAAATGAAAGCAAATAATTTCATGGCTAATGGGCTTAATTTCAGGAAATAATTCCACATTTCCACACTCTGCTATTTTGCATATGATTTCTGCCGAAGCCGTGCCACTTTTTGAAGGGATGCTGTTTTCCTTTCAGTGAGTGTTGTGGAACTGGAGAGCAGAACGGCGCTGTTTAGAAGATCACTTTTAACACATTCAAAATTGATCAAATGTGTCACAGTCTGCTTTGACGGTTCTGCTTTGAGCTTGCAGCAGTCGTGCTTGGAGCTGACAGGACCAGCACTGTTGTTCTCTGTGCTTTTATTCACTGGGGACAGAACAGAAGAAAAAAGTTATTACCCAAAAAAACGATAAAAGAAGGAAGAAAAAAAAAACAGATATAAACAAGACGGAAAAATGTGATTGCCAACAAAGAAGTGATTAAGCCGCACAAAAAGTCTTCAGTTGTTAAATAAATAAAGAAAGTGTTGTAATTAAATAATGAATGAAGGAAGCGGTCCATAAAGCGTTGATTGATGTCCAGGAAAGGGGGTCTCTCTAATGGAGGCTGGCTGACAGTGATTGCGAAGGCCCATTTACCAGCTGATGTTTTGTTATGATTGGACATGTCAGTCTTCCTCCTCTGATTAAAAAGAGAGAAGGGGGGGAGTCCAAATGCGCCCCACGTCCTTTCCTTTATGTTTTTTTCAATCTGCTGGCATAAAGCAAGGGTGCATATTATTTTGTCAATCCAATGGAATGGGTGACATTCAGGGATTTGTAAGGATAGAAACTGGCCTTTACACGCTACCTGCAACTTGGTCACGAAGTCGGTGTATTGTTTGAGGTATACTGTATGTCTCGATCAATTGTTGCTTCAAAATGGACAAATTAGTTTCCCTGCCCATGAGATGAGTGTAAGCCCTTGGGTTTGCTTTTAGGTTCTTGGTTTAGATTAAGTTAATTGAGATTTCATTTTTATACTTATCAGGGTTTTCCTCTGAAAAGTCATTGCCCCGTGAACACCTGGTCCTTGTTTTACATAGTCTAAACTTTACCCAGAAGTATCCTGGGAGGTGGAATATTAAGTGGAAAAGTCAAACTTCAACGTCACTTTGTGATGGCAACAGGTATTTTGTTTTCTTTGCTCATTGGATGATGTGAGTCTCATTAAGCATTTCTTTCCGGTACTGCATCACCTCAATTAGAGAACATGTTGCTACAGAACAAAACACTGAAAACTACATTATTTATTTTCGCTTAATCCTAAACCTGATCAGCTAATTCTTCAGCATTTGAAATAACACATTTCAAACTCCCATTAATTTTTGTCGCTGCTAATGCTTTATGAACTTTGGGGGAAAATTGATATTTGATGCACCACTGACATTTCAGTTTTCCTATTTACGAAGCACCTATAAATCTATAATTTTCTTCGCAGGTACACCTTAACTTTGAGAAACAGAATTTAAAAAAACTCTCAAAAATCACATTGTATGACTCACTTTATTACATGGAAAATGTATATAACACAATAGAAATATAGGACTTTATATTTGGTACAGTTATTTAAAATCGCAGATGTCAGACTCAAGTGGTTGGAGGATAACATTTAAAGTACTTTGAGGTCAGTTACAGCCTAATCTAAATACAGTACTCACAGTATCAGAATGCAATATACTTGCATTTAAAGATGTGTCTGATTAAACTTTTTCTACATACTGAACCAATCTTAAAATCTGCTTCATTTTGTGCTAATGCTCCCATCTTTCAATTCTCTGCAAGCTTCTTTTTGTGAACATACCAGCTTGTTAATACTGAGCGTTATTGGCGTAAAGTGTCTTGTCTCTACCAACTGCAGCCTTTTCAAACCTGCCATATGGAGCAGAGAAGGGTCTCTCTTTGTTGTCCATCACCTCTGTGGCTCTCTGCTAGCTGGCCACACTCCCAGAAACTTAGTTAAGGCTACTTTAAGTTTAGTCATTTTGACTTGTTGTTTGGCATCTCTGGAGTTCAGGACATCAGATGGCGTTGCAGCAATTGGAGCGAGTGTAGAGAGACCAGTCAGCAACAGATGGAGGTATCTGGAAGGTGACTTCAACTGGGCTTTACCTCAGCAATGCTCTTTGAAGGTTTCAGGGGACCAGAAGGCTTAGTTAAGTCAGAAAAGTAAATTATGCCTTTGAAAATTTTAGTGTCCCAGAACTTTTGGGAAGGTTTTTAACATAGTACAAAATGTTTATTCAAAAGTTATCTCAAAAGTAAAGCGGAGTCTTTTAAAATGTGATTGATTGAAACATGTTGCCATCTTAGGTGATGATAATTTCAGTAAGACTGTTGACTTTTTAAGCTTTTGTGGAAACCAGCAAGGAGTCTTCAACTGAAAAAGGCAGACCATTAGAAGGATCCTCCAGCAGCTTCTTAAATCTCCTGCAAGTGATAAGGTAATTGCAGCCAGGTGTGTAATACGTTGGCCACGTCCTCCAGCAGAAATGTTCTCTTCAAGAAAGGAGTTTAACAAGCACACACATCGACCAGGATCCTGACAAAACCCAGATCAAACAATGACGACGTTTTAACTGCATGAACGAAATGATGAGCAACTCTAAAATGATTAATGTATGCATCATTAAAACTTTTTGTAAAGCAAAATAAGTGATGACTGACAAAGCAGGACAATTTAAAAAGCATGAGGACAGAGATGCTGTGGGTTTGTTGCCTTCATAGTCTTCTTCTTTTGGACAATGTTTCCTCATCGTCGGACATCAAATACAGTACCCACAAATTCTGCTGTAATATGGGATGAGGTCACAAGAGTCCAGCGCCTTTACAAATGGCCGTGGCACTAAACACGTCAAAAGCTGCAAAAGAGGAAAGAGCACATTAATTCAGGCCAGTCGATACTTGTTAGCAATGCCAGCTAATAAATAACCCAGAGTTTGGACCCGGGTTTGGCCATGTTTTTCAGCTGCCCGTGGCATCTTAATGTGCTGCTTTAATCAGGGCCAGCGGCTGTTAAAGGGCTTACGTTTGCACATTGCCTGCTACATTCCCCGTAACATTCCCCTCCATGTTCCGGGGATTTACATGGATCCAGTAAGCCACCACCAGAGCCTCTTGTCTTTCCTTGTTATTCCAATTCTTATTGTTTGAAACAACCCTATCCGCCCTTTGCTAACCCGATCCCGCCTTGTGTCTCTCTTTTTTTCATATCGTAAGAGACAAATGGCAGGAGTAGGGTCAGGGAAAATAAGAAAGGCTTTGGTAGGTAATGATGTTAGAACCCTGATTTTCCATCCGTTTTCCTGTTAGAGGGAAAGACCCTCTTCGTGCTGGTCTAAGGCATGCAGGGGAACGAGCAACACTGACAGAAGCCTGATGTTAATACAGAGATTGTCCGATGATTATTGCAGGTTCACTGAGATTCAGATGGCAGATTTAAGTTGCCGTTCCGCACCGGTAGTCATGCCAACTGCACTGAGAAACTATTAAATGGCTCTGCATGGCAAAGTAGAGATACCCCCAAGAAGGAAGAAAAACGTCAGTCTATTGGCCCCACAAACCCAGGATAAGTCTCTCATCAGTTTGGGAGCAGCAGGCTGCTTATGGTACAAACTACTTTTGACACTCTGACTCATTTTCATACATATTGTTTCCATAACTTTTTGGTCAGGATAAGCAGCACAGCTCCTGGAATAAGTCCGCAGCAGCAGACTCCGAATTCCCATAAAAATGCACCATTACTTCAGTGAAAGCTAAACTCATTCATGTGGGATATACAACAAAGAGAATGTATTTCTGGTAAAACTGAGTGAATCCAAATTTTATATTATATAGAAAATTGATCAAATGTCATATTTACTGTTAGAAATACAGGTTTTACGGAAAATATTAGGCCTGAATACCCTTTTAATTGTTAAAGTTCTGAGAGAGGTTACCACCTTTTTATATTCTTTATATTGCCAGCTCCATTATATTTTGTAATAGGGTTTTCTTCTCTTCACACAGTTTGAGAATTATTCATAATAACGGGGCACTATTTTGCAAATCCACATTTGAAACTTGGTGACATGGCGGAATTGGTTCTCAGTTCTAAATAGTAATGTTAAAATTTAGATATACGTTACAAAATAATCACCAAGGCAAAGTGCAGTTGGTAAATAAACTAAATTGTTAAATTTCTGAATAAACAGAACAAGAAGTTATTTTATTTGGAAACTTCTACCATTATATCGAAACTCTGCCCATTAGAAACTGAACTGTATTCCTGCAGACATGAATGCCTCTGGTCATATGCGTTACCTTGGTGTTGTTTTCTTTTCGGCAGCATCTTTCAGGTGGATGCTCTCATCTCCAAAGTAAAACTCTACACCTGTCGGCTTCAAGGCTTCTGTGTTTTTGCTCCGAAGGAATTTATCTGATTGTTGTACTCTGGAGAAAGTTTGCAGCTGGATGACAGTGTAGAGAATTCCCTTCGCTTCTTTCATAGCATTTACCCTGACAGCAAAAGTTTAACACAAACCTGTAAACCTGGTTTGGGGTCTTTTTCCTCCAACAGCTCAGTACCAGTGTGGGGTTGGGTGATGATTTGGTGATGAAAATGAGTCACACGTTCCTTTCAAACTTCCATGTTATTGGCTGAAACCTATAGCAGCAGTGTTTGACTACAGTAAAGTCCAGTATTTTAATTACCACACTCTGAAACAGCTCAGGATTACTCCATAAACAAGCAAAATTCAAATGCAAAGCTTACCATGTTAAAACCTTTGAGACTGATATTTAAAGCATGGGCTGATTTCTTCATTAAATCAACGAGTATGTTTAGCAAAAACTTAGTCCCTATTTTCTAGAAACTTTATGGTTTTTAAGGTGTTTTTACGTTTGTGTTTTGGTGGATTGTTTGCGGTTTTGCTGTGCTGCATCACACATATTCAAAGACCCAACCTGAGATCTATGAATCTGTAAAGACTGGGGTTCGAAGGTGAGCTGTTTTACAGTGTGCCCATGAGATTTCATAGAGACCCTACAAGCCATGGAGTTTGGCAGAACATGACTTTAATAAAAGGTTTTCTCTTTTCTGTTGGTCCTATCTTCTGAAGCAACAGTTCTGCTCGCTCTCTGTCTTTTTTTTTGCAAAACATTGAGTCAACAGTTGTGAGCAAAATAGTGGATCGGGCGGTGTCAGGTTTCTTACTTAAAAAAAAAAATCACAGATCTGTGTTGTTACTGACAGGGTGAAGAGTTGGGATGACGGGCGATGTTCAGTACAGACCATCACTCTGTTCTTTTGTTATCCCTGATCAAGAGGCAACACATGTCAGGCTTTTGAAACGGCTCCTGGAGCATGACCTTAGAGGCCACGGTCCTGCACTGCGCCGCCGGAGCAGAGGCAGCTGCAACTGACTGACGCAGACGAAAAAAGAAAATAAAAAGACAGGCAAAATGTTCTTAATGCAGGTGTTTAAAAGCGGAGACACTGCCCCATTAAAAATATATTTTTTTAGAATCTAGGGTATGCTGCTGTAATTTTTTATTATTTTGAAGATTCGCTATTGTGGCGCTCTCTCAAACTTCATATATGAAGACAGATTTCTGAAGTTACTCCTTCTATTCAAGATCAGAGATTAAGACATGGGCTGTAAAACATGTTTTCAGGTCATTTTTTTTCATTCTGATCTATTTCTTTCTTTAACTTTAGATGTTTTTAATATCTTTTTTCACAACCTGTAAATCACACTCCTGAAAATTGGACAGTTGCTGCTGAAAGAAAAAGTCAAATCAAGACAGACATGACTATGTATGCTGCACGGATGAAGCTGCCAGCACTCTCACCCTGGTAACAGCAACATCAATAGAGCAGAGGGGATATTATCCTACCCCAGGCAGAGGTTACTCGGGAATTAATGAACTTTCAGTCGGACTTCTTATCCCATCGTATTGACGGGATGAAGTCAGAAACCTCACCGGTCCCAGCTACAAGAACAGAGACGGAGAGTTTCCTGGAATGAAAAAGCCTTGCCTCTTATCTCTGAGACAGGTTGTAAGAAGGGCCGGTGAACAAGGCAGAGGGCACACACACATAATCACACACACACACAAATCCCCAAGAGTGAGAGTGCTCGGCACGCCAGACCATGCTGAGTAAAACACTCGGCTCAGGTCAGATAAAACCAGTCGGAGATGAATTGCTCTAACTGTTGAATGGCTGCTGTATGTTTGTGTGGAAAAAAGAAAAAAAGGTTTGTTGTGACATATTTTTAACTTGAAATTCACAACAGTTTTCTTAAGCTACACTAAAGGAAGATTTTCATGCTTCAAAGTCAGTTAGTCCTTTGTTTTTTTGAGAGTCACTCTTTCACTCACCAAGTCAAATACAAATTCAACTCTTCTTTTGTTAGAACTTGCGAGTGACGGAGTTAAAGAGCTACCAGAAACCTGGTTAAGTTGAAATTGGGCAGATTTATGCTCTTTGAAAGCTTTGGAAAAACATGTAATCCTGGATTCTCAGCACCTCTACAGACTTGTTGTTTTTTGGTAGCTCACCATGTAAAATGTTGACATTTCTTTAATGAATTAGTGTTTGACCCTTCCCAAAAAAAACTGAGCCTATCAACCTGATCTACAGTCGGAAATTTGACTTTGGTGATTAACTGGGGTGGCTGTCAAGAGAAAACTCACCTGAGGAAGAAGCACCTGTTCATACTTAAAATACATGTCAGTGTTGTATTTCATCTGTATTATGAGTTTTAAGAGAGAAAAGTTAAATGCATCGAAAAAGCTTATACGGACAAATGAAAGAGGTAATATCGTCACTAATTGTCTTTTTTTTTTTTTTGCTTCTTAATAAAGGAGATGATTATAGTAGTCCTGTCCAGCCTATTTCTGAAAATGTTGCCACAGTAAGTGTTGAAAGTAGTGAAAACGCTGCCTTTTCATTTTAGTACACTTGACACATTCACATAAAGAAACTTTAAAGGGTGTTTTCACTGTAAATTATTGATAAGCAATGGAGCTTTGAACAGAGCTGGCTTTTTCTCCCATCACAATCCCATTGTAATTAATGTGTCATTTTATTTACCGTTTCTAAATCATGATATATTACTACCAAAAAGTCGTTTAAATGTTGTAAAAAGGATTGGAAACATTTTATTTGCAATGCGTTGCATCATGATCCACTGCCTGCCATGTGAAAAGTTAAAGTAGAGTTACAAAATTTTGTCTATGAAATACTTGATACAACATTTTTTCCATGGTATTGCAAAATAAAGACTTTGCTTCTGACTTTTGAGAAGAGCAAAATTTTTTTTTTCTTCTTTGGTTTTCAGTTAAAGAAAATGATGGAGGAGAGAGAGCCCGGTGCATGTTATGTGATCCGTTGCCTGCTGCTGAGATATTATGACTTTTTGAATGAATAAATTAGCACACAGAAGACACCAAATCCATCCCTTTGTGATTAAAGAAACTCCATCAGATTCCTCACTTTCTTATTAGAAGGGAGTGTTGAACAGGAAATGGCATTTTTTTGGGGGGGGGGGTTTGCCTTGCTTTCTCATGCACACACACACGCATACGCGCACACACACAATGCCCCCATCCATTTATTCCAACATATTTCTCCGGGGCGCTGTTGCTGTTCTGTCTGAGGCTGCACAAAGATTAGCCCTCTGCTGCGATTAAAAAAAGACCAAGTAAAAGAGAGAAAAGGGTAATCATACTTCCATTCTTGAGTCATTTCTGAAAAGAGAATTCCCTCTAATTCTCCACATAATAATGGGTTTATAGCCTTTATTTGCAACTGGATGGGTTGGCCTTAATTACAGTCATTGGAGACCCTTCTTTGGGCTTTTGTAATCTTCGACATATCAGCGCTTGATGAGATTACTGTTTAATAGGTGGTAATATTTTCAGTTTGCAAAACGTGATTATCCTTTGTTCATCATTTTCAATACAAGACGGCCGTTTGTGATTTCCACCAACGCTGAAATTGAGTGGTAATGAACTCGCATTTTAATATCCACATTTAAGTAACTGCAACAATACATGTTTTATGTTTCTGTGCTTCAGATAGCGCATTATATGTTTCAGACCGCCAGTGAAGAGGTTTTAATGCAAGTGAAGAACAGATGGGGGCGCTGATCATGCGAATTATAAATATGAGACAGGATATAGACATGCTGAACAAGCTGCTCAGATTAGGAGATTATTAATTGAAATTTACTACCAAATAAAATAACATTAATTAATAAAAACAAAGAATAAATGTAATTTGGGGGCACTCATTGATAATCGTCAGCTTTAATCTCTAACAAAAGGTAAGGCCACAGAAACAAAAGCTTCATTTTCTCATCCTCTTTATTTCCTAATTTCATTTACCTTTTCCATTTTCTCTTGTTATGCAGCTTCTGTCTACGATGCAGAATTATTCAAATCCCACCTTCCAATGGTGTTACTCTCAGTCCCTGTGGGATCACGGTCATGGATCTGTGTGTGTGCGTCGGGGTGTGTGTGTGTGTGTGTGTGTGGTCTTGTATTTGATGCATTGTAAGGACCATTTTCCTAACACATACTACATTGTGTGGACCGACTGCTCCTCATGGGGCCCTAAGAACATAGTTTGTTTCAGAAACAGAAGAAGTGCTGATTTTGGATTATGGGTTAGATTTATAACCAATGTGTGAATTGAGTTTAGGTAAGGTTAAGTGTTAGACATGTACTGGCAATGGTTAGGTGTGGGGTCAGGGTTAGGCTAGAGAAATGAATGAAAAATGAATGGAAGTCAATGGAAAGTCCTTGTGAAGATAGAAATACATACTATAAGTGTGTGTGTGTGTGTGTGTGTGTGTATCCTGCAAGTCCACCTTGAAGCTGTTCTCACTGTCTCATCCTCAGAGCTGAAGGGAGGTGGAGGAAGAGGAAAGCCTTCATCCTTCCTCCCTCTGAGGTTTCCTCCGTCTGCATAAGAAGTAGAAATGTTTCTGCTCCTCCTGAGCCAAAACAGGTCACTTTACAAAAACCGTGAGAGCAAACATTGATCCTTGGCTAAGAAAATTATTTTTTCATAAGACTAAAGACAATTTGATTTTAAATGTTTCAAAATATGAAATTCAGGATAAAGTTTATACAAGTTAACTTAATAGGAAAGCTTTACAATCTGACCAGTAAAACTTAAAGTTAATGTCTGAGAAAGACCAGAAGGAAACTGATACCATTTAGGCCAAAGACAGATAGGAAAAACAAAAAGTCTGAATGTGTAAAAGAACTGAAATTCACTGAAAAAGCATCCAAAGTCCAAGTCAATAGACAATCTTTAAAGGCCACCAGAAAGCTCAGATAACTATTGTTGAAGGCCATTCCTGGGTTACTTCATGCTCCATACAGTCAGAGAACACTTTGGCATTTTTGGGATTTTCTCTGTCATCTCATTATTGTACAAATTCACAGCTGGCATTTGCAAATATTTTTCATTATTCACGGCATTTTAAGCATATTACTGGAAAATGTTGATGTGACCAACCAAGAACTCCTATTCAACGATTGATACATCTACTTCATAGGTTTTCAAAAGCAATCCTTTGTGCAACTCTGCTCAAAGTGTCAATCGGTATACGAGTGGAGACGGAGAGAAGTAATGTGCTGCCCATACCCATACAGATGATCACTTCTGGTTCCAATAGATGAGTTTAAGAGGAGCAGGCAGATCGATCAGGACTGCACCACGAACCATGAGCCAAGACGTGATGACATTACCTGTGGCTTAGTGCAGTTTATATAATTTCCATGCAGTGCAGTCAGGTAGTGTGATGTTAAAGTGCAATTTGCACCAAGAGTCAAGTTTTCCAATTTTTTCTTTTACTTAATTGAATCTTAAAATCAGGTAAAATTTGATCAGATTTGATCTGATTCTCTTGCAGAGGACCAATAGAGCCCAGCAGTCGTCTTTGTCCTTTTTAATTCAGAGCAGCCGCTTGTTCTCTCTCTTTTATATTCGGCAGCAGCTCCCTGAAAGCTGTCAGCTGGCTGCGGTTTGGATGGGACGTTTCCAGTTTGGCCGCAATCTCCTCTCTCTGTGGTCAGCATTTACGATGAAAACAGAATGTATGAATCAAAGAAACAAATGGATTTTAATTAATTGTCCACACAAAGGCCAAAGCCCCCCGCTGTGGTTAGTTTTTTTTGTTTTCTTTCTTTTTTCATTTCTCTTACTGTCTGTGCTGGGCACCACTTCAGGGAGGCTCTGAGTGCTCCACAGCCGGCCGGCCAGCCAAGGCCGCGCAGAGTCCCACAGCGTGCCAATCCCACAATCCACTCGGCTCAATTAGGTTTGTCTTCGTCTCTCCACCTCTCTCACCCATACAGCAGTGGTGAGGGACTCAAAGCTGCCACTCATTAAGATAAACTGTGCCAAGCTCGGAACTGCTCACTGCCAAAGCTTTAGTGGCTGTGTATGATGAGAAATCAGAGTGTGAGCCCATTGCAGTGATTTCCAGAGGTTTTCCGAGGAGGAGTCCGGCTGTGTTCAGCAATTTTCCAACCTCTCCAGCTACAGAATGTGGAAGGTTTTCAGCATGTTTATCAATTATTCTTCAAAGAGCTTATTTTTTAGTTCATGCCTTTTTAGAAAAACTTGACTTCTAAATTGTCAGTTCAGGGATTGGGTTCAGATTTAAAACAAACCTTTCTGCAGCTGCAACTTAGCAGAATAGTCGTAGTCTATCCTGGACCAAATCTGAACTTTAAGATGAAAAGATGGAAAAGAAATAAAACTAGATATTAAGAAATGTGGATTGTTTTAGGGTTAGGGTTTGACCCAAAAGGTTGCTTCCTGTTAAAGTATTTCCTTTCCGCTGTTGCCACATGCATGCACAGTGTAAGGAATTGCTAGTCGACAATACAAATGGCAGAGATTCCTTTTTATAGGTACCTTCTTTAAACATTGGTTTAGTAAAGTGACTTGACTGCATGGTATTATAATTGGAATGTATTTCACTGAATAAAATGTCTATCATTGGATTGAAGCAGTTATTTCTGTCTTGAGATAACATTTGCTGTGAATTGGCACTATGTCAATAAACTAAATCAAACTGAACTGACTGACTGATTTTCTCACTGTACAAAATCCCTCTTGTTAAAAAAAGCCTGAGGTTAGTTAACTTCCTCCATTCATTCCCAACTCAGAAGTATTTTTTAATCTGTCCAATCCCATTCCAGTGGATTAGCACCTTTTAAAAAAAATCTTATTGGTGCTTAGATATATTCAAACAGTTTTAGTTCAGTCAAATTTGGATGGAAGTCTAAGTTATGACTCAGGTTTTCAGTTTTGGAAAAAAAAGAAAAAAGGGAGGTTTCACTGCATAACATTAAATTGAACAAAACGCATTGAGTGGCTGTAACCCAATACTACATTTAGCACTTCAGTGAGCTCCATATTGATGGGCCTTATGTTTGAACACGTCCAACAATACACATTAAATAAATCCAGTTTAAGCTCATTAAAACATCATTCCTCTTTGCTTAGATTTATCCCAAAGAGGGTTTGTTTACTTGCTATATGAAGTGTACTCATGGTTTGTATACAACCCAGATCACAGGTTTATGTGGATGCTTAACATAGCTGTGTGTCTGTGTGTGGGTGGTGTCGTGTGGCGAGCTGTAAGTGTGTCAGTGGGGTGCACGGCAGATAAAACAGTCCAACTCCATCATTACACACCAGATTCCCTTTTTCACAAGACGCCGAGCCTCCATGAATATTTCATTCTGTGATATCTGGGCCAATTAGGTGCTCATAGACGCCCACACCTTACACTCATCTGCCATATTTAGGACACACACAGGCACCCTAACACCTTTCTATATTTGCTACCCCAACATCTCTCTCTGTTCTTTTATCCGAGCTGGAACCTTTTAAGGGTCTTATGCTGAGAAAAGACACACATGATTATAACCGAATTCACCGTGTCGGATGGAAGTGTTTCTGAGCTGCAGGTCAACAGCAGCGAAGAAGGGAAATTAGGCAAAGAATTACACAGAAGCAGAAATAATATTTTTGCTTTTATGACAAAGATGAGAGCAAGTTTGAAAGCTTTCATTTAATATTCTGCTTTATAAGTTCTCTGAAGATAAAGATGATGCGAGCTTAAAACATATTTTCCTCTATTTTACTCCCAACTGGTGCACATCAGTGGTACACATCAGCTGAAATGCAACTTAAACAAGCGTCCCTTTGTAAAGTGCAGACACAAACAAAACATATTTAATAAATCGGAATCAGAGCCAAAAGATCTTAAATTAAACACGATTAGAGATGGAGCTAACGTATTTCCATGGGATGATGTTAATTCTTAGTTCCTTCTGCTTGCAAATATACCGCAGATGTTTACCATTGTTGCTTTGAGCAGAAAAGGTGCGATGGTTTGAAATAATTGTTTGTCCGCTTCGGTGTAGCCCTCTGATATCGATCTTACTTTTCAACACAAGCTTCAGAAAATAACACCACTTACAACAAACAAAAATGCAAAAAATGCAAATTGAATTGGGAGAGCATTGCACAAGAAGCGTTTTCTGAAAAGACGGGACTACATGTGATGTTTGACCGTAGATAAAAAACAACACTTCCCTAAAGACCTTTGCACGAATGGCCTTTGGGGACTGACTGGTCGGTGTAAAGCACCCTTTCCATTAGCTGCTGTACACAAGTTGATCATTCACTCCCCCACTGGAGTTTTGAGTGAACCCCAATGCTTTTTATTAATTATTTTTTTATTAAAATCTTCACTGTATTTTTTCTTTTTTTATTGAACCATTCTGTATCTGGAAAAATTAGTACCATGAAGTATTAATAGAGGTAATAGCATAATTATTCATCACAAAGACTCAGCAAAGCAGAGGAGAGGGAGGTGGTGACTGTCTTGGGGAAATTTAGGGATCTTTTAATTAAACACAAAATCTTTTTAAAGCAACTACAAACACTGGTAATTTATTTCTTACAAAGCAGTGTTGTGATATTTAAAAAGACAAACAGCTTTTGCAGTGTGAATTGAATGCAGAACTTTTTGTGAATGAATTATCAGCGGCTGAATTAGAATTAGGGTCGTGTGTGTTTGCTTGTTAGACAGCATGTAGGAATTAGAAGCCCGGTAGATTATTTAATGAGCAAGTAGGAAAATCCGAATTATGTTTATTTTCTAACAGCTTGGAAGCAGCTCTTTTGGTTCCTGATCATGTTGCTGTTTCACATAAATATGATAAAATCATTGGTTTATATTTGCAGTGCATCTGATTAAGTCGGACCTTGACCTTTCTAAACATGGATCCTTCATGGTTTGGACTGATGTTTAAGCCCAAAGTCAGTGCCATATGTTTTTTCTTTTTTTCTTTTTTTCTTATCTTGTTTCTTGTGTTGCAGCATCCTGGTTAAATATCCACATGAATTTCAGAACCTATCCTTGGGAGATTATTGTTCAATGTTTTTCACAGTTTCAAACGGGTAGTAATCACAATTTGTTTGCAAAGCCAAAAAAACTGTCAGCTCGGCATGCAGATTTCCCAGCAGGCCTCCAACAATCTTTCTAACCAAAATTACACCTTTATCCATCCTCTTCCACCTGCATCCCACTTCACCACTTTTATGTGCTTTCTTCGTATCCCCAAATCTCTTTTTATTGAGCTTTTATCAAGGCTTTTATCATGTTTCACGGAAAAGGGAGTGGGAGTATTTCCCCTCCTTTTTTGCAATGTTGCCCATTTACAGTGGAGAATTGGCGCAATTTCCGATCTCTCCAGTATTCTTTCTTGACAGTCACATTAGCATGTCATTACTGGGGCTTTCTCTGCCCTCCCAGTGGATCTGAAGCTCCAAGGACCATCCACTACTCAAGAGCGACAAAGGGCACCAGCTGCATCCACTTCTCATCCACCTCTTTTCTCTGTTCATCACTGTCTTTTTTTTCCACCATTCCATGGCTGGCCTGACTTAAAGACATCCAGACATTCTCTGTAGGTTTGGACTTGGCCAACAGCCGAGACTCTGGCAACGTGGCATCTGACAGAGAAATTGTTGTTTTTCAGTTTACATCCAAGCCTTTCTGCTTCTTGTTTTTGGTGTGAAATGATATCCCAACAATATATGTGATTAGGCTCATTCAGCTGAGAAGTATTTAACCGCTGATAATGTTGTAATTGGCATGGCTTGGAATGGGGAAGGCAGACCTCCCTGACTCTGTGATCATTCAGTTTGCTTTTCCAGAACAGGTTTGGGACCATTAAACGGACTCAGCCAGAACAGATAGACATGTTTGGGGATGTGTGCGCCAACTCATAATGAATGGAATATAGTGGGGCTCCCAGAAGGCCCATGTGACTGTAGCATCCTTCATTTGGGACTACTGGAACCATCTAAAAGCCAATGAAACATTGGCCCTTTACCCATCTCCCCCCATTATTTGCAGTGCTGTAAAAGTGGTTCATGACATCCTTTCAAAACCCCTTTAAAATCCCATCAGACCTTGGCAAATCAAGTTCCAGCGTGACTTTTCTGCAAAACCTTTGAAATCCAATCAAAGTAGCCCTCAAAATCTAACATAGTCAAACCTTCAACAGATAAAAAAGAATCCTCAAGAGGGCCTATTGCAATGGTTTCTTAAAGTGACATGTGGTAACCATTGCTAACAATACGTTACTGTATTTCACATTCAAAAACATAGTAAAAAAATGCCAAAATCTAAGTATTACAAATAAAGTTTTATATGAGCAAATATCACTTTTTACCATTTTAAATTGAATATTTCATGCAACTCTGTCCAAGTGCTGAAAATTAAAAATCTGTAATGAATAAAATCTTTGCGGCCCATAGATTTAACAAAAATGTAACCGATTCCACACATGAGGCTTCATAATGCGCTCCAGGAAGTCTTAATAAAAATCCAAACACTGGCCTTGTCTATTGTTCTCTGAAAAGAGATGGAACATAATCAAAGAAACTACTTATCAAAAGTGTCTGAATAAAACGGGAGATGAGGAAAAAGACAGCTTTACTCTGCTGCACTGTCGGACAACCTGATCGTCATTGGAGCCACTCATAATTCCCCTTGTACTAAGTCCCATTGTTGAAACCTTTCAGCCCAACGATGGACCGGATTAAAGCTCAGAGAGAAAATCCATCTCTTCTTAACCAGTCTGACCAGTCACATCTTCATGTGTTGGGTATGTCACATAGCAAATCCTGGGTCGGGGGACCTTATAATCGACTTTTTAATCCTTAATCCCTAATGTGTCCAATTTCATAACCTGGCTGCCCTGCCATGTTACAGGAGGCTGATGAGATCAGTGTTGAAGTTAGACATTGACTGAGGAATTCACTTTCTTTTGAGCACTTTGGGAGCTTCTGTTGTCTGCCATGTGCAATTCTCCTGCTTCTCTGCCAGCTCTACTGGCTCCCACATTACCTGTATAAATGAAATTCCAATTTAACAAATATTTGAGATTCATATTTCTTCATTGCTAAACTCGGTAGCTCAAGTCACATCAACCAAAAGTAGACGTATTAATTTTTCTTTTTTTTTTTTTAATGATGAGCTTTTGGAAAAAAAAATGTAACCTGCAACAACTGATTGCAGAATATTTGAGCCGAAAGTATGATCATTTTCTGACCCAAACCAGATGGCTGACTTCGAACTGTAAAACTGTATAGTTACTGCATTTTTTTTCCAAAGAGAGAATTAAAAAAGACATTGTGCATGCTGTAGAGTTTCTATGGTAAAAACACAATACCATGTGAAATAAGACAGCAGATTACAAGAAAAGTTTATTTGCATGTAACTGATGAACTCTAAAAGAAAAAACTGAAATCTGTTTACTTACGACTAAATCCTAGTGTCAGTTTGCTACAAGTAAGATTTTACATTTACTGCTTCTCTTTACCATCTTAAACAAGATTTTCACACATTTAATACAATGTGGGATTTGCCAAGAAAAGAGCAAATAAATCATAAGGACAAAAAGAAAACCATACAACTTTCCTAAATTTTGGTGTAGTCTATAAATTCCGCCATATTTATTGAGTGAGTGTGCCAGGGTCTGTAAAATCACTTTTGTTTAAAATCATTGTAGACAGGAAATTAGCTTTGAGTAAAAGTGAAAAACTTTGCCTAATATTTATTTATTTTTTTATTTAATTTGTCAAAAATCTTGTTGTAAAAAATTGCACTATTCTTAAATTTGGGCCTTTTGCCTAACAAAAATAATTCCAGACTGAAAATTGCGCTCAGGTCACACTCTATAATTTTGTATTTAGAAGAACTAGATTCTGTCATTTAGATTAGCAAGAGACAATTACTAAATAAAAGTGTATATAGTAAAAGTTTTTGAAGTCCAACTTATGAAACGGCAAAGTAACAAAATCCAACTACAGTGGGGACACAGACAGAAACAGAAGACAACTTGACAAAGGTACTTACAAAAAAAGACCAAACCGGGGCAGAATATACACAGGGGAGAGTATATATATAAATATGTACACAAAAGTCCTTCACAACATGACACTCACTGCAGCTGCTTGAACAAAGCACATTTTGAATCATCTGACGACGATGTGAAAGGCTTTGAACATAAATGCTCCAGTAAAACAAGAGTCTTCCTTTTTATTTTAGCTCCTCCTTCACCACGTCCGAGTGGAGCTACAACCTCATTACTGCATACAAGGAATTGATTTGTTTGTCTTTCACCTGCTAACACCCTATTATTACTTAATAATAAGACAACAAAGATATGTCAACTTTTAGACTTATCCACACTCCCTGAATATCTTTATTCACTTTTATCCATTGCCTTGGTAAAGGGTGACTGAAAGTCACAGTTCAGCTCACCTGCAGAAGGAAACTCTCCTGAAGTAAGGCCCTTGATTGGAGCCTGCTGATGTATACCTTGCTAAATGTAAAGTGGGCCCCATAATTACTGCTTGGAGACGCCACAGTGCTGTTGAGATACGATGGGATGGATATCGGTTATCCGATGAAAGCAGCGGACATGAACTTGTTTATCTCGCTGCTGGTGACGAAGGAAAGAGGAAAAGTTTCAAGCTTCGCTGCTCATTGTGGGCCAGTGAGATAGAGGCAGAGACACGGCAAAACAAAAGGCAGCCAGAGAAATTTGCATGGTGCTCAATTATACATTAGCGAACATCACTTGGCAATCTGTTCATATCAATTTAATTGGATTTTAATACTGCCTGTGATCTTGTTTCCTAATTAACAGCAGCGGCTGGCAATAAAGCAGAAGCATGCACCCAGCAACACCTTTGATCCAGGCCATATGGACTTGCTCGGAGCTCATTGGTAGGGGGAGAGAAAAATATCAGTCACCTAAATATGGGCCTATGACAAGCCAGTGGATATGTGTGTGTGTGTGTGGGTGTGTGTGTGCGTGTGTGTGTGATGTTGGCCCTTGTTTTTGTTGGGTCTTCTGTGTGTCCATGCATGTGTGAATGCATGTTTTTCTCACATCATGTTTGCATCTTCTGCTTCCTGTCTGTGTGTGTGTGTGTGTGTGTGTGTGTATATATGCATGCACACAAGTGTATCCGTTTGTCGGACATGCCTGTTTGTGTGCGTGGAAGCGTGCACGCCTTCCAGGGGGTGGAGGGATCAGCGCAGCCCCCAGATGGCGGATATCGCTCCTGCCTTGCGCCTTCATTGATTAATTTCTTCCCTGATTGGTTGTGATTACTGATAAATAAAACATGATCTGGGGATCAGATGCAAATCAGCTCGGGATGGGGTGGGAGAGAGGGGCTGTTGATTGCTTTCTGAAATCTGTGTATTTCTTGCCCCGCTGCCCTCGACTCTGGAGTCGAGGGCAAGAAAAGGGCACATCTTGTTTTTTTTTTGTTTTTTTTTATTGCAGGCCGACATGCTAACTCAGCCTCTTTGATCAAGTTCATCACATCTGATTCCTGACTGTCACAGTTACCTTTCTCAACTATGAAGTTCATCCAAAAAATATTTTAGTCGGCAACCCTAATAGTCTGCTGCACCCTTCCAGAGCACAGATCAATGAGGAAGTTTAATATAGTTAATCTTGCTGAATATTTTTGACTTCCCTGCTGAAATTGTTTGTCAGTTCAGTTTTTTCGGGACCACATTTAAGTCAGGCAAACAGTTTGAAGACAATTCAACGTGTTTCCACCAGCAGCAGTGAGGAAAGGTAAACCAGAGAGTTACAGAAACAACAAAACATATCAGAATGTAATATATTAATGAGAGCAGACTTATAAATAAACAAATGAGTTGGCAAGAAAAGTAATGGACAACTTAAAATGACTACCACAAAAATCATTTTGTGTTTTCCTTAAATTGTATTTTACTGTTTCACTTGGTTCTAGGGGTAGTGTATTTTCCCTCCTTTTAAGTTTTTTTAGGTCATGTAAAGGTTTTAACCTTTTAAAGAGCATGTTGCTTAGAAACTACAGCTTTTTTGACGGGATAAAACGGGTAGAGTTCCTTCAGGTGATAAAAGTACATATTCCTTATTTTCGGTTTATGGAAACATTACAAAAACATTTTTTAGACTAGAAAAAACATTATTTCAGCCCTCATTTATAAAAATATTGAACTTATTTCAAAACAGCAAAAGTTTGGATTATGTAGTGACGTACTGGCCACTTTTCTCACTCAGCATTCAACTCTATATTCTCAATTTATCCATTATTTCATAAAGAAGTGCTTCTTGACCCAGGGAAATTAACTTTTTGTGCAACTTTTCTGAATTTTGCACAGAATGTTCCTCTTACTCAGTGTCTCGACGTTTACTTTTAGTTTCTCTGTTCCCAGTTGAGTCATTGATACTATTATTTGCTACCATTCTCTTTGAAACAGGTGTCATGGTAACCGACTGTTATTGGTCTTTGATTGTTCTTAAAACAGTGACGAAAAAAAAGGAAGTCCACCTTTAATTCTGACAGATTACAATTCACACACTTGACTTGGTAGAGATACATTATTCTACTTTAAGCACAAAGTACTACATCAAGCAAAAGCAAAAATACTTTAAGTAGAAAGTATTTGAATTAGCTACAGTTACAACTGTTTTTTTATTACTATTTTACTGTGAATTTTTTACTGTGAAATGCAGATAGTCAAATTACGTTTCCAGGGAGAGTTATCACAATGTCCTCCAGAAAGAGGGCAGGTCAACACAAAGTCTGCATTCAGCTAACAACACCAACAGATTTAGCAGTCTTCAGTAAGCTTCATCCTCGTTCGAAAATCTGGTTGTTTCTGTGAAGAATGCTAATTTATAATTAGACAGATTTTCTAAATCTAGGAAAGTGACAAAAAGAGAGAGGGGTGTGTGTGGGGAGATTATTGACTTATTTACCAAAATAAACAATGCAGGTCTGTGGTTAAATCATCTTGGGCTAAAATCAGCTTGTGGGAATTAGATGAACAGCATCAGTTAGACAGCAGACGGTTGGTGAGTTTATACACACACTACGCTGCTCTAAAGGAAAAAAAAACAACTAAATTTGCACTAAAAGATGTTGAGCTTGATCAAATTCTAGAGATATTGTGTCAAATAAAAGGTACATGACAAATTTCTCTCTTGCCCAATCCAGATGGTTTGCTGCAATAATTTCTATTCTGTTTGATTCATCTGCAGCGAACGCTCAATTTCCCTATGCAAAGTTTACAGGTTCAACTTGACATTATTACCCCAGTTTTGAGGAGGCCTCTTTATTCAAAGTCAATTAAATGGCAAAGGAATGCTGCGCGGATTTATAAAAGGAGAACTGCGTTTGAGAGGGGAGAAAGGGAGGATTTCAGAAGCAAACAAAGCCTTTTACAAGAGGTGAGAATTTCAAAAGATAATGCATAAATCTACATCTAAATCTGAAATCACTCCCTCAAAATGCCAAATCTCTGAACATCCATCCATCAGTTCTCATCTAGAGACACAAGGGCATTTTACATTATAAACAGGATCATTTTAGAGGATCTTTAAACATGGATTTGAATTCAAATGCACAGGGGCAGGTGAAGATCAAGTAGCCCCTGCTTCTGGATAAAACTCTGGTTTGACCTAAAGAACAATTTAAAGGTAAAGGTTATGAACAAATATCTGAAGTGAATAGTACTAGATAATAAAAAATCCTAATTTGTTCTCACTTTTATGAGAAATATGCCTCTGAAGAAGAAATATGTATATATTTTTTTCTTTATTCCTGTTGATTAAAATATCAGGGAAAAAAAGGATTCAGAGAAGATTTAAAGACTGTATACTGGCAAATTCTGACTATATATGCAAAAGACAAAAGAATAAATAAATAAAGCAAGATGAAGCATCGACAAATATTCTTTAAAAATGTAAAGAACAACACATTATTGGTGAGGACTGTGCAAGTATGTGTGCATGAGACTCATTGGATTAAAGGGCTATTGTGCGGAGGTAGAAGCCCCGGGGCTTTCATTTGGGGACGACTTAGGGTCTTTTCTTTGCAAATTAAATTATTTTCCTCAACTGGTATGTGAGATTTTCATAAGCACACAGTTTCCTCTCTATCAACCATGAGCAGCTCCATCTTTCTGTTTGCTGTGTAGAAGCAGTGTAATCACATGTATAGCTATAACTCTGCCTTTTGGAATCGCTCCATAAAAGCGTGCATCTTCCAAGAGGAAATGGGAAATATCTCTGCTTTTTATCGACATGTAGATTAGAATATACTGAACGTCTCAGCCCACAGACGGATCCAGCATTTTTTTTTTTATCAGGATCCCATGTAACTAAGACTCGATGGATGCAAATAAAAATAAAAATAAAAATAAAAAATGCCGTCGGTGGTGCAGCTCCAATTCGGCAAAGTTTCATTATTTTTAAAAAACTGGATATTTTTACACTAAATTACAAGTACTGACCGCAAATAAAGCTTAATTACTTTGACATGTGTGATCTCAAACAAATATTGTTTTCTAACCAAAACTATCAAGATTTGATGCCAAAACCACCAATCAAACGTCAACTTAAAACGAAATGATTGCTCCTGTATCAAACAAAAATAGGATCTGAATTACACAACTGTTCCAGAAACACTCCAAACCCTAACTGCTGTAGAGAAATCATGAGTTTTAGCTGTTCAGCTATCTCCCTTTCCTCTGCATTAAAATTCAGAAACATTCCTTTTGTAAATGAATGTGACCTTTTACCGTTTGTGTGTGATAAAAAAGAGAGTTTAACTTAATTTTGTCTCTACTATGTTGTCACAAAAGAGCTGTAGCATCACCTTTGTTTACTTTTGCTTGAATGTTAGTGTGAAATATGACAGACTCATGGATGGCAAATTTAGCTCTTTAATCACAGAAGATGACCTACAACGCTTCTCAATTACTCTCATTGCAACTTACTCTGAGTTGAACGAGCTCCAGGCAACAGATTGCTTAGTAGAGATTTGATTTTTGAAGTAAAACAACACTCTGGGTAGGTGGACCCAAACTCAAGAGTTTCTTTATCACCATCCATCCATTCATCCCTTCTTATCCGTGCATGGTTGCAGGGGAGTTGGTACATGTCTGCAAAGGTCATTGGCAAGAAGTGGACCTGGTCAAGCCACCTGCCCATCACTGGAAAACATAAAGATGTAGAACAAATAATTACGGATGTAAACAGCAAACAAAAGCATGTGAACTATTATTTGAAGAAAATTTTAAAAGAAAATATCTAAGCCCTTTATATAATTAGATACACTGTAGCAAACATAAAAAATAAAAAAGTATATAAAGCACAACTTTAGTCTCTTTTATATGTGGTACTTTGTGCAGTCGTCAACACTCAACCTGGCTTTGGCGCTGTTTAGCTTGCAGGTTGTTCCAGAGTCTTTGGTTATTGCACTGAGGCATTGTTCTGATGTACAGCAGATGGAGGAAAAATGGCTCTGCTAATGTTGTCAGTAAACAAGGCGGTAAATCAGCCAGGCAGCCGTCGCAGCAGGATTGAGTCTGAGAGCAGAGGCGTGTGGACTTGGAGGCTTGACGTGAGCGCGGTACTTTGAGCAGCGGCGCTGATAAGGACGGCCGAGTGTGCAGCTGGTTTACTCTGCTGACAGAGAGAGTGCGAGGCAGACAGGCGGCTGCAGATAGAAGCTTATTCTGGCTGCTGTTGGGCTCCTGGACGGGTCCGTACATTTGTGTGTATTTGCTGGCTTTTGGGAGTGAATATCGGCCTCTTCGTTTTTGACAGGGCCTGTCCGTTGACGAGGGATCCTTTTCTCATTAAGCCCCCTCTCCCTAATCCTCTGCCTCGTTTGAAACCCGGTCCACACCTCTTCTCCGTCAGTGAGGGAAAAAAAAAAAAGAAAAGCTATTTGTTAGAAGATGCTCCGGCTCTTTCTGCCTTTGCTCTCCGTCTCTTCTATCCACCTTTCGGCCCCCTCCTTCCCTCCTTTCTCTTTATCAATGAATATACCACTCCTGACACTAAAGACTTAACATCAAATGAGCTTGGAAATCCATTTTCACACTTTTGGCTGCCCATTCCAAAGCTTTGTATATTTTTTTTTTTCTATTTCATAGGAGGCGAACGGAGTGTGGCTCACAGACACAGTTGCCTTTGTTCGTCTGCCCTCTGGCCCTCAGTGCCCAGGCTGCCGGTACCACCGGGAGACGGCTAGAGGAGATCAAACGGGCTGCAGCGAAGAGCGCCGGTACCTGGCCCCAAAAGATGCCCCCTGGCTCTCACAATTAAATCAGCCAGCTCGTAAAAAAAGAAAAAAAAAAAAAATCCTGGTACCGTCAATCAAAATAATTTACCCAGGCACGGTTGCTTTCTTAAAGGCGCACCGCTGCTTTCCTGACGGGGCCTGTCCACTTAATTTCAAAGCTCTTTATTCAAATCAGGGCTGAGGAGGAAGTGCCGGCAAGCACCGCAACCAGTATTCTTATCCTCTAGCCTCCAGTTGTCTTCAAAAATAATGTGGGGGAGGAGGAGGGGGACGAAGGGAAAGAGATAGGAGAAAGAAAAGAGGAGCCCGGTGAGGCAGCGTGTCATTTGAATAATACGCTGGACACTTTCAATCTCCCAGAACATAAGAGGAAGGTTTTAATGCACAGGGTGCAGGAAGCACACACAGTGCCCCCGGATGCCTCAGTGGAGAGCTGTTGGAAAAAAACGTGTGCTGAAGTCAGATGGAGGTTAAACTCAAAAGTTGGGCTGACCAAAGAGGTGGGCTGAATGTAAAACCAACATTGCTGGCTTCTCTGTGTTTTCTCTGTGTTGAATAAGCCAATCGTACCCAGACGAAAACACCTCTTGACACATCTTGTCACGCAGCGAGAAAAAGAAACGGACACCAAATAGATAAATGGAAGCATACCGGTGGATTCTGGTTGTGTTTCTTTTCTTTTCCTTTTTTTTTTTTTTTTTTTACCAAAACAGACATTATTCATAAAGGATCTTCATTTCATATTTACAGGCTCCCTTATAAGTTGCACAAATCATTAAAAACCCCAGGTGCCGGTGTATTTCTCCAGTGGATCAACACAAGACTGGAACAAGGACACATGACACAAAGAACAACACGCATCAAATGGCAATTTAACTTTCAGTTAAACTTATATGCAATGTTTTGAACACAGTACCCAAAGAAAAACTAAGAAATCATGGGGAACTACACACGGAAAGGCCATGGTTGGGTTTCAAATGCAAAACTTTCTTGCTGGAGTTCAACAGTGTCAACAACTGTGATTCCGAAATTTAAAAAATATGATTTCAAACCTTTTGCACACACATTTTTTTGTTTCAGAACAGTTTTACTTAAGCTTTTTTTTTTTTTTTCTTTTGTCCATTGGTTTAAGCAAATAAAAGAAAAGTAGAAACATGGTTGCTGGAATTTGTCATTGAAAAAGACAAGTTAAGCCTCAGACCAGTTCTGGCAAGATTGCATTAACAGTATGCTACACAGCTACAGTAAGTCCATATGCAGATTGCTGAGACTAGAGTGGAGGTTGTGGGTAGAATGGACTTTAGCACAAAGTTTAAAAAAAGGCTGCTATTGAGAACTCTGTTAAAATCAACCGAAAAGCTACAACATCCAGTGACAAATACCCACAGTTATAGTGAATAGACAGTAATTATTCATGAGCCATTGTGTGTTCATAAGAGATTGCTTGCAAGAAGTCACACAAAGCAACTGAATAATAGTACTTTTTCAGTCGAACAAAGCTATAAAAAACAGAATTTTGACATTTATTAGACTAATTTGAATTGCTTTTATTTGTGATTAGCTCCGTTAGAATTAAATGTCTCTCTAAAACTTCACTTTTATAATTAACAGATATGATAAGAAGGAAATGCTTTGCAAATGAGCTCTGCTTGTACATTTAAAAAAAAAAATCCCTAATCTGCCAAAGTTTAAAATTATATGAAATATTTCAAACATTGGTTTATGTCTGTATCAGTGAATGGATCAGTGGCATGTGCCTGATATCCAATCCAAGAATGGTGTCAGGAGGTTTTTCTACATCGTTTTTTTGTGGAGCATGGCTTCAAATATAGAGGTGATTGGGGAAAACGTCGCCTCCTAAAACAGTTAAATAATTTGTTTGCGGGAATCGTTCCACATTTTCATTTTTCTTGCAGTTTCATCATGAACTGGGGTAGGATTACTCAAAATTCCCCCGTCTTTTCAGCACAGCATATATAATAAATGCAAACTTGGACCTGAAATACTCATCTTTTTCAGCTTTACCTTTTGATTTTTCTTAGCATGTGAGGTTTTTGTGGCCCTTAATCACCGCTTTTTCTCCCCCCCATTTCAAGTGATGACCAACAAACACCTTACGCAGGTATTGTATCCAGGAAATCAATTTTGGCTTCTCTCCATTCATAATACCAGCAATAAATGACAGCGTCTTGCCATTCTGGAGCTCTCCTGCAGTCCTCTTTGTTACAGCCAAACACTCAGGCCATTGTTCTATTATACCGTGTCCTCGTGGCATAAATCATAAAACGACATCCACCTATACAGATGCTTTCTCCGAGAATTGTAGGCACAGCAGGGTGTATCTTTAAGGCTTTTGTGTTGGCCTGACAGACAGCGTGGTATTGTTACCTGATTTAGACAAAGGTAGGCTTTCGTGTTTTCTGTGTAGTGAGTGGTTTTCTCCAATTCTTTGACTGTTGAAGCTCCATGAGTTTTGGAGAATTGGAGAGTAAGCATTTTTGTTTTGTTTTTTTTTCGTTTGCTTTATTCTGACGTGCTCTCTAAGACAAAATGAACAAAACTTTTTCATTGGTTTCTAGCCAATGAATGGTAGAGTTTTGGCCCAACATTGATAAAGAGAAATATTTGATCAT
Source organism: Poecilia reticulata (assembly GCF_904066995.2). Lineage (NCBI taxonomy): Eukaryota > Metazoa > Chordata > Actinopteri > Cyprinodontiformes > Poeciliidae > Poecilia > Poecilia reticulata. Next base: position 20,892,069 of record NC_088851.1, read on the forward strand.
GTTAAGATCAATCAGAAGACAATTGTGAATGAACTCCATAGTGTGCAGGGTGGTTTAATAAGTGTACTTTTGGCCCTTTTTGTCTTGTGCCATGAGTAGCCTTGCCTCTCTTTTTTTCCCCTCTAGAGGAAATTGCAGCACACTCAAGCTTGCATTTCTCTTCTCCCTGAGTAACTATCAAAAGAGAGAGATTCATCACTGACACAGAAAACAATGAAATCTGCGGCTCAGAGACTATTTTTTATCTAAATATACACTTAAATACATTTAACTGACCAAGAGGGGAGTATGCAGTGGCTTCCAATAAAGCAAGATAAAGCACAGCTCTGGTACTTTGATTTGAGCGTCTTGGAACCGAAAACAAAATGGACTCTTCTATAAATCATGATAATACTGTGACTGCAGGGAGAAAAGGGAAGGGGGCGGCTATGCAATAAGAGATAAAAAGTAGGGCGTTAAAAAAGTGAACTCCATTGTCGTTGTGCAGGGGGGGTGGGGAGTAAAATGGAATGTGCACGTTGGCCAGAGACCGGCGTGCTTTTGGGAAGGTGCCAATGGCTCATCAAAACAGTTATGAGCTTCAGAGAGGTGGAACTCCTGAAACGAGACAGGGCCCCTCACTGGCCACCCTGGGGCAACCCTTGGGACAGACATCAGAGCTGCTGGACAAAGAGGTGAAACGGTAAACCGGTCTGTGGTTAAATAAAGGCCGTCGGTATCAGTCTGCCTCTTCTGTTCCAGCTGGGTGTAATTCAGTGTGTGGCCCATAATTATGCAGACATTTCTCTAAGACGTGGTGGGCTTTGGAAATGTTCCCGTCCCCGACTGTACAAAGCTTATATTAGGAGAGAAACTGTGCTTTGTATTATTAATTCTGCATAATTTTTGACCAACTAAAAAGATGACAGAAGTATGAACTCATGCTGAGCCTTAAGAGCCTTTTGCCCTGAGGGACTCGAAGTTAAATTGTGAGTACATGCATTACAAATGAAGGAACACTGTTGCACCAGTTTTTATAATGTCTTCAAGTGGGTACAAAAAAAAACAAAAAAAACTTTGAGGCTTGGTTAAAAACCCTTTACAATATAAGTAAATAGAGACCAAACTGAATAACTTGGTCATATCATTTTCTTTTCATAATTAAAAAAGCTGAAGAAGGATGGAGGAAATCTCACAAGAGATCAGCTCATACAGTGAAAGTTTGTCCACTGATTTGGTGTTTCTGATGTATAAACTTGGTCAAAAAGATCATTTAAAAAGCCAGAATCCAGCACACTAATTGTTTTCTTCTAGTTAAACTTAAATTCTATTTATTCAATGTAGATTATGGTCTACAGCCAAGCTGACTGCAGTCCACACAAAAATCTCCTATTTTTCCTACACTAGATTGAGGGAAGCCCAGACACACTACTGTAACACTGTTTAGTTCCTCCTGTAAGATCTCAAGTGAGGCGAGACACTTTTTGATATACGTTGTCCCTCTGATGAGTTCTGAATATGTTCCAAGTTCTCCTTCCTGTGAGACGTGCCTGGAAAAGACAAACAAATAGACATCGGGAGGAATCTTGACCATATAAATCATGAAAGCCGATTCCTTTTCAAAGTGGAGAAACGGCAGCAAACTGGGTTTCTTCTGCAAAGTAGGGACTGTGCAGATTGAGCTCATTTTAGCAGTATTAGCAAAATCTAAAGATGAAATTCCAAACCAATTCCATGATAATAGCCTGAGATCTTAAGACAGTACAGTCCAACCCACGTGAGAGGTGATGAGTTTGTATCCAGATTCTTGTTTAGTTGGTCATAATCCGTCTCTGGGTCTTGAAACATAGATGGACCGTTCAATCCAGAGTTTCACATCTCAGACCAACTGGATGATCGCTCTCATCACTCCAAGAAAAGTTCTGATTTATGAATTCATCTTCTTACTGGAATCTCACACCTAACCATCACTCCATCTTTTTCCAGCAGTGAAATAACTCAAAGCTGGTTGATAGAAATGAGCCTGATTAGTGATGTAGTAAATGGCATAAGCCATAAGCAAGATTCCACTGGTTTCTGTCTTTCACCTCAGAATTTCAACTTGGCATGTAAAACTGTAAAGTAGAAATGGACAATTGTACGTTTTAGGGTTTTTCAATCAGAACCGTGATGGTAAGTTATTTTTTTTATTTTATTTTCAGTAAAGAGGTGAGGATATTAAGTTACGTTGAACTTGGTTGGCCATGGTTTAGGGATGACTTAGATCGCTTCCCTCCAATCTGAAGTCCTGATGCCTCGGGAAAGGGCAGGGTCACTGAAGCATGCTACTAATTAAGATTAGAGTAACACACACACGCACACCCCCCCACACGCACACACTCACCGGGAAAAAGAAATAAAATAAAAAAATTCAGGTCTCTTCATTCCTCTGTGCAGGGCTCAATCAAACACAGGACACCTTGCTGAGCCAGTCGCACACACCAATCTACTGCAGCAGTGCAGATCAATAACACTAATAACATTTGGGGTTTAATCATGCATATACATACGTTTTCGTCTCCCATCAGTCAGAGGGACGGAATCGGAGCAGCTAATGTATTCACACTGAGACCAACTGCCGTTTGACACAAAGGGAGGGGAAAGCTGGACTTGGTTGAGTAACCGTAATAATTGGAAAATGATTTTGATAGCCTGAAACAATCTAATATATTACAGAATTTTATTAAAATAATATCAAATCAAATTAACTGCTATTCCATAATGAATTAGGTAACAACTTAGGCTGATATTAATCGCTATTCTCTCCCTTAGGCCCGTGCAGACTGGGAGAGAGGATGAGTGAGGGGTGTAAGGAGGGATGATGGAAAAACGGGATGGAGCAACAGAAAAAAAAAAGTCTGGATATGTGGTTATTAACTTGACTCTTCTGGCTTTTTAAAATTCTTTACTTACCATGGATCTTCAAACAGAGGCCTGGGAGTTTTCCCGGATCACCTTTATGTTATCACTGACTTTGCTGTTATTTAGTTGATTATACTGGCTATGAAATAAGTACACTAATATACTCCTGCAGTTTAGACATTGTTCAAGTCGAAATGTCTGTCTCTTATTGGAATTTAATGAAGATATTTTCCTATAATCCCTTTTGGGCACTCCAAATTATTCCAGATTTTTCCAAAATATGTAAAAAGGCTGGCATGACATGACTTAATCCAGAGCTGCTGCTCCTCCTTCCAGCATTGTGGATACTGGTAGGGCTCTTTAACTGAGAGACATAGCCTGCTCTCACATTCACAACCACCAGTGCTCTTTCTAATGCCAATCAGTTTCTGTTTTAATGGCATCTGGAGCAACTAAAATAAAAAAAAAACAGTTGCAGCAATCTTTGTTTGAGCCGTCTCCTCCAATATTTTTGTCCCAATGACGTTTTTTCACAGACGGCTACAGAATTCGAGTTAGAAATTACCTAAAGACTTTAAAGGAAGTGAGATAAACTTTTTGCCCCTTGCTGCTTTGCTGTGTCTGCAGGGATTAAAAGATGATAAGTGAAAGGACGGCATTGCCGACGACGTTCTCAGCGGTGGCAAGAGGCTGACGAACCTTTATCCCAAGCCACTGTAGCACTAATAGATGAGGCTTAACCTATTCCGGAAGATCCAAGGGTTTTGTCAATTTAGGATCACTTTAGCAGGATTTCAGCGGTGTGGCAGCCTGGATTATCATTTGCGGCCTGAAGCACGACGGGGGTATCTGCCCTCGAACCCATAATAATGGGGTCTGCTCTACCCAAAGAAGATAAGACTAGCTACTTATCAAAGACATTGCAGGTGTTCACAAAGTCAATTGCGGGTGAAAGGCGAACAACTAGTGGGGATTTTGGCGTTCTATGAGACATCCTCGCATCGAACCACCTACCAAAACGAGCTCCGGATACAGGAGTAAGAAAAGGAGCCGGGGAGGAGAAAAAGCGGCACACTGACAAGATTATAAAGCCCACAGAGAGGACTTGCAGTATTACACGTCACAGAAATCAGAATTTGGGCATGTCATCAAACTTCCTGAGGAGAGGAAAGCCCTGCAAGTTTTCCCCCGGAGAGTCGGGAGGAGGTGTGAAGTGGAAGTGTTTGTTTAACCCGATATGTCCATGAAGAAATCCTTCCTTTAGCCACACTTGGAAAAACGATCTGAAGAGGTGTGAAAGGCGCATCGGCCCCCCAACACCTCCAGACTCAGCCTCTTCTTCCTGCCTGAGGAGAGATGCCAGAGAAATACAAAACAACCCACTTTTTTATTTTTAATTACTAATTATTTCAGAGAGGCTTTAATGGCTTTATTTGAGCTGTCACAGTCATCAGAGGCAGAGACATAGCAATGGAAATATAGGAAGCGAGGGAGGCAGGATTAGGTTTCTCCTGGGGAAAGCAAGGAGGAGGGAGGACAGCTCGTTCCTGATCCAGGGGGTTTTCAGGCCAGGGGGGCGACAGCTGCACTGTCTTTAGCCTGGATTTGAATTTGAATTCTATCTAACGATGCAGCGCCGGCGAGGACTTGGCAGGGCAGTCTGCTAATCTCCCAGACACAAATGCCTGGGCTTTTCTTGTGTGCCCTCGCCGAGATTTGAGTAATTAAAGTTAAATTGAAGGGAATAAAAAATATCCTTCTTGTACCCGGGCTGTCTTGCTAATGCCAAGTGTGAATAGTCAGGTTTGTCCTCAGAACTATAATCCCCAATGCTATTTCTCTTCCCCGTCTCTCCCTCTCTCTCTCTCTCTCCCTTAAAAAGCTGAGGTGCTGCCAAGTTTTCACAAGCTCTAAAGACAGTGATAAGGCGAAGGGCCGCAGCCTTTCATCTCGCAGGCATCTTTAAGAAAAGGTGAAAGCAAAGAAGCGACAGGGCTGCATGTGTCTGCAAAGTGGAAAAGACCAACAGCTAGACGGCATCCATCATATTTGGCTGCAGAAGTCTGGACTTGTCGGAGTTAAGAGAATTTAACAGGCCCATGAGGCAGTCGGTTAACCCTTTGCCTCCTCTGGGTGTGGGCTTTAAAAGGCAGCAAGGAGTTCATTTAACTGCATTCCACTTCTTTAGGAATAATCCTTGGAGAATTAACCGCAGACGATTTTTATTAAATACCAAATCGGCCATAGTGACGTCTCCCAAATGGGACTAAATCTAATTATGCGTGTGTCATCATCCAGCGTTTGTTTGCGTTTGAGTGCGGGAAAACTTCAGGAGTGTGTTTCCATGGATTGAGGGAAAACCTGGATAAACCTGTGTGCTTAATCTGTCCGACGCTGGTGGGTTGGGGCAGGGGGGAGTTAGAGGATGTTTGCAGGGAAGTACTGGTACAGGAGAACAATTGTTCAGGCTCAAGCCATCCGCTGGTTGGCTTTCAACAAGCTCAACTCACTTCTCTTGAACTAATTGAGAAGAGGTGTCTACAAAGATTTGACTGTTCAAATAGGTTGTTGCTGTTACTTAAAATAAAACTGGTTTACCTGGAAGGAAATATGAATTAGCTTTATGTGCGAAGATTGTGTGTACAAACAAGAAAGTTGACTTCAGTTTCAAGAGCTTGAAGCATGCAGACATGAAGCACAGATATAGAAGCTTTATTTCTTTATTTCTAAAAAACCTTTGGCTTAATTTTTTTAAGCCAGATGAGGTTTACAAAAGCTCTATGGCACTACACACCCACAGTTTATAGTGAGATGGAAATCATTGACCTTCTGCAGGCCACACTTTGTGGGCCATATGTACATATACATATTTAGACCTTCACAGGTGCAGCAAATTAGCACAATCTACCCCAACCACCCCATGACCTCCACTAGAACCTGGAGGCCATGTATAATTTCACTTCTACAAATATATGACAATAAAAAAAGCAGAAAATGTGTTTCTTTGCTCAAGTCTGCTTGTCAAAAACATGTGAAATATGTAATAATTTGACCAGGCTTCAAGAGAAACCGATTTTGCAATTGAGAATTTTTTTTCTTTTGTGTATTTTTCAGCTCATCCCTCCAGTTCAGATGGTGGCAGCCAACCGCTTTGGAGCTAGTTTGTCAGCCAACAATGAAGGAAAAAATATATTTATTATAAAACATGTTAAACTTTAGCAAAGATTTAATATGCCGGGTTCCAACATTGGACTGTTGTTTCTTTTTTTATATATATCTAATGTAAAAAAGCCAACAACAATTTCTTCAAATGAAAAATTTGCAGTAAACACATCCTGACCAAGATTTTTTTGTTCTTTCTATAATGTTTTAAAACTCTGTAGCTGTAAAGAGCATTAAAAGGCACAGCATGTTTTGTATGTATTGCACAGTCTCTCTTGCTCTTCCTCCTTGTTTTAATTTTCTTGAATGCACCAGATATTAAATCCCAACTCTAGTTTCTGCAGTTCAGTATCAATGCTCTGCTCCAATACAGGTTAACTAGGCTAACAAGGTACTTTTTTTTTTCTCACGTGTCACCATAACTTCATAATTTGTTTCTAATTAAATATCTAATTTTAATCTGGTTTTCAGGCTGGGTGGTTTGCTGAAAAGTTAGGCTATTGCTAGCAGGTTTCCTCTCTTCTATGATGATTTATTGAAGCTTCATCAGACTCGCTTTCTCTAATGGTGATAAAAGTTTAAAGATTCTTTGGCAAAAAAAAAAAAAAAAGGATTTGAACAACATTTTGTGCTGAAACTATGACATGTTTTTCATGGGACAACATGTGAAAAACAGAAATTAATGAATCAAAAATTCTGTTAATTTGCATTTTAGCTTTGCATGTAGATTATGTTAGTTAGTAGAAATGGATTGGACGCTCTGTCCCTGCATATAAGGGTACTCTACTATACAAAAAACTTGGACATTAGGTTTATTGGTCACACAAAATTTTCCTGTAGTAGATCTTCAAAATAAAATGCTCTTAATAACAAAACATTTATATTTTTATACATTATGACAGTTTTTCTTTGTGTCTAGATGTAAAACTAAGTCCTCAGAGTGGGTTCAAATACATTGAAATATATCAGTAAAAAAGTCTTTCTTTGCAGGAGAAATTCAATACATGTAAAAATGATCCAGTAAAGGAACACATACAGAATATATATGCAGGTGGCACATCCCCTTTTCAGTCTCTCCGTCTCTCTATCTCATTTAATGTAATGCTTCCTTATCCTGAGCCACCAGTCGGTTTGTTGATGGATCAGTCATTACAGCAGGGACCAGCGATGCAAACTCAGTCAATAGAGGAAGAATTAAGTTCTCCCATGGCCATCTGTGTAATGATAAAGAGGGGGTGCTGCTATATTAACCTGGGACCAGGCAGGCTGCCGCAGAATGTGTGTGTGTGTGCACATGTTTGCAGATCAGTGTGTGCAGGTCAGGTGACAAGTGTTTTTCTGGTTCTTTGTTTCCTCTGCTGACTCACAGCCTGGGCTGCCTGAACACAGTTTCTCTGGAGCATCCCTCTTCCTCCACTTCTATCCGACTATCCTATAATGATGTTCTGGTAATTGAAGAAAGTGGAACAAAACCGGAGAGTGTAAACCAATTCTTCCACTTCCCATCCTCCCCTCACCTCCAACTTCCAATTCAGATCTTATTTTTTTCTCCAAACACTTCTCCGCTTCCCCTTTTTATCCTTTCTGAACTCTGCTTTTCCAAACTTATAGCAGCTATTTCTTCTATGGTTACTTTATTTACGTCTCTGGAGAATGTGTGTTTTTAGCAATTAGGCAAAATAAAATAAAATACTAACGTGTTAAAAAGCAGATTAAATCTATCAGGTTAGTGTCTATTTGAACTGATGCTGAGAATATGTAACATTTATGTTGGGCCTTAAATATAAAAAAATAAATAAGTTAGCGAACAAATGTTAGAAGTTTTTTAAAGATAAAAGAGGGTCGTGTGTGGGTATGAACGTAAGTTTGTGTACGCCGATTTGATAAAAAGCAACAGTTAAAGACAAAATGAAAAGAAAAGCTGAATGTATACTTTCTAAATTGTCCAACAATAAATCCCAATGAGAAAAATTTGCTGCAACTGAACAGCTAAAATAAGGTAGATGCATGGCCTTGCAGAACTGTACTATTGGTTCATCAAACTCTGAACGATGGGAGGAATAAAAGACAAATAGAATAACAAAAAGACGAGGAAGAAGAAGAGTCAAGAAGAGAGGTGAAGGCAGATATTTTTCTTCCAAGTTTGACTGTAGGGGAAACGGCAAACCATAATTAATTACCATAGACAGGTATGCATGAAAAACAATATTCCAACTCACAGAGGGCTGGGAGGTCTTTGAGCCAATAAAAGCAGGTATTCATCAGATGAAGCCCTGTCCAAGTACAGCTTCATGAAAGGGGACGCTGCCTTGTGTGTTTAATTTATATCAAAATCCCTGCGTAAACTGCAAGGTTGTAAAATGTCCCAATTAGCCATCTGTGATTGTCAGGAATTGCTTTGATGTATGGGCCTATCAATATAGCACAACTGCAGGCTAGGCTGTGATATCACACTCTAATTCTGGTTGGACGTGGTAGAAAAGCAGCCTCACTCACTGTGTGTGTGTGACTTTACAGACCGTTAGGGAGAGCTGTTCACTCGAAGGTGCAGACATTGAATCAGTGAAGATGAAACTACAGCCGACTGTGCAGAAAAGTTTGAAATTAATCCCTCTCAGTTGCTTCGCAAACTTCACTGATCCTCAGTTTGAAGGCAAGACACGTTGATATAAACATACCTAATATCACCAAATTCATTCATCAGGCAATCTGACGTACTTTAGAAACACAGGAGAAATATTAAAGTAACAAATGCTGTCATGAAAACATAAAAAAAGAGGTTTTTTCGTGTATTACTCATCAGTTATTGGACAAAATTTTGCAAGTGAAACTTTAATTAAAAGCGGCAATAAACAATGTTTTTTCTTACTTCCTAATCTAAAGGAACCAGCAGTTTCTGCACACCTCAGGTTTTCAGGGAGTTTGCTCAGATTTGAGAAGCATAGAAACTAAATGCTGCCTCACCTTGTTCAGTTCTGACCCATGATCAGGCCTCTGAGTCGTACTAGATAATTCAGAGATGCATTTCTCAAGAAGATTAGTAATTCAAAGCAATATGGGTTAAAGATAAAGGGTCAATTACCATTGAATATGAGTCATCTTTTTTACTCAAAAATATGTGAAGACATGTTTTATGCACAACACAGTCTCAGTCCAGCTTACTGTTTGTTTGTCTTACTCACCTCCAGGCAGTTGAATGTTTTCTTCATATCCTGATGAAACTACAGTTCACTACTATAACAGTCAATATTATTGACTTATACAAAATTGGCTTTCAGGAGGAAGGATGGACAGTGGATGTCATTTTGCAATTTTCTAACTTGAAACTGCAAACTAATTTTATACATCTTTTGCTTCTTTGAAGAAATGTTTCCCAGCAACCTCTAATTTACCTGGGTGTGCTTCTGGTTACTCTTTATCAATTTGTATTTGCTTCCTTGTATGATAAAACAATGACAGGGGACACAAGCTGGGTTCCGAGCAATGTGGGTAACTTTTCTCCTGACAGGACTGACTTCTGCAAATTTAAGATATTCTCCCACTTGAACAACCCAGATTTAAATGACTAGGTCATAAAAAGTAATCTTTAAAGTGAAATCTGTCATATAAAGCTTAATCTAGTTGTTATAAGCATAGTTAATCTGGTGAAGAAAATTAAAGCAGTTATTATGGGTCTTGGATATGACCAAGATGTATCTCTACTTGAAACTCTAACACTGGTGTAAAGTAGAAAGTTGAAATTACTTGATTACAAAGCATAGAAGGAGCCTCAGACACATTTTAAGTTGTCTACATAATCATTTCTGATATTTGGTAGGAAAAGGAAACAGTGACAAAGAAGTGACAAAGAAATTGTATGCCCTGTGAGAATCCTGTGGCTGGCTAACGGTTAGCCGATAACGGTGCTAAAGAGTGCATCTGCTTCGGAGCTTCCAGTTGGCAGCAAACTAAAGTAGTCTTTCACACTTGTATTAATAAGTTTGGGCTGCATTTGATCATCTCTAGTCCAGCATCTAAACGTCTTATTATACACAATAATGCTGAAATTCTGTAATAAGGGTTTGCACCTATACCACGCACATGCAAGAAGTTCAATGCGGTTTAGTTTATTTAGCACCAATTCATAACGAATATCAAATTTTTTTTTTCCCGATATTTGTAAAACCTAAAAAGGCTCGTTTAAATATACATCTATAAAATAGATTAATAATGCTTTTCATAATTGAGACTCATATTATATTGTTTAGTTGTCTTTTAAGTAAAGTCCACCTCATTTCCTTTGTGAAACAAGCATTCTTGGTCATAAGAAAATAATCTGAAGTCTAAACACACTTTTGGTGCGAATAATATTCGGCTGAACTTTATACTGGTAAAATCCTCTAAACCTTTTCAATATCTTTCCTCATTTTACAGAATCCAATACCTTGTTACCTTGTTTCTTCAAATGGATTAAACTATTGCCTCTATTGCATGTTGATGTTAAGACAGAGAAGTTCCTGTGTTTTTTAGAGTTCAGTTTTTTTATAAAGTGTTGTTTCAGGAGACATGGAGTATGTATAAGTCATGATTGTATCAACAGTTTACCATAATAAATGTTTGTGTACACAGATAACCTGTTAGTAGTGTGTCACAGATTCTGTCATGTGACAAAGACGCAAATTCCAGTCCAACTTCTCAGTGAATGAAAGCATATTTCACTTCCCAGCTGGCTGCTGATAAGAAAATCTTTTCTTTAAAGTGTTCAGAGTTGCTCAGTTCTAAACATTCATTTCATTGTGTCAAAACTAGGCTTAACTGACAGCCTATTAAACTGACTTGGTGCAATGTGGGTCACAGACTGATGGGGTGGGGAGAGTTGACGAGACCATGCCAACTTTTTATTGATGATTCCCAAACAAATAAAATCTTAATGAGATCTTTTGATGAATTTTTCCAACTCTAACAGGATTAGCAGTCATGCTGTAACACGATGAGTTGCCACTCAACATGCACTGGATGTCTTGTTTGCAAGTCATTATTGAAAAAAATATATTAATCTTACCCCAGACTTGCATTATTAGGAGCAGAATAATTGAAAATATTCATATGTAGCAGTGTAATTTTCATCTGCATAATCGCCTGCGTTGATTACTGTGATCCTAGCCACATGCAAGGATAAGGCTAGTTTTAACCGTAAAAGGATTTATCATGTTGGATTAGCGCAAAGGCAGGGATCTGTGGCAAATTACAAAAACATCTACCAATATTTCTTCATTTGCTGTAAATTAAAGCACAAGGATATTTTCCCACTAATGCAATGAGGGTGCAATGAAAAGTTAGTTTGGTGTTAGTCGGTCAAAGTAAAACAACACTTTAATCCCTGGTTTTAATTTGCTTTCCAATTCACTTACAGGGAAGAAAGAAGGATAATCTATTAGAAATGTGTTTTCGTGCATTTGCAGGCAACCACTTGTTTGGACAATGGTGGAAAAAATGCATTTTTGTCTGCACTGTACAGGCTTTCCTTCTCAGTATAACTACAGCAGAGGCTTCCCTGAACAAGGGGCAACTATCAAATGTTATATCTTTTCTTTAAATTAAGTAAACTTAGTCCTCTCAGGTCCATAAATCCAGCGCTGAGACCTGAAGGAGAGTGGCTTTTCTTCCCCTCTGCTCCCCTCTGGTCAGTGGATTTACCACAGGAGTAATAACTGTCAGGCCAAATGCCTGGTAAAGTGGCGGACAGGAGCGAGTGGAGGGGGAGTATTTATCACGATATTGACTTTGTGACTGCCGTGTCGTGAACTCTTTTGTCATAAACTGGAGCAGTGCTGCGGATCGATCCGAGGAAAACTGCTGTCAGCTCGACTCCCAGCGAGCATTGCTTTTCCTACAGCCACTTAGAGGGCTGATAAATGCCCCGGTTCCTCCTGCCCCTCTGTGCCTGCTGCTGCAAGGAGAGCATGGTCAGGAAATCTTAACACACACTCACACAGCCAGGGTCCATCCTTTCGCATCCACACGCACTGCACAAACACATCAAGAGAGAGTGAAAAACAATGTGCCGATTCGGCACTGCTGAAAAAACAAGAAAACAGTTCAGAGCTGGATCTGGAAAACCTACAGAGGCAGTTAAAGATCTGACACTGCATTCAAAAGAAACTCAAGAGTTCATGAAGTTTTTAGTGTTACATTTTTGTACTTAATTTATTTTAAGAGTGAGCGGTATTGTGTTTGAGTCTGAATGAAACGTAAAATATAACTTGTTGCTTTATATTTTCATTGAGGCTGAAGAAATCAACCACCAAACTTGACCGGTGATTGTAAGTTACTAAACTTAGAAGCTCAATATGTTGTTTTGACTTGAGAACTTAGAATGATTTGGAAACTTAATCTGGAACTTAAAGACCTGAGTTGGTTGTATCAAGACTTTGTGAATGAGGAGGATCTGGTGACTCAACAGAGAGACCTAGCTTGGGATTTTGTCTTAATGCTTTATTTGGTGTGTTGACATTTTTTAGACAGTTTAAGAACTGGATCTGATGTGACTTTTATTATTGTGGCACAGACTTGAACTGTTGACTTTTCATGACTTAATCACTTAACTTTACTTGCTTTAGAAAACTTGACATCTTGGCAAGCTGACCTCAGGAATTGAGTTGACTTGGGGATCTGACTCCAAGTCAAGACCCTTGAACTTTGGGAAATGAACGTGAGACCTACTGGCCATACCAGGGGTATTCAACTCCAGGCCTTGACGGCTGGTGTCTTGAAATGTTTGGACATGTCTCTGCTTCAACACAAATAGTTAAATAATTATGGACACATAAGTTCCAGGACACCAACTTTTGAAGACTGATGTTGAAAACCCCTGATCCAATGGAACATTATTCCATTGCACTTGCACTCAAACTTTTGTTGATAACCTTTATATATAAAACGTGTAGCTTTCTCTCATTTCCTCCAATTGTTTTATTTTTCATATCCTTGTTTCCGTTAAATTTTTTCCATATTTTTCCTGTTTCAATTCATCTTAATCATGTCTCAAAAACACATATTCTTTCAATTTCATAAAAAAAGAAAATTTATCTTGCTGCACTTACAATGAATTGGTGAACTTTAGTCATTTTATTTTTTTAAGTCCCCCTTGCATGTTTTCATTGTTTCTTTTTATTTCCCACATGCCTAACAGTTGTTTTCTCTCCTTTCTCTTCTTCTCTTGTAGCTCTTTGCTTGAGATGAATGGAAAATCAATATTGTCTGTGCTGACATCCACAAGCTGACCGAGTGTGAAACGCACACTGGTGATGGATGACAGAACCACTGTTTGTGTGTGGGGGTTCCTCCATGAGGCTGAGCAAACACTGAGTCCTTGAATGTGACCTCTGACTCTCTCTGGGTCATGGTTGGAGGGGTCAGAGATGCAGGACGGGGGGGATCGAGCTGAAATGGCTCCCCTGGGTGTCTGGAAAGGGTCACATCATAAGCATGGCCTTTGACTTGTCCCACTGGTAGTTCAGATCGGTGGAGGAATGTGGGGATGGATTGACTTCACTGAGTTTAAGTCTCCTTTTCTTGCACATGGAGTTAATGCAACATGGTTAAATTCTGGAACTGACACTAAAGAACCCACTGTTGCATGGAACCTAATGGGATTTCTCAGGAGCAAGCCCGAGCAGGGCAGCTATGATCTCATATCATTAAAAGCTGGTAGAACCAAGGGGGTTGTTAAATGCTTTAGGAAATCTTTGTCAAGATCCAGAGTTTGGAGTGGCATTCGTGAATGTCTTGCTGAGGCACATTCCCACTTTTTGGGCTATGGGATGAGTTGGAGTTGTATCAGTGCCCTTGACAAAAGTTCATATCTACTTATGTCATGGCAACATTAACATAGATATGTCGAGCTTCTAGAGCAACATATGGTGTCTTTAAAAGCGCATCTTTTCAAGGGATGTCCGTGCATTTCTCTCTGAGGCAATGGAAAACTACATATTGCACCTTTCCCAAAGGCACAGCTGAGGAAGAAGAGTGTTTCATGCAGACAGGCTCCTCAAGAGATTTTCCTTTATCATATGTCAGCCTTTGAGAAATGTTCTGCCTGGAATCACTCAATATATAAAGCTGCATATATTCTTATATATAATGTAAAAGATATTGCAGGAACATTCCCTTTCAATAGTGATTTGACATATAAAGTATATTGATATAAATACATTGTATTTCAGGATGGGACACAATAACCAGAAAACCAGTAAAGTGAACCTGACTCTCAGGTGTATCTGTAAAACTCTCACAATGACCCTCATGTCGAGAAACGACACAGAAGTCATGGATCACGTCTTCAAAGCTCGTCTGATTTATTCTGTAAGCAGTGTTCCAGCATGATTTAACAGGAGACGGAGTGTACTCTTTAGTCCAGTCTCCTACAGAGACTTACAGAGATATCACCACTCCTGGCATGAAAGATGACAACTCTGCCTTTCCACACTTAATCAATGGAGCTGACCTTTGCTGAGGCCTCACGCTGAGTGATTAAAACCAAGTCCCAACACGGATTGTAGGGATCATGGAAATAAAGCTGTCCAGATGGGGAGAGAGAGGAGGCGACCTCCTGCAGTTCAGAATTCATTGTCACCTCCATCCATTCTTTTTCACTGTGCAAGGCCTGTTTAACGCATTCATCCAGGTCACTGTTCCTCATCAGATGGTGAAGCAAGATGTTTGAGAGGATTTTATTTGAATCTCTGCAACTTCAGGTCCATACAAAGCACAAACTTTCTTACATCTTTCTTCGGTAAATTGTCTGTCTAAGTGAGCGATATCTCTTTGCAGAATTGTTGATTAATTATTGTTACAGCAAATATATTATGCTGATTTCTTAGTTTTACAGAAATTTTCTACAGATGTAATCTATAAAGATAAACACTTTCCAGGACACATTCTAGAACTATGAGTCTGCTCATTCATGAGTCGTCACACACTGATACTATAAATGCCCAAATAAATTCCCAATAATTCTTTGCAGCAAAGAGCAGTATATTTGGTTGTCTTTAGTAAACATCTATGACTTCAGACTATGACTGTAACTTCTGTTTTCCTTTTTATTAGGTTTTCCTGTTCAGTTGTTTGGGTGATTCAGGATTTGGTCTTACAATCGTATGGGAGACATACATCTAACTGTGGTGAAGATGGTTAGCTGAAGTTAAATGGTAATATTATAAAATGGGAAAAAAATGTAGGTGATTTGCAGTGACATGGTTATTGATGCCAGATGGGCCAGCCTGAGTAGTTTAGAAACTCCTGATCTGCTGGGATTTCCCAAACAGCTGTAAGATTTAGTAAGAATAAAAATAGAAAATACTCCAGTCAGTGTAAAACAAACATACCATGTTGATGCCAAAGGTCAGATAAAATGGTGCAAATGAGTTTGAGATGATACAAGAATGACTTAAACTATTATACGGAATGTCATCTCTAAGCAAGCAACCGATTGAAGGCTAAAGCAAATGGACGACAGTGGCAAAGAATCACTCCTGTCTGCTGACAACAGGAGACTCAGGTCACCATTCATACAGGCTCAGCTTGGGCTGCTGCTAGTAGTGGTGTGATAGTATGTTTACATTTGTTGACGCATTTTTGAGCCAAGAGAGTTCTGGTTTCCAGCGGCCTCCATGTTCACCAGAAACCTGAAGAGCACTTTGGGGATGAGATGGAATGCTGGATCACCGTCATGGATGGGAAATGGACAAATCCACAGCAGCGGCGTGATGCCAAAAATGGAAAATTTATTTCCATGATCACCAAGCATCGCCTTGGAAACAGCTTTGTGCGTTAGTTAGATTTACTATTGCATATTCTTTTTATTTTGTATTCCATTTCATCAGTGTAATATAACCGAGGATAAGCCAGTTTTGAGACAACAAGGTTAACTCAAAGTTTTGTTGTTTGGCTTTGCTTTGCTTATACTGGCTCAAGCTTAAAATAAGTTAGAATTGTCTATGTACTGAAAATTAAAGATGCGTTGATGATAAAGTTAAAGAAATGTACACCTCTGTATCAACTCTTAAAGGTTCAAAAGCTTAAGTAATCAAGACTGAAGCATCTTTTTATTTATCCACTATTGACTATATATTGGACCCAGCTGATGTTCTAAAATCCTAATTTTAGGAGAAAATGAGAAATCAGAAAAAGAAATATATCAAGTCAGAGGTTTGCCGAAACTAGCGGCGGGGAAAAAGCTGCAAGATTGTAATTCACACTTTATTCCTGTTAAACCTCTTGATAATCCTAGAGTGCATTTCCTTGGCCCAGGTCCAAAGCACTCTGTAGCAAACAGACAAAATAAAAAATGGTGGATGAATACCAGCAGAGGAGTGTCACTGGGGTGAGAGATTTATAATGTGAATGGTGCAAAGCTCCTCGTAAATCAGTGCAAAGGGCTTTCAGGTGGGGGATCTGGCCTTTATGCAGGAGAGGGAAAAGGACGGGGAAGACGGATTAAAATACGGAGCTATGCAGGTGCATTTTTGGGAATCTACAACTGTGTTTGGATATACAGTACAGTTGTCATGCTGACTGATAGCAGATCCACGTGGACAAATAAAGAGGACTAAAAGGAAATTTTATTTTCTTTCTTTCTCTGCTGTCTAGAACCAAAGCTGAGACATAATGAAGAGAACACATCAGACTGGCTCATAAATACGACTATTATAAAACAAAATACGTTCACAAAAACACTAAAAAGACAGAGACATCCATTTTCAAGTGGTAGTTTGGATTTTAAAGTGGGAATAGTCATCTGAAGTTATCAGTAGAAGGTAAGTGGAGGTTCAGTTGGAGTTGATTTAAGCTGTTTTCATCTGAAAACAACAAAGATCATCAATGCAAGAAAAATGAACGAGCTCTACTCAAGTAAACATGGGTGTGGAGGACAAGGTTTTCCGCACCCACTGAAACTTGTACAAAGTCCAGAAGAAGTAAGCAGGCTTAAAAATGACATTCCAGACCAGGATAAGAACAGTGATTGGATTATAAAACTTTAAAAAAAGTCATTCATCACTTTGGTGACCAACTGGCCCATCACAGAACACTTTTAAATCCCTATGTAGGATGCTGTTTGCTAGCTCTCCACGCAAATGCACTTGAAGAACTAGCTAGGGAGTTGTCATGGCTCCCTTGTTCTATCTGGGTTTATCAAATAGATTGTCCCTTTATCAAGACATAACTAAGCAGGGGACCTTGCTGTTATCACTTTTGTCTTGGTTTGCCACTGAGAGATGCCTTGACTCCCAAGTTTTGTCTTCCAGATGTGATGTCAGTCTTATACACACCCCTTGAAATAGTGTTACCCAAAACCCTTTAGCAACTTTTGAGCTCCATTCTTGGCTACCTTATACTCGTTGTTCTTGCACTTTGTTCAAACTTTTCTCCTTAATCTATTAATTTCGAATCTAAAAATAATTACCACTATCACGATGTGCAAGCCTTAAAAATCAAAAAGGAAAATAGCAAAATTTGCAAAATGGTTAAAACTTGGCACCGAAAGATTTTTTTGTTCATTTGAAGTGCGAGATCATTTGGATTATGACACATTGGTAAATATTTATTGTATCTCTTTTGTGAAAGACCTCAAACGTTTGATGTATTTTAACCGATATGGTTGGGGTCAAAGTTCCCAGTTGAGGTTGGGCACGTTTAAAAAATGTTTTTCAGAAGATTGTTTTCCTGAAAGTTAAAATAACCACCACCAGCTGTGGTCTTGCCTTAAAAAAAATCTGAAGAAAGAAGCATTAAAGCAGTGTAGACCCAGTCTTCTGTGATCACTTCTCTCTCACCGTGCATTAATTTACTGCCTTTACTTCAAGGTCACATACAAAAAGCTTTCTCGGCCAGCTGTAAATACTTGAATAAACAGTCAGACTTTGTTGTGGTCGCAGGCTGGCAGTGCCTTTTTCTAACATACTCTCATTAAACTGGAGTGTGCTCCCTGAAAGCTGCTCTTTGGACCTGCTAAATGATGCAGGTGGCTTGCTTTATTATGCAGGAAAATGTATTTCTGTCTCCTGTAAATTCTTATTAACACCTGCTAAATATTAAAGTGCTTTTCAGTGCCTGTTTCTGTCTTTGAAGTGTCTGAAGAAGCTTGGTGAAATGTTGCTTTGGGCGGTTCACAGTCCTTTTCAACAGAGAGGCCGCCCTTGAGGTCGTTGTTGCAGACGAAATCCTCTGCAGTAAAACACCTGTGGAGAATACTTGCACATGTCGTGAAGCAAACGAAAACTAAGGATTATTGTTAGCTTCCTTTAAATGAGACTTTTTTTTTTTTTGTAAAACATAACTAGCACTCACTATGCTATCCACCATCCATGGTAAAGATTCATAAAAAATAAAAAGTGTCTCCTGCTTGAGACACTTCCACGCCTCAAAAGTTTCTACGGACACTGATTGTGCAACAAGTGATTTTACTAAAAACTACTAAAGTCTGGATTTTTTCTAAATTTGCTTGATTGTGCTTGTGCCGCATGCACAGTGGTGAAGTTGTTAGCACTTTTGTCTTGCAGTTATAAGGTCCTGGGTTCAACCTTCAGACTGAAATGTTTCTGAATGAAGCGTGCATGCAGAGACATCTCCAGGTATTGCAGCTTCCTCCTGCAGTTTAAAACATGCCTGGCAAATTAACTGGTCTCTATAAATTACCCCTTGAAGCAAGTGTGGTGCATTTATGGTTGATTGTTCGCTGGATGGACTAACACTTTGTTTACTGTGTGACCGTGCTAGAAGGCGATTAGATATCACGCAATAATGGGTGATATTCCTTTTAGTTTTAAACATATCTTTGCCAAGTGAGACAAGAAGTGCAAAGATAACCTATAATTTGTTTATATTAACACATTATTGAGATGTTCCTCTTTGGTATAGTTAGCACATATCTAAACAAAAAGAAAACACCAAAGTTTTTCTTATGGCTTTTGGATTTTGTATGCCACCGGAACATGTGCAGTGTCCTCTATCTGACCATCCCCATGGGGGATGTACACCTGGAGGAAAACTCCTGCTTCTACTTCCAGCTGATTTCCACATTAAAGCTGTTTTCGTTTATTTATTTATTTTTTTTACTGTCTTGTGGCAACAAAAGAGATAAGTTTTTAATGGGATACATTAATGACCTCTTTATGTAAGCATTTCAAGAGGACACACATCTATCTCTGCTGCATCCCCTGATAAGATCTAAATCATAGCCTAGCATCAGTTATCAGCTCTGTGAGGGCGTGCATGTTAGTGTTCACCGTAACCTACCGAGCACAAACAATCTGACCACACAAACAAACTTGTCAGCAGGAAAAATGCTGCTTTTGAACCACAGCCAAAGAAAGCCAAGAGGGACGGATGTGGAAGGAGAATGAATGTCTCTCTGCCAGAGAGGGAAAGAGCAACGAGAGGCTAACGCTAATCCACTTATTAAGGCAACAACTGCAAGCCTGAAACCCGTGCCAGATATTAATACCTAATCATGAGTTAATTAAAGGAGGGTTAGTTGGCACCTAATCCGCTGCGATGGGGGGCTGATAGTGGCAGGGAGCGGCAGAGTGTCCTGAGGGGGGTGATGATCGGGTTGGGGGGTGGGACGCTGCTTGTGGTTAACACCAGAGATGAGGACTGGAGAGACAATTAAATCCAGGGTGCCAATGCTCCGTTCAGTGTTTTAGACTACTTGAAGCAGAATAAATTAACAGACGTGGAATTTTCAGGTGTGAAAAATGATTAATGTACCATAAGACCAAGATGTTACTGTTGAAGTGAGAACTGATTTTGAGTGTGACTCTTAAAAAGAGAACACACACATGCACCTCCTCATTAAAACATCAAGCTTTTAAGTGCACTTTGCCTGTGCTTATTGCTTATGAAAGCAATAAAATTTATCAATGTAGTGCTGATATTGGATTTAAAAAAAAAACATTAATCAGCTTAAAACACAAACCTTTGAAATTAAGTCTTACTGGTGGTCCAAAACATGTAAGCAAAATGATTTTGTAAAAAAAAAAGTGTTTTAAATTAGTTTCTTTCTAGCATAGTAGGGTGCAATGAAAATATTTTGATTTCATTAGACTAGCTGGCAAAAAATTTAATTGTAAGGAAAGGTTTTGGAATTTAGGGTCTAAAATTAAGTTAATGAAAAGTAAAAAGTTAATAGAGGGAGAGGGAGAACATTCACCTGCCAGCAGCCCTGTACCAGCCAAATCACCACAGCCAAACAAGAACCAGACCAGAGGTAGCTTCCATGGAAAGAAACAAAACAGAGAAACATAAAGTTAACAGTTGAAAACAGCAAATAATAGAAATTGAAGAGTAGCAGATGAAAAAGATGAAGAAAAGTGGCCAGTCTGGCAGTCTAAGCCTAAAGCAGCATAACCACAGAGATGTCCTCTAAGAATGAGGCATGAAGGAGGCAGAGTTCAAAATACACATAAAAAATGATGGAAATACAGCTAATGTCCACTCTGTGGATGCGCACCAGTATCGGTGAGGTGGGTCTGCGCCTCCTTCGCCACCAGATCCTTAGTTTTTCCAGCGTTGATGAAGACGTGGTTCTTTAGGCACCAGTCCACAATGTCTTGAGTGCACTGTCCAAGTCACCCCTACCTTCTGCTCTTTCTTGTAACCAAAGAATTTCTATTGGAAACATTTGCAAAAGTTTTTTACTATTTTACATTAAAAAGTTGGTTTGCTGACTGTAGGTTTGCTGAATGAGAGCACCTTCTGTTTAACAGTCAATTTCTGAAGAGTTAAGAGTCTGAAATGAAAGGAGGTGGAGAATGGATGGATAGAACATGAATAGAGAAACTATACAGTGAGTGTATTTTAGAAAGCTGAAATCCACTGCTGTGAGTATTAAAGAGTTGGGGATGCAAGCTGAGACATAACATATTCACAATTTTACGATTAGAATCTGGTTCTAAACATTAAAAATAAAAGCAATTATCTGAGTAAATGGGAAACGGGCTAATTGCAGAGACCCTAATGCCTACCTCAAGCAATAAAACAGCAGTTCATAATCCAAGACGCACTGTCATGTTGACTCTATCTCACCTTGATATCCCCTCTATGATTAAGTGAATGTCACTAGAAATAAACTTTGGAAAGCTAACACAAAATGAAAAGCAATAAAACAATTTAAACATAATCCAGGTCTTTAAAACAGACACCTCATTTAGTCACGTGTGTTGAAAGGTTGCACATTTCGTGTAAAAAAATGCAATTTTTGTTGCAAAGATTGAGAGTTAGTCTGAAACCGATAAATTGATTAAAATAGCACATTTTTGTGCATCTTGTCCATTTCATATCTTTAATATTTTCTTCTCCTGTTTCTCTTTCTAGTCTTCTTCTCCACAGCCTCCGTTGTAAATCTTTTCCACAATCCTTCCTTTCCCTCTGTCCTTGTCTTCCACTCAGATCTGTTTTTGAAAGTATCAAATCGCCACTGCTTGACTCCCCCTTGTGGCGCCGCTCTCAGTCATCATCACACACATACAAACAGACACAAAGGTAGACCGAGAGCGCATAGAGCCAGAGAAGTGTGCACACAATCGCCCCTTCTTTGTGATGAGGGTGTTTAGCAATAAAAGAGGAGTCACCGGTTGTGATGGCAGGAGTGTGAGCATTTGCATGTGAAAAGGGGCTGAATTAGCCATCGCTCCACAATCTGCTGTAAATGACTCCCGACGCTGGTTTTTATCTAAGGGGAGACTCGCAGCGGAGGTGGCAGAGGGGGAAAAAGGCTCCAGTGCAATATTCAAATCCAGAAATTTCATCATTTTCTTCCTCTACAAGAATTCTCTGAGGACCTCACCATGGCGTTGTTTGATTTAAAGCATTTTCCCTTCATCGGAAGGCCTGTCTGCTCCCCCAAAACAGGAGAGAATCCTGGGGAGAAGAGAAGAACGGAGGGATGGAGGCATCAAAAGAGAAAGAGAGAGGGGTCAGTGAACCTGAGCCGTCCACAAATGA
The DNA here is from genome assembly GCF_904066995.2 of Poecilia reticulata. NCBI lineage: Eukaryota > Metazoa > Chordata > Actinopteri > Cyprinodontiformes > Poeciliidae > Poecilia > Poecilia reticulata. The sequence goes on from NC_088851.1 coordinate 20,914,095, forward strand.
CAGAAAGGTCACCAAGGGAGAGGGTAAACAGATGGAAATTTAGAGGATGGCACTTGTCCAAAGGCCACATTTTTTTCTTCTCCCATCTTCATTTTCCTCCGTCTCCCCTAAGGTTGCCATTAATTTGCCTGTTATCTCTCCCTCTCTGTGTTGTGAATAAATCAGTGATATTAATTACACGCCTCCTCTTGCAGGATGGTTTGTGCCGTGTCACGTGCACAGTGTAAACACGCAAACATGCTCAGAGTGTAAATGAACAGAGGGGTCATAGCAAAGCAACATTAAAGTCAATGATAGGAATCATTTGCCTCGAGAGGTAAACGTGTTGTATTTCACACTTCTGATGGAGGACAGCAAACTGCCTCTTAATGCTCACTTTAAGCGTTCCAAATTTACTCAAAAAATGCAGAGGGATCACAGTGTTGTATCACCTTAGTCATGACATATTTTCATATTTTCAAAATACTTTTCAGAACTGGGATTAAAAAGTCTCTTTCATTTTAAATTTAGGGTTTTTGTGGATGTTTTATGTTATTTATCTTCAGTGTAAATAGTTGTTGTGGCAAAAAGATATATTTCAGTGAATTGTTGAATATAGTTCTAAAATGTTTGGTATGTCGTTGTACTGTTTTAAATTATAACTAAAATGTTTCAGAATAAGAAAAAAAATTAAATGCTTTAGACTTTGTAACAATTTTTCTAAAAGGAATTTTTTTCCCCAACATAATAAAATGAAAAACCTTGAATAAAAGCAATATTTTATTCTGTGCTGTTGCATTATGATCCTAATGACCAAAAGTAGTTGTTCCCAGACACAGATGATTATTTGCCAAATGACACATTTCTAATAAAATATAATATTTTTTGTATAGGTTTTACTTGGAAACTGAAATTTTTTTTTTAAATATATTTTTTACATTTTTTATACCCACAAAATAAGTACTTTCATGCCTGTGATTTCTAAATATTTAGATTTGAAACATGTCAGGTGTAAAAAGAAATGGTGATCTGCTGTGGCACACTTCAGTGCAACCAGTAAAATTTGTTTTGATGGAAATAAATGGAAAGTATGCATCCATGTAGCAATTGTGTGATTTTATTTAACCCTCCTGTTGTCCTCATTTTCTGTATATGAGGAAAACACATACAAATCTTGATCATTTTGACCCAAGGACAACAGGAGGGTTAAGACTATCAAACATATTTTCATGTCAGACAAAGGAAACCTAAGTAAAAACAAAAAGAAGTTTCCAAATTATTAAATTGACTAGGTGATAGAAACAAGGCGTGCAGACACAACGAGAACATGACTAACAACATGAAGTTGGATAGGTTCCCCAAAAGCAATACATAATTCCCCAATGTAAAGAAAAACACATAAGAAAAAAGAAAAAGCATTAAAATCTGCCTGTCTGAAAAAGGCTTGAAATCCAAAACCTCTTTTAAAAACACTTCAAGGTTAGTGGGGTGGAAGTCAGCCCATCTATGTTACTCCCATTACTCACTAAGCAAAGTAATCACAAACCCACATAAATCAGTATTTCTCCAGAATTTTCTGTTGACTCCGCCCCGTCACGAATTGAAATATTACTGAGAACCTTTTATTTCTGGCACCACCATGCTGCATACAATCATCTGATTTTCAAAACAGATGAATATTTCATTGCTTTAAGTTAAGTTAAATAACACAACATTGATCAAGACTACTGAGGTTTCATCAGCTTATTTCCCCAACACCGTATATAACTTAACATCTTTTTTGTATAAAATTTGCAACAATATTCCCTTAATAACATTTGCATTGATAGACAACTCAAGAGTAATGCCCACTAAGCTGTCTGTCCTGATCCTTTTCTGCTTGCTACCATCAGTTGCTTTACTTGCCTCCCACTGCTGTTTTTCTTTTCACTGTCAAAAACTTCCCCATCTCTCCTCCTCTGTCAGCTCTGCTGTAGACTACTTCTACTTGGCTGAACAAGCAGCCTGTTGATTAGTTTAAGCACTGCTGCCATCTAGTGACTGGAGGATTGTTTGTCGTTTGGGGAGGGATTTAGAGATGATCTATGATTTGCAGAGCCATTCAGCAGCAGAATTGACAGGTTTGTCTTCAGCAGTTATTAAATGAGAGGTACACCCTGGACAGGTCACCGATCTGTCACAGGGAAACTCAGAGACTCAAAGGGCAAACAACCATGCATGCACATGCTCACACACAAGTGAGCACACAATTTAAAGAGATCAATTGACTTAACAGAAATGTTCATGAATTGTAGGAGGAAAGTAGAACACTCGCAGAGAACCAACACATTCACAAAGAGAACATGCAAACTCCATCCAGAAAAAATAAAATAAATACATACTTGGGGGTAGGTCTTTGTGCCACCGGTCGAGCCGGGTGTTAGGCTTAAAGGGCAATTACTCTTTCACATCGAGACTGGTTAATTTGGAAAGCTTCGTTCCACTATTATTAAATGAATAATAAAAAGAAATACTTTTTATATTTACTCTGGTAATACCAGAGTATATACTGTTTCACAGCTCTGTGAGCAATGACGAGCCTCTGCCTTTGCAGGTTGACTTCAAGACTCTATGCTTGGTCCTGTCAGAAAACACATGAAGATGTTTTGGAACAAGGGTAAAAAAAGAAAGAAAAGACAAAAGATGTATAAAGCAGATGGAGGAAATAGTGGAGTGAGTAACCTAAGCTTATGGAGAAATTAGTGTGATGTTGGATAATCACAGTGTTTTGCTTAATGAGGCTGTTGGACGGGTTCTTTCTTAGTTGATTTTCATGTGCGGCTCTATTTGAAAAGAAACAAAAACATTCCACTGATACTTTCATAATGGTTGGTTTGGTTGTAAGTGTTTCTTTATGAGCTCTTTTTTTTTGTTTTTGATGTTCTAGAGAAACATTGAGAGTTGCAACAAACCGATTCACTTTTATAGCAGCTTTTCTTTCCCTGAAATGTTTGTTGTTTTATTTTTCTTCTCAGTCAGGGAGGAGGCACTAATACAGTTCAAAGCTGAAGAAGAAGACCGAAGAGGAGGAGACAGAGGAGTGATTGGTGGTCATTAGCGAGAGTCCGAGATCAGCCTGAAAGGAGCGGCTAGCTGCCGCTCGGATGAGGCTAATTAGATCCTGTCCATCCTAACACATCCATCTTCTGCTCATCCCTCCTTCCTCACTTCCCCCCCTCTCCAAATAAATTGCTCTTTATTACTCTATCATTCAGGTTATTGCCTATGAAATAATGAGACACTCCTGGTCAGGGCCAAGATAATTGATTTTTTTTCCCTCCCTTATTTATTTTTGGTTTATGTGTGAATGAATGTGTTATTATTAAGTAGCGCAAGATTATGAAGATGATTAAATTGTGGGAACCAGGACACACAAAACAATTGCATTTGCAGCTTTTTAGTAAAGTCTGGTTCCATTTCACATAAATGCACTTGCGGAAGTGGTTTCTTCAAAGGATTGGACATAGTTGATTGCAGCCTGGTTGAAATATAAACTTGTGAAATATCAATATCTCTTCACTGATCCTTCCCCCCCTCCACCCTAGTCTTTGTCCCACTGATTGCAGAAAGGAAGAGACAGGAGGGGCCTCTGTATAAATGTTTCATTCCTCCTGAATGGCAGGTTAAGTGAGGATACGATAATACCGCCGACAGTAATGGCAACTTTAATTTCCTTTTCCTATTGTGGAGATTTATGTGGAGAAATTAAATTCCAGCAGCTCGCAGGCCTTGAGAATCATTATACGATGCGGAGAGGGAAAAGAAAAGAGAAACTGTTTTCATGGTCACAATATATAAAAGAAGCAGGTTAAGCACCAGGGGAAAGAGAAGGTAATCTGTGAGGGTGTAATAAATGCAAAAGACATTAGACAGATGTTTGGGATAAGACTTGAAGCAGCAAATGTTACGGAGCGGTTCTAGGAGCTGAAACCGACCTTAAATGTTTTCCTCATTCTGCCACAGATCAGCTTTAACAAATGTAAAATCAGATATGATGGAGTTCAACAACTCTTCTTTTTACACATAAAAGGTGACAATTTCTGTGTAAATGATGGTTCAGCAGGATGATCTAGATACAAAGTCCTCAGTCTTTACATCAAATGAAAAATGCGGAATTTACTTGCCAAAAGATAATCAAAGAAACAAACTGTTTCTTTGATTATTATTACAATTTAAACTCTGCAGAACCAATTTAGTTAATCTTTGTAAGTAGTCGATTGTAGTTATTGCACAGCATCACTTCTGCATCATACAAACTCAAGTCATATTGATTTACTACACACTATCTGAGAAATATCTGACTGCTGCCACCTGCATTGTCCATTGCAGAATCAGGACCTCATATCAACCATTTCTGGTGCATAAGTCAAAGTATGATACTCAAATTAAAGGTGCATTTGAGAACCAGAAGAGACTCACAAAATGTCATTTCGGTCCCATGGAGGAGTCAGAATTGACCTCAGACTGGACATACCATCCATCCATTATCCAACATGCTTCCCTGGTGGGGTCGTGATGCGTGCTGGTGCCAATCTTCAGCGGTCAATGGCTGAGAGGCGGGGTCAAACTGGACTGGTCCATCGCAGGACTGGACATACCTCATGCCTAACTAGCACCGTGTCTCAGTGTCTTTAGCATAGAAAAAGTTCCTGACTGATTTTAGTTGATATAACACCCCAAGCCTCTTATTATTTGGTTTATTACAATTTTATAAATATTCATTATCAATATATTATATAAAGACTCCTATGTAAGTGAAAGCTTAGATAGGAGGATGTAATTTAGTAATTTATTACTCATTCAAAGAGGTTGTTTTAAAACTCATAATATATTTTCTTTAAAAAAAAAGGAGACCTTTGTGTCCTTGACCACTTCATATTTTAGTACAGTTTAGTACAAGTAAGTAGAAATTTGGTATTTGATCATCATGGTTAAAATTCTACATCTTCAAATGACACTTACATTTTCAACCTAACCTAATCCTAATCATCTGTAAAGACTTCATTCAGCAGAGAAAGAAGATGTTAATAATGAAAATGGAAAATATGTAACGTGCACTTTATGTTATTTTTTCACTATCAGGAAGTCTTGCTGAAAATATATGTGTTTTCTACCTTCTGACAACTGCTGTTCACATTTTGACCACGAGCAGCAGCAGCTGCAGCCACAAGAATTTCTGACTGATGAGGAGCATGTTTCTGACCATCCGTGGTGTGGGCATGTGTGCGTGTGTGTGTGTATGTGTGTGTGCATGTGAGATGAAGGAATTGTGGGTCCAGCTCTCAGTGTGTTGTGCCTACAGGGGGTTAAACTGCTGCATTCAGCTTGGCTGCTCGTCCCTAATTTATTAAAACCAAGCCTTATCAGATGACAAGCGTCATTGAAGTTTGACATTGATAGAATAATCTCCTCTAACAGCAGCTTCCTGTGTGTGCGTGCTTGTGTGTTTGATGGAGACTGTGTGCGTGTGTGGGTGTGCAGGGTCAGTAATATTTACAATAGACATAATCTGATGAGATGTAAATGTAAGTATTTTAGTTTATTTAATTAGTGAAAAATACACATATATAGCATTATGCACAATGAAAGAAGTGTGTGATAGTGATTCAACAAAGACGTTTTGCTGTTCAATTGCCTTAAAAAAGTCCTAGAAGGATCACAGACATAGTATTCATTCAGCTATTTTAAAAGATTATTGTACTAAAATGCAACAGATAGATAGATAGATAGATAGATAGATAGATAGATAGATAGATAGATAGATAGATAGATAGATAGATAGATAGATAGATAGATAGATAGATAGATAGATAGATAGATAGATAGATAGATAGATAGATAGATAGATAGATAGATAGATAGATAGATAGATAGATAGATAGATAGATAGATAGATAGATAGATAGATAGATAGATAGATAGATAGATAGATAGATAGACCGGTTAATATTTCAAAAGATTCCCTACTCAGAAAACATTCCTGAACAAAATCCTAACCTCAAAAGCTTTCCAAATATTTTTGATTGAGAATAGATCTCTAAAAATCTATCCATCCATCTATCCATCTGTAACCCAAGTTTAAAACTCTATTTTCCCACTCTCCCGATTTTCCCACTGGTTTTGGAGGCTGCTTGGTGTGGTGGAGTGCTGGATTTTGCAAGGAAATTGGTGAGTCAGTTTGTTTATACCACTAGCATCTAAAAGCATGTTACTAGTGTAACCCCTCAGGTTATATAACTCTTTTTTCCTACGCACCTTAAACATTTTCTTAAATACAATGCACTGTAGGCCTTTTCACATTAAGCAGTGTTAGGTGCCTTTTACTTAACCTGATTAATGTTTTGCACTCACATATCGGAGGCTTTACACACTGTAAAAGTCCTTTACATTATAATACACACAAGTATTTAACGTTTGCTTAAAACACGCAGAAAATGTAGCCTTTCGTTAGTAACTGTTATTTACTACCGCCAGTAAATGCATCGTTTTTACTTGTCTCTACCTTACTGGTCAGTCAAGGGCAAAATCAAGTTTAAGCAATTTGATTGGTTGTGATGGACTTGGGTGAGAACGGTACTGCAAGTGTACGTGCCCCCTTCTACATACTGGCAATTGGTCGGCAGCCGTTCATTAGACGAGGTTACCGCTGTGGACTCTTATTTTTTAGCTAACCAGTTGGCTACGAACTTTTTCCTGGTCGTTTTACCTGTTTTTTGGAGCCACATAACTGGACCACGCTCAACGTCTCACTTGGATTTTGGAGATGCAGACCCAAAACCACGCTCGTGAGCCGGAAAGGGCTGTTGGACTGGAGTTGGAGCCGTTTTATTGCCGTTCGTTTAAAACTGGTAATCCATGGTGGGGGTCAGTAGCCAATTCCTCGCAATTGTTCTGGGAGCCGCCATCTTTGGAACTGCTATTCCGAGGACGAATGCTAACTGAGTCCATTCAGACTTGCCACGTTTGTAAAGCTAACGGACTTCTTTACTGATTCAAAAGACTGAATAGTATGATTGATACATTCAGCCTTGTTTGCTTATTTATATGTATATATCCTGTTTAAAGGGTTGTTTTGTACAGTTCTGAGACAGCGCGGTTGCACTAAGTGTGCTAAATGCTGAAAACTAACTGCTCTGTTAATGTGCATTGCCCTTGGTTTATTACTAACCAGTACGGTTTATTAAACTGGTACGTTTCAACCTTACCATTTTCCCTTCCTTATTTTAGTATAAGGTTAACGTTGCACTGCATTTAGATCTTAGCTGTAGAACTCTTAGCCTTGCTATTGTGCTCAGTTACGCACTCCATTTACCACATATGCTGTTGCTCCTTGTGAAGTATTTGATGGAGTGTAGGTCAGATAATCTGGGCGCTGTTCATAGGGGAAACGTGAACAGTGGTTACACTAGTAGCTACTGTTGTGGTGTATTTTAATGAGCTTGTCTGCTAACCCGATTCTATTAGCATTATTTTTATATTTACTACTATTGTGTCTTCATTGACTTGTTTTATTATTTTCTGTTACCTTTTTTTTTGCTGTTGTGGCAAGCCATCTACTTAATTAGCATTCACTATTCTTTGTATTGGGTTAAGCATTCAGTTCATTTAGATACTGACTATTCAATTTGTTAAATGTTAGCCCAAACTATAGCTATAACCATCTGCTCTCAGTACATATATATATGGTACACATCCATCCGTCATCCCAGCTTATGCTAAACATTTCGGTTACCATTCTAAAGGAAAGTGGTCTTGATTAATAGGATGGCAGGTTTTTGGAGGCCTTTCAGCATTTTGTTTGGACTTTGATTGCTTTTTTTCCCCACTTAGTTTCATTTCTGTTTATTTTTTCTGCCTGGATGTTGAGCGACATAGTTCTGACCTTTGAATCATTCAGGTATAAAAATGCTGCTAATTTAAAGGGATAATGGTGATGTGCTGGCACATACACCATTCCTCTGTATTTGGAGGAATGTTAAGCATTCAAGAAGTCATAAAGAATCAAAAGAATGTTTGTCTTTGCACTGAAAAGATGCAAGTAGATTTTCAGCAGAGATAGTTTAATACTTTAATTAATTAATTAATTAAGTAGAGTTATTTCCTGTATTTATCCCAGCCAGTTCAGTATAGGGTGATGATTCTGAAGAAGAAAATAGTTTTGTTGACAGAAAACAGACGGGACTTTCTACTATCTTGTAATCAGAAATAGGCATTCAAACACTCAGGCAATGGTGATGGCCTTTCCTCTGGGGAAAGGCTCCAGAAAAAAAAAATGTGGAAGGCTTTGTCTCATCTTTGTCCAAAAGACATATTGATGTTCTACAGATGACTGGTGACTTGTGCATCTCTTTGTATGCGTGAGGTCTGGGGTTATAAATCTGACCCAAACTAGAATAAAAAGCTGATGCTCTTCCTCCCTGTAGATAGGCCTATTAAAAGCATCTGGATGATCTGAATGGTTTCTGCTGACTATTAACATTTTAGAGTGAGATGATATAAATGTTGCAGTAAAAGGGATTTTATTTTTCCAGTCCAGTTCTCGACACTCTGTGTTTCATTTAACCTTTTTCACAAAACAGAAATTAAAGTTAAACTAAGGTGTAATTTAAGCAAAATCAATGTGAGAAGAAAGCTCCATTTGTCAACTGTACAACTGCTGTGTCAAGACACAGAATAAGGTTGTGCCAGCTAATGTGAAATGGAGTCAGTTTATATGAAATTGAGAAACCATAGTCATACTTGTCTTCTGTGAGGATTAGCTCTCATCCAGAAGTCTCACTTCAGAGCCCTGTAGGTAACATAGTGTATATTATTCAGCCATAGTTTGCTGTTCATGAACTCTCATCTATACTGACAGGTTTGTGAAAATTAATTGTACACAAGAACATGCGATGGTTCAAGTACAAAACTTGTTTTGGGCACCGGCTTTACACAATGGTGGAGCATAAATGGATTTATAAATGAAAAGCGTTATGTTCTGATTGAGCTATCAACTCACCACCACAGAGCAGCAGACTCCCGACACCTCCAAATCAATTTTCCAGAAATTGTTTACTTTCCCAAACTCCCTGGTAAGTCTTTAAATTTACTTTCCGGGAGTTTAGAGTTGTCAGCATTCACAGAACAACTCTAAACTCAGTTTCCCTCTACACATACTCGACACAGCTCTATTTGACTCGACTCTGTTATGCGAGTTCCACCTCAGTGTAGTAGCTCCTGTTTTAGAACCTACTTCACTGGGGCTTTAAGCCAAGTCAGGCTAAAAATGTAATGTCAGAAGACTGTTGGTCACTACGTCACAAAAGCAATTGCACTTTTCTGTACCTCTCTGTCCCTGGCCTTTTCTGGCTGAGGCCAACTGAGCTTCCACGTCCCCATTGTTTTCTTCTGTTTGTGTGGCATACAGATAATGTTGCACTACTTCTTATATTCTGTAATGTATTTGGATTATGCTGGGCTTTATATTGACAATGTTACCTTTGCTGGGATTACGTTTGCTTGGAGCTTTTACCTTCTAAATAATACTGAATGGAAATCAGCATGTGAATGAAAAGCAAAAAACGTGCTGATGTGCTTGCTTACATGTGATACCTGTTGGATTTTAGGGGAAAGTTATATTTAGTGTGTTCTTTCTTTCCAAAAGTTTTTTTTTCTTTACACAGAAATAATTTTGGATCATGGATAAATTGGACTTTATGACAACAGGAACTTTATGGTCCTGTACAATTTATTCATCCATAACTCATATTTTACTCTAACCTTGTGGCCTTTTATTATAAGTCTGAATCACTTGTGAAACTTCTTTTGGATTGACATAAAAAGATCAAAACAGATTCCCACATAGTTTCTAAATTCAGAATGATTCTGAAGATATGCACATTCACATTCAGTCTATGACTGTAAAGAGGCCAATGACTAATGAGATGCTCTACAAACCTCCCCACAGTAACATCTGTGGTGTTTATGACTTCAGAGCTTGACACCCGTTTTTCTCTGTTTGCTGTACTTGTTCAACAGTGTCCCTACTTCTTTCACTCTAGTTTTTAACTTAACTGATGTTTCAGAAACATCATTGCCGGCTAACTTTCACCGCAATCATCAGATCTTTTTTAACACCTTGGGGCCGGCTCAAGTCACCACCCACACAGCAATCAGAAGCCTTATCAGGCAAACCTAATCAACATTGACCAACATTTTTACATAGATGAACACACACACAGCAAGTTCAACTCATTTTCTCACCTGCTAATACCACAAAGAGGACGTTAGCCAAGAGCAGCACTGATGCATATCAAGCCTACAGCCTCTTAAACCACAAGTACACACACGCCCTCAGTAATTCCTTCACACGTATAAAACAGACCTCTACGCTCACCATGTTTCATGTACTTCCTCAAATATGATGCAACTCAGAGCCCACAGGCAACCACATTCTAGATTTAAAAAAATATATATTTATTGACCACAAATGTAAGGTGATCGAGGTAAAAGTTTTTTTTTTTTTTTTCTGTTTAATTGTATATGTGCAGAAAGGTTTAACTTAAATAACGGCAGAAAAAAATGTGACTGAGTTCAACATTGTAAAAATGGAAACATTTGTGCCGAAGTGACATCACTTGTAGTTTGTAGTGGGCCTTGTGAGGATGGAATAAATGTTGTGCAAAATCGATTATTAAAATTTCCTTTTGTTCAATGGGGTTCTTTATACACTTTTTCAAAAGTCTATACTTTAGACATAGAAAAGTTGATCTAGTGATCGGGCTTTAAGTAGGAAACCTTCAGAAACTACAGATGCTGGACGGATGTAGCATTTAGACAGCAGGGCTGTAAGCTACCAGTCCATATATTCACCTATATCAGGCATCCACTAATCAACATTCATACTTGAAATGTATGAAAGATTTTGCTTTATTTCTTTTTCAAAACCTATCCACATCTTGAAAGAGCTTTATTAGGCTACATAAAAATCTAGTTACGAATATTAACAGATTTTTTAGAAATCTCAGTTTTTGTGGCCAGGCTTTATATTCCCTGACTTCTACCTGTCTGGTCATCTAATTTGGGTTGGAGCTCTCCTCTGAGCAGACCTGTTATATTAAAGGACTAAGTCCATGACCTCTTCACAGTTCAGCGGCACGCTCTACTGCTTTGCTGCTTCATGTATATGAAATGTGATGCCCATTTAAATATTTACAGAATGGTCAGCTTCTGCTCTAATTGGCAAAACCAGTGAGTTTGCACGGAAACACGGCGTGTTGTGGGGTCGGTTTCTCTGAAACATTGTCTGGAGACCTCTGCATCCATGAATGTTTGATTGATACAGAATTTTAAAGGGAAAGTGTTTTTCTTCATAATTCAGTAGCTGGCCAGAGGATGTATGCAGGGCTAAAAGGAAGCAGAAACCAAAATCTTTTTGCAAATATCTATCATTCATGGCTCTGAATGCCTAAATGCCAGGTCTTGTCTCTTAGACTTCAGTGTAACTGTGTGGAGAGCATTTTTACTCAGATGCTCTCTCAAAATGATGCAAAGCTAAACATGTGGATTGCAGAAAGCTGTAACACAGTAACATTTGTAAAATCTCCCAGCACCACTTGCACTTTGCAAATCCACTGAAGGTTTCATGCACAAAACAAACTGTCTAAACATGGGAGTCACTTTTCAGCGCCCATACTGGGACAATGCTATCATAATGTCAAGTACAAGGAAACCAAAATGATGTTTGGTTTCTCTACCATGTGTCGAGTGGCCTGTTGTAACAATGTTCTGGAAAACAAATGGTTGCTTATGGCTTGAAGCCTACATGAGTTGTCCTAGGAATTTTAGGTAATGTTAAATACACATTTTTTAAAGCGGTGCGTCTAGAACTGTTTATTTTGTCAGTACTCGATAACAAAAGAAGATCTCAAGACCTGGATCAGCTGTATTTGATGTTTTTCACAAAAAATTAGAACTTTTAAATTTTTTTCTAAAGTTTTAGATTAATAGCTGGAAGGTGTCACTTTCTTCTGACGTGTTGGATTTTTGTCCTATGTTAGTCTATACATTTTTAAGCTCCTGTTTACATTTCTATGCTCATTATAAAGAGGTTCCTTCATAAAGAACCCTTTATGTTTGAACATGTCACCTATCACTTACCTGCTGTAAACAAAAGGTAAATAAAGATTCAGATAGTTTATATTGGACCAATTCACAACAGATGTCAACACACTTTACAAAAACATGAAAATGAAAAGATGAAATGTTTAGCTAACTTAATGATCACATAAGGATAGATTCAATCATTTATATTCCAAATCAATATACTTCAAGCCTTTACAGAAGAAAACTTTATAAAACAGTCCAGTTTAATTACAGTTATTTAAATTCATTAGATTTAAAACTGATTACTCACTCACTACCTTTTCCAGCAGTTACTCCCCCTTAATAAGAAAATATCAGCAGTGCTTGGATGTCTGATCATATGATTTGTCATTAGTGGGGTGACTGAAGCACTGAGAGTATAGAAGTTGTCTTACAATCTTAAAGTTCTGGATCTGACTTCAGCTTCTACCTGTCACAGGTCTATATGCCCCTGGTAAGGCACTTAACTCAGTGTTGCCCACTGACCTGTGTAAGAACATGTGCATATTGGTTAGTGTGACTGTGTTAATGTGACTGTAGTGAAGTGCCTTAAGTAGTTTGTATGACTAGAAAAGTGCTATTTATATGAAGTCCTTTTATTTATACATCATGTGAATTCATGGGCATTTTACTGAATTGGTCATGTTAACTGCTGGAATTAATGTTTCTTTCACCTTATTGCACATTTCTAATTATCTAGATGTCATGATTGGAACATTTCTCCACTGCCTTCTTAATTGGAAAAGAAGTACAAAAAGACATTGCAAGTAATAAAAGAAAATACTTCCTTTAGTGTTAATTCTCTTGCATAGAGTTGGAATCTTAAGAGGGAGAGGAGAATTAAAGAAATAAAGACGGCTGTGGAAGCACTCAAAATTTGGAAAATGAAGAAAAAATCCGATGATGGCTGCAGGAGGAGTCGGATGGCAAAATTTTGGTCTTTGTCGCATGTTGTCAGCTGTAAGAGCGCTAAAGTTTAATTTCACTTTCTATAGCAATGGGTATTTTGTAGCACCGGCTGTGAAAATGTGAGTTCAAATAAAATGTATGCACTATCATCTGAGATGCAGGTAATCCTGAGTCTTTGTGGGGTAGCGGTGTAAAGTATTCAGTCACCACCGATGAACCCATCAGAGGGTAAGAAGCTGGACTATATACCATCCCCACAGATCTTTGTGTACTTCCTGATAGATGCCAGCGGAACATGAGAATGGCTCTGGGAATAAAAGAAAACCAGAGTGACCAAAAAAGCTGGAAACAAATCGAGGCCACAAGCACAAGTGAAAGCATGACAGAGTGGCGTGACATTGATTGATGTCTGAGCGCTCCTCCTGATTCACTGATTAAACCCATCAATCTATATGCAGAGGAGGTGTCCGATGCAAATAGGCCCAATCAGGCAGGACAAAATGGTTTTGTCAGGAAGTTATGGAAATAAGAGCACGCCTACCGATCCAGGTGAGAACTGGGAGAACGCAGCGTGCAGGCGGGGATCTGACGCCGCGATGCTCCAAATTAGGAGATTACATGCTCGCAGCGTCTTTCCGTTTGGTCCTGCTCCGACGCTCAAATTGCTCTGCCATTCTTTCTATTTCCTCTGCAGCGGTCAAAGCGTGTTGATCCAATCCAAAACACAAAGCAGCTGACAAAAGGAGGAGGCCCACTTCTCTACACACAAAGTGTTCTTGTTTGATAGATATGGACAAATGACTTCTAAATGTAATGTATTGGATTTATGTTTTTTAATGCTGAACAATCTGAGCCGAATGACCTGCTGGCAGCTTATAATAATAAAAAAAAAAGAAGCAGAAAATGCATCTCTTGACAGAAGAAAGAAAAGTGAAGCAAACTGCTGTAATTCCAGATGGATTTCCTCTTTTTTTCCGGTAACTTGTTTTCACCTTTCTTCTTTTGTTGCCTGACCATTTCAATATCTCAGCTCATCTAATAACAGTCATTCCTCTGTGGATTCTCTGTCTCATCTCACTTCCTCAACCCCACAGTGTGTGTGTGTACGTGTGTGTGTTTGTGTAAGTTTGCGTGCATGCACAAACACACACTCTCCCCTGAAGCCAACTGCGATCCGAATCAGTTTAATTAAGTAACAAATTCTGTTGGCATAGTAACAGCCCAGCTAATTTATCATGGGAAATCGCGTGTGAGACACACAGGTTGCATGGCAACAGCCAATGGCGTCACAAGATGTGGCAGTGACAAATTGCATGGGATGCAGATGCGTGTGACGGCATTCTGCTGCGTTCGAGTGCTGTTGGGAAAGTGTGCATTGGGATGTGTTGTGGTCAGGCTTTCCTGAGCGAAATACAACAGCTATCCCTCTTGTTAGTTTTTAACCTGTCAGTGGACTGAATTGTAAACATTTACAGCAAATCAGAGACTGTTTTTCTTCACTGGCAAGGCTGAAACTTGGTTGCAGGGCCCCCTGTGAGGATATAGTTGTCACTGCAGGGCAGTTGTAAATAATTAGGGGAAAATGTGGAATGAAACTGAATGAATATGATTTATGAGCCAATGCTTTTGTCCTGACCTTTATTTCACCGTAACATGCCAAGGATCCTTTTTTTAATCCATTATCTGTGCTATCACGGTTAATGAGTTAAGTTTTCTGGCTGATCTACGGCTGCTCAAACTGTTTCTTTCTTTCTTTGTTTGCTTGTTGTTTTTATGGGATCCTACAAATTCCACATTTCATAAGAATAAAAATGCTTCAGCTAAATTAAAAGTTTAGTAATTGTATGAATTGACCAACATCCATAATCTAAAACTTTGTCAGATTTTAATATTATATAAATTCACAATATGCATCAGCTCGGCCCTCAAAATATAGCACAGAGTGTCAAATTAAAACTAAAGTGTTGTTTCTTTTTCACTCATCTGACTGAGAAATATATCTTTTACTTTGGAACTGTTCACATTGATTGAGATGTTCCCAAGATTTCTGTGTGCAGACAATTCAGCTAGTAATTAGTTGAAGGCGTGGTTTCTGAAAAAAAAAACAAAAAAAAAAACATGTTGTTTTTGATTAATATTTTTGCTATACAAAGTTATCCCCTGTAAACTGTTTTTATGCTTTCTTGTTTCATCTGTTCATAAAAACTGTGTGATGCATAAATTCATGATAAAAACACTGCAACAGAGGAAAGCTGTAAAGTCCAGTTGTATTGCTGCCCTCTACTCAATAACAAGACACTTGAACGTTTCTTCTTGAGGCAGATCCTGGCCTAAATAGACCGTTCCACCTTTTCGCCATTCTTAATAACCCAAGTTTGTATTTCAAAGCACAATGTAGCATTTGCTGTCCATGCTTGCTTTTCTTTTACCAACTTTGTTTGATTTAACTCCATTTATTCCAACTAAAACACTAAAGAGAAAACTCTGTCACCTGTTTTTTTTCTGAATTATTTATTTTTTTCAGAAGAGACCCTGTGGACCCCAACTGTTTACCACAGCAGATGTAAAAGCTTTGATAAACTGGCTATAGGTTGACTCCCTGCTGCGTTACAGCAATCTGCAGCAGAACAGCACAAACACTGACATTTATTCATAAGAAAATGTCACCGTTTATTGCACTAAAAGTTGTTGCAAATGTCCCTCTTGAGCCTTGGCGATAACAGCTGACAGGAAAATGAGGAGTCTTAAGTGAAGCCTTCAGAAGTATCAGGGAAGAATTTGTTTAAACCACATTTATCTTTTTTTTTTTATATACCTGCAAAAGTACACGTGTGAATTTGTGGCACTGAAAGGACAGGAAATATAAGTGATTAATCAGAAATGAAGTATTAAGACTAATTTGTAATGCAAACATTTAAGGTTGGAGTATTACAACTGACCTATAAAGAAATTGTTTTAAAGTCATAAAAAAATTCTGGCTGAACAAGTATTTTTTAATACCTCAAAGGTTGTAAATAATTAATATGGCCTCTGCTGAAAATGCTAGACTCTCTCTGTAAATCAAATAATTTGCAAACTCCTAATTGGCCTGCATGTTTGACTAATTAGAGCTGAATCAGACCATTCTTTCGCAATCCTGAACTCGATGCTTAATTTTTTTGCTCCCAAGTAAACAAAAAAAAAAAAAGAAATTATTGGTGCATTAAGCTTATTTTGACCATGGTCATAATTTCAAACAATAGAAAATCCAACTTCGAATGATTAACATGATTTTGTGCGTTTCAACACCCCAGTTATCTAAAGCTTCCATTTCCAGTAAAGAGCCCAGATATCGTTCCCATCAACCATAAGACACAAACTGCAAAGAGGAAAATTAGAGCGTTGACAGGAACAGCTCCAGTTTTTCATGACAATTGTCACACAGAATGCGCCGGGCCATTTTCACCTGCGACAGAGATGTTTGCTGCAATGCAAATCCTTGATGTGTTGTCTCTCTCCAGTGCACAGTCCTGTCATAAAGCACAGCTGCCCCAACCAACAGCGCACCCACCGGACTAAGTGCTCATGTGATGAAAGTTATTCATCACATTTGAATTATTCTAATCAATTTGCTGTCAGGCTAACTGCTGTGGCCGTTACAGTGACACCGCCGTCAAGCACCGTTTGGCTGCAGCTCGACGCTGCCCATGAAATTTATACGTTCCATAAGTACTCATAAAACCTTCACGGCATGACTGAGCGAGTGGAGTCCCTCCCTCCACCTCCCCCCATCCTGTCAGCATCCCCGCCCAGACGCTTCAGTCAGGACAGCAGCTGCAGACAACAAAGTCACTCACAGACAAATACACCAGATTAGTGCATGCACAGAGTGCTGCAATGGCAAGAAAACAGCTTGCAAACACAATAAAGAGCAGTAGGCATCGATTCTCCTTTTTCCAACGCACAAATGAAAACGTTTGTTTGGAAGCGGGTCTGAGATCTCAATCAGTGATTGAGGTTTGTCATCCAGGTCTTGCTCAGTCAGAACAGCTGAAAGCATTCACTAGTTCCTTCCTTCATTTAACACCCACCATAAAAACTGCTTCAAGCCAAAACAACAAGGCACACAATCCCAGCCTAAATGCTGTAATCACCAAGTGAATATGGAAAACGGCATCTTTCAAAGGGGCCAGAGACACGGGGATTAATATAAACTCTACACTCTGGTTTTCTTTGCAATATGAGCGTGGTTTGTCATGCTTTCATTGAGTCCTTATTAATGCTAATGTTACGTACAACAAGCCACTGATGGAACAATTCTTAAACTTTAACCTAAGTCTTCAAATGGAAAGATGCTAGTCTTTCCCCATAAAAAAAATAAAAATAAGAACCATGTAAAATCTTTCAAAATGTTGTATCCTCAAAATTTCAAATCAAATAATCTGAAGCACTTATTTTTGGCACCATATCACAATGTATTCTACAATGCACCAGAGGCATTTATGTTCTAAGGCAATTAACGGGAAGAGGTTTATTAATGTTGAACGAATCAAGCATTTTTTATTTGCAATAACTAAATTACATGTTTATATGTAAGGGAAGTTTTATTGACATACGTGATTGGTTTTGGCTCTCAGTAGAAGATTGCTGGTTTAAATTCCCACTAAATTCGTCTGTCACTTGGTTATAGTTCCTGAGTTTCGTGTAGATCTGTTGACTGTACTTCTATTGTCCAAATGTCTTCTTCCATGACATATCAAAGCTGCGTCAGTGTATTCGTTGCCATATTCAAGAAACCAGTTTGAGATAACTAGAGATTTGTTGGTATGGTTTGACCAAACTTCTTCTTCTGCTTCAAACGCATCTCCTTCAAAGTTTGTCTTATTCTGCACAAAATGCGGAATAAGGCGTATTTCAGACTACTTTGCTGTATCTTCTCTGTCATGTCATCAACCAGAACTTTTCATCTACAGTGGAGACAAATCTTTGGAATATTACCAACCAGATTTTGACAATGCTTTGTTTAAAAGCTAGTAAACAAAGCAAGTATCTTATCAGGGTACTTTCAAAAAAATTTAAATGTACAAAATCTAATTTCTGCCACTCTTCTTTCAAACTTTTCTGCCTAGATTATGTGTAGTATGCAAATTTATTTCAGAAATCCGTCAACGGTCTAACAAGGACCATCATCCACATTGTAGGACATAGACTCACACCTTCTCACACCACCTCCTCCTCCTGTAGTCGAAATAAGACTGTCACTTTGATGCGTCCGTTCAGTCTTGATGAGCTTGGGAATAAATATGCAAAAAAGGGTGCTCTGCGGTGGGGAAAGAAAGAAGAGAGAGAAAAAAAGGCAATCAAGGATAGCCGCGGTCCCCGGCTGGACTATAAATCTCTGTCTGTTTCAATCGGTGCTGTGGCCGAAACGGTGTAAAATTCGAGTGGGGATATCATCAATTTCTGTTAGCGCCTCTGTCCCTCTCTGTGCCGGTCGGCCGGCAGTGGTGATGGATTGATTTTGTCACTTGTGCTCAGTTCACAGTATGTTAACATGGAAGGGCAGAGTTGGGTTATGGAGAGAGGGTTATTAGTGCTGTGGCTGTGGCTGGACTTTTCTCTCCGTTGCTTACTCTCTGTTCATGTGAAGGTCTCTCATTCTATCTCCCATCCCTGTCACTCTGCCTTACACTCAATATACTCACACCCTCATTCATCACACCCCATTCCAGTACACATTTGCATCTGCTTTATCTCTGCATACCTCCACCTATCCCCTCTTATCTCTGCTTACCTCACCCTCATTTTAGCCAGCTGTCAACACATTTCTCTGCCTTCACCTACATTTGTCAGCCCATTTATACCATATATATATATATATATATATATATATATATATATATATATATATACCGATCTCCACCTGTCCTGCCAGCACACACCCTCGATCCTCTTGCTCCTCTCCAACCCTTTCCAGCAGTCATTGGGGAAGAGGTAAGGTCCATCGTGTAGGTTAAAAGATCTCAAAAAGTTATTTACATCTATTTCTTTGGAAAAGGTTAAAAGGGCCATATTTATTTTCCAGTGAACAACCCTGACAGGCTTCCCCAAGTATGAAAATCAACTTACTTGAGTTACCTAAAATTTACCATCAATGCACTTCAGTGTATGTGCAGATACTGCTAATGTAAACGCGTTTAAAAAAAAAAAAAATTTATCACTGATGGCAGCAACATACAAGCATTATGTAATGAGCGAAATTGGACTGACTCTTATTCAGTGGGTTCAAGGGCAGAGGCAGTGCAACTTGGAGGGTCCAAATTAGGAGTGAAACAATGCCCCTCACATGCAACCCTAACACGACAAAACACTCAACTTCACTACACCCTGAGTGCAAAAAGGACAGCAGGTAGTTAGCATTGAAACGAACTTGCCATCTTACTATTACTTTCTCGGTATTTGAGAAGACTGACGCATTCAAGGATGGGTTTCCTCGACTTTGAAGGTTAAGTTTTGTCTGAGTCAACAGCATGGTTCAGTACCAGCCTCAAAAAACTTGCTCCCCAGTATACAACAAGACTAAAGCATTTATAAAAATGTGAAAAAGTAACTTTCTGAAGGATTTAGTGCCATAAACTAGACATGGAATCAGGTACTGGTACATTAAACAGGAAAGCTGAAAAACTTACTTTGACTTTAACAGTGTCATCCTGTTGGCTCTCACTCTGCTGAACTGTTAAACACATGTTCTAATAACGATTCTCTGTTAAAGTTACAAAGGGTTCTTTTATCCATCTTATGTATCACTGCTGCCTATTGCAGACAGTGTCTTCTATTTGCATATTGTTATATGCACATTTCAGTTTTTTTATATATATAAAAATAGTTACAATGTGGTTCACATGCAGAGTACCCTTTGAGTTTGATTTTGTCTGCATGAACATGACAACATGCAGCGATATTCCGCATATTGCCACATTACTTCCAGCAGCAAACTGCGTTGTGTCTGTGGTAAATGTCAGTGTTAGGGCAGGGGTGTTGTAAGTCACGGCAGATGCTGTAGCAGCAGCGGTGGTATATTTCACTGATACGGATCTCATGCTCTCTGACAGTAATGGTACTTATGGTAATGTCCTCTGTGAACCAGACATGGCCCTGTGCTTTGGCAGACGCATCATACAGCTCCCCGACACTTTCTGAATTAACTGGCGAAAAGCTAAAGGCCTGCACTGCTTGATATGGTGATTTTTAATTTCAGATTCAGCAATCCTTTCAATAACACCTGGCCAAGGCCTCCCAGAATGGATATGTCAGATCACCCAGCAGTAAATCTGTGACATGATTAAGTTAAACTAGAAAGCAGATCGTTGATGTTGGATGAAACTGAAAAACATGTCATATAATTGTTATATGATTTACCCTTTGTTTCTTTTTAGGGACTATATTATGCCTGGGCATAAAAAAGAAAAAATACTCGGGAACCAATCAACTAAAAGAAGCAGATACCCACATTTTATAAAATTGAATTTTCAAAATTTTAGAGTTGAAAAATTTGCAGTGTAAGCATCAAGTTACATATTTACACAACATTAGGTGAGCAATTTTACCTCAAGCAAAATGTTGTGGAAGTCTGGCATTCCATGCTTCTTTATATCTAAAGCAATCTCAAAAAATGTCTGCGTATTGTTTGGAGAGGTTGTGTTCAACAGCAAATGTTGCAGTTTATTGTGCTTCTTTGTAGCCCTCTGAAATAATCCAATGTATATTTTGATGATTTTCCTGTAGTATATAGCAGTACATAGTAACTTAAAAACCTCACATTTTCTGTTGCTCCCCTCTTCTACTGAAACAATGACATTTTAAAGTGACAGGGAGAGGAAACAGAGGAGCATCCGTGTATCTTCCTGAGTCACTTACTTTACAACATCCATCTCTCCACATCAGCCAAACACAGGCAGATGCCTCTCCTCCTTCTTTCTCTCCGTCTTTTAATGTGTGTTTTCTGTTTATTATTAGCTGACTTGGTGCTTCATCATCCTGTGAAAATTCATATCTGCTGAACAGAAGGAGCAAAAACAGTGGGGAATCAATCTCTGGTGCTTGGGCAGATAAACAAAAGACATAATCAGAGGGAGAAGGAAAGGAGAGGGCCTCACGCCCTGATCCTGGCCGTGATGGATAGCTGGCGTAAAAGTGTTGGGGCGGTGGTATGTAAATTCAGGAGACATCCTTGCTTGGCCTTGATTGTGTGAAGAAGTGAATGATGTTTGTGGCATGCTGCTACGGCCTTATTATTTTTTTTTTTTTTTCTTAATGCCCCTGGAGTGGATTCGGTCTGACCCTGTAGACTCCCCACCCCCCATCAGGTTCTCCGTTTTGCTACCCAATCTAATTCCCCAGGCCAGGAAGCTCCCCCTCCCCAAAATAAGGAGGAAAAAATACTCACTACAAGACATCTGTTTCATTTCCTAAACAAATTATCTGTCAAGGAATGTGCCCCCAGCGGATACACCAGGAGGTGGACAGGAATGGACACACAGTGAAGGAAAAAAGGAAGGATTTGAGGGCATCCCCATCCTCGTCTTCTCTTTCTTCCCCCTTCCTCATCTGTTGGCTGCAGTTTCCCTGAGGTGAACAAGCAAGTGACAAAGCTGTAGAATGATAAAGTGTGACACTTTTTATATCACTGAGTGAGCATTTCTTCCCCTGATTTGAATCCCACCGTAGAGCCAGTTTTTGTGAGGCGTCATGAGAAGCTTCTTGAAAATCTTTAGATTCCAAAGTAATTTTCTGAACAGAGAAGTGTGGTCTGGAGTTTTCATTTTGTTTGGAAAAATGCTCATTTGCACCTCCTTCATATTTTGTGACATTGCTGACCTGACGGGTCGGCTTGCTGTGGGTTTTTGTTTTAAATTTGAAGCCAGACAGGTGAGTGCAGGTTTGTTCTCATCAGGGTTGCTTCTCTCTAAGCACACACCAAGACCTAGCTGGCAGGTAAACTATCTGCTGGGACAACAGGAAATCAACTTATTAGAGCAAAAACAAACAAAAAAAGTTTAAATTGTTGCATGAACCTTCACTTTTATCCTCCAAAGAGAGCCTCCTATCCTGACAATTCAAAATGATCAATTATATCTGGCATGTATTTCATACAAAATACTAAGGAAAAAACGCAAGTAAAAAATGTAGCCAGTTATGCCCAGCCTAAATGTCATGAACTTGTGTAATTAAAAAAATAAAAATAATATATATATATATATATATATATATATATGTGTGTGTGTGTGTATACTGCTCTCACTTCATGGCATGGTTTTATTTACACTTGACAGTTTATAATGCAAGAATATCTAAAAAGGATCAGGCCCATAATCTAGTTTTTCATTGTACATTTATCGAAATAAAAAAACAGAAGCTGACCTTGTTGAACAAGATCAGCTACCGTTAACTATGTGTTATTACTTTATTTTTCTTGCTTTTCTGTTTAGCTGTCTTTCTGTCTTGGAGGAAGCCAGGACAGAAATGTCACTAATTCTGTGTTTTCTTTGTTTCCTTATTGTAAAAATGTACTTCTATTACCAGTGTTTCTGTCT
Organism: Poecilia reticulata; assembly: GCF_904066995.2. Lineage (NCBI taxonomy): Eukaryota > Metazoa > Chordata > Actinopteri > Cyprinodontiformes > Poeciliidae > Poecilia > Poecilia reticulata. Next base: position 20,936,717 of record NC_088851.1, read on the forward strand.
TAATTCTGTACTTTACTTCCCGGTCATCATGGAAGATGTTTGCTTATGTTAAACGGTTCTGTTAGTGTTTTCTTCCTTTTTAAGAAGGAGTATAACTTTTCTACTGCAACCACATTCTCATGCACAAAGGTGGTCAGTATTGAACATGTGCTTTGCACTCATAAAGTCTTTATTTGAACTAACATCTTTTGCCCTACACAAAGTTATTTTTGAGGAGTTTAAGTGCCATTTCTCATATGTAAGAACATGTAATGAAACGGAACTTATAACCAATGTTTCCAGACCTTTGACCTCATCTAGAAATTTGATTGTTGACGTTTACATATTAAGCTAAGAAAGAAGATTTCAGTATGTCAGAGATATCGCAAGTAATTTTTACTATTCAAGCCCTGAAAATGGAGCTAAAACTTTGAAGTAAATGAACTGGTAACCAGCGCACTGAATTCAAAACTGCAGTTACGTACTGTATGTCCATTCTGCAGCTACAGCCTGCAATATTTAAAGCCGATCCAACTAAGTAAGATGACCATTACAAGAATCCATCGGATTAGAAACCAATGCATGATAATCATCTCAAGTGCATCCGTTTAACACCAGAGATTTAATCATACAATTTTTGCAAACACTTATTTAAATCATTTGCGGAAAAAGAGCAACTGAATATAAGCATTGCCTACACATTTTCAGGTGTAGGCAAAGAAGCTCAAACCAACTATATAGTCAGAACAGAAGAAAACTTTATACGGAGGTGTAACGCATACCAAGCCAGCTCTTTTCTGGTGTGCAGAAGAAGCGGAGAACAGTTTCCATGCAAAAAAATAAATAAAAATAATCAAGTAAAGCAGCACATGAACAGAACCTATATATGGAAAATACTGTTTTCATACATTTTCATATATTGTTGAAAACAATGAACTCAACAGAAGTTATTCTGTAGCAAGCACTTCATTTTGAGTGGTTTTAAGATCAGAAACGGAGCCTGAATTCAAATAAAACATCACAATGCGTTGACCTAACATGGCCCTCGGATCACAATTGTTCAGGATGTGCCAGAGAAGATGAAGAAGGGAAACCAAAGGTAGCTGAGCTGTCACCTGTGGCTATGTGTGGACAACAAGAACAAAGATCCCAGCACAAACAAACAAATAGCCTGATTCATGCTTCATGCTGCAGCAGGATGTAAGTCAGAACGCAGACATGGCAAGGTTTGATCTTCTTGCTTTCTTATTGGATGCCTCATGAATTGTGTAGGAAAGAATATACTGGGGGTGGAGGGGCTATTTGCATTTTTTTGGCAGTCTATCTCAGTCCTCAAAGTTTCCTTTACGATAACGAAAAACCATTAGCTGCTGTCAAACAGCCACGAAGAGAGATTATTTTTTTTATTGAAATAAGATTAAAATGATAAGTTTGACTGAGGGTTCCACCTGATAAAATATTTCAGCTCATAAGCGCAGTGTGGGCACAGGGATTAGAAGAGGGAGAGCAAAGAGGAGGGGGAGGAGGAGTAAAACACAGAGAGAGGCAGAGAGAGAGAGGGAGAAATTCATAATGTATAATAAAACAAAAGGTGTCATGGGAAATAACAGTGATATTAAAATTAGAGTAAGGTGGGATCTATATGAAAAATGCAGATTTGAAAATGTAAATGATGACGAGGGAGATGAGAACAGATGTGGAACGGTGATAGAGTGAGGAAGAGAGGAAAGTTGTTTTGTGGCCTCGGAGAGACAATCTGCGACTTCACAGTGAATAAAATAAGGACACAATTAGGAGCAACAAAGAGACGCATCAAGGAGGTCAAAATGATCAGAACTCAGAATGTAGCAGGCAAAACCTCACAACACGAACAAGTCAGCAAAGACATCTAAAGTAATTAAATTACCTCTGGATTTTCACATTGTTGCTCATATTTTAGCTGCAAAGAGGAAATTTTATAAAATAGTTTAAATCTCTGATGACCAAAAAGCTGATATGTAATTTATACCAACACTTTACGCATGCTGCACATACTCCATACCTAAACATATATAAATTAGGTATCGAAACTGGAAAAAAAAGAGAAATTACAAATGAGTTTTTTTTTTATACCCACTTTGTCCTTGCAGGTTTGTGGATGGCTGGTGTCAATCTGACAGTGGGCAAACGCTGCCACTTCACCAAAGGGTTAGAGGAAGGACAGTTCTGTGAAAATGACTTGTTTCAGTCCAGTCTTGGTACCTAACCAATCTTGTTTTCTTTTTTCTTTTCTTTGGTGAATTGCTGTAAAATACAGAAGACCCCCAATAGCCCACAATACAAATAGCCAAAATACGTAAATACTTGAGAGGGCTGCTTTCGACTTTCAAATGTTGTTTGTTTGCTGAAAACTGCTCTTGGGTTTGACACATCCTCTTTTTTTCCCTTCACTTTTATATTTTTGTTTTGATTTTTTTTTTTTTGCAATTTTGTTTTCTAGTTTGACACTACAAGTTTTGCCATTTAAATCTGTTAGTTTGTCTCTATTGTGATTGATAGCTTCACTTGTGATGCACACTCCAGCTATAATGCAAGAAAATTTCTGACCTTGGCCCACATCTTGAGCATTGATCGACACGCAGCAGCTCTTTATGAATATGTCATCATTTACAGAGCTGTAGCTCCCATTGACCATCACCGATGACCCCTCCTCTATCCCCTCATCAGGAGAGAGCAGTGTCGCCCCTGTAGTGGAAAGTGAAGGAGGAGTAAAAGGACCCCCGCCTTTGATATGAGCCTCCCTGAGGGGCTCTCCTGCTACTAAGGAATGTTAGAAGTTCAAGTTCCAGCCACTAGCCCCTGAAAGCTGACCTGGTCTGCCACATGTCCTCTGCTAGAAGCCAGCCAAGGACAAGGGCAGGCAGGGAATCTGCAACTAGTCAGAACATGAAGGGGAAACATGAAAGATCCCACTGACATGGGAAGTCACATTCAAAACGTGTAGAAACGCATCTTTTCCAAGTTTTGAGAATTTTTTTTTTTTCTTCGTAAGAAAAAAAACATTGATATTGTCAACTCAGTAGTTCAGATTTCTAGCTGCAAGATGTCCGTCTCTACTGTTTTTCACACACTGACAAAGTGTTTTTATTTAAAAACACCAACACCATGAAGAAAAAACTGCCAATTATCACCCATTGCGGCCCTGTTACTGCACTCCATATGCTTAATGAACCTTGGTAACCTCAGGATGCCACAAGCAGTGGACAGTCGCGCAGATATGTGATGCCACTTAGTCCCAGTAATGCTTTAGTCGGTATCTGTGAGTGGTAAAGGCTCTTTCCTCCAAACAAGTGCTTTTAACTGCTCGACTTCTTGCAGATAAAAAGGGAATATATTTTTTTGCCCATTAGCACTGCTATTAAGCGCTATTATTTGCTTTAACCATGATAAGTATCCACTCCCACATCACCCATCATTACGGTTATTATTCTGAGTCATACCTGAAGGGCCACAAGGACATTTGGCAGAGTTTGACTGCTTCTCTGGGTGAAAAAAGGGAGGAGTGGGGGAGAAGAAGGGATATTTAGCTGTTTATCCTTGGCATGGTAATAGAGAGGGGAGGAAAACGGTTGTGTGGGCAGAGCAGACACAGAACAGACTAATAACTCTTAATCTGGCGAGCATTTTTCATTTATCCACTTTAAATCCTTAGCTTGACACAGCACAACAGGATTGCATTTAACAGAGGGAGAGCCGTGGAGCTACTATAAAGGATTATTGAGTTTGATATGCAGTTTCATTTGACCAGGCCACAGACAATGTCAAAGCAGGGTGTGGTAGACCGACGGTGGATGCCCTAACGATCACTAAACCCTCTGAGGGCCTCCAAAACACTTGAAAGAATGAATGACCCGTCTCGTTTTACCACATCCCCGATATGTGCAGATATTGCTGAATGGGCAGGGAGTTGCGTTGAGGAGCGGCTAGGATGGCACAGGGGCTGGCCTCACCTGTAATGGCATATCTCAGCCTCCCCATATTGATCAGCTCTGCCCCTGAACATTCGTCTGGGCTCCGGGCCGTGGGCTGCTGGGGCGCTGGCCGTGGATCTCGTTGCCACGGTGCCCTTGGTGAAGGCCGGTGTCCAGTGACAAAGAGCTCAGTGGAGGGAGTTAACGGGTGGAAGCAGCTCCACTCATGGGAGAACAGTGCAGACTGGATACTTTGGTGGACCAGTATAGAAACAGTTATGTTTATTTTAAATTAATTCTTATATTAAAGGTTAGTGTCATGTTAGTTAGAATTAAAGACCTCAAAGGCATGCCTGATTGCCAGTGTTATTGAAGCAAAAAGCCAAAGCTGCATTAACTTTTCAACAACTTAGCAGTTCACTAAAAAAGTAGATGAACAAAAATTTGTAACGGCAACAGTGTTATATGTCAGAGAGGTCGAATTGACTCTAGATAGCAAGAATAAGAGCAAACAACAAGAATGGATACAAAGATTAGTTGGTTTTTTGTAAGATGGTTTAGACTCTACATGTTACTTTTAACACATTTTAAATTGAATAATTTATTATGCAGCTGGCTATGGATTTTGAAATTTGAAATCAAATGTTGCTGTTTCAGTTCACTGTGGTTCTTCTCATGAACTTAGAGGCGTTTTTTTTTTCATCCCCCGGCATCCAGAAGTATCTGCATCGTTCACAGGAGTTTTCTCAGGGCTTCATTGCTGCCGTACAGAATAGTCGATACTGAAGAATAAATGCTAAAACATAAATAGTCATACTTTGAGCACACAAGCTGTACTCATCAAAACTCCGTTCAGCAAACCGACACCTTTCAGGTAATCTCTGAGTAACTCATATTGAATGTGACGGTTGGATTGCAGCAGGGGATGATTTTAATCTGATAAAATATTTATTAAACCTGAGTAAAAGAGTCACTGTATCATTTTTTGGAAAGCAGAAATTAGTTTTATTTCACAGCAAACTAAGCATAATTTTTAGTGTGTTTAATTAGATTAGTGTGTTCAATAAGATAGAAGTATTGACAAGTTTTTATGGAAACATCTGTAATAATCATTGCCGTAAACCACAAGTTCATATTTTTTTCTAAATGCAACCCTATATTTCTTCAGTAAAGTCCTCTCCCAGCTTGATTAAGAACAGACTGAGGATGAAGAGCAAAGTTCAGCAGGTTAAAGCCCAGTTCTCTATATTGCAGAACTGGGTTCAGGCTTCAATCATCTACACAAAAGTACAAGATAACACTCTCCTGTACACTCTAGAGGATTGAGAGCAATATCTTTTCAGAAAATCAGGATGTCTTTACATGAGCACATGCATACAAATGCACAGCAGAGCTGCTCTCTGCAGCGGCGCTGTGTAAATCCTCCCTGTCTGCCGGTACTCCCTGGTGACCCCGTCTTGCTGCTACTCACTTGTTTTTTTTTTTTTTGTTTTTTTTTTTGACACATCAGATGAATACGGGGGAAGAGTTGGTGGGAGGAGGTGGAGGAGAGCCAGTCATCCCATTGGGCGTCGTGTTTCTCACTCGGTTAACACCTCGCTGGAGAAACAGGATGCCAGCCTTGGACGCACCAACCTCTCAACCACCACCTCCACCGCCGGCACTCTCGTCTCTACATCCAGCGACGCTCGCGCTTCATGTTTTTTAACATTCTTACCTTTTAAAGTGGCCTTTTAGTCTGTTTGGACTGTGACCTCGCTGCAATGATGTGTCCTAACTTCTTGGAATGTCTCCTGGTGCTTTTTGTCCCCCTCAGCTTTGCACTTGTGAGCTTGTCATGTTGATCCTTTGTCTGCTGGGTTTTGGCTCTAGTTTCACTTGTTGCTGAAAGATGCCTAAGAAGGAAAATTACCAAAACAATAAAAATTCATCAGAAACCCCCCAAATAAATTAAAAGAGGGCACTTACAATATAATCTGTAGACAGCTATTCATTTAAAAAGTGGCAAACAATTCTGGTATTTTGAGGACGCTCTTTAACTCTGACACTTGGGAGCCCTCATGTGACCTTCACGCCTTTAAATCACCAACATGATACATTTTTGAATGTTCTGAAATAATATAGTTTTAAATGGTGTTTATTTAAATGACTTGTTTGTTGTAGATCAGATGGAATATAGGTTTCATTTAGTTTAATTTTATGAAGTCCCATTATGACTTTACCAAGTATTTATCAAATTTTGTCAGAAAATGCAGTGAAGCTGACCAAACAAAAACTTTTGCATAGGTGAGAAAAAATAAAAATTCTCGTACTGTCAAAAGAAATCAGTTTAATAATCACACCAACTCATTGTGAATAGAACAATTACATAAAGGTTGCTGGTTCCTCCTTGTCACAAATGCTACCAGAATATCCATATGCTGCCACTGTTTATTCACATCAGTTTCCAAAAGTTTGATCCTTAACGGCTACGGTCGGAGGTAAAACTGTGCACTCTGGCAGTCCAAACTGAAGACGTGGAAGGGAGGAGGAGATGATGGGGAGTGAGGGAGGATGGGAGGAAAGGAAGAGGAGGAGGGAGAAAATGGCACTTGATTGGTGACAAAAGATAACAAGAAGTGGCTGCAGGGAGCCTCCAGAACTCAGAGTGGTGTGAATAGACCCCATCTGGTTCCCTCAGAAAAATGCTGAGGAGACGCAGATAATAAGAGGCACACACACTCTGATGTACACAATCCCTCTCCCACCGACTTGTTCCCTCGCCGTGTTTGTCGCAGCGCTCGGCCTGACCGGTCCCGGGTGGCCTCATCGCCTGGTCCAGGATCCCCCAAAGAGCTCTCGCTCATCGTCTCGGAGCATACACTTCAGCTAGACCAATTTAACGTGAGAAAACGTGAGGAGGGCGAGACGCCCTGTCCATCTGTGGCTGGTTGTCGTGTGGGGGCGAGCATAGAGGGGGCACATCGCTCTTTACAGTGGAAAAAAAAACAACTACATGGCATGTTTACAGAGCAACTTAGAGGAAAATATTCAGCTTCCTTTCTTGTCCTTGCCTTAAGCAATGTAGTTTTTCCAAGTTTACTTTTAACATTGTTTAAAAAGATTCCTGCTCAATCCTATTTCAGACTTTCTAAAAATTGATTTGGTACTATGATGGAAACTGCAAATGATGTTGATGGAGGCCATGTGCAATAAAAAACTAGAAATGGAGAGAACAGGATTTTATTTTTAATTTTAACAGGCTGGACATTCTAGGTGTTAATAGAAGGCATGCATTTTCTAATTGCTCTAATAGCTCAACCTTTTTTATTTTAAATATTAAGGTGCAGAATGACCTTTTATGGGATTGACCAAAGAATCATCAAATCAATGACATAATCCACAGTTCTAACGCAAAAGTGACTGGAAATGGGAACACAGCAGCAATTTTATAGGCTTTGGAGAATTTATTGGTAATATATGATAATTTTCAAGTAAAGAGGCAATACTTACACTGTTCTTCCTGCATTTTCTAACTCTGAAATTTTATATTCCAACTTCCTGGCCATGTCCTGACTGGTGGTGAATTAACAGTTTTGGTTGGTTTTAGTTAGTTAGTTTTTCTACCTGTTCATGTATTTATTGAGAATTGACTCCAGGGTCTCAGAATCTGAATTGCAAGTGTTCTCATCTACGACTGCCAAAATAATTTTGCCTAGTGGTTCAAGATGCTGGAAAAGCCACAGATCATCACAAAGCTGTTCCTCCAAGTTGCTTTTGAAGGACATTTTGGCCCCAGTAACCGAGGGTGCAAGCAGGTTTTCCATCTCTTAAACTAAAACAATAAAATAAAACACCCTCTTGATTGGAGACATAGCCCATTTCTCCCACAAACAAGTCAATTATCAATAAATCTGATCAGTCACACATGGAGCTGAAACAAACTCACTTCACTATTGATGACTTGCTAAATTAAAAAAAAAATAATAAAAAGCTTGGAGAATCAAATCTCAGCGTGCTTAGATCAAGGACAACTGCATATGAGGTATATATGTAAAATATGTGTGTGTGTGTTTGGGGTGGAGGAGATCAATGTGTCACTGCACCACACACACACACACACACACAGAGGGAATTCTGGGATTTTTGCGGCTACTGTGTATAGCGAGAGCAACTGCGGCGCTGTCCACTTGCTGTGGAAAGTGTGTGTGTATAAAGATTATTTAATGTCCCCACTCCCCCCCCCTTGTTCCTCCCCGTGTTAAATAATTCAGAAGCTCCCCTCATCGCTCTCATTATAAATATTTCAGCTGCGGTGACAAGGGAGCGCTCATCTTGTGCGACAACTGGGAGATATGTTCTGAGAGAGAAAGAGATGCACAAACTTCCTGTTTGTGCCTCTCTGTGTTTACATGTCATTGCACCCATTTAGCACTGATATCATACGTTTGCCTATGTACATACTCAGATCAACCATCCACCCCGAGAGGCACAGAAGGCCACTTTAGTTCTCCTTGTTTCTCTCATCAACCAGTCGGCTGCAGGATGAAAGCACCTGGAAACTAATTCATGGTTCCATCCATACTCTGACACACAGTAAAACATCTGATTTCCTTTAAGCTGATAAAGAGACAAAGGAAACATGTTCACTCTTCCCCTGCCAGTAAGGCTGATGCCAAAATAACTTCCAGCCTGTAATAAAGCCAGCGACCCACAGAACGTATCAATATTATTATTATTTTATTTTTTTGCATTTTGACACATTCTATGTTTCGTGGATGCAGCAACAGCGATGTATATATTTTTTAAATGTAATTATTGCTCACAAAACATATTTATAGTGTTATTTATTACATTCAGATACATTTCCCTGCATCACAACATGAATATATTTATTTTTTTTCTTATCACATCTTAACCAACTCGGATGTTTTCAGATTATATGTGATGGAGCTACTCAGAGTACATTATTTTGAAGAGGGAAAAATAGTGAAACTACAGATTAGAATTTTTCTTTTGTTAATGGAATAAAATCTGAAAAGTGTGGTGTGCATTTGTAGTTGGCCCCTTTCTACTCTGACACTTCAAAATAAATTCTAACCCAACCAATCGCCATCCAGAGTTACTTAATAAGGAAATTTTTATCTCAACTGTTCTGTAAAGGTCTCAGAGGTGTGCAGGAGAAAATTATTTAAACATCAGTGCATTGAAAATGAAACTTTGTGGCATAGATGAAAACAGCTGTGGACACACAGCGTCAGTGGAATGAAACACGTTAGAGGTTGAATACTGAAAATACTGAGTGTTGAGAATGTTATCCCATAATTTTTATCTATTAGATATGTTTAAATGACTTGTGGATTGTCACACTTTTTACACAAAACAATTCTCATGCATTTGTAAAGCACCAAACTGTTTTTATTTGTATCTTAAACTTATTCATTTACTAAGTCAGTGTTCGGATTATATATATATATATATATTTTTTTTTTTTTCATTTATTGTTTGACATTAAATCAGCTATTAGATGTACATGTGAAATCACTGCAATAAAATCAAACTATAAAGAATATGATGTTTAGAGGATATAGTTGAAAAACTTGTTTTATTTTATAGAGTTAAAATGATTACTGCTTCTACCCTGTTGTGCCGCATTACAGGAAGAGTATTTTATGCATTTTCTGCCTCTCTTCTTTTGTTTTCCTATAACGTTATCATTTTAGCGATTGTGTGAGCCACTGGAGTGAGTGATTGTAGAGTATGGCTCCTGGGTTTGTTGTGGAGAGAAACAAAGGATTTTTATTTGATTTGATTTTTTTCTTCTTGAGAGCAATGCACTGAGAGGATTTTCCTCCGACCACAACTGCCCTCTATCAAGCAAAAGGGATATGCCCCGCTGCAACAAACAAACATAGATCACCGCCAATGATCTGAGAGGGAGACAAACACATGGGTGCACATCTCAGCATGGATGTGAGTGGCTTTTTTACATTATTTCAGCCTCATTTGTGTGGATGTTTGTGTGTCTGTGGCTAGGGACAGATCTGTCCTCTAGCTGGCAGATGCCCAGGACAGCACAGCTGGGCCCCAGCCAGCCACAGGAGGGGTCATGGGGGGCCCAAGATTTCCCCTCAGCCCCTCAAGGCATTTTTAGATTTTGCTTTCAGCAGCAATGCTTGTACCAGAGGCTCGTAAACACACACTCGCACATCTACACACTGGTATTGATGAAGGCAAACATTTTGCTCCCACAAATCCGGGTCGCAGCATTTGGGGCGCACTCATCCCAGCAATCCCTTGTTTTCCGATAACTGATGATATCCTCTCTGCTCGAACATGATGAGGTCAAGTGAATGTTTGCAGCCAAACATCAATGCCAGCTGCTGGATCTCAGGCTCACAGACCTCAGGTCTTCATGTGAAACAGAAGTTGTGTGTGTTTTCATTTGAAAGGTTGAATAGTCCTTTGATCATAAACATTGTACAATTAGATGTTTTAGCATTTATTTATTTATTTATTTATTTATTTATTTATTTATTTATTTATTTATTCTTGCTCATTTGTTTTTCATTTTTTATGGCATGCAGTACCATAGAGCTCTAATTTCAATGTATTCTTCTGGTACAAAACCCCACCAGGCTTCAGGAAATGATAAACATTTAACTTTAACGGATTTTTAAAAATGCATTTGTTTTAGTATTGAGTGCTTTTGATGGAGGTGTTATTCTCAAAATAAAAAAAAAAAAAAAAATATAGCAAGACTTGCATTTCAATGCATGAATACAACTTTATTTAAACATGGGTCAGTACAACATCAATCACCAGTTATTTGTTTGGCACATTTTTAATGTTAAAATCTCCACTTTCAACAGCGCAGATGTTTGCAAATTGAATGCTTCTTTATCTTTCTATAATAACAACAAAAAACATAAAAAGAAAAAGTACTTTTTTCTCTAGTATGAATAAATCTTAATCATCACAGCGAGATACTATTTGCTTAAGAAAAAACGTATAAAGATTGGTTTCTTTAAACACGAGTTTGGAGATGCCTTTACAAACCCAGCAATAATCAAGGTTCAGTTCCCCAGTGTAGACATGTTTGTGTGTAAAGCGAAAAAAATGATGTAGAAACATTGGAAACTGCTATTTATCTATTTCACTGTCCTTAAAGTCTGACGTCCTAAGACGATGCAAAATTTTAATATTTACAGAAGAAAACTAAGGTGACCAACATCAAGCTTTCTGTGCCAGATAACCTTCAGATCTAAGATACAGGTTAAAAAAAGGTTTGTTTGTGATAGAACGGCATCATTTTATGAGGAGCATTATATAAAAGCAGTTCAGTTTGCCTTTATTTCACATAAAGCACACAAACCTCTGCCATCAAACCTGGGATAAAGACATAAAGAATGTGTTTTATGGGATTTGGACCGTCTCAAATGACCTTATCAGGTGAAAATATGATGATTATTCTGTGTGTTTGTGTGTTAAGGACGGGTAGAGACAAAGAACTGATAGGTGTTTGACTTAGACACAGAAAAAAAATCTTCACACACAAATGACACGTCAATGTCACCTAGCGCTATTAGGCTCTGCTTTAACGGCCTGGCCGCTCAGGAATGGCGGTATTGACCGCTCGAACGCAAGGTGGAATCTCTCAATGTGTCACAATCTACTTAGCTGTCTTCGAGTTGCTTACAAACAGGCATTGATTGAATGATCCCCCAGTCAAAATGGAACCAAGAACTCCTTCTAAGACATGACTGTAGTGTACATGCATCTTTATTAAGCAGAAGACAGACAAAGGTGAGTTTTCTGCAGTCATCAAATACAAACATTCAGCTTTTCTGTATCCTACAGATACATTTTAGAGCGAATCCATGCTTCAGGTACAAGAACCAGAAATTAAAGTGCCACCGAGTGAGACTCTGTGTGTGTTTGGATTCCCAAAGGCCCGGATGGATGGCTTTAATTGTCGCTGTGTGACTCTCTGCTCACTCTTTCTTTTCCTTCAAACCAAATGAAGCGCCAGGATTCGTTTTTCAGAGGCGTGCTGTGAGCAGGAAAGTTGTAATTCACCGAAGGAATTGCAGAACGGAGCCAGAACACAGGTAATAAAGCTGCAGGTGGAGCGCTTTCAATCTAACATAATTGTCACAATTATCACATGCAATTTGGAAGATATTATTTGAAATCATTATTATCTGTATTCTGTTTGTCATTATGTTATTAATTGAGACTGTTTTCCCGAGGTCACAGTTGTTGATGTAGACATAACATCCTGACGACTTGCAGATTGAGAGCCGTGGCCAACAAAAACCTTCCCCTTGATCTCCATTAGTAGCCTTGGCAGTCAGTATGCAGGAGAGAAGGTGCACTGTGTGTGTGCGTGTGTGTGTGTGTGCGTGTGTGTGTCTGAGAATGTGTGCGTGGGTAAAGGGGTGTGGGGGTCCCTAATTTGCACATATGGAAATGCTTTTTCTCACCGCGCCGCCTTCTCTGTTGTGGCCAGATGGAATTAGAGAGTGCTCAGAAGCCGTGAAGGCAAACACATCAGAAAAAAGAGGAGAGGGGGGGAAAGTGGGTGGGAGAGGGGGAAAAGAAGGGAAGGATGAAGGAAAAAAGAAAGAAAGGAATGGAAAGTTGCTGGTTTTTCCACCTGCTGTCTGCAGAATGAAGCGCAGGGAAGCAGCTGTTAAAGAAGCACACCTAAATGTAACCAGAATAATAACTCCCGGAATGAGCTCACATGTCAAAAGTAAGTAGGGACGGGGGGGTTGTTTTGTGTTACAAATAAGGTGCTCAATATTCTCTTGGCCCAAGACCAACTTCCTGCTCTCCCCGTTGAGTTTGACATCCATGTCTAATAATACAGTGGTAATTAGACGATGCATTGTTTTGGAGCATCAATGAGTTCCAATAATACCTCTGAGTCTCTATGAAGGGGAAACGAGGAAGAACGACTCAGTCTGTCCTCTACCACTGAAAGAGAACCGCCACCAGATAAATAAAGACAAATTACAGCGATAAATGAGACGTGCATTGATTTGAATCGATGCAGGAGAAGTGCCAGAAATGACACTGTTTGGAACTGGTATTGCTTTGATGTAGAGGCAGGTAAAAATAATTATTTTTTTTCTTTCGTTACATTAGGAATATTTTCATAACAAGCGAACTAGTTACATAGATTAACAGTCTTACAGACACGTCTTACTTTTTAATCTCAATTGAAATAAATTGCTTTCAGTCTTGTTACTCATGGTCTGCACAGGCATAGTGAGTCCGAGCACTTTACACTACAAATATGTAATTAAGGACCTTGGCCATGTGGGAAACAGCACTAGGTTTGTTTGCTATATGAGGTTATGTTGGTATCGTATTGGTTCTATTTGATTTGGTTATATTGTAAATAAAATTTTTAAATTTCTGTATAAATCTATTTATTTAATCTAATTTATTTAATAGATTTATACAGAAATGTTATCTATCTATAAAAAAAATTGCATTATTCTGAGCTACAAACGTCTGAGTTAAATCAAACATTACTTTATTGCCTTCTTGTCAAGTTGAAACTCAGAGAAATTTATTAAACTTATTAGATGTTTTTTTTTATTTTCCATTTATTCTGCAGCTTAGAGTGAATAACCCAACAGCTTGTTTGAGTCAGAGTGAAAGTTCAAGTAACTGGTCTAGAGGAGCATGTTGGTTCTCTCAGCAAAATATTATTTTAGCAATTGATAAATGTAAGTCTTTGCCATACAAACCTAATCCTCCGTTGCAATAGGCTTTGTCAGAAAAAAGAGCCCGTGATGTAAACACCCAGTTCAAGTTCAGCGTGATTAGCTCCAATCCAAGACCCTCACTGAGTAAACTTCTGGTTAAGAGTTCATGTAGATCCTATTCCAAACCTCAAATACTCTTCTGTCTAAATTTGTGACAGAGGTTCGCTGATGTTCCACAACTATTTAACACCAGATTTGTTGTTGTTTTTACACTCTCACCCAAGTCATATCCTCTATCAGCCCTTTAGGCCCCTTCAGCTCCAGCCTCAGTCCCAGTATCAGCTCCAACACAGGCCACAGCTGCTTTGTATTTGCCCCTCTTTTCTCCTCCGAGCCGAGTTGTTTCAGTTCTGCTGCCAGGGTCATAATTAACATTTCAGCTTGTGATGGAAAAGGCCTGCTAGCCCTCCCTCCGTCCCTTGCCCCGGAATGAGGAAACTCCAACAGTATTCACATGGCTCTAAGAGGGGGTGTTAAACATCTGATTAACACTTTCCCTCCCAGATTTTGCATTTAAACTTTTAATGAGGGGATGCGTGTGCAGATGTTTGTGTTTGTAGTCGATCCATATGCTCCTGTTAACCTTTCATCCTTCTCCGTAGTTCAGACAGACTCTCTTAAATAAAAGAAAAACAGACTAATGAAACATCCAGCTACGTGAACAGAATGAGACTTCACTTCCACGTGAACTGCTGATGGTTTAAATGAATCCAGAGCTGCGTTTTGCTCTTGTTTCGCTCTCAGATTACTGTCAGCGATGCCGGTGCCAGAACCTGTCAGAGAGTTTGTCTTCACGCTAATTTGCAATTGTGGATATTATATTTTGACACAGCAATGATGGATGGTGGCGAGCCAAACATTGCAAGTATGAGCTGAGTGCTGCCTCAGCTAAAAAAGGAGAATTGCATAAATGTTTAAGGTGTTCCTGCAATGTGTTGTGCTACGTACATAAAAGCATTGATTACTGCTCATCAAGAGAAGAATTTCTGTCAAGTACAGTGGAAGGAGTTACATTAGCAGATATAACAAGTGGGAGTGGCTAAAGCAGAAATATAAAAAAAAAAATAATTGTGCCTTTTCATGCTTGCGGAGTTCCTATAAGTTCTGCACCTGAATTTATCATGCAGGTTGAAATGTTCTGGCCAAAATTTACTTTGTTTATATTGTTACCACCTTTTTCATTACTTGCGCAGTATGCATATGCTTAAAATGAACTTTTTTAAGTTGATTACAGTTGGATTTTTATTTTTTTTTTATGCAAATTCGCCCAAATCACATCATATGATGCATTTTACTTTAAGACACATTCTTTGTCACAATCTGTCTTTTGCAATATCAAACTCATGAAAAACGATTAGAAATTACCATTAATTTAACGGGGAATTAAGGTTGAGCTTCCTAATGTAGACTAATGAGAGTGATGCATTAATTTTACCAGGTCACCCAGTGCTGCCAGAGCCATACTTGCCTTAATTGCATTTTTCTCTTCCGAGGTGATGAAAGAAGCACTGGAGTCAACGGTCAAGCGAACGGCAGAAGAAACAGAGAAAACAGAGCCTTCCTGCAGCTGACACACCAGTATTAAGAAATAATTGAAAATGCAAATGAAGGTGTGAATGAAACATTAGTGCACTAATTAACTTGGACTTTATGTTTGGTAATCAGAACAGGGATTTCTGGAAACTTGTTAATGACAATGTTATCTGGTCAGTTTTGTCTTTTCTTTTGCAAAGAAAAGAGGAACCTATTGTCTCACAGATTCGTCATCTTTCCTTCACCTCATATTTTCTCTGACTCAGTTTTTTTTTTTTTTTTTTTTTTTCGCTGGCAGATGAGGAATCACCGGCACTGCTCATCTTCCCCCGACTGGCTTACCTGGAAGGTGGCATGTAAGGTTAATTGGGAAACGAAGTTGAGAGAGTAATTAATGCATTTGTCAGCAGTGTCTTTCTCTGAGCCTGTAGCCGTCACGCAGCAGTCAGGCCGATTCTTCTCGGCCTGTCTCGCCAGGCTGCTCTGGTGCTGCCGGTGAGATGCTGCTCTGATACAGCGAACGAGTCTCAGATGCACAGCGAGGCCATTGTTTTCAGGAGAGTGGGAGGATGGCAAAGTCAGTCAACTTCACATGATCCAAAGACAAAAGATTCAGGAACCTTCCAAATAAGCACGTAATTATTGTTCAAATGTATAACAGTTCTAGAGTAAAGCGTGACTTAAAAAACAATTATAAATTCTTGTGCTTTCGGATCAAAAACAGCATTTTAGGAAGGTAAAGATAATCAAAATACTCTCAACTGGAAACCGGTGGACACATCAAAGGTTTCACAAAACTGGTTTCCTGATTCAACAACGTATGTAAATGACACCTGCTGTGTCTTTGAGATACTGATTTTGCTGATATTAATGCTACAACAATCGAGAAAACACTATTAAGTCTAAAAATATGCATTTGTTGAATTTATTTGATTGTAATGTAGCTGGTTACTTTATTTAACCCCCAAAACAACCACATGTAAATCAATGGGTCCATGAAGACCTGTAAGGGGTTAAAAGAAAGAATTACGTTTCACATGGTGGAGTGAAAAATTAAAGCAGCAAAGTAACCAAAGTTGCAGATTATGGAAATTGGTTAAAAAGAATGTCCAATACATCTCAGGGTTTGCATTCTTTCAAGAAGTTGGATTTGAGATCCTGCAGTGTTTGTGCAACGTTTTTCTTTAAGTAAACCAAAATACGCTGTTGGTTGGTTGTGAAGGAAAAACCTGTCCAAGAATCATATCATGGTTTGTACAGATCCGTCCTCAAACTATTCAATACATATTGAAAATTTTATTGGGATGTTGACTCTATTCAATTCCTCATTCAAGATTATAACTATTTTGGTCATCAGACCAAAGAACTTTGGCAAATTCTAGCTGAGCCTTGACATGAGTTTTCGTCAATGGTGATGTTCTCGTTGTCACTCTCCCATAAAGCTTTGACCAGTGAAGAACCCGAGCAGCAGTTGTTGAATGAAGAGACTGAAGTTCACTCTTTTTTTTCTCAGCCACTTTTTTTTTAAGCTTTTAACTCTTTCATTGTAGTTTTAGGTGGCCTGGTGGCCTGGTGGCCTCTCTCACTGGTCTCCTTCTTCTACCGGGATTGGTTTGAGAGGACAGCCTGATCTGGCGATGGGGATTCAGGAGGTTGCTGGTTTGAACACTTTCTTTGTTTGTCTCACTCATTTTGTTCTTGGGCAAGATACTTGGCCAATGTGTGTGTGAATGGGTGAAAAACTGAATGAATGATCATCGCACTATTCTATTATCTATTAATTTACCTTCTTCACAATGTGCCATATGACGTTCATTCATTGATGATGGATTTAACTGAACTCAGAAGGACGTTCAGGGTTTTATAGATTTGCTTGCAATAAAAAGGGAGAATATTTTTCATTTTAAACAAGCATGAAAAAATGACAGATGATAGAATTCAAACATGACCAGACGTTTTACTACATCAACTTAGCTACAATGAGTCTAATTCGATTACAGTAATGTTTTAGCAAATTTGTTGCTCTATACCTGATAGCATATCTTGAGAAAAATCTTTAAAAAGGTCAGGAAGTAGCAGAAATGAACTGAATTAGGTTAAATGTAATGTAGAATATAGTTCACAGAACTGTATCGTTCTGTCTCCAGATTCTGGTTTATCACCTTCATCTGACATTTTTTAGAAACGTGACAGGTGATAGATAACATTGAATACATGTATGCAATAGTAAATCTGGGACTCATTTCTTATATTTTGCATAATG
The DNA here is from genome assembly GCF_904066995.2 of Poecilia reticulata. Taxonomy (NCBI): domain Eukaryota; kingdom Metazoa; phylum Chordata; class Actinopteri; order Cyprinodontiformes; family Poeciliidae; genus Poecilia; species Poecilia reticulata. The sequence continues at coordinate 20,954,203 of NC_088851.1, forward strand.
TCTCGGGGGGGAAAATGAAGAACAGAAATAATGATTGCAGGATCTACTTTTCACTTAGTTTTTTTTTTTTTAAATAGGAGCTAATACTTCGTGTAGTTAGTTCAAGGAAGCAAAACTTATCATGACATAGATATCCAAACAAAAACTGCTTCAGTATGTCTACATTCCCTTTTTTTTCTGTGTTAATCCATGCGATGAAAGGGACCTCCCGTGTTTGCCGGCTGCAGCTGATCGAGGATTCCTAATTCACCAAGTCCCACTTGGAGCAGATTAATTATAAATGAATGATATGGAGCAAACCCTCACGGCCTGAGGGAGATGCTCCCTATCCTTCCTTCCTTCCTTCCTCTGCCATGAAATATATATGCGGCTTAACTCCGTTATTAATAACACATTTATAAATGGATTTTTTTTTTTTTAAATGGACAGACGTTTATCTCTAAACAGAGAACTCGGTTTGAGAGTTGATCAGGCCGTTTCATCAGAATTTAACTATGTGTGTAAAAGCTGTAATTTCTGGGCGTGTAGAAGTCTGTCATTGTGACAGGAAATGCAAGAAAAGTCAAAACTGGGATGAATAGAGTGTAAGTAAACAGGTGCTCTGAAACATTATATACATTATTACAATATATTATTATATATATTTTATAATATTAAACTACTTTAAAATATAAGGGGGAATTATTTGCCTTTGCAGTGAGTGTGTTACACATTTGAAGAAGAATCAGTAATTTCTGTATATTGACTTTTTTTATGGAAAGACAAGTAACCACCTCGATATAAAAATACTCATTCAGTTCAAACAAAAATCAAGCTTGTTGTTCATCCATTTTCTTTACACCCTTGTCCCTTAGTGGGGTCGGGAGAGGTGTTTGTTCATCTAACATATATTCACTGCTAATCAATTTAAATAAATGAAAATGAAATTATATATAATCTGAGGGTACAAATAAAAATAATTCAGGAAAATAACTAATAAATTAATTAACGTGATCTAAATCTGACGTTTCACCAACACTCAGTACTACAGTATTTATTAAGATGTCTCTCAGAAGACTAAAGGTAAATATATCATGGTTTTGTACTAGATTTTAGTTTGTGATACAATCTATAAAGGAAATGCTCACGCTGGAACTTTGCTTTTAGATGGATGGTGTAAATTAATTGTACTTTTTCCCCCCCAAACATTACATTTAGATGTTAAAGAGTCCTGTAATTTATAACGGACATTTTTGTATTGAACCCTACAACATTAATAAACATTAATAAATCCCTTCAAAAAGAAAGGTTTACATTTCAAAATGCTAAAAAAAACTATTGTATTCAACAGTTTTAAATATTCTAAACATCATACAAAATAAAATAAAACTTTTAACATTTGTAAAATCTTTAATAAAGTTCTTAGACTGTGCATACTCTATGTTTGCATACAGTGGTCACTTAAAAACTGAAGTCAAATCCCTTTTTTGCTCACATGGTCTTGGGCAATAAAGCAATATCAGATTCTGACATGTTGCTATACAAACAAAAAAAAAGTTTTCGCATTGATTTGAAAAAACGGATAAACAGGAATTAGGGTTTATTTAAATGTAAAGCCCAATGAAGCCAGTAAATAGCTATCTGAAAAAAAAAGAGTTCTTATCGGTGAAGGTCAAATCTGAGGTGGATTCCAGATTCATGTTCTGATTCCAACATGAAGAAACATGAACAATCCCATATCCCAAATGTTGTCTTTTTTACTACTTACAACGCATGTTTCCTGCTCTGCAGTGTCTCCTGGAGAGATGTTTCTAATCTCAATGTGGCTTCCTGATTAAATAAAGATTAAATTTAACCTTTTTTTTTGCTTTACTGTTCCACAGTGGCTCATTAAGGAGGAAATGGTGGTGTTAAAGGCAAAATGAGGACAGAAGTAATCAGATCAAACCATCACTAATCCAGTCCAAACCAACACCTGAAAAAGTTTTTTTTTTTATTCTGGAAACATGTTGTGCGTACTCACACATCACTGAGAACGGTTGTTTAGGTATAAACCTGCCTGTTTCAGTGCTTCCTTCCAATTTAGCACAACATTGTAATATCACAGTAAATGGGAAATTTAAACACCAGCTGCACAGTCATTCGCACACCGGAACGACTGTTTAAGGGATGTGATGACATACATCTATGTTATCCGGGAACCACATTTAAATTTATTTGACTCATTTAAACAAGGAAACAAAGGCAGTCAATTGCTCTTTTTTTACTCCACACTGAGTATTTTCATTGCAGTCACTCACTGCTGACAAAGCAGTCAAACGCCTCTACGAGCCGAGGGTACAGGAATCCACCTACACAGATCAGCATCTCCATTTAATACAAAATAAGGCCGTGGTCTGCAGAGCAGTGCGATAATCGACATTTTGACCTGGCAATTTTTGTTTTGATAAATGTTGCCTGGATAAATGTACATCGTCATTTGGATGCAGGTCCTGTCACACCGTTTCTTGTTTTACCATGTTTTCGACCATACCCAATTGGGGCCTACAAAACCTTGTTTTGGAAAAAGTTACTTGATGTCTTTGATGTGGATCATTTTGTATAGCCTGTGTGTATGTTGGAATGAATGACATACAATTCATAGTGCTCTAAGAAAAACAGGCTGGAGTTCTGCAGGAAGAGACATATTAGGACAACGGAACCAATCTGTATAAAAAATAAAAAAAACTAACAGACTATCATTTAATTATATTAAGATGATAAATAATGATGGAGAGCATTAAATTAATCACCTATGGGAAGAAGAAACACATGTACAAAGTTATTTTCGTTTATAAATACTCCTTCTCATTGATTGTGTGGCACGCAGAAATAAAAATGTGCCCGATTTTATGAGTTGTGTTCTGTCATCAAAGACATTGGGTGGGTTTCTTCCACCCAATTCGGTCTAAAAATACAAACAAAAGTGAGATCAGTGTCAGAGTAATTTCCTCTAACAATCGAACAACAATTTGATGATGATCTGTGAATTTTTCCCGCCTGATGGAGCACAGTGACCAAATGGCTCAAAGATCAGAACACTAAAAAACCGATCGCTCAGTGAACCCCAGGGGTCTCAACTCCTCAGAGACCCTGTGGTCAGTTCTTAAATGACAGCAGACGTTGAAACAAACGGTTTACCATCGGTGCTTACGTCCTGAAAGTATTAGAGAATTTTCAGGTAGAAAATAAAGCGACTTATTTTCCAAGCTTCTGCAGCAGAGTGTCGGCCTTCGGGGATTTTCTTCCTCTAAATGTGCCTTGTATATTTACATGCCAGTGTTTGTTGTCTTTGGCATGTGTATCAGTGTAGAAATGTTGGGGGTGACACGACTCTGTCACTTCTGTCACTTGTGACAGACGTGTGCAGCAGCAAACATACTTCTCACTCGGTGTTGTAAATCCATTCCTGCCGTCACACTGTGGGGGAACCGACTGTAGTTTAGGAAGAAAAATGTTGATTATGTTGCATACATTAGGATTTTCTTGTTTAGTGAGCAGTAGTCACAGTTGAGGCTGATGTTGGTGATGGGGAAAAAATTTGTCTGTTAAGTCAGTGTAAAGTTCTTTAAAGTGATGGAAATTTAACTGAATTTATCTGGTCTTTGTGTGTTCGGAGACTCAGAGCAGCTCTTAGCTCATTAATGTAAACACTCTACTAAGCACAGGTTCTGCAGAGCTGCACCACTGACTCCACCAAATCCACCGGGACACCGACCGACATCTCTGCCTTGTTACGCAGCTCTTTATCCTCCTCTGTCTCTCCTCCTCTTCATCTGTCCCCTCAGGCTTTGCCTCCCCTCAGGCTTCACCTCCTCCATCATCACTTTTGCCCCTTTCCTCCCCCTCTCCCTCATCCTCCACCTCTCACCATCTCCGTCATCTTTTTTTTTTATTCTTCAACATCTGCCAACACTTTCTCGGCTGCACACGAGTGAGCCCTCAGAAGTTTACACTGCGGCGCTAAATAATAACCACCATATGCCATTTAGTCTTTACAACCATCGAACTTTCATCCAGAGTGATTTAAAGCCAACAGGCCTGCTGTTGAGAGCATTTCATTGTGCCATATAGTTCATGAGTTTAATGAGCTGTATTAGGAATTGTCTGTCAGGATTGAATTCACATGTTGGAGTTGTTATGTTCAGAAATGGAAATAAGTCCATTCAATTCCTCTTTCTGAGGACAAAGAAAAACGGATAAAATAACTACATAAACAAGGTCCATTAATGTAACGCCACACATTCAAAGTTCAGTGCAGTTTCTTGGTAGATTTGTGTTTTTTCGTTAATAAGCTAATGATTGTACTTCATTGGGATTGGGTGACTCAGTGCTTTGATTCTCTCTGAAGCTGTTAAGTAGTGTTTTTGCTTCAGGTCAACTTCTGTTTTTCTCCAAAAACCCAGAGTTGCTTTCATGAGGTGTTTTAAAGTGTCTTACCAATTTTCTAAAGGCGGGCTCCTTTTATAGTTTATCATTCTTTGCACCAAGGTGTCAATCCTAATCTTTCTACTCTCTTTTAGCCTTTTTTTTGTCCTCGTCTCTCAATGGGTTCCCATTAAAAGTAGCGATCATTAGTCTAACAGGTCCTGTACCTCATTTAACTGCAATAAACTTGTAAATCCAATGAACTAACTACTGCATTTTTGACATTTTGAGCATGACTCACAGATTACTAATCCACTCAAAGTATGGTGTTTTATCAAGACCAGAGGAAACCATAGCACTTCACACTACATTCAGTTACTCACCCACTCACGCACGCTTTCACACACTGATAGTGGTAAGCTACTACAATGTAGCCACAGCTATTCTGAGGCAGCCATCCACCGGGTCTTCTGATCCCCACCAGCAGAAAAGGCAGAGGATGTATCTTATCCAAGGACTCAATGATGGGGAAGGATGAAGATGGGGCTCAAACCGACAACCTACTGATCACGGAACAAACTGTCACCACCACCACCCAAAGCATGACTGTTAGTTGATGCTACCATTAAAAGTTCACATGTGTCCCTCAGAGTGAAACTTGCATTTTGTATGGCTATACAAAAAACAAAACTAGTGAACTATTTGAAATTATGTTGCAATAAAAATACACTTTATGCAGCTAATATAAAGTCAAACACCACTAAAAATAAAATTACCAATTTATCTGACATGTCAGTTCAATATGTTTATCTGAAGTTTTGCAGCAGCACTGGTCTTAAATAACTGAGGAACACATTTATAAGAGCCAAACGGAAATGGGAATCAAATTTCCGTTTTATACGTAAGTGGAGTGTCGCATGACAAATAGTTTTTCATCAATGAAAAACGTTTTTAGGCTTGAAATTGTCCTATTCATTCATGGAATACCAGTAAAACAACAAGAGCCAGACAGAGAGTCCAGAGAGCTTCTGAGTTTCTGGTCTCCTGTTTGTTTGTTGTGGAGGACTATAAGCCGATCAAAGGAAGGTGGGTGTAGGCTGTAGTCGCTGGTTCTTGACAGCAAGTGATCGTCTCAGCTTTGCTCTAAAGAAAGCAAGGGCTTTAATTTATTCCCTCTCAACTCACGCTCTCTGTGTCGGCCTGAGTGTTGTGGAAAGTGCTCAGATCATATGTAAAGCTGTTTTATGCTAATGTGTGTCTGTGAGTGTGTACGCACGTTGTTATAGACGTGTCACACCAGCGTACACAAACTGCATCAGAGCCTCTCCACCTGGCTGACACCTTGTGGTGCTGCTGCTTCCTTTCCTTCCACCGATCCAGACTAGGTTTAGGACAAATGGAAGGTAAGAGGAAAATGAACCTGCTGTTGGTGACTTAGATAAATGAAGATGTTTGTGCAGTCAAGAGACTGAAAAAGTAAAGCTGTATGTTCAGACATTGATTTCGTTTTGCTCTCCATGAAACCAGATTAAAACTGGTCTATGCATGTTTGAGCTGTAAGAATGTGCATGGACACTTTTGGTATACAGCAGAGTCTTATTTGTGTATTTTCATAAAGTCAAGTTCTCTCTTTTTAATGAAAACATTTTTATGGTTCATTGTCTTCATGCTTGCTCCATATCACTGTCTTTGCTTTCTTCCCTTGTTAGTCTTTTTCCCTCTTCTCCCACACATGGTCTCGGTATCATTGCACCTTGTTTCTCTTTACTCCTTCAGTATATCCTTTGGTCTTTTTTCATCTTGATGTACTTTCCATATTATCCAGGATCAAGTCCAGGATCAAGTCTGTAGACCTGTTCAGAACACCCTGAATATCATGACCCAAAAATACCAACCAGAGCACATCATCTACATGAGCAAAGACGAGACCCCAATGTTTCCAGACACTTTCCTCTTCACACACAATAAGATCCCATTAGTGTCCACCATAAACGGTGACCGAGACTAGATGTAGCTCTGGTATACATAATGCTTTCAGCCATGTTCCATTGAAGGTAAGGTTTTTCAGAAACACTCGCAGAAGATCCTGTAATACTTTTCACAGAGTGACAGAGTCACCATCTCTACATTTTATGGAGGGAAACTAGAGTTTTTGTTTTAAAAGTGTGTCAACTGCTAGATAAGTGTGTCAACACTTAAGTATGGCAACATTTGGGCCTATTACCTTAGGAAACTCAACAGCTTCCTGAATGCTAACCCAGTTAAGCCAAATAAAAAAATGCCACAGAGAGCATTACTGAAAGTGCCAGCTTTCTTCACAAGCCAAATCACAAATGTGTGTTTTGATTCACTTGGAGACGGCTGAAGTGACCAGGCGTCTGGCGGCTGTGAGGTAGTGTTAAACACCATGTGAGGGAAACATCAAGGCCTTTAGCACTCCGTCTGTTGACCACTTGGCCAAAAAAATGCATCTTTTTGCACTCTGTCTTTCTCACACCTCTCAGCAATGTGATACAATAATTTTTTTTTATTTGGAACTGGTCCTTCTATTAAACTACATAGAGGATTTTGAATATCTCAAAATACACCATTAAAAATGATTCATATAGGACTAAGTATCTCCAGAGCTCACTTAAACAAAGTATACAGAGCCTGAGAAGTTTTCCCAAGCTCATTTTCACGGTTTGCCAAATCAACAAAAGTGGTTGGAAGGAGAATTCCTGATTTGCAGCATTTATTTGAAGAAGCTTTGTGAATGGTGGGCAGATGGAGAACTCGCCGCGGCTGCCATTACAAAACATTTAGAGGCCGGCTCGCCAAGTTAGCGCCTGGTCTCAGACATTTGTTTACTGAGAATGGTCCGATGTAACTGTACTTTTTCCTCGATGCATCTTGGCACCACTTTGCTTTGGAAAACCCTGATTTACACTCAACACACTGGTCCTTTTGTGCCCTGATTTTTACACTTCCTTGTCCAATTCCAGGGCTTTTCACAGGGATGCTGAGCTGTTTTACTTTAGTTGTCTCTTATCTTTCCTTTTGAATTTAATTCCCAGTTTGAGGAGGTTGAGGCATGGAATATTTCACAACAAATGATAAAATCAGGGTTTGCCAATTGTTCTGAGACATGCAACTCATTCACTCACTGAGTATTTTTTTTCTTGCTCTTTTTGACCTCCCACTAATCAGACCATTTATTTTGGCTGAATTTGAGATTATGTGGATTCACCAGTGCTAAAATATTTACGAAACATAGAATAAAATATATTCTACATTTGCTTGGATGTAATTTTAAAGAGAAATTCTTAATGATGAGTCTTGCACTGCTTTTCAAATGCATTATGATCCAGTCATATTGTCATTTTGGTTATGTAGATCATGGTGAGTGTGGCAGGTCTTTCTCTCAATGTGGGTAAAATACAAAACAAAGAGATGGCATCATAAAGATGTCTGTTGATGTCTAACTTTTAAAAAAGCAACGATTAGGCAGCTTGAAGTAGTCATAAGAAATGTGCCCATGGATGTTGCTTCTTTGGATAGCAAAGAAGCAACTACTTGGATTCCTACTTGCATTCAGTAGGAAGAATATATGTCAGTGTTGAAATCCAGGTTTCAACTTTTCATCCACAAAGAATTATTGGCTCTTCTTTTAATTTACACAACTTTAGTGCATCTTTTGAGAAGACAATTGAACCTCACAAATTATCTACAAAGACCTGAAAAATAGGAGAAAAAATATCTGAAACATTTTACCAGGTAACCGTTTTCAATATCTAGGAATATTATAAGAGTTATTTTCATACCAACTTAGAAGAAACACAGAGGAAATAATGCCTTATTCATATATGTAATGTTTTAGAGAAAATGTTTGTCTTTCATTTTCAATTTAAACTTGGTGATTGTGTGCAGTCCATCTTTCATGCTTTGTTGTTTTTTCTGAACCAGGAATCCCGACCAGACTCCAGCTCCCCAGTACTGGAACCGGATGATGTGCCAATTATGCCTGAGGTGTGTGCAGGGTTTTGGTCTCAGAGGTCCATGCACCACATCCTGCCGGGCTTCATGCATCATTGTGAGAGGTTGGCCATCGGGTGATGAAGCATCCATTCAGCCCTTCCTGGGGCCTTCCTTTGGCCCCTCCCTTCTTCCCAGTGACACACTCACACAGTTGGACATGAGAGATTGTCGCAGAAGCTGCAGGGTGCTGGAGAAAAACTCCACTTTAATGCATTTGTGAAATACACAAACACTCTGAGAACAAGTCAAAGCAAAGCATAAAAGCCCTTTGTGCACTATCCTGCTTACTTTGCCTGTCTTTTTAGATCTCTCACCCAACAAAAATCGGTATTCGTGGCTTGCATGCTTTCTTATTCTATCTGATGTTAAATGTGATAAAACAAAATAAGAATTTTACCAATAGGGGGAAAAAAATGCTTAATGACATACATCTTTTTGGAGTCTATGACACCTCCATCTTTCTGTCCTACATCCTAGGCTCTACCTCCACAGCATCCTCAAATGATGGTCAGGACGGGTGGGGTGAGGGTGGCTGACATTTTGTCATCTGCTGAATGCTGAGGTCCCATTGGGGGGCTAATGAGTGCCATCATTTTTTAGTAATCAATAAATCATGCCTTATTGATTTCTTCTTCCTCTCTCCCTCTCTAAGCCAGCTTCTGTTCTCTGAATGCCAGAGAACAGGAAGGGGAGAGGGGTGGAGCAGTGGAGGGGCAAACAGGTGGGAATAAGGGATGGAGCTGAGAAGAGGGGGGGATTAGTTGGATGAAAGAGATGGATGGAGAGATTAATAGAGAGAGGATAAGGGACACGAGGTTGGAAAAGAAAGTACACAGTGGTGGTTACATTGCTGTTGACCTATGATGATTGATTTTTGCCCTTTGATTTAAAGAACCATCTTTAAAAAAATGGCTGCACATAGGACCCACTGGTTGACTATGATTTGCTTGCCTTCATAATACCTTCTTTCTCAAATGGTTCTGGATATCACTTGATCCAACCAGAACATTGGATTAGTCTGACTAAAGTTTTCACTACATCTCAAATTGGGACATACAGACGTTTACAGATCATTGTCCCACACACCTTTATGCTGCTTTCACACAGTTTGTAGACCTTTGCATGCTCTCAGTGACACACAAAACCTATGGCACTGATTGGATTGTGTCTAGAGCAGTGGTTCTTAACCTTTTTTGAGTTACCAAACCCCCCAGTTTCATATGCGCATTCACTGAGCCCTTCTTATCCTCCCCCCCAGTCCTCCCTGCCGCCGACACACAAAATACTTTGCGGTATTCTGATTTAGTAATGATTTAGAAGATTTAGTGATATTAGTTGTGTTACCACCCCCACGCCACTAGAGGCAGTAGCAACCCCGAAAAGATGCGACTAAGGAGCAGATTTAGACTACAGAATTTGGTAAAAACTGTGAGCTTTGCTGAAGTAAGAAAAGACACAAGTTCAAATCCATGCTGAGAGTGGAACTCCTTCAATCAGTGCTTCTCCGCAGCACTGATTGGCTAAGCAATGTAACGTGATCCTCTGCAGCAAGTGATGGCAAAGTGGGGCGTCATCACGACTTTACACAAGTGTGTCTTTATCTCCGCGGCAGAGGCTCCGCCGAACCCCTGAGACCGACTCACCGAACCCCTGGGGTTCAACCGAACCCAGGTTAAGAACCACTGGTCTAGAGGCAGTTGACAGCACTAGAGCATACACATGCATGGCAAATATTTTATATTTTATTCTTTAAATTGTTCAAATATAATGTACAATTTCCCTTCATGTTCACCATTATGCAATGCTACCTGTTAGCATATTGTATGTTAACATGTGTCGGAGGACAACTACACCAGAAGTTTCTTCCACTGTACTGTGAACTGACTGCCACAGTGAGACTTGCTTCATATTCTCAACCTGTAATGGTGTATAGTTTTTGTTTTCACCAAAAATTAAACCGACGCGATCTCATTACGAGCATTTTGCTGTAACTGCCTATGCCACATAATGGTAACCCCTCTGATGAGATTTTCATGGGTGAAGACCCCTGCTGAGACCATCCACCTCCTGCCTGACTTTATTTGTTTTTTTTACAACATAGTTGCATGTTTATTCACTCTTAAGAAAATCTTTAACGTTTTAGCCTATTGCTTCATACTCTACTGCTTCAACAGCCAGAGGCCCCCACCGCAGACCCACATGCAGATGGTGTTCTGATAACACTCCAGCCACCAGGTTACAGAGAAGCTTTCAAGCCGTGTTGCAGATACTTATCACAGTGTGAAATTCATAGCTGCTGCTGCGGGTGGAGTTGTGTTTGGTCAGTTAAGCCTTCACCGCTCATGCCAGATATATATCTTCTTGCATAACAGCTATTTCGGCTTCTTACATGCAGGGTGGTAAATTGTACATGTGCATAATCAAACCAAATTAAGCCAGAACACTGCATGATCACCCATAAAAGCTCACTGAAATAGTCAGAGTGGCCCTGAGCTCTAACAAGTGGAGGAAAATGTTCAACCTCTGAGGCTCACTTAGTGCTAATGTGAGCATGAGTACAAGAAAATAATGAGGTATTACTTTAGAAAATGAACCATACATACCAAGAGAGCACACTCTGACCTGGGTCATCCCACTGGGTCTTAAAATAACTGGAAATGGGGCGCTATTTTGGATGAAATGGGAGGGTGAAATCATCTGGATCCACAATGGGTTTGATCCTTTGAAAGAATCAAATAACACGTTGGCTCCTTACAATAATGTTAGAATCATTTTCTTTCTTTAATTGAAAGCGTGGCCTTAATGGATGTGTAATATGTTTTCAAGAGCTGGAAAAAGTAACAGCTACACATTGACGTTGCAGTAATATTCAATATTTATTGAAATGTTACTTTATTTCAATAATAAATTCAAATCATGAAATGCATATTTTATGAAGATTCATCACACACAAAGACATACATTCCAAGCTATAATCTTTGCTAATTGTCGTCTTTACACTCATCACTCACAGATGCATTAAGGACATAGGTTAGATTGTTAAAAAAAAGGTTATATCAGAGGAAAGAGTGGAGAGGCAACAAATCCAAGTTTCTTTAGATTTCCACAGTCAGCAAGGATATGAAGAGCCATGATATCTGATCATGTTGGTTCACTGGAGTCTCTTTCTGATAATCCTTTCATTCTGTTATCTACATGTGTTTTCCAACCCATGCCAAACGTGGAATCAGAGGCTGAAGTTATCCGATCAATATCACGCACCTGATGCACCTCGCGAGGTAGTAATAAACCCGTAGCCACTGTGAGCTGTAAGGGGTTAATATGGGACTGCAGAACGAGTGTGACATCGCAATACGATACAAAGCAGAGACGTCTGCGGAAGCAGCAGGAGTTCATGGTGTGCAGTCAGAGCTGACGCAGTGAAGGATCTTCCAGTCTGTCAGATCTGAGAAATATGTTGCTCAGCAAAATTTGATGTAGAATATAATATTATGAGAATGGTGCACAACAATGTGGACATTGCCTCTCTGGAAATCTCCCACAAGTCTCAGATGAATGATGTGAGCTGTAAATCTCACCCCTCTGTGCATGCGACCTCAGTTCATGCTTTCTGAATATATGGCCAGTGACCTTGACAGATTAATTTGTAGAATATGAAAGGACAAAATAAGGCGTAATCGGGGGTGATTATATCAGGACTATGTTCCGAAAGAGGTTTGTGTTTTGGAGGTACAACGTCGTCTCCATAGTTGAGGATAGTTTTTAATTGATCATTAAAATGAACAGAAATAATCATATAAGGTAGCACTGTGTGTAATATATCTATGTGTATTAACATTTTTATTGATATTCTGATACAGTTGCATGTATAAGAGTGCACATGGACAAAATTGTCAAGTTGTTTTATTTAAAGTTTTCAGTGATTCTATTGATTTTATTACTATTGTTTGCTTAACAATAAAGGTAATTTTTTTATTCAGAAGAAATCCCCAGCAGTCATTGGGCCAACTGGGCAAGAGGTCCATGACGCTGCAAAGATAAGTGGGTATGGATGGATGGATGGATGGATCTGCAAGTTAGATTAAAAATATAGAGAGCTGTTGAATGATAGCCTGATTAAAAAAGGGAGAGAAGATGCAGAAAAACTTAATTCTGCAGGACTTCTAGGAGCTTTGCTTCTTAGATGAAGTTGTGCTGGTCAGCCTGAAGCTTAAATCTCTAGATGATGATGGGGAGGAGCATCAAGACAACAATCACAGGTTAGCATTTTAAATCATGAAAACGGGAGAAATGGACTCGGAAAAGGTTCAGCAGCTGCTAGCTTCATTACAAAATGTCAATTAAAGTAACGCGACAAAATACAATAAGAAAATGTACTTTTTCTTCCTGTCTTTAAAAATTCTTGGTGTAACATTTATTTTAAAACTGCAAAGCAAAACTGCCAACACTCAGATACACAGACACGCACATCTAAGCATTTCGACAGAGGATGAAAAGTGAGCTGTCTCATAATACAGCAGCAAGTCTTAATGTAGGCAGACAGTGGAGCTGACCTTGAAGAAACAGATGCCATGCCGTTATAAAAGGCTGTTTGCTTCATTTATAGCCAGTCCAGGAGCCATCCCGGTTATCCTTGCTGTCAGAGAGTTTACCTTACTGTAGCGGAATGAAACACTGATGCTGTGGCACATCGCAATAACCGGCCTGCTGTGCTGTGTTCTAATGACACAATGTAAAATCCAATTGTGTGCAGCTCATTTTATCATCTGAAAGCCTTCAGATGACTTTGGAACAGAACCAGAATACTTTCAGCAGCTCTTTGCTTTGTTCTACCTTCTGCACAAATGAATGCAACGCTGAATGGATATCAATTAATAAGTAATATTCCAGCCGCTTTGCTTGGATACAGACAGGAGAATTTATCTAATGGAGTTCTTCAACTTTTAATTGGTTGTAAAAACAAAAACCCGCTTTTTTCCGCCACACGTTTCCGGTAGAGCGATGGCACATCACAAACACGGGACCTGCCAATTAAAAACTTTATTTGTGGTTGAGAATTATCAATAAAATGAGGCCATCCAAAACAGAAATAATGGAAAATATGAACTGCAAAGTTCTTTGTTGTTCTACACCCAAACTATTCTGTTGGTTATAACAAAACAAACTGTTTTAAACATTTTCAAAGCATGTTTGTCAGGATTCTAATGCGGTCTGTTGCTTTTCCAGGTTTCATGTTCAAAAAGTATCTATTATAAGAATATGTGTCATGAATTTACTCGTTAAAGATTACATAGAAATTGAATTCTGAAAATGATGTAATTTTAAGACATGAAACATAGGAACCCTGATTTATAAAACCCCTGTCCTCGTAGCATTTCAGAGCTGTGATACCAATAAGATCAATGTAACGTTTTGATTCCCCACACTCCTCCTCCCATTAGGAAACCATAACAAACTCTGTTTCTCCATCAACCATCAAAAAGTCCTTCTTTCCTACTTGCAACAACATTAGCTCAAGCAGGTTCACACGATGCTCTGCTTTAATTAAACAATGGAGCACAACATTGGCCTCCATCTAATTATCAGCACGTATATTGGTAGCAGGGCACCGTCAGAACTGCATCTAAATTAATTAGGCTCTGATTTAGGATATTAAACTCACATTAATCATGGGGAAATGGAAATGATCTATGACGCTGTTCCAACTGCGAGGCCAATTTTTGCTGCTTTGTGCCACGTGGAGAAGTTCTGTTGTGGGTCTGGTCCATCAGACACATCCATGAAAAAGCTTTCCGGTCCCAACAGCAAAAAAAAAAAAAAAAAATTGTGTTCAGAGTTGGAGAACTTTTGTTCAGGCAGTGGAATATTCTCATCAGCAGCTCTTAAGTGCTCTTCAGAGGAGCTGTGCATCGCTGTTATGATCTTCCACTTGTCCTTGGCTGTACAATCTTTCATCCTATTGTTAGTGGAGCTAAATTCTCATGTAGTGGTGCTTGAAAAGCAGAGACGGCAGCTACGACATGGCTCTGTGTGCAGGAACACTACAGGTTTTTAAAGAGTTTGAGATGTGCACCTTCTTGTCTGCCTTTTTTATTCTTTTTTTTTGTGAACAATGGCTTTAACTGGAACGCATCAAATGAGTTTGATTTGATTGCAGCTATTCAAAATCTTCTACCTCTGTTAAACCTTAATATCAGCTTCCCAAACTAAACTCTGAGACGATTGCGTCCACCGCTGCACTCTGAAGTCATTTCTTGAAGTTTTTCTTGTTTGTTTTCACTAATGCAAGCTAATTAGCACTCTGAAGATAGCTATCTTTACTTGTCATAACAATGAAATAGTATGGCGAGCAGCAAAAAGCCCATGATTACATGGTTTATTTTTCTTAGTCAGGCACTGTGTCTGCAGACGGCTTCATAACGGCAATCAGAGCCTGTCGTGCCGCAGACAATCAGTCAAAACAGAACGCAGCAGCTCAGAACCTTCAGAGCTGCTCTCACTGTCAGCACGGCGGGAAAACGCAAGCGATTAAAGAGCGAAACTCTCAACTAAATTAACAATCAGGTAAATATCCAAGATCTTAAGGATGTGTTGTATGAAGAGGAGGCTGTGCTTGTACATGATTTCCACGAAACTTTATTTCTTTGCCTAAGATAGTTATTTGCGCCGCTCACGGTCAAAGAGACAAAGATGGTGCATTCTATGTTAAAATATGGTTTTCTTTTCTCAACTTGCTTTATCGTTTATCTTGTACAAGCAACACATACATGTATTGTTTTTGCTCTGAATCAGAACTTGCATTTAAAAGTCCATCACTGTAAAACTTTGTACCGAATGCAGTGCACAATGTGTTCATTTTTTTCTGAGCCAGATGGGAAGTCTGTCTGCAATGACCAGCATTTTTCACATTACCGAAGATGTGAGCGTCCAGCTTAATACTTGCATTCACAGGGAACATTCCGTACAGAGATTATGAATTATTCATATCTCTCACACCTTAAAAAAGACAACTTGATTTGTGACTCCTCAAGCTCAAGTCAAAAGTGCAGAGCATGCTGTATTTTTTATTTTTTTCACCCCTAGTAAAACCATTAGCATTACCAAATACCCAAGTTAACTTTTCGGATATATCTGACTTTACTTAGGTTTATGTGCAAGTCTGTAGAAAGGATATTATTTAGTGGGTTTGCGAGATTGTGTTTGTATTTCCTTTTAACCTCAGTCCAGTTTCAGAAGGGAAGGAGTTTAGTTTGATATTTCAGCGATGTGACAACTCTTTACTCTAGAAGTTGCACCGTCTCACCTCCGTTTGATGCTCTGCAGAATGAAGTGTGAGTTAAAGGGCTCCCGCTACAGCACCTGAATAATGAAGGTTAATGTCACGGCATCATTGAATCACCTTTGAAGTGATGCTAAATGCGATTAGAACAGATCACAAGTGCACTTTGGGTTCATAGAAAGAGACTCGTACTGTTGGGGGGAGTATTCTCCTTCTCCACGACTTCTCTAACTGACTGCTGGTCCCTGTGCGATGATTAGCCGCCTCCCGGGGGAAGGGAGAGTTAGCAGAAGCAAACTCACTCTAATGAGCTGAGCTCTTCTCCTGTCTTTCTCCACTACAACCCCATCCCTCCCTATCCTCCCCCTCTGAGGACTAGGGGGTCGCCGGGTGGTCCCGGGAGGGGGTCCGCAGCACACCTGTTCTCCTTCCACCCCACCCTCCTGTAATCAGTGCATTTCTGTACTTTTTCAGTGATGAAGGAGATGTTGTTCCTCTCCCCACTGAGACCACAGACATTGTTTTTGCGTCTTTTTTTTTTTTTATGCTTACTGCTTTCTGTCTCTGATACGGAATCTCTGCACTTACTCTTGTTTTAGATTTTATAGCATGCTTATATAAAAACAAAGCCGTTAAAAATGGTTTGCGCTGAGTAGGGACAAGGCAAGTCACAAAAGGCCACCTGGCTTCAGGCAGCCCTACCCACTTGGTTCCCAGGACAACACTTTCCTTCTGTTAATGAGCACATTTTTGTTTACATACGGACCTTAGGTCACTGACGACAAGCAGCGTCTTGGGACAAGGATGAAGAGGTGGGTGGAAGAGAGCTGGGGCAGATGGGTGCATGTGTGTAGCGGCAAGATGTGGCTGAACAAAACATCATACCTGCCGCCCCACAGCGTCGAGTCCCCAGAAGCCGGAGGGAGGACACGTGTTTTGGTGTGGGCTGGGAGGCGGGGAGGCCTGCCAGGCTGTAAGCGGAGCTTGTCCTGCTGCCCCTGGGGCGGGAATCTGGCTCAAGAC
The DNA here is from genome assembly GCF_904066995.2 of Poecilia reticulata. Classification (NCBI taxonomy): domain Eukaryota; kingdom Metazoa; phylum Chordata; class Actinopteri; order Cyprinodontiformes; family Poeciliidae; genus Poecilia; species Poecilia reticulata. Next base: position 20,970,908 of record NC_088851.1, read on the forward strand.
CAAAGGTAAGGCCTGTCTAATTATTCCAGTGAAGGCTGTGATAACAAATAAACACAGAGCAGGTTTGGTTAGCTCTCCTGGGTGATGATCAGCCTCTGGTGCTTGTCGAGTCCTAATGGTGCTGTGAGTCATAGAGACCTGGAACAGCACCTCCAGGCCTCGCCTTGGGGTTCATCATCACCTCCATCTGTTCATGGCGCCTCCTGTACTCGGTTTGTCACATACAGACTTTAGCAGGAAGAGGAAGGAATACAACCAGACGACTATCTGGTTGCCTGAATCTGAAAATCAGTGTGAACAGCGACAAACAGCTATAGGTGAGGACAGGGCCTCGCAAATGTGTTCATTACCTTTAATTTGTCCACATTCAGGTGCACAACTATCACAAACTTCAATGCATTTCACTGGAATTTTGAGACAAATAAGAAGTAGTGCATGATTTTGAAGTACATATAATGGTACTTGTTCAAGTAAATGCTTTATGTAGAAGAACTGTGAGTATTTATAGATATGTTTCTCTAACGCTTTGCACATTTAGAGCGTGACGTTTTACATCATTCATCTTTGAAATATTTAATTCAGCTCAGCCAAACTGTATGAACGTCACTATTCCAGTTTTACCACAGATTTAAGTCCAAACTTTGACTGGGCCATTTTTAAGTTTTTTTTGCCCTTTCTTGTCAATTCAGTTGATAGTAAATTGACAATAACGTGGGTAGCGAGAGAGGAGCAAAGCCAGGACTTTAACCTGTGACATCCACAGTGAGGGCCAAGGCCTCCATATGTGGGTTGTGCTTTGCCCTGTGCCACCACTGCACCTGACTAGGCCATTCTAAATTATTAAAATATTGAAAATTACAATTTTCTATCTTGGAAAATGAAACTCCTTCCCTGTCTTATGCAGGTTTACTTCCAGGATCACAATGTATTCAGCTGCGTCCATATTTATATCAACTTTGGCTCTTGAAGCCCGGCTTCCAAAGAAGAGCCTCCTAAAAAGCTAGTGAGCTAGCAACTCACTAGCTTTTCACTAGTGAGTTGCTAGTGAAAATATTTTTTGTAGGCATGCCTGATCTACTTTTAAAAACACAAATAGACACAAATCACAGTTCAGGAAGTACAAGAGCAAAAGAGACTTAAAAGTGAATATCAGCTAGTCTTTTATTTCGTTCATTATGTTGTGTAAAATAATGTCTTATACTCTTGCTAAAGCTAGATTTAAGGTGACCATTTTATTGAATCAGGTCCCTAATAAAACAAAAATAACATCACGATTTTTACATAAGAGGATACTGCTGACCTCTTTTAGCTCTCGGCCTTCGTGCTGTTGAGGGCGTCTGATTCAAACTTCACATCTTAGAAAAGGGCAAGTGCATGCCAGGCAGACGTCCATCAAGGCTGCGCCCCAGTGGGCCAGCATGAGGCCATAATCCCTGGAAGTGCTCCTACAGTTCTTGCCCTATCTCCCTTATCTTCTCCATCCTCTCCTTCATGCCTCCCTTCCCTCCATGCTGTTGTTTTCCTCCTCTTCTCCCCTGATAGGGGGTGTTTGGACCACGCAGCGTGACCTGGCTGCCAGGGGAGGGATCCAGGGAGGGGCACCGGGGCCACAGGTGAGGCCTGAGCTCAATCTACCCCCCACATCCACCCCGCCTCTGCCTCCAACTCTCCTGGGTGCCAACTTCAGCAAGCCCCTGTCTCCTCCCTGTGCCCAGCAGGCCAATCAAGCCATATCTGTGTGCCATGCGACCTGGGGGCCGAGGGGACATAGGAAGGGAGGAGGCTAATATCAGATCAGGCAGGCCAAGGCCCCATGTGAACCTCCTGTCCCTCTGAAAACCTCCCAGGATCTGTGTCGCCATCACCATGACGTTTAATTACCTCGTTCATCTTCATTAATTCATGGGGCTTCTTTATTCCTTTGAGACTGGAGATAGAGATGGAGGAAGTAAGGGAGGGGGTGGGAGGAATGGATGGAGGAGATGCCACTCCACTTAACAACAACAACAACGGCATCAGGCGTAAGCAGAGCAGCTGGAGCTCAGTGCGGAAAACAGCAGCTTGGTGACCTGGGCGTCCCTAAAGGCTCCCATCCAGGACCATCAGCGCCGGGCTCCAGGGTCAGTTTGGCCGGAGCTGGCCGCCTCAGCCCACGAGACACTATAACAGAAAATCTCCACAGTGTGGCCAGAAAACACCTCAGAGACCGAATAATAAACAGGTTCTATTGATTTGAGCCTCTCCAGGCCATTCCTTGGAAAAAGTGACCATAATGACATTAGAGATTAGATGCTCAGATGCTGCTCACAGGAGACTGGGATTAGGCCAGAGGGTAATAAATACCCATCTCATGAGCAGAGGATCATCTCTGGCATTAACTAGATGTAGCTAAAGGAGTATTTCAGAGCTTCCAGTGGGAATAGAATTAGTGGACATTTAATCAATCTATTACTTACGTCAATGATTGAATTATTTTTGTTTTATTAATCGTAAGGCAATTGCAGAAAATGATAAAGTGTTACTAATGGTTAATCAATAAATGTTGCAGTTGAGAAGAGATAAACTGGGTAGAAAAAAATAAAATGACCATGAAATCTTAATACTTGGCAGAAAATTACAAAGAGATATGGGAGTGGATTTTCAGATTATTATTCTTTGATTAAATGTACGACTTAAGGTAAGGTTAAGGTAAACCTGTTTACCCCCTTAACTGTGGTGATGCTGCACCAAGACCTACTGAAGAAAATGACACCAAAACCTTCTAAAAGACATGAGCACAACGTCCTTCTTCATAAAATGTAAACAAAACTGAAGGAGCGTCAGATAGGACTTCTCTTTTGTCTTTGGTAAAAGTCCAAAACCCATTTCTTCTTCTAGACACTCGCATTTGTTTTGGTTTCACTGACTCAGAATGCTCTGTGCTATTGTTTGTTTCCTGCTTTTGGTGTGGTCTCTTGTCCACTTGCACCTCTGCATTCGAAGTGTGCTGTTTTGGTCTGGAGCAGACCGAAAGAAAACACAGAATATGAACCAGATATTCTAGACAAAAGAAATAGATTTCAATTAAAGCAGGCTATACAGGGCTGCTGTGAATGCTCCCTTAGACTCAAGGTTTTAGATGTAATTTTGATTTTTTGATTTTTTTGCATTGTTTGCAGCAGTGTTATAGTGCCAATGATTTACTAACTACTGACTTTTGGTTTGTCCTGTATTGCGACATTTGAAAGTTGTCACTTGCTCTCTTTGGAGACCGTGGTGGGAGAATAACAGATCTGATCAGATAAATATCTGCCCTTTCTGTAATACATGTAGCCAAAAAGAAATGCCAGTGTCAACCTTATTAACTTCATCCTGAATTGGATCTGTGGTAAAAATGAGAACATCGTTCATAGCTGCTTTAGGCTGAGAAAAAGAAAACATGTACAAATAAATGGGAGGAAGCAACACATTGAAAATAAAGCTGTTCAACTTCCTGTTTCACTTTGGAGGACTTCATATTGCTGAACTAATCTTAATCTCCATCTGCTGCAGCTTGAAGTTGGAGAAAAAATCTGAGCTAAAGTTGGATTTAAATAGCGAGGCGGCCTCCTATTGCTCTCAGAAATATGATGGAACAAAATCAGGAGGAAGACATAGATTTTCATTCACAAATACAACAAAAATTTCTGGTTTTAGTAGTCAAAGATTATTCAGGGTCATCAAGGTCATGGGATCTAATTAAAATCCAAAGTGGTGGTTCCTAGCTAGATCCAACAAGATCCTTTTAACAAGAGTTGAGTTGTAGACACCTTGGAAACAGTAAAGTTGAGTAATGATGTACACAAAAGTAGTTTTATGGATGTGGTGAAAGAAGAAATGAAGTTAGTTGACAGGAGAGTACAGGATACAGAGGATGGGATTGATTGGAAACGGATGATTTGCCATGGTAACCCCTGAAGGGAAAAACCGAAAGACAAGAATGTTGATGTACATCAACTCTTACCTGCTTTTCTGGTATTCTTAGGCATTTTGTGTCATGAAAGGTGCAATGCAATAGGAAACATGTTCATTTTTGAAATTTAGTGGGAAACCTGTGAACTTTGTCCTGAAATTAAAGTCAAGGTTTGATAACTGAGTAGAGGCAGTCATTAAGATATTACACAATTACAATTCCTTATAGATAACTCAATTGTAGTTGCTGATTATTCTATATCTGTTATTCCATATTTTATTTTTCTTGAAGAAATTTGAATTATGAATCAAAAACAGAGTAACTGGGAATTAGGCCTGAAGTATGTGGAGAGTAGAATTATCTTCATCATCTCTCAGTGCTGCAGCTAAATCTGGGCTCCATGTAGGGATGTATTCTGTCTTACATCAGAGCTCCAGCCGGCTACCGTCGGGCCCCAGCGGCCAGCGTTGACGCCGAGGTCCCCTCCGAGCAGAAAGTTAATACTGCGGCAGATGTGTCGCCTTCGTGCAGCCTCCTGGCCTTGCAGACCTTCTTCCCCTGTTCTTCCCCTCTCCTAATATCTATGCGATTCCTCTGGCAGTGATGGAGCTGAGGATACTTTTCAAACCTGAAGAATGTCGTCTTAGCATGAAAGAGAGGAGCTTATGTAAGGAAAATAAATCTGGTGGTTAATTCTCAGTACCTAAAACTTTGGGAACTTTCATATTAAAACTGAAAATCAAGGGTTTTAAATGCTCTTTACAATAATGGGAATTACCCGTCTATCAGCTTCCATTTGTGTTTGACATAATTGAGATATGTCCTTTTGTGAGATGTGCTAGACAAACAAGTCAGGTTCATATTAGTCCCACCTTACAACTTAGACGACTTCATCTGGACATTAAGTGATACTCTTGTTGGTGTTTTGTGGTTTAAGTTCTAGCAGATTTCTGGATCCTGATCTAGTGGAAATCCTGGATGTCCAGACTACAATGTAATGTGGCTGTGAACATACCATCCCACACTACACCCTGCCATATAATACCATAACACCCAACCCAAACCACACAACACAACACAAAGCTAATCTCACCATACCAAAGGACAAGGACTAACCCAAAATTAGAAATTAGAATCTAAATAGAGTCACAAGGAACCAATCATAACAAAGCCATAGGAACCTCAAAACAAAGGACTAAGCCAAATACGGAACACTGTGGGTGACAAAAAAATACCAGTAATGAAAATTATCCGAATACAAAACCAAAGCTAAAACCCTCTTTTCCAGATTATTTTCGTTATGCATAAAAATCAAAGCAGATTAAGCCTCTCAAAGAAGAAAGGCGTAGGAAAGCAATGGAATAAAAATTGGGATTGAAATAACACTTTTCTCTGCTTACCCTTTTTAGACAGAGCTATTTTGTGTGTGACTATTTGTCTCCCTGTTGGCTCAATTTAAATTGAAAGTTTATGTCAGTTCACAGGTTATAAGTTAATAACTGAGTCACATAAAAATGTTACATTAAATGTAGAGTTCTTTAAGCATTTTTTTTTGTTGTTGTTGGAATCTAAACTTTCCAGTTTTATTCATCATTGGCATTTATAAATGGTTAAGAAATGTACAATTAGTTGTATTTCGTGACGTTACAATTACTTAGTTTACAATCTGTGACTAAAAAAGCCATAGGCTTTGAATGAGATTAAATAATGTGTTTAATAACAGAATTAAAAATAAAGCGGTTTTGTCTCTGCTACCTTACGTGACCCTGTTCTGATCAACTGTAGGATACTCTGGTAACTGCCTGATACCGCTCCTCATGCCCTCTGGTGGCTGTTTTGTTTGAAAAATCAGAGCATTCCCATCTACTGGACAAAACTGCATTTGAACCAAATTATATAAATATCAGACAATTCATTTTTGGTTACTGCAAGCGTAATGGCTCTTCCATTTCAACAATCTTTTATGTTTTATGGATCAGATTATTTACTTATGTCTCTAAGATATGACATATTTTATATTTCAAAATATGAAAGATAATTAAAGACATTAAAAAAAAAATCTTCAGATTTCACCATGTCTCAAAAGACCAATGAATATTTCCAAAAGGACTAAAGAAGCTGCAGCAGTGAGTCGTCTTCTCTATTTCTCACTTTCTATTTTCCTTTGTCTCTTTACTGCGATCCCCCTCCACCCCCCTTAATTCACCCTCCATTCGCATCACATGATTCTGGGAGATTGACAGCCTCCCCAAAGAGTGAGAGCTGGAACAGATGGAATATGAATGGTTCAGTCGTGTATGAAAAAGGTGCCTGGCTGAAGGAAGCCATGTAAGGGGACTCTCAATTGCAAGTTAAGTATGACTAAATCCTATACCCCCCACCCTTCTCCCTTTCAAACACACACACACACACACACACACACACACCCCCCACACACACACACACACACACCCACACACACACACACACGCATTCATACCCCATTGGTTTGTCAATAACTCCAGCACACAGTTATTTTTTTTATTTAAGAAAAAGTATACCTTTCAAGAGACAATAACAAATGTCTTATTGCAAAACATTAGCCTCCTTTAAGTTTTAGCGTTAGTTGGATTAAAACAAGATGCTAAAATGAATTTTGAATTCCAAAATATTTCTGGACTTTCATTTTCAGGTAAGTTTTTATCTAAAATCTTTTAACGTATATGAAGCTGAAAACGATACAATTTGTGTAGCTCAATCTCACGCATGTAGATTCAGTGTTTTATCTGCTTCTTTTCTTAAGTTCTTCAGAAAAGACGAAGAAATGGATGAGTTCGTCACCTTCAATGGCAATCCAACATACAGAACTTAAAAGTGACAGGATAGAAAGTGAGTAACACTACTGCATGCAGAATGGTGTTATTGTCATTAAACTGTCCGTTTATTGTCATAAAAATACAACCACTTCCTTTATGTTTTAGAAAACCAAGTCCAGATTTTTGTTTTAAAATACACAATTCTTTGGGCTGAAGTGACAAATTCATTTGATCTGTTTTCTTTGTTTTCAAACATAAATTTAACAATATGGCGTCTGTTTGTTGAGGTTTGTAACCTTCATGAGAAGTTTTTTTGCGAGGGTTTTGCCATGATATGTCCTAGGCTTTCACTGTTAATCATGTTGGTCACAAAAAGATTTGACATTACCATCTTTTCTCCTTTTTATTTTGTCAAGAATTTATGATTAACTACTGAGGCTTAAAGTCCTGCTGTGCCAACAATTGTTACTGCCGTTTTTGTTTATCTACAGCTTGTCACCTTAATATTCTTCTTATTGTCACTCAGCACTGAACTTCTTCAGGATTTATAATACTTCACTCTGGACAACTTTTATTCTGAGTCTCTCCACTCAGAATATAGACCTGGATTGCAACGGACCTGGATTTAATAAAACGCAGAAGTTACTTTAATCTGTCCGCAGATTAAAGTTTGTAGATCTGTTTTGTAGATCAGTTTTTCAAAAACTGATTCCAGCTGCACTCCACCCATTGTGAAGGTCCTCCAAACTCTTTGCTCCATGGTTTTCTCAATACTGGAGTCCTTTTTGCTTTTTCTAACACAATTCTGCCTTCCGCTAAACTTTCTGTTTATATGCCTGGTTGGAGCAATCTGCAAACAACCAGCTTCCTTAGTGATTTTTTGTGATGTTTTTTTTTGGATGCTTCCCCATGATTTTATAAACTTAAACATGGCAACATTTTAACATTTCCATGTTCATTTTTTAAATTTTCATCTGTTATATTTTCATTTCTAAAGAGCTGAACTTGGGTTTCTACTAGTTATAACCCAAGTCAAGAAAACTAAACGAATTATTAATTTGAATTAACTTTGATATTATTCAAATGTACAGCAGTTAACCTGTTAGTCTGAACGGTTTGTGTATTTTAATGCCACATTCACTGTTGCTCTTTTTCAATTTCTGTGGCAATTTTTCTGCGCGTGTTTTATGCATGAGCCATAATGTTATGTCAACAAGTGAAGGCAGAAGGCTTTTTGGCACAGCACATTGAAATGTTTTAATAAATGTGCATGAAGCACAAGGAACCCTAAGAAAGTAGCAATTGCTACAAAACTTTTACTCACCCCTTTGATTTATAGGGGTCAAAATGAGAGCTTTATAATGTAAAAGTCTCATTTGTTACTTAACTGTTGAAGAATCAAAATGCGCTTGCAAAATAAGTAGCCCCTTCTGAAAGACGGCTAAACTCACTTCTGCGTCTGTTCCATGCAAAAATGTGTCTCCTGTTTACTTTAAGATATCAAACAGAAGCTGCTCCATGACTTGGTTTCAAAGTTGCTCCGTCTCCTAATCTCCCTGATACGGATCCAGGACCACTTTCTCCTCTGTGCTGCCGTGGTCTGCAGCCTCTCTCCGCCGGCCTGAAAACAAACGGCCTAAGAAAATATCCGGGATGAGAAGAAGGCAGAAGGAGGAAGATGAGAGCCGTCTGTCGGCCACGCAGGGCCCGTTTTTGAATTTCTGATCAAAAGTTGCGGCGGAGACCACCGCCGAATCCCGGCCTCCCAAACATCTGCTGTCATACCATTCTGAATTATTTATTTGTTGATCCTTCTGAATGCATGTATCCGTCCTTTTTCCCCCCCTCTTGAGTCCATTTGAAAGAGTTTGCATGTGTGCACGCGGGCCGTCGCATTCTTAGAAAAATGAAACTCTTCAATCAACAACAACAAAATGATCTGCTGGTTTGTGGATTCCCCGCGAGCTCCAAATGGATTCAGATGGAAAACACACACACCCAACTGCCAGCTGCACTTATTCTAACAGCGGGCAGCGATATTTCTGCCATAGACGTGGCAGAAACGCAGCTCTTATTTTAGCTCCAACACAATCACTAAGTGGCACATCTCATTAGAATGATTTAGGCAAAGTAAAAATGATATTACGATAATTCCACAAATGCTATCAGCGGGTTCATCCTCCCAAATGATCATTTAAGTCCTGCTTGTAATAGCAATGAGACTGTTACTGGGGTTATTCATTTCAGACTGTGTTAAGCACAGCACGCGCTGCCATTAGAGCTCAGTACCCGTACGTTTATGTTCACTGAAATGAGATTCTGGGAGGAAATAGATGCACTGATGAGCCTCTGTAGCTGCAGCTCTAAATGAAAGAGACTCAAAAGTTTGATGAGGACAAAGTTACAGCCAGTGTGTTGCTACGGAGGTTTCCCACACAGACAGCAGCCGATATTATGTGATTGTGCTAATTGGATCAGACCTATTGTTGCTTGTGGGCCAACACCTCTTTCTTTACCTCCTTTACAGCTCACTAACAGCAGCTTCTTTACGTGTGTTGAACTTTTAACCACAACTCTTTTTCTGACTCAGGTAGGTATATAGCACTACATATATATTCCATGTTGCTGAAAATGTGCTATATAAATAAAATTACCTTAACTTACCTTATAGAGCAGAGGATTTCAGAGAGCACACCCTAATAATTTATGCAATTGATTTGATTTTTTTTTTTTTATTATTATTATTTGCCCTATGTCAAGCAAAGGATCGAATGGGAATATAGCAAGTAAAGAATATTGTTGAAACATGATATTTGCATATGCTTTAGTAGAAACCAAAACATTGTTTTTAACTGTTTGACATTACATCATACATAAAATTGTCTCTTCGGGTTACTTTAGAATTACACCAGAACAGATTTAACCCAGTCAGCCTTTCACATATACGTCTGACTGACAACATTTCTCTGGGATTTAGACCACAGTACAATATTGACTTTATTGTCTGTAAACCACTCTGTAACCTCTTATTGTCACTGTCTCATTGTAGGAATCATTTATGCCCAGGCTTTAACTTCCTGGCTGATCTCCAATATTTCCATGTAATGATTTTCTTTAAGCGACAGGGGTCTAATTTCAAGGTGTTAAATTACAAAGTCACGTTTCTTTTAAGTCATATTTGACATTTACAACATTACTATACCAACTGAAGGTGACATAGTTACTTAATTGTGCTACAATACTGGCCCTTTAAACTGCTTTTTATTTCTGACTTAGTAAAGTAAAATTACTGATAGAAAAGAAACAATGAACACTTCAGGATCTCCATAATGCTAATATGTTTTAAGACTTTTGATATGACATGATAGGTTATTTGGCATGAGCCTTTAAATTATGCTGTCTAAACTGAGATAAGGTGCATAGAAAAACATCTTTATAACATCTCAAGCTTTGAAGGTTAAATATGCCAACTCTTTTCTTCTTAAAGTACCCAATTACTTTAAACGTCTGTAAGGTTACAGTTTCATCTAGCCCCCAAATAAAGTGCCAGTTAATGACTCTAGGGAGAACTGTGCTTAATTTACGTTCATCACTTAAACAGGCCCAGTTAGGTTCAACTTTCCCAACAGAAGTCACTCATCATCCTCATCATTTGAACTCATTAGTGCACCACTCTGTAAATCACCAGTTGATACAGCAGGTTTATACAACGATGTGTTCTTTTGTCAGTCAAAACCGCATCACAGAATCAGGTGAGGAGAGAATGAAGTAGTATGACTTTTTAGTAATGGAGGAAATACAACATAAAATATAAAATCTTTTAACAATAAAAAAGTATTTATTTAGCAAATGTCAATAGCAAACAAGATAAAAGTGAAAAGTGATCAGTTTGGTTTCTGTACATGCATTGCTGCTATAAAAAAAACAAAAAAAAAACTTGTTTCAAGTAATTTCACATAAATTTCATGAGGTGCGTTGCTCACCTGATGATATATGTAACATTGTTTGTAAGACCCCCACTAGGTTTTGTGACCCATTTGGTTTTCCATGTTTCCACAACAATTTTCCCTCTGGCGACTAAAGAACAAGCAGCGTGTCATTATTAGCAACCATTCTGACAATGCTTTGATTGAATCTCCAATGGATCTCCTGTCATATCGCTCAACAAAAGCATCAAAGTACCTGAGAACGCTCTCTTCAAATAACATATTTATCGTCTGGTTGCATTAATCGAACTGTGACATCTATACCATGATGGTCTTCAACAAAGGTGGGATGGATAGATCGTGGAATAGGAGGAATGTTAGGAAGGCCGACAGACAATCTGCTTTCGAGACGACAGAGCTGAGTGAGTTGGGTCATTGGGGAAGCAGGAGATCTTCCTGCTCACAGAACAGAAAAATTATTTAATTTGCATACTCGATTAGAAGATTTGAAGCGTGTCAACAGGTTTGAATTATCTGACAGGAAACGGAAAAGAGCAGAAAAAAAAGATGGTGAAACTTTTGCAGTCTGACCCGAAGTAAATGATCTCCACTTTTCCAGTTTTTCAAAGAGGTTTTGTGAAATTCACGGCCAGTCTTTACGAAAATAAAACAACTTTAACTCCCTTCATTCAGGAGGAAATTAAAAGACCAGCTGCCAGAGAATCCTATTCCTAATGAGCAGCATGGAGAGAGTAAACTTCTGCATGTGCTGCAGCCCAGGAGAGTTGGACTCAGTGTACACGCATGAAGTGTGATTACATTAAGGCTTTGCAAACAAATAGATTTCCTCTGCTGCTCTCTGCCGCTCTGTCAGCTGCACAAAAAATATAAGAACATCTCTGATGGCACAAAGTAAAAGCTGGAGGAGGCGGAGGCGGCGGGGAGTTAAGGCATCTCTAACAACTTCCTGTAATTGCGATTTATTGAGAAGGAAGCGGAGGGTAAAGATTTTGAAATTATAAGCTATTATGTGCCAGAGAGAGTAAGCGAGGTGGGGGGGCTGGTGACATAAAATACAGCTGACAAGCCAAGGCAAATTAGCCCAGGACTATTACAAAAATCACTTAATTGCTGGCAATTCTGTCAGGTCAATTGACTCTAATTGGAAAAAAAAGAGATGGAATAACAAAAAAAGGATATTATGGCAGAAAGAGGCGAGTGCGTTGAATGAGGTGAGTGTTCAGGAAGCGGGCGGTGATTGGAGATTACATTGATGCAGCTCCTCCTCTCCTCTCCTCTGCATCTGAAGTGATGTAACTCACTGACACCATCGAGCCTGGAGCCGAAGGAGGTGAAAATATAATTTCACCTGCTGAACCGCCGCAGCAGCAGGCCATCATCACTGCCCTAAAAACTGCTGTCATTCAAAAGAAAGAAGAAAAAAAAACACTTTTTCAAGGTTTCACACATCTGGAGTTCGTAAGAAAATGAAATACTTCTTACCAGATAAATACTACATTAGTAAGTCCATGTCTGATGCCGTGTCTCTCAACTGAAAAAATGGTGAAATTCTCCCTTTGAAATGGAGGTGAGTCTCTGCCACAAGCAGAGTTCAAGAGTTTTTGGCGTTCTGTTCGAGGACGAATGAAGTAGAAGATTTATAGACAAATCAAAGGTTCATAATTTAGGACTTTCCTCTGGTCTGTTGTGGTGAAGAAGGAGCCAAACAGAAAGAAAAAAAATATGCATATCCAACTACAGACACCTTTTATCAGATATTTGTAAAATAAAGATGTGTTACGTGTTTTAGGGTGTGTGTCTATTTTATATAGCAATATTTGTTTAATATGACAATAACTCCACAAACAAAGTTTGATTGATTGATTGACTGATTGGTGCTAGAAGCATATCTGTGGATTCTGGTCAACCTGAAGTCTTCCAGTATCTGTTGGCGTTTTCCCCCTTTCACAGTTGTGTGTATGGACTTCATCTGATCACCACAGATAGAGTAGTGATTAATAGCAAGGCAGCACGGGGGTTTAATCAGTTAATTGATCATTGAGAGGAGTCATCTGGGATGCTGTCTCTGTATTGAAGAAGGGAAGCTGTGATTTGTCTGTTGAAGAGTCGAACTAAAACGAGTGCAGAACAATATAGAAGCAAAACGGCCAGGACCTCTCTCATGCAAAACAGGTATTTTGCATTCTGAATAATCACAAGGCAGATTTTAATTTCAGCTTCCCACACTGAACTCCAGCAGCACCAACACTATGGAAATCAAATATGAACAAAGCAGAGTGGCTGAGGGAGTCAGAGGCATATACAGGGACAGCATCAGAGGAAAGAAGAAGATGGGCCAACAGAGTCACTGACATCTTCAGTTCAAAGTGGAACTGAAGGTCCACACACACAAACACTGTCTGTTTTGGTCACTTCATCATTACGGGAGCTGTGAGTTGCCTGTGACTGACAGTGTGTGACAGTATCTGGGTGTGTGTATATATATGTCCACCGGTCTTTTAACCTTTTTTCATCCAGTGTAGGTTGACAGAGTTCCATGACTGTGTGTGGAAAATCGTCTTGCGTTCGCAGAGAGAGCTGCCCACCAAAACAATACCGAGCTGCTGTTGATCACTGGACAGCAGAAGGGCAAATAAAGTTTTGGAAAGTACGTCTTCCAAAAAATGTTACACATTTTCTAGATTTTACACACTTTCCATTAAGTTTTCTTTGCACCTATTGAGACAGCATTCAACATTGTTTTATGTTTTGGAGAAATGCTGCTGTAATACTTAGCAGCTTAGAGAAATTTTAGTCACTTTTTTCTCAATCAGGGCAAAATTTGGTTGTGTGTTAAACACACATGCACACACACTCACACACACACACACACACACACACACATGCACACATTTCTTTTTACATCCTTGCAAATATTTTGTTTTGGATTCCATTCATATTTAATTCATTCTCATAGACTAAATCTGACTTTTACCCTAAAACTAACTATTATCAGTGCATGCCTAACACTAGACCTTAGCTAGTCTCAATTCACACCTTAGTCCTAATCCTAACTCCTAACCCAAAAACAATATTTATTATGGGGTCTGGATAATGGGAGCAGAGAGAACTCACCGTGTGCTATTTGTTGGAAAAAATGGCCTTCCAAGGTTTGAAATGTCAAAACACACATATACTTACGCATCCACATGTTGCTGTACTGATATCTTCTGATAAGCAAACATGTTCTTTGCTTAGCAAATATATTGCAAATCATTAACACAAACATTGAACTGATGAGGCCCCTTTTCTTTCATTTTCTTAAGTAGGATCATTATCCTACTTAATTATTTAATTAATTTTTTATTTTATTTACGTAAATTTTAAGATTTTTTTTTCTTTTATAATATATGTTATTCTTTGTTCATGTTTATTTTGCGTATACGTTGTGTTTTAAATATTTAAATTGTATTTCCTTTTAAATTTTTTTATGAATTCTCCCTTTCTATTTCACCCAAATGCTTAATTTCTGCTTCAGGCAGAGAGACTAGGTATATATCAACTCCAAATGTTATCATTTCCTATTGACTAAATTATTATATTAATTTATTTTAAAACAAACTTGGATTCGGATTCTTTATCATTTTATTTAATAATTGTATTTTTCTTGAATTTTCTTGTAATCAAGCTATTTATTTAAATTTTGTTTTACACTCTAGTTTTAGATTTGCTGACCCTTACATTAATCTTAACTATTTTCCTTTTCATTTCTTAATTTCCACCTAATATTATGTTTTATTGCTCTCTAACACATTTTTTCTGCCAGTCAGTTAAACATTAATCCCAGATCAGATTCTTAAAAATAAGTACATTATGGTTTGTTTAAAGGCTTTGACATGAGAGTTTGATACCTTTTAATAAACTTAAATATATATCTATGTTGAAACCAGACACTTCATAATGAAAAATGCTGATTCTGTGTGCTTATAAAAGGAATGTCTCAACTGAGTACTTAGATTTATAGTATGTGAACCTCAAGAGGAATGTATTTATTTCAAATCCTGTTCATCAGTAAATTTCTCTGCAGTTCATCTCAGACCAGGAAAACGTGCACAACTGCAGCTCATCTCGTTTGAGTTTATGGTATTGATCAATAACATTATCAGCTCTCCATGGTCATTTCGAAGACAACAGGGGGAAAAGGTGTAGGTGTGTGTGTGTGTGTGTGTGTGTGTGTGTGTGTGTGCGTGTGCGTGTGCGTGTGTGTGTGTGTGTGTGTGTAGGTGTGTGTGTGTGTCCTGTGTGTGGCTCTCTGCTGGCATGAGTGCATCCATAAAGTGTTACAACCATCACCTCAGTGCTTTACCTCTTCTTACCCGTCGCTCTGCGGCCGTGAAACTCTGGCTGTTAACATTTGCAGCAGGAGCAGAAAAAAGCCCCTAATTGGTGCGGCGGCGACACCACAGGCCTGGTATTCTGTAGAAAGCAGGACTTCGGAGGGCCATTAATTAACCTTAGTGCTATGATTACCACTTACATTAGAGGGGAATACATTAGAGGTGGCAGCGGGCCCCATTTTTTTTTCTGCCCTGTACTTCAGAGGGGACCCGGTGGAGCTCTCGATGTCCCCGCGAGCAACGATATGTTAACGGGGAAGCAACTAATTAGATGTCAAAAATTCATAAGGCCTCTCTTTAATATTGCATATCTATCCCCGGCCTGTCACTTCAAAACAAGGGGGATTGCATAAACAGGATGAGTGCAGCCCCCCGATCTCCATCACCAGAGCTGAATGGGTGGGGTGAGGTGAGCTGAGCTGATGAGGTGCGGGAGGGAGGGATGACAGTGTGCTTGAAGGTGAAGGCGAGGAAAGAAGAGGAGAAGAAGACAAAGAAGAAAGGAGAGACAATCAAAGGAAGTTCTTTGACAAATCCCGCAGAGGACAGCTGTGCCACATTTTCATGTCCTCCTCCCGTCGACAGCATGCAGCATACTGAACATCAGGGAAGAAGACTCAACCAGCAAATTCTCAGCCACATTTCCTCCACAGGACCTGAACTTCCTCCTGTAAATGTCTGTTAATGTCACGTTTAATAACGCCGCCAGAAATCTGGCAGCTATAACTGGTGGAACTGTTCCACGCAACAGCTTGACCGGCTTTCTACTTTAAATGGACTTCATCCGAGAAAGTTGTAGCAGGACCAAAAAATACATGGAGTTCAGATACAATACACAGCTGAGACGCAACAACAGTCAATATTGTGACATAAAAAGTGAGTCATGTTACAGCAAGTTCAAGCAGGACATTTCAAAGTATTTTAAATGGAAGGCTGGAGAAGCAAGTTAGGCATACTGCTAGAAAAGAATAATCCAGCTAAGTTAGAAATGACACCAAACAGAACTAATGGGAAAACCTAGGACAGCATGGGCTGAAGCAGCGATTAAACAAGAAACAGAGAAGTGGCAGCTGTTCACCAAGCTCAGGTGTGCAGCACAGACAGGGAGAAAAGAGTGAACACAAAGAACAAAGGTTGAACAGGCTTTTGGAATCCAACAAGAATCCCAAAGAAATAAAAACTCATCTTAACTATGGAGCTTTATTTAGAAATTTATATTAAATATAGCACAAAAAAAAACTGAAACCAGAGACAGAACATGAGGTTCTTTGCAAGAATAATTGCAAACAATGCATGAAAGGAATGGGAGAAATACAGCTAGGAAAGGTGTTCAGCATGTTCTTCAGCAATGGACGTCCACAGCACCAAAGCTACGATGGGGGAATTTGGAGTTACCAAAAACAGACAACTGCATATTGACACTAAGTCATGAAGTCATTCATCTAGCAGGAATTTTAGGCTTGCTGAAGTTTGCCTTATTTCATTTAAGTGAACAGGAAGAGATGGAAACCTAATGACCAACACCAGTTTGTAACAAAATGTTTTTACTGAAAGGGTTTTTTGTTTTTATTGAAACAGCCTTTTTAAATTAGGTGTTTACAGCCAATGAAAGACAAATTAAACTCTCTAGAACCATCTGCAATCACCAGTGGGGAAAAAAAAAAGAACAGTTTCTAAGATCGTGGGCTTTCTTCATAAATGCCACCAGTAAACTCAGGCCACACAGAGATTAAAGCAGAAGCAATATTATCCCACTTTAATGGTCATGTTGAAAGAGCTAAAGCCTGCCCATAACTCGGCTGTGAAGTTTGATGAAAAAAAAAAGAGGTGGATGTGAAGAACTAAACCAACTTTCCAACTGGATGGAACTCCTTTGATAAAAACACACACACACACACACACACATATATATATATATATATATATATATATATATATATATATATATATATATATATATATATATATAATTCCTATTTAGACAGAATTGTGCTTAAAGTACGCCCAGTGAACACTTTACTAAATGCATCTTGCTAGTAGAGGTTGTCACTAGTCAACTTTTAGACTAGTCGCTTATATGCTCTTTTGTGACTTTTTACATTTCTCATTGAATAGTTCTGTTCTTTTTATTCTTAAGTATGCTTCTTTCTTAGCTGTCGGTTGTCATTGTTTGCTGTGAATATAGCTAAACAAAACCTGTAAGTTGCTGCAAAGTATTCTCTCAGGCATTTCTACAATATCTCAGCAACTCACCGTAGCCATCTAGACTCTTATCATGTTGACCTTGACAATAAAACATATGAAATCTTGTTACTCTTTCTTACTAGTAGCGAGTTGGATCCCCTTTTGCCTTCAGAACTGCCTGAAGTCGAACAGCATTAACTGGTTATTGGAGCTACTGCTGCTTTTCTATTGTTTCAAACCGTTTGCCACTTCCCTTAATTCTGAGATGAGCTGATTTGCTCTGTCTATTAAATAGTAATTAAACTTATATACCTAATAAAGTAGCTGGTGGGTGTGTTTCGTGATACTAAAAACATAGCTACACATGGAAAAAATCCTGTACTTAACATTACAGAATGTTATTCTGTTAACCAGCCATTAAATTGATCTAGTCTCAGAAAAATCTTGTAAAGCAGATGCCAATATACAGAAATAGATCGAAATAGATGGATGTTCAGACCAGATATAATCCCGGTTTTGCTGGAGGTTTCTTTCTGCTGTCCTTTGTTGTCACATGCCCTCTCAGGATGAGGACCACTGCAAACCCTGTGATCCCAATGCTAGTTTCCCAGCATAAGTAGTTTCTTAGGATATATCAAATCCTGCAGAACACTAATTTTGCAACCCATAAGATGTTATTCTACAACAACAACGTGCCTTATAGACTCTATTGAAGTTTTATCAACCCAGAGAAAGACCATTTGTTTGTTTTACCATGGCAAGATTTTGTCAAACATAAAAAAATCCAGAAAAAAAAATCAGAAAATGCAAATTAACTTCAGTGAGATCTTTGTTCCGTTGTTGAAGGCTCTGTAAAGATTTTAATCAATACAGAAACATTACAAGGATAATGTAGTTGTCGTATCTAGCACGATGAATCCTTGATGCTTGACCCATTACACACAACTTCACGCCGTTTTGTTTTGTCTTTTACTTTTTTGATAAAGTACCTTCATGTTCTTACAGCTGTGTGATGTCTTCTAAATTTACACCAGACCTTCTATTTCTTCCCATATTCTCTTCAGATCAACCAGAGAGAGGTTCAATTCAGCCTCAAGTGTCATGCAAACCTGTATCTATCCTGGGGGTGAATTAAGTGACATGTCTTGACTGCTGGCCATTGAAGCAAAAAATTAGCCCACCGGTCCAATGAAAGGTCAGGCTAGAGGGAATGGAAACGGAGGGTCACGTTCCTCTGAAAGTCAGTAAAGCTGTCAGTGGCACTGACAGCAGTCAGAGAAGAAAGGTACAAGCTGGTGGGAGCAGTTTCGTCTGACAGACAAGTTGTCCTTTAGCTCCTCTGCTGGATGATGCATGAAAAAGTTCAATGTGTTCTATGAATATGTTTTGTTTGATTTGTTGTGTTGCTGGAGCGAACAGCAGCAAACAGATGGTATCAGACTCTGTGTCATTAGGTTAATTGAAAATCAGCCAGCTTCTCAGAAACTTGCACTTTTGTTCAACCAGGTTATCTAATTCTCTCTACTAAGTTATCACGATAAATAAAAAAGCAAACAGGTTCTAACTTTGTGTTGTGTTCAGTAATTACTTGGGAAATTACTTGTTTTTCCGTGCAACTTGGTCAGTTAGTGCAATCCTCAGCGTAGTCTCTGTTTTTCTCATTAATGTGAATTTAATTATTCTATAATTGGATTCCCCGAGGAATCAAAGGTAAATGAGGATAATCTCACTTTGGAGTGAAATAAGTTGCTGATGACCCTATGACCTGTTTCATGTTTATAAGATAAGATGATGCAATTTGCTTTTGTAATATAGCTGAAAAAGAGAAAAATCAACATAGATATCCATTCATTTGTCCTGGATATCTTAGACCAACGTTATCTTGTAGAGAATCAAGGAGATGGGAGTGTTTCCAAGCCAGATACCTGTAGGGAATTTCCAATCATTTAATCAAACGGTGATGCTTTGGGGTTTTGTGCCTGCATGTAATCCACATGGGGAGCAGAAAAACATGCAAACTTCACCTAGTATTACTCTGGGAGATTACATCTGGGATATTATAAAAACTGGAAGAAAATGTCACAGAAGCCACATTATCAGATTACACTATTCTTAGGCTCTTTCCAGTTCATGAAATCATAAACATACGTTCTGTCACATCCTAGCCTCTAACAGTAAGGCTAACTACTAATGTATAAATGTATAGTACAACTAGAAGATATTTAATAATTTGATTTTCCTTGCACATGCATGTGTAGATTGTAGTATTTTGTGTGTTGGGGATCACAGTTTGCATCAACGTTTGGCTTAACAATCTGTTACCGATGAAATTATTAATACAGTGCACTGATTCAACTTGTCAGCTCTTTGCAAATAAATTAATTCAAAACTACTGAAAAAAATAAAACTGTCCACACAGCAATGAATGATTACAGACATTCATTGTTGGCAATTTCTTAACAAGTGAGCTATTTTTTATTTTTTTTTAACAAAATAGCTCAACTTTAAAGTTGAAATATTCCTGTAATATTCCAGTTTACCCAGTACAGAAAGAATGGAGTCCCCCTTCAAAGTTTCACTGAAATCTGCTGATGATGTATGGATGACATAAATCACATCACCTGAGCTTTGCGCTCAAGCAGATGGTCAAGATGATTTCCAACTGAGGCAGGAACATTTGAAATCCAACTTATTGTTGAGTGGCTCCGCTGATAGAAGCTCTCTAGTAAAATGTCTCCCTTCGGTTTGCTGTGTTGCCCAGTTCAAACTCACCCATCCCTAAAGAGTTAGTTTGGATTTACACATAAAGTATATCGAAATGCACCCGGTAGTTGTGTTGTGAAACTTTGGGTGAAACTTGCCAAACTCCTCAGGCAATACCTCAAGATAAAGTGCCTGATGTTATTACAGTCACCCCTGACTTCTCCTAAACAGAGATGATAAAATAAACTCTAGATGCCTTGACAGACATGGCTGTTCATGTTTTTTTTTTTATATTATGAGATAATCAGCCCTTCGTAGCATTAGTCATTATCTCTTTCCGTGGAGGAAAACAGACCTGCAGATAGCAAAAGGATGCAAAAATTTGCATGCAGTTTAAAATCTGCATCACAGTCAGGAAGGTTTTGTAATAACATGTGACCATTTTTTTTTTATCAGCCCTGGTGTCATGGGTCATAAGATAACCAAATGACTGCGTGAGTGGCTTCTTCAGTTCGTCAGCAGAAGGATTCCGATTCTCCCATAAACAAGTCCCACTGCCTCACCTAGAAAAAAAAGCAATTACAGGAAAGTTTTTCAGCTGACAGGCTGCCAATCACAACTTCTCCATGTGTGCAGATTCCTCCCACTTTGTGCAATTACTTCACTCCCTTATTTTGTTGACACTTGCCTTTCAAAGGCTTCCACTCCACAATTTAGAAGTAAAGCATGGAGAGTTTCTTCAAAGCAAATTTATTCTCAGGGATCTTTCTCAGGTTATTGATAGCAACACAGCTCAAAGAAATCATTTACATAAAGGGGCACGTAATGAACTAACAGACACTAAATATTCACCGTCTCCTGGTTTAACCGCTAGCGGTACATTTACTTCCCAAAAAAGAGCCACATCACTTAAAATCTCAGCCGTCCACCACGCCACCGCCGCTTATTTCAAAAGGGAAGGCCTGGACTTTGGTCTCATCCTTCTCATTACCTCAGAAAAGATCAGAAACGTTCCGTCTTTTTCGGGAGGCCATCTCTGCAACCAGCCCAGCGCCTTCAAATGATTCACCCCATTATGGAGCCAATCAGGTATAATGAAGCACTGGGCAAACCCGCTGGCTGAGCCAGATAAATAATTTAATGGGACTTGTCATCCCTCTCCCATCCAGCCGCTGCCTTCACTGAGGAGTAGCGAGACACATGAAGGCTTTCCAGGGTGGAGGGACTTCGCCAAACAGGTGACACTCCCCCACATCACCAAGGTCCACCTCCCACATCCTTCCTCCTCAGTCACCTCCTCATCCTCAAATCAAACAACCTTCCTACCCCACCCTTCGCTCTCCCACTTGTCAGACGCTAGGAGACAGAGGGATGGAGATAGTACCACTTCGTTACCAACCTCTCACTCGGAGGCTTCAAACAGATTTCAGCTAATGAGGGAGCATTTAGAAACTCAGGGATGCCGACATCCAGAGGTAGAAGGAGATGAATGGGTGGAGGTGAGGAGCGGTGTGCAGCGGTGGGCTGCACACACATCCACGCACACACGGGAACATCCAAACCCACCTTCCTTTGTCTGACCCACACACAGATAGCACACATTCACCTGTGCACACACACTTTCTCACACACGGCTCAGGGTTGTCAGTGCAGGTGAACAAAGTGAATAGGATATGTGACTGACAATAAAGATTTCTTTTAACATCAGTGAGGTGGAGGCGGGCAGGCCGGGTGGGAGACGCATGAGTCTGTGGAGACAGGCTGCAGAAGTTCGCATTACTCTGAGGGACCCGTCGACTGCATATGCCATCTTTAATGACGAGACCTCGCCAAACTGGCACCCAGTCCGCCAACCAGGAGGGAGAGAGAGCAAAGAAACAGGCAAACCCTCATTCTAAATCTTCTTTTTCTTCTTTACACCCCCCCCCATCTCCTTTAAATGTGAGTTTTAATAGACACTGCTAAATTTCCACTGCTGTCTCCTTAAAGTTTAATTCACCCACTTTTCTCCCACCCCCCATTAAAAAGCTGCGACAGCAGCTGCAAACAGGACATTATTATTTCATATTATGAAAACAGGGTTTTTAGATGAAGGGCAGGAGAAGAAATGCTGCAGAAATATTTCTATGGCACATTGTGGCAGGATGGGAACTGCTGTTTTCGACACCATATCCTCAACATTATCTGGGTTATACTATATTTTATTTAGAAGTCTTCAGATTCAGAGGTAAACTAAAGGTTACAGATGAAATTTTGTAGCTTCAAACAAATCCGTCTCATGTTGATTTTTGCGGTTCTGAAGTAAATCTTTGAAAAGTGAGAAAAAGTGACCCAGTTTGAAATAAAGCAGGATTTCACAGCTTTGGTCCAATAGAGCTTCTGTTCCACAACTTTTACACAGATCTGTCCTTGGGCACCTCTGTTGACGTCCCAATAATTTCAGGACATAGTTTAAAGTTTTAAAGTCTCTTTTGTGTACTTTGTCACACCACTTCTTTATGTCTCACACAAAGTTCTAAACGGATGACTTTTAAAGAAACTTTCACATTTAAGCATAGAAGAAGTATTGCACTACCTTATCCATCTTCTGAACTCGTGGATCTTCACAAAATCCCTGAAAAAGTTTGCATCCGGTCAAAATAAAATACAATTAAGCTCAAATTTATAACACCCCCTTCAGTTTTTAACATTGTTACTTCTTAACAGTTTAAGAAATAACTAATTTCCCATCAGAAAGAATCTTCTTGGTCGACTTAAATTAATTTTAAATAGTAATACGACAGTAAATCTTTGGTTACTGTTCTCCTGACTTCGTTTGCAGTTATAAATTGCCTCATTGCGCAGTGACGTTGTGTCAGTGATGCCCTCACTGTCCCAACGAATAAAAGAGTTTTGCCCCGGTGGCACCATCAGTGCGAAGCTCAGAATAGAAAGCATTATGATCACCCACCCGCCCACCTCCGCACACACAAAGAAAACACATACAAACGCCATGTAGCCATCCAGAAACCCCTCAGTTGGTCCCTTTCTCTCTAATTAGTAATTAACACGTTCTTTCGTGCAGGCCTCTCTTTATTTATAGGTCGCTTCCTGCCAAACAGCCGATCCCGGTGCCAGGATCAGATGGATGCAGAGTGCGAGGTGTGCAGGGAGTCCCGGTCAGTCGAGAAATAATGGTTCAATGTTTTGGGACCAGTCAACTGCCTGGCCAAACAGCTTGTAACAGCTTTTTCAAATGAGTGGGTCAGATCGCAGTAAAGGGGATTCTGTTGATCAGGCTCAGTAGCTTTAAAATGATCATCATTTGGCAGCAATAGAGTTTGAGAATTTGCATAAGTAGCGATACATCAAAATGATTTTACTCAAGTAGAAGTAAACGGTATCATGCTCCTAGAAGTTTTTCTTTTTCTTTCTCTTTTACTCAAGCAAATGTAATTGAGTAAATATAGCTAGTTACTACCCACCTTTAATTTCCCTACATACTTTGTGTCTTTTGAACATGGAGTTGCTCAGGTCATGTGCTAAGCTTCCAGAAATAAAGCTGATCTGATAGAAGGTCTCATCACTTTAGACGATGTCCTTACTCTACAGAGCATGAGTGTCCAGCTTCAGTCCTCTAAGGTCAGTGTCCTGCCACTGTTTGATGTCTCTGCTCCAGTAAAGCTTATTTCAATTCTCCAAATTCCTCCTCGGCGTGTCATGAAGTTCTTTAATCATCATTTGATTCAGGTGTGTTGAACCAGTGAAAGAACTGAAACACAGGACGCAGCCCTGTCAAAACACAGGACTGGTTTTGGACACCACCGCTTTAGAGCTTCAGCAAGTGAAAAGAAGCAAGGAAGAGAGCTTTGCCAAGAGTCATGGTTAGAGAGCAAACTGATTTTTAACTTTTAGAAGACTTTCCTTTAATTCACAGATTAGGTCTCATTTCAGTCTTTAAACTTTTTTTCTAAATTAGCTACAGCAGAGCAACTGTTCAAACTGATCTGACCTGCAGGATGTCGGTAACATGAATCTGTCTCTCACCTGCGTTTTTTCTTTCCAAACCTCCTCCTCAGTGAGAGTGGAAATAAGACTGGATGGTTGACTCTTTTCATAAATTTTAGTATCTTCTTATTTCAGGCTTTGCTGCCTCTTGGCTGCCATTTGTCCCCCGCAGGCAGCGGAGCCCATCTCTCCTCACACGGCGCTCCTTTTATGAGCTTTGCCTTCACTCTCTTCATTACAGCCTGCCAGGCGTCCTAGGTGGGACTTTCACACTCATCCCTCTGTCTGGATGCCTCCCTTCTGGCATTTATTATTTATTCTCCAACAGATATACTGTAATGTCCTCTTTAAACAGGCTCTGCTGAGCTGATTTAAGGCTGTAACGAGATGTACTGAAGACTGCCCTTAGAAAACACACACTTGTATATTGCATGGGAGGGTGTCTTAAAGTTTATGGAGCCTGTTTGTGGGCATTTGAGTCGAGGGAATCGTGTTGTGAGTGATGGATTGTTATGGGATTGGTAAAAAAGTTATACATTAGCAGAATGACTTTTACTCACAAGCTGCCAGTCGACTTTATTTTGGAGTTTTTGCTGGTGATAGAGAGGGTCATGTATTTGTGATCTCAGTTTGGAAGAGGGACGGCTCTGGCTGTTGATTATGCTTATGAACTAAACAGTTCAGATCACCTGGCCTTCTTGGACTCGCTACATGTTGTTCTGGAAGGGGTGACATCTGGTGAATCATTGCTGGTTTTATTGGACTTTAATGCCAGTTTTGGCATCAGTGTTGTTACCCTGTTCTGAACCTTGAGCAGTGTTTTGTTAGCAGACTTGATCAGTGGGTTTGGACCGAGTTCAGACACAATGTCTATTCACTCGATTGGGGTTGGGTCACAATTTGTCAGGGTCAGATTTCTTCTCCAGATACAGACCAGGAGGAAGTCGAGAGGCTGTGCGTTCAAACCCCAGCAGGTGAGGCGCTCATGGAGCCATTAAATTTCATTACGTTATTCTGGATTCTCTATTCAACTTGAATATTAATTAACCTGCATAAAAATTAAATGCAACTGAATGGCATATGTTAGTATCATTTGAAATTTAACTTGTAAAATTGGAATATAACAGATTTTGTTTTACCCTGTCAATCAAAATGACAGAGTTAGTCTGGCACCAACTTTGATCTACATCATGTTCTCTATGTAATGCTGGATGTTTCAGAGTTACCATCAACTTTAAGGCATAATAATAATAAAAATGATTGAAATTGATTTGATGGGAAAGACCATTTTTCTTTTTTTTAGTTGCTGAATATTAACTTTTTAACCCTTGAAAGCACTTTTGAATGGTTGAGACTAGTTGTTTATGATTTTATGGGGATTTTGGCTGCAAACAGATTATTCTTTACTATAGGGTTCTCATAGCAACTACAGAACAAAGCCTTCATTACATTTTGTAGAAGATTAAACTTGTATTGATAGGCATGTAATCATTTTTGATCATTAAATCATGATTGACCCTTTGCTATGGCCTTATTTAACTGCTGTCCAACATCACTAAAGAGAGACTACTTCTGTGGCTCTCTTCTACGGTTTCTATCCACCCTAGATATGTGGGTGAAAAGAGGATGCATGGATATATCTGCATCAAAGGTCACCGCGCGGACTGGGATGCCCAGCAAGACCCACTTCATGATTAAGAACAAGAACATGGAGATGAGTTACCAAGAGCCTGGAGCATTCTCTGTATTTTTCACGCTGCTCCTCTGAGCGGCACCTTCACAGCTTTCTGTGACCTTTCCATTAATTAACAAGGATCTAACAGACTGCAGAAAATGTAATCATATCACACTACGGAGACAAAGATTGGCCTCTTTGTCACTGAGCGTAATTAACATGAGTGGACTCTGTATTTCTGAACACCTCAAGAGACAAAGTTGAACTTCAAACCATGCTTAAAGAAATCTCTGATCAAATAGTTTGGTTTGGTTTATTTCTACTAAAAATGCTCATATTTTAGTTTGCTGAAGAGGAGAACAGCCACTTAGGGCTTGAAAGTAGTTTAAAAAGCTTTATCCTGGTAAAAGTTTGTACATTTCCTCATCTGGTTTGACAATTCTGTTTTTGTTCATTTCTTTGTTAAACTCTAACTAAATCATGTTTGCATGGTGTCATTGTGTTGTCCTGCTGAAAAAGGCCAAAGTCATCATGGAATCCAGTTGCAACAAAGCTTATGTAAGAGGTGTTCAAGTAACATCCACTCACACACACTCTACTTCTGTTTGCTTGTCTTCTTAGTTTAATGAATCCAGCCATGTGTTCCTGCCTGTACGGCATCATGATGCGAGAACGTATGATTCATCAAAGCATGCCATCTTCTTACATATGCTACAGCTTTGATATTGTCATGCATTCCTTTTCTTTTTGTTTTTGTTTTTTGGCAGTGGACACAAGTAAGCAGGGGCACTCCTGCTTGTCTTAGCGATTGGTCTAGTCTAGAGCAATTTCAACTACAATGGCTCATCGTTTGGACATGACCACAAGGGACAGTCTTGTGGGGAGAGAGTTAACCACTGTTCTTTTCCTCTGACCTCTTTTTGTTTATATAGATGTCTCCAGACGCTAAGAAAATAAATCACACAATTGTTTGCTTTAGAGATGATTCAGTTGTCTAAGTCTTCTCAATTTGGGCCTTGTCAAATTCAAACAACGCCTAATGATCTCCCATTTCATACTTCTGTCCAGTTTGAAGAAAAAAGCACTACCCCTCCTGCCTAATATATCCTCCATAGTTACCACAATTAAAAGATTATCAGTGCTAATCAACTCACTTTGTTCATAACATTATGTCGGTCGGAAAGCTTTCTTCACTCTATAGACAAGTTAATCCTGAAAAACTATTAATGCTTAATTCACAGCCTTTAGGATTGATGCCATATTTAAATGTTTGTTGGTCAGAGAGAAAAGTTTACTGATGATAGAAGAGACAGATTGCAGCAACCAGATTCTGTCCTTGAAGGTTAACATTCTGCACTCTTCTGCACAGAGAGATTAAAAGTTGTCTTAGACATCTTTGAGTTTACACGTCATTCAAAACCTAAACAAACATTTTTTAATTGTGCCACATTGAATAACACTCGGGCTGCACAGTGGCACAGTTGGTAGAGCTGTTGCCTTGCAGCAAGAAGGTTCTGGGTTCAATTCCCGGCCTCTGGTCTTTCTGCATGGAGTTTGCATGTTCTCCCTGTGCATGCGTGGGTTTTCTCCGGGTACTCCGGTTTCCTCCCACAGTCCAAAAACATGACTGTCAGGTTAATTGGCCTTTCCAAATTGCCCCTAGGTGTGAGAGTGTGTGTGCATGGTTGTTTGTCCTGTGTGTCTCTGTGTTGCCCTGCGACAGACTGGCGACCTGTCCAGGGTGTACCCTGCCTCTCGCCCGGAACGTTAGCTGGAGATGGGCACCAGCAACCCTCCCGACCCCACTGAGGGACAAGGGTGAAAGAAAATGGATGGATGGATGGATGGATGAATAACACTCAGTTCACGTTCCACAGATAAAGCACCGGGTTTTAAGTTTGTTTGAATGGAGTTCTGCAAGCCACTAATTACAAAGGCTCATGACTCAATCTGGACCGTGTTTTAATAAACCACCAAGGTCTTGTTCTCCCAAAATGATGGGGATAAAGTGAAGTTGAACCTAAAATTAATTTATTACCAGACCATTAAGGACCCTGGAGATTCTGCTCACAGTGGAACTGTTTATTCTTAACGCCTTTTGAATTAGGGTAAGGTTTTGACATTTCCGTTGTGTTAAGGGAAATAATATGTACCTTTATATTTAAAGACGAGATATTTCACTTCCTTTAGACAAAATTTTATGTCATAATTCCACATCTTCTATGGCACTGCTGAGTACAAACACAGAAAAAGGAGGGAAAATTATGAGACCTTAATGTGGGAGAAATGGAGAGAGGTGCAGCAGGATGAGGCAGGTGTTTAATTTGAGAATTAAGACAGTGTGAAAGTTCATAAGTATGCTAATGACTCTGTGGTCTCTGTGTGGCAGACTAAGCTTCCTCGACTGCTCAAGAGGAAGAACAACTCTGCCTGAATCACAGTTATAGTAATGCATGGAGAAATTATCACTCTTCCCATGACGAAGGAACAAAGGAGAGAATAACACTCTGTGGCCCTAGCTCTGACCATAAACCACCCTCATGCATTTCAGAAGTCATTTCTCTATGTAATGTGTATGATTCCAGTTCAGGGCCATAAAATCACTGATTTTACACTGTAGAAAATAATTAGTTACCCTAAAGTGTCACAATTTACATTTAGCACATTGAAATAACAGTCTTTGGAAAAAACTAAAACAACTGTTCTAACAGGTTAACTTAAGAGTACCGGGAGTCAGTCATGTTTCTGGTTGGTGATGGGTTAAAAAGCCTGCTGTTTGTCACTAATGTCACAGTGACAAATGGCTGTGATTTCTCCCCAGACTGGTCATTTCAGGATTTCATCCCATCTATTAAATATACTAAAAGGGTAAAAGGGCATTTTGCCATCAAATGTTAAGTAAAAGTGAAAAGTGCACTGCTTTAAATTTTCCAACCAGAATGACTGCATGTACTGAGAAAAAGGTTACATGGAAAGATGGACAGACGGACGGATAGCTGTTTCAGCTCACTGGTTTGGTGAAATGCTAAATGAGAGAAAACTGTTGGGTCACATTTTAATGAAAGCAATGTTCAGAGTATCTATATATATATTAGTAATACTATTAGTGATTGTTGTTCAACACCTTGAGACTCAAAGTGCTAAATGTGACTAGCAGAGAAATACTGAAAATTACATTTTCATCAAGCCATTTAAGCATCCTGCAATTATAAAAGCTAGCATGTGTGTCCATTCTGATAGCTGAAAAATGCAGTTTCTTCTGTCAGAACTGGCACTCTGTACTGTAAGGAAGTGTGGAAGGCTAAGCACGCTCACTGTCTGGAGGACCCCTGGGTGTGGCCCTGTCCTCTGCAATGCAGATTTATGACGCTCCATGAGCATCTCAGCAATTGCAGCCAAGACTGGAGCCAGCAGCTAATTAAAACCTTTCACTGGAATCCCTGTAAAGTCACTGATCCACCAGCAGTCATCAAGTCGGCAGAATCAGCAGCAGAGCTGTATATTAGGACCATGCCTTAAATGACTTTGTGCTTGTGTAGCACTTTATCAAGTCCAGAGGACCCCAAAGCGCTTCACACTACAGTCATTCACCCATTCACGCACACATTCACATGCTGATGGTGGAAAGCTACTGGATTGTACCCAAAGCTGCCTTGGGGCAGTCTGACAGAAGTGAGGCTGCCATGCACTGGTGCCACCAAACCCTCTGACCACCACCAGCACAAGCGGGTGGAACAAGGATCGAACCACCAATTGTGAGGCAAACCACTGTTGCTGCCATCACCACATACATATGCATATACAGTGAAATAGACTCCAAAATTGACCATGCTAAAATTGCAATGGATCTAAATGAGGTCATATGGTATTAATAAGTAGCAGTCAGCAAAGGCTCCATTACCCTTTAATGTGAGGGCTATCATAAGAAAGAAATGTCACTGGCAGCACAATGACAGTAAACAGGTAAAAAGATAGATTAACTCTTACCAAGAAAAACACTATTTCTCCATTGAATACATTTTTCCCTAAAGTAATATTTGACAAATTAAATGTTGGTTGTAAGGGCAAGAACAACTAAATACCAAGGGCTAAGGGTACATGCCACTAAATCATGACCAGCTAAATCATGGAGTCAGCAGTCAAACCAGCGACATGTCGCATTGGTGTGGCTGCTGACCAATGAGTCATTAACCAGTCTCGTGCAAAGCTTTTTGCAGCTAAGCCTGCACTTTTAAGTACCTCCGATGGTGCCTGTTTGTTAGGTCTCTAAACTGCTATTTTTTTTTTCTTCTATTCTTTATTACATATATTGTTTATGAAAATGTTTACAGCTGCAATGATTTTCAGACCTGTCTCACCACTTTATAGGAAAAACTGCAGAAGTGACTGTATGTGTACTATAAAGTGAATTACATGTGAAAAAATTTAATAAATTATAGAACCCTTCATATTAGATATCAAATTTAGAAGTTTTTATGGAAACTTAGAATAAGAACAGACCATTGTAGATACATGTGATGAATAGCATTTTGTCAGCATGTAGAACAACAGACGTTTGATTAATAACTAAAAGAGATATGTTCTGTCTTACAGGTGAAAACCTGACATTTTCTGTTGAGCTCTACAGATAAAGCAACTTTTCTTTTTTCCAACAAATCTCTTTGAACCCAATGATAAAACCTGGCTCACATCTGATTTCCTGACTCCTTAAGACAGGGGGATATAATATGGAAGACACATTTTCCTTATTTTATCCCATCTGACATCACTGAGTTTAAAAACAAAAAAAAAAAAAAAGACAGAAGAAAAAAAACAAGCATTAACGAGGAGTGGATGAAGTATGACAAAAGGGGTTCATGCACCATAGCTGGATGTCAGACAGGAATGTCAAGGTTTTGTTTTGGTGTATCAAATTATTAAACTGATCTAAGGGCTCCTGATGGAAGGATGAAAGGGTTAAAACAAGGGTGTATCTTCTTTTTTTGTGTGTTTTTTTTTTAGTCAAGTTAAAAAGTAGTTTTAATGTCTTCACCATTTTCATGTCATTGTCCATTTTGTGACAGCATATCTCTAATTTATTGCTTAACAGAAACACACCCACTGCAAAATCCAGATAATCCCAATGACTACTTATAAGGTTTAATGAAATACAGTAGAATGAATGAAAAGCTATTCAGCCATTTTGTTTCACTTGAGTCTCCAGTCTGTTCTGTAAATTAAATTATGTTTTCTTAAAACAGAAAAAGAACTTTGTTTTTTGGAGGGGTGGTTTGCAGCAGAATCTTAACGAATCAATGATACCTCTGTATATTACAAAAAAAATATATATATATATATATATAGATTTATTCCACCGATTGCATTTTCTCCTACAGTCACTCATAAACACAACAAATCAGAACAAAACCTGATAAAATTCTCTTCCTTTCATTTCAAATCTCCTCCATTTGTTTCTCCCATGCAGCTCTCTTCCCCGCTCTCACAGCTTGCCGGGTGGGATTGAGGTTAAATTTTTTGTCTCTACAAAGTCATTTAGCCAAGAGGCACATGCTCAAAGATTTATGAGGAGAAGCAGAGCCAGGGGTGAGCTTCTCAATTTCCTCCAAACAGCATCTTTGTGGAGTGAAAAACCTGTCTCTCACTGCAGCGTGTTTACATACAAACAGTGTCAGGGAGCTCGCAAATGTTCGCTAGAGCAAAGCCTAACGTTTACATGGAGGGTGACACCAAGTCTGAAGCTACATGCTCTGGCTTGACTGGCTGCTGTGCTGTGGCTTATCTGCAACTTTATACTCTGCGTACACAATGCTAAAAGTGCATCTGAAATTACCTTTGAAATAATGAGCCTCCTTTCACAAAATTGAGATTGCATTGTGATTTTTTATTTTTCCAAATTACTTTGAATTCAAAGTAACTTAGAAACTTAGAGTAAGTTTCTACTTACTCTAAGTTTCTTAGAGTAAGAAACTTAGAGTAACAAGAATTTACTTACTCTAAGAGTAAGTAAATTCTTGGATTTTGGAATCCAAAATCCAAGAATTTTGGATTCTTGGATTTTAGAATCCAAGAATTTTAGAATTATTGGATTCTAAAATCCAAGAATCCAAAATTCTTGGATTTTAGAATTGGTGGAAAAAAAACTCTTATTCCTAACATAAGAGAAACAGTTTTCCAAAACAACAAATAATGTTTGACTTTGCTTAACATCTTCCTATGTCTTTATATGAAAGCTTTCAAAAGATTTCTCAATTTCTCCCTATAATGAGACAAATCAAAGTCTAAAGATTTAATTTCATTTAAAAGTCCAGAAAGCTCTAAAATATTCAGTGTAAAAATCTATGATTGATAACGTGTCCAACTTTGAATGTGAATCTTTCTTTTACTTAGTCAAGCTAATTTGTGTTTGAAAATGCATTATGCAAAACAAATCTAGTCACGAGAAACTTAATAAGGCTAAAGGGATTCACACACGGCTCAAAAACTGAGTCAAGAGTAGGATTTTTTTAGCTAAAATTATCAGTGAATCATTCATAATTTTTCTATATTTGTGGCAAAAATATTTATGCATTTAGACATGGTGACTTGTTGATATTCAAGCCAAGCTTTGCGCTGATTTAGAAAGTGAAGTGAAGTGACATAAAACAATGTACATTAAAGCAACAAGGCAGGTCAAAGTGTTAAAAAACACAACAACAAATTATGAAACAAGCAAAAAACATTACCTCTTGTCAAATGCCATCATGCAAATCATCAACAGTAATGATCATCAGTAACATGTCAAATGCATTAGTCAATGTTCCAGTTGTTTTTAATGGAAGCCATGAAGACGTTTCAGCAGTTTTCTGGGAGTTTGTTCCAGATTTGTGGAGAGATTTGAGCTGGATGTCTGAGAAACACCATACTGTTGTTCTCAGCAAATGTCTGTGACAAGATTCTGCTGCTACAGAAGAGGAAAGGGAGAACATTGGAAATTTGAAGTAAAATACTTCTGCAAAAGTATACCGTACTCAAGAAATCTGGTTCTTTAACACCTGAATCTACAAATGTCTATTTTTCAGCAGTATGGATTTGCATACACAAAGTACTTAACCTTAGGTGATGAACTGCTAATGGTTCCTCAGAAGAACTGCAAAAACATTGATCTTCCTCTGGAGTTTACTCAAAAAAAAAAGTGCCACTAAAATCAGTCCCTTTACACAGCCTGTAAGTGTTGCTTCAACTTGAAGTTGTTTTTTTTTTTGTTTTTTTTTACAAGCTAAATTCCAATTTTGTTAAAACAATAAAGTAGTCAAGTGCTAAAGTCAGTGTTGAAATAATTTATCTTGCAATGATAATGGAATATTTTGAACTGTGAACTATGCAAAGCTCCTCCCCTCTCATACAATCTTGTTTTCATGATCATCACTGAAGTCAGTAAAAGAACAGAAGTGTGAGAGATGCAGGTCGCATCTCATCAAACTTGCGTTTGTTCCTGCGTGCTGTTTTTCCTCTGACATGTTGTTTATCACAATGCAGAACTCTTATTATATATTTAAAGGACCTTTGAAATGATTATGAGCTTTTGGCCCATGAGCCTTGGCGTGGAGGAAAACAAAAAGAAGAGAGCGTGAGAGCATAAGGCAGAACAGGGAGAGGGGGAAGGAGAACAGGAGGAGGGAGGCACAGAAAGCGTCTCCAGAGCAAAACAAAAGAAGAACAAACAAATGCCTCCTTTTTACAGAAACAAGATAATAGAAGAAGAGGAGGAGGAAGACAGGGGAATCAGAGGTGTGTGTGTGTGCGTGTGTGCGTGTGTGTAGGGGTGTGTGCGTGTGTGTGTGTGTGTGTGTGTGTGGTGCGTGTGTGGGTGTGGGGGTGTGTGCGTGTGTGTGTATTTTAGCATTTCTCACCTTGTACGGACCATTTTTCCAACAAATACTATATTGTGAGGACCACTGCTCCTTATGAGACCCCATGAGATAAGAAGAAGTGATGTTAGGACAAGGTATGACTTGAGTTTAAGTTAGATATGGTCAGACATGTACTTAGGATATGTGTCTGGGGTGAGCTATAAAAATGAATAAAAAATAAATGGAAGTCAATGCAAAGTCTTTCTATCTGCACAAAGTCCTTATGCAGATAGAAAGATATGCTTGCGTGTGTGTGTGGGTGTGTGGGGGTGTGTGTGGGGGAGTGTGCGTGTGTGTGTGTCAGTGAGAGAGAGAAGAAGAAAGAAAGGGAATTGGGGGTTTTGTTGTCGCTGGCTGTTGTCGGCACACAGCGTCACTTCTTCTCTTTCAAACAGCATTTGAAGAAGCAGGAATAACACACCAAGCTAAAGTTTAAGGGAGGAAACCAATGGGAGGTAGGGGGAGGGCTTGAAGTCCCCGGTCTGGGTGACACATCCAAGCTCTATATGTTTAAGAAAAACGATGAATTATAGAGAAAAAACAGACAGAGGGGACGTGATGATCAGAGAGGAGGAAACCTAGTGAGGCAAAGGTGTTTAGAGGCCAAGGATCTCTCACTTTCAGCTCCCATTCATTGTCTCTGCAATTCAGTTCCAGGAATAGTTTAACAAAAGATACTTTTTGTGTAAATTCAGGGTGAGCTCACCCCATCATGAGTGTCATTTTTTTGTGAATTCTTTTTACTGTAGAGGGGATCAGCTTCAAGTGAGATCAATAAAATAAAAAAATAAAAAAAAATAAAATATATATATATATATATATATATATATCTGTTGGACATTTATTCAATTGATTTTGAATATTGTATATTAAAATACAGTATGCTCTCTTTTTGGATTTTGCATGTCGCCACTGTGCATATACGGGTTATCGGTGGGTAACTTTCTTCAATAGTCCTAAAATATACTTTAGGATAACTGAACTGCTGAATTGACCTCAGGACTTAGTGACCGCGTGAGTGGGTGTGTGTGTGTGGTTAATCGGCCTGTGTGTGTGTCTGTGTTACCATGTGACAGAGCCAATGTTACCATCGTATTTCACAGCAGCCAGCATTAACCATGTGTGAGCTTTCATCGACATTCACTTTTCAGAACTGCTGCTTTTTTAGGAGCTTTGAAGCGTGTAGAAAGTTTAGGTTTCTCTTTTGTGTTTCTATATTTCATTGTTTCCATCTGTGGATGAGCATTCTAGCTCTTAGCCTTGCCCTGACAAACCAACTATGCCTGGCGGTAGCTCTGGCTATAATTCAGGGCAGGACTTAACAGCTGGCTGCCTGACAGGAGAGCTGCCAAACGCTGGCACTGAGCGGCAGGCTGCTAAACCCTTGCACATTTTTAATTAGACCCTCACAGCCATGTCTTTGAGCCATCATAAACATACAGACGACACGCAAAGCATCATTTGTTCTCTCACATTTGCTTACAAAATACTTTGTCACCTAAAAGTTTTTTTTAGTGTCAAGCCTGATGGGCATTTCTTTCTATTTTTATATTATTATTAAGATAAGCGTCCACTAGAAAAAGACAACCATATGCAATAAAAAATAAATTGTAAGTTACTGTAATAATTTCTCAATGAACTAACGGTTTTCCTCTCCTGCTTTGTGTGTGCAGCTGAATGTACTCCTCCCTCTTCTCAGGAGATGAAACAGCAGGCTGTAAATCATCTCATCATTGCCCTGACCTGCAGCGAGGAGCTTTCACAGACTCACACGTCCAGCATGAGGCCTGTCCAGCTCCACACGCCGAAACCTTAGGGCCGCCATGAGGGCCGGCAATGTGAAGGAAGCCCAGGAAACAATAGGAAGAGTGTTTATCGGAGCGAGGGCACCATGTGCAGGAGGGATTACCACAGAATTATGACTGCAAGACGCCTCGCCATCTGGGCACACAGTGCAGTAAAGGCACAACGTAATGAGTCTGCAGGAAAATAACGGCCGATGAAAAGGACAAATGTGAGCTGGGAGCTTTTATCCATGTCAGATAAAACTGGTGGGGTATATTTAGGCTTGGCATGTTAATGGGACCTTCAGGAGTCGCACTTAAATGTAGAGTCACGGGGATCGTTTTATTCAGTCTAAAACTGTGGTATAATTCTGAGTAAGTTTAACACCTGTACTTTCTGCATACATTTTAAAATAAAAGAAATGTAACAGTAGGTTTGTTGTCCTGCAGATTAAAATAAACTATTTCTTTAATACTAGTTTTACAATAACTGCATCAATTATGTGACCATGCCAGGAGTTTATCTCCTGACAAACCCTTTGCATGCCATTGATATTTAAATCAAAATGCTCAAAACCTAGCTTTTGTTCTTACTGTAGATTTCTGTTCAACTTGATAATATGATACTATTTCCTTTGGTGTAAAATAAGGCTTCATACAAAAGACCAACTTCTCCATCAACACACACATAAGTGCACTCACACTGCCTTGCTCCCTGCTAGCTGGAGGATGCCGTTGGCCTGGGATCTAAAAAAGACTGCAATTTTGGATGACATATAACCCATCTGGTTCCTGAGTGGAGTAGAGAGGTGACCCCTGGACCACAGTGCGAGAGCTTCATGAAAGGGCTAAGGGTCTTGGCATCCCACTGCACTGTGTGTCAAACAGAAGTAGTTACTGGCTGGTGGATGGTCACGTCTGGCTGTGATCACATCTGGACACCAGAGAAAGGGACAAAGAAGACTTCTGGCCAGCTAAACAGACAGGACTTAAAGTCAAAAATAGATTCCTGAGTGAGTTTAAGAAGGAGATCTCCAACCATGTGCCATCCAGACTCAAGGGTCAGTAGGTTTTTATTCCAGGATAAGGCCACATCAGCTTTTTTCCTTCCCTACACTATCTGATAATTAAATAGATTTGTTGTCAGAAATCAAACATAATAATTCTTTTGATACATTTTATTTTCGGAGCAAGTCATTCCTCTGCACTATTGCTCTACTATCTTACCACTGTGCTTCATAGAGATTAGAGACCATATAGAGACAATGGAGTTTAAATTAGACATAAAGTCCTACATTTAAAATTTCTGCGTTGATACTCTGTTGGTCTAAGACATGTCAGACAAAGTGAACAGAGCAAAAGCTTTAAAGTCAAACTATGAACTTTGAATCAGAGGTACAAGCAACAATTTTAGATCCAAACTGAACGTAAGTACAAAAGGGTTTGACTGACACTCGCTTATACATTGCTAAGGTGGTCTTTAATGTCAGCGACAACTGCACCTTGGAGGTCCTTTTGCGTGCATTTAGGGTTCTTTGCCCCTTCCGCTGCTATTTCAAGCAGTTATCCTTGCAGATCTAAAGCAGATAAGAAGGGGATAGTTGCAGGCTTGCCACGGCCAGACTCAGTTAGACTTGAGAGGCATTTGGCATCAAGCCCAGATGGAGACTGTAATCACTGCAGGCCTTCAAAAAGAAGTGTATAGGAAAGGGGAATGGATAAAGAGATGGATAGATGATTGAGGCTGGGATCACATCAGCCTGAAGCAGGAACTGAAATACTCTGCCTGCCTCTTTTTATGGTGACAACAAAAGCACAGATGTCAGTTTTCAGCCTGTTGGTGGTGCAGTTAACCCAAATGACACACACACGCACACACACACAAGCACAGAGATTTCCAGCACACATTGATTTGTCTAAAATTGATTTAGACTCTCATTGTTAATATCGCCGCACCAATTAAGCATATATGATGCGTTTTAGGCCAAGCCATATTATCTAACTTGAAATGTTGAAGTCGTTTCTCCTGTATTGACAAGCCGTTATTAGTCAGTGTCCCATCAAACAGGCAAAAATTTTAACTGAAAACAAGACTTTCCGTCATGTGTGGGCACGTTTGTAACTACATTTACAAAATGTAGCCATGCATGTGCTGCACAATGTAGTAGTGTGAGAAGGGGAGGCAGGTGTAAGTCCGCAAGGCCAGAGCTCAGGTTGGCAGACAGCTAACACAGAGAGAAAGAGTCTGCGGGGCAGAGTGCAGATGATAATCAGGTCGAGAAAGGATCTTAAGCAATCACACTCACTCACACACAGTTTTTAGTATGATCTGTGTGTACACCTGGTCACTCTGTCGCTCTGTTCCTTTGTCTCCCCTTCAACATCATTTCCATCCTCATTTCCTCGCCATGTTAAGATGCTTATTTTCTATCTTTGGATCTGCAAGTCATCCTTAAACCTTTTACCACGGCTCTCACCCCATGGACTAATCATATTCCATAAATATTTAAAAAGTGAGGAAATCTGCTGGAGGTTACCTTATCTGGAGCTCCGATGATAATCATCTTAACCAGGACCATTATGATTTTAATTACCTGTCTTTGATTTCCTAACTCAGTAGACTTGTTATTCCTGGCCCTGAGGTATACGGCAGGTTAACAGGGTCTCTGGGATTAGCTCCCCTTGGATAATTGAGTCCATGTCAAAATGTACATTTATCCTCGGAGAAGTGCTTAAACTTTAAATCTCCAGATCCCTTTTCTTCAACCACTCAGTGACATTTCAGACCCGACTCGGGAAGATGCCACCAGCTGCTGGCTTCTTTAGTCAAGCGGTGGATAGAAATATCTGCTTTTTTCAGCCTTTAAAGGTTGGACAAGATATCGCTTCACTTTGAAATGAAAATATTATTTTTAATTTGTGATGGTGGAAATAAGCTTCTGTCGTGTTAATGTGACAAATTACATTAATCAAATGGACTTGATTATTTATAAACTTTAGTTATTAGTGTGACCAGTTCAATAAAAGAAAGGATTTTTGTTGATTTGCAATTTTGGGTTATACAACTGAGTGTTAACACAATTCCAGTGTCTGACAGCTGAAACTTTGCCCAAAATGGGTCAACAAAAACACAAACAAAGCAACAAATCTACCAAAAAATGTCTGAAAAAAAGGCAAAAATGAATGATGTAATGGCCTAGTCAAAGTTCAGACTTCAGCATGACTAAAATGCACAAAAAAGCTGTGCAGAAACAAATAGAAAACTCAATGAACTGAATCAACATTAGAAAGAAGATTAGACTAAAGTCTCTCCGCAATGATGTGAGAGAGGAATAAAGCCAGAAAACAACAAGGTAGAAAATAACTACTGATTTGCAAATTTCTGCATTGTTCAACCATTTTTTGTAGATTTGTAGCTGTGTTTACTTGAAACTATGTGTACTTGAAAACCTACATTCAACCATCTTATCAGCAAGGTCATTTTCGTCTGCTTTGAAACTAATGGCATGTGGGCTTCTCTAGAAACTATTGTAATGTCATACAACTGACATTTTGCTAAGTGATTTGATTAGATTTTTCAATCCTTTAGGTTGTACTTAGCAGATTATTGCATTTACACACAGACACATTTTCCACCTGGTGGCTGTGTGCATGTTTACAGTGATGTTGGAGGCAGGCAACATATTTCTGTTTGCTGCAGGCCATCAGTGCTGCTGCTGTTGCTGCCAAAGCATGCAGGCCTGCAGACAGCCAAACCTCATTGTGAATAAAGAGGAACATGTTGTCTGGAAAGTGCTGATCTGGCTGTGTCTGAAACCTTCCCGACACCCACCCTTCTCCAAACCGCTCACACCCCACCTCTAAATCTGCTTTAAAATGGCAAGGAAGTGACAAACTGACTGGTGCTAACAAGAGGCCATAATTAACTGCAATGGAGAAAGCACAGCACACACTCATAAATACATGCAGTGGACACACACGCGCACACACACAAACACACAAATGTTCAGATATGAGAGGGTAATACACAAACTGACTATGGTCACATGGGAGTTCTAACAGGGGCCCATCCAAGGCCTCATATGGGCACACACATGCAAACAGACTGGCACAGGGTTTTAATAATCATGTCTGGAAAAATTAACTTTGAATCCAGAGCTTTTCATGTTTGCCCACATGCTCAACAGGCCCCTTCCATCTTTACTGCCAGCTTTTTAAGTGTCTTCTGGCAGCCCAGCACTCACCAGCTACTTACGCACAAACCAGTTCATGACTCACAGCACCCACAAAATTAACATACTTACTCTGAACTGAAACGATGCAACACTAAACACCAAAATATGTTCAAAAATTCTGGACATATGGGCGCAATTCGTCATGAAGACGATGGAAATGCACGGTTCAAGTCTACTCTGCATCCCCTGAACCAGAACCAAACTTGGCAAAGCAGCATTCAGGTTTTATACTCTAGTAATCTGGAACAAATGTCCAGAAAACTGCAAAAACGCCAAGGCAATAAGTTCATTTAAATCAAGGCTAAAATCCCATCTGCTAAGAGCTGCCTTTGTTTCATAATAACAGCAATATTGATCAGTATATGTGATGTACATTTGATGATGGTGATTCTTGATGATATTGATGATTTGTTTAGCTTTATTGTTAGATTTTCAGAAGTACATTTCCATTTGAAAGTGTTTTGTGTTTTTAACTTTAGTACTCCTACACCAAAGGGTTGTGAGGTTTGGCTTAGTGAAGCTGCCAACAGTAGAAATGTGGGTCATTTATAGCATTCCAGAAGGTTGTGTGAGGTCTGGTCAGAACGTGGATTATACTGCCATCAGTGGAGATGTGGCTGAGGGTCCCATGCTCCCACTCCGAGCAGTTAAAGTTAATAATGTTGCTCACAGTTTCACGGATTGGGCAAATAAAATCCCAGATTGGTGAATTCATTGTTGTAAAACGTGTGTCAGTTGGTGTTGTGAATGCAAAAAGTGTCTCTACTATGCGAACTGAAAAACATAATGTGAAGTGTAAGGCTTCCATTCATGAGCTACTTCAAGTAAAGCCAGACGGTAAGCTGCAGACCAAGTTGCACCTCATATATTTTCTCTAAACGGAAGATATGCAAAACTATTTCCAATTATCTATGTGCACAGGTAGCTATGAACCTGTTACATATTCCATGTTTTCTTTCCATCTTACACTTTGGACCTCACATGGCACATCTCCCTGAAGACCACTCAAATTTCACCCTAATGGCTTGCGCACACACACACACACACACACACACACACACACACACGCACACACACACACACACACCCACGCGCACACACACAATACATTTGCCAAACAAACACACACAGCTGTCACTCTAAGACCCCATCCAAACTAGCACCTCTTCTTCCTTGTGATTATGGAGAGTGTTTTGGCAGAAGGCGCCGGCCTAATCGCCATTTAGCTGATTCCAGTGAGGGGATATTTGGGGAAAAGTTGGTGGCGAAGTGCTTTCATGCAGGCTGCCAGTGATGGAGAGCCCCGGCTGCCTTCCATCTCCTGAATGAGGAGCAAATTATTCCAAATCATTTGGGAGCAAGAGGCAGAAGCAACCCCTTTTATTTTTTGGATGCATTAACAATGTTTTCACTGGCTTTGTTGGTGGCATCAGAAAGGTGGGCCCTGCCAGAGATTAGCTGGATAAATTGCCTAATTGATCCATTCACTTTTTAACTGATGCTTTATTAAGAGGCTCTGGAGTAACAATAGGAGGTGGGAAAAGTATCTCTAAAGCTGCTTTGGCTGCACATGCAAGCACACAGAAACAAACAAATCATTTGTTTCTTCCACGAAAGAGCAGGGCAAAGAAATTGAAGCATCATCTGAGGTCCCCCTGTCTGCTTAGATCCACAGGATTCAGGAAATAAAAAATGAAAGGAACAGGGGGTTATCCAAACCCTTTTCCAAAGGACTGTATTTGCTATCTTATTTCTGAGATTGTCTGTTGCGGTGGCAAAGTAACTGAACTGACATTTGAAGTTCTCCGTTTATGATTCCATCTAGAATCATGTGGGCCTCAACCATGAATTATAATCAAAATCCTGGAAGCAAGAAGCTAAAAAAGGCTTTAGCTTTGGGGTGGATGGCAATGTCATAGAGATGAGGTCAGAAACTGAAAGCGGTGGTGCTTCTCCACATGAAGCAGAAGAATGGATCCAACATTAATTTGTTAGCTTTTATTCTGTGGTAATGTTGCTATCAGCTGACAGCATGACATTGTCAGTGCAGCTGTAGAGCATAGCAGGAAGAGTTCTGGGGTTTTTATTCTCGTGCCTGA
Source organism: Poecilia reticulata (assembly GCF_904066995.2). Classification (NCBI taxonomy): domain Eukaryota; kingdom Metazoa; phylum Chordata; class Actinopteri; order Cyprinodontiformes; family Poeciliidae; genus Poecilia; species Poecilia reticulata. The sequence goes on from NC_088851.1 coordinate 21,012,513, forward strand.
CATGCTTAAATTTACTCTGTCCTGTTAAACCTCAGACAAAGACTGGTTTTGTGTCTCCTGAATGTCCCTTGCCTTGTCGTTGTCCTCCTCCCATCACTTCTCGCTCATCTTGATGGAAGAAGCACTTTCAGCTCTGTCATTATTGAACAAAAATGTATGTCTGCAATGCCGTCAATTAAGAATCAGTTCTTATGTACATGACAGTGTTCAGGATGGTAAAAAAGCAATTAGTCATGTGTTTTCTGAAAAAAAGTAACCTGCTGCCGTATTAAAGTTGTTATTCTTCTCAATTCTTCACCACAAAAAATTGATGTCCCCCTTAATTAATATGACCCTTTGACAGATAAAAAGTTCTGACTTAATTTCCTGTAACTTTCAAGGTGATATATTATGTGAAATTGACTCTGAGCTTAATAACATACTATAGTGTCATTCCCTCACCTAAAACATGGATTTTTGATTCTTTCATGCATGTTTTAGAAATTATTGAATCTCCCATGGCAGCCATTCAGAGATGCCTAAGTGTTTGCTCCACCTTGGACTTGAGTTCCCAGCTGAACTTCTGCCTCGTTGAGCACCTCACCCACACAGCTCCACCAAACTAGTGGCAGCAGTAATTAGCAAAACAGCTAAAGGTACCGATATTTCTCAGTCCAACACTCCTAGAACTAGCTGTAAGTGGCGTAATGGAGGAGCATTGTTGTCATGACCTGATGGAGGGGAAGTGTCGTAAAGAGTGGGAACTTCTTAAAGAGACAGGTCTATTTTGAGGTGTCAAGTTGGAAAGTCGGTTTTCTTTTACGTAATGTTTTTGATGTGTGCAGCATTTTTATAACAACAGAAGGTTACATAGATACTTGTACCATGTATCGGGAAAACACACAGTACCACCACCTTTGTTCCAATAATCTCTGCCCAAAACCTTCAGAAAAACTTTCCAAGTACACACAAAAAACATAAATTATGCTAAAAGTTGCAGAAAAAAATCATTAGGATACCAGACAGAAAGAATTTGGTATGAAAAAAAATGTGTCCCCACACAACCTTCTGAGTTCGTCTGTGTTATTGTCCTCTTCCATCTTCTCTTTTTGCTATGATTCACGTTTAAAAGCTTTTGCATGTTGATGCCGAATAGTGTGTGGGTGGGTGTTTAAAACAGCTGAACTGGAACTCCTTTAACAAATTACAAGTTGAAATGCAATTCCTAACTCTCCTAAACCAGTGGTGGGGTTGGATCAGGTTATGGTATCTGTAGAGCTCTGCTGAGTTGGTGCAGTTTGGCTGCCCAATTTGGCAGAAGAAGAACCCAGGCTTCTTGGTTTCCTAACTTTATGGAATCTGACGGTGACACCCACTTCAATCTGGATCCCATTAAGGGACTGAGCTCACGAGGATTCTTGAAAGCAAGACCAAAATCTGAGAGTGTGTGAAAATCCCAGTAAATCAGTAGTTTCTGAAATACTCAGACCATCCTGTCAGGCACCAACAACCATACAATGTTCAAAGTTACTTGAATCTCTTGTGTCCAAAATTATGAAGCTGAGTTTAAACTTCAGAATTTTGAAGTTGTTTTGAATGGTAGCAACTCAATGTCTGAATACATTGAGTTGCTGCCATGTAATTGGCTGTGTTGCTGTGATTGCAAAAAAAAGCAATTAGGTTTATCTATCTAACAAAATGGCCAACAAGTGTATTTTGCTTTAAGGTAATGCAAACATTTCAACACCAATAAAACAGTGACTGCACTATATTCTGCAAGAAAATCAAACTCTTTTTTTTTATTTTTATTTAACCACCATTTTTCTTTATTATGCAACCCTTTAGATCGTTGTGTCAAAATAGCTTATTCCATGGTTTTATTTATCTGCGCTCATCTGCTCACTTCACTCATTTTTCACTTTTGTTTCTCTCAGATATCTGACTGACAAAGATCACAGCTTGATTCCCTGATTTGGCCACCATATCCTCCATGTGTAGTGTTTAGGGCATAAACCTCTGGTGAATCACCAATCACTTTGTGCTGGTTTTGTGAAACTATTCGGGGGGAATTGAACGGATAGGGGGAAGGTCAGAGTCCATCCTTTCATCTGTCTTTCTGTCCCTCCAAGCTCCTCTCCGCTGCCGTCAGTGTCCACTGACTGACGTCTTCACTCAGCGGTCAGATCCTGGGAGCCATGCCGCAACAACGCCACCTGATACACAACCAATACAACAACAGTAACTAAATAAACATCGGGGCAGAGTGATGGCCAAACCTGAAGCCCTCCTATCAGCCATTCATTCCTCCATCTATCCCTGCATCCAGCCCGACCTCCTTCAGCATTGACTTTGGTCTGGTCACTCTTTCCCAGCAGTCAAACTGACAGCTGCCCCTCTTTGTTTGGAAGGAAAGTCAGGCTAATCTGCAGGCTAAAGTCATCAACAGTCCGATTGATTGTGAGCTGCCTCTGTGACGAGTTGACTGCACGGTGGAGCAGTTAAGATGCAGAACAGGGAGCACTTTGCTGGAGAAATGCCTCTAAACCTCTTTGTCTATGGATTTTTATCTGATGGACATCTAAATAGAAGTGACAGAGGCCAAATGTTCAGCCACTTCTCTACACTATTTCTTCCTTATTCCTTCAATACAACATATTTTTCAGAATGCTTAACTCACCATTTACTGAAGATTCTATCATACTTTTTTAAAATCTTCACTCATTTAGTCTTAATCTCTCCTGGCAGGTTGAATGAAACTCCTTTTGACCCCAACTTCCAGTGGTTTCATTTTGCAGCCCAACAGGATGTCTCCGAAATGTTGAAATCAGAGGTTCCACTATGCGTTCAGTTTCAGAAGTCGTCACCCTGAGACAGCCTTTCTGTGAAGGGGAAGTGTTTGCTAATTAGTGCATAGGTCAGCATGCAACAGAATATTTTTGGCCAGCGGAATATGCCTCTACTTTGATCAAGGGAGACTATTCTGATTGAGCGAATCATTTGGCTTCAGGCAGCAGAACTTCCTGGGGACACAGGAGCTTCGACCGGGCAGCTGCAGGGTTAATATTATGATGTTAAAGGGAATTAGTTGATGCCTCAGACCAAGACAGCTTAAACTCTTTCACATAACATACTCTCAGACCTTCAGTTCCTTTGATTTATTCCCACAGACGCAGATAAGAAGACTGCTAATGGCAAAATCAGTGCTGAGGAGCTGACTTCATGACTTTATGGACTCAAAGAGTCAATCGAATCACACTGAGGAAAACTGGAAACATGTTCTGGTGATTCAGATACATATTGTACACAACAGGGTACCATATGGTTGCAAAAATCAAATATTTTACCTTTGGGGAATTTCTGTCTGAATTATATGAAACATTTCTTGTAATTCAGTAAGAACATTACATCCCTATCTGGTGTAGAAAACCTGCTTTTAGTGAGTAATGTTTCAGCAACACACACACACACACTATATATATATATATATATATATATATATATATATATATATATATATATAAGCACTTTTTGATACTCTGTGGAGCATACCTCAACACTGCTGTTACACCTGAATTTCCCTGGTGTGGGAAGATATTTCTATTCTATTCTATTCTATTCTATTCTATTCTATTCTATTTCTAGACAGTTAGCACTGTAAGCTCACACAATTTGTTAAACTTTTTAAGTGGGTGTGTTAAGAAGTTGTCACAACTGAAAAGTATAAATCAAGGATGAACACTTTTTAGAGAGCTGAGTATAATTGTGTCGCTCAGGCCTGATTATCTAAACATGCATAGGGCCTGATCTTTCTTTCCTTCTACTGAAAGAATGAATACATTTAAAACTTGTTTTTATATTTACGCTGCTTATTTTTGTTCGTATCTTAAAAAATTCAGTGAAAAAGAAAAAAAAATTGAACAATCATGGAAGAATGTATTTTTATTTTTTTTTTTACAACACTGTATTTCCATCCTAATTTCACAGGTAATATAACACAACAAAGTACTGGACATAGACTTTATTATTCCGTAGTTGTGTACTCCATTTCACTACAATTTGTTCAGCTCAGTGTTCCTCATCTTGCACAAAATCGTATTGAAATATTATCTGAACTTGCACCTTCCTAAATGAACTAGCAATTATATTTTATTTGTTATGTTCTTGTAACACTTTGAGTTTTTATTTGGTGATCAAATTCCCCAAATTCTTTTCCTTAACGGGTGACTTGGGATGAAATCAGCAGATAATTTCCATTTGCATGTGGCTAAACTACAGAGAATGTAAATATTTAGAAATCTGATTGAATCAGTTTGGTGTGTGAGCTTGTCTGAGCTCTCAGGTTAGCCACTGCCCTGCCTCTAACAGGGTAAAATTCTGGTTATCAAGGGGACTTCATCCTAATTTTTATGTGATTGTGTCTGAGAAAACACAGTCATTTTGTAGCTGGTCTAATGCCTGCAATAATCTGTCATTCTTTGACTTTTCGATCCTCCTCCCTTTGCACTGGCCTGTGGGAGCAATCGGCTGTGTGATAGCATTTGGAGGCATGGCGGAATCAGGCAGCAGGCTGCTCGAGTTACCCTGCAGCTGTCTGCACGACGGAGGGAAAGGCCCTGAGAGCAGGAACAAGCTGAACGCTTTGTGCTGACATTTCTGCTGCTGGAGGGAGGCCGAGGCGGTTTGACAGAGGCCCACTGGGCTGATGAGCTGCTGCTGCTAATGCAAAAGACCCTCCACTGCCATTTCCACTTTTCTGTGTGGAGTTTGACACTGAAGCACCGCTTCTGATGGTGATAAAATACTGTCCATGCTGTTACCAATGACTCATAGCATAATGCTCCTATGTATGAAGCTTTATGGGCATAATTCACAGCCTGTGGCATGAAAGGGTTGCTTAAGTACAAAGAAGCAACTGATGGTGTTGCTTCAAAGAGCAACACTGACACAGAAACCAGGTGAAGGTTGGGTCATCCAATTAACCTTTCAAACAAAATGATTTTTGATTAAATGACTGTACTCTAGCATAAATAAGCATGGTGAAAGCTTACTTATGTTATGTAAGTGCAATTTCACTTATATATATATTTTTCCAGAGGTCACATGAGTTTAGTGTTGCATCATAGGCAGACATCTATGAAAAGTTGTATACTATAGAGCATGATTAACATAATCAAAAATTGGGTTAAGTTATAAAAATATTAGAGGTGTGCCAATCGATCGGCCACCGATCATAATCGGCCGATTTCCGTGAAAAAATGTATGATCGGTGATCGCCGATCACGGTCTCTTCTTGCCGATTACACAAACCGATCACCTGCTTCTCATTTCTCAGCCTGCCTGTGCAGCTGGTCTCCTCTTTCCTTCACACTGCGCAAGCGCGCAGCAACAAATCCTAAGTGATGTGGAACTATAACGCACTGAGTGACTGGGGAAGTTTGCGTGCTGCAGCGGAAAATTGAAGCACATGGGGTGAAGCAGGTCAAAATGCATCAACACGAGGAATCTAATATGGCATAAAAACAATGCCATACTTGATGGAGTTTGGCTACATCGAGGCTCACAGACAGATAGCAGGTAAAGCAGCGCACAGCTACAAACACTCAACCGGATTAGCATGACGGTCAGAAAGCTAAACAAATAACCCGCAAAATTATTTAAGTCTTCGAGCTGCGATGTAAGACGCTGGTTCTGCTCTCGCTGTTGAACCGCTGCTACGCTACAGGTAGTAATATTTCACAGACGGAGAGCCGCTTCTGCTCCACCTGGTAGTGACTCTCACACCGAACCTCTGCTTAAAGCTGCAGCATCTAACTTAAAAAAAAATAATTTTACATATGTATTAAAACTTTTGCTGTCCTGACATGAGACAGAAAATCTCTGAAAAAATAATCAATCTTCTCTCTGTTCTGCCTAATTACTCTGCTCAGTCAGAAACAGCCACTCAGAACTAGCAGTAATCAGCTAGCCGCCATGCTAACATGAAATTTTCATTCAGTAACTCAGGATTGTTTATTGTAATGGATCCTGTTTTTGCCTTTGAATGTTACATTTTATACTTGAATTTTTTGGCAATGTTGAGGTTTTATTTTGACTCTTTGCATTATTTAGCCTCTTCAGAGCCTTCATATGTTTTCAGTCTGTTAAAGATAGTATTACCGATAGCAGTACAATTTGCACAATGCCTGTTTTGTTTTTTTCTTGGAAAAAGTTATTTAAAACAAGTTTTTTGTCTAAATTAAGGTGAATTTATGGTTCCTTTTTCAATATAATGTAACCGGTAGTGCTTATGATTAAAAAAAATAATAAGTATGTGATTGGTATCGGTGATCGGCCCTCATGGGTGATCGGAATCGGAATCGGCAGGAAAAAACCTGATTGGCACATCTCTAAAAAATATTATTATAAAACATGGATCCTTCTCTTGTCTTTCCCCCAGCGTACAACCCAAAGGTCTCATAATTCTTCTCAGACTAAGACTACCAAGATTCAGAGCTTTAAAAAAACACAAAAGGTTTAAAGAGTTAGCAAAGAGCATTTCCACTGTAGGAATCAAAAGCAATGCTTACTTTAGCTCAGCCATGCATGCCAGCGTCAGTGAGCAGGACAGTGATGGTATAATGCAACATGATACATGAGTAGAGATGACGCTGATTATGAGGGAGAATTAGAATCAGAAACAGAACATGTTTCCAATTATTTCACAGTGGATGTTTTTTTAAAGGTTATTCCAGAAGAGTCTAATCTCAATACAAGACTTTGGGAAGATGCTACATCACTGACCAGTGTCTCTACTTTATGTGCTGAAGCTTGGTTGTGGCTTATATTTAGTCTATAAATCTAGACTTAAAGACAGGCATTTAAAAGGTCTGGAGTCCTAAAGTGTAACAAAAACTCATCCAGGAGATAAAAGAGCCTCAACAAAATCTGAAGTTCTTGGGGGTGGGGGGATAATGTTGATTGTTTAAAAATGTAGCTGATTGTTGCATCACTTTTAGGGATGTAAAGATGTGAAAATGTAGTATACATGATTACCATAAAGGAGATAAAAAATATATATACATCCATCCATCCATCCATCCATTTTCTTCCGCTTATCCGGGGTCGGGTCGCGGGGGCAGCAGCTTCAGAAGGGAGGCCCAGACTTCCCTCTCCCCAGCCACTTCTTCCAGCTCCTCCGGGGGAATCCCAAGGCGTTCCCAGGCCAGCCGAGAGACGTAATCCCTCCAGCGTGTCCTGGGTCTTCCCCGAGGCCTCCTCCCGGTGGGACGTGCCCGGAACACCTCACCAGGGAGGCGTCCAGGAGGCATCCTTACCAGATGCCCGAGCCACCTCAACTGGCTCCTCTCGACGTGGAGGAGCAGCGGCTCTACTCTGAGTCCCTCCCGGATGACCGAGCTTCTCACCCTATCTCTAAGGGAGAGCCCAGCCACCCTGCGGAGGAAACCCATTTCGGCCGCTTGTACCCGTGATCTCGTTCTTTCGGTCATGACCCAAAGCTCATGACCATAGATGAGGGTGGGAACGTAGATCGACCGGTAAATCGAGAGCTTCGCTTTTTGGCTCAGCTCTCTCTTCACCACGACGGATATATTTTAGCTTTTAAACTGGTTATATTGATCCTGTGTCCAGACAGAGGGATAATCAGTAGCCCAGCATCATGACCTGTTTGTTCTGAAGATCCTGCAGCTTCCACTTCTCTTCCTAACATGGCGCCTCCTCACCCTGACTCTCATACTGATAGGAGGAACCACAGAGCTCTGTTAGGTTAAAGCTCATCTTCTGAAGTTGGGATATTTTTCCTCCAACAGGTTCCAAAGGAATCACCTCAAACCAGAACTGGATTTTATTTCAATGTCATTTGTGAATGTTAGCTTCTCATTTTCAACAGTGGAGCTATAAAGGTTGAAAAAGGTTATTTTGGAGAAAAACTCATCAACATCAATATTTCCACTAAATAAGAGGCAAAAAAACAAAATTGTTTAATAAAGGACAAGCCTCTCAGACTTTGAGCCTGACAGCACCAAACAATTTTTTTATATTAGACAATTAATTTAATTTCACATAATTATCGCAGTAGAAGCCATTTGTTTGTTAAATACCTAATGAAACATATTTACTGTGTTTGATGTTTATTGTAAATGACTATACTCACACAGAACGAGGTAATTAGTCCAAGTTTGTCCTTTATTGAATGTTGAAACTACAGTGGCTGTAATGATCCACAGTAAAGGTAAAAGGTAAAACAACCTTAACAGGTGATCAACACTAAACCACTCGCACCCTTTTACTCTCCGTCTCTGTCATTGAAGCACACCCATTGCCATGGCAACCTCCTGCGCTCCACAAGCCGACCCGAGATTACGTTAAAAACATAACATTCAGTTCGTTACTTTGCTATCATTAATAAGCCTCCCTGAACACAGCGGTGGTTGATTAGTTAATTTTAAACTCCTGCTCTGCTGGTTATTTTGATAATGGAACCGAAACGCACAGAATTGCGCAACACCTTGTTGAAACAATAATCACTGAGATTATTATTGTTGTTGGGTCATTAATTTGAACATGTTTTGTTGATTTTTGTTGTTGTTGTTCTTTAATAAAGTTACAAACGTTTTAACCCAGCCAGAGGAGGACGTGCTGGTCTCAACCTCCTGGCGGCGTTCAGTTTGTCACCTAATGCCGAGATCGACTCAAAACCTTCTGCGATCGACATATTGCACCGATGCTCTAGCAAAGCACGAACAGTTCAGAAACAATATGAAATGAGAAAAAAGGTATTTATTAACTGATTAAGTCGTGTTTTAGATTGTTCTTGAAAAACTAATCAGTCACGGCTGATTAATGGGCGCACAGTGAACCCATTGATGTTTTTACAGCAGTCAGCCGCTCCACTCTCTTGCAGGTATTGCGTAGCCCCGCTAAATGTTTTAGGGGTTCACAGTACCCTGCCCTGCCCCCTTACTTTCACCTCTGGTCCCAACATTAGATTTGTTAAAATGTTGAAGAGACAACCTGGACATTGTGTTTATCTGACAATTATGAGGTGTTTGTTTGCAGGGCACAAGTTATGTAACCGGTGCCCTTCATTTGTCATAAGCACGCATGTTTCATTGGCCAATGCAATGGCTAAATGGCTGTTTGGTGAACAATGTTTTGGATTTTCCCATTTTTCTGAGCTGAGGTTGTCCAAGAGCTGCTTCTGCCTGCAGCTCTGCTGCTATTATCATCTAAAAATGCTGCACCTCTCAGCCAAAGATTAGTGGCTCTCCTCCAGGTATTCATGCTTTTCATTACCATATGGAAACACTTCTCTTCATCCCACGACCTCCTTATTCCTGCAGCAGCCCCCCCCGTCATACACACGTCCCCTCCTTCCTTCTCCTTCCCTGCTCCTCTTTATAGATTACTGGCATGAAGAGTTGAAGCTGGCTTCAGATCTGTGCAGCTAACCCACAGTGGCTCTGTTTTGCCTGTCTTATTGCCTGCCCGTCTGCCTGCTCTGCGCTCAGCAGGAGGCCCTGCAGTCTTTAATGAAAGTCATGAGGGAGGAAGAGACAGAAGAGGAGGAGGATGAGGAGGGAATGGAAATTTGGCAAGCAAGTGCATGCTAAATGCTAGGAGGGCACAGGTTTGTCTCAGTGCTAAAAAGATTCAACTTTATAAAAACGGATGTATGTGAGAATCAGTTTCATCATATAACAACATATAGATGAGATTTTATTTGATTGTGAAACTGTGGAAATGCACATCTTTTTTTTTATCATTCTTACACTTCAGCCATGTTTAGGTTTTGGCAGTTTACACCAAGTAAAGTTTCATTACTGATGACTTCAGCTTTTCTTTCTGTTGGATGATTTATTTTTATGTACTTCCTCCACAATCACACAGTCAGCAACACAATCAATATAACTAAAAGGAGGAGAGTTGTTCATATTTTGAAAGGTAAAATTAAATTCTGTCACCATGTTCTCCTGCCACACAGGAACATGCGTGGAGGAGTGGACAGGGACATTGATTTTTCCTCCGAGCAAAAGAAAATTGATAGAAACTAAAGGAGAAAAAATGCCTTCATTCAAGAGTAAAAAAAATAAATAAATGTTTGGCAATTACAAAAGGCTTGCAGATCAACCTGCTGTCATCACATTAAGGTTTAGAAAACAAAGACCTCCAGTTGTTTTAAAATTCCAGAATTATGTCAAAAGGATAATCTGTTAAACACTTTTAGCCCCAAAATGTATGTACATAATTTGGTAAAATTTAGAAAACTCTGTATATTCACATTTGTAATGATAGAATAAAAAGGTTTTTTTCATGTTGTGCCTCCCAAATAACCACCTGACTGGTAGATAGTGTTTAGTAGGTAGCATTTAATATTTGAACCGTTTCTCCAACAGAAGGACTGGGGCCTTTTTTGTACCTTTCCTTATACAAAGTTGTGCCTCAACCTTGTTTGTCTCAATTCCAGTGAATATTTTTTTAAGATGTCAATTGCTGTTATAAATGTATATGAAAACACAATTTTTTTGTATGAGTTACATTTTCTTTACCATTTTAATGAGAGGCTAAAATAAATGAGTTTCTATTTCACATATTTTCACCCCAGGGAAACATTGTGTTGGACACCTATTGTCATCTTCAAGGATTATTATTAAAAAGAAAGACCTAAACATAAGCATGCAGGCGATATGGTTTTATAATGAATAAACTGAGGAACTTGTAGACTTAGATAATAAGATATATAGCAAACACACAGTGGAACCCAGCAGTAAATGTGAGAAAACCAAGTGCTTAAAGACAAAGGAGGAAGACCTCTTCAACAATAAGTCAATGGGTCTGAATTAGCAGAATGTGAAACACCTGTGCTCAAGTATAGCAAGACATTTTTGCCTTTATTTATTTACTTTTTTGTTATTTATCTAACTGCTTATTTACTTGTTGTTATATCTTATATTTGATGCAGCAGGTTGGTCAACATTTTTGGTTGATGAAATGATTAATTGTCATCATTATCATACTGATAATCAAACAAAGAGGTGGTTTACTGTAACAGAGGTACTTTAACAGAACCATGAATTCTGTCACAACATCTTGAATGAAAATGTCCGGCAAACATTTTATGACCTAACGCTACTTATTCAGTAGGATATCAACAAGTGAACCTCTGAATGGAGCAAACGTAATAAGGTTTTGAAGTCAGGGTGTAACTTGAATCCATTTGAGACACAATGGGATGACCTCAAACAAGCTGCTCATGCTTGAAACCCTCCAATGTGACTGAATTGAAACAATTCTGCAAAAGAACAGAGGGACAAAATTCCTTCTCATCTGTATAAAAAAAAAAAAACTCCTAACTTTCAAAAGCAAAAAAGAGTTGGAGCTCACCGATCAGTTTTCAGCTTTGTTTTAAAAATCTTTATGGTCTATGTTCACTTTTGTCTTCAGAGGCAAAACACAACATCGAAGTGAACAACAAACACAGCCGAGTCGTGTTTCAAGCCTCTGGATCAGGCTGAAGAGCAGTGGAGGTCAACCAAGTGTTCGCCGTCTACATCTCAAATAATTTCACACAGTTAAAAATATTAGCATGACATTTGTGAATATATGTAGCATATATTTATATCAAACTAAGTTCCACAAGGGCTGGTTTCCACCAACTACTTCAGGACGTCTGACTCAAATAATTAGCTCATTAAGAGAACACAGTATACCTTGTCCGCATGCTAAAGAGGTGATTTAGCCCTTTAATTTGGGTATGTATGACCAGGGAGACATATAGAAGCCGAAGCACACTGGCCCTTGTCAGGTTGACACATATCTAGCAACAGCCCATTAGAGGAAATATGGCTTTTTGCTTTGTGTTATATCATGATAAAGACATAAAAAACATTAGTCTCCAAGAAGCTCACACAATAAAGCTGAATATGGATCAGTGGGCTCCAATTTCTTTTGGCCCTTGATTTGAAAAGATGCTTAACCTAAAACCAAGAAATCTGTAATGGGATATACATTGCACACTTTGTGCAAATACCTAAAGTAAATTTCACACCTAAAAAGCAGACACTAGCTGTTGTAAATCAATCCACGTTTCTGAAAAATATGTCAATGTAGCAGAGCGACCCAGATGATAATAAAAAATTCCACCATAAGATAAAAAAAAAATACACTTTGAGAATCTTTACGTTTGAGCACTTCTGTTTCTTCTCAAAGCTCCAGTCATAATGACGCTCCATAAGTACAGGCTGTTTAACAAACTGTAAACGTCTTTACTCCTGCAGCGCTTGAGCCCAGCTTTAATAAAGGTGAAATAAAAACTCTGCCATACACTCCTGCTCTTCATAAAATGTCTGGAGGGCAGAGAGCGATAAAGTGGCGGGGTGGGCTTGTACCTCCGGCCTTATTAATTGGCTGGGCCACTGGGGCCCCCGGGGCCGAGGCTGTTACCTGTGTGAAGAGAGGCGATTAATGCCTCCCCTTTGACCGAGCCCGGCTCTCAGCCCGGCTCTGCTGAGACGCTCTCTAATTAATCCACTCTTACTGTTGTAATAGGCTCCTCCTCGGGGGAGCGCTCGGCCTTGACTGTAAGCCCCTCCCTCCCCCCCTTCAAATATGATTTCTCCTTTTCATGGTAAACAACAGGCTCCCTCGTGGGACGGACAGAGATGAAGGAGGACGGATTTAAAAGATGCAAGTACCGGCAGGATGGGGAAGAATAGCCTGTAAGGGATCTGCTGACTGATACTTGCTGATGCTGATTACAGCAACACTTTCATACTCTAAGACGTGGACAAAAGTGACTTTACACATCACAGCCATGTCTCTGTTCGCGTAAAGGTTAAGATGTTGTATGAAAGGACAAACTCTCCAGGGATGATGACATGCTGCCTTCAACTACTCTGACATTTTTACCGTAATGCATCACAACTCAACAGAAAATACGGAGTGCAATTATCTTGACAGTGGTCATTGGTTTTGCTGGAGTGCATGCATATGTCTCTGTAGGCTTTTGCAATTCACACAAGAAGTTATAATAGTGACAAATATTACAGGACGTCTCAGGTAACCTGTGATGTCAGCAGCTCCGAAATAAAAATCGTTAAAGAGTGGGATTTTTCTGAAGAAAAATTTGCCCCAAGAGGAGGTGTATTCTGTTCCAATATTCTTGAAATTCACTGTACAAAAAACCAGAAAAAAGTCCAACAGTCTGGTTAGAAATGTTCTATGGTTCTTAGTCAATTATTTTTGCATTTCAGGCTGCAGTGCATTCAGTTAAGTGGAGCTGCAGTTTAACTTTGGTCACATTAATTATCTCAACAAATAGAGGGATTTGTAAAATAATTAATACAAACTTAACTTTACAACAACATACCACAATACCACCACAAACATTAATGTATTACAGTACGTTTTATGTAACATACCAACACGAAGCAGAGTATAGTGAAATGAAAATAAATATGTGGCTTTGAAACTTTAAAAGGCATTTGTGTTTACACTCATTTACTCTGATACTCCTAAATAAATTCCATTGTATCCTCCTCCAACCAGACGTTTTCTTATTGATAGAGTCCAAATATGTGTCAATATAAATTCAGCTTTTCCGTGAAGAACTCGGGAGAACCCCAAAGAAAGGATTCATCCGAGTAGCTCCCAATGGTTGTCCAAACACCTTTTTATTTTAAGCACAAAATAAATTCAGACATTTTCTCCACTCCATCAGAGCTGGATTATGCAAGCAATATTATCTACGTGTGAAAAAAATGATAGCATATTCATTGTTTTTTCCTACAATGATAAAGATTTAATTATCTCTTTATTGTGACATTTGTCATAATAAACTGTCTTGGAAATGAAACTAAATATGCCTGCAGAGTCGCTCATGTTGTGATTGAAATTAAGAAACATCATAGGACGCCTACTGACCTTCAATCTCAGTGCTCTAGGAACCAAGTGCGCACTTCGTGCACATGTGAATCCTGGATTTATGTTTGATTTCACAACTTTGCAGAATGAGGTTGCCTGTTGAACTCTTTCACAAATGATAATAATAAAACTAGAAAAGTGTGATATTCATTTCATGCATATTCAAAACTTACCTGCTAGGTGTCATTGCAATAATAAGCACTAAGCTGCTCGTCTCTATAGGCCCTGCATACTGATGGTGCGCGCCTTGCTCAGAAACAGCTTGAATCCAGAGTCACATATACAGCTCACTAATGAGAAAACAATAGGGGAGCCTCAGCTCAGTCTCGCGCCTTTTTTCCTCACACATTTCCATATACTTTCTCTAGTCTCGTCCCCTTTTTCTCCTGCAAATGTTCTTGTTACTCTCTTCACACTCTGTCCTCCTGTGCAGTGCAGTGTGAGCATGTCTCTCTACGTGGGAGGTTTGGTGAGAATTCCCCTGAGCTCTGGTCTGGAGATGGAGACGCTGACGCTCTCACCTATCAAAGCCTCAGGCAGGGGTTCCACACACCCATGTAACTGATATTATTTCTATTTGATGATTAAGCCACAAGACCAACTGTGGCTGCTGCAGCATTTTTCACTCGGGGAGGAAGGTTTTCTTGGGCTGCCGTCGAGACGGTAAAGAAAGTTGCTGGTCTTTATACCGTGTTGCCCAAAGGGAAAATCAAGCTCTGATACTCAACTCAGTGGTCTTTTGGAAATAAGTGCAGGCCTAACTGCTCCTCAACTTTTCCATCTATAGCAAAGAGCATGTAACAAATTTGTCAGACCAATATGTGCTGCATTTGCAGACAGTGTTCATATCTGAGGCAGTTTCTCCTGTTTAACCACATGGCGCAGCTGCATCACCAACAGTCAGATGGAGAAAAAAGATTAAATGCATTCTTCTAGTTTGCAGAGGTGTATCGTTTCAAGGCCTAATGTTAAGTACAAAATACACCATAAGAGTTTTTTGCACATGCAGATGGTGAATAGTATTTACCTTAAAATAACTTAAAAAATCATACATTATGTAATGTAATTGCTCTTTAAATGTTTCAGAAATGCTTTCTAAATTGATCATTTATCACAACTGCAAGTTAAAAGTGATAAAAAAAAGCATCCAGTATAACTTGTTTTCAGAATTAGATTTTATTTAATTTACAGTAAATATGGCAGGACAGTGACAGTTGGATGAATAAACTGTGCTTGTTCTCCCTGTGGATGTCTGGGTTCTCCCTTGGTGCTCCGGTTTCCACCCAGACTCATGACTCTTATGTCAACTGACTACTGCCCGCAGGTGTGACTTTGTGTAAAACAAACACAGGACTCAATCTTGCCCAAAACTTTATGTGATATGGATTTTGACTGAAAGAATAGCATCCTATATAGAAATGGCTAAATTGATCAACCAGAGTCAGCAGAGTTGATTTATCTGATCAGGATGTTTCCTGAAAACCTCTGTTTGCAGCTTTTCAAGCAGAATGTCTGTAAATGGTTTCCCTTCTAGTCTCTTGACCTTTATTGACCCCATTTCAGTTACATAGATATGGATCAGCTAACATGGATATGGATCAGCTAATACAAATACAAAGTAGCATCTAATATATCATAAAACGTAAACCTTTCGACTCAGTGCAACTATTACAACTTAATGATGGAGTTCAAGGTGTGGAAGGTTCTGGTCAGTTGAGGAGGTGCTCATAACTCAGTACAGTCTCTATCCAACAAAGATCACTTCAATATCAAACAGTGTGTGTTACAACCTGCAAGGTCACACACGAGTCAATGTTTTGGCAACCAAAGAGTCGTTGTGTGAAGAAACAAGACCATAAAGGTTTGTTATACAACTTTAAGGTTTGACTACAGTCTGTAACATTGTACGGCCAATAGTATATTAAGTTAAACATATTTCTCATACTCGTAGCTTCTGATATTTTTCAAAAGTATGTGCAGGACCGATCAGGATTTATCTGCAATATTTTGTGCAGCACAAACCGTCTTAATCGGAGGACTAAGGTGCTGTAGGAGCTCCGCGTCCCTGCGCTCTGCTCCCCCAGCCGCGGCCAGCTGCCACTGTGACGAGGATGAGGCCAGTTGCGCAGTCACCTGGGTCTGGGCCTGGAGGACAACAGCTGATGATGAATTGTTCATTTGTTCTGGCTGTACCCAGGGAGCAGGACTCAGAGAGAGACAGAGCCTGGGGCCATTACCCTGCCACAGCATATGCACTGCAATTTTAACCTTCTGATTTCGTCCAGAAATCCCTCCTAAACACTCACACAAAAGTTGTCTTTACACACACATCCTCTGGCTGGCAACACACCCCTCCCGCCCCTCTCTGACCCAATTTTGACGTGCAGTGAGAGGGTCACCAAGGGTTACGTCTGCATGGAAATTCAGGGTTAGAATGAGGAGGAGGGAGCATTTGTGGGACCAATAGCCGGAGGGTGCATCTTATGCACATGCATACACACAAAGCAACGTGATGCAGACATTCATGCCGTCTCTGCAGGGGGCCAAGAGTGTTTTGACACTTTCACTTATACATGGAGAAACATCATCAGTGTTGGGGATGCACTGAAACTGAACACATGTAATGCAGACAGTGAGATATGAGCACAAACAGGTTGAGAATGCAGTGCAGGTGCAACACATAAAGCAAGTGGTCAAAAAGGTGAATGTTTAACTTGATTTTTTCAACACACACATCACAAACCTGTTAAAGTTGTTCATCCCTAAACCAGTTTTTTTGTTGAATTATTACAAAAAACAGAAGAAATAACAATAATTGTATGCATATTCTTAAGAATTAATATAAAATAGTATTATTTATTGGAAGCTTTGGAAGGAATTAGTAAACATAAATAATAAAAATAAAAAAACAATGCACAAAGCCACACAAGATGACATAGCAATGCATATGTGTGCATGATTCACCTTGGCTCAGAAATGATCGATAAAATTCACCTTCGTATCACAAACTATTGACTGATATATCTGATTGTCTAACAAAGAAAGCCCCCAAATTATTATAGAAGTAAAAAGTAAATTATGTTGAGCAAGGACGTTTCAAAAGGAACGTGATTCACCTGGAGCAGAGTGAAGGTGGACAGACATTAGAAATATTAGTACGTATGGAGAGAGAGAGAGAGACCCGCGGGTTTATAAAGTACTATTTATTAACAGATTGATCCATGTGTCTTTGAACATGACATTCCTCCACATGGTGCTGCAGACAGACGTTAATCCCTGTTCTGTGCAGAGAAATCACAGCGATCAGTTCTTCCTCAGCGAGGGTCATTTTCCCTGGAATATTCTACTAAATTTGGGTCTGGGACAAGGAACAAATCGACTTCAGCAATTTTGATGGCCCCATGTTATTTTTTTTAAATGTACTGTGACCATCTTCAACACTTTCTCTGTCATCTCTCCTGTGGACTGATTGGTTGATTCCAACCTTCAAAACTTTTCATGCAGCTTAGCAGCATCCCAGAGAAACCAGGGAAAAGAACAAATAATAAAAACAATTAAAAGTTCAATATAATGCATAAGTAGAAGCAGAGAGTAAAACAAGCTTTGGAAAGAACAAAGTTTAGGATTGTAAATTAAGAACATCTTGGAAATGTTACAACAAATAAGGTCCAAATAGCTAAAAAGTGGGGATTTGTCTATTAAATGATAAAAAACCTGTAGCTGAGCAACTACCGTGTTTCCCCGATAGTAAGACACCCCCGATTGTAAGACGTATTGGGGGGGTTACAGGGGGGTCAGCTAATATAAGCCGAAACACGGGGGTATTGCCGCCTCCCTCTCATCTAGCTGCGCACCGCCTCCTGCCCACCGTCCCCCTCTCCATACGTCACCGCGCCGTCCCCTGCACTTGTCACTGCCGCCTCCTGCTTAAAATACAGTAATGCACACAGGAGACTGTGATACGGAACCACAAGCAGTGCTTATACCGTATGCTATATTTTTGCCCCTAGACATGAGCGCTTTCGGTTCCAGTGGTAAAAGGAAGAGTTACATTCAACAATTTTTTTCCAGTATAAGACATACCCCGAAAGTAAGACATAGTGGGGCTTTTGGGGATAAAAAGAAAGTAAGACACTGTCTTACGTTCGGGGAAACACGGTAGTTAATTCTTAACTTCCATGAAGGAAGACAGAAATAAAATTAACCTGCAGTCCTTTGAATATAAAATTAGAGAACATTGTGTAATAATTATTAAACTTATCAATTCTTTCTTTGTACAGAAATAAAGCAGTACTACTGTAAATGCCCTGCTTTATGTGTCCAGTGATAGAAAATTTGAAATGACAGCAGCAGGCTGGAGCAGTGATCAGAAAATAAACGTAGCAGTTGGTACCTTTGGTTTTTAATACAAAGAGCATAAAATCATGGAAGTCAGAACATGTATGCAAACAAAGAAGATAATGAACTGCTTTTAGCCTAATTTATGGGTCACGTTTTCTTTGACGTCCCAGTTGTGATTTAAATGATGACCAATATGTTAGCATGACAGGAGGCGGCCGTGTTGGCTCTACCATCGTTTCTTGTCCTAATTAGAAAACGTGGGACAAAATAAGGTCAGACTGATGACAGATAACCAGGAAGTTGCTCTAATGGCTGCTTACTTGACCTCTGACCTCTCACTTTAGGGCCAATGGGTCATGTTCAAGTTTCATGAGGTGTGCACTGTCTGTTATGGAGATGAGTCTCTAACAAGGAGGGTTCGAGGTTATGACCTGCCGTCCACTAATGATGACCTGAGATGGCTGCAGCATTTATCAGCCGGAAACAATAGACATGAACAAAAGGGTTCATATGAATATTTCAGGATCGTCTCAGAGAAGCGGATAACTGATTATCCTGTCAGAGCTCCACGAAGGCTGTAGATTGGGGAAAAAATAAATAAAAAATCAGCCTCTCATTTAGTCACAAATCAATTATTATTTAAAGTCAGTGTCAAGCATAAATAATTTAACGCATTAGTCCATCTGTTGTCTGTATGCTGCTCAAAATCTTAACCTTTTCTTTCTTCTTTGAAAATTATCTAATGTTAAATTGCAATAATAAAAGATATTGCTGGAATTGATGTTTGGGTCCATGCCAGCTCCCAAGATTCCCAGAGTGATTACAGAGAAGATTAATTCCCTCCATATTTGTTCATCCAATTTGACCGTTGAAGTCCATTGACCCCAGCATACCTTGTGGTACTCCAGCCTGACCCCCAGCATCTGTCTGAGACCACCCAATGCACAAAGCAGCACAGGAGGAGCATAGAGATAGTGACCGGTCTGTACTGTGTGATATTCGGGTTTTAAAGAAGCACAAGATTTTCCTGGTTATTAATGCATGTTTGGATTTTTAAGATTTAAGTTGTATAAATACAGAACTGGCTTGCCATCAAGTTAAAGAATTGGATCATGAAAAGATCAGAGTCATCAGACCACATGACCTTCTTCCGTTGCTCCAGAGTCCAATCGTTATGCTCACTTGCAAACTGAAGCCCATTTTTCCAGTTAGCCTCACTGATTAGTGGTTTTCTTAAAGCTACACAGCTGCACAGTCCCAGTCTCTTGAGTTCTCTTCTCACAGCGCCTGTGGAAATGCTCTCACTTTCACGAATAAACTTAACTCTGACTTTTGCTGTTGTCTTTCTGTGATTGGCTTTCAAGTGATTGTGAGTAACAATTGTTGAGAATTGTTTTCTGACCATATTTCTTCCTCCGGGATGACTTTCCATCACTTTCCATCAAGATTTTAGCAATATGTTAGACAACTTTTAATCCAGTCCAGTTTTAGAAGTTTCTGGAATCTCCTCCGATGTTTCATTGATTGATGCCAATGACTTACCACTTCTTTAAAATGCATATTTTCCATGATCATCAGATGTGTCTGTCAACATGGTTGTTTTAGGAATGAGAAGATACTCATTGGATCAGTTTGGGTTAAGCAACTCGCTGCTAGTTTTCACTCTACCAGCAAATAGTGCCTGGAAATATAAAATGTTTATGGGTTTTTATGGGTGAACTGTAAAACTACTGAAATTCCTACTGTAGAAACACTGTGTTACTGTTGCTTCCTTTAGAAGGTGAAAGAAATAAACAAATCAACTCACAACAACCTAAGTACATTCAGATCAGGTTACGGTTGCCAATCAACTCACTTTGTTTACTGTCAGTATGTTAATAACCTAACAGCATGAAGTCTGAACGTTGATTATTAAACATTCTCACAGCTGAGTTATTTTTCAGCCAAAACACATGCATGTGTCACCAGCTCACCTGTTCCCAGAAGTTTCATCTCCACTTCAGATATGAGAAAAGAAGAACTTTTTTTTATTCTGGAACATGACGAAAACCAGGATCAGGTATTAATTCACCTCTGGCTCCTAATTCGGATGGGAACGGAGGGCAGGTCTGCTAACAACCGCCAACCGATGGAAACAGAAAACGGTAGGGAAGGAGAGGGGAGGGTGGAGGAAAGCAGATTGTGAGAAGAATAAAATTTCCACGGCTGATCTGCAGGAGCAGTTGTCGGGAGGTTAAGGTGAAGGCCAATCCAGCTGTAAGAGAGGCCAGGATTAAAGTCTTTGAGATATGGATCCACGGGCTCTCCAGCTCTCAGTACCAGGGCTTAAGTATCATATCCGTGGACAGACGATCAATACCCTGCCTTTCTTTTTCCTCCGTCTTCAAGGGGATTTTTTTGGCAGTGCTTTCATGGGGTCCTCTCCTCATGCCCCTAATGACACTGTGGGAGCTACGCTTCAGGCCGCAGGGCTTCAATCCCAGCCGCTGTTGAGTCAAGGGAGGATTTCATCCAGAGCATGTTTCCTGTACATATCTGTAAGAAAACATTCTTATTTCACATGTCATACATCGTACAGTATAAGCTCTCCATGGGTGATATGTAGCTGAGAGACAAACCATCAGATCTGTGCTGAGAGTAGATGATGAAATGTCCAATGGACATTTTTTTAGTCATTTACCTTCACATTAACACTCATCTAACTTATTTCCTTACATTATATTGAAATATTTCTGTTGGTTCAGTGACATCCTAGTATGTTGCTGCTCTTTAGAGTCCAGGTAAATGAGAACAAACACAATACTTGAGCTCATCAGTGATAGATTATGGATGTTGATCAAATTATTAGCTTTGATGTAGGGCATTGTAAAAGATTGGCTGATTGTAAAAAATATTGTCCAGTAAATTACTAGACATTACACAGTTATAAGCAGTTGTTTCCCACCTCTTACTATGCGAATGTTGTATAATTTGTTGGTTTGTTGCATAAATTGGGTCACCATAACACTCCAGTCTGGAAGTTCAAGTTTATTTTTAAAAATGAGACAATACATATTAATAAACATTTATATATAAATACATGACACTATAACCAGGTTTCTAATTTCCATTTTTAGTTGCATTGGCAGCTTGATGTTAAAGCATAATAAGAAATACATGGATGAAAAAACACAAAATAACTCTATGGGATAGGAAATCGAGAAAAAAAATACATAATTAAAACAGAAGGCAGTTGAATTATATTGATGTCTTGATGACAGCA
This sequence comes from Poecilia reticulata, assembly GCF_904066995.2. Taxonomy (NCBI): domain Eukaryota; kingdom Metazoa; phylum Chordata; class Actinopteri; order Cyprinodontiformes; family Poeciliidae; genus Poecilia; species Poecilia reticulata. The sequence continues at coordinate 21,034,015 of NC_088851.1, forward strand.
TGGAGCAGGAGAGACGATAGATGCATTAAAGCTTCATCTGCAGCAATTTGGAAATTTGGTTTGTGGTGGTAAAGGAGGTTTGGAGCTGAGAGATGAATTGAGATGTTACTGCAGACAGAAGCCAGCAGGGAAGTTCATGTGGAAGAACAATGGAAATGCAATAGAATAAAAAAAGAAAGACTTAAATCTATCATTTATCTATATGGTCTTCTGTAAACGTAGAACTGAGACAGGTCATCTACGTTGACAAAGAAAAAGAATATAGTTTTATTTATTTGGTTATTAGGTACCTGAAGAAAAAAAAGTTCAGAAAAAATCCCCGAATTTCTGTTGTAAATGATATCACAACAGTCTGTTGAGACCAGACCGTGCTTTTTTTTTTTTTTTTTTTTTTTTTTGATGGGACATAATAAAAAAAATCCAATGGGCAACTTTTGGTTTGACTTGAAATGGCAAAAACCTTGACATGAAACAAAACTGGGATGAGTTCCAGCCACAACCTTTGGTAATGCCACGGGCCACCTCTGATCTGGGATTGGCAGCCGACATGAATCAAAACGATCGATTGACCCTCGGCTCCACAAGAAACACATGACCTGGAAACAACGGGGCTTGCGACTCCAGTGTTGTGCCGTGAGGCAGGTCCAAATCATAGGTGAGGATTTGATGAGGTTCTGAGGTAACAACTGCTTCAAAGGCTTTCCAAGTCAGGGGTGGTGGGAGGGAATAACGAATTGAAAACTTTTTCTCTTTACATTTCAAGAACCCTTTACAAAAGATGGAAAACAGGACAATTTCAAGCTTTGGAGTTCAGAGGAAAACCCCTCATGCAGAGTCCAGGGACCTTCTCATGTTCTCCACAACACCGTAGTCATCTGTATAAAGAGGCAGAGCTTGGCGCCTGTACAGAGGTGGATTACAGCTAACCATGCGGTAAAGCCGGAGCATGTTGTTCCGTGCACGCATCCCCAGCAGCCAACGCTGAAAGCATGACGCCCCCTCTTTAAAGCTACCATTACGCCCTCCGTTTCATGAGTTCCCGTTTTCCAGAGGGTCAGTGTTCAAATTCGATTTCACGCACTACACTGGCAATGCTGGCTGGCAGCGGCTGTGAAAAGACTGAGGGATGAGGGAGAGATTAGCCAAGTTACGCTCACCTAATTGAAACCAAACGACCTCTCTGGGCAGCTCTCGGAGCATGATTAAAGCCTGGTCTTGGCCACCTCTGTTTACTTAAAAAAGATGATTTTTCCAATAAATCGACACCCAGCACGGCCGATGAAGTCAGGAGGGAGGATTTGAGGCCGCAGCCGAGTCACAGAGCCGCGAAAACAGCTGCTTTAAATAGATTCAATTAGAGCTGGCTCTTTTCTCCTCAGAGCATCACAGCGCTTTCATGTCTGCGTCGGGCTGAATTTCCAAAGATGGCCGCCAAGAGATTACTGCTGACACATTCCTGTAAACTGTAAGAGATGCATCAGGGCCCCAGCTTTTAGGGTTCTGCCAGTGCCGGCCTGGCAGCCAGCGCTGAGGACAGCGGTGCCAGGAAAGCAATCCGGCTGTCCCGGAGCGAGGGCCTCCAGCCAGGCGGGCCCAAGTGGAAAGTGAACCTGCAGCGAGAGTTAGAATGAGCTCCAAGAAATAAATATGTGTGGAAATGACTGAGAGTGATCAAACTTCAGCGTGTGTTTGATATGGCTGTGATCATGCTCACCTCCCACTGTGCAAACTCCCTTCTGTGTTTAAATCACTCCCATCGTATATTTTCATCCCTTCTAACGTGGAGTGATTCAACACTTCATCGCCGTTTCATCCTTTCTCAATCCTTGACTCACATTCTCTTAAACTGCTGAAAATAAATCACATTCGGTAAGAGGACCAGTTTATTTCTCCCAGATGAGAACAGAGCATCGGTGCTGTTTAGTCTGGAAAAAATAAATAAAAAAAAGGAATATACAATAAAAGACAGAGAGCACAGATGAAACCCTTTGTGGTCCACTCGACACACCTGTTAGCTGATGTACTCGGGTGGAAGTTAAGACTTGTAACTCCTGTTTTGGGTGTTTGGTGAGACCCTGATGTGGTTAATAAAAAGACTAGAGAAGCGCTGTTAAAACAAATCCCCCAATGACTGTAACCTACACCAGACTCAGTGGTTTGTGCTTTAACATCAGAGGCATGCAGACAGAGCCAAGCCTGCTTTAGTGGAAATTACAACAAAATACAAGAGTGTTAAATTTCCTGTTTGGTCTGATCCACATTTTTCTTTCTTTTTTTTTTTTCCTCTGGGAAGTTTGAAAAAAGTTTCAAGAGGTTCGCAGCACATTCAGGGAATCGGTTAGAATTTCCACGTTCCATTCATTCTAATTTAAAATTAACCGGCATCATTCTTTCATTAATAATTTACTAGAGAATAGTTGGGGTGAAAGCAGACAGCAGTTTGTGGCGTTCGTTCATTTTTCAGTTCTTCTGAAAAATGAACATCCTATCTCACAGGTTTAAGATTGGTTTAGCCATCTCAGATATTGACAAAGAAGAAAAAGGAAAAGCAGAGCTTGCTGCTGGTGCTGATGGAGAAGTTGTTCTAGTGGACTAATGGAGGAAAAACAAAGTCAGCAGCGTTGGTGTATGGTAGCCATTATCTACCTCCTCTTTCAGTGATTAAAAGCAATCGGCTGTCCTCTTGCCTCAAACCCCGGCCTCTGGCCAAACCACCGACCACAGTTATTTCTCCTGGTCCCAGAGCACCATTTAATCATGTACGCACGCTTCACTATTGTGGTAGGACCTGTTTGTATATGCTGGGGATAGCTGAAGGGAAAGAGAGGAGAGAGTAATGGAAAGAGAAAGGGATGAAAGGCAAGTGATAGAGAACAAAATAACATAAAATGTTAGCTTTGATACCTTACTTCTCATGTTGTTTTTTTCTTTGAACTACGGCATGGCATTGCTTTATTTTAATTACCTATTAGTTTAAAAGGGGATGTGAAATAGACCAGCTTTTCTTGTAAAGTAGCATGAAATGACATTTGTTGGTGCTAAATAAATTAATTGAATTAAATTGTTGAATTTAGAGAAATTACATACCACCCAGGTATGGACAACCCCGCCCCCAAGAGCGCCATCTCTAACTCTACAGGCCTTAGTTAACATTTTAAAACCTACATCTCTTTACAGGACAAACAAAACGTATCCTAACTTGTTCAAAAGAAACCGCAGCGGTTCTACACGGTTTCACTTACATTCATTCTGCTTGTAGAAATAGTCTGAACAAGTGAAAGACCAAAACTTTTGTTATAATTTTACAAGATGACTAAGCTCAACTTTGTAGTTCAAAAGATATTGTAAATATCAAAATCTAAAGATCTGGCTTTTGTCTTTCGTTTCTCTGGATGTTAATCATTCCCATTCAGCACATATTGATATAAGCACTGATGCTTTTAGACCTGGACTGACCCTTCAGCCCATCATCGGTCCGGATCTGAGAGGCGGCAGCATTCAGACCTACACATGCAGTTTCACAACACAACTAATGAAATATGTTCACATATGCTCTTCAAAACCTCTCCTGTGGATTGTACAACAAAATACAGTAAAGTTGTTTCCATGCTCTACTTTCAGACTCTCTGCAAAGTGAAATTGAGATTTTTAGCTTTGCATTTGTGTTTGGGATGAATCCACAGCCTGTCACGGCATGCACAGATGCAGGCCACTGACACTTTAACTTGTGGCCTGAGGCCTTGAGGTAACTGTGTTCTCTTTGCTACACACACTGAGTCTGAGGCTACTCCAAGCGTTTCTGTACACTCATAAAATAGCTTGTGCATTGTTTTTGTTTTCTATCTTGTACTGTTAATTTTCATAATTTGTGCTATTTTATATAGACATATTTCAACCATTTAGACACCCCCTGCCAAATTACTCTTAAAAAAAAAAAAAAGAAAAGCATCACAATTCTGACCATTGGATGTAGCTGTGCAGATCAACTTTATCTAGATAAATGATTTTTAATTCAATGCAAAAGACAAGATAATTTCAGTATAATTCTTCTATAGAGAACAGATTGCTGAACGATAGTTTCTCCTTTGTTAATACACCAGAAATCACACATAGATTTGGAAGAAATTCTGTCAGAAAAGGCAAAAGTTTTAAATACTTTGCTTTTTCCCAATGAATGAATGACTGTTAAGTCACTTTAGCAAACACACCAACTGGCAAAACTTCAGACAGCTGAAAATAAAATTATCAACCAAAACAGAAAACCGACAGTCTGATTGTTGTTGACCTGTCAGTCAAAGCACAGTAGGAATAAAAATGTGAGCTCAGAATCTGTAAAAATGATCTAAAAATAATTTGTTTCTGCTGCTAATGCTGACACAGAATTGCATTTAAACTAAATATAAGTAATTTCTCAGTCGTTCTCCATGTTATGCCTAAGACTGAGAATATGGAGAGGGATCTATAGATCTGGGCTTGCCTTCTAATTGCTGAATCCTTTTGATTGAGAAAATGCCATATGAGGGAAAACATCAGCGCCTTGTATCCACTGAAATAATAAGCTGACCCAACCGCCCCTTTTCTCTGCGCCTTTGAGCACTGGCCAACCATCTGAATCCACTCAGTCCCAAATGAGCAGCTTATTTTTCAAAGTGTCTCTCATTTGTGCTCACTCTGCACCCTGACTTGGAATGGAAGGTGGGGAGGGGAAGAGGACGAGGTGGAGCAGCAGTGTCATCTTAGAGCGTGCCAGATTATCCTGTCTGGTGCAGAAATCCAGCAATGGGTCAGATTTTCCCTGGTGGATGGGTAATGTGGTGGGAAAAAAGGACTTCTGAATCCACACTCTGTCTCATGCAGTTATTTATATATATATATATATATATATATATATATATATATATATATATATATATATATAGACCCAGAAAATATCCTGCTTGAACTTTTTCCCACTAAGAATTTTAATTGCATCCTTTAAAGAACACAATTAAATTAAAACTGATTTTAAAATGTAATAATTTATAATGGTGAATAGCCTGTACTTTTATAGTGCTTTATCTAATCCAGAGGACCCGAAGACATTATTCACACACATCCAGCCATGCTGCAACCCAGCTGGATATCTTCAACTTTTTTTGGTATAAAAGTCTCATCCTTTTTTATCTGTCAAGATAAAACACACAAGCCAACTTTTTTTACATTTGCAAGCCTTCTCTTTTGAATCTGCCTTGATGTTTTTTGCGACTTTTTCAGTCAGGTCACTGAAGCTGGTTGATCATTTTACAGAAAATGCCCCTCATCTTCTGAACAGAACATATTTTTAGCAATGCATCTTTTAGTTCTCAAAGAAACTTAAAAGAAGCCCTGGAAATGCACCTCTTACCGAGACACAAAGCTCTTTTTACCCCATTGCCCTCTCAGAAACCTCTGATATTCTCATGAAGTTCCTTAATGCCCTAAAGTGTGGGACAGAGTTTGATGTGTGAAAATATCCTTCATTTGCACAAGCTACTTGACATTTCTTAAAGGTTGGTGCACAGCCAGGTTGGCAAGATAAACTGGCCCCATTGAGGACAACCTATTTTAGTGCCTCTTTAATGCTCTTAATATAGTTTTCATCATATCGTTGCATGCAAGTGTTAACCTTTTAGATCTCACTTCGCTTGTTCTGTGCTCAGGAGGTTTCAAGGGTGAAAAGAATATCCCCAGGCACTGGTGACCACGCCAACAAGAAAGGTTAAATGATCTCCTGTACATGCATATTACTTAGCATGAATCTTATGAAACCTTATAAAAAATGAAGTTACAACAACTAAAGAAATACCAAACATGTCAGCTGTGCATCAAATTTTCTTTAGATAAATTCCAGAGTTTTTGTCTTTAACTGCAAAGTGTCATCCTTCAAACTTAATTACTTGAAAAAAAAAGGTTTACAGCTTTAACATAAAATGTTTCGCTTTGTTTTTATTTGTGTTGGTATGTGCAATATTTTACGTAATTACACGCCCAACCCAAATTCTATGGAACCATTCCCAGGAAGAGGTATGTTGGCTTTGGTTTGAATTACCAGTTACCAGATTATTCTGTATTTTGACACCAACCAACTTGTAGGTGTCCATTCTAGAATCACAACAACCATATTTGATTTAATTCAAACGCAGGAAGTAGATTTTTCTCCTACAAAAACCGAGCTGACCGAGGCAGTCAGTTAACGGTCAAGTTAAGTTGGTATTACAGTCCTCAAACTGATATTGTTTAATGTGTTACTATCATGAGAATTATGTCTTTTCATAGCATACAGAAAGTCCATTGTTTCTGTCTGAAATTTGTGTGTCTGGATTCCAATCATCCTTTTCTATTTCTGTTTTTTAGCTGTAAACTAATTATTTTGTACCAATATTATTTTAGATCATAAGTGATTTCATCAATTCTTAATTTGAGTCATATCCATGGATGTTAATAAATGGATATATTTCTTTACAGTAGACTTTGAGTATAAGCAAAACAATTCCTACAAGTCAGTGCTGTCCAAAGTCATTCCTCAAAGGCTGGGTGTCCTGAACGTTTCTTAAATTTGTTCTGGTCCAAAACATATAAATTACAAATGATCATCAGGTTTCCAAAGAACTTCAGCATAAAAAACAGAGAATAAATGCATCAGACATGACATCCAAGAGTAGAAAATATATATTTTTTTTCTTTTTTAGGAGCAATATCCTTTTATCAAGCATAATAAATGTGAAAGATTGCTATTGTTTCAAAGCAAATGTAAAATAAACTAAAGATTTTCAAACTTTTCCAGTTTCATCACTGAAACTGCTGTAAAAGAACCCAAAACAAGTCTTACTCAGTGAATGTTTTTGATATGTATGGTGTTACTTGCCAGGGTATGATGGCACGAAGGAAAAAAAAACAGTTTTTAAAAAGTTCTCTTGTAACAACATGAATTTTTCCGTTCCTTTCTTGCATGGCCAGTCATTGTCTCTGTTGCCCTCTGTGTTGTCCTCAATATTTTAGTTCTTTGTGATTCTTAAACTCAAATTTACTCTTTTTGCAGCCTGGGTCTCATTGGGAGGTGCGGTGCACGGCTGGTTGTGTAGAAATAGGGCCTCGCCCTTGTTCTAATTGATTGGCCCCATCAGATTATATATGGAGGAGAACATTCAATTTTTAACATTCACATGTCATTGGATTCCCATGCCTCTCCAAAATGACTTCAATTTATTTCCCAGAGTCCTGCTAAAAAAACCACAGCCATAGTAACAATAAGAAAGGGCATAAATTGTCTCTCGTCGCAGAGCTTTTGCCAGGATTTCCCAAGACCTGCTTACATTTTGCAAATCAAGTGCATGTGATGACCTCGCTCAGCTTTGGAGCTGTGATTGACAGCAGCATGATAAATAGTGAACCATTATGAAACACCGTGGATCCAAGTTGAACCTGATTGGATCAGCATGTTTGGGATAAATAACTTGGCACGCTCTGCCTGTCACCCACCAAACACACGATGATGAAGAGCAGCATGGAGGCTCTCTGGCGTGGTTGTTTTTTAGAAGTTCGCTTTGGAGCAGCAGCCCGTAAAGTTCCTCCCTCGTAACTCTTGTTGCAAAAAGTTCAGAAAGCCGTTGGACTGTGGCTTCACCGCAAGTTCTGCTGCAGTTGACGCAATATTCACACATGGGTTAGCCTTTATGAGCTCCATGTGCAGCGCTTTGTTTCCGTGGAAGATTTGTTGTCAGCTCCTCTCAGAGAAAGATGGGCCAAGCCAAACTTCTCTTCTCCGTCGGGAGGGTCACCATGCTGCTCCTCCACACCCAGCAGGTGCTTATCCCGCCACTGAGGTAAGGAGTCAAGCGGCTGACATTAGAATAACAAAGGCAGGATTGGAGATGGCCAGGTTTCATAGGTGCTGCCACGGCTAAATCCCACCGATACAGCGGGGAGATTAGCAGAGTCAAAAGTGATCATGGGTAATTGGTTATCTCACCTCGAGCACCTCGACGGGTCTTATCCCCTAGTAAGCCTCCTTATACTCTTAAGTGGACGGTTGCTTTGGTGGAGACGGACGAGGGGAGCGAGCGGGGGGCTGAAAGTTTGGCAGCCTTTGAAAGGTTCATTGGAGAAAGTGTGAGGAGTTTGGGCTTCTGACGAGTGCATGATGAAAGAGGAGGGATACAGCTGTGCCAGCTCGTGCACACAGACACACATCCGCACGTCTTCATCCACTCTGGGGCTCCGTGTTAGTTTTCATTATCAGCTCTTCCTCTTCACATAATTGAGCACAATACATGTAGAGGGTGAATACATCATTAAGCGCCGGTTCCTACACAAACACGGCCTTCGGTAAACAGAGCGGAGGGAGACGGCTGCTGTGAGCTCCCACTCTGACAAACTATAGACGGAATTTCATTGGAGAAACTTCCACAAAGCCTCTTTAATTGGTAATCCCAAAAAAAAAAAAAAAAACCTCAGAGAAGACGATCAGAATTAGGCCATATCATGGTGCCGTAATGAAAGGAGTGTTTTCCATCTAATTTAATCAATATTAGAATATCTGCCAATTAGCTGCATTATTTTCCTTTGCCGACGAAATTCTCGTTTATCGAGGCCTCATCTCTCACGCTGGTCGCATTACAAATGTGATAACAATGGCTGATTCCTGATTCTGCAGCTGAGAATTAAGAAGAGAGGGCGGCGTCCTAATTATGCTCCATTCAAAGTGTTGATGAGGTTTAACTGGCAAAATTAATTAAAACTTACCCCCCCAACCCCCTCTTCATTCCCGGTCAAGATTAGAATCATGACGTTTGGAGTATTTAATCAAAAATATGTTTCGCAATTAATTAAGATCTCATTTGCATATATGTACGTTAATTTGAAAGACAGGATTTCAATCAAACCTCATCATGGAGGTGTTTGTTTTCATTTTACCTCAGACGGTTCACGGGACAGTCTGTGCAGCCGGAAAGACGCAGCCATGTGGGATTAAATCCCAATCTCAGTTCTCTCCCCTCCACCTCCTTTTACAGCCACAGATTAGCTCTGCGTATCTCTCTTTCTCTTGAATTTCCTCATTAGCATACTTATCTGGCAGCAGGGCCATTTTAATTGCAGATACACAGGACACAAAGTTTGTGAATAGGTTTCCGCTACTCTCGACTTGAGAGGGATTAAGCGACGTATCTGCAATCCAGACAGTTTGAACGCAATGAGAGACGAAAACGTGCCCCATCTGCAAGTTTCCCCCTCGTCCCCTGCTCTTCCCCCTCTTCGGCCCGCAGAGAGAAAAGGAGAATCAATTAAAGGAACACGTAACAGAAAGAGACAGCGAGCCTTTTAGTGCTGAGGTTAATGGTGAGTTATTGTATGAGAATGACTCTGTGAACATTGCTTAATTTGCCCTCCCTCCCTTCCTCTCCGTGTCCCTCCTCACTGTGCTTAATAGCTATTTTAAGAGCAATATGATGTATTACTCCAGGCTTTCTCCGGGGGAAACCCGGGGCCTCCAGTACTGAATCCATTTAAGACACCGTGGCGATCTTACAGTCACTCTCGGCCCTGTTCGAACCACGCTCGCCCCCCCTCCCCCCTCAACCTTAATGGGAAATTAACTGTTCAGAATTAAATTAAAATCCTGCCTGTGATCCTGGGCAGATCACTGGGAGAACAAGCAGGTATGCACCAGTGACTTTGTGAGAACCAGGTCTCAAGTGAAAGATGATTCAGTGGCTCGCTGTTCTTCTATTGTGAGCAGATTAAACTTAGGCATTATGTTATAGCAATATGAGCAAATGTGTGCCCGAAAGGTTTCTGCTATTTGTCGTTTTTTGTTAGAGAATTGCAGCCACACACATTTTGTGTCACATATCACATCATGAATACTTTTTATATAACTTGTTTGCTATACTTTTCACCCCAATATTGAGAACATTGGGTATTTTCAAGGTTTTGTTACTCTTAGGAGAGCAGGTTGTGAGAGAAATGTGAGAGGGGAAAGGCTGGGACAGGTTGGGGTCTATGAAGAATATTGTCTTAATAAAAGACGGTAGTTCTTTTTACCCTTTCTTTCTTGTTAGTCACAATCCATCCAAAGATGATCATCTCATTTCTCTTTTTTTTCTCTTTTACAACAGGAGACATTCTGCTTCTGCTGAAAGCCAAAAGTTTCAGATTTTAAGGTTTAGCTTAAAACCGAACTGTTCTGCAATCTATCTGCCACGTATGTATTTATTTCTGCATATTCAGGCATATTAGCATTTAATAATGATGTGAACATTCATGAACGATCTGATTCTTTTCAACAGGATTTTACTCTTGAAGTTAAAACCCAAGTTACTGAGAGTCATTTTGTGATTTTTTTATGACTTTCCTTGTTTATAATTCTCTACATTATTATTATTATTCAAAATTAGATTTATTTAATTGGACTACAACAGAAGAAAGGGGTGGCTGTATAAGCTCACAGAGCGCATGTCTGTTGCTCACTGTTTGTTTTCATCATGTGTCATGGCGGCAGACGTGAAGCTCTGTGCGATCTGGGTGCTCTGAAGGAGGCTTCGTGCAGAGGGAGAGAGGATGAAGGTAGTCATGGCACGCTCCTTTCTTCTTAGTTTCTTTTTCCTTTTTGCTTTTGCTTTTGTTAGTGGTTTCAGTTAAGTATTGTTTACCTTTCCTCTGTTGACTTAATTGTTACATTTCATGGTGCCAAAGTGGATTCTTGTTTCTGTCAACACAACGCAAGTCTACCTTTTCCTCTACAATTGTAACATTTAACTTTTTATATTACAAATTGCATTAAAATGTTGTTACTGCATATACTTCTCAGTAGACATTTATATTTTGAAATTTTATATATTTTGTTAATGAATATATATATATATATATATATATATATATATATATATATATATATATATATATATATATATATATATAAAAATAAATAAATTCCCTTCTCACCCTCCGCGGGTGGTCTGTTTCATCCTCTGAGCTCGGGTCCTCTACCAGAGGCCTGGGAGCTTGAGGGTTCTGCGCAGTATCTTGGCTGTGCCTAGAACTGCACATTTCTGGACTGAGATGTCTGATGTTGTTCCTGGGATCTGTTTAAGCCACTGCTCCAGTTTGGGGGTGACTGCCCCGAGGGCCCCGATGACCACAGGCACCACTGTGGTCTTCACCTTCCAGGTCTTTTCCAGTTCCTCTCTGAGGCCCTGGTATTTCTCCAATTTCTCATGTTCCTTTTTCCTGATGTTGTAGTCACTTGGTATTGCTACATCCACCACAACGGCTTTCCTCTGTTCTTTATCCACCACCACAATGTCCGGTTGGTTCGCCATTACCATCTTGTCTGTCTGGATCTGGAAGTCCCACAGGATCTTAGCTCGGTCATTCTCCACCACTTTTGGGGGTGTTCCCCACTTTGATCTTGGGGCTTCCAGTCCATATTCTGCACAGATGTTCCTGTACACTATGCCCGCCACTTGGTTATGTCGTTCCATGTACGCTTTCCCTGCCAGCATCTTGCACCCTGCTATTATGTGCTGGACTGTCTCAGGGGCCTCCTTGCACAACCTACACCTTGGGTCTTCTCTGGTGTGGTAGATCTGAGCCTCTATTGCTCTGGTGTTTAGGGCCTGTTCCTGGGCGGCCAGGATGAGAGCCTCTGTGCTGTCCTTGAGTCCAGCTTTCTCCAGCCATTGGTAGGTTTTCCTGACATCAGCCACTTCAGTTATTTGTCGGTGGTACATCCCATGTAGGGGCTTGTCCTCCCATGATGGTACTTCCAGCACCTTGTCTTCTGTTCCCCATTGCCTGAGACATTCGCTGAGCACATCGTCTGTTGAGGCTTTGTCCTTGATGTATTTGTGGATCTTGGATGTTTCATCCTGGACAGTGGCTCTCACACTCACTAGTCCTCTGCCTCCTTCCTTACGGCTCGTGTACAGTCTCAGGGTGCTGGATTTGGGGTGGAACCCTCCATGCATGGTTAGTAGCTTCCTAGTCTTAACATCCGTGGCCTTCATCTCTTCCATTGGCCAGCTAATTATTCCGGCAGGGTATCTGATTACTGGTAAGGCATAGCTGTTTATTGCACGGATCTTGTTCTTGCCATTGAGCTGGCTTCTCAGGACTTGCCTTATTCGTTGGAGGTATTTGGCTGTGGCTCCTTTCCTTGTGACCTCATCGAGGTTGCCATTTGCTTGTGGTATTCCCAGGTACTTGTAGCTGTGCTCTATGTCTGCTATTGTTCCTTCTGGGAGTGAGACCCCTTCTGTGTGGACGACCTTCCCTCTCTTTGTAACCATCCGACCACACTTCTCTAGTCCGAATGACATCCCAATGTCAGTGCTGTAGATCCTGGTGGTGTGGATCAGTGAGTCGATGTCTCGCTCGCTCTTGGCGTACAGCTTGATGTCATCCATGTAGAGGAGGTGACTGATCGTGGCCCCATTCTTGAGTCGGTATCCGTAGCCAGTCTTGTTGATGATTTGGCTGAGAGGGTTCAGGCCTATGCAGAACAGCAGTGGGGACAGAGCATCTCCTTGGTATATGCCACATTTGATGGACACTTGTGCAAGTGGTTTGCAGTTGGCTTCAAGGGTGGTTTTCCACAGCCCCATCGAGTTTGCAATGAAGGCTCTTAGAGTCCTATTGATGTTGTACATCTCTAAGCATTCAATGATCCAAGTGTGTGGCATTGAGTCATAGGCTTTCTTGTAATCAATCCAAGCGGTACACAGGTTGGTGTGTCGGGTTTTGCAGTCTCGGGCAACTGTGTGGTCTACAAGGAGTTGGTGTTTGGCTCCTCTGCTATTTATGCCTATGCCCTTCTGTGCCTTGCTCATGTATTTATCCATGTGCCCGCTTATCTTAGCCGCTATGATGCCTGACATGAGCTTCCATGTTGTAGAGAGACAGGTTATTGGCCGATAGTTGGATGGGACTGAACCCTTCGAGGGTTCCTTCTGTATCAGGATTGTGCGCCCTTCAGTTAACCATTCAGGGTGAGTCCCATTTTGTAGCAGCTGGTTCAGTTGAGCTGCCAGTCGCTCATGGAGGGCAGTGAGTTTCTTAAGCCAGTAGGCATGGATCATGTCAGGTCCTGGTGCTGTCCAGTTTTTCATACCCGAGACTCTGTCTTGGACATCTGCCACAGTGATGGTTACCGGGGCTTGTTCAGGGAGGTTGCTGTGGTCCTCTCGTAGAGAGGTTAGCCACTGTGCATTGCTGTTGTGGGACGCCTCCCTTTCCCATATGCCTTTCCAGTATTGTTCAGTCTCCAGCCTGGGTGGGTCCGCTCTGTTGTTATTACCCTGCCATTGAGAGTACACTTTAGCTGGTTGGGTGGCGAAGAGCCGGTTAATCCTCCTGGCTTCATTCTCTCTCGTGTATCTCTTTAGGCGGCTGGCCAAGGCTTGGAGCCTTTGTTTGGCAGTTTCGAGTGCTTCAGGTATGGGCATCTGGCTGTACTTCTTGGGTACTGATCTTTTCATTGCACCCCTTTGGAGCTCTGACAGTTGACTCACTTCCCTCCTTGTTATCTTGATCTTAGCCTCTAACCGTCTTTTCCATGGTGGATATTGGGTCTCATGGTTGCTCTTATAACCAAGCATCTCAAGGATCACTGATGCTGAGTTGTATATCAGCTCATTGGTTTCTGTTATGGTGTTGGTAGGGATCGTTCTCAATGCTGCATTCACATCTTCAATGAGACTTTCTGATGGTACTTCACTCAGCCGTTGTATTTGGCGTCGGGGTCGTCTGGTGTTCATTCGGGCCATGATTCTCTCTCTCAGGTCAGTTGCTGCCTTGTTCAGCTCAGATGGTTCGTTCATTACTGGGGCTACATACCCAGTCTCTGGGCGGGGAGTTGTAGTTGACTCCCTTCTGCCCTGGCATCCTGGCTCCTTCCCGTAGCACTTGTGTCGTACCTCGTCAATCTCCAGTTGTGACAGCAGTTGCCGTTTGCGGATGTTGGAACACTAAGCTACTAGTTGTTTGGCAGTTAGTGTTGACTGGGGATGTCGAGCTAACCATTCCTCCCACAGTCTTTGCATGTAGCTCCTCTGACTAGGATTACTTGAGTAGTAGCATTCCAACAGATCCATGTTTTCATCTCTCGCCCATTTCCGTCTTGTTCCAGTAGCCCACTTTTCATCAGGGTGCTCTGGTTCCCCAGCACCTGACGCAGACCTTGTTTGACCGGGCGACGTCTGAGCCGGCATGTCGTGCTTATTTGTGTTTCTCATGGTATGAGGTAGGCTATATAGCTCCAAGGGTCTTGCCTAAGGACCCACACTGACAGCAGCTCAATGTCACCGTTGTAACTTTTTGCCCCAGGCTGGGGGCTGGGGCAAAAAGTTACAACGGGTCTCGAACCCGGGTCTCCCGGGTGGAAGACTGGTGACTTACCTATATATATATATATATATATATATATATATATATATATATATATATATATATATATATATATATATATATATATATATATATATATATATATATATAAACAGGGCAATGTATTTTAATGCTCAATATTACCCATCAGATATATATATATATATATATATATATATATATATATATAAACAGGGCAATGTATTTTAATGCTCAATATTACCCATCAGATATATATATATATATATATATATATATATATATATATATATATATATATATATATATATAAACAGGGCAATGTATTTTAATGCTCAATATTACCCATCAGATACCGATCCCCCACTTTAAAACAAGGGGAACGGTATTTGATGGGTAATATCGAGCATTAAAATACATTGCCCTGTTTTTATTTCATAAATATATATATGTATATATAACTAAACATATATATACATTTATAATAATTATAATATATATGTGACATTTATGTATTTATCATCACTATTATTTATTATTATTATTACTAGTATTATTATTATTGTTGTTATTATTATTATTAGTTTGTCAAAGAAACGGAATGATGCTATTGATGCTGGGAACATGAGAGCCTTGAGGGGCTGAAATATCTATGATTAGCCTTTTTTTTACCTGAATATTTGCGAGTGGCGATGCCAATGGGGCTGACGCGGAAAGTAGGGAAAGGTGACCTAGAAAAGGGGCCTATAACGAACCCTTTTTGAACTTCTTCGGCGAGGAGAGAGTCGACTGTGTCGGGACCTGAGAGAGCGGATTGAAGATTGTGACATTGGTAGGTGGAATCTGGAATAATTTCTATGCCCGGGTGGAAACCGTGAGTGAAGCCGTTAATGAGAAATTTAACGAAATCCCTGTCTGGGTGATGCTTGAGAGGGCTTTCACCTGTACTGGAGTGGAGAGATGGCGGCCTAGTCAGTCTGCTGTGGAAGTGGGGTTATGGGGGCAGGTGTGCCTTGCGTGGGCTCCGCCACAGAAGGAGCAGGCGCGCAGCAACCTGCAACTGGAGCTTGAGCAGCCGAGGTCGTTGAAGTTGTTGCAGATCGTCCTGCCTCCTTGGTACAGGATGGGGCGACCTCTTTTCTCGGTTCCCCTGTGCGTGAGGGTTTTGGCGGAGGGAGATGGTTCGCTGGACTTCGGAATGAGGGGAGGAAGAGGGGCGGCGGTGGTCAGACGGTTGGCGGTAGAAAAAGCGAGAGCGGAGAGGGATGATAGATGTACAGGCTGTGGCTGGGTGAGAAATGGTGTCTCTGTAAAGAGAAAAAGCGAGAGCAAATTCGACGGGTGTGAGGTCTTTGGAATGGGAGCTTAAAGAATTGCTAAGTTGCATGGGACCTTGGTTTGTATTGATTTCTCTTGGTTAACTAAAACAGATGAGAGAAGGTTGAAGGAGAAGTGCTAGATCGACATAATTACCATTCAGGACTTGCTGGCTAAGAGAAGGAGAAATGGGGGAGGGCCGTGGTACTTATTGGATGACTGAGCTGGTTGAGGTTGAGGCAGCTGGGGACGGGTCAAAGAGGTCATCCGAGTCGGAGCGGTCGGGCTGGACAGAAAGAGCGTCTTCCGTTGTGAGAAGAACTTTTTTGTTGACAAGCAACGTAGTCGGTTGACAAACGATGTAACAGGCGTGGAACGGCTCTGGAGCGGGGTAAATATGGGCCGTTTAGGAAATTGGAGATGTGGTTTGAGGCGTGGTTCTGCTCCTGAACCTAAATTAACAAGTTAACTCCAGGTTGTTTTACCTTTGTTTACCTTTAATGTGGCTCATCACAGCCGCTGTAGTTTCTGAACGTTCAATAAACGACAAACTTGGACTAATTTCCTCGATCTTTGTGAGTTTACGTTATTTACAACAAACACGGTAAATATTTTTCATTAAGTATTTAACAAACAAATGGCTTCTACCGCGATAATTATGTGACATTAAATTAATTATCTAATATAAAAATAGTTTGGTTCTTTGAGCTCAGACTCTGAAAAACTTTTCCTTTATCGTTTTCTCTTCATGCCAGGAAAGAAGGTCCAAAAGACCCAGTAGACGACGTGGCTTCCAGACAGAAAGTCCCAAGGACCCAGGTAAGGCCCCCACTCTGAGGATCTGTTTAGTCTTTTCTTCCATCGTGTTTGTATTCATTTGGTCAGATGAGTAGTAACCGTTCTCCTCCAGCGAGGCGTACCCAGGATTTCAGTTTCCACCGAAGAAACAATGTGATCCCCAGGCAAGTGAATCAATTTCAGGGAATTAAACAGAGAAAACAACTAACTGCTGAATAAAACTTGACTAACTTTTAACTATTAACATAATTATATTCCTCAACACCTCAGGCACCACCCAGATTTCGAAGGGGACGGGACGGTTTAGGTCAGGAGTTTGAACACGATCAGAGCGACGCCTGCAGCCGCTCCAAAGCCCAGGCCAAAACTCAAGCCGCTCACAAAAGACTCTCCACAGTTGGTCAAAAAGCCCACACACTCCAGCTCGGACGCTGCCGCTCTCCATTCAAATGGCCAAGAATGGCTTCCACCATTTCATCTTCTTCAGATGCATTTAAGTTATAAGACCTTTTGATCTTCTTCATTAGTCCTGCAATTTCAAGTAGTAACTCCTCCGTATTTAAATATCTTAGCCTCCTCCTTTCAACCCTGATATAAAAATCTTTAATATCGTCAACGAGGTTATTATCCATGTTGAACGTTTTCTCTAGTCTTTCTTCAGAACTCGAATGAAAGATCTTGGGAAAGTTCAAGTACTTAAAACTGTTTTATGATGTCATAACAAAGGAGAATGGTATTATGACATCACAGGGAGAGTGATGTCATAACTGACACATATTTGCATTTGCATATATTTATGCATTTTATAAAATATATTTATATGGTTTTCTTTTTTACATATGTTGAGAATGAAAATGGATGAAAACGGATGAATCATAATTTGTATCGACACACGGAGCATAAAATGATATGTGATATATATATATATATATATATACAACCTGTATCGTGGATCTGTTTTGCGGCCTTAGAACAAATATAGATTTCACTTAAATCAGGTGATTTTACTTTTTGCGAATTTCACTTGTAAAAAACAGTTTTCTCTAAATTAATATAAAATTATATTAGGGATAAAATGGCTTGTTCTTTTAACAAATGGATCATTTGAATGGCTCTTTGAAGTGAATGTGTCACGAAAATTTGGTTTCCTTTCAAAGACCTATTAAGTTCCACCACTAGCTTTTAATGCTGCTTCTTTTATAAGTCTAAGTTTTTTTGTGTTTCGCTGTTCTGCGAGAAACGTACCGTAACTTTAAAAGCACAATTAAAAGCATAATATCAATACATTTGAATATTACACTTGATTTTAAACATGTGCTGGCAGAAGCAGTTGTTCTCAGTTTTGTCTGAAAACGCCTGCAGCATCCAGCTCCGAAACATGAGTCAACAAGGGAAACTGCTTCCGCTGGACAAACATTAGGAATTAATTAAAATGAGCAGAGGTGTATTTAGCTTTTTGCTACACGCTAACAAAATGTTTGAGGCTCCAAACTGGCAGACTGAGCCAACAACAGTGGAGATATGCGAGTTGTAGTCCACCCTCGCCCATGCATGCACCTCACATAAACACAATCCTTCAACGCACGCACCGACTCACATCCTCAAACAATAACGGGGGAGGCCCAGCTGTTTGGGCCTCCACACATGGCCAGCAGAGAGGCAGGGGAGTCGAGGTGGCCCCCAGCAAGTGTGCTTAGTGGAGGGTGAAGAGATCCACGGAGGGTCCCTGAGGCTTGGGGGAGGTTTTAGCAAATTATAAGTTAAAGCCCCGTGTGTCTGTGTGTGTGCGTGGAGTGCGTGTGTGTGTGTGTTTTATCTGATCAGGGTTTAATGACGGCTGCAGCCTTGGTAATGAATGAGCTATTACCCAATGAAATCTGAAGAATGCTTGGCAGCGGCTGGCCGAGTTGGCTCTGAGGATCAGGAGCTGGTTCCAACATGCAGCGCCGATGCCATCGTATTTAGGACCAGGGCTTGTCATTATAAGAGATGGGGGGCTAATATGCTCTGGTCCTGATTGTTTGATCATTAGTGCGTTGGCTTTCACTCAGACAACTGTTAGCTGAAAACTGAGTGAACCACGTCAAAGCCTTTCCAGTCAAAATACACAAGTCAAAATGTCTAACTTTCACATGGATGATCAGAAATCAGTTTGTGTCGTTTTCTAGCCTTGTGCGTCTTTTAAACTGAATGAAAAAAATTTATTCTCTGCTGAACAGAAAGGCCCTGAATTTATTTATTTTTTCACAAACGTGGGTGTGTATTTGCAGGAAAAGGGGGCGTGTATATTTGTGCACGTGAACTCATTCACACACATCCACATGAATGAGTGTACTCTGAGAATACTGGCAAACCCGCGCTGCACAAACACACATGATGAACACAGCGTCTCGAAGCATAAAGTTTGCTTACTTTGACAATGTCATCATACTGCCCTCTTTTGTCAGTAAAAGTCAGAGAGCAACAAAAAGCGTTTCTTTCCTCCATCACTCCTCCACATGAATGATGGACTTTTTTTTTTATAATCTGCAACTTCTACAGTATAAAACTGGGGACAAATGAGAGAACCTTCCACAACTTGAATTAAAATGCATCTGTTGATCGCTCTGATTTGAACAAAAGGCCTGGCTGAGTTTCAGCTTACTGTAATTGTTAATCAATATCTTATTGAGTTTTACATCCAGCCACTAACCCGGGTGGCTTTACTGATCCATCCGAAGCCATTCTGTGTCAATCATGCTCCTTCGTGATCATTTACTACCAATTGTCAACTGCAGCAGCCAAACTGTTTATTTGCAAGTGCTTCGATGCAGGTAAGCAAACATTTGAGTTTGTTAAATAAAAAAGGGAAAAAAACATGTATTAGGTAATTAAACAGCTACAAACTGCTTCTGAATTACACCTAAGATCAGTTTGTGTACCTTAATTCTGGTGTCAATTCCATAATTTACATCTTTATATTCATCTAACTAGAGATTTAATAGTCTCAATAAAGCTCTTCATAATTTACTGGAATCAAAATCTTTTAGTCTTTTAAAGGCACTTTTGTCCATTAGAACCAAGTCTAGATTTATCCAGTCACATAAAAAGAATGTGTTTAACAGAGATGCCAACAACTTGAAATGTTTGGTCATTTTCCAGACAAATTATCCGGCTATCCAAAAAACATTTTACGTATGCTTTGCTAATTAGGAGACTAATAGAGATAATTTTAGCTGTAAAAAAAACAACATTGTTGAGCTGATAGATCAGTCTGAACATGATGTCTGTACAAAGAATTAATGAATAATAAAGATAAAAATGAAGCTTTCTGCTGTAGCCATTTGCCGTCTGCTACCATTCAGTCATTTTTATTTACACACTTTAGTTGCTTGAATATCTAATAAAAGCAAAATGCGTTCAAATAACTATGACAAGTTTTAATCATTTGTGCAAAATCAGGTTATTTTTCTTCCATACAGCCACAGCAAACCAAACGTGTGATTTTTAAGAAAGTTACATTTAAGATTTATTTATAAACAAAAAAAAAGAAATACAGTTAAATAACTGTGACAAAGGAAGAGTTGTTTTAAGGTGGTGACATTAAAATAAATATAAGAAAAATAACTTGAAAATTATACGAACTAATTCAAATATTGAGGAAAATGAGAAATAACGTTGCACTGAAGTGGATCATTGTTTTCTGAAGGCAAATGCTTTGATAAATTCTTTGTTTCTATTCCCCAAACTGTTAACAGCGTTTGAGATCAGCACCCAAACACACTCTGAGGCTAAGACCTGCAGTTCATTTCAGAAACATGCTCTAGATTTACTTATGAATTCACAGCTAAACATAAAATGTTATCAAATGAACAAGCCGTTCTAAAAACTCTAATCAAAGTGTTCCTGTTAAACAAGAACAGAGCGATGCATGTTTTACTTTCTTCAGTTAAATGACCATATGTACAGAAATCCAACTCCCTGAAAAACCGAGACATGCAGAAAGTCTTGAATTTTTGCAATTAGGAAATGCTTTTCTGCAGCTTTCAACTTGATTCCTGTTGAATCAATCCAATGTTATATTGTGCATTTGCTGCCTGAGTGTCACAGACGTTTCTCTGCTGGTTTTACAGAGAATAGCTCCCCTGCTGGACTCCTGTGGTACTCCGCCTCAGCTCAGTCAGGCAGTGTCAGCGCTGCTGTGAGTAATTTCCACATGTATTATTCTGAACCAGAGCAGAGAGGAGCAGAGCTGGATTAGAGGCTCTTATCCAGCTAAACTGTGGCGTCAATCAGCCGAACCTTTAAACCAGTCGGAGGCAGGATCGCATCCTGCTCTGACGGACGGCTCCTGGAGAGGAAGGGAGGCCGAGTTGTGCCGGCTGCGGGGTCAGACTGCTCAAACCGAGGTGCTCCAGTCCCACCTCATAGATCCAGTTCACAATCTTCTTATTGGTCACTGCTAATACCATCAAAAATCCAGTCCATCCTGCTATATCCACTTACAGGGCCAACTGAGCTGGCTGCCGGGATTAAAGCAAGTAAATCCCAAGGGGGAAAGGAGTGAGAGAACCACTGATGTGAAAGTGTTTTAGGCTTCTCAGGATCTCATCTCTTATTCTGATTTGGAAGAAAAGCTTGAAAGGTGTAAAATCTGATGCATGTTTCCTGTTTTGCTCCCTTCTTGTTTGCGAGTGTTACTGTTAATGGAGTGATGAAGCAAACCTCCTCCACCACCTCCTCCTCCTCTTCACAAACACAAAAGAGATGGAAATCACTCAGAATGAAGGCAGGAAAAGTAAAAACTCACATCCTAAAAAAAAAAAAACAATAGAAGTGGTTCCAGTAAAAAAAAAAAAAAAAAAAAAAAAAAGACCACAACCCTGAACTCACTTCACTGAGGAACAATTTAACCTGTAAAGACGTCGTTAATTTCTATTTTTACACGCTGCACACAATCGCAGCATCTGAGCCTTTTATCTTTGTCTCGCTTTATTATCTTTCTGTGCCTGAGTTGGTTTCCTTCCTGCACACATTTCTTTGTATTCCCTGCATGCAGAACACGAGCAGCGAATGGGGACCAATTCATCCACTTAATATATCATTTAGGTTTTTTTCAGAGACAAATCCTCATAATGTCTCCAATTTGATTTTGTTCAACTTAAAAAATGTTTTGTTTTTCTAACTCTTATTCAGTTATTTTCATAATTTAATATTTAACAACTGATTCAAAAATCTGATATTTATAAACATCTCCCAATTAGAAAGACATGTCTGAACTATTAGAAATCCTAATTTCATTCTCAGATACAAATTTTACACCAGTTTTGTCTCTTCTTACAATTAATTCACGTCCACATCCGTCTCAGTTGAGCTGTCAAAATAAATTTCTTCCAGATTACTGAAAACATATAATTTAGAGATCAAACTGAGAGGGAGATGCTGATTGTAATATTTATGTTATTACCCTCACCCTGCAGCAAACAGATTTTTAAAAGTGTTTTTAAAAAGTACAGGCTATCTCACTTTATTTACATAAAATTAAATAATCAATTAATGCATGTAGTAACATTTGTCTATGCATAATTTTTAAGTTCACTTGTCTTTATAACTAAAATGTAAACGATAATAAATCTGCATGATGTCGCACATTTAATTTTTTAAGTAAAATTTCAAGATTCTGGTGCAGTATTTTAAGAAAACTATCCAGGTTTTCTGCACACTGAAAAAAAAAATGAAGCAGAACTTGTCCCATTACATACATTTTTTCTCTGTGGCTTTTGCTGTATGTGTAATATTACCTTCTTCTTTCTAAACCAACTAAACCCTGTTTGCGTTAAGGGACGCACACATTTTACTTCTGTTGACTCTCATCTGCTATATGCCTGAAGTCTTCAATAACCTAACTACCAGCAGATGATAAATGCTGCCATCTTTAAGTTATTCTGTAGCACCAAACAAATAGATAAGCATAAGACTGAATTTTGGAACAATTTGTCTTAGTTTCCAGAAATAAGTTGTTTCTGAATATCCAATATTACATGTATAAATACCACTTACATATTTCCGTACTGCTTGTTTAAAAACGTTAATATCTTACATTTCCTGTAACAACTTCCTTAAAAATAAAAATAAAAAAATACATGTTTTGCAATAGTTCACAATTTCACTTTCTGCTGCAATACCAGCCATTTGGAAACAGATTTACATGAACCGTTAATTTACTTCGACTCCGACTCCTTAAGCAAGTTGCATCGAGTCTTGATATCTGCGTTTCCTTTCTCAGGTGGGCCAACAGGAGTCTTTCCAGGACCTTCATGATGTGGGATGTAGTTGTTAACGACCGATGAGTGTGTTTTCTTCGACATCAGAAACATGGGATTGAAGAGGTGCTGCAAAATTCCACTGAACTGATCAGCCCAGGCCTTCAGGACTCTGTGATGACATTCACATTATTAGGAGTGATGCATTGAGAAGTAGTTTATATGATGAGATCAGCAGATATGCAGTCCCACCAGGTCTTTGCCAATTGCTACTGCCACTAGTCTGAAGGAGCCAAGTGGGTAAGTTGTGAGGTAGAGGCGCTTGGTGAGGCGAAGGTCGACTTGGAGAGGTTTTATTTATTAGAGGTTTAGTTTTGTTTTCTTAAATCTAGTTCTGGTTTTATTGCTTTTATTATGTTGAAACCTACAACAGGAACCTTAAAGTCTGTTGACTACAGTAGACATGAATGTCTCAAGGGGCACATTATGCATTTTCCAGGCATATAGAGCCAATTTATATCACATGTGTGTAACTATGTTATGAAAATGCTGTATATATTAAAAACTTAAATAAAATCCAATGACTTGAAATTGGCCTCTGTCGCTTTAAGAACCTTCTACCCGTTCAGACACTCCCCCTTCAGTATGTTATCACAACAACACTTCTACATGCATTCACTGATGACATTTACAGCCGTTTTTAGGAGTGTTGTAGTTATGAAAAGCAGACACCAGCTGTTGCTAATTGCTGCTGCTGCTGCTAGTCTGGTGGAGCTGTGTAGGGGCGAGCATGATCTACGTACCAAGCTGAGGTGGTCCTTTGGGTGAATAGGTAGCTGGGATGCATGAGTCAAAGCCACACTCTGGGTATGCATTTGATATTGATATATTATAGCATAATTGTCAAAAAACAGTAACAAAGAGTAAATACCAACACAGCATTTGATCTTATTTGTCAAACATGAAATATTTGCATTGCTAATGTTCCAGTCAGCTGCATCACACCTAACTGGAGAATAACAACAGTCATCAATAAAAAAAAACATTCAGAAAGAAATAATTTCATAACATAGCTATGGTAACCAGTTAACCAATGCTTCAACTGAGCAGAAACAAGTCTGTAAAAGTTGGATGACCTTAACAAATCAAAGAAGCAGCCTCCTGTAACAAGCCGCCCGTTCACACATGAACAGATTCCTTTTGTTCCCTCCGAGTGCAGCTAAGCTGTCTCTCTATTATCCCAAGGCCCTGGTTATTGTTGGGAAACATGATGGAGGTCGATACCAGAAGGACGCTGGTGGTAAGAAGAACTTCAACAAGAGACTCCAAGAATCAGCTGCTTCCCTCCTCATCTTTGTTCTGCTATTACCAGCTCGTGACTTCTAAGGGTAAAATGTCATGTCGGGTACGATCTGTGGTGATCTCCTGCACTTGGACACCAACCTCTTCGCCCAAGAAGCTCGTCACAGACAAAAGAGGCCTCCTCTGCTGTCAAGATAACGCCGCAGCAGCTATTGTAAAGTCATATGGCCATTGTGCGGTGAATTTCTCTGCAGGTTTGCAGAGGCCCACATACAGAGACACACTTCGGCACAAAGACACACAAAGACGACAGAGAACGATGACAGAATTGGACGCCTCTGAAGACGCTGCTCGCAGGAGAAAAGACGGGACTGAGGCGGGGAGGAGGGGGGGAGACAAAAGAAGAGCGTTTCAAAAACACTTCTGAACACCGAGATCAAAGAGCAGAGAAAAGCGTGTGTGTAGAGAGGGAAAAAATAAATCATAAATACTGAGTAAACAAGGCGAAATGGAGTGAGTGGTGGAGCACAGCAGGGAAACGGAGGTGTCATAGCATCTTAACCACGACCACAAGGTGTCTTTTTCCCGCCGCACACACTCCAGGTCGGGTTATCTGCTGCCAGAATTGACTTTTCTCTTGGTGTCGCCGAAGGCCGGCAGGTGTTTGTGCAGCGCGGCGAGGCAGCTGCAGCAGAGTGAGGAGATAACAACCAGAAAAACAAGCCCTACTCCTCCACCTCCTTGTCTTCTTTTCTTCACTTTCTGTGACTGGGGGTTTTCTGAGGATGCCACAATCAGACAGACTTTTTTTCTCTCCTTTTTTAAACCCCCACCGTGGTAGAAAAACAGCGTTTTAAAAGCAGGTAGATACAAACCTGGGCCTGAAAGGAGTCAAAAGAGGAAAGGGGTTCGTGACCTTCTGTGGGATGAGTGCACCCCGAGGACCAGTAGCGATTTGAGTGTTGCACCCTGTTTGTTCCACTGCGCTGACATTTCATCACCTTTTATTAAGGTGGGAAGCTGTTATCACGGCTGTTTCTGTCTGTGTGAGTAAATGTGTGGGTGGGAAAGAGCACTGCGCGTCTTTTTTGGTCGTTTTTGTCAAGCAATTTGAGACATTTAAATTTGTGAAAGTTGAACACCATTCATAAGTTCTCTTACACTTAGTGCAGGTGGCTGTAAAAGCTTTTCTCCACAAACTTTTGGGTTTTAGCACACAAAGAAAAGGATAAGCTCGGTTTTAGAGACGAGTTTGATTGTTTGCAAAATGACTAAGTTGTTTTTTTTCCTGCTGAAAGTTTGGGCCAGGTTGGTCCACTTTGCAAGATATTTTTCCCTTAATAATTAAAGTAAAGTAGAGTCAGTTTTAGCGGGTTAGAGCTTGAATATGTTTTAGACAACTACTAGGAAGATTAAGATGCAAAAGCTTTTCAGAGTATGGTAAACTATTATGAGACGTGGTCAAACTGTGTGCCAATCACAATCCTCTCACTTAGACAATGTGTTCTCTGTACCCACAGATCCATTTGTTTCATCGCTTCTCAGTTTCTCTCTCTGTCCAGGAGAGAGAGGCCATACACAGCCAACATCAGTGAGAACTAAGTGAATAATGAAATCACGGGCATTTAAACACTAAAATACTTTTAGAACCGTTATGCTGCACTCTGAACCTTTAACATAATGATCTGCGGCTGAATCCAACTTGTCAACCCGCTCAATCGTATTTCATTCACAGTTATTGTCCTTGTCATTAAGTTTTAAAACAAATCACTTTAAAAAAACAAAGAAACAACCAATGTCAGAATGTGGATGTCTGCAGTGATAGGTTCAGGTTTTTAGGGGAATTTTAAGAACCAACCTGATGCTCTCACTCTGAACATTTTGGGAGATTTCTGAATATGAAATATTTGGAAAGCCTAAAATAAAATATTGGGCAACCAATTGATTTTCAAAGTGTCTTAATAAATAAATTGAGTACATGTGGAACTCAATATCAATACAAATCCAGCTGTTCTACAAAGACCTCAGGGGTTAGAAAAATCAGAAAACAAATCGGATCAACAGAAAAACCAATGAGTACAGCAGACGGGTCAGGGATGAAGTTGTGCAGACAATCAACGCAGGGTTAGGTTGCAAAACAAAAGTTCTGTTCAGTCCATCATCAGAAAATAGAAAGAGTATGGCACAGCTGCAAACCCACTGACAGATTTTCTCTCTCAAAATCTGGAGTGATAAGAAGAAAGCCTTTGTAACAAGAAGGCCAAAGGAAGACATGTTTGCAATTTGATCCAAACGTGTTTCCAGAAGTTTTAGAAACTCTTGAGGGGTTTTCAACGATGCACAATTTACCTGACTGTCAGTTTAGTGTTAGAACAGAGAAATCTCCCATTAAAGTGGTACATCCTGTGCAGTTATTCTTGCTATAACCCAGGAAAATCGTTCCACCAAGATAAAATATATATTTATATATTTTAAACCTAAACTTTGCCGATTACTCTGTTACTTTATTTTTAGTGGATTATATCACTTTTATAATTATTACTCTCATCACTCATTGAGTCGTTTCTCCACAGTGACAGTTTCATCTCCTTCCTAAAACACGCTTCTCTCCTGTTTCCACGACAATCCTTGCTCTGAACTCGCTCCACGTTTGTTGAATTCCTCCTAGATTCCACTTCTGATAGCAGAGCGAAGGCAACAACACACCCTCGCACTGTTTAGCCATTTCCACAATCAAATGAAAGAGTCTTGGGGGCAAATTCTACAAACAGAGCTGTAATATAAATTGACCATGTTAAAGGAACGGTGACAACATGCGCTCCCCTGTGAGCGCTTAGTTTTCCAGGAAGAAAATGGGCTAAAATGCAGAGGCTGCAGTTTTTGTTTTCTCCATCCACAAACTCCACACCACAAGTCAGCAGCTGCCGCTCTCTGGAAGTTTGTTTTGTTTTAGCACATGATGTAAGGCTAATAAATCCACTCCTCCCGAATTTTTTTCTTTACCCATGAATTCCATTATCTGCTTGACAATCCAGGATAATTGATATATCTTTCTCTCATTTTCACTCTCCTCCTCAGAGCAAAGGCACTTCAATTATTCATTGTCTTCACTTTACACAGAGACAGAGAGAGATCTACCATACGCCACAAAGGCTTAACGCACGTTGTCACAGTTAATGGAAGGAGCAATCAAATATTTTAGGGAAAACCAAATATGCGGATGTGTCGGCTGCAATTTAGCGAAACATATTTTAACAGTGCGGATCTGAAGAAGGGAGAGAGCCAAAATGATTCAGGGAGAAATCGAATGAGACGTTTGATGAATTTTCACCTCTTGCTGCAGAGATTGTAAGTCGCCACCTACCTCTTAGGACAAGAGAGGGGAAAGAAAAAAAAAAAAAGTTGAGCTACTGAGAGTGCTGGGTGTGGCGCGGTGGCATTAAGTGGCGTAATTAATAGCATTCTCACAAATCGGTGGAAGTTATTAGGGTTGCATGGGAGAGAAAGTCGCGCCTTAAGAGGCTCTCAAATTGCACTCCAAGATTTGTCACTTCCAGCAGTCGTTTAAAAGCTCATTTGAAACTGTTGACCCCAGTTAACAGAACAAGCCTATTTAAGCTTTCAGTGAATGACTTCATATTTAAAGGAGCTAAATGAAGACAGAGATATTTGAAAAGCACCAATTTATTACCTGATAGAGGCAGCAGAACTTCATTATCATACACTCTTCCTTTATCTGCAGACAGGTTTAATGTAAAGATGAAAATAAAAGATTATCTCTGAAAAACATCCATCACTGAAAATATCAGAAAATGTCACATGTGTGGGGGGGGGGGAGGAAAAAAAAGGAAAAGCAACACGCCATAATACACTTGAGGAAATATTTGCCAATCTAAAAATTTCACACGGTAAATGTTAGCAGAGAAACAGTGAAGCTGCCAGTGGAATCCAATTAAAGCAATCCTCACAATGTTTTTTTTTTTTTTTTTGAGGATTTTCACAGGAATGCCGGCAACTGGAGATATCGGTGCATAAATTAACCGGAGCGGACTTAATTACACACAAGCAAAGCAAGAGGTTGATGGAAGAAAAGAAGGAAAGAAAGGTAAACAGGAAGGAATGGAGGTGCAGAGATTTGTTGTTTTTTTTTCTTCTTTTTACACCAATAAGAAAGTCTGAGATGCTCACCGTGCTGCGGGCTCCTCCATCTGTCTCTGACACACACACACGCACACACACACACTGAGCCGAAGACACACTCCTTAGTCCTTAGCCGTCCAGCAGGAGCAGGTTAAAGGTGCCTCCTCTCCTGGCTGCTTGTGAAATACACACACATTGATACTTTTCACCTAAAAGAAACCGAAGTTTTACATTTTTACAAAAAAAAAAAAAAAAAAGAAAAGAAAAAAATAACCGTACATTCTTCCCCCTCCCCAAAAGAAATAATTTCTTCCTTTTCTTTGCTTCTGTTTTTGGAGATGTGAGTATTTTATGCTTTGCACATAAATGTGATGCATAGACTCGGCTTGCTCATATCTGCCTGCTCCGCACGTGGGCGGGTGTAAATCCTCATCCTGCTGTATATCCATTAGTAATGCAACACTCTAAAAATAAAGTGTGCCCCGGCGTATCAGTGCCTATGAACATGTTGCCTGTGTAATCACATTTTATATACTTCTTTTTTATCTGTTGTTGGAAGAGAGAGATGGAGGGGATTTTTTTTTTTTTTTCCTCCATCCTCGCTGGTGCAGCAGCTATAGATGCGCCGGATAGGCCAGTTGTTCCAACCAGGTGTTGGGTTTGCTTGGTGAAAGGTGAGATAAGTCCTGATTCTTTAACCCCGTTCTTCCTCCTCCTCTTTGCTGCACCGACACAAATCAGCATGCTTAGAATACACTGCATAAGTTATCATCTCCTTGGATAGCGACACGTGAGGGGGAAGAGCGGCGGCAGAAAAAGAAGAGGAGACTTCTATCACTTAATGAAAAATAGCTTCTCTTTTGGACAGAACTTCACAGGGCTGCAATCAAGCCGGGCCCCCAGTTCTTGACGTGCAATCGAGGCAAATCAAGTCAGCATCTATTAATAATATTTCCCTGGCTCCTTTCATTCCAGCGCATGTCCTACCACTGTCAACGATGTGATGGAGCACTGCCTTTATCTCCACCCTGGCCTGCTCTGTCACAGTGATAAACAATTCTAACAAGAATCAGAATAAAGATCTCCCCAGTAGACTTTCAGAGATAGAGGGGGCCCTTTTTTTCTCATTTTCTAGACGGCAAAATTTAATCTAGTCCCCTCCCCGACAACCCCAACACAAACCCCCCGCACCCCATCCCTCCTTCTGCCTGCTTCCTCTTCTGCTCCCCTACTCATCTTCTTTTTCCCCCCTCTGCTTCCTTCTTCCCTGCTACTTTTTTTTTTTTTTTTTTTTCCAACCCATCACATTCAAAGAGATGCAAATTTCCTTAGAGCTGGGACCTGATGGAGTTGTAGTGAATGCGGAAGGGTTTGGAGAAAGTCTGTGCGTGAAGGCCTGGTGAAGCCATTTCTCCTCTCCTCAGTCAGCCTGACCACATCACCAGATAAACTGTGAGCGGCTTGTGTCTGAACATCCCCTGCGTCTTCTGGATGAGCAGTATGACAGAAAGTTTCATGCCCTGAGTTTTGTTTTCATGTTGTAAAATAGTTTTTAACTTTCAGAGTTTCTCTTCCTCAAGGAGGGTCAATAGCAATAGAGGTTTGTGTGTCTGATGCTGTTATTTTTAAAGTTTGAAGATGGTTTACAGCTTCCCAAGGTTTTTTTGAGTTAAAAAAAAAAAGTATTATTTTTCCCCTCAGGAATGTGCATTGTCAGAAAATCAATGTGTTGAGTGGCGTCACACCAAAGGCCAGATCCCGTTTAAGAGCAAAATTCATTAAATTACAGATGGATGCTACATTGAGTACTTCGTTTTCCCAGAGTCTGAGAGGAGAGCACATAAAAAGCACCAAAAGCAGATGAGATGTGACTTCTACTTTACAGTCTTAGTTTTCTAGAGCCAGACTTGGATGCTGGGAATAAACATGCAGTTAGTCCTCCTCAAGGTAGCGGGAGAACAACGTGAAGGTCTAACGAAACAACATGTGTGATGATGCGAGCTTGACTATTGGAGCTAACTCAGTAAAAAAGGGTTTAGTTGATGTCTTAGACTCTCAGGTTGGCAGCATTTGCTATCAACGCTACATGTTTTTCTAACTACCTGGAATTGGCAGTACAGCAGTCATGAATTGAAGTTTTATAGCTTGCTAATGCACCTATTTTTCACTAGCAAAGTGAATGGGTTTAAGGGGTGTGATCCAAACCCAGGTAAATCAGGAGAGAGCTAACAGAGGATTCTGGTGTGGAAGCTTTTGTAAGGTAATGTGAAGAGCTGACAGCATCTTCACTGGACCTTTAAAAATACAGGCTGGTGGTGTATAAAGATGCCACCGCTCTCCCTGGTTCTCGGCCAGCTATTTCTCTAAATGGTTAATTCTCTGGCTTGAAGCACAACAGTCGGTGGCAAGTGACAGTAACAAAGCAGAAGATTAGCGTCTAGCCATTTCTACCGATTTAGTTTTTAGGTTCCCATGTCTACCAGAAAGAATCAGGATGTGATCTGATGATGCTTCATCCTGCCCAACAGCTCAGCATGAGGCGACACTGCCGAGCACAGCAAAGAGAGGACTAGTAAAGATGGATTACACGCGAACAGATCTGCGACAAGCCGAGCGACAGCCATGCAGGCAACAGCAGACAGTGAGAGACAAAGAAGTGAGGGACCCAGTGGGACATCCGCATCGGACGAAGGAGGGAACAGGACCTGGCACACAGGTAGGGAGGAGTCATGTGACTGGGAGTGTTCTTTGGGAAGGGGAGGGGCCTGAAGAGGCAAAGGGAAGAATTTGGGAAGAGGCATACAAACCTATGCATTTTTCCTCCCTTCATTCCGGTCTGGTTTTCCACACAGACCCACACCACCCACAGTGAAAGCATCAGACTCTGGATCAATAGAGCCAGAAATATTGCATCTAATCCTCTACCTGATGCATTTTTAATTGTGTGAGAGAGAAGAGGAGGACGAGATGGGTGGTGGGTGTCACAGCAGGGAGTCTGGGCGCCCCTTCTCAGCGTCAACTGTGTCACTGAAGTTAGATGGGTGACAAATCAACTAACACAGATGAGGAGCTCAGAGAGCAAAAGATGGATCACAGAGGAAGACCTGCTCTTCACGCTACGGAGAATGAAGAGTTAAAGTGGGAGTTCTGGTTTTCCAACAAGGTCTCTGGAAATAGTTCTTAATGCTGATGTTGAGAAATTTCCCACACTCCTCATAGCAAAGTTGCTGCTTTTGTTTGTTCACAAGTTCCCACCACAGCATTTCAGTCAATATGAACTCTGTGCTTGAAATGTGTTTTTGCAAAACCTTGATTTTTTTTTTCCATGTCTTCTGTCATAGATTTGCTATTGTGCTTGTGGCCATTGTGTTGCAAATGTCTCAGTTTTGAGTCAAACTTAAGCTGTTGGAAAGATGGTCTCACATTTGACTTTGGCCTACAGAGCTGATGGTCAAATGAAAGACTGCCAGGTACAGAGGTCCTGCGTCTAGAAAACAGGCCCACATGAACAGTCTCCCACCCTCATACTTGAGGTGACATGAGGTGCTTGGGCTGACATGTTGTATTTGGTTTTCTCTTTAAGCACTGCTGTGATTTCATCTATTCAAAATGACATCATTTCAGAACTGTGGGGGATCTCATGAATAAGCTACGCTGCTATATTCTGTTTTACAGTGAAAAGCCATTTCTTTCATCATGTCCAAGAGAAGCGTACATGTTTTTTATGTTCTACTTTAAAACTTCAAAGTCCTTTTCTTAGCACTATGCAGCTCTTTTCAGTGTTGTGTGTGTTGTGACGTATAAGAACAAGATTTTACAAGAGTTACACAGTCAGGTGAGTGTTTCACTAAGTCTGACTTTATGTTATGCATTTGCTTTCAGGTTTTTTTTCTTCAAAAGCAGTGTACTAAGGAATACAGAAATGCAGTATAGTTGTACATATGATAGCATGTGTACAGTTTTTCAAATAAAAGCATAATTCAGAGGTGAAATCCAGCCAAAGCAGCGCAAGGGGTCAGGGGTCATGCTAGGGGTTAGGGCATGAGCCCTCGCATGCATTAGACATATGTTGAAACCTGAAAGTTGTGCAAAACAAAAAGTGGAGCAGGCAGTATGTACTTATCTTATCAATGACTATAACAGTTAAAATTTCCAATTGTTTCCCAACTCCAAACAAGAGGATATTGGCGACATCAATTTGAGTTGCTAAAGAAAAGAATAATGCGGCCTAACTCGCTTGGACATCAAAGCACAAATGCAATTCTTAAAGAGCTGGCCTTGTTGCTTTGAAAAACAAGAAAGACCTAATTCATACAGAAAGGGCTTTGATTTTTTTTTTTTTTACAGTTACATAAACAAATAAAAGAACATGTAAACTGTCCGTCTTTGAAAAGACAAAGGAGACAATCCAGATACGAGTAAAACTGTGTGAAGATGGCTCTAAAAAGTGGAAGAAAAATATGGAAATTAAAATTTTATTCGGGTTTAAACGTTCCTTTTCTTAGCTCAATGCTACATTCTTGACAAAATTTAAAATTTCCGATTGAGAGAGAGAGTTAACATTAATTTATCTGATTCCTACTGGTGGCTTCTATATACATTAAAGACATGTTATAACTTGTGTTGTTTTTGTTGTCATCCGGTATCACTCCAAATCAAGAATTTTAATTCACTTCATGAGGTTTAACTCAAACCTGCTGCACCCGTTTCCTTATGTTGATGAGGAAACAGAGGAGGTCGATGATCTCATCAACTACCTCCTTTACTTTCCAAATGCATGCATTGCTTTGTTTCACTTTGGTTTGAGATTGAATTACAGGATCATATAAAATAATTCTGAAGACTCCTTGCCATATAAGGCAAGGGTATTTTTAAAGATAATATATCCTTGCAGGTTTGACCCATATCATTAGTTCACTTAAGTTTTCAGGCTGCAAATTAAAGTTAAACTACTGATCAACTTTGTAAACTTTAAGCCTGATTTAGAGAAAGTATCCATAAACGGAGCCAAAGCGGATTTGCAAAAGATACGTGCTCCATTCGACAATGCCAAGAAACCAAATTGGTAAACAGGTGTGTGAGTGTGTGTGTCGCTATTAACACCTTGGGAATGGTCCGTGGTTCAGTGTTTCCTCATGAAATGTGATTTTATAAATCCCTCCAAAAAAAATTATAATAACCCAGATAAGCTCGGGGCTTAAGTGATCCGCGGAATCAGTGGTTTGGGAGTTTAACATCAGTACCTCTGAAGGTAATTCTGATGCAAATGTGCATGAAGACTCCTAGATAAATGCCTGTGGCTGGTGAATGAGGTCCAGGTGGGAATGTGCTTTATATGTTTCAAGGAATCAAAGGAAGGGGAAAATATTCAGAGTGAGGGAGAAAAAAAAAAACCTACAAATCCTAAACAAAATGCAGATGGCAGCTGTGCTGACTCGCCTCTTAGTGCTTTGTGACGGGCTTTACTTTATTTCACAGGGTATCATCCCTACCCTCCCCTCTTTCCTCTCTATCTCACCTTCATTTTCCTCCTTAGTCAGGTGGCTGACATCTCAGCCACCCTTCCAAGCACTGATAGACCTGCTTCTCATCATCGCTCGCTTCCTGCTTTTACGTTTGTTGACCATTTTCAGCTGGTATAGCAAGACAGATGCTCCTCCTGAAGAAAATAGCATCAAGGATGTGAGTCAAATTTGTAGTGTTTAGTCTTAAAATAACTTTAGATGGATTGTTAAAGTCTGAACCTACTGACTGCCTTTAACAGCTTTTTAATTATTCGAGACCTATCACATTAAATTAGAATTATCACCACATAAATCTGTAATCCCTTTTTTTTAAATTAAAATCATGTTAAAATACTGTACACTTGTCTAATTCATAAATACAATTATTGAATCACTCTAAAAAGGAGACTTAGTCTTTCTAGCTCCAATATTCTCCTTTACAGTCATCCTTTGTATCAGTACAACCCTCTGAGTTAATGAGTTCATCATCATGTGTACTATAAACTTTCTCCTGGTAAACCTTGAAAAAGTTATATTTAACCTCAATAAACGTTGCATTTAATTTAAAAAACAAATTGTGCAAAAACAACTAAACTGTTTCCTCATACTACTAAATTATGCTAATTCTAGAATGACGCCAGGATATTTTTCCAGCAACCGCAGTTTTAACTAACCTTGACGAGGTGTCAAAGTTCACAAGGCGAGGGACAGGGACATGGTTTCTCTACCTCCCACCAGCTTAAGATAAGAGATAATCAAAATTACCTCCTGGAAAATGCGCTTACTTCTTTAAAATACTTTTCAACATTAAAACTCACCAAGACGACTCACAAAGTTTAGCACGGTTTGTCTATGGGCTGCCTCTTCCATCGAAATGAGCGTTAGACACGGTCGCGCTTCCTTTTCAACCCGGAAATAAATGCAGAGAGACGATCACGTTTCGTTTTTCAAAATAAGAGCTCTTTGCCTTTAAAAAAAAAAAAAAAAAGCGCAACCGCATTGATTTGAATAAAAGTAGAGAAAAAAGGGACGTTTTAGTCTCCATAACAATTTCACAATAGTCCTGAAAACTGATGGGCTTATTTAACCTTCCGACCGCCATTGTAAACTCTCTGCAATTAAGTCTAAAAACTAATTCAACCTGGTTGCACAAAAAGTAAAATGTATTAGCATATTGAGAGCAGGTGTGCAAACCTTTTAGAGCCCATGAAAGAAACATAATCAAATTACTGGTCATGATTCTGTTGCAATGTGGGTCTAAATAATAATGAAAAAAAAAAAAAACTCAAACTCTGGACACAGTGTTATAAAATTATACTGTAATGCAAATGCTCCAAAACAATACATTAAAAAAAGGAAAACATGCTGGTTTGCCTTCAGTTTTTGCTTCTGAAGATGATACAGGATAACTGGCATTAGTCACAACAGTCAAAATAGGTCAAATCAGATATATGATTAACTTATAATGACATTTTACATAATGTAGTCCTTTCAATAGTTCTCTTATTATCTAAACATGTCCCTTTTTCATTTTATTTTACAACCCCGCTAAATATGAACGCTCTGTGGTAGAATAATATAAAATGTTCTTAGCATGCGCAGCCACTCAGCTCTCTAATGCTGTGTATTAGATTTATCATGCAGAGTTAAAAGACCTCATGTTCAGAATCTAAATTTAACGCAATTACTGAAAAGAGAAATTATGACTGCGGTTAAATTTACAAGGCATTTATTTAGCCTTTTATGGGCTGGAGCGAATGAACGCTAATAAGAGACCATTTCAGTCATGCTCAGTAAAACGTAGCACTTCAGGAAAGCAGAGCTGGAGTTGAGATGCCACTGATGCTGAGATATGATTCACAGTTGTGTGTATTTGTTCTATTAATTACCAGTTCATACACAGATCCTTATACCACATCAACTTCTTTCAAATCTACAACTCTAATGAATGGTGAATTTAAAAATGTTCAATTTGATGTCCTCTATTGCCAATATAACACACTGAGATTCTTTCCTCCTGTTATTAACAGCTCTGTGCCTTTAAAAGTGAAGTACACCCCTGCTGTTTCAGCTTCCCTCAAAGGCCATCACTTAGCTGCTTTAAGTGCAGACTAATATTTGCCTTGACAAAAGTGTGGCCTTCATATCAGTTAGCACCTGAATGGGTCTGTGACTGCTTTTAATAGGAAGTGAAGTGATGCTTTTATATCACCCCCTGTTATATACTTCCAAGTTGTCTGTCAATGCACAAAGAAAATTTTAAAATGAAGCGAGAAGCAGATTTTACATCTACTGTAGAAGCTTACCCTCTAATGAGCCATTATGGTTAAACCCTGAACTTATGACAATATTTTGAAAAATTGACATCAACACTGCTATAGTAACTTGGCGCAAAGTCTATATCAATGAAAGGTCTAAACTATGAAGAAACAAGGTTTAAAGATCTTGAGTATAATAACAAAATAAGAATTTAATCAATTTCAGGGAGCAACCCTATAGACGAACAATCATGATCTTCAATCTCTCAGAGGGTGAAAAATAGCATTTTCATCAAGAAACACTTAAAAATTACTACTTTGGACAAATCTTTGTGCAGTACTTTCAACATTGTCCAGGGATCCATTTGTTCCACCTCCAATTTGTGCCTATACTCTCTTGATGAATTGTATGAAAAGGCTGAATTTCACTGGAAAGAACAGCTCTATGATTAGGTGTACTTACATTTGTAAACAGGGTCATAACAAACGAGGCCTACATACTTGCATCTTTTAGGTGCAAGACATAAGGACAAAGTTAGACTGAGTCTCCTGTAGTATCATCAAAACATGGATGAAGCAGTGAGGAGAATTATAGAGAACAACAAAGACGTAGAGCAATGTGATCAACATTCATCAAGAACTCTGGGATGCGGCAGTGGGAACTTTTACAAGGTTTCATAAGAGTCAGCATCGGGTAAACTTGAAGCAACCGGGGCAAGTGTTGCCTTACTCATGTCTGCATAAACCCAATATATTTCAGCTGCCAACACTTTATTTAATCTCAACTGATGCAACGAGTAGCTTCTTATTCTGAGGCTGTGGGAAAGTTGTTGCTTTATTTAAGGAGGGTCAAACCATTGGCATCAAACAGAGGAAACATCAAGGGAGGTTGCAGAAGCTACTTAAATTAGGCTAATGCTTCCATTTCGTTCCAGTTTAATTAAGAACTGGAAGGAAAGTGGGGAACCATCATCTTCTGCAAAGAAATGTGGTCAGAAAAAGTTCTGTGTGATCAATAACTGAAATGTTTGGTGAAATAAAATCAGATGAAAACAACAGAAGAAATCATACCTTTGTTTAATAGTGAAAATAAAAACATTTCACATGAACAGTATAATGGCAACTCAAGGGATTGCGACTGAACAGCTGTGTAGCCATAAGAAACTAACTAATCAGTGAGGCTAACTGGAGAAAAAAACATTTTTTGGCCAGTCAGTGTATAGTAAAAATTAGGATCATCAATCAAAAACATCACTCTAAATGTCTCTAATGTTGTGAGAAGTAAAGTTGGACAGATTCAAATCTGTGCACTTCTATTCCTTCATCCTGACAATCTTGTCAACAAAAGTCAAACACGTTGACCTGGATAGAAACCAGCAAGGTCAGTTTAACCCCTAAAACCTGTCATTTAATCATCACACTTGTAAAATCTCATCTTCACCCATCTTTCATTTATTTTGTTACCAAGGAATATGCAACATATTGAAATTGAAATGACTGAGTGTCCCCTGTGCTGATGTAATATTTTTCGGAGTCAAATAAGCAAATTTCTGTGCACAGTGTAAAGATGTGTCAGTTATACAACAGCACCTATTTAGATTATTGAACTTTTAAGAAACATTATTACTGATTTTAAAAAATAAATAAAAATAAAAATAAAATAAATAAAAATAAATATAAAGATAAATAAGGTATATATATATATATATATATAAGGTATATATATATACCTTATTTATCTTTATATTTATTTTATAATAATTTTTTTAATTTTCTCCTGAGACAATTATGGAGAAAATTGTGGCCATTTGCTGGCTATGCTACAGCGCTTATTCTGAAAAGCAAGCATGGTGAGAAATCATTTATAATAAATATGCTGGAAAACGTTGAATTCAGCTGGTGTAATGCAATCTTTCCCTCTATGTCATTTCTGCCAAATCCACTAGGAGCAAAATTTTTATACAGACTGGAGTAGAAACACACAAAGTGGTTGTGGATTTTTATTTTTTATTTTTTGAAAGAGTAAGCTTTCTTGTATGTTGATATATTGTTAGATGCATAAACGTTTTATGAAACAACAGTTTTGGAATTTTTTGCAGCAGGAAATTGATGGATATTAACAGATGAGAATAACCATTAAATCCTTACCTTCAAAAATATTACAGTCAGTGAAAGAAAAGTAAAAAAATAAAATAAATAAGTAAGCTAATGTCGCTTTTTCCATCTTTCTGGTTTGAGGTTAGAGGACAAGATTGATAAATGTCCAGAAGCAGAACTTAAAAGGGAAGTAGTCTAGAAGTCTGGGATGTATGTGTGTAAAATCTCAGCATGTGTTCCCATTCCATGTTCTCCTTCCTGGACTGGTTACAGTTATTAGGGCAACAAATGTATGAGAAGTTC
Organism: Poecilia reticulata; assembly: GCF_904066995.2. Lineage (NCBI taxonomy): Eukaryota > Metazoa > Chordata > Actinopteri > Cyprinodontiformes > Poeciliidae > Poecilia > Poecilia reticulata. Next base: position 21,072,355 of record NC_088851.1, read on the forward strand.
CTCGGCAGCAGTGGCATCTCTCTCCAGCCTTCAGCCGAGCGTTCCGTGGGGATCGCATCCCAGCGACGAGGGATGAGGAATGGCCTTAATGAAGTCAGACAAGCCGGAATACATGCATAAGAAAGATTTTAAATATTGATATGATGTCAGTGTGCAGCTGCATAAACGGGTTACAGTGGATCGGTTAGCTCTCAATGACCCTCGTCTAATACAGCAGCACAAGGGGGATGATTAGGCTCATCAGAGGTGATTGTGTATTCTGTAGGAGGCGCAAACACAGCACACACACCACTTAAATCAAAGCCTCCTCCTGTCTTCCTCTGCAGCACTTCCAGTTTCAATTCACGCTTTAAATTATTCACAGGCACATGTAATTAATGGCTAGTGAATTTATATCATATGGCTAAGCAAAGTATTAATGGGTTTTTATTAAAGGGCTCCATCAAGGTGCAGCAGGCCTTTCAGAGGCCCAGAATAAATGTTACTGTAATTACTCAAGGAGGAAACGGATAGAAACAATCTGAAAGCATATTCTCGCAACGTGACGCTCATTGCACAACAAGGAATAAAAGCAGAAACTCAACACAGATTAGACGTGTGAAAAATGTCAAGTTGTCCGGCAGTGGAGAAGTGAGACTGTGGGGTGGAATTAAAACGTGATGAAAAGTGAGGTTCTGTCCAACATCACACGAACATAAGGGACACTTGAGTTTCTGTGCTGCGCCATGACCCGATCGGTATTCCCTGTTAAAAACAAACCTCAGGTCAAACTTCAGGCCCGTCCGCTCAGACACGGGTCAGCCTTAAATTATTCAGCCAGAGAGGGATGCAGAGACTGGCAAGATCAAGGAAGTCGAGCGAAGCTAGTTATACGCCAGAGAGCCGGTGGTGCCCACTTCTTACGCTGTAAACACCAACCATTTCCCAGCAACAGACACTTGCTTATTTAATTCCCCCACAACCGGCACAGATGTTTTGAAAAACAGAAAATATTTCTTGTGCTTCATGTTGACACATGGGTGAAGTGTCTGTGCTTGACTTTGATCTCACTGATCAGTCAGTCGGTTTGATTTGGATGGATTACACTGGTTCGGATGCAGCTCTTTGGGAAGCCGTGGTAATTCATTCAGCTGATGAGCCCATAGTACAAACACAAACAAACAGCTCAGATAGGTGGGAAATGGACATTTCCTCTACTTTGAAGTACGGAGCAAAAACCTTACAACTCGTTAACTTGTACTAAAAGGGCTAAAAGGGCACCAGAACTCCTATGCATGCTATCATAACCTATTAGTCGGTAGAAAGAGCTTTTTTGTGTACCTTTGCCCAAAATGAACAGCTAGTTTTCTGGAATTCTTTCAATTGATGCTGTAAATCACAGAGCATATTAAAATGTTTATTTAATTTACAAAATGATTGCTATGTAAGAGGAGATTGGTACAGAATACCATATGTTTTCAAAAGTATGAGAATCCCCAACTCTATATATCTGAGTTCAGATGATGTAAACACTTTTATGTCCAGAAATGTCAGCAATTCATTCATAAGGAGCTCCAACCAAATATCGAGTGCATAGAAATCAGCATACTTTTCTGTGTGAAATGTAATTCTTTATTAATTTTATGTAATATATAAAATCAGCTTGCCACCAGTGAAGAGCTCCCAGCATTGGCAGCATGCACGTCCATTTGCACACATATTGAGAAGAAGATATTTGAAGAGATATTTTTGTGAAATGGGCTTTCAGCTACAGTTTGCCCAAGAACACTGCATGTCCTACCAAAGCAAACTCTTCAAATGACGGCAGAACAATTTGCCGACAATCTGTGAATTTCCATGAGGGATGAATCGTAAATATTGTACTAACCGTTGCCTTGAAATACTATATAAATTCCAGATAAAGCATTTGACATGTCTGAAATATTTGCAACATTTGTGTCACTGCTGTAAACTTTTGCACTTCCTCTGAAACCTGTCACTCCTCAAACTTTATTCATGAGGATGAAGGGATGCTGTGATCTTCACATGGTTGTGGAAAAGAAGGAGTATTAACATACCTAAAGGACACATGTATGCTCAGTTCTTGTGTGATATTACATGTTTCCTTTGTCCGATTCCTGGCTAGTGTATCTGTATGCCTCCTTGTTCCAGTCCGCCTCATTAATTCCAACTGGAGTCCATTTCAATAAGTACATCTCCCTCTCCTTTTCCATTACAGTGCAGCTGTCCCTCCCTCTCTTTCCCCAGTCATAGCTGGGGTTAACATGCTAATTCCGTTTTATGAGCTCTGACTGAGCCCACTCTGCTCCACTTACACGTGTACAACAATTATTACATCGCTTCTTCTTTTTATTTTTTTTCACTATAAAAAATTCAGCACCCCGAGTGTCATGTCGGCGAAACCTGAAAATGTATTCAGCGAATAGAATGGTTAATTTCTCGGAGGAAAAAAAAAAAAAAAGGAATGACCTAAAAATAGAGATTTACTGTGAGATTCCGCATTTAAATGAGCCCTACCTGTGTGATGGCCTGGCTGAGAAATCCATTTGTGTATAAAAAGATGTAAAATACCCTACTGACACTAAAGATTATATTAAAATACAATGTGGGACATTGTCATACATATCTTCACAGCTATTTATCTATTTGAAAAGGCCTCTCTCTTTTGAATTTTCTTTTTGACTCAAATCATGAGCTTGAGTCACAATGTAGCAAAAGATTCATGTCATTATCTAACATCGGTATGACTGATTAATCATTTCCTGTTTGTACAATGATAGACTGCTGATGCTGTTGTTTCTTACCTATTTGAACAAAAGGTAAAATAACTCTTGAGTAGTATTATGGAAGAAAATCACCCCTCTCTCTGGTCCAGGTGACAGTAGGTCTTCCTCTCATTTATGAAACTCTCCATCCTGTTTTCATGATTCCAAAATATTCCTAACCCTGAATGAATATGTAGTTACACCCACAATTTTTCCTGCCTGGGAATGCTTGGAAAATCTTTAAAGGGGATGCTATAACCATCTCAGCTGACTTTTTGATGTGGATTATCAGTGGTTCTGTTCACATTGTTTGCAGATTATGGCGCTCTAAGCTCTAACAGATGAGGTTATTGGTCTACCCTTTTCGAAGAAGCTTATTTAATTCACTTGCTTCCTTTCCATTAGTATCCATGTTTGTCCTACATCTCATGATCACAGGAGAGCGCTGAAATGTAAACTCAGAACTTCATCTATGCGCTCGGCTCTTTCTTCACCTCATGCTATTGATGTAGATACGTTTCTGATTCATTTCTCAGTCTCCCGTTCCATCCTGGTTCTGCAGGGAGAATCAGGTGAGCTTTATAATTCTGCTCATCTCTGACGATGATGAAACACAGTAACCATTCAGTAAAAGTTGATTAAAAATTGGTACTCAAGTGTTATCTTGATATTCTTTGTGTTAAAGTCTGAGCCGATTTAAGGTGGAGCTTCATTTTTTTCTGCTACATGTCTGTCCTAATATCAAAGCACATATCAGAAAGTGCAGGTGGATTTATTGGGGGCAGTCAGTCGTAGCCCACTCATGTAATGAAGCGAATGCACCAGACGACTGGTCAGAGAGGCCCCGGCAACATAATGACAGCCAATATCTCCAAACCCGGCTTGAAGGAAGGCTGGAAACATTTGCTCAGGAGACTCATTGGGTGTTTCAATCTCACCACAAATCCATTTTTATGTTTTCCTTCTGATTTATGGCCTTATTTTAACTGTCTCCCACATGCAAATGCCTGGCGACCGCTCTAGAAATATACATAATGTGATTCTCAGGGTCATCCCTCCAGCCTGTCAAGTTGAGGAGGTGCATTAAGGGTTTGGGGGAGGTGCAGGGAGCGACAGGAGGGGGACTCTGATTATTTTCTTCCAGCGGTCCTAGGTGAATGGAGAAGGTGGCTCTCATTAGGTCCTGGTCATACATTTATGACTCTTTTATGACTATTATGTTTATCCACACATACAAATCCCACCAGGCAAGGTGTGAGTTAACGTATCAATAAGATAGCCATATATTAAAATCTAGGTTCTTTATGGCTAAGTCTCTGTTTGCTGTAGCTGAGAGTCTATTTGGCCTGAATTAAACTGGATAAATTTTATATTCTGTAAAACCTGTGTCCATCCTGGAAGTCTCCTCTCGACGATTCACCCAGAAAATACTGATTCGAAAATGATTCCTGGGCAGGTAATTATGATCATATATCCTGACACGTGTAGAGGAACTTTATTAAAGATATCTGTCACGCTGGCTTCTCTGCCCGTCTCTCTGCATGGACATGACAAAGTAGATCCATCAATTAAGCCCCAGCAATTGTATTTGGTGGGATATTAGCCAGCCTTTATATTTTCTTTCACATTATTTCACACATTTTTCACACGTTGGAATATGTTAATGAGGAGGTCCAGACAGTTCCACCAATGCTCCCATTTCCAAGAGATTTTCACACACTTGGAGACAGACAGTTACTTTCATGCAATGTCAATGCCCACATGTCTAAAATCTTTACCTGACTGACTGATTCATTTTGCTTTGACGAGCTTTTCATTCCAACTTGAAATGTAGAGAAAGAGCTTCTTAAATGAAAAAGAAAGAATCCCTAAATGTCATAGACCCATCAAACTCTCTGCTTGCCTTGCTTCATGCTCTCCCAAAGACCTGTCTTTGTCCATGTGGTGAAACAATGTCTTTGTTCATTGTTTCACCTCATGAATTCTGCCGTATTTAAATCCTCTTCCACCAGAACACTGTTTGCACATCAAACTGTTCTGTCTTTAATGGGTCACTATTAACCTCAGAATCATTTTTAAGGAGCAGGAAGATGAGAAAAACTTCAGAATCCTGGCAACTGATGCTCAAACCCAAAACCTAAACAGAAAATTGTGTTTCCTGTTTCCCGGTCACCTTCTATCAGTCTCGCACACAGCAAATATAGTTTAGTTTATAATGGAAAAAAGGAACCTTTAGTCAACATAATCAGAGTTCAATCTTCATCTTTCACACATTAAGAGGTTGACAGTAAGAAATTGATTCTGATTACATATTAGCTGGTTTAGCTTTTTTGCCAAATATAACCGCTTTGAATGAAGAATGAAGGTAAAACAACTTAGATTGATCTGGGTTTTTTTTTTTTTACATTCATGTCATTGGAAGCACATAATGTACATATTTGCCATAGGTTGAGAATGCAGCCAATAATGAAAAGACTACATCCCTTGTTATTTCTTAAACCTAAAATCATACCTGGACTAAATGACTTTTCTTGAGGATGGGTGCAGCCAAACCACAATGTGGGATGAGGATTTTAGGACTGTTAAGGATTTGGTGCCACAATAGTTCCATGCATTAGGATCCTATTCCTGTAGAGGTAAAAGGTCATCCTTTCTATGTTTCTTTTACCAAAGGCCATTTAGCTTTTAATTTTAATCTAGAAAATAATGGGTTGTATGATGGCACAGTTAGTAGCACTGTTTCCTGCAAGGCAAGAAAGTCCTGGGTTCGAGTCCCAGTCTGGAGTCGTTCTGCAATGAGTTTGCATGTTCTCTCTGTGCATGTGTGGGTACTTTGGCTTCCTCCCACAGTCCATATAGATAACTGTTGGGTTAATTTCCTAAATTTTCCTCAGGTTTTCTGTTTTTTTGCCTCTCTGTTCTCCTGTGATGGACCAGGTTGTCCAGGGTGTACCTTCCTCTCGCCCGTTGACTGCCGGAGGCAGGCACCATCCCCCTTCATAATTCTCCAAGGAAAAGCATGTTAGATGATGCATGGATCTAGAAAATAATACAAAAATCAAACATCTTCTCTTGGCAGTCATTGTGGTGAATTTTGTCATGTAACTCCCCCCATATATCAGCTTTACTATATGGATTTGTTGTAGAAACTGGAAAAGCAATGCCAATTTTTATCTAGATGATGACCATAAGCAGAGTTTGAGGATATGTTATATTCGTCTTTAAAGCATTATGTTCTCTTAGTCATTAATAGTTATTTTGAAGACATGTAAGAAAATTCTATCTGCCAAATTCCATCACTGTTACAGTTTTTTCCCATCATGACGCTTGTAGATGAGAACATCTTTATTGGGAAACAGTCCTGAGCAGCTGCAGTTTAAAAGTCTTCATGGCAACCCCAATCAGAATCCGTGTCAGCCGAGCCCATGTAGGAACTTTAACAGAGCTTGTTGTTCTCACCGTCTCACAGATGCCTCGTTGTCATCCAGCAGCCACCCAACATGTCACGGCGGTCCGGCGCAGCATACTCAAGTCACTTCAGAGCATCAACCAGCGAGGCCCAGATGTTCCCCAGCAGCTGACTGAGGGAAAGCGTGACATGTCCAGTCAAAGATGCAACATCCTCCATGTTGGCCAACACCTGCCTTTACAGCTGCTCCGCCTCGGGTTCCGACTCGCTGCATCCACACAACTTTGGGAAGGAGGTGTTTGAAAGCTCCATCCAACAGTGAAGTTGTCAGTCTCGCATATGGCTGTGGGATTAGATGAGATGAACACTTTCATGTGGTGGAGATGAAGGGGAGGAGGGTATACAGTCTCATTTTTCTGTCCACACAAAAAATATTTGATTCTCTCAGTGCTTTCCTGCGTTTTCTATCTGCTTGGGCAATATTTAAATGCTTAGTTACTCCAGGATATGCCTGATTCAGTGTAAGTAATCCACATTTGCTCATGCATTTCTGGGCTACAAAACATTAATGTGTTTACATAAATCTCATAAATCTCATTCTGCTAAAAAAACAAAAAACAATCCCCATGTTTATAAAAGTTTTATTTTAAAAGGACCAAATTCTGTAACTTGAATGACTTCAGGTGTTGACAATGCTCCAAACCAGGGGTCCGGTTCCTGTGAGCTACTATCCTCCAAATTTTAGATTTATTCCTTTTTCAATACAGCTAAATCAAGTGAATGGCTCATTAGCAGACCTCTGTAAGGCTGAGTAACATGCTGATGTGATGAAGAAGGAATGTATCTAAATGTTGCATGATAATAGCTCTCCAAGACAACATCTGGGGACCCCTGGTCCAAACCATGTTGCTTAAAATGCAATATCTGGATGTTTGGATTTATTTTTTTAGCTCATGAAAAAATTGTTGATTCTAGGTATATTTTTTTACACGAGACCCAAGAAGAAGCACATTTGTCTACCTTTCAAGCAATGACTGTCTAAGACCATCAAAGCTCTAAAACACTGAGCATGATGCACTCCTTCGCAGGTAATACTTATCTTATTTGGAAGAGTTTTCTAATGAGGTTTGTTTCTTCATAAGGCTTTTAAGGAGGGTCTTCAAACGGGTTGAGGTTTTGGAAATGCCACTTCAGAAGTGTAGTGGTAGCCTGCTTTATCCATTCTAAAGTTTGTATTTTTCTGGATATTGTCTGACCTAAAAGTTGTTGGACTGTGTCAAAACCAATATGTAGATTGGCGGAGTAAAATCTTCTAATATGGAACTTAATAAATAAACAAACTTGACAAGTTTGTAAAGCAAAGACAAAATGAAGGAAAAGTAAGAAAGAAAAACACATCTAATATGACATTCTGACATTATTCTGGGTGTTTGACTAAGCAACATTTTAACTGTTTCACCGTCTGATTTGTTGCTGTGCTGCTCCTGGACTTATTTTAAGGTGCAAAATGCAAATGATGTTAAGAGTTCAGCCTATTTTGTTTTAGATCTCTCACCCAGACTGTGTCCCCCTGAGCTGCTTGCTGATTGCTGCCTCATGATTAGTTTAGAAAAATACTTTACATTTTAATTAATATCAAGAAGATCTTAGTAAACAAAAAGATGATGCAGCCAACATCAGTGGACACATCCCCATCACACTGAATTACAGAGAAGCAAAACGGGTCACAGAGATGTCAGGGTGGGGAAATGGGAAAGAACCAACCATGTTCAAAAGTGCTGGAATATCGTCTGCTAGAGATGTGCAGGCAAACTTCATGCTTGACAGCAACAACCAAGAGTCTGTGTCCATCCGTCCGTCGTCATACCTGTTTATATATGCAGGGTAGTGAGTGTGGGAGCAACCCATACTGATGCCTATGTAAATCAGATTTTACAGAATCTTGCAAGTTAGCAAGATTAGCTGAATTGTCTTTAGCTTGTCTTTTTTTTGTCCTTGTCTTAAAGTCAAATTGTCCTTGTCTTTAGCTGATTAGCTGAAGCTAAGGAAAACCCAAAATAATGTTCCAAACAAAATGGTGAATATTACATAAAATAAAGGATTTTGAAAGCAGAAAAGTATTTTCTACAACCTCAAAATTAATGAGTTAATGCACTGATGCAGCATGGCATAAAGATGATCAGTCTGTGACTTTTGGTAATGAGGAATCTCAGGTTGTTATAATAAATGCCTTTGCCTTGTCAGCATTGTCTCATATATTTTTCCTGACCATACCATATCAATTCTCTGTGGAGTTTAGATCAAGTCGGATGCTGCCTAATCAAACAGTTGCCCTTTTTGTATCCAAATTTTTTTCTTCCACTGAATTTTTTATCAATGCCCTTTGATAAAGCACTAACACAACACAAACATGCACACTCTCATACCTAAGGGCAATTTACTGAGATGATTTAATCTGTCAGAAAGTTTTAGGGCTGTGGGAGGAAGTTGGGGTACCTGGAGAGAACTCGTGGATGCACAGAGAGAACATGGACAAAGACTTAGGTTGGGATTCAAATTCAGAACTTCCTTGAAGAAATACATGTTTAAAATATTTCACTCAGTTTGTCATGAACCTGTATCTAAATTTAACTTTTTAAAACAAATCTCCTACTTTTTCAAATTTACAATACAAGCTTGAAATGTATTTCTGCTAAATTAGCTCCTAAAGCACGAACGCTGTTTTAGTCTTCACCTTCTTATTTTGGAAAATAAAACAAAATTCCATGTGTATCCAACATAACAAAGAATTTGAATCATTCTGGTTAAAATCGAACACACAACCACTACACTACTGTAAGTGTGCTCTTTCTCCCTGCAGATGAAGAGTTATTAGAGCACATGAGCACTGTCCGAGACATGCAAATGGAGCCGGTTGCAAATAGAATTTCTACAATATCAAGCCTTGTTAGAGCGGGAGCAGCAAAGCACTAAGGACAATCAAGACACCTTGTCACTTGCTTCTTTTTTTATCTCCTGCCTCCTTGTGAAGAAAAAGCACTTTGAATCTGCTAGTTTTTCTCTTGCATTTACATAACAAAGCCCCCAAGAATAAGGTAGATGTGATGAAGCAGCCTCCTCTGCTGCGTCTGAACACCCATCAACATGCCTCAGACACACACGCTAACAAACACAGAGGGAGGCGTATGCATGCACACACATATCCTCATGTATTGTCTCCTTCTTTTCTCTCAGTAAAAGTATCTGACAACCAAAACCCCAAAGATCTCCGATGCTTGGCTTCACAGCGTGGATACGCAGTCAGCAAAATAAATTGAAAGCATTAAGAGAAAGTCAAAAAAGTGAGAAACTGGAACAGAAAACAAAATAACCTCTCTGCACCAACAACTCCCTCCACAGCCACCTACATATAACCCCCCCACCCACTACACAACCTTCCTCCACCCCACCCTCAGCCCAGCTCTGCTCCCCACTCAGAAAGAAACAGGATGAAATGACATTATGCATATGAAAATGTCCAGAAAGATGTTTGATTTATGTATGCATTAGATGCAAATTCTATTACGGGACACAAGGCGGGCTGCGAGATTTCCCACTGAACACTTGGCTGCCCTGATCAAACCCCATCTCATTAATTCAGACAAGGGGGGAAAGATAGAAGGAGTGAAGGAGGAAAAAAATGGAAGAAATTTACAACCCAGACACAGATTTAAAAAAAACTGGGTAAAAAAAAAGAGGTATAGTGGTTTGGTGTGGGAGAGGGGGGGAAATGATGTCAATGTCTGGACCAAGAGCCTGACCAGTCAACAAATGAGATGGTATGCATTTATGAAAAAATAACAAAACTAGATAAACTTTTATTAACGCTGCATCCATAGAAACCTGGATATCATTTGTAAAAAAAAAAAAAATATTAAGAGGTAAACAGTAAATAAAAATCTAAATATCTAAGTCAAATGGAATAAAATAGTGCATCATGTATTCTTTGCAATAAAACTACAAGTTAACTCTCCACTGCGGTCATATCCAAAAACTGTCATCAACTATATGATTTAGTTTCTCCCTGCAGATGAAGACAATTTAATTGTATCTCTGAAACAGAGATATAATTAAACAGTAATGTTTGATGTTATGTGATGAGCTCCAATGTGGTGAGGTTGGAAAGCCTTCTTGGCATCATCCTTGTCTTTAGCTTCTCTGTTAGATCCTAGTCAGGTTTATGGCCGGGCAACTCCAAACCATCGATATTACTTCCACTGAGAAGCTTTTATGTTGGTAAAGTTAAAATAACGTCTTTAAACCTAAATCTGACAGGGATATGGATATTTTTGTGTGCTCATTTTCAGCTCCCATGATAGAGTCCATTGCAGTTCCTGTCTCAAAGGTGTGGTATTTTTGTGGCACAACAGGAATCCACAAATGTCTAGGAGATGTACTGTAAATGGCTCAATCTTAAATCTGGTCAAATCATTTGATCTACTGAAAGCCCACAGAGATCTCTTGTGACTGTCTGACAGATGCCAATAATGTACAGTAAAATTTAAGAATACTTTCCAAAGCTTTAAAAATCTTTATCCAGTGTCAAATGGTGACAAAATAAAAATTGCCACAAATTTACAAATCAAAAGTGTGGTATGTCTTTAAAAAAACAATGTTTAGAAAATCATCTCGCCGTTGGAGCCACCTCTGAGCAAGACATGCCGTTTGTACAATCCTCCAAACAAACGGGAACCTCTGCCTGCGTTCTTTCTCTGGCAGAAGAACAATCAAACTGTACTAACCACACGACATGCTGCGTTAATGTAAAAGCGGCTCCCCAGCAGCGGTTATGCCACTATTTCTAAACTAATGGCCTGCTAATATCAGCTCTGTTCTTGGCATGTGTAAGTAGCTGATATGAAACATGCTCATTTCTCAAAATGTCAACCTATTTCAGATGTTCTACTTACAGGAATGCATGCATTAGGAAGCTCACCAAAGTTTGTTTGAACTTCAGAGAAACTACAGTAAAGCAGCAACTGCTATCCTGAAGAGACTAAGAGATAATCTGAGGTTAGCACATATCAATCTGCCAAACTTATGACAGAAAAGTTCATCAAAGTTGTGCAAAAGTCATCACAAACATGTTCCGTTGAGCTTAATATTTCCATCAGTTCATGTTTTCATTCACATCATATCAACCCTGTTCACCTCTCAGCATGGTCAGGCGATTGAAATGGGAGAAAGGTAAAAGTGGGAACCTCTCCGCCTCTCTTCCTCCCATCACTTCCTCCCACAGCCCTCCGTATGATTGAGGTCAGACAGAAAATTCTTCCCTGGCCTAACTAATGTGATTGCATCAGAGCAATCCCCTTAAACCACATCACAGGCCTGATCTGCATACTAATTGGCCCTGCTCCGTCCTTGACACAGACCTTGGGAGGAAGAGGCCTTCAATTCCCCCCCTTCAGGGTGGGTGAGGAGGGTGTGTGTATATGAGTGAGGCGGAGCAGAGGGGTTGGAGGAGAAGAAAAAAAAATTCAGCGTCCACCCATTGCTTACATTTCCACGCAAAGATGCCCCCGCCCTGAATAACCTCCTCCCTGCCACATGGTACACCCAGCCCCTCAACCCTCCTCACCCCCCATCACCCCTATCTTCTTTCTCTATGCATCAATGCAAATTATAACAATGGCCGGGGCTTTATTTGGTGGGGGTAAGCCTGCGTGACCTTCTGTGACGGGGAGCAGCAGAGACAAAAGGCCATTTTTCTCTGAATAAGCACACGGACAGCGGCATCTCCCCATCCAAGGCAGGAGGGTAGGTGGTGGAAGGGGGGTGGTGGTGACAGATAGGGGCCAAATCCAAAAGAGGCAAATGTGGGGATTTTTTAAAGTAAAAGAGGGCAGAGTAGAAATGAATGCAGAAGGATGTGTAGGCTGTGGCCCCTTTAGAGGCTGCAGCGCCGGGCCAGACAACAGAAAAGACGGGAGAAATTTACATCTTTTATATTCATGTGCAACCGCAAATGTCTGGGACTGGAGGGGAAATGCATGTTTTAAAATATCTTTCACTTTTAGTTGCTGTGATTTTGTTTTCATGTAAACATTTTTATGTAGTAATAAAAACCTATTCCTCCGTTCCGGCTATGCAACAGTGAGGAGTAACGACTTAAAACCGACTGCGCTGAAATTAGTCATCATGTCATCAACAGGATTTCAGTTTGCATCACATTTGCATCTTCGCTTGAACAGAAGAGGTTTCTTTGCAGTCAAAAATGACTGCATGTTAGTTCAAGTCAACATTTTTTCCCCAGATCCCAAAACCAAATTGTTCAAATTAAATGAAGGCAAGAGTTTATTAGGAAGATTGGAGATTTTTTTTATTTTTTTGATATTTTTTTTAAGCATTTTGGCCTCCAGTGGAAAAAAAAAATCACCTCCCAGATCACAAGCCTAGAGATTTTTTTGCGGTGGAACTACATTGCCAATGAACTGTTGGCAATTGTGACTCCTGAATTATTTTGAGTGACCTCATTCTGAACATTTGCCATGTTTATTATGAGTAAGGCTACATTGCTGACAATACAAAGAAGATATGTGACAGTTTTCTCAGAACAGAAATAAAATTCAACTGATTCTGGTCACAAGCTTAAATGTCAATGCATCTCCACTAAAAAACACTTTAACTTATGTATTTGGTCCATGATGTGAAATATGACCCTTTGTGTTCAATGTGTAATAATACATATCTTTTCACATAGATCGAGCTATGAAAAAATGTTACATTTTACTGTTCAGTTTTATGTATCTGTCATGTATAACTGGCATTTAAGCAACTTTTAGTTACATAATATGATTAATAAGACTCTTGTGGCCGTATACAGAAATGCACTCGAACAGAAATGTTTATATTTCCCTCCCTCTAGTCTGTTTCCAATACCTGTTTTTCATATCCACAAGCAACATGAATAGTTTTGACGAATGTCTATTAGACGTGGAGAGGAATCATTTACTTTGTACATTTTTCACAAGATACCTGCTTAGATTGAGAAATGGCAAAAAACTCCAGGATGAAAATTGTAAAGTTGTTGTTCACAGAGGAGGCTTTCTATAAAAAGGTGTGGCATTTAAATTAATCAAAGTTTTTTTCTTGGCTCCTACAACTAATTTCTGCATTCAGATCCACTCCAAACAAACACTAAATGTATTCCAGTGTTTCTTATAAAACTGTGGAGTTTAGTTTTAGGTCTTTCTTTCAGCTTTTCTTTTTGGAAATACTCAGTTTATATATATATATATATATATATATATATATATATATATATATATATATATATATATATATATATATATATACTCATGTTAGTCTCACAGTTGTGGATGTGAGATTTTCTTTTTCCTGTTGCTCCTCTGTGACATCATTACAAAGAGCAGCATTTGGCTGTTTGGTATTTTTTAGATTATCTTAATTTGGGTTAGTTAAGATTATTGATTTGCTACGAATATACGTTGAAATATAAAAGCAAAGGAGGAGCAAATTTTATCAGACATGGAAAACAAACTGAAGTTTAGTGAAAACGTCTTGTCAGAAAGTGAAAACTAAAAGTAAAAATATGTTGTTCACTTTCCCGTATAAATTATAACACTTTCCTAAGTCATTTTCATCCCAAATAAAACATAAACACTCCCATCCCAAATTCACAAGTTCAATATACTCTGTCTTAGTTTGATATGATAACAACCAGAGTTTGAATCCCATGTGGCAGAAAACTACAAGGAGCAAACCTCACTGCACTCCATGCTCAGCTATATGTTTCTCCAAAATAACTTTTTAATGTCATATTTAAAGTGAAACTGTGTTTTGGCTTTGTTTCAAGCTATCACTCAAACTATTCTATTGAATAAACAAACTCCTTTTAATTGTACGAACACACTGGCTTTTTAAAATTCACCCCTAAACAAATATTGGTTATTGTTTCAAAGTCAATTCTTTCTAAGTGTTTGAAATTTTTAATCTGATCCAAACGACAAATTTCAAAGTTTAAAATAAATGCATTAGTTAATTTCCTCCTTCCTAAATCATTTAAAATAACAGTTCTTCTTTTTTGCGTTATGTCAATAATGGTTGCAGGTTTGTTGACTAGGCGTTACCCCGGACTTCCACATAGTAACTAAACTCTGGTAGTTACTATGTACAAGTAAAGTACAAGTAAATTGCAAAGAACATTAACTGATCTGTGATCTCTCATGCTACTTTTTGCAATGTTCACCTTTGCATGTCTTACTTGAGGTTTCCAGTAGATATTGTTGTCTGCTGTTACACCCAGAACTGTGTTTATATATTCTTGTGAAATATACAAGCTATCCATAGTTATGTGTCTATAGTTATGTTTGTCTCACAAACAAACATGTCTAAATATTAGTTTGGTTTCATTAAGATTTAAAGATATCGATTTCATGACAGCTTTACTGTTGTAACATCTCCAAAACGTGCTGAATATTTGGCTTTGAACAAAACTTCTTTACCGATTTACAAGATAAAGTTTAGGACCTAAAACTGATCCATGTGAGACACCACAAGTAATCTCAAAGACATTTCATCTATGCTCAACCTTTTTGCATAAAATGTTGCCTATTTATAACCTGGCTTTCTACCTAAATGTCATGACATATTGTGTCTACAAATATTCCAGTTTTTTACGTTCTTCTATTTCCTCTCTCATTTCCTTTATCATCATTCCAGTAGAATGATTGATACCAAAACCATAATGAACATCTATCAAAAATGTGTTTTTCAGTTGAGTTAGCATCTGAATAATTACTAACTTACAAATTCTCGCCACTGGTTTATTAAAATTACCACTATATCTGTCCAGAATCTTGTAGAAATTACATATTCTATGCTTCCTTAAATATATGCACAGTGGACAGGTAATTCATGTTTTTTTTATTTTAATAAGGATAAGTGAAAACAGAGAATATTAGCTGTTCCGTTTGGGACGGAGCTTTTTGTCTCTCCAGCTGTTCTTATAGGGATCATTTTGTCTGAGAGCTCAGCGAGTTTAATCTAGCTCCGATAATTTCACCACGCCTTGTAATGGGGTCCCTGAAGACAAACCTGCGCCTGTTTTCACGGAGCTGGAAAACCTTTTAACCAACACACCATCCTGCGCTGAGCGGGAGCTATTTTAGCATCCCGCCTTCTGCCCCTGGGACCAGACATTACACAGTCACCCCCCGCCAAAGCTTCCCCACACAAACAAGAACCCTGGATCCACGCGCAGGCCTCAGCCTCATGCACTTCCCCTTAATGTCTGGCAATTTGCCAGGTTGTCACTGGAAAAGTAAGTGTTGATTTCAGTGGCAGAGGTACGCAAAGCAGAAAGGAAGGCAAACTTCAGAACAATGAAACACTCCTTTAGAGTTTTTTATTTTTTTTTATTTTACCTTTTCTTCCTCACCTCCTCCTCCTCTGGAAAAGGAGAAAGGTGTCAAGTTTGTGACAAGTGAATTGTTTTTTTTCTCCACTCCCCCGCCCCCCGTGCTGTGAAGGCGTCTGCGATGGAAAGTTTGGGGAGTTGCGTTCGTACAGATAGTTTGACCTACTTAGGTTAACGCTGCGGCTCCTGCAAAAACACACATGGAGAAAATTCATACAGGGATTTTTTTTTTCTTTACCATAAACTAAAATCTAGATATTTTCTATTTTATGTCTTAATTATCCTTCAATTTTACATAGACGTTCTTCTCTGGAGCAAAAATAAAAAATAAAAAATTCAAAATGGATCAGGTGTGATTATTCTTAAAAGGTTTAGCTAGCTTTCCTAATTATGGGAATCTCTTGTGTGATTTAGGATTAATGTGATTTTTATCCTGTGTGCATTAGAACAAACTGCAGAGAGAAATCTATTATTATTTTTTTGGGGGGTGCATGGGTGGGGATATCAATTAACTCAAAACCAGAGTTTAAAAAAAAACAAAAACCAGAAAAAAACACAGTGCAGCACCCAGTAACAGAAACAATGATTTTTGATGATTTTTGATGAGAAAAAAGCAACTAAAATAACAGCTACAGCAAGATAACACATTGTTCATGACCTTTAAAGTAGGAAGTATTTCTACAGTTGAGACATGAATATACTAGGGTAATCAAAAGTATTGCTTTAAATATGACTGTAAAACTGCAAAGCTGCTATAAATTTACTGCGTTGTGTTTGAATTTCCCTTTTGAATGTCTAAAACCTGAAATGTACAACATCTTGATAAATCTAGTTCTTCTTTAGCACCTTAAGTAAAGACATTAATCCTGCAGGTATCAGGTGATGAGTGAAGAAGGTATGTTCCAGCAGGCCACAAACTGAAGTAAACTTTAAACACAGATGTTGCTAATTGAAATAAAAATGAGAAATTAGAAGCTAAAGTCATTATAATCTTACGACTGCCTCAGGCTGTTTCAGCCCAAACTTGTCAAAGCTCATTTGTATCTTCTTTATGCATGTGAAAGTATAATATAGTCGACACAATGACTTGACAAAAAAAGAGAGATCAGATGCAAAGATTTAGCTGAACCCAAGGAGAGATGATTTATATTCAAAAACACACCTGGAACAGTTTAATAAACCGAAAGTGTTATTTTTTAAATGTTACAACACCCGCTGTTTTCCACTTGCTAATTATTTATAAAAATCATTATACATGCTGTCTCTGAGGTACTTCTCATGCAAATTATAGTCAGATGTTTGTTTTGTTGTTGTTTTTCTTACCTAAAGTAAAAGAAAATGTACTTTTGTCATTTTTTTCTTCCATCTTTTATAAGTGTGCAATGATTTTAAAGATTTAAACATATAACTCTGCTTTAAATCAGCACTAGGTTCCTTCTGATTTAAAAAGCAAAGAAGCTGCAAAAAAAAAATTAATAAGATTTAAGGGAACAAATAAGATGAAATAATTATTAGGTGTGATTTATAACTGTATCTGTGATACCAAACCATTTAGACTTCATAATCATTCATTTCTTCTGTCAAATATCAGACCAATCATGTTTATGTCTTTCTTTAAATGTCAAATGATTTTTTTTTAATCTAAAGGATTAAAAGTCAAATATTTTCTCTTAGTAATTAATTTCATATCATGACACAATGTGGAACTAGACCAAGAGAAACTGCTGTTTTGCCCTAATGATGAACTTGAGGTTCCAGTTTCCAAGCCTCCTTGATCGTTTTCAGTGCTTTCAGCATCTTGAGTCGACAGCTACCAGGAGGGCACACCTTATAGCACATTCACCCCAACGTACGATTATGCAATGGTCAGAGAAAAGACAAAACCCAAGAGCTCCATCTCTGAATCTGCAGCGCTAAGTAAAGATGTTAAACCGTAAAGTTACAGTCAGGTCGTGTTATTTCCACATGAAAAAGATTCAAATCCCCAGCAAACCCAACAGAGTAACGGGAAAAGGAAATAATCAAAGAGTTAGAAGGGCCCAATCAAAGCCCAGAAAACAGTTTGGATAGAATATTGTGGCTTAACATAAATAAATATTAGCAAATTGAAGCTTATCTGTGATGTAAGACTCTTAAGGTCAGACATAGTTATTGGTGCTAAGGATCATTAAATAATTAATGGGAATTATTAAATAAAGCCTTAAGACTACATAAGGATATATAATAATGTTTAAGAGTCCTTGTTTGAAGTCTTTCTGAAGGTTAAATGGTCACACTTTTTCAGGTAAAGAATGCATCTTTCTGGTTGTGGCAGGCCGATCAGACCTCTGATTGGTTCTGAGCGTCTTCACAAGGACCGGCGGCGCTCTCCTTCTCTGTTTGTGTTTCTGTGTTTCCTCCCTCTACCAGCAGCAGGTTTTGATGTCCCATTAAAGAGGCCTCGCAGACATCAGACCAGTCACTCAGAAACAGAAAGCGGGACTCAGGGGACACGCAGGATGTTCATCATTAGAATTTGGTGCCACTCACTCAACTCCTAACCACTGCGGTGGAAAAAAAAAAAAGAAATATTAAAGCACAAAAACATCTTGAGAAATCTTTGGGTGGAGAAACAGAACAGGGAATGGCTCAAAGGGAAGGGTGGGGACGGGAGCGTGGAGAAGGCGGGAGGGTGCACTTAGAGATATTTAAAGGCGAAGGAGATGGGCTTTGTTAAAGATGCGATTCCCCTGGGTTCCCCTTGTACAGGCGAAGGGATCTGATAAGCACGACGCTCCTGTTCCAGCATCTCCTCCTTTGCTGGGGGGGGAGATTGGATGGTGTGTAATTATACTGCGAGGGCTTTCAGGGCCCTGACATACCTGTCACCTAGGAAGGAGAGTGATAAGACATCTGCATATCTTTTAGTTCTTACTTCAGAATATGGAAACTTGTCCTTTCTCGTTTGTCTCCAGCGATTGTGATTTTCTTTTTGTTTTTCTTTATTTCCTTTTTCCTTTCGCTTGCCTGAAGAAGCTTGTTTGAAAAGTTCACGGTTCGTTCACGGCTCTCGTTTGAGGACTTTCAGGAGGAAAAAAGTGGTAGCAAGTGAGGAGCTTTTGATTTGAGAAATGGTTACTAATGAGAGGAGATAATCATTGTGTGAGTTGTCAAAGATTCGAATGTTGTTTGAAGAGATTCATTTTATCTTTTGCACAATAACAAATTAAACTTAATAAGCGACAGTGATAATCCGACATGAGTCCTAATACGAAGAAACAATAAAGGATATAACAAAGTGCTCTTCCAACTTGATAAAAATCAAAACATCCTTTTTTTAGGAGTTGACTAAACCTACCTATCTACACAAACTAGAGTAACAATCAGAAGTTTTCTTTCTGCTCATCATAACCTTGACTAATGGTATATTTTTTCACCTGCAACAGTTTTTTTTAATAAAGAATAATTGGATGCATAGGTTTTAATTTATTCAGAATTGTCTATAATCCACTCCAGACCAAACATAAATATAGACCCACACCAATAATTGGTTAGATATCCCTTTTCAAGTTGCATATCAATCACAGGCTCATTGCATAATTATGTTTTTTGTATTGACAGTGTTGAAATTTACTTTGTTGGAATTTAATTTGCTTTCAAACACAGTTTACAAATCTTCAAGCTTAATGCTTTCCTAATTTATCCCCTGAAATCAGGTTTTTGGAATCAGTGTTCACTTGGAGTCCCATGTACGTATGTCCATGTTTAAAAATATGAAGTTACTGATGTAAGGTGAAATTGAAATATTTTAAGGATTTCCATTATTTCATCTGTTTCTGACAGTACCAGCAGCACCAGAACATCCCTATATGATGCTACACAGATGGTATGGTGCTTGTAGCTTTGAAAGTCTTACCTTGACACCTGCTGACAAGTTTTATAATATTGTGCCCAAACATGTAGATTTTTGTCTGATCTGACCACAAAATTCGTCTCTAGGGTTGTCCATGTGGAGAGCTGATTTCAGTTGATTTTGAAAGTGGTTTGTCTGCACTTAAGCCCATAGTGTTGTTGTAAAACTACGGACAGCAGCACTAATCTTCAACCAGTTTCCATTTCATTGTGATTCCTCGGTTGTTTCTGAACCTCCTCAGCCAGAGCTCTTCAACTCCAGTCCTCCAGTTTGTCTTTCAGACTCCATTTGCCTTTCCAGTGTTCTGGTTATTAATACATTTAGTGAGTGCTGTGAAACAAATCCTTTTATTTGCTGGTCAATAGAAAGCAATAGCTGTTGAACTTGGAAACGTAAGACATTCTAAAACCTTCAGCACCACATATTCACATATTTCACATTTGACATTTTGGAGTCTGTATGTAAAATGCAACCTCTCTGGATTTCCCACAATATTTTCAAACTTGTGCACCAATGATTGTTTAAATTTCAATGCAGCATATTGTGCAATCATTCCACCCTGGAGAAAGAACAGTTCACTGGAAGTCTGCTATTAAAATGAAATTCACGCCTAAGAGGAGAGGGGACAGAAGTGGATCTGTATGTTATGTGGAGTCGAGCTGCATTCGAAGGCGTCTTAGCGAGTGAGTCACATCAGAATCTGAACTTGTGCATTAACATTTATTCAGTTCAGTTATGTTTTCGAGAAGTAAACTCTCCCTCCTCCTTACAGCGGCCAAACAACGCTTCCCTTCTTAGGTTTGTTGGAAACAAGCAGCTGCACGAGAGTGTGAGGCGCAAGTTTCCAACAATTGTTGGTTTTTTTGCTCATACCAGACTGTAAAGTGGACCCCTCTGTGATCCCTTTCATGTCTAACAGCAGGGTAGAAATGTTAAATCTCAGCAGCATCTCTTTACACATTCAGAAAAATGTCCTGAGCGAGAGTCCTGTCTTAATACCTGAAGTTGGTGCAAAACGAACTGTAATTTTAATCAAATCTCTGCCTCATCGGTGTGACGCCGCTGAGTGCCATTGAAGCTTGAAATCCATGTTGTTGGGGGCTGTGAGAAAGGGACTCAGCGGGTGGCGTCTCACAGTGTAATTATCCCTCACTTACAGGTATTTCTGTTGCCACAGTCATTATCTTCCCATGTAAAGAGGAAATCAATTTGTACAGATGTATATGAGGAGTGGGAGATGGCCTGGAGGAGACGACAACAGCAGAAGAAAGGCCTGTTCGGAGAAAACTGAGGATAGATAGCATTTATTGGTCTGTGTTTGGGGCTTGTTTGTCTGTTTGTTCGCCTGATTGGCTGCAGTTAGGGCGGCGGTGCGTTGGACCGAGCAGCTCAATGAAAAGTGCGTCTTTGAATCCAAGTCATTATTGAGTTTTATTACTGTGTTCCAAACAAGAGCAGGGGATCTTTTTTATGGACTTAATAAAATACAGTCTGTGGGGCAGCTGTCCACCATGGCTCCTCTTTTTTTCATGAGATTATAAATGTAAAAACCCGAGGGAGAGAGCTCTGTACAGCCATGTTCTTTATTCACACTTCTGTGGCTGCAATTTATTGCAGAAAATGGGTGAATCTTAAATTACATTGGTACATTATGTAAATGACCAATTTAAATGTACCTTTTAAATTGTTAGTCTATTTGAATATTTCTTTACTAGACACAAGAACAAACATTTTGGGAGGTTTTTAACTCGCCAGATTTTTAAGTCAGTTGAAAAATTGAATCATTTTATATGAGAAACATTATTTTAAAAGTTTCATTTAGCATCCCTATCATTTAAGATACACATTTTAATCTTACATGACCTTAGAAGATGATAATTCACTTTTAAATTCTTCATTTCGTTTTAAAGTTAGAAACAGCCTCTCCCCTCCTTATCTGACTGAGCTTCTCCCACTACTGACCCAGGTCTTCTGACCAGCTGCTTCTGATCACCCCCAGTTCTAAGTATAAGCTTACAGGGCAAAGGACTTTCTCTATTCTGCCTGTTTAATTCAGGATACATTGATTACATTGACAACATGATTTCGATGAAGATTTTTCCTGAAGATCCAAAAGTCATCCAGTAGTGGTTTCTGATCTTTATACATTGAGATTAATTCAAAATCCCTTAATCTTTTTACTGTATTCTTGGATGCGGTACTTTGCGATATTTGCTTGAGTAAAGATCTGATAAACTTCACTGGGTATGGCAATAGATGCTGACCAAAACCTCAAATAACCTCCAGATCCAGCCAGCACTCCTTTTCTTTCCCATGTAGCCTGCTTAACTGGACTCTGCACAGATTTTTATTCTTTAACTGTTTGTGTTTTGGCTCTGCAAAGCACACTGAGATCAACCTCATCACCGGAGGATGGACAGTGTGGTGGCAGAAAGCTGCCGTCTGGCTTGGTAGTCCAATAGTAAGGCCACTAACTTAATTACACCAATTAAGGTCAGTCGACATTCTGGTCAGGAGATATAACATCACAGTCCACACACACAGCGGCTCTAATGCTACAACATTTACTGTCAGTCTGTAAACCCGCTGTCCTGATCAGTCAGGATTAATTGCTAATTAAGCAGCCATGTTTTCTTACCATATTTGTCGATGTTGAATGAGTTGAATGTCCTGTCATGGAGGATACGTGACTGTCCTTCTGCGGTGGCTGGCCTAATTAGTCCCATTACAGAGAGGTCCACTGGAAGGAAGAAGCGGCGATTCCCGGAGGTATTCAGAACAAAACCGAGAAATCACTGTCAAACTTATAAACCATTTGGCTAAATCATATTGCATTTGGTTGCTTATGAAAAGCCTGGAAACTGTGACCCTTCAAACTGGCCACAAAGGACATATTTTCTCAAATGACCGTGGGCAAACTGACACGACAAATGACACTCTAAGGGTGTCCAAGTTGTCGACGGAGAGTCAGATGACTTCTGTCCAGCAGCTTTGTGGTCTAAACCCATTACATCCATGTTAATGAGGACAAACACTTTGCTGATGCTCCATTTGGCCCCAAAGCACCACCACAGGGAAAGCCCAGCTCTTCGGACACTTGACACTTTATGTCAGAGCAGTTCACTCAATGAAAGGATTCAGGGTGAATTTTAATCTGTGACTAAAGCAAAAACAAATCAGAAAATGATGTATGAAGTATTCCACTGCAACATAAATCCTTGACACGTTCAAGATATTGTTTTAGAACGACTGAAAAAAGGTCTAAACGGACGTCATCAGTTAATCAAATTGAACTCATTTTTATAATTGATAATTAGTCAATAATGTTTATTCTTCTTTCCCACAGAGTTTCTTATTATAAAAGGCAAATTTTAATGAGACCATCATCTTAGCGACTGTTAGGCGTCCTAGTCACTGCTTTCCTCAGTGATAGTGGCAACAGGTTCTCATATTGATCTTCAAAGTTGGTAAATTGCACAAAATGTGCATCGACTGCTGTCACTTGTCTTTTTATTAAGTACAATGTACAACTAACCTCTCAGATTCAGTCAAACCTTAGCTTCTGGAGCGTTACTGATAGCTAGGCGTGAGGCAGCTTTCTATTGTGTGATGCGTTTTTAAGGACCTATTTAAGCTCCTTCCCACTCAGCAGCTGGAAACTTTTTGTGGTTTTGAGGAAACTTGAGGTTGGCAGATGAGGAAGGTATTGAGAATTTCTTATTGCAAGGTACTTTCATTATTTTTAACACCGGTACCATTTATCTAATTTCCCTAATCCAATTAGAACCATAAACAAGTTCCAGAGGCTAAAGTCCCTGGGTCCCAGCGGCAGAACTTTTGTTTCAATGTCACATCAATGGGAAAAGGAATAGAAAAATTCCCAAAGTTTAACTCCCTTCTATTTGAACTTTGTTACTCTGAAAATACAAAGGATAGTTTGAAAAAGAAATGAGGTACATTTAAGGTAAATAAGCCTCAAAGACTTTTACATCATTTTTTAAAAGATGATAAAGAACATAACAGAAAAGAAGTCATAACATTTTACTTGTTTCAACAGTAGTACAAACAATACGGGTGCTTTGTATGCACTGCCTTTCTGAAGAACTATTAATGCTTTTGTTTCTCGACAGCATATTGAACATCGTGTTCCTAGTAATTATGGGATGGTGTAATCTCTTTGGGAAGAACTTAGAAGGACTGATCGTCTTTGTGTTTGCGTCAGAAAGAAACTGAACAAAATTAAAAGGTTCCATGAAGTTTAACTTTTTCCCTCCTTCTCACCTGACCTAATTACAGCACCTCAGTGGCTGCTGCTGGAACGCTTTAGCTTTGGAGTCCAACACGCTTTCAAATTCCTGAGTTATTCTCAACACAGTTGCTTTATTTATTTATTTATTTATAATTCTGAAATGTTCCTCTTTGTTTTGCAGCCTCGGCTGTAGCCCTCCGGGGACGCTGCTTGTTGTAGCTGTTGGAAGGCGGTTGCTCTTTCTTCACTTTGGTTTGAAAAGGGAACAAAAATAACTTTTGCCGTGGCTTTCATTCACTGCAGCTGTGGAGACATGATTTAACTGAGCAGAACAAGACACTCGGTCCGGGGAAAGAAAAGAAAAAACATGCTCTGTGTGGAGTAAACACAATCAGCTTTGACCCTGACTGAAACTGATCCAACAGTCTTCTGCTCAGATTTACCGAGATGTCTTAATGTGGGCAGGCGAAGCCCTGACTATTGACATATTATCTTTTTTTTTGATCTGACAAATATTTAGGTATTTTGTGAACATTTAAGTAAATCAATCCTTTAAGGTTTATGTGATTCATGCTGCAACAGGCTTGTCAAGCTTAACCGGAGGAATCTTCCAACAGAGAATCAATTTGATCTAAACACACCAGCATTACTCCGATGATCTCCTCTAACCACTTCTATTAAAGTAACAAGGTGCAGAGCAGTGAGCAGATTTACCTTCCAGTGTAAGAAAAGTTGAAACATGTTTATTTCCTGTGACCTTATCAAAAGAGGTTTCATATTAATTTTATGATGTTGAAACTGAGCCGGTAAATGGATGTTTTTTTTTTTGGAAAAAGCTTCTCAGTCTGCTTTGATTATGTGAAAAGGGAGCGTGATCGAAAGTTCTGTAAGGTGTGGTGATTTATTACCTCATCGAGGTCCTGAGTGGCGTTTCAGGTAACCGTTTATCCATAACCTGGGACCTACAGACCAGTGTGGCTCATTGATAATTTGAAGCCAGAATGACCATCATGGCCAGATTCTAACCCTACATATGCATCAAGAATCCAGCTGGTTATCAGACAAATTTATGCTTGACTGCCCAGAAACTTGTTTTTTAAAAACTATTTTCAACATCAACACATGCAAAGAAGCTGCACGTGATAAAGCAGCGCTGCTGTTTGTTATTCTTCTAAAGCAGGGGTGTCCAAAGTCAGTCCTGGAGGGCCGGCATCTGGTTTTACACACCTGCATCAAATGATGGCTCACTAGAGGCCTAAGAAGAACACCGACTTGCTGT
Source organism: Poecilia reticulata (assembly GCF_904066995.2). Classification (NCBI taxonomy): domain Eukaryota; kingdom Metazoa; phylum Chordata; class Actinopteri; order Cyprinodontiformes; family Poeciliidae; genus Poecilia; species Poecilia reticulata. Next base: position 21,097,370 of record NC_088851.1, read on the forward strand.
AGAGGTTGTTACAACCACTAGGGAGAGAACTAAAACATGCAGGATGCCGGCCCTCCAGGACCGACTTTGGACACCCCTGATCTAAAGAGTCCATGTTTTTCTGTTGTGGAACAGGATGGAGTAGGAAAAGTTTTGGAAATTTCATTCAAGGATGGTTTCGATTGATCCACTGGGGATACAGATGAGATCAGTAATGCTAACCACACATAAGGAGCAGCACATGGACACCTCCATGTGGGAATGGATGTTACAAAAATGTTATTTTAACTGGTTCTGTAATTGTTTCTATTTTTTTTCCTTTTTTGTTTAGGTTAGTTTAGTTTTTACATGATCTGTACAACTTTAAAAAAAACACATCAAGTGAACTGAACATGTTGAAGTGGAACTGCTTGGCTGCACCACAGTACAGAAGACAGACAACAGAAATTCATCTAGATGACATCTTACACAAACTAAACCTAATGACTGCATGGTCAGGTGATCAGTTTAGTGTCAAATACAACTCAGGAATTAAGATCGTCTGCTCAATCGAAGCACAGCAGCTGTTCACAGCCACAGCTCCCTCCGAGGCGATCTCCTCAGAGCGCGACTCACCTGCGAGCTCGCTCTGCAGGAATCACACCCACCGTCTCTCTCCTCCGCTGGTCCAAGGGGACACTCTTGTCCTTCTGCGCAAACATCATCACTCACGCGTGCAGACATAATGGACACGCACACACTCAGTCAAGGCGTAGAGGAGATTTAGCTGGAGTCCTGGAGGCTGCTGGGGTTTGCCAAATCTGAGATAATCTGTGTCATTCATATTGTGGTGCCTGACACAAATGATCTGATAATTCACATGTGAAGTGAATTAACATCTGTTGTTTGAATGTGCCTAATGTGTTGCCATTCATCAATTTCACTGGATTATACTGTTGACCAGAACACTTGTAATGCGTAGGCATATTAGCAGGATTTGGGTTTCTGGTGGAATTGCTTTACCTGTACAGAGCTTCCAGGTGTGATGCAGCCGCCTGAGACAAGGCCTTTCAACCTCGGCACTGACCATTGCTTTTGCAGCATTCAGCCTCATAGATCTTCCATGAATACGATGACTGCTGTAAAATGCAAATGAGCTGTTTTATTTTTTTATTTTTTTGTATGCAAGCATTTTTATAACGAAGAGAAAGTGTAGTTTTTATGGAATGGGAGGGGAATAAGGGCGTAATTTGTCTGATGACAGTCGACTGTCATTTAGTGAAGAAGGGAGAAGCCGGGAAAAAGAAAAAAAAAAAGTTAAAAACTCCGTAATGTGGTGTGAATATTCATCCATGCAAAAATGCACACAGATAAAACTATTCAGGAGCAAATGTGCTCGATTCAATCAAGCCTAATTCTGTTTTGATAATTGTGGGTGCTGGGCGTCTGGGCCCGGCTCTGCGGGGAAGCTGTGACTTGTGCACAAGGCTGACAATGAGACTGGGTAACAACAGCTGCTGTATGGTGGGTTAGCTCGTGTACCTCGACGCTAAAGTCTTGTCAGTCACATTTCCCCTAATTAACGAACATCTGCTTTCCATTTTCGGTTACACTGCATCACCAGCTTGTCTCATATGAATTGCCGACTTCTGACCTCCCCCGAGGAAGGCAGAAGCTGTCAGAAGTACCCACCCAATACCGGCTACCATTTTGTGTTTTCCACCGCAGAGGCCTGGAACCCACCGCAGGGAGAAGAAGAGGGAGTAGGTGCAGGCGGGTGGGAGGGCTTTTAACCCTTAGAGAGTCCTCTTTGAATCTTCCTCTGGGACAGCCAGTGCAGGAAGTGCAGGGTTTGTGTTACACAGTGATTGGCTGATGTAATCTCATGTGGTAGCTGAATGGTTCTATCCAAGAAGGACCTGAAGTCTTCCTCCCACCGTCAGAGCTTGGACCTATTCCCAAACAAACTTATCCAATTGTGTTATGTGTATTTGTGTCAAAGATTCATCTCTGTAATGATTTCTTAAGTGTTTTTTTTTCTAAAACCATGGCCAATCTCACTTTGGCCAAGCTGAGATTTTTTCAATTTAATTTAAGCCAATCGTTTCAAGTTTCATGAAGCCCCCACATCATCTCTCATTCTAATTACTAATAATCAGATCATCTTCATGTCAGTGTAGTCTGCTTCTCAGTAGTTTTTTTACATTCAAATTATGGTATTTAAACTTTTTTTACTTCAGTAAGCAAGTAAGCAACGTAGGAGAGGGAGGCCATAATTATGACAAGCATTTTTTTTAAGAGTCATGAGCTGAGAGTTTTCATAGTAGCTTAACCGAAAAGTAAGGGGTTCTCACTGATTTTTGTAAGCACTGTTTATTCATTAATGGACAAAGATAAAATCTTCAAACGAAACTCATTTAGATTCTTTTTCCCTTTCTGCAAGATACTTGGCCACCAAACAGTAACTGTGGCTACACTTCCCACGTGGCTTCTCAGAAATCTGTACATGGAAACACAGGAATCTTTGTAAATCTTTGTTTAGAAGGAAAATGGATGCTGTCCGAGAACAGAGGAAAGACGTGGTAGAATGTTTGAAGTTTGGGGTTCTTGATCCAATAACATGCAGACTATTGTCCCAGATTTGATAAGCTATTGTAATTATGAATGAATCTGTACTCGCAAAATGACTAGATCCTACTACTTTCATGGATCAAAGTGCCTAGAGGTGTACAAGGTGTACAATGCCAAAGTTTTCCAGACAATCACTTGCTAAACCCTTGATGTTTCACAGGACAATGAGTTGTTTCAGAAACATGGGATGGACTTTGTCAATTATCTTATTCCCTGCAATTGAAGACAGTTTTTTGATACCAACATATACTGAGAGAGGGAACAGAAAATCCACATGGTTCCTCAGCTATGCTGAAGTCCACTAAGAAAGCCTGACCCCTTCTAAAGAAGCTCAAACTGAAGCCAAACTTTTGGTTGTTGTAAGATAAAAACAACAGTAATAATAATAGAATCAAAGTAAATTTCCCAGCTTTTTTCAGATAAACCAAGCAAATCAGAATTTTCAGCATGCAACTCATCACCCGGCTCTCACACATTTGCAAATATTCTCACATCTGTTCTGCAACGCTTGTCATTACAAATGCCCAAACTCGTCTCGTAATGAGGATCAGTTTAACTTGTCAAGTAACAATGTGTGTGGTTGACAGAGAACATCTAGACCCCCCAAGCAAGATGTTGCACATTAGTAACAGACTGTCCATGTGAGAGCCGGATTTTCCAGATCCCACATGACAACAAGTTTAAAAAAAAAAAAAAAAAAAAAGACAATCTTTCATCTGCCTGCTAATCACACATTTCAGACTTTTACACACTCTGAAATATTTAGCGGCAGTCCCTCACCTCCTGATTCGTTTTGGAAGTGAGTGAAATCTCAGTGGGTTTCAAAACAAAAGGGTAAATGATTACATTTAAAAATAATTAACAGATGGGCACAGGCTGGGGAGAGAAAAAATATGATTTTCTACAAATGATTGCATTCTCTCTCCCCTTTGGTGTGAAAGTAGATTCAAGAACACTTTTAAATAATTTGTTCAATTTGTTCCACAGCCAAAGAAATGCAGCTTGCTGAAAATTCAGATTCATTAAAACTTAATTAATATGCATCATTATGTAAATGAGGTTGCAGTTAATGAGTTCTTAAAAGAAGCCTTCCTTAATTAGTTCACTTTTAATGGCATCATCATTTATCTTTTTTCTTTGAAGCCGAATGACGGTACGGAAGTAGCCTCTCCCTAAAGTACTCAAAATTTTTTTGCATTTATACATTATTCTTATTTTACAAATTTATATGATTAAGGATACGTTTAGGATACAACGTAAACTGGTGGGAACTTGAGCCCCTGCGTTTTATTGTAACTAAAACAGCCACTGAGCCGGGAAGAGGATGTTAAGCGTATACATGGAGATGAAGAACAGCGATCATCATTAACTTTGCTTTTCCAGAAATTCTCGTTTGACATTATGCAACATCTGGGCTGGTGCAGCATATGGAAAAGCATTTGTCTGAAGGTGAAGGCCGTGCTGGTGAGGCCCCCCACTCTGTTTTATGTTGTCATGAGTGTACCTCCACTCCTTACTGATGAACACTGGCATTTGATCTGAAAGGTATTCAAACACACACTCCATCTTTGTGCTTCCAATAAGACGAACCATCTGTTGTTGCCCAGCCCGCCGTTCATTAAATCTAATTTTCTTCAGCAGAAATCAGGTTTTAATTGTACACCTTGTACACTGGTTACCTTGTGCTGGGAGTAATGGCTTCCTTTGTGAGATGGGAGGGCGTCAGACTATAAGCGAGCTACATGAGAGATGGATGGATGGCCGATTGATGTAGACTCTAGAAATCGGGTTTGCTCAATGAGGTAGTTTTTCAGCCTGGGAATGTGCATGAAGATTGCATCAATGCAACATACAGCAGCAGCATTATTGTTAGCAGCAGAGTCTTATTGGCACCTGACAAAGAAGAATGTGTGAAACACGAGCTGGAGATTTACATCAGCATTGCAGCAACTTCTGTGAGTCCTAACTCATCTGAGAAATTCCACATCCACAATATGACATCGGTGCTGAAGAGGAAAATGAACTACATTCTGCAGATCCCACCAAGGACAGCTTGTGACGTTCATGAACTCATTCAGGAGTTGTGAAATACATCCGCAAGGCAGTAAAGAAAACTTTTACACCTTTATGAGAAATGTTAAAGTCCCTTGGTCAGAAAATGGAAAAGTGAATAAGAATTATGGGGGGGAAAAAATATGTCTCTTTGAACACAGATTAAGTTTACCAAAACATTTTCTTCTGAATAAGATCCATTTTTATTTTCAGTAAAAGCTGTATTTCTTAAAGATATTTTTTTTGACATGCTAAGCTCCACTTTCTGACCACTTTGTCAGGCACACACTACTATTGCCAGGTTGGAGCCTCTTTTGTCACACTGACAAAATATCAGTGCCAGATGTAAGATCATGACTGAAATATGCAAGGATTTTCAGCCAACAAATCAAATAAAATGGAACAAGAACTTTATAAAAATGTTTGTCCACTTGAGTCAAATATTTGAGTCTGCTGTAAAATTTATGGCAAAGAAGAGCAATCATATTTAGATTTAATTTCTGAAGTCTCACTTGCCATTTCATTACCCATTCACATTTTGGGATCCCATCAAAAAGTCTTATTTTGCTTGAATAACTTCACACAGAGACGTTAGTTATAAAACGACCGCAGAGAACATCAATATAATGCTTAAGACAGAACTTTAAATGCTCAAGATTTTCCCAATATTCCATCAGTACTGTAATCTTTTCACACATTGCACATTTAGAATGAAACTTCCTGTTCCACGGACCTCAGATTTGATAAACTGTTAATGAGATCTTTAAAGTTTTGCAGGGCTACAGGAGTTCAGTGAGACATATGTTTAAAAAATGCCGGCAGTCTTGAACAGTCTGTGTCAAGCAACAGGTTAAAAACCTACATGGCATTTATAATGAATAAGGGTGTCGTGTCAGTCACTTGCTGCCACTTTTAAGATGTCTTATGTCATTTACACTTCAATAAAACACTTCATGAAAAAAACATACATTCAAATCTATCTTGAAGACCATCAGCTATGTCTACCCTACATCCCCCACCATCTATATGGATTATTTTAGGCCCACAGAAGCATCTCCTGTTAAGTATAGAGAGGTTCTGGGTTTGCGCAGATGACACTGGGGCCATCCTTGATCTGATACCACCCACCAGATTCTTCAATCTGCCAGCACCTTGAAACAGCTCCAGCAAACAGATATAAATATGACTAACACTCGCTGCCCAACTTGTTTCATGGGCCAACTTCACGTTCCACCATTTCTTTCTTATGCTTATTTTTAACCTAACACAAGCCTAGCAGAGGAAAAAGTCTTCCTTTGTGATATGAGCTGTTTGAACAACCTCGAGTGGTGCGTGGAGAAGATAGTTTTAATTGCCATCTGTGGAACAAAATACCTGCTATGTTAACAAGTGAGGATAGATTTAGAACGTCTGAGAAATAAGAACAGTTCCACAGTGAGGATTTATCAACGCAAATAATGAGAATGTTCAGTAAAAGCTGTTAACATGCAACTTCTGCTTTACACTAGGGGAGCTCAGTTAAAGCAGTTCATAGCAATGATTTGGTCAATAGTAAATTCATGAACATTTGTGATTCTAACTCATAATTAAAATTGCAAATGCTGTTTTTAAAGTGCTTGAATTATTTTTTTTTCAGAGTTAAATGTTTTTTTTTAATATTGTTTTTTTTTTTCCAGATAAACTTGTTTAAACACAAACTACATTTTCAAAGGATTTTCTAGTTTGACTTCAAACATTTAACCTTTTTTATATTCTGTGTTTTGTTTATTTGATAGGAACAGACACAGGAAACATGGAGCAAGTTATTCTGATGGCTGCATCCGTGTTTACAGCCATGGCTAATTTGCAACACCTGTCCCTAGAAAGACATTTAACAGTTGATTCAAATGAAGAGTTGAGGTCAACAGTAAACAATAAAATTATCAAAAACAAATATAAAATCGGAACGTGATCTGCAGCTCTCACTGGAGCGGTTCGCAGCCGAGTGTGAAGCGGCCGGGATGAGGCTCAGTGCCTCCAAATCCGAGGCCATGGTCTTGAGCCGGAAAAGGGTAGAGTGCCTTCTCCGGGTCAGGGGGGTCGTCCTGCCTCAAGTGGAGGAGTTTAAGTATCTGGGGATCTTGTTCACGAATGAGGGAAGAAGGGAGCGGGAGATCGACAGGCGGATTGGGGCAGCGTCTACTGTGAAGCGGGCGCTGTACCGGTCCGTCGTGGTGAAGAGAGAGCTGAGCCAAAAAGCGAAGCTCTCGATTTACCGGTCGATCTACGTTCCCACCCTCATCTATGGTCATGAGCTTTGGGTCATGACCGAAAGAACGAGATCACGGGTACAAGCGGCCGAAATGGGTTTCCTCCGCAGGGTGGCTGGGCTCTCCCTTAGAGATAGGGTGAGAAGCTCGGTCATCCGGGAGGGACTCAGAGTAGAGCCGCTGCTCCTCCACGTCGAGAGGAGCCAGTTGAGGTGGCTCGGGCATCTGGTAAGGATGCCTCCTGGACGCCTCCCTGGTGAGGTGTTCCGGGCACGTCCCACCGGGAGGAGGCCTCGGGGAAGACCCAGGACACGCTGGAGGGATTACGTCTCTCGGCTGGCCTGGGAACGCCTTGGAATTCCCCCAGAGGAGCTGGAAGAACTGGCTGGGGAGAGGGAAGTCTGGGCCTCCCTTCTGAAGCTGCTGCCCCCGCGACCAGACCCCGGATAAGCGGAAGAAAATAGATGGATGGATGGATGGAAATATAAAACAATGTATTTAGAACTAGGGAATCAAAACAAATACAATATTGTAAAATGAGTACAGTTCTGGTTAATCTATAGCTAATTAAGTCTTGATTAGATAATTCTAGCCCATGGTATCATTTACGTCAAAATGGAGAAACGGGTCAACATTGTTTGACAACATAAAAAAAAATCACACTGAGCAACAATTCAGTAACTACCTTTTTTCAGACACTTAATATTGGAATTAAATTTTGTGGAAAGTTATAGGTGATAAAATATGTAGGAAATAAATTCATTAATTTAATGCAAAAGAAAAAAGCACATATACACCGCACACTGAGAACATCAGGACAGTCGCAAAACCTGGAACAAACATAGTCCGAAATGAAGCAGAAAATGTAATAATTGTCTGAATAAAAACGGGAAATTAAAATCTGAAAGACAAGCAACTAAAGAAGAAGAGGTGGGAATAAAACACACTGAAGCAATGAAAGGCAAATATGATACAGTAGTAATTATATCAACAGTCAGACAGCCTCTAAGATGTCTATAAGGCTGTACGGTTTCATCCACCAAAAAGGGGGGAAAAAGGAGATTGTGAGGATGGTTTCTACTATATTGACGGTTTGTGGCAGAGGCTGCCTGGACTCGTCTCAAGATGCACAGTTTTAATCTTGTTATGCTCTGAATCCTTGTCTTAGTGGACTAACAGCAAAAAGAAGGAAAAAAAAGTGACCTGTTTATCTACATTTCACGAAAATCAATGTGATGGAGACAGTAAAAAGCCCTGCAGCGTGCAGGACATAATGGAGATGATCAACACAGCCGATGTGACGTGAGCGCCGGTGCCTCATCTTTCCCTGGACTCACAGCTGCACTCAGATTAGCAGGCATGTCCGTTTAGCGTGCGGCTTCCTCGTCTCTGCTGGTTGGACGGATATAAACAGAGGTGACACGCTGACGTCCACAGAGCAGGAAGAGAGGTGAAGTGTGTCCCAGGCAGAGGAGCTTCAGGCCTGGAAGCAGGCAGAGCAGCTGGAGGGCAGACGGAGGAGAGACTGAGCTGGCTGAATGCTTTTTGACAGCTGGGATGTCCACAGTTTGACCAGAGCGTTTAGGAACGTCGTCCCAGATTAGCAGCAGGACAGACAGAACGAAGTGATGGACCAGAACATGTTGTTGCTCTTTTGCTGCTTCTTGGCTGATGTGTTTGTGTCCCAGGGACAACAACAACAAGTTTTATTTAACAAGTTTCCTCACGATTGGTTGACTTCCCTGAAGCTCAGAGTTCATCCGTCGTGATTTTAAAAGTTTGCAAACAACTTTGCGAAAAGAAAAGTGTTAAAGTGTTCCCAGAATATTCCAGGAGTAATGTTCTTATATTCGGGGAACGGTACTGATACTTTAATTTGGTTGAGCATTAGGATCAGTTTTCACATGTAGAAACAACATTGGACCTGTTGGTGGAGAAGAATGAAATGAATCTCTTCTTAGTCTTGATCATAGTTCTTAGCTAGACAACCCTGTTAGGAAGAGTCTGCTTCAAACAGAGAAGGAATGATGACGGCATGAAGTAAGAAAATGATTGATTTATCAGAGATTTGTCTTAAGCAAGAGCTGCTACTGGATTAACTTGTCCAGCATCTATGTTCCAGTGTGGCTATGAGGTACGGAAAGTGACTAATGCCAACAAGATCCAATAATAAAATGAAAATATGATGAGTTCCTGCTATCCTTTGCTGATGTTTCATCTGAACAGAAAGATCCCTCCGTGCCTTCTTTTGGAGCTTTCCACAGAACGTCACTTTGGGATAAATCAAAATAAAATCCATTATTAATTGTATGTTGTAGTTCCGTAAATATCATATTTGAATGTCCATCTGATAGTTTTCAGCATTTAGATGCTTTGAGAAAATGCAGCTACATCTTGGTTCACAAGGAAATAAATAAAAGAAGCACCAAATCATCTGCGAATCACGTTGGTTCCCAACATATGACCGCTTAACATCATCAACATTGTTCAGATGTCCAAGTCAAAAATAGAAAAAAAGTTTGGCAAAACAATATGGAGAAAATTTCAGCCCAAGTTCAACAGCAAATTTAAATGCATTGATGTCCAGTCAAAGATTATTTGAACAATTTCAAGTTTCAAGAAGCCATGCAAGAATGAAGGTCAAAATTCAGACATGGTTGGACTCTAAACTTTCTGTTAAGTTATCTGAATAAGACAGAATGGATTTGTTTCTGGAAAGTGGCAACAAGAGTTGCTAACAAATAAAATCCCAATCAGATTCATTAAAGTCTGTTGCTGTAACTTGACATCACATGGAAAAGTTAAAAAGGTATAAAAAAAACTTTTGCACTGGTGAAGGCCTATTTACTTTTCTGTATTTTTTTTTTTTTTTTAACTTAGCCTTATTTCATTTAGGGCCTTGATGCCTTTTAAATCCTTTGCAGTCTTGTTGCAGACAGTAGAAAGTTTGTTGAGTTTTAATTTCTGTCATTCTTCTCCTGTGGTTTCTGGTGAGCACATTTTTTGTTTGAAAACCTGAAGTCACACAGTTTGATGCAGCAGGTGTAATCTGAGCCACGTCTCTTGTGAACTGTCAAAGTTCTCCGTCGAGTGCTGAAATCAGCTGAACTATTTCCTGTGCTTGAAGTCCAACATCCTGCCTTCAACCCTGCAGATCTGCCACCTCCAGCTTCCTATTTTCTCTGCATCTAAACGCAGCGTGTTCGGCAGTTGGCTGGGCCACGTTGCAGGCTGTATTTAGAGCAGCCGAGCGGACCGGCGCCCCCCTTTGTTCTGAGCTTGATGAGGAGGAAACCCTGCTAGGCTGCGACGAGTTCTCATCATCACCATGCATCTCTGCCAAGCTGCTCGGCCCCGCACAGAGCCGCCGCCGCCACTGCCGAGCAGGAGGAGGAGGAGGAGGCTGACTGACAGGAGAGGAAGAGGGAGAGATCTCCATCCTTCATCACTGCTCGACTCGGAAGGAAGAGGACTTCTGTAAGGAGTGGGAGCATCATTAAGGAAAGGGTCCATTTACTTTGGCACCAACAAAAACATAACTCCAGCAGAGATTTCCAAGTGGGATTTGGTATTTTTCACTGTGTGAGTCAGGCAGAAGCTTGTGGTTCTGATTTTAGAGCTTATGAGATCAAACAGCAGTCGTCTCATAATAATGTAGGTTATTTTTTTAATCATTAAAATTTAGGAAGGGACGTAAATATGTGATTTGTATTTAAAGAGCAACATTTAAAATATATTTAATTAATTATTAATAATGAAATCTATTTTTTTAAATCATCCTTTCTAATTTCCTGTAATTTGTTTTAAGTTGATTTAAGTAAAGAAATTGGAAAAAATATATATATTTTGGAATGCATTAAACAGAAGCATTGGAGATTAAAACATTGACTCAGGTGTGTAATTTTGGCTGCATGTTTATTATGTGCCAGGAAGACAAAAGAAATGCACTGATGGATACACAAATATACAGATAAATAAATGTTTAAGTGAAAAAAAAAAGATTAGGAATCTGAAACATGAACATCATATTAATTTAGATTACATTGTGCATCTGTGTTTATCTTTCATGTTTAGCAGTTGAGTTGATTTTCTGGGGTTCAGGTCATCATCTTTCAGCTGTATGATGCAACAATCCATCCGTTGTTTATTCCCTCTCATCCTTCCAGGGTCACGGAGGACTGGGGCCTTCCTCCAGAAGTCGTGGTCCAACTAAACTAACTGAAGTAGATTGTATCTACATTATTAAGAAAATTCCCACCCTGGAAATAAAAGCATAGATTTTATTATTATATAAACAAAAGTGTGAAAGATATATTTATTTTTTTATCATTATTTCTCACTATTTATATTTAGGTAACGGGAAAGAAATTCGCCCGACCATGCTGAGTGAGAGTTGTTGTTTTGTAAGATGTATTGTTAGATTTATTTATTTATGCAGCTGCATTCAGGAAGTCAAAACATGTGTAATTCTGGTAGTTTTCTCATTGCTACAGTTCTATTTAAATAAACTGTTCTTGCATTGGTTAATCTTTTTTTTTTTTTTTCATTTTAAACCAGAGTTAAGCATATTAAAACAGCAGAATAAAAAATCTTTGATGACTGAGGGGCTAAAACTAAAAACATTTAGCAAAATCTGACATCTTTTCATGATTCTCACAAACATGCAAAAGCACAGATATATTATGATCCGCTGTGATGTTCAGAAAAGTTCAGAAAACAACTGAAGCCTGCAACAACGACATCCACCGTCGATGTCAAACCCGTGTTTTTTTCTTCTTTTACATCGTTCTGCACCAACAAAGCAATTTGTTTCCCCAGAGTGTGCTAATTTCTAGATTTCACAGTGCCAGGTGTTACGGCTGCCAGTCATTACATGAAAATCAGCAAAACCTTAACCACGGTGCTTCATCCCCGCCGTAAAATGCACCCAGCTCAATTCTCTCTGATTTGGGGAGTGGGGAGGAGGGGTGGTGAAGTGTCTGTTTTTTTTTTTTTTTTTACTTTAGAAAAAAAAAGAAGAAAGAAAAAAAAACAGACTGTGACAGACAGCTCTCCTGATTTCGCACCCTGATGAATGAGACTAAGATCCACAATGTTTGATGAGTTTGTTTCTCCTTGCATTAAACGTTAACCTTGCATCTCTGCAGGATTTATGGGAAGAATCATTAAGGAAGCAGAGGAAGGAAAACAAAACATCGCCGGTTGATCTCAGGCCAGGTCGCGGCACATTTTGAAGTGGACACAGAAACTCTGCATTTGGGTCAAAAAGCAGTGCAGAAAAATGTTGCAGTATATTATATCTTTTTCTATTTTTACAGAAACAACAGCCTGCTCACATGCAATGTAAATATTGGATTTTCTCAAGTGTTGCCATGAATTATTAAGTGTTTTCCAGAAACATGGTGGCATTTCTTTTAATTCTCTGGCATTATGTGATTAACTTAAAGATTTCTGGAATACAAATGTGCTCTGAGGATGTGCTGGGATATATTTAGAGCTGTTAATATGTGGCATTAATTATGCACATGTATGTAGAATTAATTAAATCAATCAGCAGCAGACGTAACTGAAGAAGAAGGCGGTAAAACGCGCGTGTGTAACTGCCGGAGGGTTTCTTTTTTTTTTTTTTTTTTTTTGCTTTCCACATTTTCAGTTGTCACATTTTTTTTAACACATTCTGATTTGATTTAGTGACTTCTTAAATTAGGCTTTAATTCCACGCGAGGAAAAGAATAAAATTAAAAGTTTCTTTTGATGATATGAAAATTATTCCACTGATTTGTTTGTGTTTTTTCTTTTGTTCCTTGCATTATTACCATACGATAAGTGTGTGCCAAAACAAAGTGATTTATTTTAAGGAAATCCACACTTGATAAATTATTTAAGGCTGCTGGGATTATCAGTGTTTGTGTGGGTGCGTGTGTGTGTGTGTGGGGGTGTGTGTGTGTGTGTGTGGCATGACCGAGTGGGGTTTAAACTTCTTCTGATTTAAGATCAGCTGAAACGAGTGCTTTGACGCCCAAATAATTGGTGACTTCAGTGGCGCCGCTCGGCCTTTGTTGGCCTCGTTTACCCTGATCTTAATTAGACACACACACACTCACACACACATGCACAGAGTGAAGAAAAGGGTTACAGTATGATGAATATCCAGCCAACATCTGCTGCTACTTTTGTTTTTAATTTAGCACACTGAATCTGTTTTAATTGGATAATTAATTTGTGCTAATGAAAATCAGTTCTTATCTTTACACTTAGAGCAAAGAAAGTTCTGGCACTTTCTCTACTTTAGGTTAACTTTGTGCTCGGTTATTAAAGTGACTAATTTGGTCAATCACTCTCTAATGTTTCACATCTGCCGTGTGAATAAGAAGGTGACGAGGTGAGGCTAGAAATCCGTCTCCACTTTCTTTTCTCCTCTCGTCAAGGTGACGATGAATGTGTGGGGGAAGAAGAAGCAGCTCGACGTCTTCCTTCCTGTCTGGATCTTCTTCCTCTCCCCCGGTGGCCACGCCTCCTCCGCCACTGCCTGGCCTCAGTGAGAGGCGGGCAAAGGCGCAGGAAACAGGAAGCCGCGAGGCAGAGAGGCAAGGTGTCAAAGCTGCCACAAAGAACGACAGAGGGAGAAAATGGGAAGCGGGTTTCTAGTGTCCCAATTACTCCACGTAAACAAAGGAGAAAGTTTTGCCACATCGGGGGCACGGCTCTGCCTCCCACGTCTCCGTCGCACGGCAAGAGCTTCCTCTCCTCCTCCTCCTCCCTCTGCCATCAGATTAGAGGCGTTCAAACGCGCTGCAGCCCTGCTATCATAGCACAAGGTGTCACTTCTTAAAGGCGGCGTCCCCGCTGAATTCGCTACCGTCGATGAAAGGTCGGCAGAACTTGGGTTCACACGCGCCGCCCTGCTTCTTGTCGCTCTGCTCTTGTCTCTGTGTTTGTTTGAAGCTGACAGCTCTCAGCTCCTTCAAGGCCGCAGCGAGCGTCGTCTGATCGGTAGGAGAGCTGCGCTGCTCGGGAGCCTCAGAGCTGGAAAGCTGATGTGGTGAAGAGCGTCTTGAATGCGACTGCGGTCGATTTAACTTTTACTGCACTGAAAGTCCAACTGAAGCCACTGATCTTATCCCCTTTTTACATGATTACTGTCACATGTGTTGCCAGTATTTCATATTTTCAAAAAGAAGAGACAGAGGAACTGCATCATGCTGGCGTGATTATGTCTCAAGGATACAGCTTACTGTAATGAAATAGCTGTGACATTCTTTGGTTAATATCCAACAGAAGTCACCAACGAACCTGATTTTCATCCATAACTTTCCACATGTTTTTCAGAGCAGTAACTTTCAGGTTGCAGAGATTCTGGACCTCACAGCCAAGAGATATTTTTACAAACTTGTGACCTGACTAGACATCTCATAGCTTTGTCTCAGTGTAGCCAGTTACTTCTGTGCTACCTTTTGAAACAATCAGCCCTGAATTTGTGCAGGTTTGGAACTTCCCTCTCTTTGATGTTCAGTGAATGCATCCGGATGTGGAGCTGATGCTTCTGCAGAAAGCTGCAGATTCAACATCGCTGAGTCTAATTGAATGGGTTCGTTTCTTCTTTCTTTATTTACCTTTTCGACCAGAAACAAAGACTTATGTCTTTCTTTCACTCAGCTGAAGGAAATTGTAACCCATTCATTTTTGATACTACTACTGGACAGACTAACTTCATGACAATTAACAGTGTGTCATCTGCATAGAGCGATAGCACATGGAAGCACTGAATAACATTCATTTTGCTCCCTGCTGAGTCGAATTATTTAAGAACAGCCTAGACAGAGAAAGAGAACCATTCCAACCCAAAGGTATAGTTTAGAAAATCCTCACTACATGCATGGATTCAAACCAGTTTTAAAGTGCAGTTAAATAATCATATTTTGTCAATACTACCATACCATAGCATACCAACTTTATTTATAAAGCACTTTAAAACAACCATAGCTGATACAAAGTGCTGCACATTAAAACACAACATAACAATAAAAAATAAATAAGTAAAAAAAACTCTTACAGTTTAAGAACAAACATACAATTTAAAACTAGATCCCGCTGGAGTTGAAAGCCAAGGAATAGATGGGTTTTAAGACGAGCTTTAAAAGTGGACAGTGAAGGGGCCTCTCTGACCTGCAAAGGCAAGTCATTCCATAACTTAGGGCCCATGACAGAGAAGCCCTGTCCCCTCTGAGCTTCCTTCTGGACCTTGGTACCTCCAAGAGCAGCTGATCTGCTGACCTGAGAGACCGATACGGTATGTAGGGATGAAGAACCTAAGAGAGGTAAGCCGGGGCAAGATTACGCAATGATTTAAAACCAAACAAGAATTTTAAAATGAATCCTAAAATATACAGGCAGCCAGTGAAGTGAGGCCAGGACAGGGGTCACATGCTCCCTCTTTCGAGTTCCTGTCAAAAGTCGTGCAGCAGCATTCTGAACCAGCTGCAGACGTGCTCACCAATGACGTTACAGATGCTGCAGTCTCTGCTATTCTAGTCAGAGTTGAAGTACTGCTGTGACAATATAGTTAATTAGATTAATAAAGATGTAATGTTTCTACAATATCACCTAAAATACATATAGCTTCATAATTTGTTTTTAAACATACATCTGACTTGACATCCACAGCTCTAATAAAGTCACATCCTACCGCTGCTCACATCCTGTGTTTTTCTCATGCCTAGTAATTTGCTTTCATTCTAGGATAATGTTAGCTTACTCACAATGTTTTAATTTGACTCGTTTGGCTCTTAACATTATTCCAATGCTCGTCCGAGAAGTCAGAAAAAAGTTGAGAAAGCTGGAATTCTTTAGAAACTGTGTTTGGAATATTGTGAAATGTAATGAGCAGTGTTTCTTTCTTTCACACTGTGGATATTTGAGCACAGCAGGAAGCAAGTCAGATGACAGACGGAAAGCTGTAGCGTCCTCTGTCTCACTGTGAACGTCACTGCAAAGGGTAAAACTGGCTTAGATTCACAGATTCACACAGATTCCGTCAACAAAATAATGCGTACAACCTTTAACACACTAATTCTAGCATGAACATGAAAACAGGCTGAGGCTTTGCATCTCACTAAGGTGCATCTTTCATAAACACAAGCAGTAGATGAACAAAACGGCACAAAAAAGGCGGCAATGATAAGGACGCCCAGCTGATACTTGAGATCACATTTGGATTTTGCTAAAAAAAAAAAAAGGTGGGCTCAGAACAGAGGCTTGAGGAACCCCAGCATTGATTTTTATTTCATCAGATTAACATTAGCAGGAATAGAGAAAACATAGAGTGGCAGACTTACCAAACTTATTCCAAGAGTACATGAAGAACTCCTCCAGGAGGCTACAAAACAACCAAGAATAACATTTTGTGCACTGGAGGCCGTCGTTGAATCAGGGAAGGTTAGTGTTGAAGTTTTAATCAAGAGACTGGGCAAAAATGTCATCCAGTGGAGAGTTCCAACGGTCAGAACAACTACTGGCCAAAACCAGCGTATTTCCCAAAAACAACTTGATGATTCCCACGATATTTAGGAAAATATTCTGTGGGCTGGCTAGTCTGATAGTCTGTGGTTGCTTTGGCACAATTTATAGAACTATGTAATGTCTACCAGAAAACCCTGAAGAAGAATGTTGGTTCAGTTCATCACTTGGGTCATGCAGCAGGACAATCGTCTGGAGCACATCACCACGTCTAACTGGCTCATAATTTTCAAAAGGTCAGGTTGGGTCAACCAGAAGTTAAGTGTGCAATTACTTTTTTTATAAAGAGCCAAGCTTGATTCGGATGGCTTTTTTCCCCCTTAAATAATGAAATTATTTGAAGATCTGAACTATGCTATCGTGACAAAAGAAGCAAACCCCAAATCTGTACAAAACTCCAGCGGTGCAGACATCAAACAGTCACTGTGTCACTCTTATGATTTGGTTCCTGTTGTTTGGTCAGTCAATGGGGACAGATTAACAAGCAAGAAGTTTTCTGTCTGTGTAGAAAGACGAAGTTGGAAGCTGTCGTTCACTAACAATACATTAACTTTTGTTTTGTCCTATAAAGCTTCATTCTTCAGATTTACAGAGCCTTTGCTGCATAAAGCCGTGTTTTAATTCTTTATTGTTCGCTAATGACACTTGCAGGTTTGCGCTGCACCCTCCCTGCTTTCTTTTGTCGAATGTTTCTCTTCTTGTCTGCTTGTCTGAGCAGCTCAGATAAATTAAGAAACGAACTCCAAGCGTCAGTCTGAGGAATCATTTCTCTGTTCCCCATTAAAACAGCCGGACTACGGATCCTCCCTTCCCATTTTGCTGCCTGTCTCCTTCCAGTCGGGTTCCACAACTCATCTGTCAATCCCGTTATTTTGTGTGTGCTTTGGAGTAATGCCAACACACACACACACACACGCACACTCCTGCTTTTTGAAGGAGTAAACCAAACCGGTGAGCTTAACGCATTTCTAATGAGCTGCCGGTGAGAGCCTGAAGATTAGTCATCTTACGACGTTCACCCACGTCAACCATGTATCATCTGCTCAATGCCATCAACGCCTCGGCAGAATCTCCAGGAATGAAAAAGATCCTCTATTCCGAGTGATTAACTTAGTTTTGCTGATGTCATAAAAATTTTAAAATCAGTGTTTGTTTGGCGGCGGCTTCATAAAGAAGCGCTTTGGAGGATTTAGGAGGAGCTCTCACGTTGTTTTAAGGAGGCAGTTCTTCAATTACTGTTTGACAGATGGCATTGTCTTTAGGTGTGCTGTCATACAAATAAGACTGGATGGTTTCATCTATTCAGCGGTGACAGACAGAGCAATGCAAACTGGCTGGCAGGTGTTAAAAAGGCCTCTGCAAAATCCAAATATCTTCCCGTCGATTCGTTAACAGAGAGCGTCCAGGTACTGGTCCTGTTAGAGAACGGCCGAGGCGTCGCTCCGCTCTCTGATTGCAGAGATTAAAGTGCTTCCAGACAGGAAGTGAACGTGTGTTGTTTATTGCTGCAGAGAGGCTAATTTCTGCCCTGCAGCAAAAGAAAAAATGAAACACTCTTCTTCAGCACCTCATCTCTCGCTCCAAAGTTCAGAGCTATTAGCCAATATTCAGACTAAATTACTCGTCTGCACAATAAAACCAATGCGAGGGATGTTTTTATTGAAGCTTATTATTTTTGGCTGTTTTTGTTCTTTGAAGTTATGAATATTTTCTTCTGTTTGGATTCGTGAGTTGAACTGGTTTGTGACTTATCTGCCTTGCTCAGTCTTTGTTTGAGCACATCCTTTTTTTTTTTTTTAATCCTTAAGAGCTCCGAGGAGGATATTTTATCCCTCCCAAAGCACAGAACAGGTGAGAGAAAATATGAACTGTTTTTTTTTTGTTTTGTTTTCTGTTGCTAAAAACAGTATAAAGTATGATAATAAAATACCTTATAAACAGGAAGCATAACTTTGATGCAGAATTCAACGGTACAGCAAATAACGTAAAGATGAATCACTCAGTAATAAACAAAAGATGTTTCTCTGACTAAATTTAAATAAAAATGTTTGTCTAACTGCTCCCTGCCACATTTTCATTTGCAGAATCTAAAAGATAAATAACATTTATAAAATAAAAACATTTCTTTCATACAAAAACAAAGTCATTTTGCTGCCTTTTCTCCCTGCCACATCCCCATCATTGTCACTCGCTCAGTTCTTTCTTTGTTTCCCACTCATGCCTGAACTATTTATACGTTGTCTGGAAAAGATTGGAATTTGTTTGCTTGTATCTTTTTCTGGGCACGATATATATTTGGAGACATAAGAATAAGAAATGTGTATTTAAATTGTATTTAGTTTTCTAGGTCCTGTAAATAAAGAGTCACATCTCTTAAAATAAATAGAAAAATACCTATTTGTGTATCGTTAATATCAGCCACCTTATTAAACAGCTCACCTGTATTTGCTGATGACTTGTCATTTGTTTCTCTGCAGCTTGTTCTGATTTAACCTTTTATTAGATATCATTTCATACAATTAAACTCTTTCATGGACTCGTTGTTCTGGTGCAGCAATCTGTGTGTTATGTGTTCATCCAAGTATTCACCTCAAATATTTTTATAATTGTCTGCAGGAGTGAAGGTGTTCTGCCTTTTGATCCCAGGGGGGTGAGCGATTCACTTTTTCATTTGTTTTACAACATTTAGGAGTCGAATAAAGAACATTTTTATTGACAAAGCTCCAATACCGGACAAAGATCCTGCTGCGCCCTCCACAAACTACGCAATATCTCAGTGTGACTGGATCTCAGAATGTGAAAAAAAAAAATTGCTTCTTTGCAAAGGCAATCATGACACCACTTCTTGAAATACACAAAAATGCTTTCTGTGAGACACCCTGAAGCACTCCTCCCGACTCTCTATACATCGGCAGTATTTCCTAAGATGATCCCGCCACATAGAGCCATGGTTTCATCACATTCCCAGCCGCAGCCTGGCATGAGGCTTTTGGAATGTCGAGATGCAGGAATGCACCCGAGCGGGGCTCTGCAACTTTTGGTTCTGAAATATGAGAGTTAGCAGTTCCTTCAACTGTTTACATGCGATGTCTGCTTGTAATTTCCTCAACAGAGTTAACACTAATCATTGTAGGTTGTTTTTGACATTTAATTAGTCATTTCCCTATTTTTTATTTTTTTTTTACACTGAACCATCCATTCAAGACAATGCATTCATTCACTTGTACAGTCTGTTGTAAAACCTAAAAACATGAACAATATTATTGTTAATTTTACCAAAAATGAATATATTTTCACGCAGTTTGTACTTGTTAAACTTCACAAGCTGTTTGTAAAGATCCTATTGGTTCTGTGGCTCTGAACAAATGGACAAAAATGTGTCTTTAGATTGCAAAAGTTGCTGATACTTGCAGAATTTGAGTCCAACTTCAGATTTCACGGGTCTGTGTTGACTCCACATAATAGGTCCTCTACGGAGGAGGACCTTGATAGGCTGTCACTTCTTTAAATGACGCTCTTAAGGAATTTTTGCGCAACTCGACCAATCACACTTAGTCAGTACTTCTCCATGCCACCACACCTCACAAAACACCCTCTAAGACCACATTTGTTCTGGGTGGTATTTTATTACATTATCTTGTTGCAGAAATTGAGAAATCTAGTTTTTTAGACGCCAACATTTCTGCATCTCTACTAAGATGTTTTTGTATTTAACCATCGAAACTCTCAAGACGGTATTAATGGACGCTTTACATTTTTTATTCACCTGTTGAAACACACAGCTTTGAGTATTTCTGTATTTTTATATAAGTTATGCTAATTCTGGAAGCTGCATGTTTGAAATAACTCTAGCAAATATTGTAACCTAAATAGTTCAGGCACTGGTTTCCGACAAAGTATCACGTATGTCCAACAGATGAGTTCTTCTGCACCGAGATGAATTGAAAACAGCAAATTCCATGAACAATGCTTGGAAAAAAGCTGTAGTCCAACAAATCCCTTTGCATATGTTGGCAGTGTTTGCTTTACTCACACTTTCTCAGTTTAGCAACACCTACAGAAGTAACTTTGGAGGGTATGACGGTCGTTATTAACATAATGTTCTTGGCAACACCCGTACCTCAAGCTATTGAACAGACACAATACAAATATTTCTCAAAATCATTGCTGTGTGCAAGACATTAAAGAAATAAATCAGACAATAAAACATTTATCTTTTTGAATTCTTAATCTCTTCAGCTGTGATTGCCTTTTTTCCACCCTAAAAAGGGTGTAGATAGACAGGTGCTGCTCATGTGCAGCCTGGCTATGAAAAATAACCAAGCTGCCTTTTTTCTGAAGAAATTAATCTTTTTTTTGTATTGTCTCATGAGTCATTCATTCAGTTGTCATGTATCTTTTTTCCAACAGGAGTATTTTTCAACAACAAAAAATGATCATAATTTTTACGTGTTGCCACTACACTCAACTGTCAAAAATGACGGACTGGGACGCTGTCCAACAATTATCCATTTGATACAAGATTGCAGAAAAAACAATTATTCCTCCTCATCTGGTCTGAAGATGTGTTGAAACATACACGGATGCTACGTTTTAGATAATTATTTCTTCACATTCCCAAACACTCAATGCTGAATTCTTCAGTATTCATCCACATTCCTCTCTTTCCTCTCACACCGTCTCGGGTTGCCTCACAGCGAACCCCGTGACCTGTAGAACAAGGTTTGGCCTTGTTCCTCACGCAGCCGATCACTCTCCTCTCCGTCCAAACTGACACAACTCTCTTAATTTGATTGGCATATTCTATTTGTTACCATGCAGTCGAAGGTTTCTCTGTTATTTCCTACAAATTGGCCAATAAGAATAAGGAGGAGAGGCCCCCCAATTGCTGTGAGTGCTGATGTCACCAGGGTGGGTTGAATACCCAAAAGATTCCAGGAGACAATTTGAGAGGAAATTTCCAATTTTGTGGCTCTCCTCTGTTTACTTTGAACACTAATTTGTTTGGCTCAAGGATGAGAGCGAGTGATCTAGAGAAATCTCTGGACAGGACAGAGAAGCCTTAGCAGATAAAATATATTACAATTGCAAAATTACTAGTATAATTTCTGAGATTTAGGTTTAATTTTTAATTTTTTTTTCTCAATTGTAGTAAATGCTACAATTGCAAAACAGCCACAAAAAATCTAATAAATTAAAATATTTTGTCTCTTCAGACAAATCAGCAGAATTTTGGAACGACGATAGGAAAGAAAGTCAAATTTTTTTTATTTATTTTTCCTGTAAATGCACCCGCGACGCTACTTCTCACAGTATCTGTGTATCTTCCCAAGAATCTTTCCTTCCATCCACATCAGGGAAGCCGAGCTGTGACGAGCGGGATTAGACTAATCACTCGTTCACACACAGGAGATCCTGCGCCTGCCGTGACCTTATAGCTCAAATATTTTATTTTTTGCAGATTCTCATTGGGTGAATCATTTGATGGAAAAAGAGGCGCTCTATTTCTGACGACATCACCTCAATATTTAACTGACTTAAAATTGCATCTAAAAGAAACAAAAATGTAGTCAAACAATATTCCAAGTGCAAAATAATCACATTTTTGGTGTTAAATGCTCATGAAGTGTCTAACTTCATTGCTTTCTATGAGCTTCATTTTTATTTATTGATTATAAATAAAAAAATATGCAGGAATAGATAATTATATGAAATGTAACTTAAATTTGTCCTGGCAGTAATTATTTAAATTAGTTTGTTACGAATCCATATTAGATATGATGCATATTAGATTTTAAAAAGTGGGTTTTGTTTTCTGCTGGACAGAACTGATGTGCTGGATAATTTATTACAAACTTTTTTTCTGTAGAAAGAAAAACCTTGAAAATATCTTTGAGGTTTAATTTAATTTTTTTAATGATTTCTTTAAACATTTAAAGATATATTTTTATCACCCAGTTAAGCAAAAATACACAGTTTTTTATTGTCAATTATGAAAGAGATTTTTAACTTTTTAAAGGAAAGTTGCAGCATATTTTCAGGTTTTAAACCTTTCTTTGATTTAAAAGAGAAAGAAATAAAATGGGGAAAACTCTGGCAAGCTTGTGTGTTTCCTCCAACATTTAACCCCACTTTGGAAACAAAAGATGTTTAAGGGGTGTGGGGGAAAGTAACGGGAGGGTTGGGGGGGCAAAACGCAGGTCCATCAAACTCAAATCAAAAGCATTTACACCCCTCCTTTCTTCACCTCCTCCTTCTTCCTCCTTCCTGCATTCTAATCAACACTCGGAGCCTGTAATTTATGAAATGTAATTCTGCCCTCCACTGGTATGAAGAAGGTGCACACACACGCTTCCTCCTCTACCAGAAAAAATAACTGAATAAAAACCTGTGTGCGTGTGTGAAATGAAGTGTGTGTTTGGGGACAACAAGTTAAAGAAGCAGGTGATTTGTAATTTTGATCTACCTAAAAATACAATTATCCAGCTGACTTTTTTTTCCCTATTACACATAATTAGCTTGCTATAATTTAGCTGTGATTCAGCGGCATAATAAGCATTTATGTTACACTCAAATTAAATGGAGTCAATGAATATTTTGCATGTTAGGGAAATAAACCTAATGCAGCACTGTCGGAGTGAAACTCTGCAGTAATAAGCCCGTCTAGCTGGAGTACAAAACGCAGGAATGCGAGGGAAGTCTTTGTCGCTGCGTTCAGGTGAGTCTGATCCTCCAGAGACGCTGGTTCTCATCTAATACTCGGGTCTAAAGCATCCATCCAACTGCTTCGTGTTTGTGTGTGTGTACTCTGGAGTGACAGCCCCACCACCACCACCCACCATCACCCAGTGGTGCCTCTGTCACCCCGGGTGACGCCGGCAGCAACGGTTGGGGAGGGATGCTCCTCTGAGAGTTGGAACAGAACAAAAACAGCACCTCCCTGACGGAACCACCTCAAACAGTTCAGTTCCTGTCAGCGTGAATAAACCGAGTCAACAGGCAGGCTGACGACAGCGCATTCGTGGAGGATTTTATTTTCTGACAATGTCTGAAAGTGTTTTTCGCGTGCAACCGAGCTGGAAATAAACACATCCGTGCTTCTTTAAGTGCACAGTTTCTTAGCGCTGATTTGTTTCTTGTTATATATATTTTTTTTTTTTATTATCACTTCAGGCATCCAGATTTCTAAGCTCAACTTAACCATACAACCAACTGTAAGAACAATAATACAGTAAAATGGCTTTTTGATTTTCATGTGACCTTTTTTACATGTCAATTGCTTTTTTGTTTTTATGCAATGCCTGATTGTATTAAACTCTGCCTCTGTTTTCTACTTCACTGAGGTTATTTTCAGTTTATAGGCGACATGTGATTTACCGTCTGACCAGGAAAGCTGCAGAGGAATTTCTTTCTTCAAAAAAGTTCAGCAAAAACATTGACGACAACTTAAGTTAAAACAAACCAACATCACCTTGCTCCAGTCTCCTGGTCACATAACTGAAACGAGAAGCTCTCCACTGAGCCACCAACACTGCCAGCTGTAGGGCTACCTTCAGGAAAACTCATTTCCAGGAGAGCCAAACGCGATGGGGGCGGAGGGTCGTTTTAGATGGAGTTTTCCCTGACCCCACTAAATCAGAATAAGGATGTCTGTATCTCTAGCCGGAGAAACATCGCTTCAACTATGTGTTGTTTCTAATCTAACGGAGCTATGACGGTGCGTTTGGTGAGAAACAGCTGCTCAGCCCACTCACTCCGGCTGCCTGAGGTTCATCTGGAACGATCCTCATTCACCGAGTCTGTGAATGCAAAAAGTTTCACGGCTTAATCTTATTTCTTCATCATATCATGCGGGTCGTGTTTTGTCATAAAGATGTCTCACGGTGTATTTACAGTGTGCTCGCTCTGTGATAGTTTGTGACGGTAACACAAAGCTCGATGAGTGTTACATCATAAGTTCTTGTAGAGCAACTTCCATCCTGGCTTTAAGGAAAGCAACAGGAAGAGAGTCATGGAGTTTTCTTAAAAATGAAAAGCAGATGAATAAATCCTATCACGATGCCGTAATTTCACCAACTGGAAATTGTCATACGTTGTTGTTTTTTTTGCGTCTTCAGATTTTCAGATTTATTTTAAGCTCCCTTTTTTATAAATACTGCAAGTGTGTCAGACATTTAAATGAGTTTCATTGGGTTGCTTGAACACGAGTTAGCAATCCAGGTGGAAGACTTTTAGGTTAAATCAATCATTTTGGGCACCACCTGATTGTATTATAGAACAGTAATTAAATAAGTCATAAGCTAACAAAGAACAACAGTTGCTTGGTGTTCACGCAACCTGTTCACAATACAAAGAGGAAGGGAAAAGAAAACAATAACGCACAATTGTGGCAGCTGCAAACAATTGGCTGCAGACTTTGCAGCCGTGATGAACAACTAGAGTCTTATGCATCTCTAAGGAGCATGCTGGCATATATTTTTATGTGGGTTAGTGAACAGAGAGGAAAATAAAACAAAGAGAAACTGAACAAGCTCACATTGCCAGTCCTCAAACTGCTCATAAACAATGCTTGTAGGAGCTGATGGTCTTGGCTCTGACTTGCTGTGGGTTCTGCTTCAGCCCGGTCAGTTTAAGCAATGATACTATTTAAATGTTTTATCCTAAACTAACTATATCGGCCCAGACACAACCTTGTTGCTGCTCTTATTAACTGTGAGGCACATCGGGTTCTGGAATGTCAGATGGGGCCGTGAAAATTTAGAAGCCACTATCGGTTAGCAACTGAGGCTAGCAGTTCTTGTTTTAGGTGTTAAACCGCATCATCAAAATAATCGGAGACAGACAGCTGTCTCTGATTTGAGAATCAATGCTTAGATTATATTCCTGCAATAACTCTGATGGATTAATAAAGCCATGACCAGGTATGGTCAATGGACACACATGTGATGAATATCTTATAACAAAGGTTGATTTTTACAAAAGCCTCAATTTATGAATGTTTTTTGGGGGTAAAATGAATGAATTTGTTCTGCAGAAGCATAAAGAGCATAATAAAACCAATTTTGCAAAGAAAAAAGAAAAGTAAAAAGGGCTGCACTGTTGCTTTGCAGCAAGGGTTCAAATCCCGGGATGGGATCTCTTTCATACATGAGGTTTTCACCTTCTCTCCATGCACAGACGGGTACTGCAAGTGTTCTGGCTTTTCCCCGTTCTCCAGTAACATGATTGTTAGGTTAATTGGTCTCTGAGGCTTGAGTGTGAGCTGCTGTTTGTCCTGTGCCCTGTGAAGGACTCGCTACCTGTTTCGGGTGTGCCCTGCCTCCTGCCCAGTGACAGCTGGAGTCAAGCACCAGGCTTATCACTGTGGAACCAGTTCCCAGTTTTCATAAATGAGGCAGTCACCCTGTCTAATTAAAGTTCATTACTTTCCTTTGTACATGTTAATTTTGCTGCCATTAACTTTAGGTTTCTAATGTGTTTTTCCTTACAGGAGTTACATCTGAACACTGTGTTTCTGCATTGATGCATCTTCACACGTTTCCTTTGAAAACCTTTTTTTTACAACTGGAACCTGTGTAAACGCCTTTTGAATTTATCCATGAAATAATTTGACTATATATTTCTAAACATAAAGATTTGCTCATAAAGCACCTTGTGATAATATTTGTTGTGAATCTGGGCTGTGTAGATTAACTAGAATTTAAAACACCTAATTGGCATGAAGGGAAAATCACTAAGGCAATCTGAACACCATTTCTGTGAAGCAGGTAAAAAGTTTTAAAACCTTTTCGACATCCTCTCTTAAAAAAAAAAAAAAAAAAAACTTAAATGTGTGTCTGTTTCTTTGGAAAACTCAGTCGGAGTTGCATCAGCCTATTTTCATTTTTTTTCCCTGCATCCACATCATGTTTCAGATTTCTAGACGTGCTCCCCTCCTCTGTCAGCTGAAAAGTTCAAACCTCTCTAATGTGGTGTCTTGAAAGGTGAAACAGGACAGGGTCAAAACAGACGAAGGCGGGAAAAGTGACACATTTCTCACCGTGTAAAGCCCCCGGCTGCTGACTTTCTGCTCAGCCAAGCGCTCCTGTTCCTCTTCCTCAGAGCTTGTCTCATCCTTTGTTTGCTCTGAAGTTCGACTTATAGACGATCAAAAATCCCAAACAGATGAGAAGTTCAGGAGGAGGGGAGCAGGTACAGATGAAAAAGAAATCCAAAAGTGTTTCAAGCTATTGCTGAAACAATCCAATTACCATGCCTATCAAACTTAGCTTCACAGGTTATGGCTTCTAATTGCCTGACAAAAATTGACACTTCAGTCGTAGCAGTGTAATATAATAGGGGGCCAAATTAAATTTGATCGAGGGGCAGAAAACGATGCTATCACTCAGCAGTGCGGAAAAGGGGAGATCAACTAGCATGATATAATGGATCAAAACTGAAAATGATTCATTAATCGCGTTGGGTTTTCCAATAATGGAAATGACACAGTTCAGACGTCTTCCTAAAAACACTATTAATTAAAGGGATGATAGATCTAACAAGGCATGGAGCCCAGAGAAATCGCTGCACCTCTTTTATCCCCGTCAACTTCTCACTTTTCTTTTCCTCGTTTGCTTTTTTATCTCTCTGTTTATTTCTCTGATGTCTTTGACTCGGCAACACTGTGTTCCATTTTTCTCCATATTTACACCATCAACTTGACACATCGCTGCTGAGCAGAAGATTACATTAAAGCCTTAATACCTTTAATATCTGTTGGACGCATTTATTACAGGCCCTTTTCCCGTTTATCATTTCTATACAGATGGATTTCAGAAAACCTTGGTTCTTTATAAACATATATATTTTAGAGTGGAAAACCGAAACATCTTTAAAATGTTCAACAGTATGTGCTTTTTTTTAAAGCATGTAAGTAACTTTAAAGCACATCTTTAAAAAAAAAAAAGCATTTAGTTACACTTCGCTAAAGCAGGAGACCACAACTGAATCTGGATGATGATTTTCCACCAACATGCCTCCCAATTCCTGGATTTTAAATCTCCCTCCCGTTTAAGATGTGGAGCATTAGTTAAAGTAATTTTAAAAAATACATCTAGCAAAATGGTGGCAGAGTTTTACTGTTTTGACTCTCAGTTTTTGTCACAGTGATCATTCTCAGGTTGGCTCACTATATCCCTGTGCAGAGTGTCTTTTAAACAGCACTTCTTATTTCCTCACTGGAACTATTACTGTATACATTTTCATGTTATGAACTCATGACTTTACCCTTTCTGTTGTTGGGTGGCCAAAGAGTATTTACCCCCATGTCTCTTATGTACTGCTGGCAACATTGCCAGTCCTCTGCAACTTTCAGCTGACGTCTTGGCTTTTGACGTAGAAATCAATATAAACATCATGAGTTGTAACTCCAAACATAATTGAAAAACAACTTTTTGGAGCCCCTTCACTCAAAATGAAGTATTTGCTGCAATGGTTTCATACTCTATCAATATGCACAATGGGGTTTAGGACCATGTGACCATTAGTAGGTTTTCTGTTGTGATGCTCTCCAGTCATGGTGCCAGTTGTGTCCTGAGTGAAGTGGTGCGTGCCAGATGTGTGGAGCCCACATGCACTGAGGTGATGTTGTAGCTTGTTGGAGACTGTGAAGAAGGCAATAATTTGAAAGGGGCTTTTTGTTTCAAATTAATGCTTTGTTTGTGTTTGTGTGTATTTTTAGGAGCGGCCTTTTCTCTTAAAAGTAAAAAAGGTAGAGCGTCATCAACTTGTGAAAAATGTAAATGTGTGTTTTTACTGTTTCTTTTGCACATCTCTGATCATGTCACATGTTTGATCATCATCTTTGCATGCTTTAAATGCCATCGCTTTTATAATTGAAGGCTGCAGAATAACCTTAGAAATGGGACAATTTATTAATTTGCTTTAGTTGACCATAAAGCAGAAA
Source organism: Poecilia reticulata (assembly GCF_904066995.2). NCBI lineage: Eukaryota > Metazoa > Chordata > Actinopteri > Cyprinodontiformes > Poeciliidae > Poecilia > Poecilia reticulata. The sequence continues at coordinate 21,125,720 of NC_088851.1, forward strand.
GGAGCCGTTTCAGACACTTCAACCATTTATATTAAGACAGATGAAGAACTCATCACCTCTTCTTCCTCATTTATTAGTCATGTAGTTTTCAGACAGTGTGAATTTCACCTGGTTAACGTGCCTCTGAGCCACGCAGGCCCATCTGCTCTACATGCTCTCTCCGATTGGCTGAGAGTCGGTTTACTTTCATCCCGTGGCCCGAGTTTGACCTCGTCATCCACACACAGACATGCACACACATTCAGTGGATGTCCAGGAGTAAGACTGCAGACTTTATTTAATCTGTTTTTCCTCACTGTTAATTGGGTCAAAGCTTCCTCCGCTCCCTTCTTGATGTGCAAATGAGTGTGGCATCGAGGGACGCCCGCCCATCATTCCACAGGCACATTTACAGGACACCTCAGGGTGCCAGGACGCCGTCTGTGACCTGTATACGGCAGTTTGAAGGAGGGGCGGGAGGGTGTAAGGTTGTCAGTACCAACCTGGATCAGAGAGGAGGGATGGAGGAGAAAGATCCCCGAGTTAATTATTGCAGTGGAAGCCTGGAGGCCGTTTGTCTCACCGCTCTCCTAATGAAGTTTACCTTCACCATCCTGCAACAGTGGAGTTCCTCTGATGGTTAATAATGTATGCAGCAGATCAGAGATGTGAACAAGAAAAGGTCACAAAGAAAAACCACTGACTAGCTTGGATGATGCATCATGGTGCTGTAACTGATGCTGCTGCCCTTCGCAAAATGATACATGCCTGGTTAGCTGGAGTTAAAAAGGTTGGTATTTATCAATTAAGATGATTACAAAGCCATTTATTTTCTGCTCTGTGTTTTGCTCTGTGAAGATTTTATGCAATGAAGAGCGGAAAAAATGACCTCAGAGGTAAAAGTCAGAAGCAAGATAAACTGGTTTTCCTCTCGAGTTTGAAAGAGTGGAATCAGATCATTAGAAATTGGCTTTTGTGAAGTAGCGTTCAGTAGTCAGTACTTTACCTGTAGTGGAGATGTGTTTTGTAAGTGAGACTGAAGATAAAAGGAGAAATGTGTGTGTTAGAGGAGAAAAATTTAAAGTTTTTGTGCAGAGACTGCACAAAAAGAACAACAGCTCTTCACCGTTGTTTCCAAAACCATCCACTTTGGCATCTGAAGCATTTTGCCACTGGATATTTTTCTGTAATCCAACTAAACTTTTGCAGAAGAACTTGTGCAAAGTAGATGAGGAACATAAAGCACCATAAAGACAAACACCTTTCCCAGGCCGTAGTTGTTGCCAAAACATTGACTGAGTCAGCAGAAATTTCAGTATCTGTTGCCAAACAGTAAGCCACTAAGAGTTCAGTTGCCACATTAATCAGACATTTGGGATTTTTTGGTTCCATGTGCAACCACAACATATTTCATGCAGCCTGGCATCAAATCCCACTGAGGTTTGGACTAGGACAGTGTGATTTGGGATGAAGACATTGAGTCTCATTGCCAATGCTTGATTGGCGGGTTGTCAGGAACTTAAAAAAGTTTGACTTGGACAGCAGCAGACTCAACAGTGAGACAAGTATGACCCAAAAAAAGACCCAACTGACACAGAGATGCACTCAACCACAGGATTCAGAAGACCCTTCACGTAAACCACTGGATTAGGATCCAACCTCTACTTTGAGTCAGAGGTTGAATCTAGGAATGATGTCATAACTGAGTTAAGCAAATTTTAGTTGCAGTCTAAAAACAGAGTTCAGCAATTTATCTTTATTTTAGGTGTTTAAGTGCTTTATGAACATGCTGAAATAGACATTAAGTTAAGTCATAAACGAGACAGGACAGCCACGAACCTGGATGGAAGTTTGAGGCCAAACTATATGAGTTTCTGTTTATCCAGAACTATTTTGTCATTTCATAAAACCTAAGAACATAAGGTTTAATCTCAGTTTTTTGTTGTTGTTTGCTAATGTGAGCACCATCCAGGTGACATGATGTGAAGGTTTAGATCAGGTTTGAAAGTGATGCAAACTGAAACCATCTTACTCACTGACCACATTAGAAATGCGTCTCCATGCAGGATGCAGATGTAGCAATCACAGCATGTAAAGTCCTCCTCTTGGAAAAGATGCTCACAGCTTGACTCTGTGAATCACTGTGGCTCTCCATCAATCGACATAATTACATTGGCCATAATCCTGCAGCAAAAACAATTTATCCTCAAACATAAGGTAAAAAGTATCCAATACACCCCAGATTGGGAGCCGGTGGCACTCGTCCTTGTCATATAATTGGGTATCGATGGGCAATGATCTCCTTCATTTCGCCTCTTTCCACTTGGGCAAATACTGGAACGCCAAGACAACCCAATCACACTACCTGCTGGGAGGGTGGAGTCCCTGCACCCCAGGGAGAATGAGAATAGACTGCCTCTTCCCGTCCTCAGTTAATTGAATAAACTTCCAGGACAACGTGAGGGAAAGAAGTCCCAAAAAGACAGAAAGAGAGAGAGATTTGAGGCCCTGATATTTAAGTTTATTTTCAGTCATTTAACCATTATTTCCATGAGTAACTGTGTGTGTTTCACAACTATTGGAGATGGTCTTTAATGGCTATTTTTTTATAAAACTTTTTAATTAAACTTTCTTAAAATGTCAAAAATGTAACAAAATAGGTTTCTAAATTTGATCATCAGTATATTTTCTCAAGGATATTTTCAACAAACGACTCCAACCTATAACAACCTGAGACTTTGTGGTTCACGAATGTTCAAGGGTTTTTCACTTTGCTTTTATTCATTTCAACAATTTCTTACTTTTTTATCAATGGTGCTCAAGTATAGACTTTAGGGATTTGCATGTAAATATCTCAATGCTGTAAAGTATCAAACTATTTAATAAATCTATAGGAATTTATAGGACCAAGCATAATCTGGAAAGCCATAATTTCTGATCCCTCAGATTACATTGCTTATAAAATGTTATGTTAGGACCGTTAGCTTTACCGTCCACATATAACTTTGTCTCAATGTCAGGATATGTGAAGCAGACCCTTTCCTTAAATAGTCAAAAAGCTTAACAATATTTCATATATAGAAGACAAATGGAGCCAACAATCTCAATCTCAAGGTGCAGCATCATCACTTGTGCATAACCTAACACTTCTCATGAATCCATCCTTGTAATCAACTGTCTGATGTTATATTGTGCTTAGTTGGATTCAGTTATTCAACAAGTTGTTTCTTTACAAACATTTGAAGAAATAAAGAAAAAAAAAACTGTGCAAGCATCACATCCAAAACTAAATTTGAGGTTAAGTGGGATAGCAAATCCCACTTTTATGTTAATGTTCAACCATTAGTTTTTAGATGCAAAAAGAATAAGTCAATTATGTCAGCTTTATTATAATTTTAGTGATATAACAGCTAATACATAAAATAAATGTAGCCGAAATATGAAGTTGTGGAGCAACCATGTAGCTGTAAATACTGGTCAGTTTCTCAAATTTGCCTGGTAATAGAAGCTTGCTGGTTTCATCCTTATTTTTTCTACCCAAAAGCTCCTTAATAAACAATGACCTGGAGGGACTGCCTTCACCTCCTGCCCTTTCACCTCCCGCTGCTCTCCCTTTAGGCCCAGTTGGATGACAGACAGGTGGAATTCAGCCCGAGGTCGGCGACGAGGGCAGCAATCACAAATCAATCTGACGTGTTCACCCAGGCCTGCCTGCTGAAGCCTGGGCACTCCAGCCAGTGCCAGGCCTTGTAGCTCTCTGCTAGCTCACACTCCCTCTCCCACATCTGAACCTCCAATCACCCCATCCCCTTCCCAATTTGTGCCAAGTTTCAGTTCAGGGGCCGAGTTTGGAATGGGTCAGTGGACAAGCTTCCAGGGATCCAATGCCCTCAGTCTGCAAGACTTCAGGTGCCTTCTGGTAAGATGGGTGTGATGCCAGCAAACAGACTGGGGTCTGGGGTTGGGGCTGAGTGTGTGAGAGAAGCTTTACATATCCCAAGGGCACAGGATGCTTTTCAGAGAGGATACTTCACTGAGAGTAACTACTGAAACCAAAATATGGAACTGCTATCTATCTATCTATCTATCTATCTATCTATCTATCTATCTATCTATCTATCTATCTATCTATCTACCTATCTATCTATCTATCTACCTATCTATCTTATTTCTTTTGATCTGATGAAAAATGTGACATTTAGTAAAAGAAAACATTTAATACAGAAATATGGACCAAGTGAAAACTATGTGTCATACTTGCCTAAAGGTTGGTGTTTCAAAACGCGTGTTTAATTTATTGAGTATGAGTAATATTTAATATATTTAAAATTTGTAGAAAAGGTAATTTATTTCAGAAACTCAGCGACACTTTACAGACGGATGGTTTGAAGCTTTTATTCATGAATGAATTAGGACATATTCAGATCTAGAAGCTGACTATCACTGTGTATACACACACATGTTCAAGTATCAACGTGTGCACAGAGGTTGATGTGGACGTTTTTTGGAGTTAGCTGTGTAAAAGGAGGTACGGAGCACCAAAACCCAGCGAGTCGAAAGGCGCATATGCCACATCATCAATTTCTATCAAGAGAAGAACTTGTTTTCCATGTTTTCACTCAGTGATGGTCCATCATAGATTCCTCTAAATAACGCTGAGTTACAAAGAAAAAATAGTTTGTAGAGCCTACCGACATGTTGCAAATAGGAATCTTATAAGTAGATTTTTTGAGAAGTACGTCTGTTTTAAATAGGCTAAAAATTAAATGACTTAAAGAGAACTAAAGTCACACACAGGAGCTTCATTAAGCCCAAAAATTGTTTATGCACTTTACTTTAAACAATGAATAAAGACTCAAAAGTTGCACACTACTTGTTCACTCCCCCTAAATAATGACGCATTGAATTCTGCATCATCAGGGGCCTTTTATCAGTTTCTCAAGTTATCGTCCTCAAAGTTCTCCTTAATGCCTTTTCTCCCTTTTGCTCCCAAATTCATTATTTTTTCCAACTAATCTCCGCTGTGGATAAAAACCTCTTAAATCCTTCAAAACCGCTTCTCGCCAAGTGTCTGAAAAAAATATTATTGCCCCTGTTAAATTAATACTCAGTGCCAATAAACTATTGATATCTTCACTCCTTCAAAGTTGGTCTGGCACCTGGGACTGCAGGGAGGGAAATTGCAAAAAGATTTAGAGAAAGAAAAATGAAGCAGCTGAGGGCAAATTAAATTGCCATCTTGAACTCGTCTGTTAAGGATTAGTGGTTAATTGTAATTTGCGTGCCGTGTCCCCGGCCATCACGGCAGTGTTGTTGGAAGTTGTCTGCGAGCTGGTGATAGAATACTCCCAGCCCCTTTCATAATTGCAAGAGGAAGAACGGGAAAACTCTGATTCTTGTCCGTGGAAGGGAGCGGAGGCGTTAGAGTTGAGGTTTTTTTCTTTTTTTTTGTTTCAACAGGTTTGACAGTTCTGAACATAACCTGCTTCAAAGACTCCTCGTTTATCGCCAACTGCTCAACACGTCTCCCATGCTGGCCTTTAAACACCTGAAGACGAGAAGGTGTATCAATTAAACAGGTTTGGTTTTGTTAAATCGCTCTGCTCAGGAGGACGCAGCTGACAGTTTATGTGTAGGAGTCATGTTAAAACACGCAGTAAGCTGTCTGCATCCACACGTTTTCCTGCCACCAGAACTCAAGAGCAAAGAACTGAATTGGATTTCGATCTGGCATTTAAAGCTCCAACACATGTTCCTTTTACACATCAAGGTTGGAAATACCATATGTTGTCTCAAAAGACAAAAAAGTTTAGCAAACTGGGCTGAACTTGTCACCAAGACAATAGATCCAGGCAAAAGCAGCAGGGAAAACATCAGATTGTACCGAAGGTGGTTTCACGTATTTTACTTATTTTATTGTAAAATCTGTTCACAGTAGAAGCACAGATTGATTGTGTTCCATCATTAAAATCACAGTTTTGTGCTGCAGCAGCTGTAGCTGTAGTATACATGTCTCTGAAGATGTACAATGTGTCGACAGATTAAATTTTCATAAATTGGTCAGTTTTTGGTATCACCTTTTTTTGGTACAAAGACTTAAAGCAATGGCATATTTTTCTTTCATCGACAGCATTTTTGACTCGTCTCTCAACCTTAACTGGACTTGAATAGTATTACATGAGAAACTAGAGCGTATTTCTTTTTATCCTATCCATGCGGGCAAGTGTTAAGTTTAAATAAGTACAGGACACTATAACATTTGTAGCCTGGGAAGCGTTTGCAAACCAGCCTTTTTTCTCTGATTGGCTGTAGTCCAGAGATAAGGAAGAGCTAGAGCGTTAGCTCCTGCTAACACAGCTTTCATTGTGTACATTTAAGAGGACTAGGGCATATTTGGTGTTTGAGCTACAAAAATAGTATTTTTACAAGGAGTCTTAAGTGTTCCGCTTATTCATGGAGAGTTGTGGTCGATAACCTCTGCGAATACGGGGATTTGCTGCATTTGTGTTTTGTTAATTTTGTGTTCCCTCATTTAGCTAGGAAAATCTTTTTTAAAAAAATACAATCTCTTCCTGATTATGTTTCTTATCTCAGTTTACTAAAGATGTTGGTATCATGTGGTGTAAAAATAACATGATCATGGTGAAAAAGAAAGTATAGCCTCTGTCTGTTTAACATTGACACTAAGCAGACCTCATGATTTAGTAAAACCATATACAGTAACGTTTTTTTGAAACCTACGCACAATTAAAAGTACTTTAAAAGACCCCCATAACCTCTGTTGAGTCATTTTAATGTTTCTATTTAATTAGGACTTCTCCCATAGCTTCTCCTCATGAATTTCCAGAATGACACTGAAGTTGAAATGTCACTGATAGACTTTGACAAACTCGGGCTCATAATCCTACTCACTATATGAGGCAGAGACAGATCAATAATTAAACCTTAGTTTGTGCAAAATGAACCTCCAGAATGAACGTGGCCACATCTGTTGACCAACAGGACAATCAGTGGATCAATATCCTGACTATCTGCAGGGACAGTAGCAGGCAGCCGGTGTGTGAATTTCACACCTTTCTCCCATTTACCACAGTTGCTTGGCTCTGAGCAGCGGGGATGATTAAACGTCTGTTCAGTAAACTTTGCGTCATAGAAGAAGGAAAGATGCACTCCTCCTTTTTTCCATCTTTTCTCCCCTCTGCCTCCCCCCTCCTCTGTCTCATTTCCAAACCATTACACTGTTCTGCTCAGCTGAAGCGCAACCATATATTCTTAGAGGGCTGGTTAAACTTAATCATTACACTAACAAGCTCCTCGGCCTCCGAACGATCAGCCCCTGAATTAGAAGGATTTGTTCTGGAAGGTGAGTCGGTAACTGAGAAGAGAGAGGAGAAAATCAACTGGCTGTTTTCTTTCCATTTGCCTCCAAATGAACAGAAAGACACTCTGCAGAGTCTTTAATTTTAAAGGTAGACACAACTTGGGTTGTGATAGCTAATAAAAGCAGTAATAAATCCCTTGAAACGGCAAATTCATGTTATTGTAAAGTCACACCTGATATTTTTACTCAGCGTTAGACCAAAAATCACATCTAAAGAAATTGTGCTGCAGAATCAACTCAGTTGACATTCACTAAAACTAAAACTATGCAGATGGAGTTAAGCCTCAATTAGTCCAAACAGGTTTCTGGAACTCTGCTCAATGATCAGATAACTAATTTCCTGCCATGATCTTTGAGAGTTCTTCCAGAGTGTATTAACACACTTGGCTGCCCAATAAAGCGCAATAGACTATGGATTATTTTTGAGCATGCAAATAACATCTGTAGCAAGATTCAGGCAGTTGTGTATCTATGGGGTGGGACACTATTGCATCCGTAGGATTTCTACTCTGTAGCTTCTGCAGTTCAGTTATGTTGTTGCAAAGTTTTCCTATTCTCACCATCACTGGCCACGATCGTGCCACAAATCTGCATGAAGTAAGTCACACTACATGCATCCTCTGATATGTTGACCAGCTGACTGACACTCATGGTGTTTCATGCCTCACCACAAACCTGAGGAGATGAAGAAACGTCTCACTCACAGTGCCTAGTGCACCTTTTTGACATTCAGTCATGTTATAATCACAAACTTCAGGCCATATTTGGCCAAACAATCAGCCCCTGATTTAGAAGGATTTGTTCTAATTCCTTCCTACCAATAATAATAATAACAATTTCTGCTTCTGTAACTAAATCAAGAACGCACACGCATGAGGAGCTGACGGACAGTAAGCTCGCAGAAAGCATGAAGCCATCAGAGTTGAAAATGTGCCAGAGGTTCCATTCGTCTCTGAAGTGGGGCCTCTCAGGAAGTATTCCCGCCACCATGCAGCTAATTGTCTTTATTGTCTGTGGCATTGCAGCCAATACATTATGCTAATGCCAGCAGCTACGGCTGCAATGTACTATTTATTCGTTCCCTGATAGCACTTCACGCACATACGTGTTTTCTTTTTCACCATCTGGCTCAGCATGTATGACCCGCTCAGAAATGCATGTATGTGCTAATTAATTAGCATAGCTCAGGAGGCAATTACACAGAAATTGAGTCACTGCCGCTCCCTTACAGGTCCCTCCATGGCACTGGAACACACTTCATTAGCTCTGATGTGTGAAAGAGTGAGTGGCGGTCCGAGCTGATGTGACATCTGTCCTGGATGTTGTTCTGACCAATGCCGGACAGGCTCAGAATGAGGTTTAGACACCAACTGGTAACAAACAGGAGAGCAAGGATCAAATACAGACAATTAGACTGTTGAATGATACTGATATGCTACAGACATCAGCCATGACAGGATCATGTTTTCTGTTAAAGATTATGATGCGTTATTTTCCTTTGTTTTGTGTCATTTCAAATAGTGACTTAATTGTCAAAGTTTGTACTATGTAGTAATAAATCTTTTCTTACATCTTTGATAATCAAAGGAAATATTCTTTGATTTGTAGTAGAAAATTGCATTAATGTTTAAATCGCAAGTTTAAAATTACTTCTGTAGCTCATAAGTAAAACATTAGCTTCATCTTTGTAATTATAGAAATATGTTGCACCTTTGTAATAAAACTATGCAATCTTTGCATTAATCCATAGTCTAATGTTTTAATCTTTCCATTAATACATTTATTTCATTTTGTTTGTTTAAAATGGAGCGACATAAAAGATGAAAATTAAAACCAATAACACTTGACCAAACTAACGTACATAAATAAGATAAAATAAATAAATAAATCACAATTCAAATCCTTGAATAATTGTAAAAAAATAAATAATACTCAAGGATTTGATTAGATGCCGATGTTCTCAGACAAACTATTTATTTTTTTTATTAAACTTTAGGGAAATATTTACTTTAGAAGGTTAAATTCTTCTGAAAATAAAAATAAAAATTGTCAGATACAGCACAAAGTACCACTGCCACTGACAGAGCTACAACTAGAAGAGTGGAATAATGTGATGGGAAACCAAACTGCATAGTTGTTAAACCTGGATTTCTGCCGTAATAGATGTTATGAGAAAAACACTGATTGGTTAAACTGTATTGCTTTTATCTCTTCAACGCCCTGCAGCCGCTCAGATTCTGGTTGGCTATTCCACTGATTCCTGCAGTGTTCTGCAACACACTGCTCTGCCCTGTCCCATTATAATGTCTCCACACACATTCACTTATGGTGAATGTATGAACTGATCCAAATGAGGGTATTTATGTTTCATGTCAGGCCAGGCGTATGCATGGCAATGCCAACATGTGTAATTTATCATTAACCAGCAGCAGAGCGTACCGAAACCCCGTCTGCTGAGTGAGAACATGACTCGTACGAACACATGATAAAGAGGAAAGGTGTAAGTGGAGAAACCACCGCTTCTCTGTGATTTCTGGTTTGCTTCTGTAGGTTGTGAGGAGGCAGAGTGATATTTGTTGTCTATGAAAATGCGTGAGGATGTTTTGTTTTTCTTTCCTTCGCCGCCCGGTTTTAATGTGCGACCCATCTCGTGGCTGGCCCATGCATATTCATGGTGTGCTCAGACCGGGGCGGTGGTGGTGGTGACACTGGGGGTTGATGGAGTGGGGAGGGGAGGGTGAGGCGTGCTTGTCGGAGTGTGTCACGTTTCCAGACCAGCGAATTTTTTTGATTAAAGTCCCTTATCCGTTTTATCATGCATATCCTCGCTCTGATTAAAGTGATCGGAGTCTGACACTCACAATGTCAGAGCAGGGAACCCAGGAGCACCCCTCCCTCACCGTCTCCGTTTCCTCCCCCCCACCAGTGCATGCCTGGAATGTGTAAATCTTTGGTTGGAGATGCTGATGTCCCTCTGATAGCTACAGGAGACACTGATCACTGTAAACAAAGGGTTAATAAATACGACAAAACACTAAATTCTTGTCAAGCTCCTAAATTTGATCTTAGTTCAATAACTATTATGTAACGATTTTGCATATTCCTGCAGGTGTATTAACGCAACATGTTGAGTATGGTCTGCTGATATGATATGATGACATAAAGCAGAGGCCTCTATCTGTGCCATCAGTCTTTTGAGGTGCCACAAAGGCATGGTGCCGTCTCTTTATCTGATCGTTTCACACTCAGAAACGCTGATATGACTGCTGACCAGATACAGAATCTCACGCCAACATGTCAAACCGTGATGATCATGAGATCTCAGAAGGGTTCAAAGAGAATAGCAGCTCTCTGGCTGGGGTTCCAACTCATTTTTATGACTTTATGCACTTTTAAACTATTGACTAACTATCCTGGTTTGAATGTTCCCTTTAGGTCTGGATCAAGTGGAAAAATAAAAGTAAGAATGATGGTGGAAGGTGAAAGCAGAGCTGCTGTTCCTCCACACCAAAGTAATTAGATGCAATTTATCAGACCAGAATGCCTCCAGAATCGTCTCCCTTTCAAGGTTTTCCAGGCACATTTCCTCTGATAGGACATTCTGGGACACAGAGTCAGAACTCCATGAAGAAACTATCCCATTAAACAACAGACATCCACAAACATCTTCACAGGTTAATAAGTGCTTCCGACTTGAAACTACGTGTGGTGATGACATCTAAGTCTCATCCACTGCTTCAGTCATGCAGCGAAGAGAGCCAAATCAGTGGCAAACTTCAACAAAAATAATTACGCACACAGGACAAACAGGCATGTTTAGAGAGACCATTTACCCTAACAGTCATGTTTTTGGGAGGAAGCTGGAGAGAACCCACACATGCACAGGGAGAATAAGAACCCAGGCTGAAATACCATCTTGCTTCAAGGCAGCAGTGATACCAACTACTCCACTGTGCAGTCTGCTTATATTACCTGATTAAATGATAGAATTGTGCTTGGTTAAAAGGATCCCAGTACAAAAACTGAGCTTCAGGATTATGCTGTCACAGGTGGAGAGCTTTTTCAATATTGGCAGATCTGTGGTAGCAGTAATGAAGCGTCCAGTTCTTGTTCTTCTAAAAAAAAAAAAATGTTTTGTTTCCAGTCATAAATGCATACAAACAGACCCACATTTCTCTGCACTGATGGACTGAATTACTGCAGTTACTTTTTATAATGTGCCGCCATGAAGCAGGGATGAATGTGGGCATCTCGTGTACACAGACATACACACATATAAGCACACGCACATCCACGCACACACACACACACACACACACGGTTGATGAAACAGCTGGTCTAGACACAGCCGAGACCATCCAATCGGAAATAGTAATTAATGACATTAGAATATTGCACAGTTTGGTGCCATTGAGGGACTGGATGACTTTAAAATGTGTAAATCCACAAACTTATCTGACCCAGCGATGGGTGGCTTTCCACCCCCTCAGCTAAATAGATTAATTATCTGCAGGGCCCCAGTGCTGTTGTTGGGAACCACGTGGATATCAGATTGGCTCTGATACCGCTGGAAAGCGTTCCTTCTACTAATGATCACAGAGCTGCTGCTGCTGCTCGTGGATACATTCAACCAGAGATACATGTAGCTCGTCTGCATGCAGAGAAAGTTGCTGCAAAGAATTGAGCTGAAGTCCTGCATCATGTAACTCCTTATTTTTATTCGCGTGACTCACATTAAAGTGCTCTTTGATTTAGCTCGACTGTACGTGAACGTTTCTCAGTTCTGTGCACGGAGACCTCAGGTGTGCAACTGCATCTTTAAAGTCTACAGACTTTCGCTGTGTTGTGGTGCATTACATCCCGAGGACGGACAAATCATCTGAGATTCTGACAACCAATATGAGGAAAAAGGAGGAGGAAAAAATAACAAGGCAAAGAAAAAAATAAGGTCCAAAGTCCCAGAAAATGGAGAAAGCCAAGGATCTCAGGGGTAAGTATTAGTTGTCACCCTATGATCAAATAGCAGAGGCCGGGAAGCGACCAGAGAGAGCCTGCGCCTGGGCAAAAAGAAATATAAAGTCCAGATTTAATTCTGATACGGAGAAATAGAATTTCAAAGCTGGATGTCTTATCGTTGGCATGTCCCTTTGCCGGACTGATTTCCCTAGCAAAAGCCTGTCAGTGCTATTATGTTGAACATGGAACCAATTTACTGCGCCGGCTAAACAGGGTTAGCGGTGCTCCTGTACCCCCTAAATGTTTGAAGTTATCACACAGTGAGAAAAATAGCATTTTGAATGTTTGGGGAGGGGGCGAGGGCCGCGGAGCGGTCGGCTCGGACGGGAGTGGACTGTAATTGAAAAGTATCAATCAAAAACAAGGCAAGGGCCAGGGCGGGGAAGCTATTATGTTAACCCAGTCCAGCAGAGCACTGGAGGAGCCAAAATGCATTTCTTTTGAATCAGTAATGCTCCCTTGCTCTCTGAGCCTCTAAGCCCTGCGACCGGGGCCCTCGTATCTCCGGACGGACGGAGGCAGAGAGGAGAGGGAGGGGATTATCAAGTGGAGCATGCGGCCATTACAGGCTTGTTTCGTGATGCTATCTGCCCTCTGAGATAAGCAACCCCCGTTTGGTCAGACGTTTCCAATTTCTATACATGAGAGATGAAGACCTTGTGCTTCTGCTTGCCTTCACCCTTTTTTATGTTATTATATTTTTGCGTGGCCCTTACTTTGCCCTCTCTGTATATTACAAGTGTCCTTTCGTGTGCATGCAGCATGCAGTGACCTGCTGCCACCAGTAAACAGCTGAACTGCACAGGAAGGCCCAATAAAGCATGGAAAAGAGATAATCGGAGGAGGAGAAGGAGAAGGAGGGATGCAGGTCAAAGATGAACAATAGATTCAAATCAGATAAAATGTGTGTAAGGGATACACAAACCAAAGGCCTGGGTCTCGAATCAGCTTCTGTGGTAAAACCAGAAATTTTTGTAAATTTCACCTTCTAAGTGTCAGATACCTGGCAGCAGATGTGTTTTGGTCAACTTGTGAGACATTTCAATGTTCAAAAGAACAAGACCTCAGAAGTTCAATTTCCTCTGTGCCCAGATAAAGGATACTGCTTCTCCACCGGTTTTCCTTAGTGCCTGTTTAGTTGGATTGTCCGAATACATAACTGGATGCATCCATTCATAAGAAAGTGTAAATGACATGAGGTATAGCCAGTGGTTTCCAGCTGAAAAAAACCCTTGGAGACATCCTTAAGTCAGGGTCAAGTTTAGATTTTGAAAATTATGCATTCCCAGCTTGTTCTGCGTCGCAGCTGTGGGTTCTCCATATATTAAAATGAATTGTTTGAGGGAGTTTTATCCGTTACAATGAGACACAACTGGGATCCTGTCAGCCAATTTTGGCGGTGCTGTCAAAAGACTGGGGCATACATTTCAATATCTTCCAGCTGGTATTTACATGAGACAGAGCAGGAGAGATTTCTCCTGTTGTCTCTAGTGTTTTGTTAGGATTTTACAGTCTTTCTGGTTATTGGATAAAAATACCACGAGAAAGATATGAAAAATACAAACCTTTGCAGGTGTATTACAAATGGCCTCATAGCTTTCACATCCTCTTACTTATTCGCCCCCAACAAACCACTAAAGATCTGGATGATGACGTCATTCTGGGCTGCAGATTTATTCCTGCTGTTCAGTTTCTCAAATAGTTGCACTGAATGCCACTTAAATGTACAGACATATTAGAGAAGTAGAGCTGTAATGTTGAAAATAAATGTCTGTCATTATGAAAACAGTACATTAAAAAAGTCCCAACAACTTATTTTTTGTACTAATTTATTTAAAAATAAAGCCAAAGCTTTCAGAAAACTCTCACACTCTAATCATGTTAATACAAATCATGTTTGTATAAAAAACATAATTTAATGTTTTATTAAAATAATTCATTTTTGTTTTATTATGAAGGAGGCATCAAGCACTATGTGATTGTTACAAATGTGGGAATAAAAGTAATTTAATTGCACAAATGCTATTATTCAGAGGTCTCAGTCTAAAGATTTTATTTTTTGCAATAATTCTTTTAATTTATTTTTGAGTAACTTTGGACAAGTGGGTGCAATAGATATAAGATTGACCAACTTTGATATTTTGGGACAAATTTTAATTTCAGCACTTTTTGTGCTGCTGACTTCAAAATAATAATGATTCATTTTCTCAAAATACATTTTTACAATTTTGTTTCATTTTACTTTTCTTTCCATGTTCTTAAAATGCCTTTAAAAAATGTTTAGCCTTGTTGTTTTACAATGTCTGAACGTATTTTCTTGTACTGCTATTTGACTATCTCCTAATTGAAAAAAACAGAATCAAATTTCTTCTTTTTCAACTTTCTCACTTTCTTAATTTGCATAAAAATATTTGTCAGAATAAGTTCTGGTCAAAATTTTAAACTCCTAGATTCAGATTATACTGTCCTTAATCTAATTTGCACACATGCTACAAAATACTCTATAAACAATATGTCTACAGCAATATTTAAAATAGCCTTTTTTCCTTCAGAGGCAAATAAAATGCTTCTGACAATGTTCTCCTGGTAGTTGGCATTCATTTTGGTTTCTTCAAGCAGGATAATCCTTCTTGCCACCCAGCAGAAATCCTTCAAATGTATGGCGTTGACCGGACCTCCAAATTCTCCAGATCTCAGCTGAAACTCTGTGGCGTATTCTTAGTACTTCCACACAACTTCCAAGTATCATAGAAGCAGATCAGAGACGTTTCAGAGTAACCCACTCAATATTAATGTGGTCCCAATGTTACGGTTTATGTTCAAGTGAAGGAAGAAGATTCCCTAGCAGCTCTATAGATGGTCTTCCTGCCAGATGGACTGATATGGATGGAGGAAGAAGAAGATGGAGGGAAGTGAAGCAGGTATGTAGATGGGCATGGATGGAGGAGGGTGTCAGACTGGCGGGCGGAGGGTTTTTAATTCAGATTTCATGTGGGCTCACTCAGCAGTCACTGGAGTCTAAAGTGACTCTGGGGAGCCTCACAGTTCTATATGCAAATAGACGAACGCACCTGGCCAGTGGAGCAGGCCTGCTGAGAGGTTACTTATGCAAATCTGATTGAGTGAGAGCATATTGCCGGAGCGCGAGCGGGCATGTGTGTGTGCGTGTGTGCATGTACGTACACACACACACGCAAACACACAGATAGACATACCGGCAGTTATATTTCACAGGACGCCATGTTCCCGAGAACAGAGGAGGCAGACAGAGGATGAAAGGATGAGGAAGAAGAAAGCAGAGAGCGGATGTGAGAATTCAAGGAGGATGACAGGAGGACGGGCAGGTGTGGAGGGTGGAGAGAAAATGTCAGAGAGCATAGAGAGAGAAGGAGGAGGACGGTGAATGGTGGGACATGCATAATTCTCCCTAACATCCCTCTATTCCTCTGGCGTCTCCCTTCCCTCCATCATGCTTCCTGAAGGCGCCGTGTTATTTCCTGCACATGTTGTAAATGAGCTGAAATCCCAGTATGGCCGACACCTCTCTCTCCCCCGCCCCTCCTCTTCTCCCTCAGAGGCTGGCATTAACCTGCTGATTAAGTGGTAGAGCTTGGCTGGAGCTCCATCTCAGCCTGGAGCAGGAGCTCGTGATGTAGACAAATGACCAGGAATCACGTTGGCATGAGCGTGGCTCTCAGTCAGGCTGGCCCCTTGGCTGGGGCCTCCGGGACAACACATTAATAAGGGAGGGATTCAGTCTGCTGATGATTATTGATAACACTTTGCATAATGTAAAATGCCAGCATGGATGAGAGGGGAACTTTGTGTCGCTCTACAAAAAGTGCCTTCAAAGGTTTCTCTGCATCCATGCCTTTTCACAGCAGAAAATGGGAGGTATTAGTTACACAACATTACCCTGTTGAAGAGTAAAGGTAAGCCCAGCCTCAGCAGTGCTGCACCGAGTTCCTGGTTTTGTTATGTTTCACCATGTATCTCTTTTTGTGTTCAGAAGTGTTGAAGGAAAGCAAAGTGGATCAAAAATACTTAGCTTTAAATTTTAACATGTGTGTTGGATTTAGAGTTTGGGTCAACGTTTTCATCGAGTTATTACAGGTATAAAATACCTTTTAATGTATTAAAAGGTATTTTTGCCTCCTAAATTTTGAAATGAAACTGGATCAAAATTAACCAGATTCTGCTAAATGAACATGATTGAATGCAGCTGATTCTTTGTGATTTTAAATATGAATTTGTCTGCCAGAACTTTTAGAATCAATCAACACTCTTAAAAATGGGAAAGTCAAAGATACACTGAAAATATACAGAGGATGCTGGATTTATATAAATTGGGATAGTCTTTGGGATGTAAATCTGAAGCAGATTTAAAAACCAATCAATTCAGATGTATTATCCCTCCGTTAAGTTCTAGAGTAGCGGTTCTCAACGTGGGCAGTAACGCCCCCCAGGGGGCGTTCAGAGGACAGCAGAGGGCGCTGGCGGAAATTTTTACAAAAGGGGGGCGCTGGGATTACTTTGGGGGGCGTTTGGTCGAAGGTAAACTTTACACCTTATAAGCACAACAATACCAGTTTAGACTGTGAGCAACTTGCTAAAACTATTGTTTAACATTAAATCATGCTTGGCTGCAACGTTATCGATGGCAGCTCTTCTTCTTCTATTCAGTGTTTGTAGCTTCCTGGCGCAGCTCTGCTCTCCTGCTAGTAGCTTCACCGCATCAGTTCAGCGTTACACCGGCTGATGACGCTGCTGTGATTCACTTTGTCTGGTATTTTTGTACATATGTTTTGCCAGTTCTGTGATCATGTCAAAGCAGCAACTTATAGTGTTTTATTTCCGTTTGAAGGCTGCCCGCTTCCATGGAAAGGCAACAGAAAATCACTCTTATAAACATGTAATTACTAAAATCACGATACCCTCACTTTGTATCCTTCTGAAAAATGAACCCTGCGCACCATAGGGGGTAAAAAATAAATAAAAAATGACGCGCACGTTGCGCAAAACTCTGAAACAGGAGAAGTGGAACATAAAAACAGAGAATCCGACGCTGAACAGTGAAAAACTCTGGCTGCTGTTAGGTCTACCAATTATAAGTTGAATTTAAAGTTATTGCATTTTTCTTAGACGCCTGTGAAAATAATTTCTATTCCCATGGCTTTTTTGTTCTCTGGGAAATTATTTTTGATGATAAATATAAAAACGAGCATAAAAATCAAAACACATGACGAAACACATGACGATTAGGAGGCGCAGCAGGTGATGAGTGAAAATTACTGGTGGTCAATAAACGATCAAATAAATGTAGCAACAGGAAAGAAACTAAAGTGGACATAGCAATAAACCAAGAGAGGATAATAATAATCAAATGAAACTAAATGGAAATGAATGAAGAACAAAATGCAAGAATAAACTAAGAAACTAAAGTAAATACAAAGGAATAAACTGGTATGGCAAGACCTTTTGAGCAATAATTAATACAGAGACTGTATGGCAAGAATAAACAGACACTATTTCCAGATAAAAGGTAAAATAATATTGTTGAAATGTCATGGGTTTGTTGAGACCACATCTAGTACTGATAATAAATATATCTGACAGACCATAATAGTAAAGAACTGATCACTTATTTATGCTTTTAATTAGATTTGATATATTTATTTCTTCAATATTATTTTTCATGTCAGTGTTAATGTCATGAGGCTGATGACTCCATGACACTTTCAATTTGACTCATTAGGATTTGATTAAGCACCAGATTTGTTCTTTGTAATTTCTGTCCAGTAAAACTATTAATCTATAAATCAATAGACAGGTCAATATGAAGATATAATTCATGTTTCTGTCTCATATTTGTATGGCATTAAAATGATCTGGAACTTTTGTTTTTCTACTGAAAGCTCTGGTTTGCACAATAAATGCCATGTAGATGAAATTTTATGGATGATACTCTGATGGCCCATTCTCCTGAAGGCAGCACAGAGCTGCACCACCAGAAACTGACAAACACTGAAGAGAAGAAGAGCTATGATTAATGTAGTTACAGTTCTATCCATGTTTTAATGTTGCAGAGCTCAGTCGTTTTGCAAATAGATCCGTTTAAACTGGCATGTTGTACATCTTTTATCTGGTCATTTTGTGTAATATTTAACAACTATAAAATGACAAAGAACAAGAATATTTTTTCCACTCTGGCTGCTGTTAGGTCTACCAATTATAAGTTGAATTTCCAGTCATTGCATTTTTCTTAGACGCCTGTGAAAATAATTTCTATTCCCATGGCTTTTTTGTTCTCTGGGAAATTATTTTTGATGATAAATATAAAAACAAGCATAAAAATCAAAACATCTACAATAGTGATAGTTATATTAATAATAAAATAATAGTCACTGCAAAGTAGCCTGCAAATTCTTTGGTGGGGGGCGGTGAGGGACCTCGATAAAGGCTAGGGGGGCGCTGGCCCAAAAAAGGTTGAGAAACACTGGTCTAGAGGAAGACCCAAACTGGCGCTGAATGAGAGAGCCAATCAAGAAAAAAAACACTCCAAAACTGCCAAATTTAAGCTAGACTGAAATTTCCAGCTGTCCATGTGAAAAAACCCTTTGGCCTTTTGGAGAAAAGTTTCACTCTCAGATGAGACAAAGATTGAGATATTAAGCCACTACAACAAGGAACATGTACAAATGAGCTTGTAAATGTAGGAGAATTGAGCCAACTATGAACCACGGTGGTGGCAGCATTGTGCTGGGTGGCCTGTGCCATCCCCTGTAATGATAAACGGACATAGATAATAGATAGATGAAATGTGTTTATAAGTAGACATACTAAAGATAAAAAACCTGTTTTTGCTTCCTAAAAAGATATTCACTCCCCTTATTAATTGGCAAAACATATTGGTGACAAGCTTGAATGCATTTAAGATTGAGAATAAAATTAGTTGAAACCTCAACAACACGCTACGTCACCTGAATTGCATGATTCACGTACGCCTGCTGAATGAGTCAGACGGGACAGAACGCTCCGTTTTATATTCTCCACTTTTTGTTTTGCTTGAGCAGATTTTTTCTCTGCGTTAGCCATCAAACCTTCATCTCAACTTGTCCGTCAGACTTCAGCTTCTTTTAATTAGTTGCGCCACACAGGTTTTTAAAAAATGCTTCATGTGGTTTTACTATCTACTTCCAGAAATAATAGAAATGTAACCCTTCTGAAACTTTTGTCTTACACAAACACAACAAGGCAGTTACTATAGGAAGAAACAGCAAAAAGTCAAGGGGAAAATTAAAAATCAAGACTGTGTTGATGACACCTACCCCCACCCGCCCCCATTGCTGCACATTCACGCACAGCAATGCAGATCTGTCGGATCTCATTTTTTTGGTTTGAACATCGGACCAGTCAGTGGAAATAAACCTTTGTTCCTTGTTAGGTAATTTATGAACTGATCATTTTCCTCACGATTAGAACCAAGTCCTCCAGATAAAAGAGATCTTACACAACTGGAAATAAAACAGGACCAAACCGGACTAATAAGTGTTGGTTTTACACTTGTTTGCTCCTAAGAGTGAGTGTTCAAGCAAAAAGTGGATAAAAGAGATCTACACCACGGACCAGTGAGTTTCTTGTTCGGTACAACAGTCTGAAGATTTTTACAGGGCCTGCACATAAATTTGCTTGCTTCTTTAAGCATCAATCTATCAGTCCTTCTGCGACCACGTCTCCCATTCTTATTTCTTTTGCTAAAATTTGTGGTGCAACATCTTAATCTCAGAGTCGACCACATGAATGCAGCTTCGTGGCTCGCTTCACTGCTTGTGACCTAACATTTCTTTATGGGAGGAGTCGGTGAACAGTTTGCATCCGAAGCGATGCTCTCTTCGCTGCTGGCCCATCCTCCACCCCTCTGCATCCTCAACAGCTGAGCAACAACAGAATCCCTGCCTCTGTGACTGACAGCCTCCCTAATTGTATCCACTCACTCATGACAATTTGATTAAAATATTATGCCAGAGTCTCACCCCCTGTTTGTTCCCCCTATCCAAATCTAATTTTGATATAAAAAAAGAAAGATTACCTCCATGAGCATGACTGAGGATGTCATTAACTTCTACTTAATCTTTATTACTTATGTGATATTAACATATGTATAGCTTTGGCTTTGTTTTTTTTTTTTGTTTTTTTCCATGTCTGCTGTACTAATGGAAGACCAGGGATGGAATAAGTATATGGGGCAGAAGTTGAGCATTCATGTTGTCCTGAAGTTTGAAATTAGTGCCTGCAAGAGTAAAACTGACCTGAGAAAAAGTTGTCCAAGGACAGAAACTTCTTACAAACTTCTACTTGGTCTTGTGATTTTTGAGACCAGTGTCTGATGTAGTAAAACAAGCCGCCAAGAGGTCCATGAGGTGGTGACCCTCCAGGAACCAGTGTTGTGGTCAAGACCACCTACTCCGAGACCAAGACAAGAGCGTATCGAGACCGAGACAAGACCAAGACTTTTATGGTCCGAGATCGGGTCAAGACCAAGACCGAGGGAAGTTGAGAGGGTCAAGACCAAGACCAGCGCCCCGCGCTACAGGACACGATAAAATGGTGAAATATGATCAAAATTGCTTCTCAAATTGATCTAAAAGATCCATATTCCCATAAAAACATCTAGATATTAAATACTTAATACATTTTACCAATATTAAAAGCAGAAACAAGCTTTGTTATGCTTTGCTTCCATCTTTGTGCTACAATCCGCGGTGGTCTCATGCCACCCCTAAAAAGATAACACCCTCGGTGTTTGCCCATATTGCTCATGTCAGAAACCATCACTGTCTCCACCATTAAACATAGCAATTGATTCAATGTCCTGACGGTAAATAACGCTCAACCATGAACACTGACCAAGAAGCAACAAAGAAGTAACTAAGCACAAGGTGCTCACCGTAACTGTTTTCACCCTCTCTCTGGCTACATGAAGCCAGGTAGTGTCATGTCCACGAAGCTGTGCTGTGAGTGTGTGTTGTCTCCCACCCTCTCTCCTGCAGGGCGTGTCGGACAGGAGCGGCCAGCTGGAGCCCATCTATCCATCAGGAGGAGCGGTTAAATAGAAGCCGGATCCTGATGGCGCTGCCAGATGGTTCTACGCTTCCAGTGAGTCCTTGTTCCTGGTCAAAAAGAGTCCTTGTTCCTTCGTCTGAAGTAATCCTCGTTCCACCCCACTTCTGGTTTGGCTTCCGGCTCCTGCTCGCAGCTGCTACCCGTCTCCTGCCTGGCTCCGTGTCCTGTCCGTCCGCCTTCGTTGCTGGATTATCCCCGCTCAACACGCTCGCCTGCCCGTCCAACCATCGACCTCAGTGGATGCGCCGGCTCTCCCTCCCGGGACCTCCCCCCCCTCGCCTCCTACAAGCAAAACCCCGACGAGTCCTTACCCGCTGCCTGCTACCGCTCCATCCACCCGTCTGTTTCCGCCCCCCGCTGCTGGTCACAAATAAATTCAACTTACCTTCTGCTTGTGCTCCTGTTTCTGCTTTGTAGTTGTTTCTGCACTAGAGTCTAATAAACAACCATGTCAGAACCATCTGGCCATGTTGACTCTGCAGCCCAACTACGAAATGCATTAACGGAGCAAGGAGTTCTGTTAGGCCGCCATAACAACGCGCTTCAGGCTTTGCAGCAGCAGCAGTCTGAGCTAACGCAGAGCCTCTCCGAACTGTCCCAGCAGCTGATGGAGATAAGTGCTAAACTCAAGCCGTCTGCTGCTAGAACCGATACTCCTGCCGCCTCGCCAGCTCCCGTCACTACCTTCCCTTCACACAGCTTCCGCGAAGTTGTTTCCCCTCCGCCGGAGCCGTTTTCCGGGGAGCAGGGTAAGTGTAGGGGTTTCCTGCTCCAGTGCGCTTTGGTTTTTGGCCGATCACCTCAATCCTTCCGCGATGACGCCAGTAAGATTTCTTACGTCATTGGTCTTTTAAGAGGTATAGCCCTGAAATGGGCTGAGGCTGTAATTAACGAGTCAAGCATACATCTTTACTCGTATGATGACTTTATTGAGTCCTTCAAGCAGGTTTTTGATCTGGCAGCCAGTAGGGAGGACGCTAGTAAGAGACTTTGGGAGCTACGACAGGGTAACCGGCCTGTCTCTGAACTCGTGGTGGAGTTCCGTATTCTGGCTGCTGAGACGGGGTGGAATAGTGCGGCTCTTAAAGGAGCTTTCCGCAACGCTCTCTCCGAGAGGATGAAAGATGAACTCTCTTACCGTGACGAGACTGAGACTCTCGAGGAGCTGATTAATCTAGCAGTCCGTGTTGATAACCGAATACGGGAGAGGTCCAGACAACGATCCGGGACCTCCGCAGTCCCGTCTAGGGCCGAAGTTCTCAGAGTCACATCTCCGACCCCGAGTCCTCCTTCGTTCCCATCACCACCGCCTGAACCTATGGAGATTGGTCGGGCTCGGCTCTCTCCCGAGGAGCGTCAACGGAGGAGAGACACCGGATGCTGCTTGTACTGCGGGGTTCCCGCCCACTTCATCGCCAACTGCCCTGTTCGCCCAAAAGCCGGGGCCCGTCAGTAAGCGTGGGGGTACTGGCGGGCAAACTCACCACCAAACCTCATGTGAGTATCCCTTCCCTTCTTAGTATCCGTCGAGAGACTCACCCCATACTAGCATTTATTGATTCAGGGGCCGAGCAAAACCTAATCAGTCCAGAGGTTGTTAAGGAGTATGACATCCCAATCCACACTCTCTCTGCCCCCATTCCAGTGTCAGCGTTGGACGGAGGTCCATTAACTACCATAACCTGCTGCACTGACCCACTCTCGTTAGTGGTTTCAGGGAATCACCATGAACAGATTTCATTTTTTGTGTTTCCGACCAAGTCTGCCCCCCTGGTTCTTTGTTACCCTTGGTTACAGACTCACAACCCGCACATTAACTGGTCCACTGGTCTCATTGAGTCGTGGAGCGAACACTGTCATGGCTGCTGATTACAATCTGCCGTCCCCAGGGGGCCCCCCAGTCCTACTGCAGAACCTGAACCCCCAGACTTATCATCGGTTCCCACTGAGTATCATGATCTTAAGAGAGTTTTCAACAAGACACTAGCTCTATCCCTCCCTGCACACCGCCCTTATGATTGTGCTATTGAATTGCTCCCTGGAGCCCCCCTGCCTTCAGGCAGACTTTACAACCTGTCAAGACCCGAACATGAAGCCATGGAGAGATACATTTCTGAGTCTGTTTCCGCGGGCATAATCCGTCCATCCTCTTCCCCCGTGGGGGCAGGGTTTTTCTTTGTCCAAAAGAAAGACAAGTCACTCCGTCCCTGCATTGATTATCGGGGGCTCAATCAGATTACCGTCAAGAACAAATATTCTCTCCCTCTCATTTCTTCATCCTTTGAGTCAGTCCAGAGGGCCACCATTTTCTCCAAATTGGATCTGCGCAATGCATATCACTTAGTGCGAATAAGAGAGGCAGACGATTGGATAACTCATTTGAACACCCACATCGGACATTTTGAATACTTGGTTATGCCTTTTGGACTTTGCAACGCTCCAGCAGTTTTCCAGGCCCTAGTAAATGATGTCCTTCGGGACTACTTGAATGTTTTTGTGTTTGTCTATTTGGATGACATTCTAATCTTCTCCAACAGTCTCACCGAGCACCGGACCCACGTAAGGAAGGTTCTTCAACGTTTACTGGAGAACAACCTGTTTGTGAAAGCAGAGAAATGTGAGTTTCATAAACCATCCTTGACCTTTCTGGGTTTTGTGTTTGAGGGAGGACAGGTGAGGCCCAGCCCCGAGAAGACTCAGGCTGTCCAGGAGTGGCCAGTTCC
The DNA here is from genome assembly GCF_904066995.2 of Poecilia reticulata. Taxonomy (NCBI): domain Eukaryota; kingdom Metazoa; phylum Chordata; class Actinopteri; order Cyprinodontiformes; family Poeciliidae; genus Poecilia; species Poecilia reticulata. The sequence goes on from NC_088851.1 coordinate 21,149,942, forward strand.
AACTTCCAGGAAGCAGCTGCAGCGCTTCCTAGGTTTCTCGAACTTCTACAGGCGGTTCATCAGAGGCTTCAGTCTGGTGGCCGCCCCCCTCACGGCTCTTACGTCTATCAAGAGACCTTTCTCCTGGACCCAAGAAGCTGACCAGGCCTTCTCTGAGCTCAAGAAGAGGTTTGTTAATGCACCCATTCTGATTCACCCAGACCCATCTGCTCAGTTTGTCTTAGAGGTGGATGCATCCGACACCGGGGTAGGGGCTGTTCTGTCCCAACGATCTCACCTCGATAATAAGCTTCACCCATGCGCCTTTTTCTCTAAACGTTTCACTCCTCCCGAACGCAATTATAACATTGGGGACAAGGAGCTCCTAGCCATCAAATTGGCTTTGGAGGAATGGCGACACTGGCTTGAAGGCACAGAGCAGCCCATCCTGGTCTGGACAGACCATAAGAACTTAGCCTACCTGCAGTCTGCTAAGCGCCTGAACCCTAGACAGGCCCGCTGGACGCTGTTCTTTTCCCGGTTCAACCTAACAATCACATACCGCCCCGGGTCCAAAAATTCTAAACCAGACGCCCTCTCCAGACAGCATTCCCCTGACAGCTTGGACGACTCCTTCAAGAGTATCCTCCCGCCGACCTGTACGGTCGGGTCCATCACATGGGAGCTGGAGAGCTCCCTCAAAGCTGCCCAAGCAGGTGAACCTGATCCTGGAGGAGGTCCCCCCAATCGAACCTTTGTCCCCACCTCTGTGCGGTGTCAAGTGATCCATTGGGGTCACGCATCAAGGTTCTCCTGTCACTCTGGGGTTAGCCGCACTATTGGACTCCTCCGACGCTATTTCTGGTGGCCATCCCTTAACCAGGATGTGCAGGAATATGTCAGGGCCTGCAGCACCTGTGCTAGGGGTAAATCGTCCTACCGTCCTCCTGCTGGCCTGCTTCAGCCTCTCGAAGTCCCTTCACGTCCCTGGTCTCACATTGCCCTGGACTTCATCACTGGTCTTCCCCCCTCCCATAATAAATCAGTCATTCTCACCATCATTGACAGGTTCTCCAAGGCATGCCACCTAGTGGCATTGTCCAAGCTCCCGTCGGCCCCCAAGACAGCCAAACTCCTTTTGCAGCATGTCTTCCGCCTGCACGGCATCCCATCTGAGATTGTCTCTGATAGAGGGCCTCAGTTTATCTCGCGTGTGTGGAAGGATTTTTGCTCCGCGCTAGGGGCCCAGCCCCGTCTATCTTCTGGGTTCCACCCCCAGACCAACGGGCAATGTGAGAGACTTAATCAGGAGTTGGAGAATACCCTGCGTTGTGTTTGTGCATCTGATCCTGGTTCTTGGAGCACCCACCTATCTTGGGTGGAGTATGCACACAACACACATATCTCGGCCGCTACAGGCTTTTCCCCTTTTGAAGCCTCTATTGGCTACCAGCCACCTCTCCTACCGTCCTCTTTTCCAGATTCAGCCACCCTTTCTGTTAAGACCCACCTCAGAAGGTGTCAGAGAGTGTGGGGGCAAACTAAAGCTGCTCTGCAACGTACCTCCGCTCAGAATAAAAGGATAGCAGACAGACGACGCATGCCAGCACCCCAGTACACCCCCGGTCAAGAGGTTTGGCTCTCCTCAAGGGATTTTCCCCTTAAGTCCACCTCTAAGAAACTCTCTCCCAGGTTCCTTGGCCCTTTTACCATCATTTCGGTCATTAGCCCCTCTACAGTGCGCCTCAAACTTCCTTCTCACCTCCGGGTTCACCCGGTCTTTCATGTTTCTCAGATCAAGCCTGTTCGTTCCAGTCCCTTGTGCCCTCCACCGGACCCCCCTCCACCCTCCCGGCTAGTGGATGGCCATCCCGCCTTTTCTGTCCAGCGCGTTCTGGCGGTCCGCCCTCGTGGGCGTGGCCGTCAATATCTGGTGGACTGGGAGGGGTATGGACCAGAACATCGGTCCTGGATTCCCCGTTCCTTTATTTTGGACCCTGATCTCATCTCTTCGTTTGAGAGGTCGTCTGCTTCTACCTCTAGTTGTCCGCCAAGAGGCGTCCATTAAGGGGGTGATACTGTCATGTCCACGAAGCTGTGCTGTGAGTGTGTGTTGTCTCCCACCCTCTCTCCTGCAGGGCGTGTCGGACAGGAGCGGCCAGCTGGAGCCCATCTATCCATCAGGAGGAGCGGTTAAATAGAAGCCGGATCCTGATGGCGCTGCCAGATGGTTCTACGCTTCCAGTGAGTCCTTGTTCCTGGTCAAAAAGAGTCCTTGTTCCTTCGTCTGAAGTAATCCTCGTTCCACCCCACTTCTGGTTTGGCTTCCGGCTCCTGCTCGCAGCTGCTACCCGTCTCCTGCCTGGCTCCGTGTCCTGTCCGTCCGCCTTCGTTGCTGGATTATCCCCGCTCAACACGCTCGCCTGCCCGTCCAACCATCGACCTCAGTGGATGCGCCGGCTCTCCCTCCCGGGACCTCCCCCCTCACCTCCTACAAGCAAAACCCCGACGGGTCCTTACCCGCTGCCTGCTACCGCTCCATCCACCCGTCTGTTTCCGCCCCCCGCTGCTGGTCACAAATAAATTCAACTTACCTTCTGCTTGTGCTCCTGCTTCTGCTTTGTAGTTGTTTCTGCACTAGAGTCTAATAAACAACCATGTCAGGTAGTCTGACACCATGGCAGACATTACACCTGCCACTTTGAACAAAAACAATCATAGAGCAATGTGCATGCTCTGCGTACTCTTTCGTTCTTGTGTTTTATTTATTTGCTAATTTAAAAAATATCCATGAACATGATTAAATACAATAATGATAGCTACTGCAGTGTCGTTCTTTGTTCATTACAAGAACAAAGAACGGCTCTCAGTGACATTCCACTCCTATTTTCTAAGTAAAGAGCCAATCAGAAGAATCGGACTGTTCCTGAATGTCACGTCACTATATTGCAGACTTTTGGACACAGCGTTGTCCCATATATGGATAAGTCAGTCAACACCTCCGCACAATAATTAAGTGCAGTGAGTGACAACTTTTTTTCCCCATCACAGTGCTTATGTGTCTCTATTCAGCTAGCTTTGCTAGCATCACGTCAACGGAGCTTACCTTTCTTTGAGCTTCTTTTCTAAGTGACGAAAAAAGTTAGACGTAGTCCCCACCGTCTGTGAAAGCGAAGCGCTGCTGAGTTAGCTGTGGCCATCGGATTTCTTATGATTTATGCAGCTTTATTCTATTACTGACAATTAGACAGACATTTTCTGCCGCTCATTGGAAACCACTGCGCATGTCTCGGAGCGCCGCGTGCGAGTGAAAGGTGGGGAGGGGAGGGGGAGTAACAGAAACACGTTATTGGTTGGATTTTAATCGGTGCGTTTTGCATCCACCGAAAACAAAGATGTTAACAAATAAACTGGACAGTATGCTGTACGTTTAGTGATATTTTCACAGTTATATGGTCTTGAAATAAAATGCCAAGTCATCAGCGCCCGAGACAAGACCGAGACCAAATGTGGTCGAGTCCGAGACGAGAGACCAAGACCGATCTCGAGTAGGCTACTACAACACTGCCAGGAACATTACATTACATAATCCCCATTCTCTCCACTTCAAAACATCAAATCAAGCTAAGAATATTACAGTATTTTTTTTATATCTTTGGTTGTATGGGAGTTTGGACAAACATTTGTTACAAGTTTTACTAACTTGGAATAGGTTTTGGCCAAATCCCTCCTGGGTTCCTGTGGCCACCCCTCCTTCCTGAATCACTGTACTGCCAAAATGAAATGGTGGTTTACTTTGCTCTCAACAATTCAGGCCATTTGGCAGTGACCTTTTTTTCTGCCAAAGTAGCTCTTTTTCTCCAATTCTGTTCTTAACTATTATGAACGGATTCTTAAGGTACAACTACTGGATAAAGGAGGCCTCATTTCATTGCTGCTTGTCACAGATATTAGCTCTCTTGAGTTGGGACCTCCAGTGGGTACTGGTGTGATTTGCAGGTGCCCATTCTGAAAGCATGGCATTACCAAATTGAAGCTGGGGATTGAGTACCAGCCTAAAATACATTAGTTTAAGTACTTAACAGTCTTCTTCATGAATAATGATAAAAACAAGGGCACACTGGGTCTACCAATCTGTCATAGCGAGAGGATAATCGAGTCAGCTTGCAACGTTTTCAATTCACAGTTGAACTGACAAGCAGCTTTTGTTTACCTAAATGAATGACAAGTCATATCAACACAAACATCAAACTGAACTTTTTTAAGCTTTTAAACTGCATGTCTTGGATCAAACATTATAGGTATATTTTCTCAAGCTCTTCCCAGGAGTTTGCTGAAATTTTGACCCATTCCTTCTGAAATAACTGAGTCATAGACCACTAGCATTCTCTCTTTTTCCTCTAAATACAACTATGGTCATGAGCTTTAATTTTACTTTTTCTAGACCAAACAAATGAAGGTATTTTTCCCTTGGTTTATTTGCACATCCTAATTTAAAATTTTTATGTTGAAGTTATTGGTGTTGTCGCTGTTTTACTCAATTCTTCTTAACTTGCGTGAAGAACTGTCACGATTACAAGGATTTTTATTATTTAATGTTTTTTTTTTTACTTACATGGTCATATACACACATATTTGCAAGCACAAATAAGTTCAAAGTTTGGTATAGAGGTTTTTCAGTTAAAATGAGACCAAAATTAAACAAGCTTTTCCTCTATTTGTGTCACAAGACTCAAATGAAGAACTAAAAAAATAAAAACTACAATTTATTTGTTTGGTAAAAATCTAAATACTACAGTGACAGGATATAAGCAACTTCAAGAAACATTAAAAATGAGCTTGAAAACCTCACTGTGCAAGAGATGAGGGGAAGCATGACAAAACAATAGTCTGGCACTAAACAAAGGAACTGAGCTAAATATTTACAGAGGGAGCAATGAATTAGATACAAAGCAGGTGCGATGATTTTCAAACCATGAGCTGGTGTGTGAGGGAAAGAAAAGCAGAAATAAAACGGCAACACATGTACACACACCACATCTATTTCAACCAACAGAACTGAAAATCATTTTGAACAGAAAATGTAAAGATCAGATACGTGACGATAGTGAGAGACAGATTATCATGTTAATATTAACCCATTCCTGCATTTCTACTTGCAAAGCATTTTAATATTTGTAAAGTTATTCTCCGCTTCCCCTAAAATACAATATGTACCTCAAGATACCAAGCAAGGAAAGGTTTCAGGTGTTGAAGTTTTAAAATTGTATCTTGAAAGATTTGCAATATCTTTTGTGAGAAATAGGTTATTTTGTGCTCCTAATTTAATTTAGACTTGTTTTGATGCATGACTTTATACCAACATTAATAAAACTGAACTATCACTACAATTTGACAAAGTAAACAACAGTACTTCCCATATCTGACACAATGTAAAGGTCAGTGAAAGACTTTTGCTCTGAACTGAATTTGTTAACATGAACCTGCATGAAAGAAGTGAAACTTTTCCTGCTTTATGTTCGTTTTCTTTCAGGTCATCTATACGGCTAACTCGTTCCCATGCCCTTGAATAAATGCAAAGGACAACCCATGTACAGTTTTGCAGAAATATTTCAGACAACAACATGCACACGCTTTGTGTCAGTGAAAGTATCAACATACATCGCATGCACACATGCATTTTTAGCTCCAGTTGTTCCCCTCTCAGCTCGCCCGTCCATTTGAAAGAAAAATAAATCCAGTGTAATGTGATAGCAGGAGGCAGGGGTTGATAAGGTGGTGGGGGGCCGCAAGGGGGGGGCTGGGTAGCTCAATCATTCACTGAACAAAAATTGCCGTGTATCATTCACCTGATTTGAATTGTGGCTCCCCCTTCTTTTGAACCTCTGCCAATTCATTTTGTACATTAAAAATTGGTCAGGGTTGATAAGATTCCATTTTCACGGTTGGCAATGCAGAACTGGCGAAAGAATACAATTACAGACCCCAGAGTAAACTCTCCGAATGTCAACTTGATGTAAATGATCAGGAGGTAGGGTGCCACAAAAGAAAAAGCCTCAACTTCACCAGCCCCCACCTTCACACACACCCATCTCCCACCTCTGCATCTTTGTGTATGTCAGTCCGACACTTCTTCTCAGAAGTTCACCTTTTCATCAGACAGACTTGATGTAGGACTTGATGATGTGACATTGTGGGTTAACAATGTCACAGAGTCGCCTTCTGAACAGCCTCAGACAGAAATTGTTTAAAGGACTAATACAGCTTTCTGTTGCTTTGCCATCTTTATGTTGAAAATTAGTCAGAGTGACCATGGTGAAATTTTGCTGAGAATGAAAGTCTTTGCACTCAGAGTATTTAGTCCCTCTCTAACCTCTTCACCTGGAATAAAAAGTTAGAAATGCAATTAATCTCTTGGATTTACCAGCTGTCCAGGACATGAATGAGTCAAGTACTTGCTATTGGTCCATTTAAGGGGGTTTTCAGTGGGTTTTGAAAATGCCAAAGAATTGTTCTAGCTGTATTTCATAACGTTCCTGATCTAATATGACACTACCAGAAACAAACTGTCAAAAGTTGAACGCTAAACAGCAACCTGCTGCATTTCTGAGGTAGAAGCATTCTTCAGATTGATCTTAAATCTATTCACTAAATAAAAAAAGATTAGCCCCCAGACTCGTTGGTCTGATTTAAATCTAATTTACTCCACCTGTGGAGTTAGGTGTCATTTGATTTACCAAAGAGCAAAAAGGCCAAGAGATGGCACAAGTTCTGGCATCAGACAGTAACCGTGGAGCATCTGACAATCTGTGACAATCAGTCAGTGAAGGTGAAGGTCAGTGGACATAATAGATGCCTTGTCAACCCAACAGACAGCATTACCAACACTTAAAGGGAATCATTTCATGGGTTTGGATGAGGCAGAGTGCTTGTACTGTTGAATATCTTGGTATGCAGGGACATCATACTTTACAACAGTTTGAGTCTGTTGGCACTTTGCTTGAGGATTGTCATATTGTGTACCTACAACAAAGACAGAGGTATAGAACCATTTTTTTTATCCCATGCTGTAATGAAACACAGGTCCACTGTCCCAGCTTCTTCTGCATTCAAGAAGCTGGGACTGATAATAACAGGTGTTTCATTATGTTCAGCAATGAATCTCCAAACTGCATCGTCACAGAACTATGTGACTGTGTGGTGGTGCAGACGAAAAAGGACCAATCCAGTCGGTATTGTGTGGAGACACGGCACCATTTCTCCTGGCATCATGTTGTGGGGACCATTAAGGACAAACTTCAAGGACTCTATCCTGTCTTACCCTTTCTAAGTCAGGACTTTGGTACAATATGATTTCCCATCAACTACTTTGCTGGTTGCAAAACTTTTTTAATTTGTGAATTTGTAATATAAGTTTGGGATATTATATATTTTACCAGAGGCAGAGGTATACTAAGATCTTTTGATCCTCCTTTTAGAATCTGAGCAATGTTCACTTTCACTGGCTGTTTCTGCATGTGCATCTAACACATGGCCAAAATGAAAATGTAAAAAAAACAATAATTAAAAGCTGCCATTATAATTTCAGCAGATGTTTGAGAATCATTTATAGAAAAAACTCATGTTTGTTTGCTTCAGACGTCAGCTCCCCCCGATGAGGTGTCATCTGCTTGACCTCAACCCCCTCCTCCACGCCCCAGCAGTGTCACCCGGCTCTCCAGCCAGCCCTGTGCAGTGGCAGCAGGGCTCTTTTGCACCTTGCAATTACAAGGGTCGTGTCCCCGCCATCCAATCACACATTACGAGTCGCCAACATGCCCCATGACTCCCCGACACTTTCCCTTCCATTTCCTAAACCATTCTTTCTCACCGTCTCTGTCCCCATGATTATTCAGAGGTTTGCACATTAGTCACTCTGGCTGTGATGGACAGCAGCATGCATAAATTGTTTGCAGAAGCTGAACTTTGACTCCCTGTAAATAGATGAAGGACATGCACAAGCCATGACTCTAATCCACAAACAGAGCTTGTGTGCACACAGGTCAGGGATCTGAATCAGTCCCTGTTTGGCTAATCGAGATGACTCTGTGTCTGCAAGTACACAGAAAGGCAGCAGTTCAACTCCAGTGCATCCGATCTGACAATATGCTGTAGTTTAAGTAGTGACATTTACATGAGCTTTGAGACCACTGAGCATATTGGCACCAGCAGAGCAGAAGAGCAACCGTCTGGGCTCAGAACAGAAACTTTTCTCACCAAGAACAAGCTCAGTCTCTGTAGCTGTAATGATGGCAGAATAAACAAAAGTTTTGATGTTCATATCAAAAGTAAAAGAATGAAAGCCTGTATCGCTAAAAAAATTATTGTTTTGTCAACGTGAAATTAAGGATAAGCAAAAGGGGTGTTTCTGGACACAATTTAACATTTACATTCTATGACATTTTTACAGATTTCTTCAAGACTGGAATTTTGCTTAATTGGGCGAAGGTGATGTTAGTAGAATTTCATCCTGCACCAGTGGGTTTCCAAGTTCTCACCTCAGCTGCCTCAGTTATCCTTATAGGACAGTTCACCCGTCTTGTCTCCTGGTGGTGGTAAGAAACTGTCAAATTGCCCCAGGAGGACAGCTTTGGCTACAATGTAGTAGCTTGCCACCATCAGTGTATGAAAGTATAACATAAGCATTTTTTTCGTACACATATCATTTTTTAGAACTTTTGTAACAACATTTTTGTGTTTTTAATGGTCTTGACTTTATGAGGTTGTCTTGAGACAAGAAATGTCTACTCCTCTAAGTAACCTCAGGTTCTGTCCAGTTGTCACTTCCCGAGCTATTTCAGACAATATCAATAAGAAAAGTTAATTTATTTTAGCATTTACGTCAAACTAGCTTAAATGTAATATTCTATACTTTAAAAGTGTGAGATCGTGTCTGTTTTAGCATTTCTCACCTTGTGAGATTAATTTTTCAAACAAATACTACATTGTGAGGACCCACCGCTCTTTATGTGGCCCAAAGCCCAGTCCCCAGAATAGGTGCTGTTTTTTTTTTTTGAGTTAGGGGTTAGGTTTAGGACTAAGGAGTGAATCGAGTTTGAAGTTTACAGTAAGGTATGTCCTGGTAATGGTTAGGCGAAGGGTAAAGGGTCAGAGTTAGAGTATCGAAATTAATGAAAAGTGAATGGAAGTTAATGCCAAGTCTTTGTGAAGATTAGACGAAATATGTGTGTGTGCGCATGCGTGCGTGTGCGTGTGTGTGTGTGGGAGGGGCGGGCTGCAGGGCTGACTTTTAAACACGTCACCCAGCATGCAGCAGGGGACCTAGGATCATCAATATTCATTTCTTTATGACAGCAACAGTCAGCGTTGTGTAACGCCTGGTACTTAACGAACGCTGAACTCTTACCACTTAAGCATATGTCACCTCACCTCAGAGATGTTTTCATCAAGAAAAACCAGGAACATGGCAGTCTGTAGCTTGTGACGAGGAAGGCCATCTGGACATCATGAGGAAGACGTCAAAAGGTTATGTGGGGATAAGATGGACAAAAAAGGAAGAGATGGACGAAATAGAGAGTACATGGGAGGATGGAGGCAACACTCGCCTCAGAGTGTCATCAAGGGCTTTGACAGGATGCCATGTTGGCCGATGGTAGCTGATCTCCTCTCGTCACCCAGCAGACAGCCTTTGACACCAATGAAATGTGGCTTCTCTGCCCCTAATGACCACATGGCTGAAGGTGATGAAGCAGGAGGGGGAGAAGGAGAAAGGGAAGGGCTGTCTTCATTATCCATCAAGTTAGAAATATTCCTCATTTATCATCACGCCCCTGCCCAAAATGCCACCCAGCTGAGCCTATATCCCTGCGAAAAACATCACGCCGAGTGAGGGGAGGGAAAAAAAAAAAGAAAAAGAAAACTGTCAGAACCCCTGCAGCAGCCGATGGGCAAAATTAATATGCAAATGTATGCAAGAAATTAAAAAGCAGAATTACACAGGCAAATGAGGTAGCTACACTTGAATTGTTAGGATTATGAATAATTACTGCGAATTTCCTGCTCCTAATATAACTTGTTTTTTGATAAACAAAGACTTAATTATCGAGATGCGCTGGAGAATTTCCGCGGCACTCATTAATCTTGCAGAAAAAACAAGTCCCCGGTGGCCGGCGGTAATGAAGAGAGCGTGCCCTGAATCGGCACGAGGAGCAGAGCCACGGGGCGCCGGGCGAGCCGCCCTGCCACTGTCCCTCACCATACCCAGGAGGGTCATAACTTCTTCCGCTAACCATCAAAGGGACTTATTTATGCTGGCAACACAGCCATAAGTCCAATTTTATGAGGCCTGGAGCTGAAGGGGAGGAGGGAAGATGCACCGAGGGAGGGGTGGTCTGGAAATGCCACTTCTGTAACTGCAGTCTCTCTCCTCCTTCTGTGTTTCTCCTACTGTTTCCTTTCTATTGGTATAGATATGCAGCCTGAGGTGTTTCTGCAAAATGCTGCCCTCTGCAGGGGGCCAAGGGGCCACACAGGACCGGTCCTGTCCTCTGTGTGCGTCCTTCAAACCTGTGAAATGCAGTTTAAGCCCAACACCTCCGAGGTAAGAGAAGATTGGCTGGTGCTCACCTCTTTGTGGGGGCCAGGCCCCAGGGTTTGCTTTAAACAGCAGGACAGGAAGGACTCAGCTGTGTGAAAATTACAGAAACTGTTTGGAGATGAAACTTCTGTGTCCGAATGTAGACGTTTAACCTGCGGGTCTCCATCTTCATTTAGCCATCATACCCGGTCATATCTGTGGAAAGCTTGATCACAAGGAAGTCCCAACAGAGTAAGCTATTGGGAACAAATCAACTGATAATCAGTTCTGAAGAAAAGGCCTGACACATCAACTCTGCTGCAGCAAAGTCTCATTCTAATGAGAGCATTTAGTCAGGTAAATACTTAAAGGGGAGCATGTTAATGGGTTTCTTTACATTTTTGTTCACTATCGAGACAACACTGACGGTGAGCGATTCCGTTCCTGCTGGATTACACATGGACAACAGTTACTTACATAAATAACGCCTGGTCTTGCACACAAGGGAAACACACAGATCATTCTTTTTTGCTAAAAACCACTGGATTAAAGAGAAATAATCTTCCCCCAGAGGAGCTGACCTGGAAATGGAAGACGATGGGTGGACGGACGGACGGCTGGAAAGAGAAAGAGAGTGCATACTGGGTCTAAATAAATAAATGATCCGGTTTCTATTCAAAGTAATTCAAAAAACTAATGAGGAACAAAGTCCTTGACATCTATCAGTCTGCAAAGGGGCATTCAGTCATTTCCAAGGCTGTGGGATTCCAGCGAACCATCCACAACTGGAAGAAGCGTGTAGCAGGTTTGTGTCATTTATCATCTAGTGTAAAACTGATCGCATTTTAGAAAATGAACATCATCCCAATAGTCAAACATGGTGGTGGTGGTGTGATGCTCTGAGGCTGCCTCATAAGTTCTGTGGGTATGACAGTATACCCGAGAATAATGTTCACACTATAGAGTGCGTACATGTAAAACTACAAGAAACTGATGCAAAACAAAAAAGAATTGACTTTTTATTGCCGATGATGCTTGAGTGAAATCGATGGTTTCTCCACTGCATTTCTGAAGCGATCACTGAAGCCAGTCAATAATACGTCTTCAGTGCACGGACTGATGTCAAACAATCTGCCTCTAAGTTTACAGAATTTCAACAGTACAGATTCGTTAAGATGATGGAAAGCTGCACTGCATGCCTGTGTGAAGACCGAGCGACTGACACGACGACACAGGCGAGCTCTTCGGAGCCTAACGGGGGAATGACAGACATCACAGCGCCTGCTCCGGGGCTGGTTAAAGAGTAGATTTCTGCAGCACTGCGGGGTCAACTACAACATATCATTATCCCCGTTAAAGATGAGGATATGAAGAACAGAGAGTCTGACAACCTTCATATTAAAACGTGATGGTAGTGACATTCAGCGATGAGTGACGCTATTTTTTTCTTTTTTTCTTTTTAGGTCAGTCATTAATTAGACAACGTGCTGCCATCGGCTCAAGATGCCTGTTTGAAAAACAAAAGAAAGGAAAGAAGACGATGTGTCTCCTGATGAAGGCCGTACCTACGAGCTGACAGGCGGCTTTGATGCCAACGTACCCCCCCTCTCGCTGCCACGCTCCACTTTTACTCACACGTGTGGAAAAAGAGAGAGGAAGGCCTTTGTCAACATGAAACAAAGACGCTAAGTGAGCAGAGTCATCCCACATATTGTGACTGAAGAACGATCCTCTCTCCTCACATGTGACAAAGAAGAGTTTTAGTATTCAGAGGTGAAGAAAATGACCTTGTTTATCTGGAACTGATTAGATTTAACTTTTTTTTTTAAATAGCTGGATTATTTTGACTATACCCTAAATAATAAATAATTTTAAAAATCTAGACACTTTTTATGGGTTAAACATGGAATTTAAATGTGTTAAAATCTAGGTCATCAATGCTTTTATGATTTAAAAAAAACTGTAAATTGAGTCTGCAGACCAAAACCTCTGCAATAGTTACTAGATTATGAGTTTATATAGTCAGTAGATGCTTTATTTGGTAAATGTGGAATTGCTTTTTAGCACAATTACCAAATCAGTCAATCTGCATGTTAACTTGGTCCAAATCAATCAGGATTTTGCCATTTTTTCTACCACTACCATTATCTGAAGGTCTTTGTGTTCAGGGAGTGTAATGAAATAAAAGTTCTAGGTTTTATAAACAAAACGTATAATTTTATTTAGCATATTTTCATTGTTCCCAACCCTTGTAACTGAGCAAAAATTACATCTTTCAGCAAACCATCTGGTTTTGTTGTTTTCAGTTACATCTTTGATTTATAGCATGCCTCTAAATTGATCAAACACGTACGTCTAGGTATTATCTGAATGAACTTAATTTTGTTTTTCTGCAGGGTTCCAGAGTTAAAAGCACTTTTACATTTCTAGGTTTTTTTTTTGTTTTGTTTTCTAAGGCAAAGAACAACAAAGCTTCAAACAGCAAACATGGAACTAGAGGTCAGTCAATTATCTTAATTACTGCTTTAATTTCCTCAGTTTCTACTTCATGTTGTTGATTTGAGTTGAAGTTGCTCCTAACTTCACAGGGGAAGACTTTTGTTTTCAGTGGACAAGTCAGCCTTTCCCCTGAGATCCCACGTGTTTGTGTGTCCCTTTCTGATGAGGAACTGGTTGCCATGTTAACTAATGACCTCCTCTTAGCGGACGTGTTGTGGTGGCCGCTGCACACTGATCTCAGTGCAGCCTGACCACCACCTTGTCAGTTTAGTGATTGTAAAGTGGCCACAGGAGGTGACGGGGCTCAGCCAGTGCCACGGCAGCCAGCAGAAATAACCGACCACTAAGAGCCAATTAAAAGGTTTGCTGTGACCTGAGGGGCCCGGACAGCGGTGTCCTGGCACAGCCCCATGCCCCCCTCCTCTCTGGGGCCTTCATTAAAGACAAGACGCAGTCAATTGATCTCAGAAGACATGCCGGACTCACAAACGAGCAGCACATCAAAATGAACAATGGTTGTAAAGTAGGACTTTGCCTGTGATTCCATTAATAGCTCAGATGTGCACACTGCCCTGCGTATGGACACAAGCAGGATGTAATTAAGCAGAGTGGGAATAACAGCAGCATGTTAGGTGGCCAACACGATTGCATCAGCAAGAAAGCTGCCGGAAGGAAAACGCAGAGTTGCATCATAACAGCAGCGATGATGAGGGCTGAGTGAGAGCGTTTAGGGATGGAGGGGAGTTACCTGCAAGCATCGACATGAATATGCACAGTAAGCATGCATGAATGTGATGCAACAACATCCAATCAGCTGAAAAACTGAGCGCTGGTGCTTAGAGGAAGGTTTCACTGCAGAAAACCTCTCCATTATCAGTCCATTATTGTTCCCCAGAACATCAAAGTTGATCAACGTTTTAACCGCATCCTCTGGAAGTTCAAGAACTAAATGATTAAATCAACGATGAAGCACCTTGGAAGTTTTTTATACCGCTTTCGTTTTTCACTTTGTGTCAGATTACAAGCACAAACCCAGTCAAACTGGTCCAAAAAATATGAAGAAGAGAAAAAAAAATGATGCATGGTTTTTAATACTTTTTACAAAAAAATCTTAAAGGTGTGGAGTAGTTACTGTTGAATACTGATGTATTCAACTGCCTTTATTCATCTTTTACATTTTTCCAGAGACAATTTGGGTTTCAAAAATGAAATAAACTCTATCTTCATGCTCTGAGTAACACTGACGACATTTAACCATTTTTTCCAATTTATTTTCACCAAATTCCTTTCAACGCAATGTCTTTGTAATGATAAACTTTGACGACATTGTTTGAGGGTTCAGTTTCTCCAGGTAAGGGATGTTTCACTTTGTGACAAATTCTGACTGTTGATTGGTTTGTTGCTGACAAACCCATTGGATTTATTAACATGTTTCATTATGTCGATTGCCTTCAGTAATGGAAGAGTCCACCAGTGTGAGCTTAATCCGAGTATAACTGGAAAATAGGAGTAAGGATTTGGGTAGGGTTCTGAACATTTTAGAAATATTCAAGTAAATATTTGAAGTTGGAATCTTTCCATGTCATCTTTCCGATCATGAGGTCTAATGGGATTTTTTTTAATTTTTATTATTATTAAGTGTGTGGTGGTGATCAGTTGGAATGTCTGATTTCAACTGATCAGACATTTTACATTTGAGACACTTTACTTGTTTGTAAAGTGTCTCAAAACATTTGTTGATTGGCACAATAGAAATAAATTGAATTGAATTTTGAATTGTAAGCCGGCTTCAATAAACATTTGCTGAAAACCTGGCACCTTATAAATGAACTAAGTTGAACTGAACTGAACTGAAATGCATTGAATTGAATATTTTCCAGTATGTTGTTATTGTTTTTCTTTGGGTTTTTGTTTATATTTGTATTTTATGTTACACATTGTCCCCTAATGCATCTCCACTCATCCTGATAGAATCATATCGACAATGACAGCTTTGACTCTTAACATGCTTTGTGCCCCACTGGCGAACATGGCTCTAGAAAGAGAAACCTGCAGGCATGCCTGAAGGAAGCAGTGGCACTGAAGCACTCTGACTGTCTGACCAGGTCCCAGGGACCTGGACCATAATGTGCCTTTAATTGGAAGCTGGGAAACTTGATGGGAGGCCAGGTTTCACAGCACATGTTCTGAGGTTACTTCCTAATGTGTAATAAATGGGATTTACGGTCCTTTGCTCAGACATGTTGGGGTGCTGGTTCCACAGCAAGTGATGTAGGGCAACACCCAAATGGTTGGATGTTGGAAAACAGAATCACGAAACATTAAGCGTTGTTTGTTGTAACTAAAGAATCAGGTTTTCTGTGACAAAATCCAAACTAGACATTGTTGATCACTTTATATCCAAGTTAAAGAGCTCATGCTTTTTACCACAAAAGCCTTACAAACATCTGCTAACAGTTTACCCATAAATAGGTGTGGAGTTTACAGATATGACACTTCACAAAATTGTCAATTCTAATGATGCAAAGACATTAAGAGCACCAACACTGCGTTTGCTTATGACTGCATTAAAAATTAATGTTGAGACAAATAGTCTCATTCATGAAACATGAAACAAGTATGACCAGATGACAAAAACCACAGCGTTTCTCTGTGTGCAGCTGAAGAGTCGGCAGCGTCCCTAAGGATCATCCCTCAGACACTCCAGGAAACACTCGACCTTTTTAAATATTAACACTTCGTCTTCTTCATTACATTCACTGGGCTCTCGTCATATGGTGACAAATAAATAAATAAGAACAAGTGAGGTGCCAACAGGCGCTCGCATGTCTACAGTACTCTCAAGCTGCAGCGGGGGCACGAACAAGAACCTTTGAGGGAATTGTCATTACATCCTCACTGGTTACCTGTTTAAAGTGGCAATGGCTTTCAGATTGTGTAAATCAGGTTTATCTGAACATAACATTTTGCCCTAAAAGTATTTTTATTTTCCTCTGCCAACAAAAGAAACCATCTGGTTGCTGCTGGTGCCATAATTGGCAGAGCGAGACTTCTCGTGCAGAGTCAAGTTGTAAATTTTGTAGAGCTACATTTAGACAGCTTCTCTGAACAATAAAAACCAAGCTTTGTCTTATTACTACTATTACTACCACCTTCCATGAACTTACATGTTGTTAACAGTACTTCTGGACTTTGAACTAAGTTTGCTTCACTTTTAAATCACTAAAATTGATCACCTTCCTTTATCTGTTAGAACTGTGTTGTTTTATTTTACAGTCACTCTGCTCATTTAAACCAACTAAATTGCGACTGTAAAGAAAAGGAAAACAAAGACTGCGTTCTTATTACTGTACAATCATCTTAATGCTTATCTTTAGCAGTGGGAAGTCTCATATGGACAAAAAGAACCCTTGATCTAAACATCAGTGTTTTGCTGAGAACTGATGCATGTTAACATAAGTTCTTGGAACCAATAATGAATCATCAGGGGGAACATTACACAACACAGAAAGACAGCAGAAGAAAAACACAAGAGTAAGATGGTGGACCTCAATGCCCTGCGCACATTATATATTTCATTGGAGTATTCGTTTGATAGTATCTGTACATCATGGCCCCATCTCAACAACTGCCTCAACAGTGAGAAGACTTTTTTTCAACACAGTCCCCGCAAAGGCAGAAATATCAAACTTTCCCCTTTCAACTCAGACTCACATTGTATCTGTGATGTAAGTTTAGGAGCGGATGAGCAGGAGTTAGGTATGTTTATGCGCTATTAAAGCTACAGATGCATATGTGTGTGCAGCTTGTATGCGAGTCCTTTCTCCCACTGGAGTCCCTTCACTTTGCTCTTAATGAAGTCCCATGGAAAGCTTGGTGTAGGAGTGTGTATGTGAGTTTGAAGATGTGTGTGTTTTGCCCTTGTTTTTCTCCCCAGTCTCCTTTTGAGCCGTGGCCTTAATTGGGGGCCCGAGTGTCCAATTAACGGCGAGCCAGTGTGGCCGTTTGGTATGGAGAACATGCGGAGGCCACATATTATGATTTCATCCCAACCTGTCCCACCACTCCATCCTCCCACAAACCTCCCCGTCCACCCAAGGGAGCTCCTCTAAGGTTGTGAGACTGGAGGGGTTAACACGTTTGTGCCGGGCGCATCGTCCACTTCACACCTCCCTCCTGGAGAGAGGTGAGTTTTCCCTCCAACCTGTGTCCTTTGTCAGCCATCCTGCATGTAGGTCACAAATGAGGAAAAGGCAGTGGGTGGAGGAAGAGGACAGGCAGGGGAGAGGGAAGCAAATGTTGGGGAGTCCCTCGATCCCTACTTCATTAAAACCAAATAAAAACAGGGGGTCATTTATCTCTTTCCCTGCAAAGCCATAAACACAAATAGGTTGTGTGTTGTCCCACCCCCCTTCCTCCAGCCTGTGGGTATATATCACAGCAGATAAAGCTGGTCTGTGATGATAGCTTGTATTCAATTGGAATGTAAGTGAAATTTCAGATTGCTGATATGACTGGAGGGGTGTGGAGCTTGATTTTGTTTCCCATTTAATGTGTATCTTTGAGGCAACACTGAATCACTGTTTTTGGTCCAAATACTTAATGCCGCTGCTGTTCAATCTGCATTCTGGTGCGCTGGGATGATCTGATGTGTAAACTGTTCATGGTGATAATGGCTTGGAAGGAAGGATGGATTGTAACCCATTTTATTCAGGTAAACAATCACACTGTTCTCCTATCTAGTGACAGTTTTGGTGATAGGATCTCCTGTTTGAAGTCCTGAGGAGGAGTTCCTCAAGGATCCTTTCTAGCACCACCTTTGAAAGCTTAATCTATTTACAGTCTGGATTAAATTAGCTTTAATTACAGAACTACCTTTTATACTTATAACGTGTTTCTTAAACATTTTCTACAAAAAAAAAAAGGTTAAATAAATAAAAATTCTACATTATTTTAATCATTGATAACCCACCGGTCACAATTATTCCAGGCAACTAACTCTTATGGACTTTTGCAGGAAGTAGCCACCATAACATTGGTGGACTGTAGACATAAAGGGATGGTTTAGCAACAATTGTTAAGAAGGATGTGGTGTTTAAAGAATGCTGAACTGGTACCAAGGGGCCTAAAGTGTGCTAAGAAAATATACCCCACACCATTATACTACCACCAACAGCATCTTTGCACTCAGTGTGGTTTTATGAGGCTGTGGCCTATGCTTCAAGGTTTTATATTTTAAATCGAAATGGCACTTTTCACACATTAGTTGTAACAAGTGCTTATTTAAGTTTCTGGAGCTTCTGTGTACACAAAGCTACACTGTCAAAGCTCTCACCTCCTGCACTGACAGCTGAACATTGTCATATTTTCACATTTGTATACCATCTTCTATAAACTACATGTTTGATCCCAAAAAAATCTAAGTTTCTGAAATGATCAAATGAGTTTTTTGATACCAATAACCATTCCATGTTCACAGTCTCTTTAATCCCCCTTCATCCTCAGCTTTACCATATCTATGATGTCCAATTGTATTGATTTGCTATATGTGATAACAACCCATTTAACGTGTGTACTTAATAAACATATTGGTTACTATTATGAATATATTTTGCCATTTCTAGCACTGTAAAAGAAGACCAAAGTGAAGATGAGGAAAAATACAAAAGTTATTTCGTACATTTCTCCAACTATGATCCCCAAACTCCATTTCAGTCAGCCACCGTGGAATACTGTTGTTGATTTCCTGGAAAATCCTCCTTCTACTGTGGCGCTCCATCAGCAAAGTGTTGGCATTGGGTCCAGTAGACAGATCCAAAGGCAAAAAAAAAAAAAGTCTCTGAAATGTAACTCTGTCATTGTCGCATCTTTCAGATCAGAAACAGATCCCTGTTTAGCTGTCAGGCTGTAGTTAGTTTCTGCCATCTGTACACATTGAGAGAAGTGATGCTAATGCAACTGACAGGTAGTCCAGACTTTCTGCTTTCACAAAAAAAACTAATAAACATCTGTTTACTCAAAGTTCCCAAAAGTTTCTGTTTATTGCATTAAAAACAAACACACAATTTTAACATTGAGCTGGTTCAGCGATGTCACCCACACAAAAACAGCTCTTCCTACAGCTTTTCGCACTGAAAGCCCACCAGGTCAGTCTACAAGAACTCATTATTTTTGGCTTGTTTAGCGCAGTAAGTGAACTGCATGAAGCTGAAACCTCTCCACTCTGGGTTTATCTTCTGATGGCACACCAGGAGATAAAAAGGGAAATTTCCTATGGGAACAGGTCAAAGAGTCTTAAATAGTTCCAGTTAACACCTTTATTTCTAACAGTGTACCATTTCCAAAACTAAATTTGGACAAGCCGTTTGAGTCTAATTAGTGAGGATGGCGTGCTCTCTTCCGCTGCGGGCTCACGCTGTGATTTTGGCTGATGAGGCGGCTGGATTTTTTATGGGAGCTATTATTCCAATCCATCTTCCTCCTTATCTGCTGTCTGGAGCAGCAGAGGAGCACGGGTTAGCTGGAGAGGGGCCCGCTGCTTCCCGTCCTCGTAGAGCCCGTGGTCGAACTCCAACACTTATTAAATGGACTGATGAGTGACAGAGCTGCACTCTTAACTCAGTTTTAGGGAAGCCTTTCCTGTAACTCAAGCAGAAACGGTTTGGAAAAGCAGCATAGAGAAATGAAAATCAGGGTTTGAATTACTAAATGATCCCATTCTTAACAGACCTCAACTTATAAAATGTTATATAAGTCAACAATAGTTTACAATTAGGAGAGACCATGAACACACTCACACTACCACATTAATCTCACTAATCTCTGGTTAGGAGTGTGTGAATGGCTTTAATATCAATTAAAGCTGATGGAATGTTTTCAGACCTTCATGAATGAAACAAAATAGCTAATTTAGAAAATATTTGTGTTGGATCACGACCCAGTCCAGAAGCATCTGTTTTCTGCTCTGGTCTTTATCCATCGCCACTGAGCGCTCTGTCCTCGTTGTGATGGACGGACAGATGAAGGAGGGAGGAGTAGGAGGCTCAGGTTTCACTTCTCCACCTTCTCTTTTTCCACCTCACCCTTGTGCCCCCTCTCAGCCTCGCCTTGCCCCCTCTTCGCCCTCTCCCACATTATGTTCCCATCCTCTCAGCACAGCACAGGAATGGTGGCGCCGCGAATGAGAGGAGCGGAGGATGTGATTGGCCCCCTTCCATCTGTCGTGACTCCAGGATCAAATAATAGGATTGTGTGTGAGAATAGCAGATAATTGCAGTCTGTATTCTGCTCCCTAAGTGTATGATATTAACCCCATGCTCTGTGCTCGCCCTGCAGTCACGGGCAGATGGCCGTGTGTTTTGATATCCGAGCCGGAGAGAGGGAGGTCAGGGGTCAAGTTGGAGTTCAAATCCAAAAGAGCACTGTCTCTCTACCTCCTTCTTCTCCCACGCTGGAGAAAATATGGATGTCATTCAAAAAAGGACATTCCATGAGACCTGTGCTCCGGCTGACCCCTGGGAGCCCGATGGAAGCGACTGGCAGGTAGACATTTTATACCCACTAACCCACTTATATACACACTGAGTGGCGTGCGGAGGTGTCGGGTTGGAGGAAAAATGGAGCTGTGCAGAGTCAGAGGTCACAAAAAGGGCCATTTGAGTAGATTTCCATGTTTAAAACCCATGTTTGACTGTGAGAGCAGCAAGAAAAGTCACAGACATGGAAAACCGAAGAAAAACATTCAGGTGAAAAAGATCAAAGTAATGTGAATGTAAACTGATGACTTTAAACTGTGGTTTAAAATTGTTTGTTGAAAGGAGCACAATCGGCTCAAACAG
Source organism: Poecilia reticulata (assembly GCF_904066995.2). Classification (NCBI taxonomy): domain Eukaryota; kingdom Metazoa; phylum Chordata; class Actinopteri; order Cyprinodontiformes; family Poeciliidae; genus Poecilia; species Poecilia reticulata. The sequence goes on from NC_088851.1 coordinate 21,170,834, forward strand.
TGTGGGAACGAAGCATTTCATTCACAACTGAAAGTAGTGAATCATCTACATTTTAACGTGGTTTCATTTTAGCTAAGAGAGAGAATATCAAGCAGAAAACATCAGAAAGTTTTTGAACCCCAAAGAAATGTGACTCAGGACTGAGTGAAGAAACATTTTTGTAGTTTAGACTCATCTTAGGAGAGATTTTGACCCATTCCTCTTTACTTGACACCTCAAACTTCTCTCTCTACAGATTTTCAGACAGACAACACATCCTCAGTCTAACTGAAAGTATGAAGTTCTCATAAACTGAAGGTTACTCCTCAATGTTGGTAAATTGTCAGGCATGATCTACCTTCCTGACCTGCCATATAAAAGGACGGCTTTCTTCTTACTAAGCTTTTTTTTTTTAACTTTTAAAAAAAGTGGGATTCATCTGCTGCCCATTTTTCAGCCCATTTTCTACCCTATATTTAAATGTTGACCAGGGAGTCTCTACTAGTTCTAATCTTTCTACTCAAGCAATCCAAAAGAAATATTTTTTGAGGCCAAAAACACATTTGAATGTCACAAAATCCCTCAATGAATACTCTGCTTTTTTCCAATAAATAAATCATAAATATCAGTCCTGCATCTCAAACTTAGATCATGATATGCATGAATCTTCGGGAGGAAATATTGAGGTTGAAACATTCATTAAGCATATTCCCCAAATCCACTGCTTCCATGTCCGAGCACGCTCGCACACAGAGCCGTGTCTGTGCAGACGTGGATCCACGGAGCTGAGCTTCGGTGTAGAATCAGACCCAGGAGAGCTGCTTTACAGGCCGAGGAAGCAGCTCGCTCATTTAATTACTGCCGATCAGGAGCGCCAGAGTGGGAAAACCAGCCGAAGTGGGAAGTGGGTTGAAACGGGTGTCCGGGGTTTGGAGCGGTCTCAGGGCCGACGGATCCAAAAGAAGATATGAAACTTTGCTTTCTTCTACTTGTTTATCAGATAGCCTGGAAGTTTTTGTATATTATGCATCGGTTTAAAAAGAATAAAGTGAAAATCCTGATGAATGTTGGCTTTGTAGGTTAAGGAGTTTATGTAATTACGAGTATCAAGTCAGAATCTGATGCTTATTCAAAATCCAGCCTTGAACGAGGGTCACAAGCAGTTCAAACAAGTACAGATATGGCAAATGGTGATGTACATTTTCAAGACTATAAAATATGTAAGAATAAAACAGAGCTTTGGGTTTTGTGAGATCTGCTCAGAACTGAACCTAATGTCCTTTTAAAAGGTAAGTCACATAAATTAATGATGTGTTATAAATGGGACATTTTTTAGGGAAAGAACATTGAATCATCATTTAATTGGCTTTTAAACAATAAAATCCCAACACAAGTCTACTTCTGTTGTTTAGAGGAGGAATCTGGCAGACTTTAAGAAGGTTTTGTAGCTGATTAATAAACCTAAAAATGAGTCATTTTCAGAATGATAATGCATCTATCCGCTGTGCTGAGACTATAGTAGCTTTGTTTTTTAGCTCAACTCAGTGACATGGCGTCAAGCCGTGATGATTATGACCCAAGTGTGGATTTATTTTAGAAAATGGAAAGTTGCTGCTTGAGAAAGTTTCGTCCTACAGAACTGACATGAGATCTGCTGGGACCTGAGTGGTGACGAATATTGTTTCCTATTAGTAAATTCCTCAAAACATTCCCGTTTTTTCTTGTTCATAATTTTATCTTTTTTTTCCCCTTTTATCTCTACTGGATTTTTTTTTCTAATAAAGCAAATGACTAATTAATCCACATTTGTCAGGATGTTAGTGTCTTGAAAAACTCATGGTGCACCTTGTACCTTTTCAGAATTTATCACAAAACTTCTAACAAAAATCTAAATTCATATGTTGTCTGCCTCTTACCCCTGAAATAAAAAAAAAATGCCCCTAATTTATTTTGGTTGAGGCATTGCTTTTTATAGAGAATTATTCCCTCTGGGTTTGGATGCGGTGCAGCTGGAAGGATTTTTGTTCTTACCTTTTTAAGTCCAAACAGTTGTTATGTGTAACCATGGTAACATGGTGGGTTTTCTATAACCAAGCCAGTTTCTTCTTTTGAGGAAGCAACTGGCTTTTGCAGGTAATCCATGGGTTATAGCTGTTTATGTGAATCGTTTTGAAAAATGCACTCACTGTTTTGCAAATGTCGATGATTCAAGAAATGCGGCAAAGCAACCGAGACAATCTGGATGATTAAGTCTTAGGAAGATAAAGAGGGAAAACTTTATGCTTTCCCTAATAATCAGGCTGGATGGACTTTCCACTGTCAAACTGATAAGTTATTTCCTAAAATATATCACCCTAACCAGTCTTATTTTCATTATTTTTAAACTGCATTTAATATTACAGTAAACATGGGAGAGCCTTCTCGTGACAGAGGACAGAATAAAAGTCTAGGCCTTTCCTCCAGCTGACCGCCATCCTCATGTCCCTGAACCCAAACGCTTTCACCACAACAATGTTTTGTGGCCCCACTGTGGGACTTTGCCCGGGGCTTCCCACCGGCCCTCGGTGTATTTTGAACGAGCGCGACCTCCCCACGGACCCCCGACAAGCTTCTTCACCCCGGTCACAGAGGGCTCCGCCTGGGGCCAGCCCACCAGCCGGACCCTGTCGCCTCTTCCAGACATCCAGGGGAACGGAAGCGTGCTCCCCCAGGACGGAGCACACACACCCCGCTACACACACACTGTCTGTGGGACTGACAGAGGATAAAAGGCTTCTGCAGAGGGGAACATGGAAGGAGATTAAAGTGATATTTCGTAGCTTTTTCTTTGATGGTGACAAAACTGAGGTGTTTGAAAGATTCATGTGAGCAAATTAGGACAATCATGTTTCTTTTGAGTGAATTCGTGGCTGCAGACATGAAAAGATCACATGACCTTAAAAAAAAACCCTTCATATTTATTTATTTTTCGGGCTATAAAAATGCAGCTGGGCGGTCCGACAGCATGGCTGATTAGCCCCTAATAGATGTTTCATGGCCTGAGGTCTAAGCTGCTTAATAAATATGTCCACATAAGTTTATTTCCTGCTAATGGCTCAGTCAGCATGGCATCCATTACCGACTGTGATCCAATTTAACAGAGCCAAACCAGAGTTGAGGAATTTCTCGGCTGCCAATTTCCCGATGAAATCGATCCATGATCAGTCTGCGGCGCCCAGACGGGCTGCGGCTGGTGGAGATGAAGTGTCCGCCTCAGGGTGGAAGAATTTCAAATGTTTGGTCTCACAGGAGCAACACTGTGAGTTAGCAAAAGATGGTTTTGTGAGCTGCAAAAAATAATTTATTTTAATTGCCGATGCGTGAAATAACATGAAGAAGACTGGAGATGAAAACGTTTTAAATTCTTCCAATGGGCTCTGAAAGCCCAACATCAATTTACAGAAAATAATGAATAAAATGTTCCAAGGCTGTCATCCTCCAAAACGGTGAATCTCCGTAAGTGTGTTTTTGATATTTAGTAAGGTTTTTTTCGGGACTGTTTTGTATTTGTCTTCCTTTCATCCTTCCATTACCTCCGTTCTCCTCGTATCTGCAAAGGAAAATAAGTTTCCCCACATCATCATGCTTCTTCTACCATGTTTTGCAGTGGATTTGGTATGTTCCAAACTTTCTTTGCATCTGGAATATTCAATATGGTCTTGTCTGACCAGAGAATCTTCCTTCACTTGTGGCAAAAACCTAAACAGGACATCCAATGATATTTTTCTTGCCACTGAGCGTTCACATTGTTATCAAGGCTGCTGGACAAGGACAGACGGCTCACCCCTTTTCCACCCCACAAAAAAAACCTTTGTGCTTCTAATAATCTGCATGAACGCCCTCAGATATTCTGCAGTGGACATTCTGAAGAGCGAAGTTGACCCTCCATCTGAAGAATCAGCAGCAGAGAAAGGGCTCCAGCTTTTCTAAGTTTCATTTTACTGCTGCTTCTCCACACCTAAAGAAAAAATCTGAAATTAAATGTGTGTGTATATTTTATCATGTCTGCTATCGTCTGGTGAAAATTGCAGGTAGCTGAGTGTTTAACATTCTCTTGTCAAGCGTCCTCCTGCTGGGACAATAAATGCCTGTCCAGTTTTGCTCACAGCGGCGGCTGCAGATTACAAACAGCAGGAGCACGCTGGAGTCTGAACACAAAACCGATAAGGACGCCCGTCTCTGTGCTGCTGTTGCTTTGGCTGGCTTCTCCCCTGCTCCAGCAACCCGCTGCTTTCTAATATTTACACACAACTCGAAAGGCAAATGTAGCGGAACTTCAGCCACACACTGCACCCACACCTGGAACCTGTGTGCACATTTCTCTGTGTTGCTTTGACAAAGAAATAGAAGGAAAATGAGAACTAAAATTATAGTGCAAACAGTGAAATTTCATTGCATCTTTTTATCCAGGAGTTTGCCGGGAAGGAGGTGTGGATGATTGCAACTGTTGGAAAGTTCTTTTTTTTTTTTTAGGGCTGGAAGGTGGCTGGAATAAAATGTGTGTGTGTGTGTGTGTTACCTGGCTGAGGAGCGGGAGGAGGGTGAAATGCAGATTTATTGTTGAAGCTGTGACAATTGGAGAGCCGGAGAATGCAGCAATACGACGCAGGAGGCCACTGACACAGCACATTATTCACATGTGCAAGACAAAGAGCCGCGTACGATTTACATTAAAGCTCAATGAAAAGAAAAATTACTTCTCTGGAACTTTTTACATCACATTCCGAGTCTTAACAGGCACCAGAATGTCAAAAATATATGTTGGCTTAGTTTAATATCTTGAAATACGACATGATTTACCGATTTAGTGTGTCAGTTTGGTTTCTCGCCATCTGCTGCTTTATAACAGCCTTCAGCTCAATTCTTAAACCTGTTTTTGACTATTTCATGGCAACAAAAACCATAAGAAGAGTAAAATCTTATTTGTTTTCTGATGTGTTTGCAGCCTATTTCATCAGCACTCAAATCCACTGTGTTCTCTGTCCAGCTCTGTTGTCGTCCCATCACTGCATTTCAATCTGACAAGCGCCTGGACTTTGAGTAGGCCCTTACAAAAACCCTGCTTCTTACTGTGTTGTAGATTTGCAGCAGTGTTGCAAACCATTTCTATAATAATGAATGGGGTATAAAATGTGCATAAAATCTTAATCCACTGAGTGAAAGGCGGACACGCTGATGATCAGCTGATCAATGTATTTGATTAGCAACTCAGGTTGATTTAAAACCAGGAGATATTCATGAGATTACATCCATCTCCAAACTGTTGGCCTCAAACATTCCAACAGTCCTTTGTAAGTTTTGGACCCCCACCACCACAGAAAACACTGACAATTGTCACAAACACAGAAACCCGGCGTTTGAGGAAACTGCTATTGAGTTCTGGCCTGGGGAGGGTCGGCTTCCATATCATGAGTGCAGCGGTTAGTCGACTGCTGCGAGGCTCGCCCATCGCAGGCCGACCGCAGAGGACGCTCAGGTAAGACCCCCACAACGAATTAGCCGGGCCCTTCTTCCTCTTTTCCATCCCTGCTCCCCCCGCCGTCCTGCAACATCAATTTACTGTCATTATGTACTGCTGCCCCCTGCTGTGGGCCCACGGCTGTGACGCCCCTGAGGTCAAAATGTGGGAGGGGGCTGGAGAGGCTCTTTACTCCTGAGGAGGCTGCAGCAATCAATAGCTAGCCACCAGCCGCTGCAGCCCCCCTCCCCCGAGGGCCCTCACGCCACCAATATTAGTGGAGATGTCTTCCTCCGTAGGGAGGAAGCCTGTTGGGAGTTAATGAGAGAGGTGGGGGCCTGAGTCAGGAGGCAGATGAGGAGGAAACGGACAGCTTGTCAGCAACATCTCGAGTGTGAAGTGTTAACGTGAGCGCTCGCTGTAATGGAGAACAGAACTCTGATCGTCTGACTTGAGTTTCCGACATCTTCTGGGGAAACCTAAGACGCACAAACATGGAGATTTAAGGCTCCTGCATCATCCCGTCTCCGAGGTAACGACTTCATTGGAGCTGCGTTGTAGGTTGTGGCTGGTGTATGACTTTATAAAGCACTGATCTGGAAGCTGGACTGTAACCTTTAAATCAAGAATATATATTTTCATTATTAATTAAAAACAATCCCTCTAATCTTTCTGGGAATCAGCGACCATGTACGCAGCTGTAATAAGAAGATCAACTTTAGATTTTGGGATAAACTTCAGAAAAATGTTCATCAGCCGAGTTATTTTATCAAGTCCTGATGAGGCTGACCAAGTCTTTGCATGGGCCATCCAGCATTTCCTCCAATAATCCAATAAACAGGAAGAGTGTCCCGCATTTTATCTCTTAATTTTTAATCAGCACCTCTGTAGGACATAACACCTTCCAAAGATTTGGGTGCCAAAAAGGGCTCTTACAGCCAGGCTGTTTAATGTGCACGACTACTTCTAATGAGCTAAACAGAGCGCAATATAAAAGCTTTCAATGTGCAGAAAATCAGTGAAATATCACAGAAATTCCAACAAAACGAGTTATGCTGCTTATAAAGATAAATTCCGACAGAAATTGAAAAATAACTGATAAATTAGTGTAGCAGTGGCTGAAATTACAAAAATATTAGTTTAAGTTCCTCTTTATTTCAACAACTCTGGCTTCACTCAGGCACAGACAAACATTTTTCAGAGTATTACTACATAAAAAAAAAACAGTTCAATGTTTAAGAAGCAGCAGAAACAGAAAGAAAAAGGAGGAGTGTAGAAACAGATGAACATTTAGGAGTCGACTTTCTTTCTTCCTCTGGTCTGCCGGGCAAGTCCAGGCGACGTCTGGGTTGCCATGTCCACCAGTTTGGATTTCTTGTCACCCTTTCGAGCTCTGGGAGCAGCTTTGGAGCTTTCCTTCTTTCCATTGACCTCTGCAGGAGGAAAATCAGCTCCATAATTCACTGAACAGGACTGACTCAACCCGCAGTAAAAAGCCACGAACAATACATGTAGCAGATGAAAAGTAATATATCACAATAAATACATGAGCAATATCAACAGATAATATGTCTGAACTCCAAACTAGAATCCAACAGAATTCTGGGAGATGTAGGCAGAGGAAAGGCTTTAGATGCACAACCAGCTAGGCAAGTTTGGTAGCATCAACAAACTCACTCGCTTTCCGGTTACCTAGCAACAACCTGTTGAGCAACGTGCACAGCAGCAGTTTCATGTTTTTGCCACTGTGCTTCATAACTTCATAATAAAAACAACAGCGAAATATTAAACAAGAGAACGAGTAAAACAACTTCAGAGGAGACTGTGGTTGAAACAGAAAAAGTCATGTCATCAGTTTGGTTGTATTTCAGACATTTAAAACAAAAACTAGTCAATAATTATCGATATCGACCGATATGAAAACCTTATACTGTGATATATCATCAAGCCCTACATGCATGTTGTTGGAATCTCACCTTTTTCCTTTGAAGGCTTCCTTTTCTTGACAGAACTTCCTTCAGCATCGTTCTCCTCCATTTTGTCTGCTGCTTTCTTCCTCTTGGTCACCTTTTAAAGTCAGAAATTAAAATAATAGAATGTGATCTGTTCTTTAGCTTATTCTTTTACTTTATTGTGTAAAAATTGTCATTGTTGAAGAAAAATGTTAATCAGTATATCTTCTCCTGTGCAGTTGCACTGCTACAAATCTGTACTTCTTTTTTCTGGCCATTAAAATACCAGAAACATCTCCAGTTCAAGTCTCACAGTTCAGAGGGCAACATAAACGTGACAGGAATCATGACCCAGGCAGAGCTGCAGCTCCAGTTGGGGGCTGAAAGAAGAACCGCTGATGAACTCAGTCAGAGACCGACGTCTATGAAAGACGACTTTCTCCCGCCACCCGTTTCTCTCCATCACTCCTCCTCCCCTTTATCTACTGCTGCATTTTGATGCCTAATGATGGCCACGCGGCGCCTGCTGAGGTGAACAGATTGGCAGGATAATTACATACAATAACCAGCGCAGAGACCCGGCAACCTTTTGGCTGGAAACGCTGGTCCCTGGTGGTATCTTCCATATGCACAAAGAGCAAACGTGGCACAGAAACAAAGAGCGCAGAACAATGGCAGCGGCATAAAATAAAAAGGTGGAAAAAAGAAACTGGATCAGGATGAGTTTTATGTGACTCCAAGGGACTGATTTGAAATGCAAACGGCTATCCAACAGATTATGAACCGATTTCTGAAAGTCTCAGAATGTGTGTATGCACATGTGTGTGTGCTGACCTTGGCAGGAGGTGTTGTCACTCTGCTGACAGGTGTGAACTCCAGCTGGCCGTCATCTTTCGCCTGGATGCTCTTCAGCCCGTTCTGCAGGATGGATCGCAGCTTCTTGTACGGAGGCGTGTCTTTGTAGTCTAGAGACTTCACTTCCTCCATGAACTTCTGGAGCTCATCTAGAACATGGGCGCACCTGCGTCAGCTTCAATTATACAGCCATTTAAACGGGTTGAGGTCTATTGTGTTCAGAGAAATGTTGCTTTATTATGATGGCTGAAGTTCAGGGAAGCAGAAGAAAGAAGAAGATCAAATGTCTCTGCCTTAAAGAGGAGGAGACAGCCAACACAAAAACAACCAATCACACCGATTTTCTGTCTTAATAAAACAATTGACCTAAAATTACAACTGTTGTTGCATTTTAGCACCTGGTTGGAATAAAGAGAGCTAACTTTCAGTTCTCTTCTCACCTGGTTTTTCTTGAGGGGGGAAACACTTGGACAGAAAATCAGAGATGTCTTCCTGACTCCTAGGAGGGGAAGACATGTAATGCATATTTAGGATATTTGGAGAAAGCCAAGCGATTCCAGCTGCAGCCCGGATTTTGTCCCAAGTCCCACCTGATCTTGGAGTCTCTGACGTAAAGCGGGTCCTGCAGCCGGTCCTCCCAGGGGAGCCGACCACAGAGCCACTGGACCATGCAGAAACCGAGGATCTGCAGGTCGCTGCGCCTGGAGGGAGCTGCAGCCAAAAAAATAAATAAATAAAAAAACAAAAAACAGAGCAAGTTCAATCACACCAAGAACAGCTGAAAGGAATACGATAAGTCCAGCCTGATATAATAAGACACTGTTTAAATCCACTTATTCACTTTGTTTTCCCATCAAGAGATCAATATTAATCTAATTCCAGAGAATCTTCCTAGTTTAACACACAGGCTTGGACATATCAGCCCCTCACTCACCACATCACTGATCCATAAAAGTAATAACACTGCGCACTGTGTTTTTTATTTTATTAACACTACTGAGCATACAACACCGTTCAGATTGCTTACCAAGATTGGCCGAGATTAACAGTGAAATAATTTCATTTTACCGGGTGAAAGAAAAGGCTAATTTAAAAACATTGGATCAACCAGATTGTGTCATTTGGACCTACATGCTCCTTTGTGGGCGTCGATGCTGGTGAACTCGATGGTTCCGTCGTGACATTTCTTCGGGTCTTCTTTGTACTCCTTGGGGACGCCGTCAGGTGCGTACCTGTAAGCCAGCCCGTAATCGACCAGGTAAACCTGCAAGATGGCGCATATGTTCATTTACACACCTCATAGGCTCGGGGGTGCAGTCAGACGTTAAGAAGAAGCTGAAGATGACTTGGTGTGTTGCATGATGAGACGGTGCTGCACAGTTTCCTCCAGGTTGGACAAAACAGTCAAATTACAACAGGAAACGGAGACAGGAAAATCTTTGCTTATTTCCACAAATCCTGAGTCCGTTTGGGTTTTAATAAAGAAGCTATGTGAAAACCCTGCAGCTCAGAAAAGGGAGCTTTAAGAGCATTAAAAAAAAATTAATCTAAAAACAGCCACTCTACATGATGCTGAAATCCCGCAGGGCTGATTTTTAAATTGTCATTTATAAATAGCTCTTTAATAACAACACCACTGATACATTATTAATCTCCAAATTAAATATTTGCCCCCACCCCCACCTTGTTTGCTGGAAAAATCTCAAAGCTGCTTCCTTTTAATCTCACACACACACACATGCTCTGCAGGCTTTAATTGAGTCTAATGAAGCAATTTGAGTGTATAACAATAAAAAAAACACACACACACAAACACAATCATCTCAGGTCACAGAAAACACTGATTCTCAACTACAAAGAACATTTCTGATCTTGAACCTGCAGCGTGCTGGTTTCACTGGTACTGACCTGGTTGGGATCTTTGTGGCTCAGAAGCAGGTTTGATGCTTTGATGTCGGCGTGCACGTACTCGTGCTCGTGGATGAACTCCAGAGTGTCCAGCTGCACAGAGAAACAGGGAGGATGAGGAGATGATGAGAGCTGCATGAACCTGGATTTTAGTGTTTTGAACTAGAATTTCCTTCACAAGCAGACATTCGCTACAGTGGTGAATAACAGGCTGACTCGGTTCACCACAGAGACATTTAAATGTCTCCTTGGGTGCTGGTTGGCTAGGTCTCCAAGCTACAGTTCTAAGAGTTTTCCTTCTTGGACGTTCAGCATATTAATCTTCCCTTTTTGATCTGAATTTCAAGCTGGAGATTTTGCTGTCAGTGTTTTCTGTGTTCTCCATGTTGCTAGCAATGATCCCTAATTTTGACGTTCCAGTCGTAACGTCAACGCTATTCAGCAATTTTTGACAGCTGCTTTGCTGTTATTTTTTTATATCCTTTTTGTAAATTTCAAATTTATAAAAACTAAAAATGTATTTTAAAAAATTATTTAAATTTGTAATTTATAATTTTTTTTTATTAAAACTATAAAAATGTAAAGTTTTTACAAATTTTGAATTTATAAAAACTACGCAGTTTCTCGGAAATGCCTCAGATGTTTGGCATTTATTCAGAGTTCAGTAGAAGCTGCAAAAGGAAAATGAACAAACTGGAATGACTGGTGACCCACCAGGCGGAGGCCGAGCTGCAGGACCAGTTTTCTAGGGAATTTCTTTCCACATTCCTCAAACTTCTTTTGCAGGTCAGTCCCGAGCCTGTCGATCACCATGAAGCGGTACCTGAAAAGAAAACAGAAGCACAGATGAAACACCCAACAGAAACATCATTCTTCCTTTTGCAACAAGTAGATTGATGAAATGTTGAAATGTGATCTAATCACATTTCAACATAAGCAGATTAGATACTGCTTATCAGATAAGCAGCATCTCCTTATCTGTTGTGATTTGCTTAATTTTAATACATATACATAAACCTTTGGCTAAGTTTAATTGCATTGAATGTGCTTCCTCAACAAACCCAATAGAAGTTAAATCCTTAAATCAGTTATTTTATAAAGAAGCATTTGAGATTCAAGCCTAAAAAGTAGCCTAAGAGGATTACAGTCATATTATAAAACATAAAAATGATCCTCAGCTCACCTTTTGTCTCCTTTGCTATGCAGACCTGAGCCCCAGTACCTGGGAACTCCCACATGCTTCAGCTTCTGCTCCTTCAACCAGATCTGAACTGCACAACAAGAGGAAACAATTAAATTAGAGATGGTGTTGGTTGCTCAAACTTCCAAAGAAAACTATGATGTACTAGAGTAGGAACGCCATGAGATTACAGTTCTGTATGTTGCAAGGTGTGTGTGTGTTTGTCCAGCGTGGCTGGGAGCTAATCTGCTGCTGGGACAAATATTTACCAACAACGTGAGAGTCCCACATGAATAAAAGATGAGCCTTTGCTTCCTTAGTAATATAGCAGTTAATTGTCAGGGGAGATTGACATTTGGATTGTTATTATATAAAATGCAGAGCGGTGGCCTGGGGGCCAGGAGAGCTCCGCCCTCCCCTCCCTCAGAGGAGCCCTCTGCAGCAACACACTGGTTTTAATTAAGAAAGTTGCCTTTGTTTTATTTGCTTGGCCTGCTGCAGACATGCTCGGTGTTCTGATCACAGGGTTAGCTCTGGGAGCTGATGGCTGATGATGATGATGATTGTGATGATGATGATGGGACTCACTGAGATCCGGCTTGGCAGCTCTCATGTAAAAATGCAGCTCAGAGAAGAGCGGTCCGTTTTCACTCGGCTCCTGCGGACACAACCACCACCGCCGGAGTTAGTCCACATTATTTATCCAGTAAAGAAAAAGAAAAAAAAAAAGGAGGATGTCCTAATTCATTAAAATTTTAGTGACGAGAAAAATCAATTTAAGCCACAGGGATACACTCCTGTATGAGCTGAATGGACCCACAGTTTGTGTTGGAGGGGACCGACTTCTTAAATGTACTCATTTTATATCCAACTGGCTGCAGGATTGAGTTCATACATTTGGAAGTAATGAAACTGCCAAATATTAATCTGTGTGTTTTATGGATGAAGAATTAAACAATGGAGGAAAGTCTGGAAAACGCTCAAATCAAATACCATACTTTTCCAGACTACAGAACTAAATTTCCCCTTTTAGTTCAGCTCTCGCTAAAGAGTACAAATCATGACAGATGCTGCTCCCACTTCCTCTACTTATCAACAAAACCATAAGATACTAGAACTTCTAAACTTGGAGCGGTACTTCATCCTCACCCTGGCATTTAACTCTTTTCCAGCTATAGACCTTGGCTTTGGGCTCTGAGCTGCTAATCTCTACGCAAGCTGCTTTTCACTTGCAGCAAATTCCTCTAGTTCTGTCTGAAGGTTCTGGAGTGTTTGAAATGAAGACAATATGGAAGAAATTCTCACCTTCAATCTGTTACAAAGTCCAACCACAAGGAAAGTCAAACACACATCGTTTTATTTTTGACCAGCAATCTAAACCAAATTTAACTGCTTGTATAGCAACCAAATGCCATATGGTAAGGGATCTAAAGACCACACGCGAGGATCATGGTTCTGAGGTTTTTTCATAATAAACTACAAATGACTAATGGTTGGGCTAACATTCAGGCATCCACATGCATTGTCATTGCATCGATTTTTTTTTTTGTCTGAAATGATGACAATACAGCGAGAAAGGTGCTGAGTTGGCAACAGTGGGCGACTATTGTTAACTGCAAATGTGCAGACATCACTCGGTGGGCATGTCTGTCAGTCAAACCTCTCACAGCAGAGCACTAGAGGACAGTGGTTGATTTTTAGACCTTTGTCGAGTTAAATAAGATCGATGGATAAGATCAACTTCACTTGTATCGGCTCGTCACCGATATCCCAAAACCAAGGAAATCAGGACCGATTTATCATGCACCTCTGATAGATTCCACTCTGTTGCAGTTAATGAGGCAGACGCTCTGGTTTTACTACAAATCACTTCTGCTGAAGTGAAAATGTTTTTTTCTGGACTCCCTCCAGGTAACAGATATACTTCTCCTCATTCAAGATTTTTTCAAACAGAAAACAAAACAACCCAATGATGTCTCAGTTTTTTTTTTTTTTTTACTGTTTCAGAGGAAGTACCTCAGAAGGTGTTCATGTCATACAAAAATGTTGGGGACGTCTAAACAATGCAACCGTAATCTGTCTCACCACTTTGATGACATAGGGAGCATCTGGTCCAACGGGTTTGTCAGAATTTTGATCAGCTGGTGAAAAACAGAGTGAACGTTGGGAGTCGGTAATGCTCATATAAAAAAACATACCTTTTACAGAATCCTGTTTATATGTTTAAAATCAAACAAGCTCAGATAAAAAGCAAGTAGGTGCTGGGGGGTTCATACCCAGGTATAAGAGACCAAAGCCCCCCTTGCCGATTGGAGCTCCCAGCTTCCAGGACTTCTTTCCAGTATCTGTCAGGACTTCTCCAGGTGGGAACTCCTCTGCCAGCTTCCGCTTAGCAGGAGCTCTTCCTTTCCCCACTGCCTTGGCTTTAGGAGGCATCGGAAACGGACGGTTAGAGCTGTAAGAGATAATTCCAGATTTAAAGAATGAAGTTCCAATAGATGGGCTCACAGACTGCAGCTTGCTACTAGATAGTTTTTCTTTTAAAAAACTGATATAAGGAAGCTGTGTGTGCTCTGATTGGCAAGCTGTGTCCAGAAGCTGAAACTTAATAGTTTTATTGATGGATAAACTGGTACATGCCCATAAAAATACTTTCAAAAATGATACACAAGGTTATTTTTTAAATCAAAAATTGTGACATTTGTATTCTAATACAGCAGGAAGGATAAGTGAGACTTAATGTCTCTTGATTCAAATAATAGAACTGTCAAGTTGCTGTTAGGGCTCACTCAATAAAAAAACATTGAAACATCATTAATAATAAAGGTTAAAAAATATTTAAGTCATCCTTCAAAGTTAGTGAAAAATGTTAAAAATGTTATTAAGTGCTTACAAACATTGTTGCATTAAAAAAACATTAATACATTTGTAATGTTAGGGTTCTTGCTTGAATGGATAGTACGGAGAGCAATATTATTTAATTTGTGAAGGTGAAGCTGTGCACTTAAACAAAAATCCTAAATAATACAAATGGAGGACGGCAGATTAATTGGATGTTCATGGAGCTCTGGTTGTGGAAAATCGGAGAAGAACTGGAGCAAATTCCTGGTTTTAGCACCGACTTTGGTTCGAAATCACGAAAAGAAAAACCGCCCTAAGCTTGACAGATGTATCACTAACTGGATATCATCTTAACAATGCCATTCACAAATTTTCAACCATGATGAATCTGCACAACTGAGAGGAACATTGGAAGAAAGACGAGGCAGTACGAGCGTCTACATTTCCATCTCTGCGACCAAACAACTTTGTTGTGTTCAGTCACACGGTCGAATTGGGTGTCAGACATTCTGGCTGATGGATCTAAACGGAAGATCTGGGTGAAGTCGCGGCTGATGAGTCGTTAAAATGGAGTACAAACCAAACCACGTCCACTTGGTGCACAGATTTCCACACTGGGGAACAAGTGATGCTCAAACCCGGATATAAAAAGTGATGTCATCACGTAAACTAAGACAGTTCCGAGAAGTTTAGGAACCTGAAACGCACTAAAGGATGTTCTTTCTCTACCATGCCATCAATTTCTGTTTATAGTGTAAATGAACCTCTGTGTAACCAGATAAATGGCTTTAATGCTACCTGTGAGCCGCAGTGTAAACAAATATAACCGAAACACACACCGGTTAGCATCGTGCTAACTGCGCAGACTCACTACAACTGCTCAGTTTAAAAATCTTAAGTCTTGTGTATACGTCACCCATTGACGAGGATTAAAATAACAATACACACCCTGGATGTGTTCTTTATAGATGATCGTTGGCTAAAATTGTTCGAAGACAGACAAGCAGCAAAACTACCGCTCAGGAAGCGGCGTCACGGCGCTTACGCTTTCTATTGGCCCAACACTACGCGTAACGGGCAGGACGTAAAGGTGCATTCAGGAAACAACAGCACCTCGGAAAATCTGTATTCAGACTCAAAATATACACCTCTGTCATCAGAAAGAACCGACGACGCATTTTATTTAAGAGTTTAAATTAATATAGACGTAATGTATATAAATGATTCACCAAATAAAGCCTACAACAAATAATGCATATTTTTACTAATTTTCCCCTATACATACTAAAACATTAATTCTTTAAAATTTCCCGTTTCTTGAAGTTATTGAACTATAATTCTGCCTGGCATGTCCTACCTACACTAAAACCACTTTGGATGCAGCAATACTACCGACGAAGAACGACTTCATGTGGTAAATTAATTTATAGGATGCTTAAATACAATTTGTATAAAACTTAGAAAACATAGCTGCACTCTTCAACCTAAAATGACAAATTGTCAACCAAGAAAACAACAACAAAATAAACCGATCTATAAATTGATTTCAAGGTTCGTAAAGTTAAACTAAAATGTCGAAATTTACCATTTATTTTTTCGTTGAAAACCCTACTTTTGAAATAAGTTGGTTGGAATTTGTAAATTAGTGCAGACTTTGTTTCCAGAAAGTGTTTATGAGCCCCATAATAGAGGGCAAATTATTGGGGCCAGTTTTGCAGCCGAATGGCCAACCTTTTCTTCAACTAGTCAGCCATGAGTTATACTTCTCTGTAAGTATTCAAGAGTCAAACGTGAATTCATTTAGCTGACGGCTTAAGCTTAGTTGAAAACGTGTTTTTTTACGGGACAGTCAAACATTTTGGATGAAGTTCATTTTAAAATAAAATAACAAAGACTAACATGTTTTGTGGATTTACTTCATTTGAAAGATCACGTGATTCTGATGCCTTGGGCCACTTACTGAAATTACCATATTTTTTTCAAATTCCTTTCCCTGTTCAAATTAACCTCTTTAGTTCATGTTTCCCTTAGTATTTGGTGCCGTCTAAAATAAATTATTGAACACAAGGATACTACTGAAGCAGTAAAAGATGAAAAATGGCTACCATTATGGCATGCAACTCTGAGATCAGAGGGGTTTTTGTTCAGTGTTGTTCTTTGTGCAAAATCAAAAGACATCAGTATGTGTGATGCTTTTCTCATAATGAAATGGAGAAAAAAAAATCCTTCACCTTTGCAGCCCATCTCCCAAATGTTGCTGCGAATGCTGCATTTAAATAGCAATGTAAATGTTGCAAGTCTTGTGTGTTTTGAATGTGTCATTTGATACAAACATATTGAGTATCACCTGCAACCTGGAGCACAACTCATGAATAAGATATTGGTTCTTCAGTGCATTGTTTCCAGGTGCCATCTAGCAGGGCGAGCAGCTGGAAGTGGGCCCCTGTTTGTTCCCCTTCCTCTTTGAAATCAGGAAAACTTCACTTTCCTTTCCCACGTCTTGGTCTCGTACATTGACTGAGCTAAACTGACTACACGTTTTTCTTTCGTTTGTTTTTTTTTACCCATCTTGCTGTGATGACGCGCTGCAGTGATAGTGGTGAGGACAGCACAGAGAATCCAGACAGAAACCAGAAGAAGAGAAAGAAAAGAGGGAAACATGTGTCGTTCCCTCCTGATGAACAGATAGTGTCCGGCTTCGCAGAGGATGCAGGAGGAACAGGTGAGCTGCTGTTTGACTGCACATTTAGTTGAATTACAGTTGCAGGGGGACTGAACAGACGATTACTGTGTACTTTGTTGAAATTAAAGGGCACTCAGTTTACTAAAAAGGTAGCCATGAAGTGTGGCAATAATTCTGTGAAGCTCCTTGGTCAAAGGAGCTTCACAGAACTTCGTTGGTCAAAATCTCTTCTCCTTGGGAGAAGTAGCCATGAGATAAGACAAACCAGCTGTGATCTGTCTGCATTTGTTTGAAAGACAAAATTTGAATTTGCAAGATGAAACCATGATTTGATCTAGTAAGAATTATGCACACATTTGTTTTTTATAGCAGTGACATGTGAAGCAATTTAAGTGGAAGAACTTAATGCGTAATTTCAAAAAAAAAAAAAAAGGCCCGAGTATTTAGCTCTGTGGAACCCCAGTGGAGAGTGAAAACATTGAGGTTTTCATTTAAGTTGAACTTTGTACCAGTATTTTATGGCAGCACCTGTAAAGGTTTCTTTTAAGCTCATTTGAGTTATTTTAGATGACTTTAGAAATATAAAAAAAAGAAAAACTATTTTATTGTTTTAGATGATAGCTGTATCACCCTAATGGATGTAATTGGAGCTTATCAGCAGAGCTGCAGTAAACACCAGGTCCAACCCAGAGAGGCCATCCTTCAGCAACTCCAGGTGTGTTGCATAATGTCTTTTGTGTAAATGTTTGCATTAGTGAAACTGTGAGTATTCAAAATGAACCCCGATGCAACAAAAGCTAATTCCATCCTCAATGTTTCAATAAGATTTAAAAGGGAGAGTACCAACCAGACACTGCCAATCAAATGCATTGATTCACTCATCCCCATCATAGTGAGCATCCCTATCAAAAAAATTAGTTTTGTCAATTTGCTGTATGGAACATACAGATTTATACAATACCCAGGTTGACAGACATTCTTTTAAGATAAACTGTTTTTCAAAAGTAACCAAGGAAGAAAAACCTGGTCACTGTCTTGTAAATGTGTAAAAGCTCCAGAAGCTCATATGTGTCTTCCACAGCATGATCTTATTGACATTTGATAATATTCGATGGCGTGACGGTAGCCATGAAGCTCAACATCCTTCACCATGTGGCGACTTTTGATGCTCATTGTCAGAGACAAACACTTCGAAGTGAAATATTGGTTTAACGGAAATGTGCATTTGCTTCCAAGCAGCATCAGCAACTCTGCACATAAAATAACTGCAACATGCAACGACATTACAGTTCTCCAGAAACGGATCAATATGACCACCACAACCCAGCACAAGTCAAGCCTGTCACAGCCAAATGTAGGCTACAGCTCTGATTAAAACTAAAAGGATTTCAAGACTCACAGAGGTAGAGAAACACTTTACAGGCAAGTCGAGTATGAATATATGTTGTTGCATAATGCAAATGATTTGGTTCTAGCAGCCTGAGTCAGATTAGTTTACAAATCTTTTCATAATGTGAAAAATCTGTTTCTTGGGACTAAACAATATAAAACCTTATTTTTTATTTAAAAAAAATACTAATTTTCATAGAAAGTAAGTGCATGGTTAAGTTTACTCCATTTAGATCAGTATGTTTGTGTGTTGAAAAACAAAAAAAATAATTAAAAAAAATGTATTACAGTCTGTTTTGCTTGTGTTGGTCAGGATTCTGAGAGCAGTGTTTTAGCCGCAGCCATTTAATTGTTTTGTTGTCGTTGTTTATTTGTTTTCTTATGGAAACTAATAGATTGGAACGATTGGAAACCAATCTTTAAAAAATATTACATACAGAAAATCAATGCGTTGAATAGACTTTTGGAAAATGTGATGAAGATTCAGAGCTGACCGCAGAGAGTTTGAGTTCCTCCTGGTTTGAACACATTTGGATCTACTACAGGAAGCTAACGAGTGTTACTCATGTCTGAGTTTATCCAAACTTTTGACCTTGGATAAGCAGGAGACGATGGATGTGTAGAGTCCTTTTAAGATCACGATTGTTTCATGAAAAAGTGGAGTGGTTAGGTCCCTGGGCAAAAATAACATTTCTAATGGAGTTTTTAAAGAAACTTTAAAATGTCCTTTCATTGACAAACAAGAAGAATTTGCGGTTTCAGTCTTTTTATCATCTCCATCACTTGAAGTTTGTTGCTTTATACCAGACGAAGATTTAATTAATCTCAGAATGTGGTCCCAAATGCCATAGATTCCAGTTTCCATAGCGTGCAGGAGATTTTTATTATTTTTTTTGCTTGTGTAAACTCAGTTTCACTCTCTCTCTTTACTAATATTCTTTATTCACATACGCAACACTCTCTTTTCCCCTCCAGTTTCTTGAGACATTCTTTGCCATTTATTATTCATTTTATGTACATATTCACTTTATTCTAACCTACCATGTTAAATCACTGCTCTCCACCTCTCCACTGCTGCATAAATTTCGCTGAAGATCAAGGGGAATTATTTGTGGGAAATTAGAGACGTAGCCATGCTAACATTAGGCATACAGAGGCCGAGGTGCTAATGAACCCTGCTGCACTGAAAACAAATGTAGGTGGTCTTTCTGAAACAGTAAAAATATGTATGTTTAAACATTCACTTAAGAGGGGAGATATTTAGACCTAAAAAAAAAAAAGGCTGCATGTGAATGAATCTGTAATAAGACGATGCAAATCGAAAAGAAGAACGCCTAAAGAGCAAATTTATTAAATTAGGTCTTATAAGGCGTGCGGCGATCCCCCTGAGGATCAGCGCTGAAGACTATTTAAAGCTTTTTAAGAACCCACAAGGCCCTCTGCACTTCTTTGAAATGCTGTAAGTGGATAAAACAGTGCTGCTGCTGGTGACATCTTTATAAGAGTGGTAAACAATATTAGGTTAGAGCCAGCGGGGGTGGAGGCCGCCCCGCTTTGACTCTGATTTCACTGTGTGAACTCGAGTGCCGGTCTCTGTGATTAAAAAAGTAATTAGGCCGATCAAACCGGCTCTAAACGACGGCTTCTGAATGAAGAAGGAGCTTAACGGAGGAATGTTTTAAACACTTCAGGAGCTGCTTCAATTACAACAGTAAAGGTCAGAGTTTCTGCAATAACTCCAGATCACTTCTGAAAACAGGAACTTCTCCAAAGTCGCACAGAAAAAGTTAGCGAATTCCCACTTTGCACATTTGTAATAAAACTTATCAGTATGAAGGATGCTGATGGGTTCAACCAATGGAAGCCAAGATGCTGAAAAGTTAGAGAAGAAAAATGACTATGTGGGTTCCTTGTAATAATCACAATAATCCATCCATCCACCACTGCAAATTAAAGTTTTAAAAATATGTTAAATTGTAAAACGTATCTGAAACCCTCAAACCTACAGGCCTGATCTTTCTGTAAAAAAATATAATCAAGCTCACTAGATAGTTTGTCATCAGAAGGACAATATGTCGTGGTCAGTTTTTTGAATGTTTTGCTATTTTGTTGCAGATCATCAGTCAAGATAAAATCTTCACTCCCACAGATTAATGGTTGATGCTAAACGGTGCATCAGTAGGAGTATTGTTTCTTTCTTTTTAAAAACACGCCATTTTGAACTGGTGCTGGACAAAAAGGAAAAGCAAAAAACAAAACACGTTTAGCACGTAGTCTATACCCTTTCTCTTTTCTTTTACCCCGTCTGTAAAGCCTCTTTTTGGGGAGCATTTTGAGCTGGACTAAAAGCAGTCATGGCTGCATTGCTTATCACAGTTATGATAATTTCCCAACGGTAGTCACCTATCTGGAATGGAAGATTGGAACAAAGCGTTTTTCAATATGGAACAGATGGGGGATTTGAAGACTGTTTGTGTTTTTAGTTCTGTTTGTGCCAAAACAATCCAAATCTACAATATCTACTCTTAAAATTTGCTCACAGAGCCCTTCTTCCACCAAGAATTGGGCATCTTGTTGTTCTGGCACCGGACACTTGACGCTCGCTCTGCCTCTGGGGCTGCTTTGTGCATGTTGCATGGCGATGTCCAGGGATTCATTACTTTTGGATGAGAACTGTCAGGACCCTGGGAGATCTGATACAAGTTAAATGCCAGACAACCCTCTGGTCCATCTTTTGAACATGAAGTCTAATGTTTTACTCCTGTTATTCGGGCATATTCAGAAATGTTTTCAGATTGGTTCAGGGAATCAATGGATATTAAACATTATTTAGATCAAGCTGGTGAAAGATGTAATTTTACCCCCAGAAATGAACGACAAAGATTATCGCTGCAGAAAAATTCTCCCAATTCACTTCAGCAAATGCAATACACTGAAAAGTTTTATTAAACCGCGCTCTGTTTAGTGATTCAGTGAATTATAAACAATAAAAACAAAACAATCAGCTGTTTCCCATTAAGTCGAGTCAAAGCGACAGGCTGACTCACAGTTTTAATTTCAACATGTTTCCTGAGAAGTATCTTCCAACCCGCAGTTACAAACGGATTCCAGATTAGGAAGCTTTAAGTGTGAGTTTGTATTCTTTCCATGATGTTTGGAGAATAAGCTTAGAATTAGTTGCATGTTGGTAAATCTTCTAATGAACAGCTTAGTGCTTGTTTCCCTTGCAGATTATTCAGTTGAGTGGACTGAGGAGGAATCAATTACCACAACTTAACTTTCATTATTTATCCCACTGCCAACGGTTTCAAAAAAAAAAAAAAGACCACACTATATTTATGAGTAGATGCCTGCCTTTAAATCAGGGTCAAATTCAATTCCCTGAAATTGTATTTTCCTGGGATAAATCCCTCTGAGGATGAAGGATGGGAGGAATGGGGGAGGGAGAAGAACGAGAATCCCTCCAGAAATGAAAAGACAAGAGAAAATCTGTTTTTACAGACCACCGCTGCTTTCTCAGCTCTGTTGATTAGCATTAATGTTGCACTGCGGAAGTCTTCTCACACACAAACACACACAGAAAGCATCTCCCCTCACACTGTCCCCCTCCCCCCTCAACCCCCTTCTGCCTGTGTGATTCCAAAGGCTGGAGTTTTTTCCTTTTAAATTAAATGCATGCTGATTGTTATTGCGGCACCCCTCCCTCGTGTGGAATAGTCGAGGTAAATGTCACTAAGTAAGTGCTGCACTATTTTCCTGGCTGGTTGTTAGCAGCAAAATAAAAGCCCGGAGAGGTGGAGGGAGGAGGAGGAGGTGGAGGAGAGTTCCCGGTATCCGTGTTATCAGGAAGCAGCAGGAGGACCGGACATATGTCGCTCCTCTCATTACAGGCCAAGGCGGCGATAACGGGGCACTTAGTGGCACATTTGAAACGACAATCATGGCTGAAGGAGAAGCAGGGAGTTCAGGTCGGGATGAGCTTCACCGCAGGCCGCGCGCATTCACAGCCGTGCTTTATTTAAAACACACAACCTCCGCAGCCGTTCCAGCGTCACACAATTTCCCTAAACGCCATCTGGGAACCAGCGTGCTGAACTGGGGGGAGAAAAAAGGATAAAACCTCGTCTATGTGTAAAAGACTACTTTACATGCTCTGCGCCTAATTGAATTGGGAACAGTTGCAGTTAAAGTAAAAGGCATGTGTGATGCACTATTGGTGGGGCACTATTAGGGCGAATTGAATTTCCACGCCTGACTGAGTGGAATATGAGAGCTTTTGTAAGTGGGATAATATTACAGGCCTGGACTCGGTGAGTGGAGAGGCTTCGGCACCACAATGACCACATTTTAACAAAAACACATCTGTCAGCTCATGGAAATGATCTGCTAATCACCCGGTTGCAGATTTAAAGTCACCGAATGGAGATGGATTTTATAGTCAGCTGTCCAATTTTTATTCCAGAGTAAATTCTTTCAGACATAAAAAAAGGATCTTTTAGTCTCATCATGATGTCGCTAAAAATAAAAAATGGTCGCATGCAGAAAGAATTGAATGGTACAAAAAGAGAAAGATGTTTCTGAATGCATTAGCATGAGATGTGCACACCGAAAGAGCCCTGCCAATATATTTATACCTGTGTCATTACACCAAATTAAGACCACCCCTTACTCTCCGTAACCCATGTTTGTTCAAATCAAGACAAATTTGGGGAACCTCATTTGAGTGTGAAGGCACTCATGATCCTGCTGCACTTCAAACAGAATAGGCTCTTCCTGGCCTCAAGTATCATCTCTGAGCTCTTTCTCTGACCTCGTCACGTTCTGCAGAATTTCCTTTTCCTTTTAGAAAGAAACACTGTTAGTATTTTATCAGCTTTATAAGAGGCTGCACACCACCAAAGGTACAACCCAGCAGTCTTTGTGTATACCTTGGGGGTGCGGTTAGAAAGAATCATCCCAGATTGGTGAATTTTCTACAGATTAAGTGATGTCCAAATCCATTCCTTAGGGGTGAGTGGGCTTGATGTTTCCCTGTTGCACAAACCAGATTTTGAATGAACTGCTCAACACAGATTGCTATTTTTGTCAAATGTAGTCTAATGCAGTTACTCCAGCAGGTAGCATAGCCTGCCATCCATCCATTCTCTACCCGCTTGTCCATGCTGGGCTGCAGGAGTGCTGGTGTCTACCTCTAGCAGTCATTGCAGCAGAGGCAGGGTGCACTCTGAATAACCTGCCAGTCCATAACATGGCAACACAGAGACGCAACCATACACTCACAAAATCTCGTCAAAGGACAATTTGGATAGACCAGTTAATCACAGCCATCTTTTTGGACAGTGGGAGGAACCTGGAGTACCTGGAGGGAACATGCAGTGTCCATGCAGAAAGTCCCCTGTCTTGTGATAAGTCAAATGCCAGGAAATATAATTTTTGCTGTGGCCATTATGATGACTAGATTTAACATCAGATATTTCTGGATATTTTTTAGCCTCAAAAATTCATCTTCCTTCATCCGTTCTTAACTATTTTTTCACAAGAAATGGTGCTATCAGACGTACATCGAAGAAGAACTAAAGTAGCGCAGAAGAAGAAAAGCTATAGAAAGGTGTTTGCTTTATTTATTTATGTTCCTGTTAAAGGTTAAATAAACCAGATTAGGATGGAGCAGCTAAGATGTTACCATTTCTCTTTTTATTTTGCTGTTCTAAACGTAATGTGTTGTTAAAAATGTTTTCATTTGTAGTCACAAAAATGAGCATAGCGAGTTCTTCTTGTCAATATCTTAAAATTGTAATTATTTGGTGGCTTAAAGATTCCTGTTTCGCATTCCAAACTCAAAGAAACACGTTTGCGATTGAAAACGTCCAGCCTGCATCCCTCTGAATGTTCCAGAGTCACAGTTTCTGAGGAGGCTTGTTCTCAAGTCTTCTTCATGTCGAATCCAGATCGAACCTGATGTTGGAATAATTTCCATTCCTAACCAGAAATGTGCCGATCATCCCCGCTGCGTTCTCTTTTCTCCATTAAACATGGTGTACACTGAAGCATTGAGTCTGATTTCATCGGGGAGCGTGAAAACTGCAGAAGTGAATCTGAAATTCAGCTCAAACATCTCACACACACACACACACACACACACACGCACGCACGCAAACAAGCATACACACACAGCTCCACTTCGAGTGCTTGCCTCATCCTCGGATGTGTACATTATTCCTGACATCAGCCATTTAAGGGGACGGTATCTTTGACACAAAGTGGCTTTAATTAAGTCGCTAAACGCACACCATCACACATGAGAAAAACACGGTGGACGAACAAAGCTGGAGACAGAAGGAAACGCTCTGAAAGTCAATTACAATTTTATGTTTGCTTTTAGATCTCTCTTTTTTTTTAATGATAAATGAAGTTACTAATTTTGTCTGAGCTCTTTCTAGACACTGCAGCTTTAATTGCTAATTGTTAACAGCAAATGAATACATTTGCATATTAATTAGGTCCCAATTTACATTTTTAATTTGCCACCTTCAAAGAGCGCGAGATAAAAGGTTGTGTTGTTTTAAATTATTTATCCTTCAGTGCAGAAAAGATGCTGAAAGGAACAGTGTGGGCCTGATTTTTAACCCCGAAGAGCTGTCATACACCAAAACATATAAATATATATCAGTTATTTATGGTGCCTGTCAGTTAATTAAAGAAGCAGAAAAGAGAAAACTGGTGAACTCAGACATTTTTTAGCACAAAGCCGTCCGGAGAGGCAGAGTGGAGGCACCAGAGAGGATTTCTGTGGCAGCGGAGTTTGGAATCCAGATTCCTTTTTTTTTTTTCCTCTTTGTGGAGAAATGTGTGTGAACGCCTTTATCACTCCATTTTGTCCTTCCTCCCTCCTGACACATCAATTGCTTTGGCAGCCAACGCCTTGTTTTTTTTTTTTTTTTTTTTTTTTTCCGGCAGCAAAGAGGGAATGAACGAACAAGTTCAGAAATTCATTAAGATGAGAAACAGCCGCCGCCTGCTCATTGTGGGAAGGAAGATGTTTCACTGTGTGTGAGATGAAGTTCAGCTTCTTACCGTCTGTTGGATTTGTGATCAACACAACTTCTTCCCAAGCTGGACATGGTGACTTCTAAAAATAAAAAGGTGGATTAACTAATGAAATAGAAAATCAGGGCAGGGATTGCGTCAGAATGGCAACATTTCTTTTAAGAAGCTTCATGCTGGAATCCCACAACTGAACAAGGTGATAATATAACAAAATAAGACAAATATGATGGATATTATTACCGCATCAGGATTTTCACCTCCGTTGAGTTTCTTCAGTAAAAAAAAGAAAGAAGTTTTATGTGTCGTTATAAGTGAGAGTCCTTCCCTAAGAAGGAACTTATTTCGAACAGACTCCATACAGCAGATCTCACATATGCTCGAAACAGTCCGAAGGAAAGGCAGTGGCCTAGAGCGCCACCTACAGGAGGCTGCTACCACAGGAAGTTCATTTTAACATTTTTTTAGTCTTTGTATGAAGCAGGGGGAAAAAAGGACACAGTTTCTATTTTTTGTAAATATTTAAAAAGTTGAACTGCAAAATATTTTCATGTCTGGGAAAAAAAAATTTAATACAGGAATATGTATTTTAGAACAAAAAAAATCCTCAAAATTAATATTTTAAAATATGTGTACCCTTCATAAATATGTTTTACATTTTAGCCTGATCTGATTATTTTATTGATTGATTTATTATTATATGAACAGTATTTCAGAGTTATCGATTTTGTGCAGGAAAAAGAAGTTTCAAATGCAAAAATGAAAAAAAGATTTAAATCCTTTATTCTTTTAATAAAATGTATTAAATTATATACAACATAATTAGTTTATCAGGTCAAAACGTGTGTGATTTTTTTTTTGTTTCAGACTGTTGTCGTGGTCTTTTCTCAAAAACAGTTTAAACTCTGCAGTTTTGTTGTACGGCATAAAAACAAGACGAACTCGCTTTGCCCTTTTAAAGTCAAAAGACGACGACAGCAGAGGGAGAGAATGAATCCTCCAATCTGCTGCGAGAGACTGCTGCATATGTTACACCAGCCTCCAATTTTTACACAAAACAAACAAACATAAATAAGTTCAATAATCAGTCAAAAGATCAGATCACTTCCTGTTTTTTGCTTTTTCTTCACAATGCATATTGTAATGAAATTTGCTTGGTAAAATAAATATATATTCTTAATAATAATAATAATAATAATAATAATTTAAATATGGTATATTGTTATTACTTTTAGATCATTTCTCCTAATTTGTTAATTATTGATAAGTATTATATTCAAATTGCCTTTATTAAAATTAACCAGATTTATTGTTAAAACGGTAATCACAGTGACATTAGCCTGCAATGAAATAATACATACAAAACTATACAAATAACTAAACAACCTAAAAAAATGTAGATATGATAGTGAAGGATGCGATGAAAGGATAACGAGGCTTTCCTTAAAAAAAAAACAAATTTTTTTTCCACGAACAGTCGGAAAACGTTTCCCCTCCCCAGAACTGCTTTCCTCGTACTTTGATCAGTCATTGTTGCCTTGACAAAAATCACAGCAGCGATGGAGGAGGGGCGGGATCCCCTAAAATGTTTTATTATAGAATTTAAATGGAAGAAAATCATTCTAAATAAAAGCACATTGTAAATACTGTCAAGCCTGCCTCACAAATCCCGCTTGTTATATTTTTATCGGTAATTTCACCAACTGTCACAGTGGAAGCGGCTCGTGCATGCAGTCCGCTTGTGAGTGTGTGTGTGTGTGTGCGTGTGTGTGTGCGTGTGGGTGTGTGTGTGTGCATGTGTGTGTGTGTGCATCTTGATCATTTCATGGTAAACTAAGGCACGTCAACCAATTACACACACACAGACAGAACAGTTTATGTCCTATTGATCAGTCTAATTTCAACAGGAGAACATTGCTGCCGCCATCCTTTTGTCCTCCAAGTCCTTTTATTCTCGCTGCGTCCTTACGAAGAGGGACTTGTAATCGGGAATGTACAGAAAACACGTTGCGAATAATCCAGCGACGTATCCAGAGGGGAGAAACTGTCAAAAATCTGGGGCTTAAGGGAGTAACAAGGCCACTTCACAGTTTTTAATCCGACCTGTCAAAGAAACAGACACAGGATAGCTTTTAATTCATAAATTTGTAAAGATATTCTGCAAAAACTGTGTGTAAGTAAAAAAAAAAAAAAACAATTAGTGCAATTTGCACACTAATGGGGACCCCTGGTGGAGCCTTACTGGAGCTTCCACAAAGTGACGTTCAGACTTTTTAAAGATGACTTCTGAAATCACCTTAGAGCTACATTTACAGAATCGATCCTTATTTAAAGCTACAATCTCTGCGTCCATTTGCAAGCTTACAGCTATAAAAATCCACATCCAGTTGCAACATACACATACTACATGATCTTACAAGCTCTTGTTTATGTAAAACAGGCTTTTTAAAGATCTCAGTCACCCTGTTTTGCTTGTCAGTAAAAGAAAAAAAAAATAAAGAAAGCGGCGTGTTTTCCACCACCGCACAAATCTGCCACCTCCGGTGATTGATGCAGTCAAATTAGATGTATGTGGAACACTGGCTCCAGCAAATGAACACATCAACTGATGACCAGCTGTTTCTAATTATTATACACTGGTTAATTAGGACGCCGTGTCACCAGCATCGACGGCGGCAGTAAACTGTGTGAAATTCATAATTCATGCTCCGGCGTCCAATGCGCCTCCCTGATCAAACCGCCACGGTGGATGGAAAAGGCCGTGCAGAAAGAGAGCACGGAGCATTTCTCTGTGTGTGTGTGTGTGCGTGTGTGTGTGTGTGTGTGTTCGCAGCTCTTCCTCACACCTCTCCCCGTCTCTCTCAGCAGGGTGTGTGTGGAGGAGGCAGCGTTGAATGTCTGGATCTCAAAGGTAAGATGAGCGCCTCACTCTGTCTTCATTAAATATGACTTTATGTCACATTCACAACAGACTCACTGCTTTTAAAAATGTTTCACATGTTTGAACAAAAATGGAAATGTAAAAAAAAAAAGAAAGAAATACGTGAATAAGTAAAAATATGAAAGAAAGGAGTTTGTTCTCCATTACCAAAGCCTCATATGCAGTTACAACTACACGATTGCTTTACTTTTATGGCTTGTTGTCGGATTATGACTGGAAATTTACCAGTAAAGCTCCTCGTGGAGGCAAGAACAGAATGGTGCCTCTGCTGCACTCCATGGGCTCTAATTATTCTCCTTTTTTGTCACGGTTTGTGATTTCTGTGTCTGGTTTTTTTTATGTTTTTTCTTGGGTTGGATGTTTACAGTCTGTTTTGGGGTTGTTTTTTTTCATTTAAACCTGGTTTATCTCTGTTTTATTGTTCATCATTTTCTTGTTTGGGCTTTTTCTTTTTAAAGATCTTGTTGACCCCCTCATAGTTCTGTTTTTTTAGCTTGTTTTATTGGTTGTTTCATTAAGGATTGGTCCAACTGTGTTTTGCAATCAAGATTTTTCTGAAGACTGTGCCATACTGTGGGGTGCATGATCCATCAAAATGTTGCTCCAGGCTTTAACCGGAGTCTCTCTCCTGCATCCTCACCACAACCTGTGTAGCATCTTCCTACGACCAGGCCTGATTCAGAACCTTGACTGGTTCTGCCATTTGATATAAGGATAGACCAACTCACTAAAAGATGGTGCCAACCTAGAATAATGCTACCCCCATTATTGGGACTCATGGCCCCTCTTGACGATAAACATCTCTATGGTTCCAGCTCCGTGTTTAGAGCCTACCACCCTGGTGCTCCAAGCGTCCCGAGTCTGGTTGAAAACGTGACGTCAGAGGTCTGAGAAGAGGGACTCTTGGCACTCTCCTCCACTTCTCCACCTGCAATCTTTTCTGATTCTCTTCCTTTTTCAGTCAGACGAAAAGACAAAGACTAAGCTTCCATGTCTCCATTTTTGTGTTCCGTACAAATCTTTTTGGACTCTTTGTCTGCCCGCCATATAACGATGACACCCACTTGAGCTGTTACTCAGTCGTAAGAGAAAAGTGCCTGAACTGTCTAGAGAAGAGTTGAACCGTCAAACCACAAGGCGCTAATGAAAAGGGGCCATTAGCCTCAGCATAAGACCCTCTTGGACAATCTTGAAAGCCAGTCAGATTACGCAGGGGCAGATATAGTCTCATCACAATAATAAACACCACATAAGCTTTGTGCAAACTCCACTCCCTATTTGTAACCCAGTTCTAAGACTCAACATTCAGGTTGAGTTTTGGTTTTATGATAATACCTTCATCCACAGCAACCTACAGCTTTGATTCCACTAAGTATTTTTCTCGGAGTTTGTCAAAACTTAGTCATACTCTTTGAACCCTAAAACAATTATATACTTTTGAATTATATCATTTTATTAACTTTGATGCATAAAGACTGCGATGGACTGGTGACCTGTCCAGGGTGTGTCCCTCACACAGCAGCTGTGTTTCCATGTTTTTTATGATGTTTTCACAACACAGGTCTTTCCTAATAAAACTACATTGAAACTACAAACAACAGTAGAGTGAAGGTGTAAGTGAAGTCACTATGGGCATCACTATTGTCACACAGGTGTTAAAACAAATGTTAACAGTTTGATTTGGACAACTTTAGATAAAGACTCAGTAATAACAATAATCAGATTACAAAGTTAACAACCAAATATTCACATTAAAATGACAAAATAATCACTCAGTTAATTTTTTTCTGTGAAGGTTATGAGTGGCTCACTCACTCATTCTGAATGAAATGATCATCAGTTGTACAGGACTCTGATACTCCACAATCCCATCAGAACACCAAGATGTGCAACCATCTCAAAACAAATGATTATCCCAACCTCAAAAATAACCTCCACTCTACAGTGAATAAAAATAAAATCTTGCGAGTTTGTAACAATGCAACCAACTTTTAAAGAAAAAATATTCTTGTACTTGAAACTGGAGCACTTGAAAAACATGCAAACATCTGGTGGACAGGAAGCATATGGGAAAGCATGCAGGCTCCACATAGAAATGCCCAAATCAGGATTTCATCCCAGGAGCTTCTTGGATTCAACGAGGCTAGAAATCCAGGAGGAACTTCTAAACTATCTGCTTCTTTTGTATTTTTTTCCATAGGTTTGAGGACTTTCTTTTTCTTTATGTTCAGTACAACATGTTGGGATGTTTGGACTCTCTGTTTTACTATGTATCTATGTGAAGACTTTAACAGACATGTACATCCATCCATTCATTTTCTTTACACCCTTGTCCCTCAGTGGGGTCGGGAGGGTTGCTGGTGCCTATCTCCAGCTAACGTTCCGGGCGAGAGGCGGGGTCACCCTGGACAGGTCGCCAGTCTGTCGCAGGGCAACACAAGAGACACAAAGGACAGACAACCATGCACACACACTCACAACTAGGGGCAATTTGGAGAAGCCAATTAACCTGACAGTCATGTTTTTGGACTGAGGGAGGAAACCAGAGAGAACCCACGCATGCACAGGGAGAACATGCAAACTCCATGCAGAAAGATCGGAGCCGGGAATTGAACCCAGAACCTTCTTGCTGCAAGTCAACAGCTCTACCAACTGTGCCACTGTGCAGCCCCCAGACATGTACAGTAATACAAAATTATATGTAAGGAAGAATAAACTGGAAATGCTTGTTGTAGTTGCAGTATCGGTTCAAACATGGATCTCTTGGCTTTCATGTGCTTTTTCATTTTTCATTTTGATTTTTTTTTCCTGTGGTAAAGAAACATGAAAATATGTATCTCTTGCAAGAAGTTAAGCTGTTGTGTACAGGTACTTTTATTGATTACTGCAGTCTGCAGGCAGGCAGACAGTAATCAATGCACACTCGAGCATTCACATCTTGGAAGTCCAATCATGAAAAACCGGAGCTATCATCATTATTTTCCCTCTGTGTTTCTGATTAAGTTTCAGAACTTTATTAAAAGAAAAACATAAACACACAGGTAAACTCCGACTATAAAGGAAGTTGTTTTGTCCTGATTTTTTTTTCTTTTTTCTTTTTATGCTGAAATACTCATTTCACAAAAAGGATAAAGCATGTTCAGAGCGGTGCAATTTTGCCTGTTAGCAAACAGCCTCCCAATTATCTTGTCTTTGATTGCTTGCCTCCATCAAGGTGAGCGATTAGACCACCGCTCCTGTGAAGCTCTGGAAGTCGTCCTGAAATCGCTGCACTTTGATTTCATCAATCTGCAGGCAGCGCAACTGGAGGAAAATGTGAGTTTTATGAGCAAAACTTATTTTCCCCCGTCTTCGTCTTCCAGTTCCAATACAGTTTCATATTCAGGCCTTTCCTTGTATCAGATTAGAAACTGTTTCTTTTTTTTTTTTCCTTCCCAAAGAAACTTCATAACATTCCTGTCAAATTTCAGGCCCTGCTTTCTTCATTTTACCCCTTCACTCTGTTTTTCTGTTCCAGGGAGCATCGTCCTTGCTGGATATGATTTTGTACTATGAATCCACAACATATCTTGACATTTCTGACAACGGCAGTATGGGAACATCATCTTGGAGGGCCCTCGCTCATTTGATAAAGCAGGTTGGCTGACGCAGTGGAACAGTAATCTTTTCATGTAGGCCTTTCTCACAGGGATAATGTTGATCTGGAAAAAGTGAGTTTGTGGCGCATTAAGTGGAGAGAAGATGCAGGGTCGGACAAACACGGTGAGAAGTCCTCTCCGCTTTGCAGCCACAAACTCGCTGAGGATTAAAAAAGCAGCGTCACAGGTTGTATCAGTGGATGCAACTGATTACAGGTTACAACCAGCCAGATCTCAGCTCTGTGCAGTTCAGTCTGCGTCAATAAGGAAGCAGGAAGGCAAACTTCTTTATTTTGATGTAAACTGAAAACAGTGGACCGGCATTGACAGCAAAGTACAAGTTAATAGCTTTATTACATCTACTTATCTCTGACTTAAGCACAGAGTAACTCCAGTCGCTTTTCTGCTGAGCTATCCCTTATGTCCTAAGTACCCATTGGGTTTCTCAGAGCAGCTCTTTTAGTGTCACTGGAGACAGATATAGAATGTCTTGGTTTCCCACTGGGACGTTTTAACTTGGAAGACAAACGTTGGATGATAAACTAACCAGGAAATGGATTTAACCTATTCTCCAAGTGAACCGTCTTGCAAATCTGAAAGGAGAACTCTTCTGGGAACTTGGAAAGGGAACCTTCACATGTTGGTGTTGCTACTGGATTGCATGCTGGATGTAGTTGTTAACAGTCAATTTTCAGTCACCAATTCACATAGAAAATATGTCTAGCTAACTTTATGTTTAGCTACACATAGTCTAGACATAGACATTAGTTTATCTTTTCATTAACTGAAAAGACTGCTTGTTACATGTAGCAACGTCGTGCAAGACATATCTTACTTCTATAATTAAAATTGGTCAAGCAGAAGCGATTTATGAAACAACGAAAATTCCTTGCTCTTTTATTTGACTTGGATTGCTTCAATATTGATCAATGTTTAATCTTAACTGTATACAGAAACACACATTTTACTCAAAAGATGAAGTGTAAAAATGGACACAAATCAGAACACATTTTTTTTCATAACATGTTTGAACTAATGGATTAAATTAACGTAATTCACATTATTCCCTGACACAATTCTGTTCCATTTTCCATCCTGTTTCTGTTTCATCTCCTGGTTTCAGAGTGTGCGTCTATCTAGACTGGATGCTTGTAACGTGCGCCTGGTTGACTATCCAGTCCAGTCTTTATCTAAAGCTTTGCTGACCAGCCAACTCCGAGCGCTCCACCTGAACAACGCCCAGCTCAGCGGCTCGTCGCTGTTCACACTAGGTAAAGAACGGTCTTCTTTTCAGCAATGCCAAGCTTTATCTGACAGATTGATGGCGTCACATTTTGCTCTGGAATACTTTGATGTGAAGAGAACTTCATGGTCCACTCAGTAAGTGCAAGGGGTCAGGTGTTGTTTCTCTAAACAAGCCGAAATCATTAAGACCGCACGCTCTGATGTTGGGTTGAAATTCCTGTTGTGCTGATTCTGCTTTTGCATTAGCTCAGACAAAATGTTGCTATCAATGTGCTGAAACATTTTTTTACCCTCCGAACAATCCATTTCAAGAGCTTCTCGTGTGTTTATGTTGTGAGTGTTTGTGTTCTCTGGTCAGCAGGACCAGATTTTGACCTGTGACCGTCTCTGCAGGTCTGGACCAGGATTAGAGGCCTAATCTCTTACCTGCCACTTTACGCACCACCGCACATGTCTCTAAAGGCTGTGGCAGCCAGGACACAGACACCCGCATGAATACATTTGTTACAAGCAAGCACAACACAGAGAGAGTTTAGTGTTTTGCAAGGATCCATGCACAAACACACACCTAAACACATCTTAATTCGAGGCAGACACAGGCATAGATCAGATGTAAATCAGACATATTGCACAGTGGCAGCCTGCCGTTTGTCCTGAATGTGTGAAGAGTAAACCCTAACACATGGATGCAACGACATGGTTTGTGTCTGTTTTTGAAAGTTATCCACCTAAAACAATATTTGGGTTAGTTGAAGATGTCCTGTGCAAGTAAACTGTTAATTTTAGCTTCTAGATGTTTTTCAATAATGTATGCATGATCTGAAGGAAGAAATCAGAAAAGGTTATGTTGCAACTGTCAGAAAGAATTAGCACTTTAGTCCATTTATTTATTTCACACAGAAAATATTCAAGGTCGAATTTTGCTGAATTTACATAAAAATGTCCTTCTTTGATTTTTGCCTATGATATTAAACTGAAAATAAATCCGTCTGATTTATTGTGCTTAGTTTTCACACATGGAATACATCCGTCAAAAAAAACATTCATGCATAGTTTGTTTTTCTAAATTTTAATTTGAATATTTTTTTCATGATCAGATCATCAAATGAAAGAATTCAGTTTGTGTTTATGACTTCTCATGTGGACATGAAAATCAAAGTCATGCTCAGAGCCTGTCGCCTCCGCTCAGCTGGGAGCAGAACAGACCCAAATGGACTCAGTATGCTGCCCACTCTTCCCTCCTCGTTTTCAGGCTCTTCCTGAATCTCTTTGATATTTTCAACTCTACCAAACCGCCCTCCTCCTCCCACTCACAACCCGCACTCTCCCCCCAGCGTTCATGCCTTTACCGAGCCCCCTGGCCAATCCCTCCACCTTCCTCCCCAGCAGGGGTCCCAGCTGAGGATCACTGCCTTCGATCAGAGCGGATTGGGTGCTTGCGGTGGAGTCGGCCCGGATCAATCCCACCGATTTCACCATTTGCTCCCCGCTGGGCCTGATGACAATGTTGGCATTCCACATGCAGGCCTGTGGGTTTGATTAAATCTGCAGCATTGATCTGGGTGGAAGGACAGCGAGGGTCCAAACACATGGACACAAGTGAATGACAGCACAGCACAGACAACACAAAGGACGCGAAAATACCCCAAACACAGTTGGATTTCGAATACATCTCTAGACAGTGATAAAGTCATGAAACGAAGTGGTTAAGAGGCAATGCAGAAATCTGACAGGTGTTCTATTACCTCTTCTGAGAAGTAACGTGTCTGCTTTCACCTTTTTTTTATTGCGAGACGAAAGACCAACCGCTTCTTCATCGTAAGAACTGCTGGAGGCTAGGACTCCTGCTGTGAAATCATTTTCATGATCACGTTCGCTAAGTCCCACTGCAGAGGCCTTGTGTTTGCCGTTCAGGACACAGTAGATCAGATTTAATACATATAAATTGAAACCACATCTCGGAGATCTCCAAGGTGAGGAGACAACCTGTTGGTTCTGGTCCTTTCTGACCCATCAAACTGTCTCATATAATCCTTTCAGCAGACAGTGCAGCAATATTGACAGGACCCAAATACCTGCTGAAAAAGATTGCTGTTAAATGAATTCATATCGAGGAACATTTAAGGCTTGATCGCCTGCTTCACTCGGGATGGTTGTCTCTGCCTCATTTGGAGAAGTCCCAGTGTTTCAGCTGCCACCTACAGTCATCAGCTTTGGATCAAGTTGTGCATCTCACTGTCATCTGCTTGTGTTTCTTATCATTTTTAAATCCCTTTCTCCTCTTATTGCCTGTAGTTCGCGCCTTGAAGACAAACAGAGCTTTACTGGAGCTCCATCTTTCCAGCAACCAGCTGAACGGCTACCAGGACGCCATGCAGCTGGGAGATCTGCTGATATACAACAACACTTTGCAGACGTTGGAGCTCAGTGACAATGTTTTAGCAGATACAGGTAAGTTACAGAGATGGTGACAGATTAAAGCTCACAAGTGGGTTTGTGAAAGGTTTAGCGCTAAAGTTCAAAAGACGAGTCTGGAGAGATACTGATGAACACATACAGGAAACTCCTAAGGTCAGAGGGTCACAGGGAGAAAAGATGGGAAACTGAAGGCTGGTTCATGACTTTTAGCACTTTCAGTAAGTGCTAAAACTGATAGCTTGGATGGGGTGGAACCTTCACATCTCTATGCTGATAACATCAATTACAGACCGCTTTAAAGTCAAACTTGACCAAAACAACGTTAACAAACAGTGGTTGGTTTTCAGGATTGGAAGAGCTGTGTGACGGTCTGTCCAGACAGACAAAAGGTCTAAAAGTCTTAATCCTGAAGAACAACCAGATCACAGAGAGAGGCATGAACCACCTGGCCAAGACTCTGGTGAGGAACATGAACACTGAACCCTTGCAAATACAGGCCTTTTAATAATAATTGTATATATATATTTTTTATCACAGAGCAATAAGAGTTGATTTAACAAAGGTATTGAAGTAAGTCCTAAATGTTATATTGTCTAGAGAAAAAAAAATGTGTTCAAACTACATTCATCATGTCTACATTATTCTGACTTCTGCTTTATTTATTCAGGTTAATTCATGCGAAAGGTTTTTCCACATCAGGACATTTTTGTAGTCAAGGAATGTTGTACTTTTCCTAAATCCTCTGAGACTGATTGGTTTGGTTACATAAATTGTTGTTTCTTTGCTCTTAGTGCTGGAAAACAAGGAGAAGACTTTTCAATCCTGTTTCCGTTCGACTTGAGCTCTTTGAATCTCCTTCGCCTGCCTTGGTTGGCTACATAAACAGCTCCTTGTCTTGTGTGATACTATTGTGGAACTCAGATGGGTGGAAATTATGACTGAGCCATATGATCTGCAGTGTTACCAAAAGCAGAGCAGTTTGATGAAATAATGGATGTGACCTGCCACTTCTAGGAGTATGCCATAATGACCATAATTAGACCTTTAGCTGCTCATGTGTATTATGATGGAGGATGGGGGAGGGTGGCATTTAACCCATCTGCTTGAACTTTTTCCAGGAGATTAGTTGTGTTTTAAGTCTTGATAACGATGTCCAGGTTTCCTTTGTTCTGATGGTATTTGGGGGTGGTTGTGTTACACAGAGCTCTTGTTGTTTTCCAGTTTAAAGTCAGCATGTCATGTGTGAAAACATACTGTGTTTTTGGTTCTTTCACACTCCCCGCCTCCCCTTAAACTTCTCACTCCAAACCCTGTGGGGTTCACGTTTGACAGCTTTCAACCACGCAGTCGCCTCTTTAATTGTCTGCTATTATCCCTCGTGCATATCCATCCGGGATGCTCTCCCTGCTCCTGCCATGCGTCAGATGTGGAGGCTCTTCTGTGTGCCTCAACTTGGTGAGGAAAAGGGACTGAGAAAGGGGAGGGAGGGGAGGGTCTGGAGCGTGTTTGTTGTCACGGCGGTGCAAATTAACTCCAAAAGAAGACGCTCTCCAGGTCTGTCAGTCGCCTGCCTGCGTGTTTCCACCCCCGTGCTCCGTCTCTTTTCAGAGCAGTGACCAGAGGAGGGTGGCGAGGCGACAGGACGCAGCCAGGAGTGGGCGTCGCGTTCCTCTTCAGGCAACGTGGGCCCCTCGTGCAGCAAACACCCCCAGCTTCATGCACCAGCTAATCAACCTTCAATGCTAATGCGACTCTGGAGAGAGAAAACAGAAGTTCTGAGTGTTTAACATGAGAGGAAACATTTTTAACTGGAATAATATTCACAGCTGAATGACGAAAGTCCAAACTTTTCCGTCTCGCCAAGCTGACATACTCTTAACACTGACACAGATAGCGATTTAAAGTTAATGAACCGTGTTTCTGCAGCCAGGCCTGAAGATCCTGGAGGTCCTGGATTTAGGGGACAATCACCTGGGGAACGAGGGCATCCAGGTGATCAGGGAGCCACTCATGGTGAACAGTTCGCTGTTGCATCTCGGCCTTTCCCAAACCAACATCACCTGTGAAGGTACGGCACACAATCATTTCTAAACATCTACACTCTTGTAGATAATTACATCATTCTTCTGAGATTTTCTGTACGGCTGCTGCTGAAAACATCTTGAGGAATACATTTGTGGCACTAATTTTTGAAGATGCCTCATCTGTCTCTCCATGTAAAGGTGCAGTGGCATTGGCCGAGTTCCTTGCTGAGAGTCGTCTTATTCGGAGGCTGGACCTCCATCAGAACCGAGTGAAGCTCGGAGGCTTGATGGCCCTCAGCCTGGCGCTGAGGATCAATTGCTCTCTGTCTCATCTGGGTGTGGATCCCATACCTCCACAAGAGCTGGTAGGTGGCACTAATGTGGTCTGGCTCAGGATTTCCTGCTGCAGTTGGCTGACTCTAGGGCTCTTGGAAATGTTTGTCGATTTATTCCAGTGGAGAAATCGTAGATGTTAGCAGTCCAGTTAGCCATAGTTCACAGAATCTAAATTAATGTTAGCTTTCCAATACTAAACTCAGTTGGAGTGCTTGTTAATCTATGTTTTACCATTTACCAGAGATCAAATGGAGGGAATAAGAAATTCACCCTACTTTCTTGTAGTCCTTCATGTAAATATGACTACAAAATACTGGAACTCCTTCAGTTACAATAGTAACTTATTCCCAACCTAAAAATGGCAGTCAAATCCGTTCTCTTCTGATCTAGAGACCTGGCCTCAGACGTAGAGTTACTACTCCTTAGACTGGGTTCCTTGCTTTAAGGTTTAAAGAACTTCAGAGTCTCAGGTCTTTTCCTGATGAGATCCACCAGGCCTCATCATTTGCAAGACGGCAGAACTGGAATGCTGGGATGCTGTGGTGGTGCAGGGCTACTGCGCAACCCACGTATGGCGGCCTCGACAAACGTCTTCAAAATAACAGTCGACACTCAAAAAGGGCCCCCACCGCACACATGCTATATTGTTTTTTTCATGCTATATTGTGAATTTATAATGATGATGCAATGAAAGCATAAAAAGCCAGTCATTTTGGATTGGGGAATGTTGTGACTACGTCTCTATATTTCCGCTCTCCGGTAGTTTCGGGTGAATTTTTATGAATTTCTACTCAGGTTTGTGTTGTTTTCAGATTTGTCTCTTGTAGAGTCGAAGTTTGTGATGTTATGCGTTTTTTTTTTTTTTTTTTGTCTCCACCTTTCCATGGCTGCAGAGGCCTGAGGAAAACGATGCCATAACTTTAATACATGCCCCTGCTGGATTCACTAAATAATTACCCACACTTGCCATCTGTTTGTCATGATTTTATCTCTGCTGACTTATTTGCATATTAAAGCATTAATTAAAATCTCGAAGGAAGGGGATGCTTACTTTAAAATTAACTCTGAAGGCAATCCGTGCACAGCTTCCAGAGTAGTTTTATTTTTGTTTGCAGAGGTTTACTGTTTGTCTGCGTGTTGTTTACACGATTAAGTCTGATTTTTATGAAACGCCTCCTCTGGCTAAAATCAGGCGAAAAGATGTGCCAGATTCTGGAGGATGTTTCTGTGAATGTGTGTCATTAAAGCTGGGATTTCTTCATCTTATTCCTCAGTTCCTTTCCTCCCCTAAAGCTGCCGAGAGATATGATTAGCATTCCCGCCGTTGTTGGGAGCTTGTGTGGCCGGGCATTTTAAGGGAGTTGTAATAAGGGAATTTTTTAAGCCGTGGCAGGTTCTGGAGCCACACAGATGGGATTTGTCTTGCCGTGGCCTATCCAGGTGGGAGGAGTGACGATCGTATTACAAACCAAATCTTTCCATCAGAAAGCAGCGGGTGGCCAGATCAAGTGTTCCCGCTCATTCACATTCGCCCGGCCGCAGAGGAATACGTGGAAATTCGGGGAAAATAAGTGTTGGAGGGGGTTATGGCACTTGCTGTTGTGCGTTGTGTGTGTTCCGCCGTGTGTGTGTGGTTTCATTGGGAGGTGGAAAAGCGGGGGGGGAGGCAGCTGGGGATGCACATATTTAGGGAGCGAGAGAAGAAGAAGGTAGGAGAAGGAGAAGGAGAGGAAATCTGGGTCCTCTCGTCTTTGTTTACAAGAGTCGGAGTTTTCATGTCTGTTGCCACACTGCTCCATTTGATCAGTGCCCTGTTTGCTGTTAATTATTAATTATTTACCCTTTTAAAATATTCATGCTCCCTGGCCCTGGTGGAAAGCAGCCTTTTCTGAGGGGCATCCTCTCTCTGTAGCCACTGCAAGAGGGAGCTGTGTATACATCCTTATCAGGGGAGCCAGCTAATGAAGTGAAGTTCCTCTGCCCGACACGCTCTTAATCACACATTGGACAACGGGGCCTTGGTGCCTGTTTGATGCCTGAATATTTGGCTTTGGATTTGTCCAACATGAATGTCCTGTTAGCTTAAGAGTTAGGAGATAAGGCAGGAGAGTGTCCTCTTTTGAATGTTGCATGTCAGAGAGGTGCGTAGTCTTGTCTGTGGGATCAATTTTGCAGTGAATTGTGTGTGAGGATATTCAGTAACTCGTTGGTCTTGGTGTACTGAAAAAATGGTGATCTAGTTTAATAAATTGTTTTTTTCTTAAGCTGAATTATGCCATTTTAGTCTAAAACTTTACGGTCAAAAATAAAATCACATTTTCCTTATAGACTTTTAAAACAAACTTCAATCATTAACAACAAGCCCAGCCCCTTTTTCCAGGATTATGTGGCCACTTTTACTCAGTAGTTGAACGTAGCGTTACACTCATGGAGAGTTGTTTATTCACAGCTCTCCTAAGGTTCCACAAAATATTTTAATCAGATTGAGATTTGTACTGGGCCATTGTAACTTCTTGTTCCTTTTCGTTTTCTTGGCATTGACCGGTTCTGCTTTTTGTCTTGCAAACATCGGGGGCTTGGGTTGTCTTTACAAACTCACATGGTTGTTTCTCTTTGGTTTTCAACCAAAGCAAAGTTACCTTTAGAAACTTGTGATATTTGCTCTTTACTTGCTCTGCTCTAGTCCACTTTGATCGGTCATGTCCATTTTTTAACTTTGTTGACTGCTCTGTGTAAGCTTCTGTCTTGCTTTGCATGACGTCTGAGGGTAGGGTTGTGTTTTTGTTGAACTTTGAGGAAAATACAAAGTTTATCAAACAAGGAAGCATGGATTCATATTGTAGGTGTGGCGTGAAACAGAAGGGTCTCTGGGTATGTTTCCGGGTTCTTGTCCTGTCCCAGTAGGGCGGCTGGGTGACGGGACAGCCCGACCATGCATGCAGCTTGTATCATGATGACATTGCCGCTCAGGGGAGTCAGCAGCAACCACGCAGAACAAGTCTCACGGCAAAGCCTCGGAGGGTGGCAACAAAGTGGGCTCCAAGCAGATGGATGGATCTGAAATCAAACTGTTCCCAGATCTGCACTGAAACTGCAGTACACAACAAGGCTCACAGGACTCAGTCACCTTGATGGAGCCACTTCTTATCTTACCAGATGAATTAACAGTCACTTCTAAGGGGAGTGTATTGTGTAAAATATTTTTTTACTTGTATTTTATGTTATATAGTCATTCCCTCATCAAAAACATACTTGGAGTGTCGCTTTACCTACAGTATTTTATGCATGTTTGAGGAATTATTGAATCTCCTACAGCAGCCAATCAGAGTGACTAAACCATTGCTCATATGTTATCTTGAGTTGTTATAAAATGCTATACATAATAAACATAACTTAAAAGAATCTAGATTTCACAATTTGAAGCTTTGACATTGGCCTCTGTCCATTTAGGAAGCTCCTAGGCTTTCTAACACGCTACCTGTTAAACGCACCCGATTTATACATGTGGACATAACTGGACAATACAAGTGAGGACAAATATGAAAACTTAACCATGAAATTATTTTTTTGTGGCTGCATATCTGAGG
Source organism: Poecilia reticulata (assembly GCF_904066995.2). Lineage (NCBI taxonomy): Eukaryota > Metazoa > Chordata > Actinopteri > Cyprinodontiformes > Poeciliidae > Poecilia > Poecilia reticulata. The sequence goes on from NC_088851.1 coordinate 21,212,351, forward strand.
GGATATCAGTGCAGCATTGTATTCTGATGTTATCCAACATCTGGAATCAGAGTTGACTTTTCCGTTTGATGCCTCTGAAAGGGACAAAGCTAGATGAGTCTCTCCAGCAGGCGACGGGGGTTTGGGGGTGGAATAGCTGAAGGGTAGCTGGGTGGGTGGGTGGGGGGTTGGTGATCCCCTGTTTCTTTGCAAACACAACAACAACTGCAGCAACACACTCGTCGCTGCGCTCCTGATGTATTTTCAGGCAAAAACAGGCATATTTGCCAGCTGTGTAATTTACTGCGGCTCTCATTTGCATATTAAAGCTTTAATTAGCCCCTCTGAGCGTGAGCGTGTCTCAGTGTGTGCGTGTGTGCTAGGTTGGGGTACAGAGTTGGGGGTATAATCACTTCAATGTGCAGTCAAGAGAAGAGAGGGATGGGTTTGGATCAGGGCTTGGTTCGAGTCCTGGGGTAAGTGGAGCTGCTCCGTGCTCCGGCCCAGAAAAGGGTGACATGTTCCATCCTGAGAAAACATCCAAAATGTAACATCTACATTTCCATTCAAACAGGAACTGATGTCTGCAAAAAAAACTTTTTTCGCAAGGATGAGGTAGATTTCCGGGTGTATCGAAAGTAGTGTATGTCACAAAACTGCAATGGAAACAAGTTTTTTTTTTTTTTGTATCACACAAGTCATGTGATCAACAACCGCATGGTACTACTGGTGGAAAAGATGATGACAACAGGAAGTGGTATGAAGATGATGGTACGGTACAAATATATTCATGTGTAATTTTAATTGCGTTTCTTACTTAGTGGAAACACCACAAATGCAAAATTGTGTTTTTTCGACATTAGCGTAATGTTGACAAAGTTTTGCACACATTTGTAATTGAAATGCAGCTAATGGAGAAATGAATGACTGGATTTTCCTCCTGGATCTGTCACATCTGGGACTTAACCTTAGGTGGGAGATGATTTCTAGATTGATGAGATATTTACGTTCCAACGGCTAAACTAAACTGCTTGGTCTGATTATGGTCTCAGCTTTGAGACTAAATATCCTACGTAAATTGTTAACAAAGTCATATTGAAATATTATTGAATATTCCAATATCATATTCAGTAGAATACTTCTTGTGTGACCCTGATCTCAGTTTTTTATAAACAGCTTTCTGTGCACATATTCAGTTAATTTCCTAATGTGTTCTTTTTAAAAACTTACTTTGATTTGATTGATGAAGTTTTTTTTTGTTTTGTTTTGTTTTGTTTCACTCAGCAACTTCTCTCTAACACTTGTCACATCGACACTTTTGCAGAGCCACACAGTAGTTTTATGCAGAGGCGAATTTTCTCAGTGGTCATAGCCCAGTAAGTACACATTTCCCACTAAGACATGCAACACGCTCGCTCAAACAACTTGGCATAATGACCAAAACACTGAAAGTTCTGCAATTGATATGGGTCTCCTCTGCATAAGAGGGGGCGTATGTATATAAGCTGAGCACAAGTGGGGGTATCGGATCGCATCGGCTTTCAGCGGGCATGTCCTGAGGCGCCACGCTCAAACAGTCACCCATCAGCAGCTGGCAGCCTCTCATCTGACTACCATGAAGTCCCATGCATGTCTATCTCTCTCCCTCCCTTCATCCACAAGCCACATCCCTTTCACTTGTGAATGGCGGGCTGACTGCAGAAATTGCCCCTGTCCACTATGTGTGCTGAATATTTAACTATGAATATGAAATATTTTGGCAAGACTTCAACCACCTTCAAAAAGTGAGAGCCCCTGCAGCTCTCTGAGCATGCAATCCAAATATCCCGAGCTCTCTGTGCTCTCCTGAATCGATCATCCCGTCGCTGTATGGAGAGATGTCAGGAGACCGAGTGCTGAGTGATCTTCTCCGGTTGGCCACCGGAGTCGGCGACTGAAAGTGAAGCTGAGGAAGATAAGCAAAGGCTGCTGCAGTTTAGGGTTCAGGAAGAACCCGAGTTTCAAACCTTTTACTTTATCTTCCGTCATACTCCTCCTGAATGGAGGTCGATAGAGGTGAATAAAGTTCAACATCGAGCAGCTAAGAGTTTAACATGTTCTGTCCTGGAATTTTGTTTACAGAGTTAATAAAAGCAGCTTGTACAGCTTCATTCAGAGAAGTAGAGAATATATTAAAAGAAACATTTATGCACAAAAGAAATAAAAGAATTTAATCCTTTTAGTTCATAATTAAGCATTCAAAAGTTTGTTTTTCTTGTTTTGACTTAAACAGAAAAGAAACATGCAACAGACTGAAATAAAGACATAAAATATGAAAATGTGCAACAACATCTATATCAAACTATGATAAAGAGGTGAGGACTTGTTTGGTGGCAGTGGTCCCTCCACCTGTAAGCAGGTAGGAACTGAGGAACATATCGACAATCCAATACAGAGATATGAAACAACCACAATCACAACTAGAGAAATTTGCACTTTCCAGTTAATCTAACATATTTTCTGGACTGTGGGAGGTAAAGAAGAGTACCCAGAGAAAACCCACACATGCAGAAGGAGAACACACACCTGGTCTATTAACTATCTGAGTTTCTGGTTTTTCCCTGCCTGCTGTACAGAAGCTCAATGCTTATTTTATTAAACAAAAACGTTATTTTTGCTGTGATTTTGATATTGAAAACCTGGAACATTAGTTCAGAATTTGGTGATTAGGCTTTTCTAGTCCAGACTGGGTGGCAGCCATAGTCACCCAGTCTAATGCACAGTCGTGCCCACATCCATTCACCAAGTGGCAGGGGAGGAAGCTGAAAGCTTACCTGCATCTGTCCAGCTGCAACACAGCTACTCTTCCCACAGAAGAGCCATGAACTTGAAAACAGTTCTGTTCCAGACCCAAGTACATGCTCAAATCTCTGCATGTCATGATTTTTCAGATAGGTGCTGGATTATTATTTATTTTATTATTTTTTTTTTTTACATTACATATGGATTGCTATATAGCTTCTAATTTAGAGTGATTCTAAATTAGATCGATCATATTGTCACTGATTTGCACAGCCAACATGAAAAATGAGGCGACCTTGAACTGATGTGGGAGCAGTAATGGGAAGATTGGCTCAGATGTTCACCTGGACCTGAACGAACTGCAGCTTCTATCCAGAGTCAAAATTCTTCCAGCCCTACTAAGGTTCAGTAATTTTCTCAACCTATTTTTGAAGAATAAAACTAAAATGAACTTGGATTGGATGAGTTTAGCTGCAGAGCTTCTCATTTATCAAAGGTTCAGAGAATATGCTCGTGTTCCTGCCGTGGAGATGTTAAACAAAGCTTAAGCCATATGTTGGTGTTAATCAGCAGATGGTCACTGCTGGTGTTGCTGACCAGGTTTTTGTTGCTGGTGTCATCCTGCCTGACTTTTCCTTCTCAGCCTCTGAGTGAATATTTCTGCTGCAGTAGACCAAGTGAGAAATTTCTGAAACCTCCTCCACCACGCAGGACAACTGGCCACGCTGTCTCACAACATCTCAGCCACCCTCCCCCCCCCACCCCAAACCACAGCCTGGACCGGGCACCATGGAGAGGAGGTAATTGGATTTGTTGTCACTTTCACTGGCTGGCAGGCTGGATCTGTCTGCTCAGCTTAGTGATGAAGACATCAGCGTGACAGGAACCTTGGGACAGGATCAGCTGGAGTCCTGGACACAGCCAATAAATCTGTGGTCATGCCACGGCCATGACGCCTTGGCCGCAGCCAGCTGTTACCTCTGCCACCTCCCCTCCGGCGCCGGTGCCCGATCCACAGCTTGGGGAGTGGGCAGCCTTATTAAAGCAGATGCCAGATCCCCTTCACTCTGTTGGAGAGGTCAAGGGGATTCATCCCAAACACTCCTCCGTGCTTCTTGTGGTTCTGGGCAAAATTGGCACCAGACGCTGGTGTCCTGGCATTCCCCGTGAAGCGAACTGTAGTTAGACATCTTATTAAAGTGCCGACAGGAAGCCAGTCAGAGTCAAGCTCTGTAGTTTCAGCTTCATTGCAGCTGTCCCCTGGTTCACCTCAATAGGGCCAATGATTTATGTCTTCACAGAAAGACCACAGAACGACTCAGCTGATCAATTCGTATCGGATAAAATGTTACATAAAAATATGAGGAAAAACTTGATATATGATCAAAAAAAAGATAAGAACAATTATGTCACTTCTGTTGCCGTTTTTCTCCTCTTATCCACTATAATTCTTTTTTTTTTGACTGAACCTCATTCCATGAACTGTGGTAAAAATTATGATTTTCCCAGGTTGTACTGTCCTTATTCCTTCCACTAACTCAAAACCTTATGGTATAAAGTATGCAGTGTTTCAAATATAATTTTTTTCTTATTGTTCCTGTAAACACATCTTACTCCATTGTCCTGTATTGGAATCAGGTCAGGATTGGAGAAGGTCCTTCTTTTCCCACAGCCATTCTTTTGACAAGTTGACAGAATTTGACTTTCCATGTTTGTGGCCTTCTTCGAATTCACAAGTTTACATATAATAAGATTACTATGCAACTAAACAATTTGGGAAGTCAGATGACATTGTCATGGCTTCATGAGATTTCCACTGATTTGTTAATTCATGAAATCCTCCTCTGCGTCCCAGAGAGGAGTGTGTTTTGACATACGATCTGTGATTAATCCCCAAGACGAGAACAAAAGACCTTGAAGACAATTCTGGCTGAAGCTGGTAAAAGAGTGTTTTTATCCAGAGTGAATCTAGTTCTGTACCAACGGAGACTGAGAGGTCACTCAGCAAGGAAGAGGTTATGACTCAAAATGTGTCATGACAATATCATGAAAAGCCAGCTTATAGTTTGTAAGACCTTCATGTTTGGGGACATATCCTGTGGAAATATTCAAGCAACATGTCAAGACATTAGCCAGGAAATCAAGATTTGGGCACAGATAAGTTTTCCAAATGAACAGTAACACCAAACATCCCACCAATTCAGTTAGAAAGTAGCCAAAAGGGGGAAAAAAGCTTGTTTTGAGCTTTCCTGTCTCGCTTCTCTGATCTCATTCTAATAGATTTGGTGGACCAAGCTCTGTGAGCAAAGTGGTCAATAAATATTTCCACTACACCAGTTGTGTCTGGAGGAATGTCCCAAAACTTCAGTAAACTATTGTGAGAAGCTTCTGTAAAGATACTGAAATAGTTTGACCCAAGTCAGACCATCTAAATGGCAATTCTATCATATAAATGTGTAAACATCCGCAATTCTTTTATAATAACATTGATATTCTGCTCTATAGAAAGGTTTTCTCTGAGGGCTCTTGTTTATGATTTTAAAAGTGTAAAGACTTTGTTATAAATTTGTTGTCTGGTTTGTTATGTCATATTTTCACACTTGAAGAAAAGACTGATAGGCACTGACTGTTTTCAAGTGAGTTTTGAAATAGCATTTTTCCCTCATGTTTGTCGGCATTCGAGCGGGGAAATCTTTTCATTTACCTCTAATTATTTCCTAATTTCTATGTTGACGTAGCTACAGCATCATACATTTAAGTTGTGCAGGTTTTCTAATCTAATAGCTTAAGAATAATAGCTTATTGATATGAGTGAGTAGTTTTAGCTCATCTTTACCAAACAGATCACTCCCAGACTGTAGTTGTTGTAAAATTAACGTTTTTGGAGATAAAAAGCATGATGCCCGTTTTTAGAGTCAAAGAGACTGAAGAACTATCTGCATCAACAACATCCAGCAGTCAAAACACGCAGATTTTTTTATTTATTTCTTTTTTTTCAGTGGGGTGGTGGGGCGTTGTGGTGGTGTTGCACTTGTAAAAGTGTGAAGATCAATTAAACAGAGTTAAAAGTGCTATTGGCCGGGGGTCTCTGCAGTGGTCTCCTCAGATAATCAGCAGCCCAGGGCCGTCTGTAATCTCATGGAGGAGTGTTGGCTTTTCCACGCTGCTGCTAAAAACAGGGATTAGAAAGTTACCGCTGATAAACGCTGAGAGCACAGAGGGGATGGGGGCAGGTGGAGTCAGGGTGTTTCTGTTTGGGTTTAACTACAGAAATGTGACTACAGAGAGGTTAAAAATATAGAAATGGCTTTTTGTTTTATGGATAGAAACAATATAATTCCAAAAAATACTTCCTTTCCACCGATACAAATGGAAAATGCCACTTCATTCACCCATCTTTAGATTTTCATTGTGATTGGACCAAACAAACATCCCCGCATCAAATGCAGATTTATTATTCTAATCCCAATTTCATCCGGCCATCTTCAGTACACGACTTCTTCTCTGCATCAGTCTGTACTGGTTGCGGTCAGTCGGCAGGGTGAGTCAACATAAAGGTCTGTTTACTGTGAGATGTGGTGAGGAATAAAGGCTGCAGACGTGAGAGAGACAGTGACTCGAATCAACCCAAGTTGAGTTGCAGTCAGACGTGTTTACATTTTTCTCTTTAGTCGGATCTGGACTCAGTCGATCAGTGTGAACGGATCATCCAGGACTTTGACTACGCTGCCAAAATATGCTGTACACTCTTTCAGTCAGTAGATTAAAGCACATGATTGCAATATATAGTTAAATCTATAAACCAACGTCTTCTAATCAGTTTGTGGACATAGCATTGTTTGAAGTGAGATATCACTTAACGCTGTGGCATTCAACTCCAGTTGTTGAGGTCCGAAGAAGAGAAACTTTTAGTAATCTATTCTACCTGTTTAATAAAAATAAAGCAGAAAATCAAAAAAATTCAACTTCATGGTCAGGATTTATAATTATGAAAAAAATAAACCATTTTCTGTCTCTCCACTTTAATGTTTGTACTGAAATGCAGATTGAGCTCCTTCGTTTACATTTATAACAGATACATGTTTTAAATGTGTTCTATTGCCTGATGTAAGATCTTAAAAGTCAAAAGTGGTTCATTAATGAAAATCAAATGTTTGTTTGTTCTGCAAAGAAAACTTCTGCACTGTTTTTCAAACTCAAAATGTATTTAATTTCTGTCATTTTCGAATCCGTCTTCTTCAACACTTTCGATCATTTCTTTGTCAAATAATTGTTTATCTGTCTTAACAAGTTTAGATGAGCCCGAGGTGCATTCCTTTACAAATAAAATCACTTCAAATACTTGCACAGTACAATCACGCTGTATATTTCCCTTCACTCCTGGGAGCAGGAACTTGAATTCCTTAACAAATTTAACCAAAGTTTCCAGCTCCCGTTCCAATTTATGAGTTTGTTTTTCCTCTTCATCATGAGGAGGAGGAGGAGGAGGCTGAGCTGCTGCTGCAGGAAAATTAAACAGCCTTTCTTTCTTTCTCTGAGCATTTACAGATCTAAAGCTATGAATTCAAATCGCAACACAAAAACAGGACAATTAACTAAATATAAGTAAATCAAGCTGCATTCCTGCAGTGTTGGATGCTCAGGGTTTTTTTCTGGTCTTATATCAAATATAAGTTTTTATGAAAGCTTCAGGGTCATTCTGAGTCATAATAATTTATTTTAAACCAGATAAAACTTGAAATCACAGCTGCTCATTAGCTGTTGATATGGACAGTGCAGCATATATGTTCGCATTGTTATTCCACCTCATTTGTAAAACAAAGCCTCAAATCTGCAGCAACGCTCAGATCTTTCTGCAGTCCGTCATGTTCGCTGGGGTTCATGCTGCAAATAAAAATTAAACAAAGTCAAGAAAAGAAAGACCTTTCATATGGAGAGTGACACAATAATCCAGTTTTAACACTCAACTATTAAATTCCACTATATAATTTAGACACTTTGACTTTTCCTCACTGTTTTTCTCTTCGCTGACGATCACTCAGCCGGATTAATGCACGTCTCTTTGTCTGCATTGTTGAAACTTCAAACATGTTGAGTACTAAAAGAGAAGCAAACAGCCCGGCGTGTCACAGACGAACATGAAAACGCGTACACGCAGACGGAGACGGGCTATTCGGTGTCCAACAGTGGCATCTTCAGTCCGAGGGCTGGAACTGCAGCTGACGAGCGGCAGAAATGCTGGTAATTGCTGCCACTTATGGAAAGGCAAGGGGTGCATGAATTTGCTCAGAGCGCATGCATTAACATTTACTCAGTCGGCGCTTCAGCAGAGCAGCTGAATCTTCTGCTGAAGCGTGTTTCAGACATCAGGGAAGATTGAAACACGATTTGGATTCAGATGTGAATCCAGAGTAAAACGCTGAATGTTTAGAGTCCCGATCAAAACAATTACTGACTTCCAAAATGCACCTTAGACATCGAAATCGCAATGTGAATTTTGCAAAAAGAAAGCAGGAAACTACTGATGAATGTTTCACTTTCATTACTTTGGTCTGGTGCAATAATGTGAAACAAGGAATGATTGTTCTGTGACTTTGACTTTGTAGTTATTTTTTAGCTTTTATTCATTTTTGTTTTGCAAACAATTTTTGGTAAATTATCACATATTTCAAACCACTTGTTTTGGTATAAATCATAAGAACAATGGCACAAATTTGAGACAAATCCCTAATGAAATCTCATTGTAGACGTTTACGTGCAGGAATGGAATAATACGACACCAAGGCATGTGTGGTCACTGAGAGCAAAAAATAACTTTATTATGAAATTTGACTTCCTGCTGTAATTTCTCTCTGATTATTTTCAGAGCAAGTTTAAATGCTGTGGATTCAGTATTTCTCTATCAGGTTCTGCCATAACATGATAGCAGACAGATACATTTCAGAATCACTGTTTAGTACTTTTTTGTTTTAACTCCTTCCAAGCTTCACTTTGATACTTTTTAGGAATTAAACTGTTTTTTTTTATCTTGTTTTTAATGATTTAGCTTTTGCATCTGTTTAATGAGTTTGCAGGATGAAATAAAATATCACATTTGGAGAAATGTTGTGAAGGCAGTGTGGTGGAAGTTAAACTTCTTAGCTGACAATTAATGATGAAGTTAAAAAGAAATGAATCTTTCAATTTCTTGTGTTCTTTGTCTTTTTTTTCTTCCTAGCTGCTTCCTGTTAAACTTTCCCCTTTGCTTCATTGCAAATGTCCGAACTACTTCAGCTGTTTCAGGTTCTTCATTAAACTCTTATCTAATTGACAACCATCTTTTTGCATATTTCTACCACTAATTTGACATTTATCTTTGGTGATGAACTCTAAGTCTTTAAGGTTTTAATTCCTCTGTGCCATCACCCCAATATTTAGTAACAATCATTAATAGAAATTCCTTGGCTGCTCGAGGTTTTCTTATGTGTGCATGCAATTATTTATGAATACTATCTTAAATCTGATCCAGTTAAACTTGTTCATTTAAACGTGCCAGTTGCAGTTAAATCTGAAAAATACTTTTACTTGTTTTGTGTTTTAAAGTCTTCTCCTTTACCACCAAACACATCATTCAGACAAACGTACAAACCTGCAATTGTTCACGCCTGCTGATTGAGTTTTATTTGCAGACAGCTGTGTGCAAAACACTGTCAGGATAAACTCAGCCATTGGTTTTTTTTTTTTTATCCAATTAAGTCAGAGTAAAATTTCAAACTGAAAATTTGTTTTATTGTAAGCCAAAAATATATTATATCCTTTTAGTCGCTGGTTATTAAAAGTGTGAAACTTTTTTTTTGTTATTTGGTACTAATTGCTCTTTTGCACCTCCTAAAAACAATTTTTTTAAAACTTCTTTTATTTTGCAAAAAAAATTTAAAAAAATCTGACAGTTTGCACCAACTGTCCACTTACCTGTAATTGCAAGGTTTTATTTAAAAACTCAGAAAAAGAAGAGAAAACACAGAATCAACGAGTGTTAACACACATCAAGATTTAAAGGACATGTTTTGATAATCAGTCTCAACAAAACAATTTTAAAAAAATAAAAGAAAAATACAGAGGATACGCAGCACGCATGGCGCTCGACTGGCGTCTGAGGTGTCATTTACATACATTAGCATATAAAGTAATTGGCACAGATGCCAGGAAGCAGCAGCAAACAGATTAATTGTCATCGAGCAGTCGTGGTGACATCGTTAAAAATGAGCTGCTTTTAAGGCTCCAATTATCAGAGAATTTCTAAACTCATCTTTTTTTATCATCACCGTGCTCTCTCTAACACACACACACACACACATACAGAGAGACTATCAGTCTCATAAGAATTTGTGGATGTTTGAAACATGGCTGCTCTTGTTCGCTATGTGATGACGAGTTTTCACAGACAGGAAGAAGAATCGGTTTCTTCTCGGCTCTCAGGTTCTGCGTTTCTGCTGTTTGGCTGTAAGCAGAGAGGAGCTGCAGCTGCAGCTGAGCTTTTCCTCCCACAAGAGCAGAGAGGGGAGGGGAACGTAAAAGTTTAGTCTCTTCATCAAACTCACACAAATCCACCTTAAAAGTTCCTGAAACCTTTCTCGATTTGAAACAGTCACCTGAACTGTCAGTTTGCTTCAAAATACTCTTCTGTTCCTCTTAAAGAACAAAATCAAGATTTCTGAGGGAGCTATTTATAAAATGAGAACTATCTACACAGAACAATATCAACCCAGCAGGAGATTTCTTGTTGAACCACTTTCAGCTGCAGTAACCTAATTACCTACATTTTATCAGACTGTAACATCTGCCAACTTTTTTTTTTTTTTTCATATCATTGAGGTTTAAAAATATTTATTTCTGCACAGCTCCATCACAGAATTCAACCAAGTTGGGAGCTGAACTTTGACTAGGCCATTTCAACGTTCTGTTGTAGATTCGCTGGTGTTTGCCAGTTCATGACAGTTTGGGCCAAACTGTCAGCCCAGGCTGCTTTTAGTCATGTTGCCAGAGAGGAGAAGCTTTGTCTTTAAATCCTCCCAAATAAACTGTACTTACTTTTTATTCCACTTGTCCTTTAAATAACAAGATATTAATAGAGTAATGTCTGTAAAGTCTGAAAATGAGCTTGTTTTGCAGATGTTTGCTGCTGTGGAAGAAGGCTGAGTGAAAGGTGTTTGAATTTTCAATGTTTTGAATAAAATTTTACAAAAACAAAACCATATTTCGGGGGAACTTGATGGAGAAATTCAGCAGTGTTACAATCTGAGGAGTGCGGTGGTTGATGGGCCTAACCAGATGATTCAGATGTGTTTATTTGTAAAACATGAACTCAACTGAAACACAGTCGAAAGAATTAATAAATAATAATAACAATAAAACTCCATCATGGAATGAAGCAAACAATATGTATTTGTTCAGGGAGGAAGACAGAATTAATCACCTCAACAGATTAAAATATGCTCCAAGTTTGGCAAAACTGGTTTATACAAAACAAAAACTGCAGCATCTGTGTGCATAGACAATCTTAACATGTAAAAAATAAAAGCAATAAAAAAGTTATTTATATTTGTAGTTTAAGCATTTAGCTTGAATCGCAGCAGTTTTTCAATTTCCAGTGAGAGAGCCACAGTGGGACCCTGACCCTCTGCTTTGGCAACATTAATGCGTTTAGTCTGTATTGATTTTCTAATTCAGGCCAGCAGAAGGCTGTTGTCTTCATCAGCTGAGGAGCTGAACAAACACAGAGTCTGTCTGTGGCACCGAGCCAGAGGGAAACTACCCATCTGAGGTCTCCTCCTCTGCTCCGCCTGTAAACAGCTCAGATTCTGGTTCTGTGTGCTTAACGTGTCGATTGTTCCACCTGCTGACCCAGAGCAACAGAAAAACTGTTGACAGCAGGAGAGAGTGTGTCTGGTTGCAAAACTTATGTCAATTCTCTACGACTCTGGATTTTCAAGAATCTTGATTTCTGTGCAAATCCAAATAGCTTTAAATACACATCCATTTATCTGTTTAACCATTTTTGCAGCACTCTGGTGATTATTTCTGCTTATTAGCTAAACACGGTGTAGTAAATCTATAGGAATGCTTTTCCCAAAGTGAGGTAACCGAGTTACTGAGCCTCCATTTAGATTTTTCCTTCCTATACCTGATGGTCTGTTTAGAAACACACTGACAACCAATCAGAAACAACAGAACAAGGTGTGAGCAGAGCAGCTGAAACCCACTGACTAAACACTGACGGACCATAATGACTGATTAGGGTCAGGTGTGATGATCAATAAATGAGTGCATTCACTGAATTAATGCCACAAAGGATATTTAAATTTAGAAATACGTGATTTTCCGTTGATAGACCCTTAAGTACTCGTCGTGTTGTTGTTGTTCAGAGGAAAAGTCACAGGAACAGACCAAGATCCAGCCTCAGTGTGTGTCTCTGTGTGTGAGCCCAGGACTGTGTGTGTGTGTGTGTTCCTGGACCTCCTCTGACCTGTTTGGCTGCAGGGCTTGGCATCCCTCTAAGCAGAAGGAGGTGACTGTGAACTCTGACCCCCTCCAACGCCTCCACCTACGCACACACACACACAAATTAACACAGACTTCTACCGGCAGAAGGTTGCGTCTCTGTTCTCCACATGCCCGCCTCTCACCCATCCACCCTCCGCCTTCTTCCACATCCTCCACCTACCCTCTATGCTGGCAGAGCCTTGTGAGCGTGTGTGTGCGTGTGCGTGTGTGCGTGTGTGTGTGAGCGTCAGGTTGGCTGCTGCGTGGTGAGCGTGCCCTCTGTCATTCACGCAGAGCCGCCCTGTCCAACTGTCACTTCCTGACAGGCTGATAATCAATCTCTTTATTAACTGCTCTGCTGCAGACCACCGCCACGGTGGAGGAGAGGCGGGAGGGGGGGGCGGGGGGGGAGTTTGGGATAGGCAGGAGTCAAACCTCTGCTTTGCTCCAGGATGTTGATTTACGTAAGAAAACCCTTATTTTGAAAGGCTAAGTTTAGATTAAAACCTGTTCAAATCAGTAAATCTATAATTTAACGTTTCTGCTCTGCTCCTCATCTTTTGGTGGTTTTTATAATTTCTTCACATCGTCTTGATTAGTTTTCCATGCGTTCTTCTCTTCAATGGCTTTTTATTTGAATCCTTTTCATTTGAATAGATACAAACATTTCTGTGCAAATGTGAAAAGAACAGATACAATTGTTGCAGGCCTTTATGAGTGAATGCCAGCAAACAGTCATGTTCTGATTTAACTTAAGTTGGCTTGAAAGCTGAAGAACATAGAAGGTAAATGCTGCCTGAATTTACATACAGTTACACAGGAGAAATTCCCAGAAGTTAAGCCACATATTGCTGACAATATAACATAAAGTTTAGCTTTTTTTTTATTCTGACTTTTTTGCTTTATAGAAAAGAAATGTTTATCTTTAGCATAACTTTGGGGAAAAAAAATCAGCCTTTTACATTTAAAGTAAATACAAATATTCAACATCTAGTTTTCCATTGAGGATAAGAATTTTATTATTCAAACCAGTTGATGTTTTTATTTTTTTTACATCTCCTGATTTACATAAAGAAGAGATTTCTTAAGTCTAATTGTACTAATGGAAAAAAGTTTTGTTCCAAAATGTTTTCTAGACATTAGAAATTAGAATTATATCCTATTTTATGTCCAGCACAACACATGTATTATACAGTAACATTTGATATCAGAGAAATCACATAATTTTTGTCTTTAAAAAGAAAGCTTTTAGCTTTCTTTGAGCTAATAAAAGTGATTCATTATTTTAAACCACTTTCCTGATATTATAGACTGAAATCAGGCATTTCTAACAAAACGTCGTTCATTGAAATAAATCGTTTCAGTTGACAGAATCACTTCATCATAGTTCAGCTGCTCATTTAGATAAGAATATCCTCTGAAATGGATTTTCTTTTGAGCTTTATCTTCAACATAGTTTTAATAAAAGTCTAATAAATTCTAGTGAAAAACAGACACTTTCAATTGGACAGACAGAATGTTAAAAGAGCAAAAGAACATCTTCCCTATTGACCTGACTCTTTACTCCTAAAACTATCAGCACGGCGCCTCTATTTAAACCAGTACCGACTGTGTTGTTTTCCTGTTGACCACCAGGATGAGTTTCTGACAGAGACTCAGAAGAGGCTCCAGGCAGAGATCACCCAGCGCTGCAACGCCAACGCCAGCCGGCTCCAGAGAGAGAGAGAGATGAACATGGAATGATGCTCTAGAGTCTAAAACATCTGACTTGTGCATGTATGAGTATAATAACTCCTCTAAAAGTAACGAGCCATTCAACACATACAGATACTACTCATATGTGGATGGGCTGGAAAATAGAAGAATTTGCCCAATTATACTTGTCTTTTCTGCGTGATACATTCTGGTTCACAGACACGCTCAGATTTAATGTCTACTCAGCTAAACTGTAGTATTCCTAAAAGTCAGCATGCATGATCCAGTTGTTGTTTTCCATAGTTTGGTCTGAAACGTAGGAATCAGGGCGAAACGTAAGATGTTTTTACTGAAAGGTAACCTGAGAAGGATCTACTGTTTGTTCATCTCAAAACAGCTGCATTTAGACCGAACAGTGGACTCAAAATGACTCCTTCCAATAATCTGACGGGAAAACTGATGTTACAAAACATAAAATATAAATGTAAAAATATACTTGTAAATTTGGATGAATCATTAAAAACTTTGACAAAAGTTTTTCACTTCTTTTCTGCTCATTTGTTCTTCCATCATAGACTGGTGATTATTTCAAAATGTCTGCCACGGCTGCAGATCATACCCAGGATCAGTGCCTGTTCCTGTGACGTGACTCGTCATTCCAACAGTTTGTCATTGCTTTTCATATATCCTCTCATTGGGAATTGGCGCCCCCCTGTGTTACGGAGTATAAGTGCACTAAGAAAGGATAGCTTCACCACTGTTGGCTAATTAAGCTCGAGTTGGTGCCTTAAATAAAAAAGCCTTTTTTTTCTTCCTTTTTCTAATTTAATCTAGAATGTTTGAGCTTATTGTGGCTGAATCTGTCATTCTTGGCAAATCAGAGTATTCACCAGGGAATCATCAAAAAAATTTATTCTAAAAAAAATTGTCTCCATTAATGGTTCCTGTATTTTAATTTAAATTTGGCCATCAAAAATAAAAAACTTTCTCATGGTTCCTGTTAAACAGCTCATAAAATGGCACTTAAGGTGTCTACATATTTGCTTTGTGTGTGTGTAAACATGACAATGTTTTCTATTAGATTTCCTCCATCTTTGTATCGTAGGTCATGTCTTTCTCCATTATTATATCTTCCAAACACCTATGTAATCACACGTGAATGTCAATAAGGTGATCAGGTTGCCTGTGTCACACTTGCCGTGGTCTTAAGGCTGCAGAACAGATGACCGACCGAGAGGATCTACGAACTTCACACCTAAACATGAATACATTCTCACTCTCCTCCCACATGACACTCCACTGCCCTCCCAAACCAGAGTGGGAGGTGGAACCTTCCCAACATCCCTCTCCTCCTGCCAGTCTGACCCCAGAGCTGGTTGCTCAGTCCAAACCCTCCCTGAAGCCTGCGGGGCCTGAACCCGGTCCAACCTGATCCTGGGAGATTATCAGCATTTGTGGTAAGACTCCTTCATCATCATAAAGGGATATGAAGACTTCCACAAATAAAGTTCCTGTGATCACACAAGTCTGAGGTTTTTAAATGCCGTAGAGTTCTGCTAATTCCAGACAAGTTAAAACATGTTAAAATAAAAATGCATTAAACAGTAACTAAATGGAAACGTTGCAGAAGAAGTAGACACTCCATTTAAAGAGGCCAGTGAGAATTATAAATTTTTCCTGGAAGGAGATTTTTCAAAAGTTTCCTTCAGATTTTTTAAAACCTAACTCGTGCTGCTTAATAATGTTTTTCTTTTTTTTCTTTAAAAACTCGTAGCAACTTTAACTGAAGTCCAGACACAGATATATATTTCTGATAAATAAAGCAGTTTTTCTGGATGCTTATAAAGAGGCTTCAGTTTATTGTCTAGCTTAGAGGAGTCTATAAGGCGGCAAGCCATTTGTGTATATAATTCAGATCCTTGATGTCAGGTTTTGTTCTCCTCTAGTGTTTCAAGAATACTAGGATTCGCTATAGTTGACTTATATTTCACCAATTTGGTACAAAAATTGTACAGTTAAAAGAGGTAAAACATATAGTGAGTCTACAAGGGCATCTAGTTGACTAATGAGTTATTTTATTGTCCTTTTTAGGTGAATACATAATGAATACAGTCAATAATGTCAACTTGTGTGACCAAGTCATCAATTGGACTAATTATTCAGAATATTTAAAAGTCTTGCTAGTACTATAATTGCAGAATTTTGTAGCAAATTTAAGTTCTGTATCGAGTCAACTTGTACGTCAACGTGTTAAAATTGTGCGACTGAAAGTTAAACTAGTAGAGAAAAAGAACACCTTATTATGGTAAGGGTATTGAATAAATACGTTTAGGACTTGCCATATTTTCTCCATCCAGTCTGACCAGTGACGTTTTGAACATCCGGACCGTGTGACCGTGGTACAGACATGAAGTCGCTGCCTACACCGAGTGCAGTGAAATGTTTCTGTGTGACACAGACTGCGGCTCAGATGTGATCCCAGCATGCAGGAAGGGAAGGTGAAGTTTTCCTGACAGTCGGATCAGTAATCGCTCATCACCATCTGATATTCTGCCTCAACAATCAGGCAGGACAGTCATGTAGTTTACTAATGAACAATGTTTGAACCAAACATCCCCCTCGACACATCATCCATCCATCACACACACACACACACACACAGATATGTGAGCATCCTGCTTTTACTGGGCTGCTGGAGGTGTTTCCAGCTCTTTGATGAGTTTCTGGCTGCAGCGCTCAGCCTCCCTGCTGAATGTGTGGCTGCTTCTCCGCCTTACTCCTCCTCTTTGTCTTTCCCCCTTGTCAACACAATCCCTCCATCCATCCGTCCTGAGGCAGGGGCTCGGCAGGGGCCAATCCGCCCCTCAAAGCGTCCTCTGGGTGCTCACACACTTGTCTTTGGGCAGCAGTGAAGACCTTTGATTTATTACATTCGTTCTCCAAACTCACAGCTTGGATCTGTGTTCTCAGCGGGTTCAAAACTTTACTGTCACATGAAGGGGCAAACTAAACACCAGAAACCAGAAAGTGAATAGAAACTTAAAGCAAGGTGACGGCGCTGCAAGATCCTGAAGTTAATTCTCACCAATAGGTTGTCTTTTTTATTCCGTGTTGCAGATTAAATCATGTGTAGGATGCTCTTCTTGTTTACTGGTTTGTTTTGTTGATGTTCCACAACGAACATCAAACATTTAGATGTCGTCAGATGGAACAATTCGGTGTCAATGTCAACGGCAATTTATTTATAAAGCGCCTGACAAACAGCTATTAACCGCAGCAAAAAAAATGATGTACAGTATTCTTGAAACAGCTGATAAAAACACATAGAAATGAAACACAATCAATTAAACAGACAGGACAGGTTGGCTACAATGTCAAGCCTTATGTAAATGCCAAAAAATGAACATGCGTTTTAATGAGTTATTTCAAGTGTTTAAGATTATGGGCAGATCTAATGTTGAAGGGTAAGTTATACTGCAAATTAGGAGCAGTGACAGCAAATGTCCTATCTAATATTAGAAGATATTTACTAGTAAATAAGTTTTTCAGTCAAATAGCTAAAAGATGAGCACAAAAGGAGTTAGATGAAAAGGGTTTAAAGTAAAATTAATGGTTAAAAATGACGGTACAGGACAGACAAAGCTGAGTTGGTGTTAATATGCTGTCAGGTAATTTAAAGTTTGATTGATGTGATTCAAAACATACAAGAGCTCTGAAACAGTTTGCACACTCATTGAATTTTCTGGTTTTTACTGGCTTTTACTGACTGGCCTGCTTTTCCTTCAGCAGTGGAGTCTCGTGCACAAAGGTACCTGAAGTTGGGTGCAATATTTATTGTTTTCTTGGGAAAACTGCATGTGCTAGTTTCAGGTTTTCCTTAAAACTGCAAGTGTTTCTTGACTAATGGACAAATCTTTTGACTCCATCAAAGGAAAAAATGATCCAACCTGGTTTATGGTAAAATGATGTTTGTTCTATTTGATTGTGGCTTCAACAGTTCTCACTGGAGTGTCCAGAAATTTAGATATGCAGCTGGAGAAATTTCCATTAGAATATTTAGACTTTTTTTTTTTTCTTCTCCCTGTGAAGGTCTCTGACTCCATCTTTATAATTGCTCATCATTTTTGTTTCAATTTTGAGGGAAAACAATATTTTGAGCAGGAAAAACAAAAGATTACTTTCGCAAAAAACTTTCCAGAAATCATGATGACGTTAAACAGCCACTAAGATGTGACTCAGGTTAACCCAGAGGCCTGCTGGGCTAGTGGGACATAGAACCATCAACCTGTAACGATGGAGCTGACTGCTTCTCTTCCTGTTGGCCTGCTTGTAGGAGTAACACCTGGCCACTCATTAACCAGAAAAATCAGGAGTGAAGAAGAGCAGGGCAGGAATCCCTGCAGGCACCTTGTTACTTTGCCAACCTTCAAGAAACAGCTGACAGGAGAGGAAGTTAGAGAAGAGCAGAGCTACAGCCGATTTAAGTTTTTACCGAGCTAAAGATTGAGCTGGACAGAGCCTGACTGCCAGAGAGCTGTAAAGACTCAACAGTCTCAAAGGGAAGAAGTGTTTTATCTTTAAGGATTAAGATCTGATTTTAATCCAGCTGCCTGTGATCGTTGATACTGCAGCAGCAGAGTGTATGATGGATTTTAGTGCTCAGATTGGGGTCACCATTTGAGGTTGTTCAAATTAATTGTTAGTTTATGAAAAAAATAACTCATGGGTTCAGTCTTAATTAATGATAATTTTACAGCTACGTAGAGTCATGAGTCCCTTTTGCTACAAGCAAAAACACAAACTGATGAGTCAAAACTACTCCAACATGGATTGGAACATGATAAAGTGATTAGATTTTAAACCAGAATTTGGATCTGAATTTTTAAACCTAGTATTGTGTTTCGTCTCATGAGCTTGTTGTATGTTCCTGTTCTGTCTTTACATAAATATTAACAAGGAATATTCAGCCTACTCCTATGTTTACATAAGAGCAGTGCAAAAATACCTTTTTCTACTTTTATTATAGTTCAAGATATGTTTATTTGAATATATGGTATTTACTTTTTTAACAGAATAATTGTCCCTGCTCTGGTAAGCTCTTATTTATTTTTCCTGTTGTTCGTTTGATGCTATTTTCTTTGTATGGAAATAAGTTGGAATCAGATGAACAGCCTGGTTTTTCCTGACGGGACCTGTAGTCTATTTTTGCCCTCAGTGTTGCTCATTCAGTCATGAACACAGATATTTTACATATAATAATCTAGGACCTGTAAGACAAACTCTATCTTCAGATCAAATGTTTTGATAATTTGGCATGAGAAAAGAGGGAGTGTGTGACAGACAACATTCTGATTTCCACTGACCACTAGCGGAACAAGTCAGCGTCGGACCGAGGGGCGGGGCCAATTACCGGGCCCCTAACGAATCAGCGGGCCCCTTACTGCTGGAAACTGTTGAGCGGAGGGTGTGGGGGGGGGTTGCCGTGTTTCCCTTTTGATTATTACCCAGGAAGCATTTCGGCTAAACCGTGAGTATAACAGCCATTGGGTCTGACTAGTATATATTCCATTGGGGAAGGTAAGTTTAACAATAAGTATACCTTTCTCAACAGGCGAGGGCGCACTTTCTCTGTCTATAATCAGACATTTAAGTGACTTGAAACCATTCCTCCCTCTCTGGCACCTCCAAACCCAGGCCCCCCATCTGGCCCGACTCGGGGGGGCAGCCACCCCCATAGCCCTCCCCATAGCCCCACGCCTGCCACTGACCCTAAAACGTTCTTATTTAATGATTCTGGAAGCCAAACTGGATGAGTATTGGTACAAAACTTAAATCATGTGCTCAACAATAGAGGAAACAACATGATGTTCAGGAACAAAGCTCTTGTTACAACTGCAGGCCGACTGTTTCTAAGCAACAAACACATCTTTCTTGTGCAAGTGTGTATGTAGGTGTTGGTATGTTTCCAGTCTGAGCTCAGGGATGTTACTCATTGGATTGGTTGCTATTCGGAAACAGAAACCAGCATAAGTGAGGCTGGATTCAGTCCAACTGAGGAAAATGGGATGTAAATGATCTGATGAAAACAAAAAAAAAACAAACAAACTGGGATTTCAAACATCACAGAGACAAATCTACAAAGAGTTTACCCGGTTTTCCCAGTTTGATCTTCTCCTGAGAAGACACCGTCATAAACCCAACACCCAACAAATGATCTGAGACTGACACCTAGTGGTGCGAGAGGGTCATTAAATAAGCAGAGTTTCAGCTCTGAACATGCAGTCGCTTTTGATTATTGGAAATAAAATGGCAAAAAGAAATACCCTCAGATCTGATTAGTGTGAAAAATTGTAAAGTGCAAAGAAAAGTTTCAAGCTTAAATGTCTTTTGAGATTTTGACGTATTTCGGATGGTTCAAGCTTGGACTAAATGTTTATATTAACATTACAAGTAGCTCAAGAAGAATGTTAAAATCAGTCAGTGAGTCAAATCCCCGTAGTGGACATACAGAATAAATCTGGTCAATTCAAACATTAAATTTGTTTCATCAGTTACGTTTGAAGAAGGGACACATCTAAAGCATCCATTAGACTGTATAGATACCGGCAGGAGGAAGATGAGAGAACCCTTTCAGACCATATCTTTTCCAGGGATCTCCATTATTATTATTATTTTTTATCAAGATAATAGAATATTAAGCAATTTCCCCTTGGGGATCAATAAAGCATATTCTATTCTATTCACACAGGTTCTGTGGCAGCAGAACAAGCCCTCATCACCGTGTCTCCACCACTGTGCTTGGCAGTTTGGCAGGTGGTAGCAGGTGTTTGTTGTGACACGCCAAACATTTTAAAGGTGCTGAATTGGCTCCCTGGCTGTAAATGACCATACATGACCTCAGCAAAGGTCATGTATGGTGTGTTGTTTGCAACAAACACGTATTTTACAGGAACAAGTTGATGAGAGAGACTCATGAAGCCGTTCAAACATTGTGCCAACATATTTATTACAGAAAGTGAATTGCTCTTTTCTCTTCATGTTGTGTTGTTTGTCACAGTGTTTCTCTCTAATTTCCCTGCGTAGCGATTATGTTCAATGAAATTATTTGGGCTTCTGATACGGCTAATTATGAACACTTTGGAGCTGTGAGTGGGAACTCCAGAGACCTGCAAATTAGCTGCCTTTTGCACCGTTTCTCCGTCCCAGATATCTGCAGCCAAATCCGAGCAGCTATGACTGGAGCGTCGTTGCTCCCGAGTTCATTAAACAAATTAACTTTCTAATGAGCTTCTGGATTCACGCACACGTTGAAATTGTTGTTTTGCAGTCACGGCCGGTACTCAGGAGTCCAAACACCGCTCACATCCGGTGGGAGATAAACGCCACGACTCAACCAGGTTTCCCTCAACAAATAAATGTTCGGTTTAATCAAGCAGAGAAGGTAAATCAGGGTTCTCAGATGAGTCCTCGCTACTCAGGGGGTGGTCATGCGGGTTGTTCCGGAACAGGAACTCCGCCTGGAACGAGACACAGCAAAATGCATCACCCAAATAGGTCGTTTTACTTAACCTGAGAGTACTTAGTAAAGCGCTGGTAGTTTCTCTTGTGTTTCATAATCTTTGAAAATATAATTTTTCTTCCAATTCTCCACTCTGAGATTATAAAAATATAAGTCTCAGTTAGAACATTAGAATAAGATTCCTCCTGGCATCTGGGAGTCAGATTGTTAACATCTCTGAAGCTTTCAACCAGCTTCAGTTCTTACAGAAAGGAGCTTTTGTCTTTTTGACAGCTGAGAAGAAGAACTGTACATGCTGTAGATGAATATATCTCCCTTCTTTTTTCTTATCAGTTGGAAATTGAAATCCAATGGGGGGAAATTAACTCCCATTAGATTGAATTTTCCCCTACAATCTTGCCCAAGCTCATTTTCCGTGTTGACTCCCTTATAGCAGCAGACGTTCAGAAAAGTGACCGACTTGTGAAGCCGAGCAGTACCAGGAAGTCCAGCGGCTCTGCCGGCTGCGTTCTGCAGCACTCGATCAGACCCATTCCCAGCGTTGGCATGATGGTCTTCATCAGATAGCTTCTCATCTGGTCAGTCAGGTTGGCCATGTGCAGCTCCTCCAGCATCCTCACCTCCTCTGAAGTCTGAGTCTGAAACACAAACATCGGACTGGATGTGTTTAAGGGTTCTGAAGGCTGACAGTCGGCAGACGTTTCTAAATAATGCGGAGGTGTTAAGTTGTTCACTTTACAACTGTCTCCCATTTACATCTGATGCTTCTCATGTGCACCACATAGACCAACTGCAGGAAGCAGTTTGATTTCTTAACTGACGTGACGTGAGTCTGATGAATCATGTCCACCTACCCACTCCTCCCAGCGTGCAGCCCTGCACCTAGCCTCTTCCTCCTCCTTTCGCGCCTCCACAGCCCTCTCCTCTGCCTCTTTCTTCATCTTCTCTTCTGCTATTCTCCTTTCCTCCTCCTCCACTTCCTGAGGGCTGGGACTGTATGTTCTAGGGGGGCCCAGTGTGGTGAAGATCTTATGCATCAGGAGCGAGGTGGCGGGTTCTTCGCCATTGGTGGCCTCTGAAACACAAGGAAGTGAACTGAACAACAGAATCCTTCCTTTAGTCAGCCACACTGGATTAAGGATGCACCGATCCACTTTGTCTCACACCCAGTACCGATATCTGAGGTTTAGTACCGTCCGATAGCAATCCGATACAGAAAAACAGTGCTGTACTGACTGAAAATGTTTCTTTTAAAACCGACAAAAATGTACTGAATTACAAATGTATTTTATAAATGTGCAGCAGTACAGCATATTTAAACACACCAACAGCTTCATAAGCTTAAAACAACACAACTTTAATCTGTTCAGTCGGTGCAGGTGCAACAGGTTGACTACGTTAGTCAAACGTGTGAAAATAAACTGCAACAAACTTTTTTTTTCTAATGGTTCAAAAGGGGCAAATTGTAAATTAAATAAAGCATGACGTCACTCAGAGCACAAAGTGTGGAATTAGACTGAATAAATCTGACCTTATCGTCACCAATAACCAATCAAGAATTTTGTTCACTATCGGAACTGATACAAATGTCAATATCAGATCGTGCATCTCTACACGGGATGTTGTCCTTCATCACATTACCCAAGAGCACAGGGGTGACGTCCAGCTCCTCAAAATAGTTGAGAACCGACTTTTCATCCTGCATGTTTTCTCTGTAGATGGCCATCCGGCTTAGGAACTTCTCCGGCTCGTAGCCGAGGTCTTGTATTGTTTCCTCGGGGAGGTTGACCACTCGGTCTATCAGGAAGGATTCAGTGGCGTCCAGAAGCAACACAAACTCTGCAGCCAAAAGAAGGAGCTCCGTGTTAATCCAGGGTCGCCTGACAAAACAAACCAATGATGATGGAGCAAATCTACCTGGTGTGAACTTTTCGGAGACCTCGTCCTGCTCGTCTGAAGATGAAGATGTGATTTATTCTTTGTTTGCTGTACATGTGCAGCGCCTTGACCAAGTGTTCATACCCACTGAGTGCAACCGCGTTGTCTAATTAGTAGATGGAGTCAACTTGAGTGGGATTATGTCATATTATAAATCTAACTGCTTTGTGAGAGCCTCAGAGGTTGGTTAGAAAACAAATAGCAACATCAATACCAGGGCCGTATTTAGAAGAATAAGAGCCTCTGGGATGGAGCCAGTTTTGGTGCCCTATCCCAGAGAGAGAAAAAAAATCAGTGTTTTTTTCCCCTCAAGGATTTTTTTGAACTTTATTTCACAGTAGATTGACAGGAAAGAGGGTTGTGAGAGAGGGGGAAGATATGCAGCAAAGAACAACGGACCGAGACTCAAACCCGTGCCAGCTAGACTGAGGCCTCTGTACATGGGCCGCGTGCAAAATGAGTAAAAATCTCAACCAGGAGGTGTACAAAACTGGTAGAGACAAATGCCACCTTACAAGTTTCCATTTGTAGCTTCTGCAAAAAATGAAATTATTGCATTTATTGCTTCCTAAACAGAACGGAAAATGATGCACTTCTTTACACATTGTAAAATTCAAATTAAATATGTTTTCTAAATAAGATCAAATGTGAAAAAGTTCAAGGGATATGAATACTTTGCAAGGCGCTGCAAAGATGCATGTAGAGGCAGCATGTCCTTCTTACCTTCAAACAGGTCCTCAGCTTGCTTATACGAGCTGGGAAAAGCATCAAGGACATAACCCTGGTTTTTGCATTTGTTGGACGTCATTTTGTCCCTCAACACCTTGAGGTGCTCCTCTGAAATATCTGGGAGAAAAAAGGAGAGGTGCGGCAGGCCGTCTCTTGTTTCTTATTGTGCAAAATATGACTGTCCTCAGAGTTGTGTAAAAAGGACTAAGATCTCTGCTAAGAAATGATTTTTCCTGGTAGGCTTTGTATTTTATTTTTTTAAGCTGTTGTGCTGCATGTACTGTTTGGAAAAAACATATAAGGAAATGTGTTTGTGTATGTCGCAGATACGCATTTTTTTAAGTTAGAAAATCTTTATGTGTTATCTCATGCTATAATCTAGAGACCTGCAGCAAGTGTGGCCTATGTATGTACGACTTGATTTTTTTTTTCTCTTCAAAGTTCTTGGATGCAACTTATATTCAATATAAGTATATTAAGGGCATTCAATTGCCAGTAAAATACAGTAAAAAAAAAATAAAAAATTCAGGAAAAATCTCAGTGCTGGATTAAACCACCTCAAATTAATCCAGTCCTGGTAAAAAAAACATCTAAACAATTCATTATTTTCCAGCACTATTCTCACATGTAAACCAGAAAATAAGCACTTTATAAACATGACTTTTTGGAACACATAAGTCAGTTTTACCAAACTTGACTAAAAAAAAGCAAGTGTGCTACAACAATTTTTTGCAGAAAGCTTGAACCTTCACTATCTATGGACTCGTTCAGGATGTTGAGCAGCTCTTGAGCCTCTGCTGCGACTTCCTCAGCATCCGGATCTGGGTTCTTCACAATGCCTTCCTGATCGAGAAAACAAACAGAGTTCAGACATGAACTCTCTTTGTATACTTGAAAATAAGGGTGCGGTACGACGGCTCACCAGTTCGGCCATGGCCTTATAGATGGTGTCCCTCACAGTAATGTGATGGAGTTTGTAGTGCTTACAGATCTTTGAAGACAAGGTAGTCTTCCCCACTGCAGGAGGACCCAGGATGCACACCCGCAGAGGCTGCGAAAAACACACAACCAAGCCGCTCAAGAGCAGCTCCATGACACGTGAGGTTGAATCTGCACATCGGACCCCACCAGAAGCCCTCGAGACAGTCGATACTCCTCCACCACCAGGTCCACATTTTCCACCAGACCAGCCTCACAATGCCAGTGGACGGAGAACAGGTTTTCAACGTTAACCGCCTCCATCCGAAGGTTGACCTGGAGGGAATCGATCTCTGTCACCTGTCAGGTATAAAAGAGCCGTCAGGAATGATTTCTACCATCCAGAGAGGAGCAGGTCTGCTCCAGGGAGAGGCTCTGTGTCTACGTTTAATCCAAGCTTCTTCTTCTTTTGGCATTAAAATAACTTACAGTTAACTCTGGGTTGAGGTAGACGTCCTCAAAAGGCCTCTTCACGGTTTTACCAGGTCCCAGGACAGTGGCAATAATCTGGACGGATCATCAGCAAACACAAGTTGGTTTCTGAAGCTGTTCACTTTGGATCAGTCCTGGATCATTTCTCACCTTCACCAACTCCTCCATGCTGTTGTTTGACGAGTCCACAGCCAGCAGGTAGTAGGGTCTGGGTTGATGTTGGATCACATTCTGGACCACGCTGCAACACAAAGGAAACTCACGAGTCATCAAAATGACGGCTATCCGGAGACCTGCCTGTCTGTCCACATCCGGTTAGAAGATTAACCTGGCCAGATCGATGATGTGGATGGTGGGAATGATGTTCTTTCCATGTCCATATATGGATATTTTAGATACCTCTCCCAGCCACGACTCCTAAAAGCATATAGAATGTCACAGATTAAGTCAAATAAACCAACATTTGCAACTCCGGTTTTGTCTTTATTTAGATTTATCTGGATTGTGTTTCAATTCCAGCTGAGAAGTTTTTAACAGTGGCCAGGAGGGGGCATTGTTCACTCAGTAGAATGAATGTATGTCGGGGTTGAAACAGTGGAGAGTTGTGTTTTCCTTTGTGATGGGACCTTGAAGAAGAAGTGGAAGATTCCTTCCCCCATTCCGTACTGCAGGCCGGATGCCACCACATAGGTGGAGAAGATCTCTCTGTTCTGTAAGCAGAACCCGCCCAACACCGTCAGTCTCACTCATCCTCTAGAAAGAGAACCAGGACCTTACAGATGAAATGGGAACGGACAGATTTGCCGGCTTTCACCACTACTTTCTCCAGGTCGATGTGCTTTTTGAAGCTGGGATGAGCTCTTCTGCAGTAGAAAATCTCATCAGTGAAGGGAAGCTCCGGGTCTTCCTGGGATGGAAGAAGAATAACACAGAGACAAGATTCTGCAGGATAATTACATCCAGATTAGATTAAATATTTAAGCAGGAATAGAGGTAGAGCATAATTAAAAGTGACTGACTGGATCCAGTGGTATACTGTTGGCCCACGTCATCACAGTGGAGATGAGGATGAAGATCTTCGGACTGGTAGCATCCTCTCTTTGATCATGGAGGGCTGTGAATGAAACACAAGAATGAATCCTGCTGGATTTATTGATTATCGCATCAGTTATCGTGAATTAAACTTTGTAGAAGGAGGATCTTTATTTATTTATTTATTTTTATTTTTTTAGATTTGAATTTGAATGGATGCCTGGACATCAAGTGTGCCGGAGAGATGGGAAATAGAGAGAAAGGAAGAAGAAAACTTCACCCGCAATACCCGCAAAAAAACCCATTTCAATTTAGAGACAATTGTGCTTAAGAAATGTTGGGGAAAATAGTAACGGGGTCACAGAAAGGAAACATTAAACGCTGCAATTAAATTATTGGAAGAAGTTGCTCCATCCCACAGCAAGATCTCAGATATTTATCCTTTATCATCAAAATGTTGTAATAATTGCTGCGTTAAAATTACATTCATGACACAGCACCACTGTAAATGAAAGGTTACCTTTAACAGCCCAGGAAGCTTCCTCCACCTGATTGGCATCCTGGCTAATGTTGTAGATGATAACTTGACACTCCATCAGGATTGACAGCAGTTGTCCCTTTCCAGGATGCTTCAGAAAGACCCAATAAAATCAGAATCAGTCAGTGAGGTTCTACCTCATGAAGCCATCTGACGGGACAGCTTTGTTTCAGATTACTTACACAGTATTCCTCCAAGATGTGTGGCGGGAGCTCATCAGACAGATTAGAGACAGTTCCAACCACCTGAAAGGCTTTATTCAGGTGACCCTCCTCCCCTTCCGCCTCCTCCTCTTCCTCGTCTTCATCCATGACTTTTAGAAGAGCCTTACATAGGAACTATACAACAGGCAATCATAGACAGAAGAACAGATCCTCCTTGCTATTTTTTTTTTTACTATTTTAAAATACGCTTTTATCCTCCTGAATACAAAAGGATAATTAAAACATTAAAGTCAAAAGGTCTTCTTTTCAACAAATACTTTTTTTATTGCTCTTGAGTCACTTTTTTATACCTGAGTGATATTATTTAAAACAAAGGCTATCGTTATTTGAGAAACACTTCCCTGACTCTTTGACGTATTTCTGTGTTGCAGATTTTAAATTATCTCCAGACCAGATCTCAGATCTAAAATTAACTATTACATATAAAGCCAATTTATTAAAATTGGCAGAACGTAAACTTTAGTGCCTTTTTCGGAGACAAAACAAGGTTTCCAAGGCGCAATTAGACACTCACAATATGGCGGACAAGCTCACGTATCACTTTTGCTACAACGAAGCCAAGCGGCGTTTAATCTTCCGTGAACATAAAATAAAGAGAAGCAAACAAAATCGGTCAGTGTTTCAATACCTTGGCGATGTTCCTGGAGGAATACGAGTCGACGTTGTTGATAAAGACCCGTTTAGGAGTCGCTTTGTGCTTATGCGGCATATTACTTTATAAAGTTTGACTATTACCATGGCGACGAAACGTACGCTAGCGAACGCGCTAACTAGGTGATGGGACTTGCGACTCTTTTAAAGGAACCGAAGCTCATGGATCCTTTTACTTTAAAGAAACGTTCAAAAAGTCACTCAAATTATCCATTTTTGAGTTGTACATCTTTCTAAGGAGGGCAGACCATTTTATGCTGGTTGCATCTTAAGTATTGTTGCGGGTGAAGTTTTAAAAAAAAGTTTAAGGTAAAAAAACAAAAATTTTAGAAAATAAAAAAAAAATCATAAAATACCCATGTTTTTCACAAGTGTTGTATGCTACATGAAACCTGCATCAGTGTAGCAGCCAGGTAACCGTGCTGCCACAACGTGACAAAAACTGTGTTCATACGTTCAGCCCCTTTTTCTAGTTTGACTAATAGAATAAAGTAGCTACTGCAGTGAGACACGAGACTTATCGTTCATGTTGAAGAGCCGTTCAAAAGAGTTTGATCGTTCGTAGACGTCACATCACGAAAAACAAGTCATATCTCTACAATTTGACGTTGCTAGTTTTTCCCTTAGAACAGTGGCTCTCAAACTTAAAATAAGTACTACTGCCGCTTAAGCAAAAGTTAGGCTTCCTTAATTTGTTATAAAACAAGAATCAATCGTCTCTTCAAAACAATATGTTCAAGAAAATTATATTTCAGGGCCCCACATGTTAAGTGTGATGGAAAATCTATTTGTGACTTTTTATTTATATTTAAAAAAATACAAAGGTCTACATTTTCCACGTCCTTTGTACACCAATAAATGCTACCTTAGAATTTATTGGTAAAAATAGACAAAAATTTGTTTTACAGTACATTATTATTAGCAGAAATATATAGAAACAACTGCCTTCAATAACACATCTTTCCCAGGGGTGTCTAAGCAGAACTGAATGGATTTTAATAGATAAAATGAAGCTGAAGAGGAAAGAACATGTAACTTAAGTTGTATAGCCTAAATGGAAATAAAAGTGAAATAAAATGTTAAACAAATTATTTTTAATTGCATAATCTCAACATTACAGGTAAAAATGTTTAATAAACAAATTCAGGCAAAAGTCTTTTAAACACCAACAGTGACATTTAATGAGTTAATCCTCCAGAATGATATGGCTTCATCACATTCATCTTGAAACATAATTCATGGTGATGCAGTTCAGACAAAAAAATCCTTAAACACCTCATAGTGTAGTCTTTCTGTTCCCTTGAACGTGAAAAAAAACATAAAAATCAAAAACAAAAGCAGTGCAAAATTAATTAAGCAGTAAAGTTCAGAGCTCCAGTGTACTTTCCATCATTACGTCCCTCCTGTTCTCTTCATTTGTGCAAAAGTCAATCAAGTTTCCAAAGTTTTAAATCAAGAAAGAATAATTTCCCTATTCCATCTTTACTCTGCCAACACATTGAAGTTATCAAACTGAGCCAGTTCAAACGAGTGGGTTCCGATTGCTGCCCAGCCGTTCTTCGGTGAAGAAACTCCGGTGACATTCCACAGCTGCCGTCCGTCCAGCATTCCGGAGGCGCTCTGACCCTGCAGCATGGAAAAAATAAAATAAAATAAGACAGACATTCAACCATCTGGCATCTGTCTCCCTCCTAAAAAAAAGCTGTTACATAAAGATCTCATCACAAGTTAAATTATTTTCTCACCTTTACAGAAAGGGACAAGTTGTGCCAATCAAAAGGTCTTGTTCCTGACTGTCCCTCTGCCAGCACCGACTGTCCAGCTATTAATCAAAGATAGTATTAAAAAAATAAAAAGCACATTAAAATCACAGCCTGTGCTTTGGACTCTGTTCTGCACTGACGAAGGACAAAACTGACCCAGATCATTGGTAACCTTGTACGATCCATCGGCAAACACCCAGAAGAAGACTCCTTTAGCGCTGCGTACTGACTGGCCCCCTTTATCCAGCCGGGCTGCCACGAACACGCCACCGCTTTGTACGTTCTCCATAAATACATCGCAGGTGACCATCATGTTCTGCCTGTCATACAAACATCAGTGGATTCATTTTCTAAATGCAGGTCTCTGAACTGAGCAGTGGTGATCACAGCGCTGTCTTACCACTGATAGTCTCCGATAACAGTGACGGTTTGATCGGCGTCCGTTGCCCAGGTGATCGGTCTTTCCGTCACGACCTGCCGTAGCGTGAAGGTATGTGGTCCGGGGTCAGTCAGGTTAATGTAGTACTCAAACACACCAGTTTGGTCGGCGAAGTTAGGGGCCTCAGAAAACGGAGGGTTTCCTGCACAGACGCAAAGTAACAACTATAGAAATGATCTTTAAATCTCTTAAATAGGAATCTGTAGAGACAATAGTGAATATTTCATTTTAAAGTATAATGATATACTTTTAGCTTACTTCTGTTGTCTCAGTATAAACTTTTAAAGACACTTCAAGTAATACTTTTTTCAGATTTTTGCATGTCTGAAATATTTTATTTACTTTGAAAACTAACTAGTATCAATTGGAATGCATCATTACAAAAAAAATCGTTTCAATGCAAAGTACTTCAAGACAACATTTGTTGTGAATTGGCATGAGGTAAATAAAATTTTATTTTAAAACATAAAATAAAAAAAGAGTGGAAATCGTTCATTTTTAATTATAAAGCTACTTCTATTTGAAATACATTCTTATAAGCTTTCTCAAAAATATTGAAGACATAAACCATTATAAAAATAATCTTTCCTTAGTAAAAACAAGGAAATAAACTGTACAAGTTTTTTGAAGGATACATTTTTATGACTTGGCTAAACTTAAAAAAAAAGGAACTATTTAAGCGATTTAATAACATCCCCCCCCAAAAAAGACACATACAGCTTTCTTTGAAACAAAAATTCATACAAAAAATAAATCAAATGGTTTAGTTGCAGTTTCATGGACAAAAATAAAAATGCAAAAATTAACTGAATAGGATAAACATGTAAAACATTAACGAGGAGTAAATAAAAACATATATACATATGGTTTAGCAATATAATACATATGTATTCTGTTGCTTCCATTTAAAATGTAACCAAATTCTGACATGCAACTCTAATATTTCGGGAAACAATACTAACTTTGTTTTCGAGTGATTCTGTACTTACGAATATCAAAGTTATCCTTGTAGGCTTTAGGGAAGCGGGATGAAGGTGGCGGCTCAGGGAAGCTCCCTTTCTGTCCGGTCCTGACGGTGGTCAGAGTGTAAACTTCATCTTCAGCCAGATTCAGAGTAAATGATCCATCTACAATCTGCAGGGGGCAGAAACATTTCAGGATACAGGCCAGCCCCCAACATCCATTTCTTCACAGAAACACAGTTAACAAGCTTGTGTTTGTTAACCTTCACAGGAGGCAGCTTCTCAAACAGCAAGTGCTTCTTCGCCTTGAAGTCAAAGTGCGACCTCCACACCTGCAGCTCTTTGATGGAGGCCTTGGAGAAAGAAAGGCAGCAGAGAGTAAAGGCACCAGCGTCTCTCAGTGAGTTTCATCAGACATAGAAGGAGCTCATTAGAACTTACAAAGGAGCCTTTCAGCTGAAATGTTGCATTCTGGGACGTGACATTGAAGGGAGGGAGAGGAGGTCTGATGCAGATGGAGTGATCATGAGTCTGAGGAAGAAAAACACGATTCATTTTATCTGACTTTGCTTTCCATCCAGAGTTCATCGTGTAGGTGCTGATCACTGTAAAGGCCAAGAACTAACTCACCATGGTTTCTATGACAACAGTCAGGTTTCCATTCCCGTCTGTCAGGGCCACATAACTTCCCCCCTGAGCGAAGTGTCCGACAGTCTGCAGGTATGTCCATCCTGGCTGAGTGAACTGTGTGCTGTGGGCTGCAAGGAAACGACACTGAAAAGTTGGAATCATTTCTGGAACCTCGTTCCAAAAGCTGGAACACATAAAACTGAACATCTTCAAGAAACAAATGCTGGAAGTTAGGAAAAACCCATCGAACCGCAGCATAATGTTAGACTCTGTACTAGGCCAGATCTGAGAAATGAAGGAAGAATAAGATATGACTGGACAAAACACAGAAACTCCTTTAGGTCCAGACGCTAAGAATGTTGGATGGATTTTATAGCAAGGTCAAGAACATTTCCATGAGAACAGGGCTGAGATTAGGGGGAATATTTTGGAAATCATTCATAAAATTGAAGGTTAGGGAGCTTGTCTTTTAGGAATGAAAAAGCCCAAACTCCTCATGTGGGTCTCAGTATCTGACCGTGACACACCTGTGATCCAGATCGGAGATTCCACCACGTAGTTTCCACTCCAAGGTTCCTGAGCCGTCATCAGCCCGTCTCTGCCGAACGGCAGCTCCTGGTAGTAACTGGCCACCAGGTTCCAGGAGATGGTTCTGCAGGACACAGAGTATACTTTTATTTTCATCTGTTAAATCCTTTCAGTTGTTCAGACTGCAAACAGGAAGGGAGGAACGGCAGTACAACAACCTCAAACTATTCTGATGCAAAACTCTAAGTTAGTGCAATCGGCCCTCCTTGCCATCACCCCGATCTTTGTCAGGACTCTGGTTGAGTCGCTCCATCCATTAATATCACAACAGGAAAACATATTTTGGTAAAATTAAGATATGATTAGAAGACAGGTGTGACCATTTCAGATCGACTGGGCCAATTTTTAAGTGCAAAGTTCCTACCGCTGTTCTTTAAACTAAAAGTCAAAGCGATGACAACTGCAACAAAGTTGCCATTAAATACAATGCATCCAGTATTCTGGATGCATTGTATCCAGATGGAAAAAAAAAAACAATACTGGTCCAACCGCTGCTCGACAGCAGTAATGCAATCCAGTAGAGAGTGGAGGGAATTACTGCATTCAGGCTTCAGATACAAGTAGATCATCTGCATAGTAATGACGAGGTTCAGAGTTGCTGCAATAGAAACCTGACTTCATCCCCTCTGACTGAAACCATGAGATGGGACTGGCTTTACTGGATAAACTGAGGCACATTTTCATTTCATACAAACTTTAGATTGAAATGTGCTATTGAGTCTTCTGCAGAGTTCTACCAGCCAGCAGGTGTTACAATGTCTCAGGAGCTGCCAACATAGTCAAAACACTCTGAGCCATTTGTCACATGAATATGACTTTGCTCTCATCTCTGGAACATTGCTGGGGTTTTCCGTGTGCCTTACGCCGTCATTTGTCCGTTGACGTAGTTCTGGTTGAGGATCCGCGCCCAGCAGCCTCCGCCCACGTCATCGTTGAAGGTGCTGTAGTCCTCCGATGACCACAGCTTTTTCTTTGTGGTCAAGGCCTCTGGCACTGTGGTAGTTCCCGGATAGTGAGCCCTGATTCAGAACAAACAAGATTATTAACAGTAAAATAGAACGAAGTAAAATAAAAAGAGGTTAAGATGATTTCTAGCCTAAACATGTTGAGTAAACTAAAGGAATATGATGGGAATTTCCTTGAGACATTCCACAGAGCTGTCATGCATGTTGGCACGCAGAAGTGAGGTTATTGTTAGAGCAGTCCCTGGAGCGGAAAAGCAGGAACAAATCGGACTACGGCCTACCCTATCACGTCTACGACGCTGCTGAGCTCTGGGTCGAGCGTCAGCGACACGGTAATGGGCTCCCACAGGTTATCGCTGGCTACGATCCGGACCGACTCCAAACCAGTCTTGTCCAGAGTGTACCGCAGCAGCTGGTGGAGTTACAGACGGAGAGCAGAGTGACATTCACACCTCGCTCAGTTTTAAAGATTTGCTACCGGCATGGAAAACTCATCTCACTTTATGGGGACAAACACAAACTGGAAGCAAAAAACCCTAAAATAAATGTATCTTTTGTGAGAAAAAAGACCATGATAAGAAATACTTGCTTTAACAAAAAATACCATCACCACAATCACAACAAAATAAGTATACGTTGGTTTTCTGAGTTGATCATAGCATCTCTGAACTTTATCTGTAAGCCATGATTTTCTTTTCTCCATCAACGTAGAAGGAATTCAAATTTGTCTTGAGTGACACATCTGGAAATGGCAGCAAGAAAACAGCTAAACTTGCCACCATCTACAGACAAAGCAGTGACTAAAATGTCTAAAACAACTAAAACTGTGACAAACAAAGCTGGACGAGGAGCTGAATAAAACCAGGCCTCACAAAGAGCAAATAACGGTGTCACCAACATGCGACCAAAAGCCATGGAGTTTCATCCACTCTACAGAGACTTTGACTGGAAAGCCTTGCCTTGATCAGATGAAGGTGAAGCTATTCAGCAACTCTAGTAACACAAGTAACACTTGTGTTTTACTAATAGAGCAATACACTCCTCTCTCTATATACAGCGTGGTTAGGTGAGGTTTTCCAAACTCTGAAATGACCCAATTCTTTTGGTTTATCAAGCTTTTAGTTTTTATGTTACAGATTCAAACCAATTACCTTGAACTTCATTGTACAGATTATCATCAAAGCTGAAATCATCACTCTGTAAAACTCCTGCTGCCAATTTGAGTTCCACTTTAATTTGGTACTTTCCAGTCTGTTTGTTGAAAAGCCAGGCGAACTACTGATGATTATCAAAACGTGACAGCAGAAGATAGTTGTATGTGTTCAAGGTTTTCCATGACGGCAGCAAAGAAAGAATGGAGTTTAAGAGCAGAAACATGCTCATACGATAGTTAGCTTTACGACGTTCAGTATGTGTTAGTGTCACACAGTCGAGCGGAAAAACAGCCACCGACAGTCAGCTGAGCAGGTGGAATCTCAGAGACAAACCTCCCAAACGAAATCGAGCTTTCCCCTCCAAATGTCACAATTTAGCCAATCAGTCTGAACGAACTCCGAACGGCTGAGTTTACAGGAGGAGTTCTGCGCTACTTACCCAATCACCTGAACTGAGTCATTAAGGTGTGGGTCAGCGATCAGAGATTTAACGATGCTCCAGTCTCC
Organism: Poecilia reticulata; assembly: GCF_904066995.2. Classification (NCBI taxonomy): domain Eukaryota; kingdom Metazoa; phylum Chordata; class Actinopteri; order Cyprinodontiformes; family Poeciliidae; genus Poecilia; species Poecilia reticulata. The sequence continues at coordinate 21,247,377 of NC_088851.1, forward strand.
GTCTGCGGCGACGATGCCGACGTCGGTCAGACCGACGTTGTCCAGCATGTTCCGCAGAACCTTGGCGAGAAGAAAACGTTCTCAGGAGGAACTTCACCAAGGTCTCAGCTCAATGCGAGTGGCTGTTCTTCCCAGATGCGTGACTGTGGACTGAGCTCATGCACATTTATCACATGCATGGAGAACTGCTCACCTTGATGTACTTTGAGTTGAACGACCGCTCATTCCAAATCTAAACGGGAAAAAAAAAGAGAACATTTTACGGCAACATGACGTTTTGCTAAACAAAAATTCAACAAAATGTTTCAGTTTCTGTCAAATTTCTCCTTTTTTTCCCCCTTCAAACTAGCCTAGTTTCAACTGAGATCCTAAGAATATATTTTTTAAATTAAATATATTTCACATAATAATCCAACTGGATCATTTTAACCATCAAAACATTTACAAGCAAAAAATAGTAAAACTTCTAGAAATGTGTGAATGTTTGGACAGAATCATGTAACTTTAGGTTTTGTGCTGTCAGTTCATATTGCTTTCATATTTTTGGTCAGATGCAGATCAATTCAATGGAAACAACTTTATTAGTTTGAAATTTTAATTCATGACAAAAACAAATAATAATCATTATTTCATTATGTGCAAATCCATCCGAAATCCTGCTTTTGTTCTAATAAGCACTTAAAAGTAGGGTTTGGAGCAGATGTGTTTAAAGGCATCGTCTCTCCATCTCAGCAATAGTCTTCATCACTTTGCCGGAAGGTGCAGCAAATAATACTCCAACTTGAATATCAGTTTTATCTTGATAGATTAGTATTATCTTGATAATCTCCCAACAATCTCTGATCTTCCAAAAAAACCAATTCTGTGAGAACTGACTCTTCACAGAAACTTGATTGATTTGCTCATACAAACATTTTCATAAGCTTTTCAGTCCAACACAGAAACGGATTAAACCAGAGTCAGGAAACCTTCAGCCATGATTGGAGATCTACCAGTGCTGTAATAATAATAAGAAATACTCACCCCAATATACTGAATGTCCAAGTCGTGGTATTTCTTGGCTCCTATGACCCAGTTCACCACGTACGCTGCAGTGACATCTGGGAAGTCATAAGGCCAGTTCTTCCCACGGCCCACCCAGCCGGGGAACGCCCAGGGTAACGCTGCACCAACACAGAGTTTATCCATGTGTAACACACCATTTTACACTTCATGAAGTCACTTTTGGGTCATAAATTTGTCTATTTCAGCTCCCAGGTTGGTACATCTGAAACATTTCCCCACCTATGAGCGTTATGTTCGGGTTCCTCTTCTTGGCCTCCTTCATCAGCCACCACTCGTAGCCTCTGAAGAAGTTCTCATCGTTCTCGTAGTGCATGTATGAAGGCTCTGTTCCATCTGATGAAGCCCCCATTGAGAAAACAAAACGTAATCGCATGCTGTCACTCCAACTGCAAAAATTAAGCCGTAAAACAAGGTACCTGTAGTCTGAGCATCTCCTCCGATCTCCACCTTCAGAATGTGTAAAGAGGCTCCAAAGTTTGGCTGCAGGAACAAAACAGACAGTATAATGACATAGCAAAGTGACCATTTATTTTACTCCAAAAAAGCCTAATAGAGCCTGCAAAAGGCTGACTGTCAAAGAACTTTCAGGTGAAAACGTGACATCTCTCAGGAATGAGGAAACTAAACAAGTGGAGTGGTAAAGATGTCGTATCAGCCTAAAAAATGTTTACTTTGTCCAGAGTGGTTTAACAAGGACTGTTCTGCACTCATGCATGTCAAAGTCTGTAAAATGCCATAAAAGCAAAAATGTCTTTCAATTCTTAATAACAAACCTGACCAGAATGCTACAAATTGGTGACTCGATGCAGTCTGCTGGGCTTCCTTTGACAGACACTTTTTAAACTACTATGAATTAACTATTTGAGCATACTGCATTGTTTGATAGCAACTGAAATGTATACATAATTGAATTTAAATATATATTTATGTATATATATATTTTTTTTTTTTGGTAAAGTGCCTGAAGACGACATTTGTTGTGAACCGACGGTGATGCAGACCGACATGACAGTCAGAAAATGCAGAACTTAATTATTGACCAAATTTAGTAAAGCTCTGTCAAAAGCCTGTAGACAAATCCTTATTTTATTACAGTAGCATAATCTCGCAATTAGAAAACACGTTTTCTTTCTTCATTGAATTAATGTTCTTAAATTCAAAGTAGGATTCTTATTTTGTTTAGTGAAAAATGATCCTACTGCAAAAAATATATATATATATATATATAATTCTCAAGGCTTTGTGCTCATCTTTATCAGGGGGTCAACCAGTGTGGAAGGCGCCATACATGTATTACAGGCTGGTTGTTGCAAAAACATATTCTACTTGTGAAAAAGATTTATTGGAAATGGGATCGTATTACAGTCTCACGTTTCCAAACACTATTTATTACAGTAACGCCTAAGATAAACGAGCTGGATGAAGCAGGAAATGATCATCCTGGTTACAGTAAACAAAATCTTCCTGAAGATTTTATTAAGCTTTATGCTTAACATTCATACTCGCCATACTTGTACAAGATCTATATTTCCCCTAAAAACTCCCGAGGTTTATTTAACTACATTTCTCCAGACAAAACCATGTTTTAAAAACTAAACTCTGACTGAAAGCAAAAAAGACCAACAGCCACCCTGTGTAACAGAAGTTACTCTGCTCCGCACACAAAGTTTACCGATAACTTTGTTTCCCTTTGTTTATGTAGACCAGTCAGCTGATCATTCCTGCAGCTTGGCCTCTGAAGCTCACCTTAAACAGGTAGTCCAGGATCTGGCTCCTGTACGGCTCAGCATAGTTCACAAGTAACCGGGATGTGGCCTAAAAAACACACATTTAAATTAAGTACCTCAAACAGGCGAGCTGGTGGAGAATAAAACGAACCAGAAAGCTGCAAAGACTTGGACTCACCCCTCCACCGCTCAACCCCCCGATCCCGTCAAACACTCTGCCCAGACCCCCCTCATCAGTCAGCGGGTAGGTCTGCCCGGACGAAGAGTGCACGGTGAGGGAGAGGAGGCACGCTGCGGAGGCAAACACCCAGAACACCCGCTGATCCATGCTGTCAGCCTGGACCGAACCCTGCGCGCTCCGACTCACCCCGATAGGCGCGCTTCCGGGTGCAGGGAGTCACATGACTGCCGCCGATCACGTGCTGACAGAGCACGTGATAGATTTTATTTCTAAATCTAAAAATGATAAAGACTAAAATAAAAAAAATAAAAAAAATAAAATATATATATATATATATATATATATATATATATATATATATATATATATATATATATATATATATATATATAATGCAAACGCGTGGATGTAGAAAAAGGATGACGGCGTGGTAAGGCCCTTGTATGTAGAAAAAAAGATGGAAATTTTAGCCCAAAAAAACTCGGAAGTTTTCTAGGAAAATCTGTGATTTATTATCTTGAAAAATCGAAACGTTTTTTAAGGCATGTTTGATATGTATTTTTATAACAACTGAAGTGTGAACTGTGACATAGTTATTTGATTGTGCTATAAAATGGTGCCTGATCACCTGACACTGACACAGCAATTCATGCTTTGTAAAGTTATCTATTACCTAAATAAGAAAAAAACTGCAGTCAAAAATATGTCTTTAATAGCATATCCTTACAGACAAGGACCAGTTACAATAACAAATCACATGAGCTTACATGATCTGAGTTCACACCATATTCAATCTGGTTAAACAAATTAGTATGGAGTCTTTCAGCAGTATTCTGGGAGACCAAATCATTTATTACAGTTAACTGTGCAAAATATTCAATGGGAAATGTGCAGCATATGTTTAGCTTTCTCCAGCTTTTATCCAACTAAGCATTATTAAGCATCATCGCATGCTTTTAGATAATTTATTTGCAATTTATATAGAAACAACGTCATTTATATTTCCAAGGGAGATCTTTATTGATGACTAAAACCGGAAAAGAACATATAAAAATAAACACATTTCCAAAGCTATACTTAACAAAAGAACAGTCATTTTAAAATTAACAGGAAGCCTAAAATATAAACGACAGAACAGAGAACATGAAATTGTACATTAGCAAGATACATAATGGTAAATATGGAGGATTTTGTGAAGGACTATCAGCTGATCCATATGATTCACAAAAACAAACTAATTTTGCTTTCAAAATGTAGGGGTCACTAATCAGGAGATAACACAGCTGTTTTTTTCACGTCTAAAACTAGTACTCAGACTAAGTATTAAATAATTTAAACCAAAAATTATTTGGAAAATTACATCGTTCCAAGTTCTGTAAGTCTGTTTTTGCTATAGGTTTCTACACATGTCTGATGTACTGTGGTTAGGAGGTTTTAAAGTTGACTTAAATTTACACTCTAAAACAGGAATTTACTGAAACCTTTATATTATTAAAGGCTGAAAAAATAACACGATCCTGTCCTGTTTGCATTTACTTCACTCTCAGTCTGTCAAATTGACTTGCACAACCATTTATAACAAGTTAAAGGAAATAATACTTGACAAAAATTTATTTTCTGAACAATCCCCCCGCCCTCCAAAAAATAGAAAACACCTTAATGTAACTGATAATGTTTCACACAATACAACACAATTTCAGGTCAAAAACTTCAGTGAAGAAACAGAGGTAAACTCCACACCATATCGTCCCCAAAAAGCAAGACGAGTTTCTCACTGCACACGACACTTGTTGGGTTTCTTCTTTCGACCCGATGCCGTCATCTCTTGATCCACCTCCATCTTCAACGTGTTCTTCCTCTCCATCTCGTTTTTCTTCTGCATCTCCAAAGCTCTTCGTTCGCTCCTCTTTGAGGCCTGTTTTGCTCTCCTAATCATCCATTTGGTGTAGTGTTTGCCATGGTTCTCCTGAACCATTTGATCAATTTTCTCCAGCAGCTGGCGGACTTGTTCCTCACTTGCCACTTCGTTGTTGAAGACATGATATCTACCGGAAAAAGCCATGACAAACTCTTCGAGGGCTGAACTCTTAGAAATAAACTGCTCAATAGTTTGTTTCTTCAGTTTGTCTCCATGTGTGAACAGCAGCAATGAATACTGGGCAGCCTCAGAACCAAACATCTTCAGAATAATCTTCATGGTTTCTTCCTCCTCCTTGGTGAATCTTCCAAGCTTCTTAACCACCAGAAAGACATGAGGACCCGGAGCACTCAAAGAGATGCATGTTTCAATTTTCTCCAAAACTTTCTTCTCCTGGAAATTGGTGTCAAACAGCCCCGGCGTGTCAACTACTGTAACCTTTCGGCCCAAGACCTCTGCATCAGCCTTCTTACAATCGAGTGTCCAGGAAGATGGACACGCCACCGACTGGAACACTTCACTTCCCACTATGGTGTTTCCTGTGGCACTCTTCCCTTCTCCGGTTTTCCCCAGCATTACAATCCGGAGTGTGTCCTTGCTGCTCTTCTTAGATCCTGCAGACAAACACAGCAACAACTTTGGTGTCTTTTGTTCTTGTGTTGATGATGATTCTGTATGAGTCTGAAGTCTGAGGAAACAGTTTGATCACTGTAGTATAATCTTAAGCAAATTTAACAACATTTTTAATTGGATGGCTCAGATTTGACAAAGACTAGACACCAGTCAGAACAATCCCAGTGTGGAAAACCAAGGAGGAAATATCATGGGGACTTAAGCTAAAATAAAATCCCAGTAGAAGCACAGAAAGTCAGTAACATATGATTTATAGGTTACATAAAAATAATAATAATAAAAAAACATCAGTTTACCCTCTGATCTAACCTTTGAAATACTTATTTTATGACTATAAGTTACATGTGATTAAAAAGAAACTGAAAACCAGGATCATCATGATGAAAAACTGATCTTTATTTATGTAAAACAATAAAAATGAAAGCCAAACAGACCTATAAAAGGAAAACAAAAACAAAATGTCACCAGCAGTCAGTATATCAGAATAAAAACCACCCACAAAACCTCAAATTTAGAAGCCAGTATGCTGAGACCATGAATCAAACTGGTATCATTAATGTGAAATAAATCAATGATAATCAGTTTAGTTTTGCTATGTTTAAAATAGAAAGAAGACTTTTATTTTTGTGTCATTTTTGTCTTTATTTCTAATTTGTAAAATGTCAGAATGTTACAGTTTTCAAAATCAAAGGGAATATTGGAATCAAAATCACAATCATTTCATGTGATTGGATCAAGATGTACATAATAAAACAACGATGTGCTCCCTCGCCAATCTATCCATCACCTGATTGGTGTTTGTGATTTGATTTCAGAGACAATGTACAGTTTCCCAGCATCTCCAGATTTGGATCCCTTAATATTTAGAGAATTCTCAATATATGGAACAGGATTACATACAGCTGCAGTACATGTAGTTGTAGTTCAACAGTCTTTCACAGTTAAAAAAAGATTCATACTCGTGTATAGCATTTCCTTTCAGGAATAAACAGGAATGTAGCATTTAATTAGACAAATCTATTTTATCCTATCAAGCATGTTTGTTTACTGATTTAATCTATGCAAAATCAAGTTGACAGAAAAGAAGCTGCTGAAAGCTCTATGTATTTCTACATTAATCAGAGACAGACTGAGAGCTGAATTTGCCCCTCTCGTGTTATTGAATGTGACAGTTTTTGCTAACTGATATTGTCAACGCCCCAACAGCAGCTCCGACTGCAGCTCCGGCAGCGATCCCAACTGCCACTCCGATTGGTCCGCCACACACACCCAGCACACCTCCAATGGCGGCACCGCAGGTCGTGGCCACAGCAATTGTTGGCGCGGTGAGGAATTCGTTTTTCTTCTCAGCTCGGCTGCGTGCCTCCTGGTGGTAGTGCATGATCACCTTGGTCTCCTCCATGCGGTAAACGGCTTCACTGTACTTGACTCTGAGCTGGTCCAGCTCCCTCTTCTGCTGTTCTTCCATTTCCTTCAGTATTCGCTCCTTTTCCTTCAATATGGCGGCCTCTGCTTTTTCAAACATTGCATTTGTGTAGTACCCTCCGCCATTGGCCGCAACCATCTCTTCAATCTTGTCTAAAAGCAAGTAGGTCTGCTTTGGGTCTTTGATCTCGTTGTTGAAGACGTGGTATCTGCCCTGGCACTTGTCAATCAGGGCTCGCAGGTCTGCGCTCTCTGAAATAAAGTTTTCAATGGTCTGATTCTTCAGCTGGTCTCCATGAGTAAACAGCACCATTGTGTACCTCTGAGCATCTTCTCCAAAGGTGTCCTGGATCATCTTGACGGTATCCTTCTCCTCCTGCGTGAACCTGCCCAACTCAAGAGTCACCAGGAAGGCGTGAGGACCCGGAGCGCACAGAGAGATGCACATCTTGATTTTCTTCAGCACGTCCTCTTGGGTAAAGTCTGTGTCAAACAATCCTGGCGTGTCGATAACGGCCACATTCCGGCCGTTAACGACCCCCCGGGCTTTATGGCATTCTGCTGTCAGAGAAGATGGAGACAGGTCTGACTCAAAAGCCTCCCTCCCAAGGATGGTGTTTCCTGTGGCACTCTTCCCAACTCCAGTCTTCCCGACTAGAATAATTCTCCTCTCCCTTGGATCTATTCCGCTTGTGAACCCTGTTGGATAGAAATACACCATTCATCATGACAGTGCTGCACTGCTGGCTGCACTGTGCACACACCAGAAGAAAACTGATCTCCAATGAGATAATACTCTGCCAGTGTAACACCTGAAATGACATGTTTTATTTAGATGCTATTTCAAATGCTACATTCATTTATCAAGTGGACAAAATGTATTCAAACCAACTTGGATACATATATCCAGATATTATGTTTTTCTTTGTAGGTTTTCTAGCCTTTTTCATGCTGTCAGGTAGGTTGATTAGTAACAACTTAGGTGCATCAAAGTAAAAATTAATTATAATTCTGGGTCTTTAAAGGCTCAATTTAAAATAAGACGTATTTTAAATGCGATTCATGAGGTTTGTTTTTCCCTTTATTCCTTCTTCTGCTCATTTTATAACAACCTTTGTTGTTTTGGATAAGTCATTGTTTGTTTTTTATCTGTGAGCTGGATCTTCAACTTTAAAATCTCTGAGTCACTGCCACAAAAATGCTGTGTCATGCTTAGCTCGTGATGTTTTTTTTAAACAGGAACAATGTCTAAAAATAGATTAAATCTGGACATCTGACAAAAAAAAAGGGCTTCACTTTCCTTACAGATTTTTTGCTAAAATTTTGAGGTGTGCTCCTGTTTTTTTGTGGTTTCTTTCCTTTAAAATTTTTTACTTAATGATTAGCAACAATAGTCTGGATAAAACATACATATTTCTCCAAACAAGTGAGTTATGCTCTTTCAGCAAAAACAAAAAAAAAAACTATTTGGAGTTTTAATTCAAACCTTTTTTTTTTAAAGATGAACTTTAAAATTCAAACAACTGCTAAATTTATCAACTTCCAAAAGATAAACCAGACAGCAATATTTCTTCTGGGTCAAGAAATAGTTCACCACATGATCTTCAGGTATGTCTGCAAAGCATAGTGTTGGTAAAATGCTAACTATTCATATATTTTTAGATTTACCATTAAACCAACATGATTAATTTCAATAAAAACCCCAACTTCTTTCAAACTGACATGCTGAAAGTACTGCTGAGATGGATGCATTTGAACAGAAACCGGAACACACATTCTGAGTTAAGAAAGTCAGCCCAACCTCTTAAACCAAAAGCAAAAAAAAAAAAGACATTCGTCAGAGTCTTTTCTTACCGGCAAATTTTTTCCCAGACATGTTGGAAGTCCCAGCTGTTCCGACCGTTCTTCGTCTTGTTTTGAATGAGCCTGTCTTCCTCACACCTGAGCTATCTTACCTCCAAGGGGGCGTTCCTTTTGTGTCTTTTTTTAGCTGGAAATATGCACGAATAAGATGAAGTCAAAAGGAAAAAACAAAAAGAACCATTTAAAAAAAATACAAGAGTGACAGGTTAAGTTAGAGCTCTAATTTTACGCCTAAAACCTGGTAGGTTATGTTTGCCTCGGGTCAGCTCAGACTAAACTGTGTTAAAGGATCGTCTCTTGAACCAAAACTGGATCTGTTGATTTGTAGAGCTGAAAACATTCCTTTCTACAACCTTAACACAACATGAAAATCAGGTTGAAGCAGATGTTTGTAAACCGTTCAGCTCTGTAAAACCTGAGCAGGGAGTCAGGCAAAGGTAGGCTCTCCAGCATCTCAATCAGACCTGGACTTTGACTGAACAGCTGCAACACAATGATTATTTGCTTCTTCGGTCATTTGTTTGCACACACCAGTTGATACTCTGACAGGTTTTTCCACTGTGTTGTTGGTTTGTCTCATGAATCTGATTGGTGCAGCAGCATCCAGCTGCAGAAAGCATGCAGTGAAACCTGTTTCTCTCGTCTTCTTTCTGAGGTAAATATCACCATGTAGAAGTTGGACATAGAAATTCAGCTTGTTTTCTGAAACAGCATCTGCAACTGTTCCCTTAATTCTGGTCAAGCCACACCAAAGAACGAAAAAAAAAAAGATTTTGTATTGTTTGACACAGGTTTAAAAGTAGCAGGATGAAGGGAAGAAGAGCTGAAACCACGCAGTTTAGATTAATTCTGATCAGCTCGGTGCAATACCCGCAAATCGCCACAGGGTGCCAGTATTTGCTCAGGATCAATAGACACGTTTAGTTAAAAGTGGTGCTGATTGTAGGTGGTAGATTAGATTTGATAAAAGATTTTTTAAAGAAATTTTTGCATTTGTTTTTTTATTTTTTTTACATTTGTTCTTGATGAAAAGAATAGCAATCACTGACATATTAGAAATTATGATATCTAATTGATTTAATTATTATTCACTTATTTCTTCTTGCTGTTTGGTAATTTTATTTATTTATAATCTTATTTATCCATTATTATAAGTATTAGTTCCTACATATTTCTCAGAGTGTTTCTGTGATGAATATATTTTGTCTACTTTTAATTTCTTTTCGTTTTTTTAAATTTACTTTTAAATGTTTATTTTATTTATTTACTATTAAGAATCCATTTTATTTATTTATAGATTTGTTTTTCACTTAATAAATTAGCATTTAACAAACTAGCACTACTGTTCCTCTTTTACATTTACAACCTATGTCATTAAAAACAGTTAATTTCTGCTGTGCCAATTCCCAGCAAATATCATTTCAAGACATTTTATAAAGCAATTTAATCAAGTTCACTTCTAGGAACATATGATCCAGTTATATAGATTCAGTTGAAGCATGTGTACCTGTAGCTCCGAGGTAAAACATCAGACCTGCCCTCTTCCTTTTACTGAATTAATTTTCCCAATAGATTTTATCGCCAGTGGAAATCAGATCTCCCTGATGAAAGCAATCTAAATGCTGATGGTGTCCTCTTTGCACAGCCTTCCCTTTGCGTAATAAACATTTACTTCACACTGATGAGTTAAAGTATAAGAGGATTTGAACTTAAAGTCCCAAGCATGGGGGAAAAGAATTCCCCTCATGGTTTCAGAGTGAACACTGCGTTGAGAGCAGCCAGTTATAATAATGAATCATTAGCATACTGTGACATTTCAGAGCAGTTGGTGTGTGTTGGAGGTCCTGCCAGGAATCCGAAGGCTTTCAGACTCACCTTTCACTGTGATTTGTTGGGTTTTTTTAGACCTACACCTCCACTTTTCTTTTGTTTCTCTTTTTTCTGACTTTAAATACTGAAACCTTCAGCATGTTATTCTAATGTCAAATTCAGCTCAAATGTCAGGCAGGGTTGACGAGGCAGTTGGCTGAAGTTTTTTCATGGAACCAACCGGAGACCAGCCGGTTGAATTCAGCTCACTTATATTTGACTTTCCGCTGCCTGACTAGAGCACAGAGGGAGCTGCTATAGACAATCTGTACATTAAGAAAAGAATCAGCTGTAAAGAACCCACAGAATGTTTCCTCCACCACCTTGCTTTACTGCTAGTCTGGTCTTTACACAAAATGGGCTTATTTTTAAAACCTCTGTCAAAAAGCAGAGGATTTCTTTTTTTGTTTTGTCAAACAAAATGATGAGTCGCACAAAATGAGTCATATACATGCTGCATTGTATATCATCAGATCTTTTCTTGGTAGAGCATCAGTCAGCTCCCTGATGAGGGGTTTTCTAAGGTGGAGCCGACTGAAGCACTGCTCCCTCTGGGAGGATGCTAGGGAAGTGAAAATCCTCTGAGGACGGCAGGTTTTTCCACGTGAAGAGACCAAGAATGTTTGGTCCAACCTGATGTTCTCTTGTGCCTGAAAGGAGTGCGTATAGAATAACACTCCAAATCTACAAAAAAACATCAACTTTTTTATAATTAAGTTTATGAAACTCTGGTTTAAGCAGTTCATTATTTTCAATTCTGAATTGCCACCATGTTTCTAACATAATATAGCAGTGCTTAAAGAAGTCGTGGTCCTGTAGGATACAGTTTATTTTGAAAAATGAGACGCTGTGTAGATGTTGCAGCTCACGCCTTTAACAACTCAGCATGCAAACAACAGAACTGCTTACTTCTGGTACCTGAACAGCAATTCTTATCTTCTGGTCCTCCCCACATGACAGGCACAATCACATGTAAGTGGTCGTCCTTCCAACTACTCCTTTTCATTCAAAACTTTTATTCATGTCAACATGTGACATGGTCATTGTATTCAACTGTAAATTAATGAAATAAACAAATGTAACACTTTTCTTATATCCCCTCCTCCTTTCTTATAGTTTTTCCTATTTACAATCCATTTTCGGGTCGTTCTCTCTGATTTGAGTCTATTATGTCAGACTATCCCCCTGATTTTTAAATACAACCCTATTCCACTTCATTCCTCTTCACAGATCCTTATCGTCATGTGAATATAATTACCTCTCTGTATAACACAATGTTTTATCCATTTTATCCTCCTCATCACTCCTTGAAATCCCCTTTCATCCCAATATAAATCAATATTTATCATTCTTATCGTCCCTTTTCTCTCCTCATTCCTCACACTCATCCTCCTCCAGTCTTGTTTTGATCACATTAGTGTTCTTCACTATGTTTATCCCAAGCCTTAATATTACTATTTGCTTCCTTCTCTTCAAACCCATTCCTCACATTTGTCTTTCTCGTCTCTCTGATTCAGATGTATTTTAATCACACTAATCATCCTTATTCCTCTTCATGTTTCCTGTTCATCCCAGTCGTTCTCTTCATCCCTTTATAGAGACAGTTTTCAATATTCATTTTCGCCCTCATTCCTGTTTATTGACCCTCATCATCACATTTGCATTCCTCCATTTTTACAATCAATCTTATAACTATTAATCCCACTTATCCTTTTCATCACCATTTTACCTCTTCTGATCACATTCTTTCCTGCTATTTCTCATTTTGAGGCTGTTTAATGAACCTAATGCTCCTTGTGCCTCAATGAGGCTCTCTATCATCCCACCCATCCTCATCATCCCTCCTTGTTGTCCTTAATCTAATTATCTTGTCTACAACCATATTCATCCCACTCATCTTTTTATATCAAACATCTCTTCCCTTTATTTCTCATCAATTCCCTTTGTTGCAAGATTTCAGTCATTCCTCTGTAGCGGGGCATTCAGCTGAGCGATCCTCTGACTCCAACCAATATTTTCCACATCGTGGCTTAAATTTATCTCCTGGGTTTTCAGCCCCTTTAAGGCTCACCTGTAATGTGTTTACAGAGACACAGATGAGTTCATGTGGATGCGTTATGGATCCATTCCTACCGCTGGAAAGGCCTCAGATTGATTATTGAGTTGTAGCAGAAGGCCAGCAGCAGCTTTCTGTTTGAATCATGTCGGTTGCCTCAGGGGAGCATTAAGTCTTGTTTGCCTCTCAACTTTCTCCACTGCCCCTTCTTTGAATCCTAATGCACTGGCTGGTTTCTTTTTCTTTTCCTGTGCACTACAACAAGTCAGCCGAAGTTGATGGGCGTCGGACCCGAAGAGGCCAAACAAAGACAATAATCGACTGCACATAGGTGGCAGTTTTGGTTTATGTCGGATTTAGCATATGCAAAAAAGAAAATAGAAAGAGTAGATACTTAAACCTTTAGATTTTTACAGAATACTGACAAAAGCAGTATATATTTCTGATGCAGAGACCTTACTACAAATGTTGCGTATTTCTTTTGAAGAAGTAGTTCAGGCTGTATGATTTAAACCTTATTGCTATGCTTAGGTAGACTACTGTGTGAGCATTGGACTTTGCTGCTAATTTCCAGACAATATAATCAGAGTAAAGTTTTTGCTAACATCTTTCTTCTCTTTTTTAGAAAGTACAATTCCCTTAAGAAATATTAATATGAATGTGCATATTCCTCCTACATTTCAAAAATATCTTAAAACTTCTCAAGGACGATGGGGTATTTTTTGAGAACAGCTCTTAGCTGGACATGCGTCATCTCGAACGCCCCAGATGGTTCTGCATCAAAAAACCTTCGTTCCTCGATAGCTGACAGAACCGCATGGAGGGATTACTTCAGGAAATTTAGTCAAGCTCTACATTGCAGAATTACACAGATGCTACTTCAAACTTCACTGTGAAAAAAAAAAAACAAGCCTTATATTAACCTTGTTCAGAAGTGGAGTCCACTTCTCTGTGCTCAGAGGGATCCGGGGCAAACCATCACACAGTGGAAAGCAGACTGTGGTCAGACAGACCAGCGTTCCAGCTTGTTGTTGGAAGGAACAGAGCAGAGAAGCATCCAGTTTGTATCAGTGCCCCTGGCAAAGCTCACTTTCAATTCAATGTGTCATGGCGGCATTAATAGAGAAAAGTCCAGTAGAGATCGTAGAACAACAAACGCCTTGAGGAACAAATCTTTTTTCCATCATGTAAATGCGATTTCTTTATGCAGGTGACCACATTTGGCACACATGTCCAAAGGCCTGAGGATGAAAATGACATAAAGATATTTATGTTGTAACTGTTTACTCATTAAGGCTTTTCTATCCTCTGTTTTCTAAAGCCAGGTTTTGTTGGAAGGATTCTTTCTTTAATCTCATCTCAGACTGGTGCACCCTGAACCTTCTCTCAAAGAAAAATCAGCAGCTCTAAACGCATGCATAACCCTCTGCTACACTTTATGAGGTTAATCGTTAGTGCAACATGTGCATGGGCGTGCTGTAATTAGCAGATTCACAACAGCAACTTCCAGCATGGGCAACAGAAGCATTGAGGCTTCCCTCTGTTCCCCAGCTCATGCATTCAACATCCACAAGGAGCTGAGCTTTATTAACTGAGACCATCTCAGTCTGGTGTATAAATGCAGAATTAAAGACCCGAGGAATAGTTTCCATGGATGTCAGCTTCTGAAGGGTTTGTGTGAAATTAGGCACAATTTCACACAAACATTTCAATCATAAGATTCAAACCATAATCCTCATAAAACATTAAACCTAATGTGTAGACAGTGTAAGCAGATTAAAATGTGTATTTAAATAAAGTCAGAACAATGTGATTAATTTTAATAAGAAGAATGTTTGTCCTGCATATTGCATGTTGATCCATATGTTCATCTGTTGATGTTGGATTCGATTGGGTGATGAGTAGGTGAAAATCATGGTTCACATTAGGAGATCATGACCTGCGATCAGAAAATAAGACAATTTAATTTCTAATTCATCTCATAAAAATGTTTAAATGTCCTTTGATCCACCATCCATCCAGGGGCGGAGCTATAGGAGGGGCTGGGGGGGGCGGTTGCCCCCGGTCCCGGGCCGGATTGGGGCCCAGGTCTGGAGGTGTCAGAGAGGGAGGAATGGTTTCAAGTCACTTAAATGTCTCATTATAGATGGAGAAGGTGCGCCCTCACCTGTTGAGAAAGGTGTATTTAATGTTAAAGTCAACAGTTTCAGTTTCGCAAAATGACCAGTTTTGGCTGGAAAATATGGTAGAAGAGCCAAAACAGAAAAGTAAGTTCCATGTTCCCCTGCTGAGACTGAGACAAACGGCGCTGCAGCTACCTGTTCCTTATTGGACCAAATGGACCATAATCAAGACAAATGTGGTCTGCTGCTTCAATTACATCCATATGGCTCAGGGCTTGTGCAGACTCTCATGTTTCAGCTCAATCAAATCAATAAGTTATTTATCGCCACCAACACTCCGATGATGCAGAGAAACGGTGGGGGTGTGGGCAATTCATTTGGCCTCCCAATAATCAGAAGTGTTTTATGGCTTTCCTCTGAACAGCAGAGCATAATTTCCCACTGAGCAGAACTGCTGGGGATCCTTCATAGATCTCAGAGAGGTGAACTGTTTTACAGGAGCCTCGTTGGACAATTTCATTTTATTTAAAAGAAAATCCATGCTCAAAGCTATTTCAAATAAAACACTTCCTGGGAAACAAGGCATCTGTTTTGTCAGAGGAAAATAAACATTAGGTCAGCAGCAGTTAGTCAAACAGTTTGGCTTAAGGCGAGCTCCTAACAGGGTGGTAAACCATCTCAGCCCTGATCAGCCTTTGAATTAATGAGAGGAAACAGTAAGAGGGGGGGGGGAGATGTGGAATAGTATGCAAATCTGTTGCTCTGCAGCAGAAATTGTTTTCACCCAAAGCTTCACATCCTCTTTTGATCAGAAACTACCTATAATGCTCTCCATGTTTTAGAGTCAGTTACCATGGTGATATGAACAGGTAGCTGCAGATGCAGCTTTTTCAAAAGTATTCCCCTTGAAGTGTGTCACCTTACAACTTCAAAGTATTCTAATGGGACTTTGTTTGATTGAGTAATCACAACTATTAGATTAAAATCTGAATAGTGTGGCATGCATTCTTTATTCAGCCCTATTTAATCCGACACTCTTAAATAAAATCCAGAGCAACCCATTGCCTCCAAAAGTCACCCAACTTGTAAATAGCATACACTTGTGTGATTTATTTGTAATATAAATCAAGCTTTTCTTGTGAAGGTCTCAAAGGTTGTGTAAGAGGGGACGTGTGACAAGTCACGGAGGAAGCTGTGAAGAAGTTTAAAGGAAAGTAGATCATTAAAACAAGTTTAGGAAATCTGGTGGAGTTTGTGTAAATCGTCATCAGAAAAAAAAAATTCAAGCGTACGAATATGTAGAAGAATTTGTCAAGAAGACTGTTAATAGTCAGGCATTCTGCAAATCTGCCTTTTATGGAAAAGTGGATAAAAGCCATAAATCATAAATATATACATAGCTAGAGCTGCAATGGAGGAAAACACGTTAAAGTATTAGAATGGTGTAGTCAAAGTCTTGAGCTAAATCCAATCAGGAATATCTGACAACACTTAAAAACATATTTTCAGCTTGAGGTAGACATATTTCTCAAAAACAAATTGGCAAATATTTCAGTCAGTAGATATGCAGTTATGAACTCCAAAGATCTTACAGCTGCAACTGCAGCAAACAGTGGTTGCATTGTAAACAGTTCTCTTGAATACTATTTGCTGAATAAAATGCATGCCAAACTTTTCAGAGCTTTATTTAAAAAAAAAAACGTGTGGTTTTCATTCCACCTTATAATCTTGCTAATTTTTTACTTTACCACATGCAGTTCCAATAAAATAGCTTGTGGTTGGAATGTGTGAAAATGAGCAGACCAAAAGTTTAATGAGCATGACTAGTTCTGGAATGTTTTACTTCACGGTGTTTGCTCTTGTTGTGATTTAAGTTGTTTGATTACTTTTGCTGATATCCCCCTGACTGAGGCCATTACCTGAAAAATATCTGACCATTTGTTGAGACAAATCTATGGAAACATTTCTGAGGATTCAGAATGTTTAAGCGCAGCTAAGTAATACATAAACTCTGTCTGTTCTGCTACTACATGATATGAATTGTGCCAAAAGTCTTATTACAGAGTAAATGAGTGTGCTCTACACCCACCCATCAGACAGTTGCAGAGCAGAGCAGATAAAGGTTAAAACTCACGGGCAACTTGTACAAAGCCAGCGAGCTACAGCACACAAACATGGAGTTAACCACGCAGACGTCTCAACGAAAAAAATCTAATTTACAGATAAAGTTGCATTTTTCTGTAAAAGCATTCTACAGGAAACAGCAAATCCTGTTTACAGTTCAGAGCTTATCAGGAGCGAGCACCATTATGGTTGTCAGTGAGTTGTCAAAACAAGAGCAAAGTTCAACTTCAAATGGATGAATGAAGTTTGGACCTGATTTTCTTTACTGCTGACACTTTTCACTAGATAGCAAAACAATATTTAAAATCAACACGGTGCCTTCTTTTAAACTTGACCAGGTTTAAAAGAAGGCTTTGCCTCTGTATCGATACATTTGATAAAGCAGATCAAAACTCCGAACTGGTTTTAGATCATATTTCTCCAGTAGTTCAGTTTTTTCAAGTTTCTACATCATAATTACTTATGGGGTACCACAGGGTTCAGTACTCGACACGGGTCTTTCTGAAATTATTGCACACAATGGAATTAATATCTACTGTTAATTTGCCGCATTTATTGGGCATGGGCGTCATTTTTCACTTGAGCAACATTGCCAAAATTAGAAGTGTCCACTCCATGAGTAATGCAAAAAAACTCAAAGAAAAACTATTTTAATTCTGTGAACAAAAACAAAAATTACATGCTACATGCTAGTTTCAACCATATCAAAGATCTGCTTGTTCCACGTGTTGCAAACGGAGCACTTCACACCCAAAACTGTTTACCCAACAAGCAAACTATGAGATTTACTTTGACCACTAAAGACAATCTAAGCACTTTTCTTCCCACTGATAATTTTACACTCTCAGCTCCCTTATTCACAGCTATTGCTTCCATTAACTTGTGTTCCGAGTTTTTCATTATTGGGAGAAATGATGACTCACAGTCAATGGAAAACTTTATTTGCTCTTTCTTATGCAAAAATCCCAATATTTAAAGGGTCTGTCAGCTGCAATGACACAGAAAAATCACAGAACTCTCATGCAGGAAGGTGAGGGTGTTATGCTTCCTACAGGACGAAAACTGTGCTGAGCAGGTTGTAGGCCATGGAAAATGTGGTTAACATTCCCACCCCGTAGGAAAGCCCTCTGCTGGGCTGGGGAAAGGCCAGGATGTAGGCAAAGCTGTGGAAGATCCGAGAGGCTGTGAATACACGGAAGTGAATCAAAGCGGTGGTGAGGTTGGGTCCAGACAGGGCGTAAAGCAGACCGATGAAGAAGAATGGAACAATGTTCTCCAGGTCGTTGTGGTGACACCTGCAGGATAAAAAAAAAAAAAAAAGTGATACATCTTTTCAAGACTCAAGGTTATTTTCAAGCATTTAATTTCAGCTATGCACATTTACAAAGGGTTTGCATACAGGAGCAAATCTTTTATCATTTCAGGAAGTAGTAGCAGGATATGGTAATGACGGTTGATGTCCTTTTTGTCGGATAATACATGTGGAAATGTACTTCTTCTTCAACACTCAGGACAATTTATAAGATGAAATGAACCTTTTCAGGTAGACTACGCCAACATTGCATATTTTCTGGGAGTCTCCTGCAAACGGCGGATACCTGATATGATCTGTAGATGTGACATCTGTGTTTTACTGCCAGAAACTGGTTTTTCAGACACAAACCTGTTCCCCCGAGGGATAAACACAGAGTGGTGTGTTGGCTGCTTATAAGAGGTGACTACGAGCCTGACACACAGTGCCAGCTCCACAAGTCACTGTGAGGCTCTCAAACCTCACCTCAAAGAGGAAGGAGGAAATCATGTGTTAAAGTAGGAACACCAACAGGCAGAGGAAAGTGTCCTCCAAAGCTCAGATTTTTAGGAGCTGCCAAATATGCCATTAACACACCTGGTGTGTACGTGCTGGCAGGTGTTTTTAATGGCCTGTTGCATAATACAAGAGTGTCATTTTGAAATCGAAGCAGTGAATGCTCGAGCTGCTCCCTCTACAAACATCTGCATGAGTCAGCAAAATCAACGACACAGTAACTGCAAAAACAATGATTAAAAACAAACTGTCCAAAGGTAAATCTGAGAATACTACACCTGAAATAAGTTTTGGAATGATGCAAATGCATCTCATAAGTCACTCAGTGACATTCATATGGTGTAAAAGTATCAGTTTCTCAGTAGTGACATCTTAATCCCAGTAAGATGCAAACAAATGATCTCTGACTAAGTTAATAGTCATTCCCGCCTTTCTCTTACTGGAGGTCAGATATCAGAGGCAACATGCTCTGCAGGGAACCCAGCCATTCCTCTCCGCACTCGCACCCTACAGATCCTCCCGGGATAACCTGAGGGGTTTCCAGACCAGAAGGGATTTAAAATCCCTCCGTGGAGCTCTGGATGTGCCCTCGGGTGTCTCTCCATTGGGTTTGCTGTTGGAAAACTTCCACATGAAGGAACATTTTAGATTCCATTGCCGTAGATAAGGGTTGGAGCACACAGTGGATAGCCTAGAAAAGCCGGAGCTTCCACCGTTCAGTTTGGTTTCTTCTTTTCCTCAATAAAAAATAGAGCAATGAAAACATTGCCGCAGAAGAGCCCTTATCTGTACATCCATCTCCTGTTCCACTTAGCATCACTCATGGGAAAAATAAAACAACAAATATTGAAACTCTTTTGTTTGAAACAGAGATTCACTTCTACACTGCAGGGAGCATTCCATCTTCACAGATTTAGGACCTTGGCCTCCCAAATCCTTTAAGCCAAAAACGCTGACACAGCTCATGCTGCATTGATCCGCAGACTGAATGGACAGTTCTCCCTCCTGCAACAATTCAAAATAAAGTCCCTAAATAATGCTTTTATTAAAGCTAACCAAATCAGCCATGTTGACCTGATCTCTGTGTGTGCATTTAAAACCATCCAGGTTTTTACCTTGGGATTAAAGCAATCAAAGTATTAGACACATGAGGAAAGGTTTATTTTTTAGACTTTTTGGACTTTTTTTATGTGTTGGAGTTTTATAAAGAAAATACTTTTTCCTCCACCCCTTCAACACGAGGGATTTCAAAATTTCAGTCAAGAGCCAAAGCCATCCGGAGCATGTATAAAAGGTAGAGCGTCTCACCTCTGAGCTCGCTCCACATCTGGATGAGCTCTCAGCAGCTTCTTCTTTTCCTCGTCAGTCTTTCTGGCAACATCTTCTTCGTTAGAGAAGGACTGAAAGGAGAGACGACATGTGCACACATGGCAATGTTTTATATCTGCATTCCAGGAATTCCAGAACCAGCAGCAGAAAAAGGGGAGAGCGCACTTTGAGTCAAAACTGTTGCAAGAAGAGGCAAAGAAATTTTTTGTTATAGGTCTTCATTTCTGAAACTTTTGCGCTGAATGACATGTTTTGACACGTAGGACTACAGCAGACTGCACCGACTGGTTTGCAGAAATGCTAATATCATCTCACAAACCATTGTGACCTATCAGTAAGTACAGATACCAATGGTAAAACTTGAAAATTAAGAAACTGTTCCGTAACCCATTTGTGTTACTTACCCCTCTGGTGATGCGGAAGTACGCGGTCACAGGACCCATTAGCATCATCTTGAGTGTGACAATAGCAGCATAGGTGGCGAAAGCCTTGAATACCTCGTTTTCCATGAGTGTGGCCATTTCTACAGATTAACACCTGGTGAAGGTGGAAAGAGGAGGCAGCAGGGTGTTACTTTCAGCTGTAAAAAGCTGTTGGACTGATAGTTTTTCATGTACTGTCAACACCTCATGCAGCAACATTACCTGCCTTCACACAGCAAATAGAGTCACCAAATGCTTGAAACCAAACAAGCTTCAGTGAACCCACTCCCAGTTATACACTGACCCACATCAGGTTCATAAAAAATACAAAGCAATTAGGAAACAAACAAAAGTCATAAATCATGAAAAAACTTACAGTTTTCCTGCTCTGTTGTCTCTTGGCGGTGACTCTGCAGAAGTGAAGCAGGCTGGACATGTTGCATAAGGACACCTCCCAGTTCACTCAGTGGGTGGGACTCAGTTACACTTCCTGTTTGGAGCCGACTTGCTCAGTTTCTCAGCCAATGAAAACTTCTTTTTGTGCAAAGACACACAGTTTGACTTTGAACATTTAGGTTTTGTGCTTGACTATTGTGTGAGAGTGACCACATAATACATTACAAAGAATTTTGTTAGTTTAAAAGATTATTTTCTAACTATGCAATCATTTTTATAGTATTTTTCACCCAAACTGATCAGTAAATGTTGTTTTTTTTTGTTGTTTTTTTTAACTCTTATCATCAGTGGAGGTATATATCTTTGAAAGTGCCCAGCTGGACCCACATTATAAACCTAATTAGCAGGCTGGTTGTTATCAAAGAGGGAGAGAAATTACTATCTCCTTGTGTTAGCAGTGCTCAGCTCTAAGAAACAACGTGCAGCCATAATGAATTTGCATCAAGCTGGCCTCACATCTAAGAAACCGCTCCAGTTGATTGAACTGTTTTCGGGATCATCAAGCTGACAGACGTAGCTACATGTTAAAGGACGACCAAGCAGGCATCGCAAATGCCTGGATCATCTCCCTGCTGACAAGGGTGCTGTGGATAATCATGATGTGGCCAGTTCAGAAATTGCTTAGTATTTTGCAGCAAGTGAGTGATGTAATGCCATCTGGACAAGAACTCTAGCAACTTGTCAAAGATAAACATTGAAGAGAAACTGAAATTCTCCCAGAAATGCAAGGAAGGATTCCAGAAGACTGGTGAAAAGTTATTTTCCAATTAACTTTCTTTGTGATTGTTTGGGGCATTTGGAACCTCTTTTGTCTGGGGATTCCATCTCATCCAAGAGAGTGGGCTTCCTCTCAAATCTGAAAAATAATGCAAAAAACATCCAGATTTCTTCTGAACCTCGTAGGTGACGCAGGTGAGATCAAATTTATTCAGTACAGATGAAAGACGGGGCTGCAGTTAAAAAGTCTCTAAGATTTTGGTTTAAATATCTGAAGATGCTGATTTACTGACTTCTTCATCCTAACTGGAAAAATTAGACTTTTTTTTATCTGTTTTTTAAACCGGTGGCCACTGCGCTTTGATGCTCAATTTCAGTCTTAAACAATTCACGGTTGTGCTCTGATTTTTTAATGTCTTTTTTTGTGATTCACAATTTCAAACACAGTATCAAATACAATCATTGTGAGCTGCAACTACAAACATAATTGAAATGCAAAAGTTGTAAAAACGATACCCTTAAAGGTGAATGACGCTCAGAGGTTGACGCTCCATACTGAACGGCTTCTTGCCCTTTGGGCCAATCAGAGGCCTCCGTCTTGTGATGGATCTCTGAGGCTCTGTGGGAACTAAGGGGAGGGGAAATTGACGCCGTTAATAGTTGTAAGAATGTTCATGTCAAAGGGATCTATTCTTCCAGCCCATTGATCTGACGTCAGCAATGAATTTATTTCTCAGTCTTTGTTGAACTACTCTATCTCATCAGCAAGGATGGATTATCTGCTGGAGCAACACATAGGGTCTCCGACTCTCATTAGTCGATGATAGATGAAGCTGGAGATAACATCTATTACATTTTTAGTACCTTATAAGATCTCTTTAAAACCTGCACCGGGTCTCTAATATGTATAGAGAAAGAATAAAGACACAAAATTACCTCAAACATGCATTAAAGCAAACACATATAAAGTGGTTTGTTTATCTCTCCGTGTCTAAATAAACTGCATTGTATCTTCCTTCGGACTCTGTGCCTCCTCAGCAGCAGGAGATCTAACAGCCCTGAGATGTTTTGGAGCTCAGACTCTGTGGTCTGTTTCCAGAACCTGCAGCCCCAGAGGCGTTTCACTAAGACAGCAGGACCCAGACAATCCATCAAAATTCGTCCTCCTCTTGTCTTCAGCTCTCAGGGTGTTTCCTATTGTCACTACAGGATTTAACAGTCTTGCTCCTCTGTGTCTCGCTGCAGATGGGACAGTCTGAATATAACTTGATGCCCTCACAGGGCTTTATTACCTGAATGCGCTCAGACAGCGGAGAGGAGCGCAGCTCCAAATGCTTTGGATTCATTAATGATGGCCCTGTCCCGATACAGTTAATTTAGACAATTCACAGCCCTGTTTATCTGTGTTAGAAACTGGTGTGAGGAACTTTAAATCATTAAAAATAACAGAACAGACTTGCTGTTATGAACCAAATCTGCACAAAAAATTGATGTTGCTCAGGAAATGTGGATTATTTTGAATTTAAAAGATAAAATTTGTTTTATTTCAATTACATTTTAATACTATATTTCTGAGCTTCCAGTTCAGTAATATTTCGCAATGTACAAACAGCGATTTTTAATAACACATCCAATTGTTAAAAATCCAATTCAGTCAACATTCAGGCGAGATTATTCAAGTTATATATTCAGATTTACATCCATTCGAAGTCTAATTATGCCAGTCGATTGCATCAAGACATCGGATTGGCATCAGTCTTTCGTTTATTTTGGACAAGCACATGGCAACAGTGTATAGGAACAACTTCCTTTAACAGAAAGAAGTCAAAACCAGGCTCAGCAGGAGATCCAGCATTTCCCATGACCTGCTAGGAGATTAAATTGCACAGAAGTAGTGAATCAAGAGAATCTTCAAAAAAAAAAAAAAAAAGAATAGTACATAAAGTTAGATTAGTAAAGTGTTTGTGCTAGGAAAAGATACTACAGATGCACAGTATTGGCAAAAGTTTAAACAGTGATATTATCATAAAAATTTTCGATATCCATAGTAATTTACCAACATTTTCCTAATTTTTCTCTTTCGTTTCCATCATAAATAATGACCACAACACCTTCCTTTATATTCAACATCTGAGTCACTTACATCTACATCACGTGTGAACATAAAAGACAGTGAACATTACACTTAAAAATAACAAAAACAATCTGGTGATTACAAACTGAATCCCACTGATAGCTGTAGAGTAGAAAGACCTAATCCAGACCTATTCCACAATCTCAGTAATTCAGCTCAGAGCTGCTGCAAAGCTGCAGACTGACATGCAGTAACAGCATATTTCACGTCATTGTTCTGTTGTTACAGGGGGAGAGACCAACACAGTGAAATCCTGTGAGTGTCTGGTAGAGCCGATTTCCTAAAGAAGGAGGATCAACCTCAGAATGTCACTGAGGAATCTTTAAGCCTTGAAAGGATATTTCAACTTTTCCAAAGATAACACTAACTTCGTAATTAAAATTCCCTTTCTGTCTCATCTGATTGTTCTCATCTCCTCCATCATCACCAGGCAAGGCCACGGCTCCGGGGCCAGGGGATCCGACTCTGAGGCAAATGAGAAATGGTACTGTAATTGGGAATGAGGTGGAGGTGAAGAAGTGACACAGCAAGCCAGGAGAGGGGCTCTGGAGACACATAAGAACTGTCAGACCCCAATAAAGTCTGGGTTCATTTATTTTAAGACCCTCATTACCTGCTCAGACCCTCACAGGTGTTTGATCTATTAAAGTTGTGAAGGTGCCGAGGATGCGGCTATCCTCTGAGAGCTGTGGTTTATCAGAGAAGCTCATAACTCCGTCAGAAAGTCTCATTAAAGTCACATTATGAGACAGTTTGACCATTTAAAGTCCCATTACGCTGCTTCTGTGGTTCAGTTTAATATGAAATCTGTAGAAACTAAACAAACAAATGAACACACACCAGCAGCTCCTCTTTAATAAAATGAAGGTCAAACAATGTTCTCACAGAGGAAATTAAAAACTAATTCAGCGGCAAATAACCCAAAGCCATGTCTTGTAGTAGCTCAATTAGGCAGGCAATTTTCTCACTCTGGATCAGTGCACATTTATGCAAAACAGGTGACATCAGATGACCAACCACCGTCACACAGCTTAGGGTTTTATGTATTCTTTGCCTAAAGCAGTTTAGGAAATTGACAGAAATCAGCATCAGTTCTGGTCAGATTTCTCGCCTGCTTTATTCTGACAGAAAATACTCTGGCTGTCCAGCTGCTGCAGCTGTCTGATTTGAACATTTTCTAAGTGAACTGATTGGTCAATATGAGATTATTTTTTAACATTATGTACATCTAACTTGTTCCAGATTTCAGAGTCTGTTGTCATAATGATGAAGACAGTTTTAAGGTGCTATGAATAAGATTTAGCATACTTTCTAAATACATTCTTAACTCTGTTAAGATTCATGACTGAAAAAAATCTCCAAACTCAGAACCAATATTAGCTAAAACACAAACAATTTCCAGATTGCTGAATCTGAACACATTGCTGACTGATTAGATTTCCTGGATAGCAAATCTAAACAGATTCCCAATCTGAACTCTGAATTGATTTCCTGTCCTGAACACATTCCAGACTCAGAGTTCTGACTGGAAAAATAAAGATTCCCATTTGAGAAAATATCTTCCAACTCTGCACTGTCTCCAGACTCCAATCAATCTGAACTTTAAACAGATTCATGCAAAGGTTCAAAACTCTGAACAGATTGATTTTGAGGAGATTTGAGTCTGAGCAGGCAGATTAAGTTTATCTGCATAGGATAATGCATAAACAGTGTAATTTGTGTGTTTTAAAGGAAGAAGAAATGAACAGATTCTTAGCTTTAAGCAGCTTCTTTACTCAAACTCCATAAAGATCCCCTAATAACATATTCCACACTCTGAAAAGATTCGGCACAATTTCAGAATTTTTATATAAAATGTCTTAAATATAAACAGATCTGTGACTCTGAGCCGGAGTCTGAACATATTTCTGACTCATTACACAGGCGTCTGAACACATTCCCAGCTCTAAACAAATTCCAAACAATGAACAAAATTCCAGTTCTTTACAGATTCCTGGCACAGAAACTTGGTGCAGATTCCAGACGTCAGTGCGCTCAATAAGTTTGAGGAAGTCTTTCAGAACTTTTCTTTTCAAAAGCTGCTTTTCACTCAGTCAGCCTCAGTCTTGTTTTTGACCTTCTTAGAAAAATCTTTTCATTATCTAAGCTTCTTAACACCAACATGTAAATTATCTAGGAATAAAATCACTCAAGTGTTGTTTAAACACGTAGATTGTTTCCTGCAGACACAATGTCTTCCTCCCTGGTTAAATATGTAAAACATACTAAAGATAAAACAGTTTGACAGAAACTGCGGTGCTGAAAAATGTCACACTCAACTCTTTACCCATGACTGTACATATTTAATTGAATTTTTTACCATAAATTGCTACTGTTTTGCTCCTTTAGGCAGCGAGTTCCCTCTTCCTGTAAACAGACTGAGCTTCACCTGCTGCTTAATAAAACCCAAAGCACACAGCATGAAATGAGCTGTCTGAGTGCTCTGTCTCCACTTGTTAATCCAGCAGCACCAAACTAATTATCAGTCGACATGTTGTTCTGGCCAACAGATAACTGCTGGGAAACATTAGCAGCTCCATCTGTAACGCTCCTTTTATATCAGCGCACACCTACAAGCCGCGCTGCAGATCTGAGCGCGGAGTCCAACCGTCCTGTCCTCCGTGATCAGAGTGCAAACACGCGCTCACATCCAATCACAGGGAAGTAAGACCTTGTCCGGTCCTGACACATAAAGGCCCTGCTGTCTAAATGACTGCAGGATTGTGGGTAAATAGTATTGTCCTGTCCAGGCAGCGAGCGCGACGTCAGCAGGAAACCTTAATCACAGAGGTTGAAGTGTCAGCTTGCAGCTATTAACCCCGGCCATCTACAGCGAGGACAGCTTGTTGTCCTTTACTCTTTGTCTCTGAGACGGATCATTTGTCCTTTCCTTCAGCTTCCGCCCTCGTGCTCCACTTCTACACTCATTTTACCTTCGGATAACACCCTGAGACAGTTTAAACAGGATTAAAAGCCTGCTACAGACCGAGGTGAAAACCGTCACCTGAGGCTCTGCGCTGCTTCCATCCCTTTCAGGCCTCACTGGGACGCGATATCACAGCTCCAGACAAGAATTATCCTCCAAAACAAATCGGGATCATGAGGGAATCTTTTAACTCAGACAGACTGGTGATTAATTAGCTTCAGGATCTGCTGCTGCCCTCAGACCTTTGGGGAAGACTTCCTCCTTCCACCAAAGCAGATTTTCTTCCTCTGTCGGAGACCTGAGCTGATCCCCTGACAGAGTCACGCTTGGTCTCATGGTGTCTGTCCTACATTCTTACATGCTTAGCTCTGGACAAGGTGTGAGTTGAAGAAAGCTCAGATATTTGTGGAAAACCAGGCTAGTTCCTGTCGAGCAGTCATGCACGTGAACACGGACACGTGTTGATGGAAAAATCCAGACTATGGCAGACTAAATCCCAAAAGTGAAGATCAAACTTAAGGGGGATTTTTCTAGTTCCAGTCAATTAATAAGTGTTTCATAGACAATCATCAGGCTGCTGATTAAGCAGGTGGATCCAAATGTGGTTCTGGAATCTGCATCATTTTCTCAGCAGATTCCCGGCCCAGATCAAAAATCACTCTTTACAAATTATTCAGATATCACTCTTACAAAAGTCTAAATAAATTACCAACTCTAAACTATTTCTAACTTCAAACACTATCATCTCAAATGGATTACTGATGCTGAACAGAATTCGGACTTATAATAAATCCTAACAAATACCAGACAACTTCAAACAGATCTGCAACTTTTAAAAACATTCTCCGACACTTCAAAATGAGCCTCAGTGGATTTTTTTTTCACTCTAAACAGTCCTTGACTTTAAAATGATGACTGAACATAATAAAAACTCTGGAAAGATTCCAGACACAAAAAAGTAACATAGTTACACACAACAGAGAATTTAAAAAAGAATCTGTTTTATCACTACAGTTCTTCAGGAATAAGATGGATATTAATGTTTTATGAAAATGGGTTAGAAAAAAAACTCTGCAGAGGGTTTTTAAACAAAGTTCATATATAGTAAGAAAATAACCTAAATCAGTCCAACTTTCTGAAATGAACAAATCCATACCACATTTAAGCATCTGCTCTGGTGGGACTTCAACACAAATCCTTCAAATCTCTTCTGCTGAGTTTGACTAAAAGTCAAACACAACTGTAATGGGCTACCGTACCTAAAGCAGTTTGTAAAGCCGGACATTTGGATAAAGATGTTCAGAAAGACCCATTTAAAAGAAAAAAAGAAAGTCTGACTAAATAGAAGTAAAGCAACTCACATCCTGAATAACTTATCAATTATATATTAAATGGATATATTTAAGTTTTTGTCCCTGAATGCAAAGTGAATGTAAAGAGCAGCTCAAACTGATTTTTTTTTCTTTTCTGCATCAAAACTGTATGATAAAAAACAAAAAAAAAAATCCTCTGCACTTCCCTTCCTGAAGCTAAAACTGCCCCTGCCGTTTCATCCTCTTCCTCCTCCTCCACCTGGAACAATGAGCTCCTGGTCAACTGAAAGAAAGGTAATCAGTGAACAAAATCAAGGCAGGCCCATTCTGCCTCCACTGCACCAGATTCATTACCCGTCCATCACAGGAGGAGTGGGAGGAGGTGACGGCTGAGTTCAGAGGGGTAAAGCGGGGCTAGAGGGAGGCTGGAGGGGGGCTAGAGGAGACCCCGAGGAGCGATTAGCTGCTGGAGAGGAGCGATCAGGCCGTGATGAGCTATCGGACAGGACGGGGAATGGGGCAGAGGCAGATTCTGCAGAGGTTCATTACAGATCGTTCATCTTGTGTTGTGCTGCCTTCGGCTCCATTCCCAGTTAGGTCTACTCGGCAGGATGCCCCAGCTCTTATCTGCTGAGGTCTAATCAACCTCTGCTTAACGGGGAAAGCTTTTCTCATGCTGGAAGTCTGAAGCAGCAGGCTGATTGTGTGACGGAGCTGACAGGGTTGGGTCAGGCTAAACTTCAGCTCCATGCCAGAACAGTTCTGCTGGAGAAAAAAACATTACCGATAGTAAAAAAAAAAAAGAGAAAATCTTCTGGAGAAGAAGAAATCTTTCAGAATGATTTTGATTTATATATTATTGAACAGAACAAACCACAGATACATTTATAGAGTGAATGTTTTTAAAGTTACACAAACACCTATAAATACTGTATGCAATAGTTACTCATTTTTGGACCAGATCCAACTTCTGATATAAAAGAAGAGTATGCTATGATGGTTTTGGATTTAATTTATTTGTCATCATTTCTGAGTTGTACTATTGCTATGGCTATGCCACATAAATTAATTCCTTTGTGCTTAATCTCTTACTTATTTCCGATGTGTTTGTTCTGTTATTGTTAGGCTTTTTCCTCTTGGTTTGTTGTTACTTTTGTTTCTAGTTCACCTCCCGGTTTTAATTAGTCACTTTATTTTTCTTCTTCTGTGATGTTTTTTGGCAGTTGGCAAACAATGAAACTGGTACATTACCGCCACCGACTGGTACTGAGTCAATTAGTCTCTTTTCCCTCAGCCTTCCTGTTTGCCTCAGCTGTTCCACATTCCCCTGATTAGCTCACCTGGATCAAATGTCATCACCCACTTTCCCTCAGTATATAGACCTACTGGTTTTCATTCCTTTACTGGTTTCTCCTGGTGCCCTGTCATGCTCCATCTCCTGCTCTCCATATGACTTTCCATGCAAGTTCCTGTGTAGCAAAATATTGGATTTTGATTTTATCAGCCAGCAAACATGGCAGAATAACTTTCAGTCAAAATGAGCCTTTATGTGTAAAAACAAGGACCAGTATTACATCTCAAATGCTTGGCTTCTCCAATTTAGCCTCAGAACTGTCTTTGAATTATTCACTTTGTGAGCGATTTGGCAAAATTAATCCACATTAATTCTCATGCCTCCTATGTTGCCATTATCAGGGTCAAACATTTTCACCAGCCAAACTTATATTGCAATATTTTTTTCCTCTGAATCTTTGCGAGAGTTGCTCCAAACTGAGTCAAAATGCAGTTGCCTGAGTGGAAGAAAAGGATGGATAACAGACATCAATTCTGGCTTTTAAAGAGCATCACATCGAGGACAGGGCTGCCTTCACCAGCCTGAGAAAGAGTTAGGACACACTTCAAATCTCCATCATTTAATTTGACAGAGGCAATAATTCATTTAGGGTTTAGAATAATTAGCATAACCAAGTATCTGGGAATCCCTTAGCTGGGGGGTAATGAGCCAAAAATCTGAAAAATGCTGAAAAATCTGTAAAAGTAAAAAGATAACTTCAAAATTTGGAAAACACGCAGTAAATAAGTGATTAAATATCAGTTTTGGGGAGTTTATCAAATGGATGCATTTTGATATTCTCAACAGGTTATCTCGCTCCTCACTGCATATTGAGGGTTTGTTTTGCCTTCAGTTCTGCTCCTGGCTATAAGCAGCATGAACTTGAAGGAAGGATATGAGTTTGACAAAACACACTGAATAAGGAAGAAGCTGATTCTCATCAGAACTTGCACTGCAGCATTTTGAGTTAAAGCAGCCGGATCACATTAGTTGTGTCCTTATGCAAAGCGTTCAGTCCCATCAGCTAACTGCTGCAGGACAACCGTAATCACTGTGTGTATTATTGAAGCTTCTTCTAACCCGCCTCCTGCAGCTCCTCTCTGCCAACACACCTTTTGTTTAATTGGAACAAATGGTTTTTTAATACCACTCGGGTCAGATGACCTTGGTGCTGTGAGGAAAGAGAGGCTGGTGGCAGCACTACAGTGTGCATTAACTGGATGTCAGCAGACATTACTCTCCGCCAGCGTACGCTGATCTGAGACCTGCAGCAGTTAATAATGTGCAGCCAACACACCTTCCATCTCTCCTAATAGAGATATTGTCATAGAACTGCCGCCGCCGAGCCCTGCAGAGGCAACGGGGAAATAGATGGCGTCTGCGATCTTCCCCTCCGCTTCGTCCCTCCATTCCCAGGTCACGTTTATTTAAATATAGAGCAAAGTTATCACTGGGTTGCCTCAACAACATTTTGTTTAAACACTTTTTTTTTTTTCTCTACGTTTATCCACACACCAAAAATAGAGGATTCTACCTTCAGCTAGGGAGATCAACCTGTGCTTCAAATGAGTTCGGGTATATTCGTGTCGTTAGTTGGAGTAATGGTGGAAAGAAGAAAGATGTGAATATATGGCTTTAGGCCGGTATTGCCATAACAAAATAATTGGTTCAATTTCATCAGATTTGTTGCACGACTGACTGACAAATGAAGATCCTGCATCACCACCTACAACTCTGGAGATTCTTTGATAATATAACTTATGACAACAATTAACTTTCCTTTGACATTAAGTGTTTTTCAGTTGAGCTTGAATTCAGTTGGGTTATGTTGATTTTTTTTAGCTTTTAAACAAAACATGTGGGCTTAAAGTCTATTCCACAACTGCTTTAAGGTTATTTTCCTAATTAATTAAAATTTACAAGCTGTCCTTTGACAATGAATCTGCTAAGAAATATAGGTATGTAAGGAGTCACATTCAGGTGAGGTCATTTCAAAGCCTTTATTAGCCAATAACAGGATTCTCATTGAGATGTCTTGCTTATCAATCAGCATCATAGTAAAATAATTATTGGCATTCACTTTTCTTGTTTTTGATTTTTCAGCTTGTGTACCTGTATGAGTCTATGTGAGGCATCTTGTGTTTTTCCTAATAATTTTGTGACATCTTTAGCGTCATAGACTGGAAAATGTTGGGCTTGAAAAGTTTTCATCTTTGCATAAATCCCACAACTAGAATCAAACCATTCCACCTTACTCCGGGAGACTGACGAGGCTGATTTCAAGAAGAGACAAAGACCTCACATAAGACAACTTGACCTTGGCCTCCTTCTCTCCTCTCAAAAACAAACCAGGATGTTGACAATCTTTGCAAGGCCTTGCATTGTAGATCTCAGATTGCCTTGCATGCACAAAACGTCTGTGGCATATAGCTGGTTTATAGCTGCATATCGGGGTGCAGGGTGCAGCGTTGGAAAGGGTGGTGGTGGCATATCTATAAAGTAGAGCTATGAGTTTTCAGAGATGAACTGGCTAAGCAGGCCTCCTGCCAAGCTTTTGCCCCCGTCATCATCTGGCTGGACTAGCAGTGGTCTAACTTATGTTTTACAACAACCCTGGCAGTGCAGCTGTTAAGTTGTTGTGTCCTGTCACACTGACGCCCCTTGCACACATAAAACAGTATGAACCGAACACAACACGGGAGATGAGCTCTGACCGGTAGAGAAAGATGAACAAGGCTGCACCCAGACTCATAATGAAAATTGCTGGAAAAGTGACGGAAGAAGCAACTTTTCGACTGCAGGCTGATTGCGAACTCTGTCTGTCTGTGAAAGAAAAGTTCTGCTTTAAGATTAACGGATGAAGATGAAGCAGAGGACTGAATACAGAGCAGGGTGACAACCTGTTTCTGTGTTTGGGTTATTTATCAGCGAGACTCAAAAAGATAAAAGTGCCAGATGAAAGCCTCGGGAATGATCAGCTCACAGTAAGCACTGAACAAACTAAACTTGGTGTTTAGTGAGACTGGTTCTTTCAGAAAGCGCCATCAGGCCATGGTTAATGAAACATTAGTATGCATCAGTTCATTGAAACAATCCAGGACACATGGGAATGCACCTTGCTGGAACGGTGTCATCCAGCATAAATGGTCATTTTGATAAGTATAACTACATCCTGGTGAGACTTGGTTGATGTCCAGGGAAGCATTCGATCACAAGTTTATGTGCTATATCATCAAGTTAATGTGACAGATGTTTAGAGTCTAGAGGAAGTAGAATCTGCAAGACACCCTATTTGGTCCTTAGCCAGAAAGTATCAGCAGGCTGATTAATATCACACCGAGGGAGGTTTTCCAAATAAGCTGAAAGGAGTCCTTGAGAGGAACTCCTTTCAGGCTGCAACTCCTCACAGATGGACTCAGGTAAAAACTGTTGTATTTGTGGATTTGTCCTTTCATCAGTCGTTTAGTCGTTCCAGTTGAAAAGAAAACGGTTTTCGCAACTGAAAAAGCATGAAACTAGGTGACAAAATGAAAAAAAATATTTGAATTCAAATTGTTTAGGGAGGTTCTTGCATAAAAAGAGATTTATTTAACAGGCCGCTTTGCTTTGATGTATTCTAGGTTAACTTTATTTTGCACACTCGTTGATTTTTGTGAAACAAAGTTTCTAAAGTCATCTGCAGCATCATTATTCACCGTTAAATTTGGAGCCTTTGTTCTGCATTTATCAGACTGTGTGGTAATGAAGGGTTAAATTCTCTCGCAGAAGGCACAAAGCTGCTGAATCGCCCAATCAGCCTCAGGATAATTTTATTCACAATTTACATTCGAGGCAGCATCTGTGTTTCTCTAATTTCACTGTTGAACGACCTGCCGATAGTAACCCATTTATTTCTGGGCACAGCTGAGTTGCAGCTTTTCTTTCACCAGAACACTGGAAACTGTTTAATGAACATCTCAAAGTAGTTTTCCTCACGATCTTCAGATGGCTGTGATGTGTTTGTGTTGGGCAAAAGTTGTTAAAAATGAAACTTATGGTTGCAGTTCAGGTTAAATAAAGAAAACTGGTTCCAACTAATCCTACTCTTAGTTTCACTTCTCTGATGTTTGCAATAGTTTCGTCACACACAGTCGAACTCTAAATGACATTCAACAGGCAGCGCTGAACAAGAATAAAACTATCATGGAAACTATTTGTTGGGCGGGATGGTCAGTTGGCTGATTTCTCATTTAAGCATCGGTCAATTGCTGATTTCCCACAATTAAGGAAATCAAAGCTGATTTATTGGTGCAGTCCTAATGAAAACCAATTGATTAATTTACACAATATTTTATCAAGCTGGAGAGAAATGGCTTTGTATGGGAACAATTGGCAAATGGGCTAATTCATCTAGTCACTCCGCCTACACTAAATTAAAATGATTCATAAATTATAATGCCATTCGCAGACCACACCAGTTTATTTCAACAAGAAATCAGATTCTTTCTTCTCTGGTTTATGCTCTGTTGGCTTACAGACAGCTAACGTAAGCAGCTAATCACATCTTTTGAACAACATGCAAAGTTTTACTTTTGTGTAAGCAATGAACCTCTCCTATATTGGTCCTTCTATTTTTGTTCCATTTAAAAATAAAGTTAGTTTCGGGTTAGTTTCCGGTCTATAAATCACAAGTGTCCTTCATTATAGCTGCCAGACAGGTATTTGTGTTTTTCATCACATTATTTTCCTATATTTTGTGTAGAAGTTGCTTATTTTATTCTCTTGATAAACTTTAATCCCTGTTTCTTGAAGTTTCTCTCCAGGTAATAACAGCAATATTAAACTAATGAGCTCTGAGCAACAGCAGGAAAATCAGCAGCTCGGTTTGGATTCATTCAGTTAAACACCGGAGTAATTTGCAAACGTTAAGTCGCGCTGCCGGGCCGGTTCATCCTTGGATGATGAATGAGGTGACGCAGCAACAGAGAAGATAAAGAGCGGAGCTGCAGGGGCAGATGGCCAACATGTCCTTGTAACGCGGGAGAAAACACCCGTATTGTCTCATAAACGCTGTCCTGTTTCAATCAGCTCACACGTGCATCACAATGTGGAGACATTAGACCTCAGTTTGATATCAGCCACCAGCACTAGCATAAGAATCGCCTGGACATGCCGCTACTGAAGGCCAACGGCTCTATATGAGCCGACATAACATTTGTGATGAAGCTGTTTGGTTACACAGGAGATCCACTTTGATCCGACACCTGAGATGACAAAGCGTCAACTTGTTTCTTATTAGAAACCATCAGTGGGGAAAACTTTCTGGCAGTAGCATCTCGTTCTGATGGTGCTGATCGTCCCAGTCGGTGTTGAAAGTGACAACGGACGCGGACGACAGCAGTTCCTGAGGCTCATTAAAAGTAAGCGCCTGAGCAGCTTCAGGACAGAGCTGATTGGAAGAGGACAGGGGAGGTAATTGAAGAAGCAGACTGTTTCTGCTGTCAACAGAGTTAGATGTCCTGCAGCTGAATGTGTCATGTAGTACCAGGAGTTGCTTTCTGCACATGGTTTACGCAACTCTGATAAGCTCATATTTTCCACTATAATAATTACTCAGAAAGAAACGACAGGAAGGATGTCTATTAGCGCTCTGAGAACTAACTCTCAACCAATCAAACTCTGGCTTTTGTCTCCTCACTTCCTAACAAAGAGCTCAGTCTTTGACTGAAACACAAGATGGTAACAAACATTACAGAAGTGCGTTGACACCCAGACTGTTCACATTTAAACACTCTGTAACTGAAATAGAAAGACTCTGTGCTTAGTTCTTAGTGCTATCTACAATGGTTTATGTATACTCAGAAAAACGTATGTTTTTAACTTGAATGCATATCTGAAAGCATATCTAAAAGAGAAATAAAAAAGTGCATTTTTGGTATTACAGGATGACTAAACAAAAAAATTCACAGGGAGGCTACAGAGCTCAAGCATGAATAAGCTAAAGTCTAATTTTTACCTGCATATTAAATTCCAAAAAAATCATTCCTTCCCTCGACTGAAACGGCTTTTCCCGAGTATTTTGCATGTGATTACAGTGTTCACTGCCTCCTAACCTTTACCAGTCTTCCATGCGATGCAGCGAGAACCTTAAATCTTGGCTGACTAACAGACCTTGCAGCTGGAACACAGTGAGGCGTTTCCAAAAGATGATTATCAAAGACTCCATCTGACCCATAATGGATGGATGCCAACGCGCTGCCCTTTACTCTCATTATGAGCCACGTTGGACGTCAATAAACCCTGAAAATCACTCTCCATCCATCATCAGCTGGAGGTTAGTGAGCGCGCTGCACGGATGAGATGCAGCTTTTGCTCACGCGTTATATTTGGCTGTGACCTCTGTCAACCCCAGAAAAGATGAGCAATCAGAGCTGACGTGACATTTGATGAGGTGAGGCTGAGGAGTCCCCTCAGGTAGACAGATGGATGTCATGCTCTAGCCTGGAGGAGAAATCTGGAGCTTGAAGTTTTGCTTTAGAACATTTTGGCTCCAGCTGAAAGATGCAAAGCTCTTTTCATTGACCCTGTTTTGAAAAGTCACGAGGTTAAGAACACACAGTTGGACTGTGGCTTTGACGGCTCGCTTTGTTCCTTCAGGGACGGAGGAACAGATGTAGGTACTAAGTGTGTTCACTCCACCAGGCCAAGGTCTATTAAGTTCTTGTTTTGAATCATAATTAAGAGCAGCCAGTAAATTCCCTTCTTCCAGAACAAATTATAGTTAAACTTGTTGATTTTATGTTAATTAAATGCTTTGTTTTAATGCTTTGTGGACTTTTAGAGCATTTAAAAAAAAAGAAAAATACCTTCTCAGTTAGCGAGCATAAAAGGCATTTTCTTAAAAGCATCCCTCTCCAAATTACTCCAAGATCATCGTTGTAAACAACTGGACAAAAGTCCAAGTTACTCAGCTGCGTCACTAAGAGAAGACCCGACTCCCTCCGATGTCTTCACTGAGCCCTGAAATTTTGAAAAGTTGTAGAGCTAAAAGCCAGGTTGGTGCCAGAAAATCACAGATTTTATGAAATTACCAATTGACCTGAGAAGAGCGGTCAAATATTCATCCAATCTTTACTTTTTAAAAGCCCATCTAGGGACAAGTGCTGCGATTTAGCTGTTGCTATTGCACCATGATGCAAACATGGGACTGCTGTTTTATTCAGTTTGTGTAAGTCGATGTGTGTCTGTCCCCATCAAATAAACTTTATAAGAATCCCAGAAGTTTGATGTGTCCAAAAAAGTAAGTCAAGCTTCCAGAGGAACACAGATAAAGTAATAAGGCTATATTTAAGTACTTAAGGTTTTATGCACAATTCTTAAACATTTTGGATTACAGAAATCCCAAAATAAACATCAAACTTGTGTTTCCAGTTGTTTTACAATTACTCCACCTCAAACCCTATAAAACAAGGGTAAAATCTTTTGACCAGAAGTGTATGTGTGTGTATGATACTGCAGCCATTTCTGCTGAAATGAATAAAATATTGACTTAATAGACGTGATTTATTCCAAGCTAATGTAATCTTCTGTTGTTTATTTTCTGACAAACGTAAAGGCTCGTCCTTTGTTGTAAATGTTTTAAATTCCCCAACATTTACCTGGTAAACCAAAGTCATCCACTGAGAATAAAGCCAAGGACGATAAGACTCATTATTTTTACCGACACATTCTGATGCAAAACAGCATGTGCAACATTAGGGAGTAAAATGTCAGGCCTGTCATAACGTCGTGCTGCACAAGCGTATCTCTCAGCCAAATGCCACACCGAGACTCTGCATACAAAGAATCCTGCCAAAACCGCTTTTAGCGTCGTCATGAATGAACAACATCAACTGCTTCAGAAGATGACTCTGTGTGTGTTTGTACATCCGTGGTGAGTTT
This sequence comes from Poecilia reticulata, assembly GCF_904066995.2. Taxonomy (NCBI): domain Eukaryota; kingdom Metazoa; phylum Chordata; class Actinopteri; order Cyprinodontiformes; family Poeciliidae; genus Poecilia; species Poecilia reticulata. The sequence goes on from NC_088851.1 coordinate 21,284,757, forward strand.
CTGCATGTGCAACAGCAAATGAGGCAGAAATTGTTAAGAGTAGAGCTCCAGTTTTGCGGCAGCAGCGGTCGGCTGTTATTAATGACTCATTCCCAGCGGCCCCGGGGCCCTTGGTGTGCAGCCTGCTCAGAGATCACCTCAACCTCCCATAACTCTGTTTGGTCAGGAGAGAAATTATCAGCGGGATGGAGAGAGGAATATGGAACAAAGTCTGCAGAGTGAAGAGATGTATCCTCATTAAATTACTGCTAATGAACAGTTAGTGATTATTATTAGAGTAATTACTTGGACTTCCTTCTGCACCGGGTACAGCAAGTGTTTGTTCTCTAGTTTACAGAATACAAGTGGCGTACCAGCTAGCTTGACATTATCATACAGAAGATTCTCTTGTTATATAGCAGCACAAAATAAATTAATTTAAACATTTCCAATGTACTTTTCTCTTTGGAAAAAAATCACCAATCATACTTTGAACTGCAGGAAACTTTATGTTCAGATAGAAAATTTGATAAGCAGACTGACTTGCAGTGATGAATTCTGGGTGAACTAAAGCTTTAACAGCAATAACTCTGTCGTTTCTCTGACTTTCTGTCTTTATGGAGGAATTTCGGGCTCCTCGTTTTGCAGAGCTGCTTCGGTTTTTTGATGTTTTTGTTCAGCATTTCAAACATGTCACGATTTTGACTTTGCATGGACTATTTTAATGGTTTGATCCTGCTCGCTTTTTTGACATTATTTTATGAAAGGTTTTTCTGCTTTTTCGGTTAATTTTCATTTTGATAATCTGGTTTGAGAAAACTTCAGCTGTCACACAAATAGCCTCACATTTGACTCTAGAATACTTTGATCCAAAGAGTAATATTTTTTTTTATTTGAGCACAGTCTGACTTTGGGGTGAATTTGTTGATGCATCAATTCCTCTGAAGATTAGCAGCTGTTCCTCATATCTCAATAAATTCTGGTAATGGTCCAATAACCGTTTCCAGAATTGTGGGTTGTAGTTTCTTTTCTAAGGTCTTTGCTAAAGTCTTTCCATCTTGGTATTGAGTTACCACACCTACATCTCCCCACTTTTACAGTGATCCTCACAGTGAAAGCAAAATGAATTCATCACTTTTTTTTATCAGAAACATTTTCTTTTTTAAAATTTATCAAATTATGTAAATAATTTAAACAAACTACTGTTGATTGGGTTTGGATTAGAGACATTTTTAAACCCTACAAAACACCTGATCCTGATTTCTGTAGTTTGACACCAGTGAATTAGAATATTATTGAAAAGTTTATTATTTCAGTGTCTCAATTCACTGAGACACATTGTATAGATTGAATTAAGCACCGACTGGTGTTTTCAAACCTTTATAATTATGAGGAGGTTTTGCTTTCAGCTATTGGAAATGCTACACTTAAGATTAGAACAATAGATCAGATCAATAAAAAAACATATTTAGTACAGAAATGTATTCTTAATAAAAAAAAGCACATTAAATACCTGCTTAATTTTTTTTTAAACTGACAAACGAGCCACATCTGAATAATAATAATAATAATATTAATTTATTGAATACGACTGCTCTTCCTAAGATAATGGCTCAATGATCTGCTCATCTATTCATCAGGAGAAGCTGCCTTGGGAAATTAGCAAGAAATGAACAGCTTGCCTCCAAACATGCCCGTCTTAGACTTCAACAGTCTATTCTCCTACCTGAGTCATATAACCTCTATGTTTTCCTTCCAGATCACATTAGCAAACCACTGGAACACCAGAGTCCAGCCATTTTTTTCTTCTTTAAGTAAACTATATCCACTGATATGTATAATTAATGACGGAATAAGATGGAAAAGTCTGTTTCGGCTTCATGATTATCACTCATCTCATTGTGGGCTCAAACTAGCTGTAGGAATTTGATTTCCTTTAAAGGGTTTTAATGGTAATAGTATCGCTTTAGCTAAATTCCCAAAGCTGTCAGATTGACACACACCTCTTAAATATTCCGGATTGACATCTAGATGAGTCTGTAAGCACTTGGAGGACGCGCTGTCAGAAGATGATTGTTCTGCATATGACCCTGTCATTGATGTGATCTTCATCAACGTTCTGTATGCACAGTGTGCCGTAAGCAAATCCTAGACAGGCAAATCCTCTGAATGGCGATGGAGTTCTCTTATTCACACAGTTTTCATCTAACACCTTTAAGATGAATGGATGAGAAGCAGAATTAAACGTATATACATATCTCACACATCAAAGGTTCTTCTGCCGTATTCATTTTTACTGGGTGACCTTTAATGCGGAGTGGAAGCCTCAACTGCATTTACACCGAGTGCAAAACTACGAAATGGGTCAGGAAAATTGGATCGGAGCAAAGCTATGCATGGAAATATAGGAAGTGATTTGTATTCATGAGATTGCAGAAAGTTTGTTTGAACCTTGTGGAGGAAAACTGCAGCCAAGCAAAATTCCTGCCACACCTGTCATGAACAAGAGGGAAATGTATCTTTATTGTAAGAAATTGGTTGTTTTCCATGTTTGTCATATTTATAATCTAATCCAGACCAACATATTGAGGAGAATCAGATTTACAGTGTATATAATTAGTTTTCTAATAAATTTGATTTGTGGGTTTTCTGTTTTTTTTTCTGGTGATGTGTTAAAGAACTCTAAACAGTATGGTATTCAGAGTAATCAAATTATAGGAAGAGTCTAAATGAAAGGCAACAAAGCAGCTATAAGAACAACCTTATGCTGAGATTAATTTGCAGCCGACTTTATTACACCGTGTGATCCTCTTAAATTAAGATGAATTAAAGGGCAGCTGGAGCCATAAGATTTAATTAAGATTCAGCGTTCACCTTCTGCTGAGCTACGTTTGCTACTTCATTTAAATTAGAACGTGGACCTGGCTGGTGGACTGTGAGCAGTACAGTATACTGATATCCTTGCTTTGCCCTCAGTAGCAAATGTATCGTCAGAGAGTGGAAACGGGTTATGGACAAATAACTTCTCAGTGTTAGGATTCCCTGACAAAATAATTTATATGTTAGAAACATTTTATTCTTTTGTCTTTTGGTTACTATTGGGAGACTAAATAAAAAAACTTCAACATACAGCGTTATATGGTGGTGCTGCTATCATATTTTAGTCTGTGGAGGAGAAATCTCCATAGATGAACATCAGACATCGTATATATAAAGGTTGAGTTTTGCATCTTTATGAATAGGCTTTTAAGTATTAAGTAAGAGATATTGATATATGATCTGCCCGTATACACCTGTCCCACACATGAATACGTTTGTTCATGCAGTAAGTCATTAAAAAATATCCTGTGCCAAGAGAATCAGCCATCTTACAGTCGTCTTCTTTTTTGCCAGTGTGAGGTTGTTGATCACTTGACACGTGATGCAAAAAGTGTTTCCATTGCAGTATTGCAAATACCTTAATTCAATACAGCCACAAAACCACCTCATCGTAGAGCAAATACTTTGGTTTTTATCAAAAAACATCAAAATGTCAAAATTGGAATGTTTCCTTTAAGCAAACTAATTTTTTCAGTTCCCATTTGCTCAATGATTTTGTCAGTGGAAAGGCAGCTACTGATGACAGTGAGCAAAATGGAGCATAGCAAATGATACGCAAACAATGAAACTTTTATAAATATGCAGATGTGATTCGGGACCTCACAGGATTTTTTCCCCATCAAAATGGGTTCAGTATTTTTGTGGGTGTCGTGCTTTTAACTAATTCCATAAAAAAAAAAAAAATGAAATGAGTGTGGTTTCCCACACTCATGGAACCAACCTGGAGCCATCTCATTTTGTTACTGTAAACACCGTGTTTTGTAAATGTTTGATCCTCCGTGTGTTGACAGAGTAGGGAGACAGTTTAGCCACACAAATTACATTATTTGTCTGGTTATCCCCACAGACAGATGCCTTAATGTCATCAGTCTAATTTATTAATGCTGTTTTAAACAACAAGTGACATTTGTGAACCTTTCACGGTCCCACAGATGATTTCTGATTGATGCCCTCTGCACTGTTTAACACAGCATTTGCACTAGGATTTATTATGGGCTGTTTCAGCAGAAACAATCCCAAACACAGTGCATTAGCTTTGAAAATCATGTGTCATGGGTCTAATTTAGAGTTATGAAATAGATTTTGTGGGACATCAAGACATCGGATATTTTTTGAAATGTTTGTCAGATGTGATGCACATATGATATTCCTGTTCTGGATAATTAGTTTATACAAGAGTCAGCAGTGTTGCATTCATTCACAGTGTTCTGCTGCATCATGACTGGGTTACTGTTATATGATGTCAACATATGCAATACTATATAAGCACACAACTAAATGGATATATAGTTTTTAGGTGTTTTATATGACTCTCATTTGCATCTGCTTTGTAGAGGTGGGACAAATGTATCGTAACTGGCATGCGAGTGCAGCCATGGAGAAAAAACAAGATGTCAAAAAAATTCAGCTTAATACCAAAAAGTCATTTAGTTATTCATTAGCTTTTAGTAGTTATAATCTTCAGTTTCTTTTCAGTTTCTCAGAGCTGAACCTTACCTCAGCTGCTCTCTGTTCTCTTGGTTGTCCTCACCTGGTTTCTTTGTCACAATCACATCTGCACTGTTCTCACTCTCCTTCTTTCTATCGCAGATAGATTCTACTGTTGCTGTAAATGTACTTTTTGTTTTCATTGATTACTTGTCTGGTTCCTATCTCCATTTTGCCGCCTCCTTTTGCAGTAAAAGGGAAATATACAATAGTGTTTTGTGGGCAATCATAACATTTTGATGGGTTGCTGGGGTCCCTGGCACCAGCGAAAGCACCCTAGCAATTTAGAAATGACCATTTTGATGCTGAAATACTTTTTCCTGTTTGTCGGGCTTCACGTTTTCATGTCTTCAAGTATTTCACTTTTTTACACCAAACTATTTGGATCAAAATGTTATAGCACATAGTTTATAGCCAGGTCTACTGATAGTAACATAGGTGCTTCATTTCATGATTCAAGAGTAATGTAGCTTTTTTCTGGCGTATGAGTGTGTATTTAACTTTTAACAATAAGCATAAGTCAAAATGATGAATAATTAATGCACTGAAGTTGTCGCATAGAGCGGTGAAGCATAATCTCAGAATTCCTCAACAACTGGTGACCTTAGTACTTTAATTTATGTGTGCACTTTAAAAGCTGTTTCTACTAACACTTTCAACACTTTTTCTTGCAAGGCAAAGTTCATAAAAGCTTGGCTTGTGACATGTTATTAGTGAAGTTTGATAATTGTTTGTGTAAAGTTTTGTAAAGTCTACAAAGTGGATGTGGGGCAGATTTTTTTTATTTTTTTTATTTAATTGGATGTGTGTCATTAAAGGATTCATCAGCAGTAGCTGAAAATGCATGAAGCCATTTTCTGAGCTGACAGATGCCCTTTGGTTAAGTGACTTTCCCTGCCGAGTGCGCCTCATGCAGCATCTATCAGGCAGCTTTGAAACATCGATAAAATGAGGGCCGCCTGCAAATGAACACATTTAGCACTTCACTCGCCTGCCTTACCTTTGCAGGACTGGGCTCCGGGGAACAGGAAGTGGGGTTGGGGGTGGCGCTCTTTGAAGGCTGCTCTGATTGAAATAACAAAAGACTTTGGGCCTGTTTGCTGCATGTGGTGGCCAGCACTTTAAAGCCTGGGAGCAGTGGAGGCGCATTGAGCGCCTCTGCATGAGCCGACCGCCAGGCCTTCATTCTGCTCACGTCTGACGCTCTGGATCTGGGGAAATTTCAATTACTCCGCCTTTTTATTCCAGGTGGAACCGTCGCAGACTCAGGTCACGGTCTCATCAAACTCTTTGGTTTCATCAGTACACTTGATACTGCTGTTTGTTCCATATTTATTGTTTGACTGCATGCAAAGTTAGGAGGAAAATTAGGTTCATCGATATAATTTAATAGGATTAGACTTGAAAGTCGAGGCATTTAGGATGCAACTGTTGCCGTGCACGAGATTAATAAACTAATTAGGATTTTTCTTCTCCCGATAAACATCTTGATCAGAAGATTTTAAGCCTTCTCTGCGGCAGAATTTTCTGCATTACTTAGTTTTTCTTTTCTTTTCTAATTTACATCACGCATACAATTCTTACATTCATGCTTTTTATAGGAAAACCTTTTCACTTCGCATCTGTGTAAGATTGTAAAATCACGAGAACAGGTGAAGGATTATAATGTTGATTTCCACAGACTTTAGCAAACACTAGATAGCTCTGTTAATGCCATGTTTTCTAATAATAAGTGGTGATATTACTATGCTTCAAAGATGCAAGCAAACATTTATTTCTTATGTTTTATGGGACATGGAGTAAACAGAATGGAAACTAAACTAAACTAAAAAGATAATTAGTCACATATGAAGAATCTGATTACAGTAACAGCATCTACAGCTAAAAGGGGCCTTAGAGAACAGGAAATACAATTTTCATGAAAGGTTGTAAATGGTCAAAGTATCGTCCATATGAATGGGGGGACACAGCACAACATTGGTCCAATCATCGCACATAGGTCAAATATCTGCTGCAAATGTCTCTGAACCATCGAGGTCTGGAGGAAATTGAGCTACACTAGTTTGCTTATTGAATTTAACTACACAAACCAGCCTTCACTCCCTAAGTGCATCAAAAAGTCAAGGCCAACAATAACCCTGTACCACTTTCGCTTCTATTTTTGATGGACATTGACGGCTGCAGACAGGAAATAGCTAAGAAAGGTTGCAGTTTTGGACATATTTTGTCCAATAGGGTCTGGTTCTTCTCAAATCCTTTCACTGGCCCATTCTGTTTCTAAGACATTACCTTTGACAATATCCGCCCATCACGTTTGTGACCTTAAGCTCAAAGTCAATTGGGTTATTCAGCAGGACAATTCTCTGGAACACACTATTTGATCTTTGAATGGCTCAGAAAGTGATTCTGAAACCACTTTGCTGAGTTTTAATATGATTTTAATTTACTTAAGATGCTGTGGAATTATTTGAACACTTCATCGTACTTACTTTGGCTATATTTGATATTATGTTTAAACACACATTAAAGAGTGACAGAAAAATAAAAAGAAGAGATATGTAGGGAGGCAAATGCAACCCCCTGGTACTGTAGCTCATACTGGGGCAACCCTCAGCCTCTCTGTATGTGGATTGGCTTTTTGTATCTTTTTCATGGTTAACTGACATAGATTTTCTGCACCAAGTTCTTTGAATCACTCCTTGGTTGAGCACTCCACTGAGGGCAAAAAACAATGCTTGTCCCAATTGATGATGCAACTCCAACCACACCTCAGAGAAGAAAACCACGCACAAATAAGACGTGGGATGCTTTCTTTGCTACAAGAAAAGAAAAGGAATCCCAGGACCGGACCCCTCCAGGGTTGGATATGGACCTGGATCCTAAGGCTTAAGTCTTAATCCATATGATTAAATCAAATTAGTTTAAGGTTTTCTTTCCAGAGGAATTGGTGACAACCCATAAAAATCAAAGATTTTATCAAGCAGTCATTGCGATGCATTCTAGAGTCCACAAACACAAGGTGGAGCTCAGATGTGGCCTCTCACCTACAAAACTAATTCCTCCGCTGTCACGTTTGTTTATTATCCTCCTCCATATTGGAGAGGTCAGCGCACAGGTCACCATTACTGACCCGCTGGTGCAGAGGCAGAGCTCATGACCGTCAGGTGTCTCTCCCAGGTTAGTCAGCCAATTAGAGAGTTCATGAGCATGCAAATGCAGCAGCACTCATTAACGCAACACTTCAGTTTAACAGAGCCAACACAACTGGAACCTTATCTGAAAACCAGAAATCATTTTGTTTGCTCTGCTGCAACATGTCCTCATTATGCCTTTTTAATTGGTCCAAGTTTGTTGTAGGATCCGATATTGTCAGAGTTCAGTCGGCTTTAGCACAAACGTTTCATCCACGGCTTCTGTCTTCATTAGCTTGTTGGCATGTGTTTACACACTTCTTCAGCAAAGTGCATACATTTCACTGGAGGCCGAACAGCAACTGGGTCAGAACACGGTGTCCAATTAAAAAGTGGAGTTTGTTATTCCAGGTTACGCAGCATCAGAGACTCCTGTTTTTAATTTAACTTGTTCTTTTTTAAATATCAGACTATCCACTGGGGAGCAGAGAGAACTCCTTTGACAAAGTTAGTGTTGGTCTGCTTTTTATTGTGGGGATCATTGAACTGGTGACAGACCAACTGGACCATGACAGTTTAACACCAGTTCTTATTTTGTGCTTGCTTTCTTTCAAATAGGCCAGAATTTCTGGTTTTCTTTTTAACCCTTGTAATGTTTGATAAAGTTAAACATATCATTAGCATCACCGGGTCAAAATTTACTTGCGATTTTTAAAATAATCTGAACCAGCACTAGTATGAAAAAAGAAGAGCCTTGATATAAAAACAGATCAGCGCCGTTGTTGCTCAGGTTTGTCCTCAACACATTTACAAGCGTTTAAATAAGACTTAGGAAGGATACAAAAACTGGGCTAGTTGAAGCGAAATATGAACATTGATGTTCGACTGCATTGCGGCAACAGCATTAAATTGTCGTCACTTATCTGTTGACAATCTCTTTTGCTTACAACATTTTACTGTATAATGAAATGGCAAAAAAAAACAAAAAACAGAAATGGGTAGCTTTAATTTTAAAAAGAGGGTCTGCCAGTTTCTGTCATCTGTTGAGCTGAATCTTTCATTTTCAATAATTTATGACTGAACTGAAGCATTTACACAGAGGACAGGGAATTAGCTGCATTGACTTACCATGGTAAACACTAGCGGTACTTATTAAAAAATAAAAACATTCACATATAACTCTAGTCAGTTTGCTTCTTTGACAGAAAAACCAGAAAACACATATAGAGACAGCAATTTTACTGAAAGTTAGATGTTTGCACACGATCAACATGATCAGTTTTATCGTTCATTACTGCTCTCTTAATGTGTCATATGTTTTCCTCTGTACTGCTGAAATTGGAAGTTCGGATTTTATTTGGCAAGGATTGTTTCACACTGAATTGTGGCTCCAGTTTATTGATTTCACATAATCTCTTTACTGTGAGATAAAGAGATGAGATTAAAGCTCTACTTGCAATGTAAAGGAGGACACAAAGCCAGAAGCAGTCGAGAAAATCAGGTCAAGTGCACTACAGTCAGATCAGAAATGGGAAATGAGGGTTGACCTGAAGAGGAGGCTCCCGTTTCCAGATATTTACGGCCTGATGCAGTTCTGTTCTCCACAGACGCATGGAAGATTATTGCATTTAAGCCTACAGTGCCTTCAGAAGAGGGATGCAAGAAAGCTTTCAAAAGAAAAGAAAAACTGAGCCCAAACACTCATCACAGGCACTTCTACACTGTAAGAATCAGCCACTCAGTGATCCATTTTGCAGAAATACAACTGTTTTCAAGTTTTCACCAGCTTGGAAAACCTTTGGAAGATGATAAAATGGTTCCTCTTTTGAAATATGCGCCAACAATCGTGCTCCAAGCTAACTTCCTGATGCTGTTTCATATGATGAACAGAAACCGATGGCGTTTCTCCATGCAGCAGCATATGGTTTGCTCCACACTGGAGGTGGAGACTGCATATTAAAAGAGAAATTGGAGGCGTAATTCCTCTGACTATATGAATTTATTCATTCCTTGTTTACAACAGTGAGTGTCTTAATGTTCCCTTAATCTGATTAAAGAGTCAGATGTCTGCTCCGTCTTTCCAGAGTCAGAAAGCCACAGAATATGATTGGAATCAGAATCTGTTCTGAATTAAAAAAAAAAAAAATCTGAAGAGGAATTTTATGAAAATCAGAAACCTGATCAGAATCAATCAGGAATGTATTTAACATTTTTAGAGAGAGGAATCTCAATTTGTTCATTTGAATCTGTTGATTGAATGTGGATTTTTTTAAACTAAATCTGTTCCGAGCTTGGAATTTGTTCAGAACCCAGGAACAAATTCAGATTTTAAAACCTGTTCAGCATCAAGTTCTGCTAATCCTGGATCTTCTCAGATTATTCAAAGAGGAGAAAAGGGGGATGGTGATGCATCACTGTCCCGTAACTCTAGACTGTTAAGTTTCTTACTGATTGACTGAAATCCAAAGCTCCACTTGCACTGCTTTTTTTTTTTTTTTCAGAGACTGAACAAAAAATATGGGAACAAACTCAGAAATGAAAACTTTCAGGACTGAAACAGTGTGGGGGGGAAAAAACAACTAAACATTAGTAACAAACCTGAAGATCAGAAATGAAGTCTTTGCTACTCAAGAGATGACAAAATATTTTCCAGCAAATGGTGATGATTTCTTAAGATCATGTGAGCAGCGAGAAAGAACAGTATAAACTCAGCGGTGATGCTGCATCTGCAGAGAGAGGCAGTTAAATGACTGAAGGTTGTCACTGTTTGCTTAAAAATAAACAGTGTATGAAGTCTGTTTAGTTCTGAACCAGCAGAGTGGCATATCTGCTTTGTGAAGCAGGTAAAACTACAAAACCCAACTGTGTCGATCTTCTTGTCTTACCATCCAGTGAAGAAGTGCTAACATTTCTGCACCATCTTCTGTTTTACATACACTGAGCTGGTGAGGACCAGATGATTTATCATGATGTTCTGATGCATAAAATCATACAGACAGAGACAAATGTCTGTTTCGGTTTGTTTTTTTGTTGTTGTTTTTTTCAAGCCTGAGATAAAATGTAACGAATTCTTATGAAGTCCAAAAACTCCCAACAAATCCAACAAGAGAAGCTGCAGGAAAAAACAAAAAACGACTAACATCAAAACTTCATCAATATTCAGCAACATCGTCTCAGGAGAACAGCAGGAAATCTGGGAATGCAGAGCAGGTGTGTGTGTGTTTGTGTATACGCAGCTGTAGTTCCCACTGTGAATAAAACATTTGTTGTTGCAGCTTCAGCGAGAGCTAGAAAGTTAAGCTCACAGCTCCAGCAGTTTGGTCAATGGTAATATGAGTGAAATTTGATGTAATACAACCCCAAACTTTCACTGCAGGTTATTAAAGAGCAGGCTGAACCAGAGTGGATCTGAAGGCTCGTTCCCAGCTTCTCCAAACAAATAATTTCATATTCCTTGCTCTTCTAACGCCGAGTTTCCAAGTGGGATTTAAGCTGCTTTGGATTTATTTTGAATATTTGCACACATTCATCAGTACTTACTCAAGAGGGCCTGAGCTCAGCAGGAAAGCTTTGAAAAACCTGAGTGATCATTAACAAGTTATTAAGTTTAGTATGATTAACACATATTTGAGTTGTAAACATCATCCTCTGTGACTTACAGAATAGACTCTGACCTGAACTGCGTAATTTTTTAAAATATGCAAAACTGGAATCTTCAAATGAACAAAACACTCGGTTTGTTAAAATATGTTCAGACTTGTTTTGATAAGGCCTTCCACCTTTTTATATCCTTTAGATTTTTTCTTTCTTTTTGAGCTTTTTGAGCTTCGGCTAAATTTCAAAAATGAGCCAAAAAACTATTTCATTCAAATCGAATGAATAGCCGTGGTGATATGTCAGCGAAACATAATTGATTCCCCAGTCTGGCATGTGAGAAAGGTCAAATTACACATGTGGTGCCAATTTTGGTAGACAAATGTGATGAATCATCCTTCTGCTGAGATTTATTTTACCTCGTATAAATTTGCAGTTACTCATCAGATATTACTCCACAGATTCCTACCACAGGTTTATGATTCAAAGGTGGTTTTCACTCAAAGATGTGTTTTGTTATTTTCACTGCAGATAATTAATTTTCCACTATGCTCTGGGAAAATTTACTGTGATGGAGTAACAACTATATTTATTCTGACAACTCTGTTGTAATGTCATAAAGCTTGAAATCAAGCTTGTAGTTTTGAAAATACCCCAGTTTTGGGGGGAAAAGTGGTAAAGAAACAGGTCAACTTGAGAAGCAGCTTAAATGAACAGCCAACACGCCTTTCTATAACATACAGCTTCCTTTTTAGAAACTTCTGCTTTTTGTTCTTGTTTCTGAAAACACCTCACTGGCCACCTGTGCCGTCTCTTCTTTTTGCTTTAGCTTGACCTGTTAGCATTTACATTTGGTGAATTTGCTTATCACTGGTGTAGCGTTAAATGTAATGATTTGGGTTGGATTTCTCTGAACATCTGTGTTATTCCAGAGTTGGATGACAATTTAAGAATTAATATACTTATAAAAAGCAGTTGTCAAATATGTTTTAACATTTCTAGCATGTATCTTAGGAAAACATTAAAAAAGCCATCAAATAATTGGAGTCATACATCATGGCATGTCTCACTATGTCTCAATATGGCTTGCTAACTTTAATCCTCTGTAGTTACTGCATCTCCACATCAATCAGCACCAATGTATTTCTCCTCCATCCTCTATTTTAAAAATCTCGCTCTCTTCATACCTTCATAGGTATGAAAAGAGCTTATTTGTTTTATTTTGTGTGCTTCCTTATTGACTAATTTCTCCTTCACTTTTCAGCTTTCTTTTATAGAAGAATACAATAGATTAGAATATCCCTTATTATCTCACGGTGTGCAAATACAGGCGTACCAGCACCAAGTTAAAGGTAAATGGAAGCATGCATATTCACACTAAGGCATAAAACCACAAAAAAGACAATAAGACTGTACTATAGGGGTAAATTTACAACATAATACAAATAATATATCAAAATTTAATCAGAAATTGACTAAAAAATATGTGTAGAAGTTACTAGCAAATAATAAAGACCTGTTTTTTGAACTGTTATTTTCCCTTATTGGGCACTTTACCAAACAAAAACAGCAGACAGTGAAACACTGAAAGCAGAAACTGCTCATGCATGACACAGGCCAGTCGAGGTGTTTCACGCTCAATTTAAAGTTTGAAGCTGTAGAACTAACTGGTTTGTTTTGACTCAGGTTCCACACGGCTTGGTCTCTTTATGATTATGGAGATTATGAGTATAAAATTGTTCACCTAAAATCAAAGAAACAAAGGGATAGAGTTTCAAAGCTTCCAGAGAGTTATTTTTTATGGAGAGAAAATGTATTTGCAATGCTGGGAATCAACATGTCTGGACTGCAGATTAAACTGTGGAGAGATAAAGTCTCTCTGCAGGAGGCGGGTTCATGTAAAGCTGGCTCACTGTGGTTCCTTCAGGCTGAAGGTTTCTCTACCAGGTCCTCCATAGAAGACTGATCGTGACCAAGACAAAAATCCCTGGATTACTTAATCTATGTAGGACATCAAAACGACTCTATGACCAACATGAACCTCTGTAGTAATCTTTACTGTTTGTATATAATTCACTGAAAACGCACCAATGTTTTCTTGCTATTCTCTCTCATCCAGACAACTTGAAGCCAGCAGTCTGTTTCAGTTAAGAGGCAGCATCATGGAAACAGCAGATCAAATTAAATGGCCTGACAAGAAAAGCTTCAGAGGCAGAAATGGTCAAATACACAAAAGACTTATTAGCGAGGAACAAAAAAAAGCTCTGGATTAGGAACAATAAGAAAAAGCATTTAAACAACTTCAAAACTTTTCACCTCGTCATGAAATAAAATTGTCATCTTGATCAAACTTGCTTCAGTTTTGGGGTGAAGTTAGTATGATATTATAAAAGAGGAGAAAACCAATTTAAAACCACAGCCATGCGGGTGCCAAGCCGAATGCACAGAGTAAATTAGAAGAGGAAAAGATTTGGTCTTCAGTTATTAGAGGAAGAATTAACAGACAACTGGGTTCCATGATGATGTTAGTGAAAAGTGTGAAATAGGCTGATTTGTTTTATCCTATTTTATTCTGTGTCCAATGTGATGTTGAATAGTCATTACACAGCTTGTATTGCTTTAAATATTGACTATTTATTTCGTTTCAAAGCTGAGCAGTATTTATTTTGCACCAACAAACTGCAGCCTGTCATCAGTTCTGCCTCTTATGTAAGGTGGTGTTTGTTGAAAAGGCCGAACCTCTAAGCTCTACTCAGAGAACATCGCTGTGATGTGTTGGTGCTCTGCTCCTATATGAGCTTTCATATTCTGTTTAGTTGTTTTTTGTTCCGTTAGTGGTAGATAATTTAGTACTCTGGTCATATATCCATATTCATGCTCTTTGTGAATATTATATTAGATATAAGGATGGGTGTGTTTCATAAAACATTGGTTGTAGGGTGTTTTTTGCAAGTGGTGCTTATTCTATGTCTCTCATTGAGGAACCAAACTGAAAAATAGCCTTTATTTTTGAGGTGAATAGATAAAAAGTCATGCTTATGGTTGCATTATGTTTTATAATAAAACAACTGTTTTATTTTTGTTTTTCAACCAGCTTTTTGAGTCCAAGTCTGTTTCGTCACGTCATGTTTAGGTTGACTTGGAAGCTAATTTGAAATAACCTGGTTTATCATTGATCAAAATAAAGTCCAAATATACTGAGATGTATAATTTAGACGTATACTGAGGTTTAAAATCAAAGATGAAGATGTCACAAACAGACTACATTCAAATTCAGCTCCATTCAAAGCAGATTCAGAACTGCAGATGCTATGCAAACCAAAGACAGTGATATAAACTTTACCGTGAATGAAACCAACTACATGCAAAATGAATGATTGTTGTTATAAAAACTCAATAAAATATTTCCACTTCAGGGTTATAAAACTTGGGCCCTTCAGTCAGCGCACCACAACCCCGCTCCTCATCCTCAGGCAAGAAGTCTTTCCAATCCGTCAGCCGTCGACTTCAACAGCCTCAGCAGTGAAAGTCTGAGGGAGAAATTATTTAAATGACACCGCTGTCAAGGAGCCCAAAGGACAAACTACAGCAAGCTGGTTAAATCAGAGCTTTTAAAATGAGACACGACATGCATTAAACAGTGCATGGCTGTGGTGACAGCTGGCAGTAATGTATGCATTTTTAAGAATATCATTATTGGAAGCCAGCGCACTGAGATTTGTGACACTGATCTCAATAGACGTGAATTAGATTTAAATGCCATCCTAATAACTGAAGTCTCCAGTGACATGAAAACAGGGAATCCAGCTGCCTCAGCGTCTTAGTATGCTGATTCTCCCCGGCCCACCCCTTTCCCAGACACATGACACGCAGGAGGCAGGAAAAAGTCCTGTAATTTACAGACGCATGGGGGATGAAAAAGGCTGCAGAGCTGAGATGCATCACACCCGCTGAGAGATGCTCGATTGTTGGCATAGCAAAGGTTGGTGGGAATATGCATAAAATAGTGTTCAGTTTTTAAATCCTCTTTCATAAACTATTTTTTTTCTAAATCCTCAGCTAACTCCTGATGCAGAACATTTGAGCTCCTCTCACTTCCCAATATGTCTTGATGTATTTAAAATGCAGTAGGACAGTGAAGATGGACCTGCTAACCTTGGATTAGCATGGATTTGCCAGTTCAACCCAGTTCTACCAGGACTCAACCTGTTATCCCTTTTTAAAACAAATGAGATAATTTAATGTTCGTATCATCACATCACGTATGACTGTGCCTCAGCCTTTGCTCTAAATCATCTTGTTCCAGCCAGATAATATTATATAAAACATATGTTAGCTGCTCTCCAATGCTCTCTGCGTGTTTGTGTTAAGAGTGTGTGAACCACATAAATTAGTATCAGGAGTCAAAGGTGACATCAGCGCATTGTTAATGGTGTGAACAGCTCATCACCATTATTTTTTCTTCGTGCATGTGTGTTACTTTTCTAGCTTGCACATCCGGGTCCTGCTAAACAAATATGCTTCACTAATTGATCATCATCAATGTGGGAATGTCAATAAAAACATTTGCTTTTCTTTTAAGAGATTAAACTACAGGAGACGTTTGTGTGTCTCAAAGGTCATTCATAGGTCTGTCATAATAATCAATAAATCAATCAATTCCATGATTAAAACAAACTCAATAGTTTCTATTGACATGATTTATCTCTTTTTTTCTCTCTTTCTAAAAAAACTAGATGATAAAAGTCTTCAGTTTGGTACTTTCGGCTCAGCTGGCTCTCTTTTGAATTACAGTTTTGCTTACAACCACTTCAAAATTAATTGTATATGTTGTGTTGTTTATTTATTTTGGATATTTAAAAACGTCTTCCAGTTCCAGTCTTACATGTTCATTAAAATGTAAAGTTTATTGATAAATAATGCATTCTTGCATTATTATTTTGCCATTACTGTTTTTTTTACTTAATATTCTTGTTTTGAGATTATTTTTATCATTTATCACAATAATTTCTGGAACAATGTATCGTCCAGTAAAATTTATTATCGTGACAGGCCTAGTCATACATAATGTCTTCACTATACTGAGTGTAAGAAGCAGAATGTTGAAGAGACGGTGATTTGGAATTGTTTTACACTTATATAATCCAGATACATTACAGTCTAACAAAGTATTCTGGAGTCAAATATGAGCCTAGCAGTCTGAGACGAAACATGGCCCAAAGAGGACAACAAATAAGACGATAGTTCCAAACACTTGAGCAAACCTACGATGAAGAGGCTGCAAAAGTGAATAATGTGTTTTAATACCTCAGTCAGTCAGTATACAGACCTCACTCTGGTGGAAATGCTATTGTTTAACCTTAAGAAAGCTGCGCAGCAATGCATGTGTTCAAACCGCTACGAACTGCTGTAACTTTGCAAAGAACAACTCCTTAAACTATGATGGAGATTAATGAAGCCAGACTGAAATCAATAACGGTCCACATCAGCTCTATTGACCAAGTTTGTACACAGAAGCAAAGAATTTGACTTTGGTAGATAAAATTGGTGGGAAATAAAAATACATTTGTATATACACACAGGATTGTTACAAAAGAAGGAGATCAGGTTGAATCAGTGCAAATATGCATAGTGTTGATCCCTGCAGAGTAGTTGGGCACTCTGACTGTTAAGTGCTCATCAAAGTGGCAACCTGGGGGAAGAAACTGTTTCTGTGGCGGCTCCTTTTTACAAACAGCGTTCTGTAGTGCCGACCTGAAAGTAAAAGTCCTGACAGTTTTTAACATTGGTTATTACGACTAAAAGTGGTTGTACACAAAGTTTCACTTTCCAGCTTCACTGTCCTTTAATGACACAGTCGAAGCTGTAGTGTAGTTTGTATACTTGAAGCCTGACTGAATTCTGGTCACAATAAAATCCCTTTTATTTTTAAGGATTTCCGATATATAAGAGCTCAACACTTAATGAATTCTTGTTTTCTTTTCTCCATCAACGAACTGATTGTGTAACATCACAGAACTAACACTAACAGTAAAATTCAGTCTGAGGTTCACTTAGTTCATACATAAGTGAGAATTATTCTTGAGAATTGTCATCTTTGAAATAGACACACACAAAAACAGATGTTATTTTAAAAATAATCCCCGTGGGGATGTTGGTAACAGTCATAATAAGTGATGTGGGTAAACACGACCAAAGAAAGTCACCTTTCAAAAGGATTTTCTGAGATAATAAACGCCACACATGCTGTTATCTTGGTCACCTCTTTTCCTTTGAGGATTGATTTGTGTTCCATCTTTTCCTGCTCTTGGAGCTGAAGCCAATTAACTATCTGAAGTTGTGATGCTGCAAAGATTCAGACAAATGTGTCCTGCGCCTCGGCGTACATTCTGGGTAAAAATAAAGCTAATTAGCCCAAGCATTTTGTGTGTGTATATATGAGCATGTTGTTGATTCCAAGTAGCTCGCCTGAATCTAATTGTTTCCATCTCGGAGCTGAAATGAGAAGCTGCTGCTGCAACAATCCTCTCCATCCACTCGCTGCCGAGCGGAATCAATGCAGAGCTCCACGCTTTGAAAACAGCCGAGCCTTCATAAATAATTTATCCGGGTACGAGTGAGTGGCCGTGTTTATGTGCCTGTTGTGTATTTGCACTTGAACCGCGCCATTTCACGAGTTGTATATCATGCGGTGCGGACAGGAGGTCTTCATGGTGCAGCTAAATCAGGGGGTCGGGGGGGTCTGGGGGTCTGCCCCGGAGAGATGTCAACAGGCGACAGAACTCTGAAGTAGCTTTTCTAACACTTCTGATCTGAGAGGCTGTTGTCGGAGCGGATCATTAACTGCGAGAACAAAAAGTTGATTCGATGTGACTGATTTGAGATTAATAAGGTTTAATGAGACAGAAAGGAGAGCCGAAAGCAGAGATACTGCAGAGTTTTTATTCTGACTTCAAAAACACAACAAGCAGAAAACAAGCCACAAGTAAACTTATCAAAGTTGTTTTAGACTATAATAATATATTAGTATGATATTTGTTATGTTTTTATTAAGAAGAACATCTGAGTGAAACAAAATAAAAACAAGCAGGAGGATTTATGTTTTTGTGGTGATCAAACAAAGACATGAAAACAGCTTCTCAGTCTCTAAATGTGATGACAAGGTCAGTACATAACATCATGTAATATTCTGTCTGAACACGCAAGAACCTCCAACAGCACTGTCACCCGTCATAAAAAACATGTTTCAGTTATGATGGCAGATGTTTTCATATCTATCTAAAGCAACAGTCACATCCACTGAGCTGCATGGGCTCAGTTTTTTTCTAGAAAGGAGTTTTTTTCACTTGTTTTTCTGCAGGTCTGCAACATTAAGATTTTTGTTTTGGTCATCTGCTTTACTGGAGTTATTTTGTGTTAAAAGGGAAGCTTGCTGTGAGTTCTCTGCCATTTCATATTAACAATTTCTTTCCATTTCTGAGGTCGGCCAATAAACGATGGGAACTTTGAGAATTCAGATTCAAAATTTTATATAAATATACTACTTTATTCATCCAAAAAGAAATTTAAATGTTGTAGCTCATGTCATCCACGTATCTTCACAGATGGTGATGCTAGAGCAGTCACTCTTGCAGGAAATCCGAAAAGGCCTCTGACTAAACACTGCAGCTGTCCGCTAACAGTCAGGGATATAAGGCCACACACACACACACACACACACACACACACCCCCACACACACACGCACACGCACACACAGGAGTTTTCAGCATAAAAACAAAAGAAAAACATTTCTATATGCTACAGAAAACTCTCTTGCTTTTAAGTTATGGTTCCACGTTCATCTGTTGTGTTTTCAGATCAAAGGCCTCTACAGACCAAGATTTCATTTCATCCCCAGTCTGCACCTTGTAGCAGCTCAGTTTCCAAGCAGCAGAGACAATATTCTACAATGACATGTCCTGGGTCAGTTGTTGGAATGCACTGCTAATCCACCTCGTTTGCTTTTGCCGCTCCTCTTTAGGTCTCAGTCTGGTCGTACGTTTAGAGAGCTGGACATAGAGGCGTTGGCTGCTGTGAGAGTTGTGTAGACATTAACAGAAAGCGCAGCAGTTCTCTTCACATCCTCTGCAGGGACACGTCTCTGTCCTCTGTAACGTAAATGATGGCATCTGTGCCATGACAAACTGGATTACACACTGCTTCTGCTGCGATGGAAAACATAACGAGGAAAGGACAGCCAGCACAATGTTTTCCTTCAGCAAAGAAGCAATTACAGCCGGAGGACATCCGAGGTGCAACGCTGCACAGACAACACGAGCCAGGCGTAATCTGTCCTGATTTACTTCATTATGAGCAATTCAAATTCAAAGAAAACAAACACAGAAAACGGAAAACATGAATAAACGATTCACGTGCCACAAAAATAAATAAATAAAAATAATAAATAATTTGCTGCTCTACACTCATCATTTATCAGTCCAGTTTTGTTTTGATAAGTTGATTGTCATTGTCAATAAGACATAGTTTACACAACGTACACCCTCTTGGGTCCATTAGTCTAAATCTGAGCTGAATACTAGGAGAAAGAGAAATTATAGAGAAGATTTGCAGGGATGAATTTTGTGGAAATAAAAAAATCCCACTATAAATTATTCAGAAATCTTCATTAATCATCATCAACCAGTTTCAGTGTCTTTCCATCCTGATTCTTTTAATATAAATGTATATTTAATTCTACAAAGGGATAAACATCACTTTTTTTCTACTGTACATGCTGACTGTTTCTTTTTTTTTCTTTAAAGGTCTTGTTACTTTACCCTTCAACTCTTCACAGTGTCCATTTCCAGAAGAATGTTACAACTTTTGAACAACTGGAGCACAGAAACTTTACAGGCTCTGGTGGAACAAATATTAAAACACTTTGGTTGCCTAAGGGAGAGTGTGCACCCAGCTTTCTGTCGGGAAACATTTATAATCACTACAACGAAACATTGTCATTGTTCTTCTAATATACTTTTCTCCAGAAAAAGCTTCCACAGTTTTATCAGCAGTCCCACAGACTCAAACACTTACCCCTTCCTCTTTGTGAGAACAAACAGAAACCAGATGATTCATAGAAAGGAGGAGGTGATGGAGTAGCAGCGCCGGCTCTTACATCGGACCGAAGAGTGAAACATCTCAGCTCACGTAGTGGAGGCTGGATTTTAAAACAAGTGATGTTGATGGTTCAAAAGTATACAGCAGGGGGTTTGGCAGGTTGTGTTCATTAAAACAATGCTGAGATGTGAAGACGTCAGCATACGAATTTCAACCATTTGTGAATTAGAAAAAACTCACTGCTTCATGAACTGTTGGGAAAACATGTGGGGCTGCTGTCACTTCATTTCTGCTGCTGCTGTTGGAAGCAGAGCTGAAAGAGAAGAAGAAAATGTTTTAAAGATACATAAGCAAATTAATTCATTGCAGACACTCTGTTAAGTATTCGCCATACTTCACTCGTTCCGCTTTTTGTTGCTGCAACCTGATTCAGATCCATGGAAGAGTAGCATCTGAGGGCTAGATTTCTGCCTCATGTCTATATACCCCTCAGTAAGACACATAACCTCATCATTTGGCAGATTAGTGTGTGGATGTCTGCATCTTTGTGAGTCTAACTGGATGAATGTTGCTTAAGTGTAAAGTGCTTTCATTCGCTCCAATCTATTCGACATTCTTGGTGTCTATCTCCCATAGTTTTGGCGAAATCCTGGGTACAACACTTGACATGTTGTCAGTCTATTACAGGGCTAAATTCTGTTAATGTACAATTAAATGTACTTTCCCCTAGAAATTTGACACCAAGAGTAAAAAGTAAAAAAAAATTTTAAACAAGTTTATTCATAAAAATGTAGGGATAATTCATTCCAATATTTGCCCCTGTAAGATGGATTTAAGCTGCGTTTACACAGCAGGTTTTGATGCTGAAATCCAATTCTATATTTTTATTTTTTCTGTGGGTCGATCATACTAAAAGTTAAATGCAGCCGCAATCAGACCTCTGTGTAAAGTTTATGACCCCGGAGCAACAAGCATCCGCAGAAGAATAACCTGCACCTCACACAGCAGCACATTGTTTATGGACTAATAACAGATAATGGGTAATGGACTTTAAATTTGTTGCGCACTGGGAGGCAAAAGTATTGTCACAAGATCATAACAACACAAAGGAAGGTAAGAAGAAAGAAAGTAAAGTGTGGGCTCTGCTTGCTTCGGCCATTGCTTATATACTGTATATATTTACAGCATCTGGCTTCTGTTGGTGCAGAATGGAGAATCGCATCATCATTGACGTAAAAGTCAGATAAAATGTGACTGCAGAGGCTTTGAAAACTATCAAATACATAGCCGATATTGTACCACAAATTCAAGGGGCACAAATCTGATTTATTTCAGTACAATATTTAATATGTTTTAGAATAAGGCCTTAGCATAAAAATTGGAAAAAAGTAAAGGACTGTAAACACTTTCAGAATTTACTAGATCTGAAAGTCGTCACAATTTTTAAGCATAATATCAACTTACAATCAAGAGTTTTCACAACATTTTTCGACTCAAGACGACAGCAAGATTTCCTGTTTTGAATCAGACTTATGTTGAAGTGACATTCAGAAGTTGAAGATAATTGAGTTCTCCACTATTCCAGTTTATACCACACTGTAGCAAAGCAACAGAAAACATCCCGACCTCGAGTCTCACATGTCATCCAACGTGCCGATGTTGTGAGAAGAAGTAATTTTATGGGCATTATGAGCCATATGCCCATCAGGGCAGGTATGCAATTAGCCATGTCTAAATCAAAGTGACAAGGACGTTCCATCAATTATCTGGCATAATGTTGTTTTCTTCTGTCTGCACAGTGTCATTTAAAGTGAGTCTATTATTGCTGACAGCCATCACAGTGCAGGGACATCAGTCAGAGGAAACATCACTAACTTTGTTGAACTGTAACGTTGAGAGATTAAACAAGATACACAGAAAGAAATGAACGATTCTCATGCAACAGACACTTTAAGATTAGAGATCTTTCAACGAGAAAATAATTTATTTCTAATTATGAAAACATGACTTCAACAGCATGAATTCAGGTTATGTATTTTAATGATTTTGTTTTTGGGAGGAATCCCACAACCTCGGACGTACTAATGTAATTCTCAGATATTCTTCTCCTGCAATCCTAAACAATTCTGATGAGAAAAAACATTTTCACACCAGTTTTATGTCGTTCATGTTTGTTTTTCCTGCTGAATTTTAGCCCATCATGAAAGTTTTTCTTGCACAACAGTGACTTATTTCATGTTCAAAGCCGAACAAGCTCTCCACTGATGGCAGCATCATTCTTTAGCTCTCCTTCTTGGACCTGGTGAGAAACTTTTCAGTGTAATTTAACCTTTCACCCTGAAGTTTTTGATCATCTAGAAAGTTATTCTTTTCAACTGGATTGCTGTCAGCACATGTGGTCACACAAGGAGACAACGGCTGCACAGCTTTTGATGTGCGCAGAGGAGAAACTTTAATTTGACAGTCGAGGATAAAGTGAGAAATGCAATTAGTTGTATTCGACTAATACAAGACGGGTGCAGAAATCTCTTCAGCCAGCAAGACATTATGTCTGTGTGAACCTGGACTTGAAAAACGATTAAAGCTGGTGAGGAAAAATTAATAAAAATGTAAGAAGGAGAATTAAAAAATTCTAAATTGTATCTCTTCCTGTCCAGAATTAAAAGCTTGCATCTACAGGCTTGGGAAGCAAATAGTGAAAAGTGGATGATATCCTGTCGCTCATTACCTTTTTCCATAACTACACAGATTTTAAACCACCAGTCGTTACTCGTGCTCATGCTAGAATATACAATTGAGAAACCAGTTACTCATCTTGGAAACCAGTATATTCATCTTCTGACCCTCCACCCTAGTGATGCAATTTACTGTTACTCTAAACCAATAACTTTCTGGTGCATTAAATAGTATCTTTCCTCCATCACTCAGGGCCTTGTTGGCTTCTTTTTCACATGCCTAACCCAACATGAAACGTTCAACAAAAACAAGAAAATAAAGTCTCCTTGTTCTGACCTCCTACTTACAACAACGTTTGCGTCTCTATCGACCCTCTGGGAGATTTAAAGCTTGCCGGGAGTTTCAATGATGCTGTTCTGCAGCCAAATGCTGCTGACTGACAGGAACACTGCAACACAGCTGTTCCAACAGCACTGAGTGCCAGAACAGCTGGAACGTTTGGTGGCATTAAGTGAACAGAGCCAACGTCAGCCATCTGCTGTAACTGCGTCAGGGACTAAATGGTGCTCTAAAGGGAATTGCTACTGGAGCCGAGATTTATTCATGTTATTTGTTCGGAGGAGAAAAAAAGACATCTATGCCAAATATTAGATTTTTGTGTTCTTACTGGGGGATTAGCCTCCTTAGGAAAATTAGGCCAATAAATAAGTAGCAAGTGAAATAAAATGTCTTTTTTAAATGGAAAAAGATGCTCCTTTCTGAAACAACTTCCAGCTACTTCTCTGTCAGGATGATGAATGGATCTACATCTGGATGGATGGAAGAATAGACGGAATCTCATTCAACAACATTTCTTTTTTTTTATTTATGGTTCTGTGTGTGTTTATCCAAATGTTTTCTGCTCTTCTTTTCATCGACACTTGCTCTTCACCTGTTCTCTAAAGTTAATCAGAGAACAGCTGTCAGATGTCAAAAACTGTTCAAGTTCTAACAGAAATCTGATAACAAATCAATTTTACTAGCACAAATATTTTTCAATGGAGGAAAAACAACTAAAATAATTAATTTCAAATTTGTGTATTAATAGAAAATAAATCTTTTCAAGATTATGAAGGCTGCAAAACAATCTCACAGCCCCTGTTGTGACTCAGTGCAAAACTTTACTTGGACTATAGAAAAAAGGACGTAACATTTGTAAGACTGTTGTTTTCTGTCATTGTTCGTAGGCGGATCATTACTGTAGACCTGCTTGACGCTCAGCTATGCACTCCCTGACACAATCAGACTTGTGCTTTTAACCTCGCCCCTGTTTAAAACGAGAGAACATGTGGTTCTCCAGATGTTTCCATACACAACCTCAGCATGTTATGGAGCTACGAGGCAGTCTGCTGATGGATCACTGATGGTTTATTTGGTTCTGTCATGAGCTTAAATGAAAAAGCACGTTTTGATTTTCTGTATGGACATTAAGAGGCGCTGGCTGTCTGGAGAACTGATGTGTGCAGTCTGAGGAAGTCCTTAAATTATCAGGAACAGCAAATAATGTCGAGACAGAGAGATAGATAGAGAGAGAAAGAGAGAG
Source organism: Poecilia reticulata (assembly GCF_904066995.2). Classification (NCBI taxonomy): domain Eukaryota; kingdom Metazoa; phylum Chordata; class Actinopteri; order Cyprinodontiformes; family Poeciliidae; genus Poecilia; species Poecilia reticulata. The sequence continues at coordinate 21,309,404 of NC_088851.1, forward strand.
AGACAGACTCTTAGAAACAGAATTGGGTATTTTCTTTAACACAAAGACAAAAATATATATAATTTTTCTTCAACTAAATCTTGCCCTATTTTAAAATTGTATATCAAGATTCATATCTTGAACTTTTTGTACCACTAAACAACAGTCCTGTTCTTTTTCTCATTAGTCCAAGTAATACAGGTAAGAATGCCTGTAACTCATGTCCTGGACACGTCCGTCTGTGATGTCTCTCAAAGCACAGAGTCCAGCTGCCGTCCGCACCTTGTAAATCTTGCTTAAACTCTTCAACAGACGTTGCTTCTACGTGTCTTCAAGGCTGGAGCTGTCCCTTCTCCCTTCCACTCAACTTTCCATCAGTTCACCTCAACAACAGTCTAAAATCACACCCGCCACCACCGGTCTTCTACGTGCTTCTGCAGAGGATGACTTAACACTTCTTCATATGGAAAGTTTTCTTATTTGATATTCAAATTTTCAGAGAGAAATTTAAACTGTAAGGAGGCTGAGCTGTGCTGCAGTTGGTAGCACTGCTCTGTTGCACTGAAAAGGTCCAGAATTTGAAGCTTAGGTTCAAGTTTCACCAGCTAAATAAAATTAATGAGGCAATGCTTGCAAGCTTTCTTTAGTCAACTTCAGCTGTGCTGCTGCTTCACATATGATCTTTCTCACACTGCCGAATGTATCAAGCATACCCTAATGATTCTGGGAGACTATTTAAGCTGCAAAATCTCCTGTTGCACTCGGCATCATAATGCTGCTGCCTGCCTGCCTTCTGCAGATGCTGCTTACTTGGTTCTTTTTAACCCCTCTGTTATCCCCACTAGGCTTTAAGGTCAAAGGCCAAACAAATAACCATGAATTAAGTTAGATACATAAAGATATGGAGGCAGAATTACCAACTTACCAAAACAAGAGTGCGTGAAAAATCCAAAATGCAAAAGGAATAGAAGGAAGCAGGAAGATCTGACTCAGTTCTGACTAAGTAAGAAAGTTGTAACGTGAGGAATCGATTACTAAACAAGGAGAAGTGGTTGATTAGCAACAGGATGGCACTGCGAGTGAAGCCAAGAAACTAAAGTTGAACTGAAGGTGAGAAAAATGGCCCATTGAACACACAGGGAACCACAGCAACCCAAAAAGTACATCCAGCACAAACAGAACACAACCTTACATAAACATTAAGGTGACAAAAAACAGAAACTGGAGCAACAAGAAGATACTAAAAAGTAAGCAGAAAATGGATCCCAAGGGAAGATGAATAAGGATCAACAGAAAATGTGTCTTTCTGGCTGAAGGTGGTGAATTAGGCAAAATCAGCAACAGAAACTATAAAACTGAAAAATCTTTCCCAAAGAAACACTTTCTAAAGTAATAACTTTGACTCTGTGAATGATGTCACAATAAGTGTCAAATAAATGAACATGGTAGAAACTGAAGTTTTCTCATTAGCTCATGCTATTACCACATCGCGCTTTAGTAGTAGTTCAGTTAAGGTTTTTGTTTACTGCTTTTGGGTTTTAGTTAGTGGTGCCCACCGCTGCTCTGTGTTGGGTTTTCAACTCGCTGTTTTGCTGCTAATTTGAGTTTTAATGCATTCAAGGAAAATATGTACCAAAGTACCATTGATTCTTGTATACTCTTTTCATCCACATAAAGAAAAACAATCGGCAACAAACTGAATTCATAAAGTAAATTAAACTACTTCAAAATTCATACGAGAGCTAAGACAGCCTGCTTTCTCATGGACTTCATCTCCTCTTCTATTTCTCTTTCCAGGTGGAAACAGGATTGACACCTGAAAGAAATGGAGCAGGACTAAACTCATTACCAGAGACTACAACCACACAGCTGGACTGGATCATCCAAGAAAACCTTTTATCTGTGAAGTGGTTGAATCCTCACCAGACTTCCAGCTGAACAGTCTGTGTGTAGCTCAGGCAGGAAGATATTCCCAAAGGATGCAGCAGCAGCTCAGATCTATAATTTATCTGCTGCCAGTCACACACTGAAATATGGACTTCAGGGCTTGTCTGTTATGCCTTTCCAAAGTCAATAAGGGACATCTGCTCTGTGAATGGACTAAAGAAGACACGGTATCTGCAGCTGAGATGGCAATGCCGGTGTCACCGGCATTTGCTTAACAGTCTTAAAGTCCTCAAAGCTCAGCAGGATCTCACTGCCCACTGTGGCGGCTCAAAAGGTTAATTACACATAATCGTCTCCTATGAGATGCAATAATTTCTGAATTTACTGAAGATGATTTTATGTTGACAAACATTTGTTCCTTTTAGGGGCTTTTTATGAATCAGGTTCACTTCGATAAGTTCAAAAAATTAATCTGGCAATTCAGCTCAATTATGGCTTACAGATAATGAAAATAAAAATGTCGGGTTTTTTTGTTTTAGAAAAACAAAAAGCTCAGTTAAAAGAGGGGTCCTATTGCCTCAATCTCTGCAACACTGTGGCATGGAGGCTTTCCTTTTTTATTGGACGTATGTAATATTCTGGCCTCCTGTTCAGCCTATGGGATTGGACTAAAGGGGATCACAATAAGATGATAATTTGTTAAAACAAAACACTGACTTGCTTTACTTGTTCCTACTGGGTCAGTGTCATATTTTAGCAACATTGCCAGAGATAAAGTGCAACATTAATCCAGGTTTGACTCAGGGTGCTGAAGCAAGTTTCATTTGACTGATGTTACAAATTAATTTTCCTTCAATCGTAGTAATCGGTCATTGTGAGTAAAACATCTGATATGAACAACCTGACTGGAGATTTTTCAGGTTCAGTTCTAATGAAACCAAAGATGAGAGCAGACTGCACAGATAATCATAAAGTTACTCAGCTTCTACGCAGATGGTAAAAAGCACCATTGTCACTGAAACACAGGCAAAAGTAAAACAAAGTCAGTCAGAGGTTTTTCCTAAACTTTTTTTTTAAAATGTTATCTATGTGTTTGGAAAGGTTTTTGAGACATATACATGATTCTTACGGTTAACGTTTCTGATTCTCCAGGGGAAAAGGCATAATACTACCTTTAGTTTGAGTGTCTTGGCATCCAATTCAGAAAATGTGGCAGGATGGAGCAGAAGCTGACTGGATGGAGCAAGGCTTTGTCTGATAAATGAAGCAGAACTGAAAGGTGAAGCTCTAAATTTACCGGCTCATCTATGTTCCCTCGCTGACCTTTATATGGATCAGTACTTTAAAAAAGAAGATCCCGAATAGACGATGAAAACAGAGACTCTGCTTTAGAGGCAGGGATAAGGTGAGGAGCAACCTGATTTAATACTGGATAAGTGAAAGACAGTAGAGAAATAAATGAATGGATGCTTGAATTGGTGAACAAATGGACAGAAACGTGGATGACTTCGTGTTTGACTATCTCAGATATCTGTTTTTATAAAACCTGAACATTAAGAAATGATAATCATCGAATCCAGCAGTGGCTAATCACATATTAACTCAATGTAAAGAAAGGAAAGCTGAATCTTCTCTCATACATCTGGATCATGACGCGTCTCTGCTGCATGTGTCTGCCGTGTTGACGGACACCATTCGCCCACACAGCATTCAGCTCTTGAAATATCTCCAACCCAATAGAAGGGAGGAACGGAGCATGGGGAGCGTTTCAAAGATCAACACAGGTTCAGAAAATAAACGACTGAAGGTCTACAGAGCAGTTCAAGGACCAGAGAGGAGCTGACATAATATTTACAGACCGCCCGCTCTGATCTGCTGGCGGCGTTATTGCTTTTTTTCACTGCGGGGAAGGGGATTGGATATACAGACAGAAGAATGTGGGACATCTTAGAGATTTGTTCAGAGACATGTGGACAGACAGAATCAGCTGGACAGAAACTTGCTATTTGATGTGGTTTTCCTAACACTGTAGAAACGGCACAGGAGGAGACGAGTTCTGAAAGATCAGAAAATGGTGGCAAATGTTATTTTACTGTCTCCAGTCGTGGTGGCAACTTATTACTGCTGCTAATATAAAGAGAGTTTAGCCACCAGGGCTACAGCTAATCCTACGGTTGTGTTTGTGTCCTTTTATAGCAATAAACTGATCAATTAAAATTTAAGGTTTTGCTGGCGCAGTTGGTAGAGCTGTTGCCTTGCAGCAAGAAGGTTCTGGGTTCAATTCCCGGCCTGGGGTCTTTCTGCATGGAGTTTGCATGTTCTCCCTGTGCATGCGTGGGTTTTCTCCGGGTACTCCGGTTTCCTCCCACAGTCTAAAAACATGACTGTCAGGTTAATTGGCCTCTCTAAATTGTCCCTAGGTGTGAGAATGTGTGTGCATGGTTGTTTGTCCTGTGTGTCTCCGTGTTGCCCTGCGACAGACTGGCGACCTGTCCAGGGTGACCCTGCCTCTCGCCCGGAACGTTAGCTGGAGATGGGCACCAGCAACCCTCCCGACCCCACTGAGGGACAAGGGTGAAAGAAAATGGATGGATGGTTTGCTGGGTTTGCACCCTAGCTTTTTTAATGTAATGTTTGCCTGTAAAGAGGCTGTTTTACAATGGCAATTAGACCTAGGTGAAGCTAACATGGATAGCGTTTTAACCCATTGAACAATCCCAACACAAAGATTTCTGTTTTTACTGTCACTGTGTTTGATTGCAGACACAAAGAGATGCTGTGATTTGTCAGTCATTCCTCCCCTTCACCATTTGCAACACCCAACTATATAAAAAAGAAACATGGGATTTCATAAAAAACATGCGTAAAATTCTACGCTTTATGCTAAAATTTGACATACAGTGATGTAAGTACATTTTTCTAATGCACTCATTAGAAAAATGAGTACTTAAGTATCCAGTAAGAAAATGCGGTGATCTCTGTCAGACAAATATTATCTACCAGCAAGAGGTGGAGTTAATTTAATTTCATCACAGAACTCACGATCACTCATAAGGGTCAGAGCGCTGAAGGGGAGATGAAACCACAGTTAATAGCAAAGGTTTGGATTACGTTTAAGAAATAATAAATAAAAAATGGATCAGACATTTCTGTGATTATGTCTTCCCGTAATCATCAACAATATTTCACTTCCATGAGTCAGCTGATCCCGTCTGTTGCTGAAAGAACCAACATTAGATGCCTGAACATCTGAACTTGACCACAACTCTTACATCCGAGGATTGATGAATGGACAACAGTTGCTTGCAGGCGCCAGAATGCACTGTGGGAAGAAGGTAAGTCAGCAGAGGCATCGATACGCTTTAGGCAATGTTCTGCTCAGGAAACCTTAGATTTCATTCATATGAATTATGGGTGTAACATGAGTAAAACATGACATTACAGTACCGTTGTAGAGGTCTACAAATTCAGGCCTGTACCTAAAATATTTGTATTGTGCAAATCCTTAGAGTTGGGGTTTTGCACACACTAAAATTTTAATGAAGGTAGCAAGAGATTGCAATATAGCCTATTGTATGTTACTTTGACACATGCCACCTTCCTAAGCATTGCTTCGCAGCATCTTCACTTTGGTGTGGCGTACATTAAGGTGTGGCCTCCTTCAGCAGAATTATGTGTCATGAACCACAACAAAAGTGATTTTGGAAATGTTTAAAGACCCCAGCAATGAGCTGAAGGTTTTGATTTGGTCTGCAAAATTCCCCAGACCTCAAACCAGCCAAGGTAAACAAGTCCATTCCATGGAGATCCCAGCTCCCACTTTATAGGATTTTAGGATCTGCAACTCCCATCTTTGTGACAGACACAATACAGCTACAGGGATCTGGTGTAGCCCATACCTAAACAGATCTTAGTTGCTTTGGAAGACTAATTACACCGTTAGATAGGTGGTCATAATTTTATGCCAGATTTGGAGTAGAGATCAGCACATAAAATTTTAACGTTGCTTTGCTTTTCTTCTGGAAAAATGTTTAATTATTTGCAGAACAAGTTCAACTTCAGCTCCAGTCTGTGATCACAACATCAAGCCGAGAGTTTCAAAATAAATCCCCACCTCATCCAGTAGATGCTCAGGGTTATATTTAGTTTTACAGAAGCTGCCTTTTGATCTGAAATAAAACCTCCTGCAGCCTTTATTTTTCTTCGCAGTAAGCCAACAAAAAGTGAGCCCAAATCTCTGGGACTCTCTTGTTAACCACAGCAGAGCCACCCTAGCTCCAAAACCTTTCAGCAGAGCAGTTTACATCGTTTACCCTGCTCTCCCGTCTGCCTTTGTGGAAACTCTATCCGGGCTGACTGCGGCATTGCAGAAAGTTCAACAAACATCCCGACGAGAAAGCGGCAACGAGCTCTCGTGTGTTCCCACTTTAAAAGTAACCCTGGATGTCTGGATTAGACCTTGGCAGGGGAACATGGAGTTTTTATCAGCAGGATAACAGAAAAGCAGGGATGTGAACATGATCCACATGCCAGGATAAATAACCCCAGCTCACGGCCCCTACAGGAAGAGCAACTGCAGAGGCAACTGGGAAAGACAGATGTTGGTTTTTGCTGAAGCAGCTATTGATACACTGGCACTTTGTCTTTAATTCCAGGATGGAGACGTGGGAGAGTTATAAACGGCGTGCAGATGCTCGGTGCTGGGCTGCAGGCCAGTTCAAATACAGATGTCAGTCCCGCAGAGTGATCCATTTAGCAGCAAGCAGAGTTTGGGAGCCATTTCTAAGGCTGGCCTAACACAAAGAAAAACTTCTCTAGTTATCATTTCGCCTGATTTATGTTGTGTGAATAACCAGAGAAATGGGAACATGCTAAATATTGAAAATTGTTCTGAAACAGTGATTCCCATCCCCACGGCCACTCCGCAGATAATGATTCATGATGCTTAAGAGCACCTGATCAGGATTTATAAATCAAGTGTGCATAACTTCTCTGCTGCAATCCATCAGACAGACAAAGGAGAGGGAAGCAATAAAATCCAAGGCTGCCGGAGAGCAGGCAGAGATTTATCTGCTGCTCCGAGGTTTACTCAAACAAGCTGCCGGAACGCCGCAGCTACAACACAGATTATTAAGAGCTGAGTTTTTATTCAAAGGAAACTTTACAAGTTGCAAGTGAAAGCAGCAAACAGACGGGGAGAATCAATAGCCAGTTAGAGAATGTAACTGGGCCTGGTGGTTTTATGATGGTTTCTGACTCATTTACTGACAGCTTGCCACATAAACCGGATGCAGTTTCTTCTCACGGATCAGGTTTTCTAAACCTTCTGACAGATAATCAGCAGATTTCAATTTAAAGAAAAAAAAGTAATCAGTACAAACAGTTTTTAATCAAATTTAAACATATAAAGTACGTTTCAGCATTTGCTACAGGGCAAAAAAATATTTTAAAAAATGAAGAAAATTATCAGCATAAAACACCAAAAACTCACACTTTATGAAGCATTTCCCCCCCCTAGGGTGTCTTGATATGGAAAGATAAAAAAAAGAATCACAATATTCAATTTTATGTTTTATAATAGTGACTTTAAAGCTCATTTATAGCACCGGCAGCAGCAGACGAACAGGAGAGGTCTGACCTCGCTTTGCTCAGGTGGACTGCTGACTAATGGTTTTATTATCTTTGAACGGGCACAGAGGAGGAGCGGATGAGTAATGTGCTCCATAAACAAGGGGGGCAGGGTGGAGAGCTTTGTCCTGAGACCGTTTTGTCCTGAAACCGTTACACCGACTGCACGATTCGTTAAGGAGCTGCTGTGGGAAGCTGTGGCTGGTGTGTAACCTTATTGCTGCAGCATGATGGGAGGATGCTGAACACAGGGGGTGATTCAAAACGCAATCACCTATGAGTTATATTTATATAAAAGAACAGTAGACATATTGGCTTAAATTATCTGACACTTTGGCAAAGGACACCAACAAAGACATGCAAAAAATAATGACTCTTTGTCTGAAACCTCCTAGGTTGATCTGTAAAGACACTTACTGATTATAACCAAAAGAGGGTCCCCTTAATTTAAAGATAGTGTGAGGAGTTTCATGATCTAGGGGGAATTCAGATGAAAGTTGATCCTCAACTCAAGCAGTTTATCCAAGCAAAATGTCTCCCTGAGACATTTGGCAGTTTTTAAGGCACACGCTATGAGGCAGAGACCTTAGATTCACTGGAGGAGCTATGCAATTCCTGACCAACACAAATAGTTAATAACTCAGTTGCATAGCAGCAACCTGATGCATTTAGGACTCCAGACATGGTGAAGAGAACTTACTGAAGTTCCAGCAGAACATCACAGTGGGGAACAAGTGGGCTTCAGGTCATGTAGAGATGTGATGATTGGATGAAAGAAATAATTCTAATGTGATCAGTTATGATGATCTTACAGTACTTTTTAAAGGGGACTTCCATTTGGGTCTCTACTGCTTCTAAAAACAACCCAACAGCTTAAAAACACACCCAGTCTTTTTTGTGTGTGTGTGTCTTTTATTGTGGGAAAATGAGCAATTTCAAAAACCTCCTAATTGTTTACCAGCAACCCCTGTCAAGCCTTACATAGCAGAGCTCCTGCATGTTTGCTCAGCTGTCTTTAGCTCTGTGCCTCCTGTACAATGGCTGCTGGAAAAGTCAGCCATTCACAAAACCACAAGTGTTTTGTTGTTGACTTACCATCTACAACCTTTTTGCTCTACGTCTGGTTTTCAAAGATGTAAAGTTATATAATTGCGTATCTGTTTGCAGCAATTTTCACGTGCTGGTGTAATTGTTGAGCTGGGGGCGTGGCCAGCAGCAGCTTATTTGGATTTAAAGTGACAAGAGGCCCTAAAACAGTTCATTCGGCTCAAAATAGGGAGAGCTGAGCAAACTTAAAACTCGTTATCTAAGGATGATTTTGAAAAAAAAAGCTTAGTGAGCATGTTTTGTATGGCCAGTAGACCTATTTTAACCTGCTCCAGGAAGCATGATAAATTATTTTAAATATTAAGATTTTAATAAAAAGAAATCGTTTCTATGTAATGGAATAAAAGTTTAACCAACAAGTGACATTTTTATGTTAAATGTTTGCAATTTTCCAAGATAATAGTTTCATTATTATCTAGCTGATGTAACAAATGTGCATGTGAATGTTTCATAAACTACATATTTCTTAAACACTACATCATGTTCAGTTTTCTATTTCTTTTTTTTATAAAGAAGTCCAGTTATTTGCAAGGCAAGAAACCCAGATCATCCATTGCTGCTTAGCGGGCTCAGTAAATCTGCAGCCAGTACAGTCTGCATGATTAAGATTCAGAGGATCTTCGGCTTCTTTCTGCTCCTCCACAGCTTAACAAGCAGAGCCGAGCCGGCTGAGTCCCACAGGAAAGGGAAAGCAAGCCTGGCTGTGGAGGATATGTGGATTGCTCTAATGCAGCTTGTTTATAACAGCTTTATGATGTTACTAGAGGTGTTTAAAATATCAGATTGTACATCAAAGAATATTTTAAAGCATTTAAGTAAATTAATGTCTCTTCCTCCAACCCTTTCTCTACCCATCCTCTCTCTCTTATATCATCTAAAACTTTTAGAACAGATATCAGGGTTTTTCACACTGACATCCTCCTTGCATGTGGCAGCTGAGGATAAATCTATGAAAAGTGCCAAAAAGATTTTAGTTTTTAGGATTCAAAGGAGCAGCTGGGTGCATGTTGTTTTTTCTAGGATTAATGGTAGAATATTAAAGTTGTCAGGAGGCTGCAGCATAAAGACGAGCTCAGTGCATGTTGGCTAAGAGGCTTGTTAAGAGACTGTTGTGCTAAGTTTTACATTTTTTAGTGAACATGAGTACAAAAGGGCCCATTTGAATTCCCCTGTCCACCAAACTGATGGAGATCACAACCCCAGGAGTCCAGTGGAGAGGAAAGAGGTCAGGAGGTCAAACGGATAGATGAGGGGGATCCTGGATGTCCAGTGTGTAGACGACATAAATTAATGTTCATCTTAAATCTGACTTAACTGAAGAGAAATTAAAATTAAAACAAATATGACTGATTGTTACATGTGATTCAAATTACAATGTATGCAGAACAGAGATTCTAACAATCCTGAAGTTACAGGACTTACAGAATTTATTCACTGATTATTGTTAATAGAAACAAATTTCTTTAAAATGCCTTTATTTTATTTTAACATCATCAAGCAAACTGAACTGTTTTGATGGAGGCATGAATGGATGGAGTTTGTTACACAAATATGTCAAACTCACCACAAGCATAAATCAACTCAAAATATATATAAAAAGAAATATCTAAGTAAAGAATTGTTTCATGTATGTGTGTATTTATCTATGGAATCAGTATAGAAATATTTTTAATAATAATTCTTAATATGCAGGTGGATGTTGTTGATCATGTATAAATTATATGTATATATAATGTACAGTTAATGCACATGCATGGGTTGGAACATTGTATAACAGAATGTGTATATATGTATGTTTATATAAATGTTTGTGTAATTAGACACATGATGTGGATATCTTTATAGAAGGTAAAACAAATAATTGCAATAGAGGAAGTGTAAGTATCTCTCTACCTGTAGTTTTTGTTTATGTTGTTTTATTGTAAATATAATTCTGTTCAACCCCAAAACTGTTGTTCAGACTCCACCAACAGCAGTTTTCTTTAAAATACCTGGGTTCAGTGCTTCACTGTATTACCTCGCGTTTGAAAAGCAAAGTTTATTTTAAAAACACATTTGACTGATTAGAAGAACAAAACCTCAGAAAACTTCAGAACATGAGAGAGAGAAAAAAATGAAACACTGCTCCTGAGGACAGAATCAAACATTTTTTATCCTTTAAAGTCAGCTGTTATCTCGGCGCTACGCTGCTTCTGTAGGAGGACCAGAGGAATCCTTAGAGCTGTGGGATTTAGGTAATATACTGATTAGACCAATAAGTGTGCCTCATTAAGCCATGACTCAAAAAGACTGGATTATTACTTTGCTTCTACTTTCATGTAACCCTTTATGATGATATATTTTCAGTCAAAACTAAAGAAATGAGCCACAGCTTAGCAATATAAATCTCAAAAACCAGGCGCAGACTCAACGGCTGTGAGATTACCTTTCTGCTGACCGTAATTACAGTAATCAGCCAAAAACTATTAATATGAATATATAATCATGACTATTATTATTCTTTCTTAATTTGATGATCAGCACTGCATTGTCTTTTCAGTATATCAGATGTTGAAGAACAGATTTTATCTGTCTACTTCTCAACGTCTCTGTGTCTCTGCCATTTTTTAATGCAACACATGTATCTGTCTCCAGGATTGTAACTGTGCAACCATTTCATATCCACTAAATTACCGTGAAATACTATGATTATATTTGAGAACAACAATAAACTCCTTCATTATCAAAATGTTTTACTGAGTGGCAGACTTGATTGAAAATAACTGAGTGATATAACTCCAGAAACACTTCAAGACCTTAAAAACAACTTTAGTAACAAATTCTGGTTGTTGGTCTTCATCAGGGTCATAAAATCTGTTTAATGAACCTTCTGAGCATCCAATCACACTCTTGCAATTAGACAGGTTGACCGATGAGCAGTTAAATGGGAGGTTTGTTGACATAGGAAAGCCCAACCAGTCTGTGGTTGAACCTGTTCATTGTGTATTAAAACCACAGGTGAATATTAGAACATACTGTTTCCAAAATGTTCATGGAAAATGCAGATCATGACTAAACACTGACATCTAAAATAAAAACGTGAATACATACTAGCTAATCATTGTCCAAGATATTTACTGATGTACGATTGTTTTCTTTAAGTACAAGTCAAAAAAAAAATCAAAAAAATGTACAAATACACTAAATCACACTAAGTTACAGTAACGCATAAATGTAGCTTCTTACTTTCCATTTCTGCTTGTTGGAAATTGTTACCACTTTGATCTGAAATATTCAATCATTTCCCATTAAAAGACACATACATATAAATATATCCCACACCCAGTGAATCAGAGACATTTCTGAGACAGTCAGACACCAGAATAAACAACACAGTTTTTTTATTTTCCTCTCTTCTTGTTCTTAACTGGCTGTTTTACATAAGTGCTCCTTGGTTCTGCTGAGCAGACAGCAGCATGCTGTTAGTGTCTAGAAGATTCAGGGCTGAAGATCCGAGTCCGTATCGATCCGCTCCGTGTCCCGCAGGATCCAACAGCTCCCAACAGTCGGAGGTGTTGAATAAATGAGAGCTGAGCAGCAGAAGAAAGTGCTGCATCAACATAATTATTGAAGAAACAATTAGGTGAACAACTGTGTCACTGCACAGCTGCTGACTCTGGGTTTTATTTTATTACTCCACTTTGTCCTCATGTAAGAAAGTGGAGCAGCCTTACTCTGAGGACATGAGGCTGAATCAGTAGGAGACCCATTCATCCATCCATCCTTCATCCATCCATCCATCCTCTTCCACTTATCTGAGATCGCTTCGGAGGGAAACTCAATCATCGCTCTTTTCAGCAGAACTCTCGTATTGATCCCGAGTTTTGTCCAGAGCCAGAGGGGATCCGAAGAGCTCTGGGTCTGCGATAGGATCTCCTGTGAGTGGATTGTGCCTGGAAAACCTCCGAAGCTACACAACCAGGAGGTTTTCTGACATTTCAAGAACCAATTGAAGGGCCTGTATTGAATTAGGTCAGTCACTTTAAATGGGGTGGATTTTTATGCATGATTTTATGGCAAATATTTTTATTTCGGTGAAATAAAAATACTTTATGTGCTTTTTGTCATGAAGCCACATTTGGTTGATGCTTTTTTTTTTAAGTCCTTTTTCCCTCGACCCCATTTTTTCCAAGCTTTTCCTGAGCCCCGGGGGAAATTAGAAAGCAGCCACAAAATGCTCTATTTTTTCTCCAATTTTCATTCTTGATTTGCATCATTTTAATGTGAACCCACGATATCATCTCTGAATAATCGCGGCATTTCTTTCCACCCATATTCTCATTCCACCAAAATCCAACACGAGAGAAAGAAACGACAGAGACAAACTGCTCCAAAGTGACAGATTTGCATCTATAGAAGGATATTGTGTCGTTCTTAATCCTCGTTTTGTGTCCCCCTTTTTCCAAATGGGAGCAACAGGAGCTTCTTTCTGCAGAGGAAGCAGCTTATCTCCTCCGTCTGCAGGAGCGTGACCATCACATGGTTTGATGCCTCGGCTCAAAGAGGAAGACTGCATGGTTGAGGACGAGATGCCGCTGACATCAGAGCTTAAAAACAGCCCAAAGCTACACGATTTCCACCCCTCTCTTGTCCATACAAGAAAGAACAGAAGCTTTATCATTTAGATTTATAACTGGCTCTTGAGGTCAATATTTCTTTGTTTGCATCCTTTTTCAGATTATATCAATCTGAAAAAGGATTCTGAACCAGAACATCTGCACTGGCATGGGTGTTAGAAAACAAACTCCTGAGCTCTGCTAGTAGATCTTCAGAAACATCAGCTTAATCCAATAAAATCTTAAACAGCCGTGTTCCTATCTGTTCTGCTGTGATCTGTGAAGTTGTTGCATTAGAGGCAAAATCAAAAAATGTGTCAGGAATGTTCACACCACCTCACTGTAGAGCAACAGAGACAAGCACATCTAACAGCCTTATAGAAGCAGCAGCACACTTCTGCACACACACAGAGGCAATAAATGCACGTGGCTTATTATTGAAGTGCAGAACAGCTTTATAAATCTAAAGCACGGCTCTAAAAGAAGGCGATTCTATACTTAGACTTATAGACAGAAGAGATAATTCATGAGGGAGTGCAATGTGCAAGTTGATTTGTTTCTGCACCAGAAAGCAGATGGCGCTAAATATATGAAGACAGAATCACAAACAATGCATCAGGTTCTTGTTGGGATTTGAAGAGCAACTGAATTTTGCATTCTGTAATTTATTCGTTCAGAAATAAAAAAGCATAAGTTAAAGTATATAATATAAAGCTATCACCCTGACTCTTTAAACATATACACTACTAAATTGAAATTATATCATCACTTGTGTATGATTAGCTTGTGTTAGTTTTACTTAGTAGGTAAGAAAATTCTTGTTTTTATTCCAGGGTGTTCAAATATAAACCTTTTGGTGCACATTAATGGTTACATTTGAGCTTAAAGCTTTAATCCTCCCTCTAACAGTTTTTTTTTTTTTTTTTACAGAGTACCTCTGAGTGTTTCGGTGGCCGTATTTCTCTCACACCTAACCTGAGCAGATCAAAGTCATCCAGACTCCAGGATCCAACGTGAAGCTGGCCGAGAGGCAGGGATCAGACGATCTGGCTCATTACGCTCGATTCTCATGTCCACTTCTGACTGCCAGATGGATGGAGGCTACGGACAAATATACTGCCAAATTACAACAATGTGAAACGACGTTCAACATTCCTTATTTTAAAAAGTACATATCTAATGCAGAGACAGCTATTTATGAATATTTTAACAGTCTGTTTTATCAATACATTCTGGCACAACCGACTCTTTAAGAATATTCATAATCTTGATGTGGACCAAGGTGAAAATGAGTGTGACGCCTCTGATCTGCAGCATAAAAACGAGGTCTGTGGAGTTTTGGTTATTTTATCTCTGACAAAAAGGAACCGCAGGGCTGTATTGGAGGTGAAATGACTTTGATGCCTCATATTTTTGTTCTTTAAAACGAGCAGCTCTGATGGAGTCTTTCAAACTGTTCCTCTAGTTTTATAAAGGCTGAAAGTCCTGTACTGCTCATATCGATGCCCCGTTCCAAAATATTCCACACAGGTGTGTGTTCAACACACCTGTAAGCCGCACCTCAATCAACAAAACAAGTCTGGCCATTAATTTGAGTTTATCCAAACACTTAGCTACACCTGAGATTTTAGAAATGAGCCTCTGCTGTAATGAGCTCTTCCTGCAGCTCCTGTGGTATTTTGACTGAAGGTGCTTCGTCTCCGTTTGTGTTTTCCTCTGTTCTGATGAACCAATTTCAGCTAAGCACCTCAGCAGAGCGGAACAGCTTTGACTGTTTGCAGAGCATCATTTTTCTTCATGCACTTCCACCTGGCTCCTATTTTTGCAACAGAGTGTCAACTTTAAAGCCATTAATCATGGTATTCTGTTGAGCAGATGAAGAATTTACATGTCGACAAGATGTTTATCATTATCAGCTTTCAAGAATTCTTTAAGTCCCATAAAGTGAGAGACAGCAGAGCTGAGCAGGTGTGCATCGAATCAAATGCATGACACAGATTTCTAAATACAGCAGAGCTTCTCAGTTTAATGAGATAATGTGTGCAGAACTCCTCTTCTGAGCCAGCAGCCGAGCTTTCTGATGGTTTCAGAGGAGTTTTAGAGCTTTAGTCACCTTTTTAAAGGTGTTTTTTTCTGTCATTAAATGGCACTCTGTCAGCTGTAAAAAGCCTCTTAAACCACAGAGGTGAACAATCAGCAGAGCTTGGATTAACACACACCAACACTCGGAGCAATAATGAGCACATTCTGGGTTTTATTGCATTTTATCTGGACTTTATAAGCCCTTTCGCAGCTGCAAAAATTTAATAAAATTTGTGCTGAAACCAGAATGTTACATTTTATAAATGTTTGCTCTTCCAATGACCTCACCGTGTCTCCTCTACCTTTTTCCGCTTTTAAAAGTGGTCATTGCAGTGCTAATGGTTCAGTTTGGTTAGTTCCAGATCCGTCCCTCTGCTGCCTGTGGGTCCAGAGTCAAACTGGACCCATTTGGAAACAGCCTGACGTGTTTAGAAAGCAGCCTTAATTCTGATATGTAAAGTCCAGAGCATACAGTAGTGTCCATTGATGTGTAGATTAAGCTTAGTGTAAACACAAATATACTCTGAAGGCCCCAGAGGTTTCTTGGAGAACATTAATGAACAAACAAAATCACAAACACCAAAGAACACAGCAGTCAAGGAAACGGCTGGACAGAAGGGTTAAAGCAAGGTGAGGTTATAAAGCTTAGACATCTCACTGAGAACTGTTTAATCCATCAACCTAAAACGGAACGACTGCAGACCTACCAAGACCTGTCAGTCCACCTTAACTGACAGACTGAGGGAAGCAACTAAGAAGCTCATGGTAACTCAGGAGGAGCTGCAAAGAACAGCTCTGAGTGCATAGTGCGCTTCACAAATCTGGCCTTTACAAAAGAATTGGTAGGAAAAGAAAAAAGTTCAAAGCCACAGCCATTCCCAGTAAAAATGTGTGGCAAGCCGTTTAGTGTAGAAAATGAACAGGTGGGTCTGGAAAACTTTACTGCACCCTGAAAAATCTTCACAGTGAAACCATGCAGTGTGGTTGTGGAACAGGTAAGCAGGTCAGAACTGATGGGAAGGTGGATGGAGCTACATACAGGAGGACCCTCAAGGAAAACTGGATAGATAACATCGCAAAAGACTGGAGTGGAGGTTCACCCTTTAAACATAGTCAATAGATACAGTCAACTGGTTCAGGTATAACATAATCAAGTTTGATCCAAGTTCAGACTTTATTCTGTCTCAGTCCAACTGGACTGAGCTTGAACACGTTAGCAAAAACGAATTGGCTGCATGTCGCACTTTTCAGATTGTCTTTTTTTCGGTAAAAGATTTCAAAAACCACATGCTATTTTCCTTTAGTGTCATTATTATGTCCTATTCTACCACAAAATATATTTAAGTTGTGAATGTAATGTGACAAAATTAAATAGGAATGAATAAATGTGTAATAGATGTCCATTTCGATTTAACTTTGTGGGATCCAGTAACTCAAACTTCACTATCCAATAGTGAAGTTGTAAGGCATGGATTGGATTAGTATGATTTAAATCAGTTTAATGTGTTAATCCCAATCAATAAAAACATAATTATGAACATTTTATTGTAGAATAATTTATATTTGGTCACGTTTTCTTTCTTTTCATCCCTGACCTGTGTAAAATTATACAATCTCAGTTTCAAACTGCATCACACCTATGCCTTTTTCAAAATGTCATACATGTTGCTAGATTACTGTACATCATTTGCAAATTAAATTGTTTTGAAATCTTCTTTACATCTTTGCTTTCACCTTGACGTCTGACAATCAACATCGTAAAATTTCCAATCTGTCCCTATTGTCTAAATTCTCACGTAATTGTGCCATAATTAATACTAAAGCATCTCCAGATGGCTGTGCTTGGCCTAGTAATATACTCATTTTAAACAAGGTCATCTGACAAGGTTTTCCAAATAGAGTTTAAGTCTTTCTGCGCTTATGTTTTTTTTTTTTTTCCTTTTTGATATCACCAATTCACCAGAAGAAAAGATGTCAATGATTCTGCAGAGAGGGGAAGCGTAAACATGCTTATGCTTCTTTTCTAACAGATACAAACTAAATTACTGAAATTATGAAATTAGGAGAGCTGAAAAGCAGCTTATATTCCACATGACATTCACCAACCCTGCTTCCCGTTCTCCTCTGACCAGTTTAGTTCTACAATCTCAGCATATAGCAGCTAGAGAAGTTGAAGCATTCCCAAAGTGTTTCAGTGTGTTCAGGAAAATCATTCAGCTAATCCATATATGTCAGTAAAAGTGAAGCTCTGAGCAACAAGCTTTAGAAACAAGCATCTTCAGGAAAACGAGGCGTTCCTGTCGGAAAAATCTGTCGTTCCACAGAGATCTTCAGCACTGACGTCTGATTATTTTTGCTTCACAGACGGCAGAGAAAATGCAGCACAAAAATTTACTCTCAGGATGACTTACGGTTCATTTCTCTGAAATTACATAAAATATAATTAATTCAGCTTCTTGTTATTTATCATGTCAGTTAGTGCAGCATCATTCCCCTCTACCCTCAGCAGGACTTTAACGTACAGTTCCCATGTCAACCTCTGTCCGTCTGAAATGAGACGTGTGTAACAATGCCTCTGCAGTCGTCATAAGTCTGCATCTCTGTCTGAAATCAGTATTTATAACCTTGAAACTGCAGAATGAAAATAATGACAAACGCGTCTTGAGAGCCATCGAGCATCACCTTCCGACCGGCAGCCTAACGGGAAGAAACGACCGCTGAAAGGTTCCTTTAATGAGCTTTTTAATGATGTCTGCTCAAACTGTTTATGTCGTCCTTGGGTTTCTTCGCAGGGTTTCTCTGAGCTAACTTTGCCTCAGACTGAAGCTGGAGATTACATTTTAGTGATTAACTAACATGAAAGAGAAGCAGAAACAATCATTTTGCACAAGCGTTGTCAAGTTTGAGGTGTACTTTTCTTCAAATAAAGTCTTGCGACAAGTTTGAAGAACAATCCGCACCCTCATGTCTACTTTTCTTCCTTTGTGACTTGTTTGTTCCTGCTGTCAAACTCGCCTCATTCTGGTCCTCATCGCCCCCAACCAGTGTGATTTCTGCACAGCCATTCCAGATGCTGCACTCCCTTTGTGAACTGCGTCATTCGGATGCTATTCGTTGAAGCCCAGCTGGGATTTTAACTTGCAACTGGGAAGTCCTGAGAAAATGCTGGACAGATAGTGACCCAGACGTGTGTGATTTTGTTTCAGTGTTTACAGTGATTCCTGGTCTGTACTGTGATCCTATGAAGATTTACGATGTGGAATGAATTTTTCCTTTTCAAGCCTAAATTGGCACAGACGCTGCCACAGTTTTTGCACAAGTGCAAAGGGATAAAAATAAAAAAATAAAAATCTAATTTTGTGTTTTTTTCAAAATAGCTCCATCTATATGAAACTTGCTCAACATTGTTTTGCACCCTACCATAATTTTGATTTTGGAGTTATGACTGTTGGTATTTTGGATCCAAACATGCAGCTTTGAACTTTACACATTTTATAAATTCTGAAAAGTTACTGGCATTCAAAGTGGGTCAATACATTTTTAATCATCGGGGGTGTGGGGGTGCGGGGGTGCGGGGATGCGGGGATGCGGGGGTGCGGGGATGCGGGGGTGCGAGCTCAGAGAAGGCAATGGGCTTTGATGCCAAAGAGACTGTCAACATTTGGCACAAACAAGCACAATGAAATGATCAAACAGAAAAATAAAAACTTTAATTGCATCATATATTGCTTTTACACATATATCTGCCTATTTAGAGTGCTTATGAAATAAAAATCAATTTACACAATAATTAATGTAACATTTTTGATGTCAAAGCTGACATTTACTGCACATTTATTCATGCTGACATCAACAGGCAGAGACAGCATCCTGACTCAAACTTAAAATGGGAGCAACAAGTTTGAAAACTGTTAACGTGTCATGATCTTCATGTGTTTGGGCGCTGGTTCTCATTTGTGTTTTTCTTTGTTTATTTGAATATGTTAATTTATGTAATTGCGGACTTTCTATATCAGTTATAGTTTCTTAGTTGAGTCCTGTTAGATCAATATTTGTCTTTTTCCCCCTTGGTTTGTAGTTTCCTTTGTGTCTAGTTCAGCTCCTCTAGTGTTTATTATTCTCCCTCTCTCAGTCTGCCTGTTTGCCCTCCTTCACAGCTGTTCCACACTCCCCTGAATAACCTCACCAGGAACCAGCTGCCTTCTCCACTCTTGACTCTGTCCATAAACTCTGATTAAAGTCCAGGTCACACCTCTTCACTCAGATCTGATTTTTACTTGACATCCAGGCTCCGACTCTATGGTTCATCAGTGGACCATAGGACTCGTGTGAGTAAGTATTCACCAAAGACTGGAATGAACACACAAACACAAGCCAGTTTGGCAGTAAACTCAAAGCTGCTCAAAGAAACTCAAACAGGATCACCTTTTCACTCCTCCAATTCAATTTTTTTCTGTACTTCTGAGCTCTTTCCTTTGGTAAGCACACAGTTTTTCAGGTTTTCTGTGGCTAAAAGTTTGCAGATGGATTTACTTTGCCGCTGTGTCTCACTTTCTGCTCACTTATGACATTTCTGTCAAACTGCTGCATGAGCCCCCATTAACTTTAATATGCAATTTACTTGCCAAAATTGGTCATGCATGTCTTGACCTTCGTCCTCTCCTCCTCCATGTCCTGTCGTCCTTGTACAAAATCTGCAAGTTTCTGTCCTTATTATGAAACCTTCAGTCATGCTTGTTCAAGGTTTAAGTCTCTCTCATCTCATAAAACATGACACGTCTTTCCCTTCTTGCCCTGATTCGCAAAATCATTTCCAAGAAAGTGTTTTACTGAATTTATACACAATCTGCTCGTCATAGGAAATGTTGCGCTGATGAGATAAAATCATTAGCTGGATGAACTCATGAGTTACCGGCCGGCTCTGGAAAAAAAGTATATTTTCAGATGAAAATTCACAAAACGTCCAAGTTGGAAAATTCAGCTCATTGTAACAATTACTGCAAGTCTGAATAAGCTGTTCAATTCTGAAATCTGATGACTGCACAGATGTGTGAGAGAAGCTGTTAGAGAGACGGCAGCTGTTAGAAGAAATATGCTCTACTACCAATAAAATAAATGACTGATTAGAAATGCTTTCTTTTTTTTTTAATTCACAACTTAACAGTGGTTGGGAGCTCTTGCTTGTCGGTGTGAGAAGAGTCTCTTGCACTAAGTACTGTTAGTCATTACTGCTCTAAATAATGCACATTAAACATTTGCGCAAAGCAAATTTTACATTTTTTTATTTATTCCTGTCAGTTAGATATTAAACACACCAACATGCCAATACACTAGCAACACCCTACACGTGCTCACTAGGACCAGGAAGTCCATATTTTTATTTCTGTTTTATTCAAAATTCCTTTATTTTTGCCTCTATCTGATCTGATCTTTAACTCTCAGTCTTTACCACTGCAGGATGTTTCCCCTCTAACAGAGTGAAGCTTCAACTTTGGTCTTACGACTTGTAGCTCCGCTACAAACGTGTAAAACAGCAAGTTCCAGATGCTGACAGCCTTTTCTGTACTCTGTTGCCTCTCCTCTTTTATTTCTTTTGTTCCTGAGAGGCCTGGGAGGTGAGAATTCAAAAGTGGCTCCATCATCTTTAAAAGAGCCAGACCAAGAGGGATCAATGTGTGATAATTCCTCTTATTTCATGCCTTGAGCTTTGAGAAGATTTTTAAAACCTTCTGGTTTGTGGTCCAACCTCTGGACCACAAACCAGAGGTTGGTGCCGCAGCAAAGAACAGAGCGCTGAGTATTTTTTGCAAAAATAATCCTACAAGCATTTTTCTGTTATTTTTAAATCATTTATTGAATTCCTTGTAATATGCACACTTAATTTTGTGCACAGTCCTCCTGATATTCTGCTCTCTGATTCTTTATTTATTGCCTCAGTTTTATTTTTTCCCTGCTCCTCTCCTGCCCTCAGCCCAACTGGTGAACCAATATGCTGCAAATGTTTCCCAGCAGAACTGAATCCAATTGAAAATATGTGACCAGGCTTGAAAATGGTGTTGAGAAACACTTTACTCCCAATCTAATTGAGCTTTTGCTATGTACTGTGAGCCACTGTTTTTGCATCACTGTGTGCTTATGTCACCTAAATATTCTCTGGTATCACTGATTATTTTCAGTGGATTGTAGGTCATGAAAGAATATTCAAACTCTGCAATTATTCATGAAATATGCTGTCTACTAAAACAGCCGCCGTTAGTAAAAGTCACAAATACTTGGAGTCCAACTTCTGAATCATTTGTTAGAAAGAGTTTTTCTTTTCTTTTCTGCAGACATGAGTCATCAGATTTTTTTTAACATCCTTCTCTCCTAGAGACGTTCACACTGAACTCAGATCAGCTTGCAAGTGACAGACCATCTTTTTAAGGATCTCTCTTATCCAGCTGTAAAAAAAGAAAACCTTCACCTCGCATCTCTTTTTTTTCTCCCTTCTTCCCTTCGTCTCTTTTCCTGCCTCTGAAGGTCTGCCAGAGTGTCGCTGCCACACACTCCTGAGGACAGCTGCCACTGACAAGAGGATTCAAAGGTGCTGCCGCCATTATAAATAATCTCAGAATTGGAGCGCACCTGTCAGACGCCACTGCAGATTCACAACTTCACCCCCGGGGGGATAATGATAGCCCTGGAAACTGATAAATGTGCAGACTGTAATCAGGCCCGCCAGCTCACCCAGGATGGTCTATTCTAGGAGGTGTAAAGCAGTCAGGGTGGGGTCCGGAAAGATCCTCCGTAACCTTGTGTAGTCATCAATCCCACTCCTCTCGCGTAGGAGACGTCCAGACAGGCAGGCCGGGCTTTTCAGACTCACATACAGTTAGAATCACAGAGGGGGGTTGGCTGATCAATTCTCCAGGATATTGTTCTTGTCAGGCTGGAAAATTCCCTAAAACAGCATTTACAGCTGTGTGAGACAGTAAAAGTTGTACTAATGAAATTCTGTCAGAAGAGTTGGCTCCCTGAGCAGGCATCATTTTGAACAGCTCTGACATCACGACTCGCCGACCAGAAAGTTTTAAATCTTCTCTTCAGCAGAATCCTATTACTGCAGGCAGAATCGGGCCAATTAAAACTATTTAACTCCGCCATTAATATTTCATTCATAGATTAAAGCTGCCGGAGGCAACTGTGGGGTCCTCGTGCACATTCGGTTACGGCATTGTTATTTCAGGACTGAACATCGTTTTCAGAAGACTTGAACTGTGCGACCCTTAAAGAGAGGAGCGAGCAGAAGATTTTCAGACTCATCTGTAAGCTGCTCGTAGTTAAAACAGCCTCTTTAAGCTGCAGTGGGGAGTTTTGAGAAAACCTTGCACTTTTTGAGCAAACACATCGTGCAGGTCCCTATCTCCTCCCCCCTGGTGGAATATGCCATGAACTCGAGAAATTGACAGTTTTTCTGTAGCGTTAGCTTGTGTCCCCGCCAATAACTCAGCTGCAACACATTGGAAATGTTGAAGTTGAACAACGGTGCCTGCTATGCAGGGGAAGGGTGTATGTAGCACTTACACGAGCTTGATTGTCGGACTAAGACTCTGGGTCTGATTGGTTGTTTCTGACCAGGAGATGTAAGATCATCTTTTATCAGTCTCTAATTTCATTGTTGAAGATTTTGATCAAATCTTCTTTACAGGCATCTTCATTTTACTTTTATTTAGAAACATTACTTTTCACTGAACTCTGTTACAAGACCAAAAAAACGTTTTTGAATCAATCAGGTTGAGGTCTTGTTTTGGTACACAGCAAATCCATATAATCAGCCTTCATTATATGGGGATAATACACCTTACTGGTGTATTGTTTTTGTGCTCATATGGTCTCTTTAACTTTCCTAAAGCATTTTACTGTGAACGCACTCAGTCCTGTGGTTGTCCTTGCATCTTCCTTCTTAGCGAGAAGACGGCTTGCCCTCCAATTTCTCCAAAGTATGACTTCTTTGGAAGGATTACCAGCACCTCTAACTTTTCTAAAAAAAAAAAAAAAAAAAACATAAATATTCAGAATTTTTCAGCTTTTTCCAAAAATCCAGAAACTTTACACACCAACTGACTTCTGTAGATTCTGAGATGATTGTCTTTGATTTATTATTAATTCTCTGGGCATAATGTGCTTTGACCTTGATGTGAATCTGCTGGGGTGTCCATTCCTGATAGAATTAGCATCTGTTTTTTCTCATTGAGGAATGATGGATTACAAACACGTGGGGAATGGCATTGAGACGCTTCCCAGATTGATGGGCAGAAACAATTGCTGAGCAAGGCCAACCTATCAACCCTCCACCACCGTGTTTGACAGTTGATGTGACTTGTTTATGCTAATATCCCAAGTTTCCTCCAACTACAGCGCCCTGCGTCAGGTCCAAGTGTTTTGACTTCGGTTCCATCTTTCCGATCGACATTTTCCTAACACTCTCTTGGTGCCAACTTTACAAATCATCATTGTCATCATCTTCTTTTCAAATGAAAGATTCAGAATACCCGCTTTGTGCAGTCCCGTTGCATTTCCTTCAACGTTGTCCCTAATATTCCAAACTCTTCTCTTAATGGTCTCACTTCTTATCTTTGCATTTCTGCCTGATTCCTATCAGATCAGCTGTTCTGTCGTCTCTGAGGTCCAACTTTTTATCTGCAGTTCAAATCTAAAGATCAATTGGATCAACTTGTTTTATCTCCTGCTACTCCACTGTAGTGTCTGAGTCTGTGTGTGATATAGAGACACTGTGTCAGCGAGGGGCTATCGGTGCTGCTCCTGCAAGTGGAGTATGCAAAGATTAATGTGCTCATTGCTTTACCTCATAAATATTTAAAATTCTTCATTTTTTCCAACCAGGAGGGGTTTCTGTGGTTTATTTTGCATTTATTTATTTTTTTATTTATTTTTACAGAGCAGATTAACACCCTAAAACGTATTTCAAGTTAACTACCTCAAACATCATGGATTTTCAAAGCAGTTGTGTTAGTATTATGCTGCTCCCTCTTGCAGGGCAGGCTCATGAATATATATCATATTTAAAACCATTTCAGGTGTGAAAGACAGAGCATCTGTAAAAGCTTTGGTATTGTTATCCATCCTTTCATTCATTCTCTAAAAAACAGCATGGCTATCAGGAAGGAAATAAAAAGGCAGCAGCTCAGAAGAGCCTGTGTGTACGTTCGGAGGATTTCAGTGTTTCTAAACCTCGGCGTGTGTCCCCAGCAGAGCAGCAGGCAGGCCTCACCGTCACAGCGAGACACTACAACCCACAGGAGGGTCTCCGCCAACGTTTTTGCAAACACACACCAAATATATTTGGGTATTGCAAAACACAGGCCGACATCTTGCAAAACCAAAGTGGCTAAGTGTTTTTGGGAGATGAGTGTTTTGATACTGAACCCTGTTAATCAGAAAACATCAGTTTTATTACGTTGATTTGATTTGACTTTGGGAGTTTCATCATCACACATGAAAAGTTCATGATGAAACTCGATGAAAATTCATGAAATTAATTGAGTTGGCAATAGCTTAGTAAACAAATTTAGTAATTTGGGATTCTCAAGGTATTTTTTAAAAAAGATGCTTTTATTTTTTTGATATGTGGGTTAATATTTGGCAATGTTTCTATTTGATCTCCACCATGTTAAGCAGATATTCATTTTCTTATGAAATAGCGTCTTTAAAAGTATATATTTTTATTTGTAAACACGCAGAAATGGACAAAAACCTCATTAAGGGCACAAACTAGTCAACAGTCTAATAATAGAACTTTATACTAAAAACACAAATTAATATATTATTTGCCTTATTTTTAGGAGTTGCAATAAGAACGATTTTTTTAAGACTCAAACATAAAAAATAAAATCTAGTTCAGTGTGACGTAAATTGAATATAAAATGAATATTTCTGGATGGAGTGATGATGTGATGCTTTCTGACAGTCATCTCATTTCCTCACAGGAAGCTGCTGATTCCTCCTTCCTTTAATACTCATCTGCATGCTGACATGGTCCTAAACGCCCTTATTTGGACCCAAGGTTAGCTCTCTGACATTTCCAGCTGATTAAGAATTTGGCTGGGCCGTGACCTTTGCGTAGCGTGAATGTGGCTGTCATTGCATTAGTGCCTCCATTATCATGCAGTCACATCTAATCTCACCTGGAGCTGCATGCTGCCCTGTTGGATGGGACCTCTCAGTGCATGTGGGGATCATTTGAATACAGCAGAGAAGGAGACGGCACTGAGGACGAGGCGTTCAGGTGAGGCCGAATCAAATCAATGTCATTAGAGGGAATGGATTCATTATTTCTGGCTGAATTACGCCCCAATCGTGCTTCTGTTTAATAAGCTAAATGATATGAGGGGGAAATAGGTGCTGATCCTGTAACATTTACCTCCTGCAGCCAGAGGAAGGTCTCAATTTCTGCAGTTAGGCTGGAAGATGTGAGTGACACTGAAAGGAAGAAGGTCACTGGATGAAAAGATTGAAGTGAAGGATAACACAAAGCAACATCTGCAGTCTGTTGCCGTCTGGTTTTTGAATGCTTTACATTTAATGTTCAAAGGAGAATTTTGCTTTTCAAAGCTACAAAGATTGTGTCGTTGCTGTGGTTTACATCCCACAAAATCCAACTACAGAACAAAAAGTTTCAGAAAATGATTTTAGATTTTGCTGTAGAATTTTAAAAGGTCAGTGGTGACATAAGGCAAGCTTAAAAAGAAAAGACCAACTCCCTTCCAGACTCTAACACTGTCTGCTAGTTTTCTCATATTAGTCATCCCCTAACCAGTTGATCACAGAAAGTCACAGGGAGAAATCTGATTTCCTCATTTTGACAATTATGAACTTTAATGGATTTAATTTAATGAAATTCTTAGATCTCCAGACATATGTGCAGCTTTTTATCAAAAGAACTTGAGCAGTAATTAATTGTTTCTTTTAAGATCAGTTGTTTTTCTCCAAATGTGTGGCATGCATCCTTATTTAGCCCAAATGAGTCAATATTCTGTGAATCCACTTTACTTTGCTTCATACTTACATTTACCATTGGGTCTGTATCAGTTTTTTAAAAGCTCAAGCTCAGTCAGATTTATCAGAATGTCTGAACATGGAGTTTTTCTACAAATCTTAATCAAATTTAGATCTGTGCTTTGAAATGAACCTCTCTAAACCTCCACACCCTCTCAGTCTCAAGTTTTTTTTTCTATCTATAAAAGGCTGTTTTTTGATCATCAATGTATTTAGCTCCTTTCATCTTCTTCATAAAGTAAGCTGTCCATCCCTGGAGTGGTGCTGAGTCATGCTCTCTGTGCCCAGCCTTTGACTAGACAGTCAACACCATTTCTTTGCAGGTTCGCAGCTCTACCATGTTGTTTTTATTTTTGGGTGATAGATGAAACCGAGCGCTGCGAGACGTTCAATACTTTTTCTGGTTGTCTTATGACCTAAAACTGCTTTAAACTTCATCACAACTTTATCCCTGTGCTGTCTGGCTTCTATGCAGGCTTTGCAACACTGACAAATATAATCTTTGTAAAGAAAAGTTCAAATAACTGCATGGATACATAGCAACTGTGAGATGGTATGACAGCCCTGCGCCTATCTCTCATTGGCTACAGGCAGGATATAGTGTTTACATTGCCTGAGATCACCTACAAAGACATTTCACTACACTACAGTCTGGTCTTTTCCACCTTAAGAACCAGTGTACAGTACTGTCTGCAGAAATGTCTGCACACATCAGATCGCTGCCTTGGAGAAAGTCGAGGAGCTTCATCATCCCCCGCTAGAATTCTCCCTTCGCATCGAAAGCAGTTTTCTTTTAAAAGATAATTTAAAATTTCCTGGACTATTTGACAACCAGAAAGCACTATAATGAAGTTGACACAGAGATGGTATAAATAGGTGCTAGGTAATTCCGTACGGCTTTTTTCATGGAGTTAAAATGAAAGGATACGGCGTGGGACTTCTCACCCGTCCTCCAGCTCTTTTGACTTGTTTTAATGACCCATTTCCTGGCTTTTATCTCAGTTTTCAGTGTCACCTTTCTGAATAATCTCTCTTGCATCATTACCTCAAAATCATCTATGCTGTCAACAAACTTTCATCTGCCAACGAACAACATGGGATGTCGTTTCCAGGGACTTTTCAGACCTGCCAAACATCGATTCTTACATCAGTTATTGAGATTCCTCCAGCAGCTCCAAGGACCAGATCTGTCCTGATGATCAGAGAGATGACTGAGATTCATGTCAGTCTGGGGCTAAGGAAGCGAAACATGCAAATACATTCCGGATAATGATGCCGGGCTCCTGAAGGCGAATCAGGAAAATAATGTACACTCATCATCTAACTGAACTGTCTCCCACTGGGCCAATCAGAGCAATCTGCAGAATGCTGGAGCGGAGAGATGCTGTACATCGTTTCCGCGAGTTTCATCCATGTTTAATTAGCCGGTGGAGCCGTTACGGCATGCAGGAGGCTGAAATGATATGCGTAAAATGGGAGACAGCGGAAACACAAACACCCAGCTCAAACCGCAGCCCTGGTATTGATCATGTTCAGTGTTGACATTTCAGTTGGAAGATTCAGTGATTCCTCATCACTTTTTCCTGAAAACACTCGCAGATAAATCTGCCTGCCGCAGAGAGAGCGCCGCTTCCTCTGCGAGCTCACTTTCATCTGCGCACCTTATTTTACTGAAAGTCGGAGGCGGCTGGTGAGGAGGAGGAGGAGGAGGAGGCAGAGCAGAGAGAAAACCAAGAGGAAGCAGAGGAAGTAAAGCAAAAGCAAATCTCAGCAGCCAATAAATAAATAAATAAATAAATTAATTAATTAATTAATAAATACAAATCCTGAACTCTCAGCAGCCATCTGGCAAGCTGTGTCACTCCACTGCCCCAAACCTGAACCCTGCATTTCAGGGTACATTTTCTTTAATATGTGGCATAAAATTTCATTGCAGCATGCTTCATTTGTGTTTGGAAAATATTCTAAGCGTATGCGCACTTAAAAAAAAAAAAATTCTGTTGTGAAATTATACTGTATTCTGGTCCGCACCAGCAGACTGGTCTGCTTAGGTTTACTGCAAATGGTCAAGCTTTTGGAGCGCCTAAGGTTTAGTACAAGAAGATCCCGATAGAATTTACAGAGTTTTGCATCATTACATCCAACGTGATCCAATACTTGTTTGTTTGTTTGTTTGTTTGTTTATTTCTGGTTTAGCTGCAATATTTCCCACCAAAACAGCAGCAAAAAAAATCAATACTGCACCAAAAACTGGCTGATTTGTCCAAGTTTTTGCTACATGAAAAGAAGAAAAATTAAGGAATAAAGTGAAACAATTTATATTTGGTACAAGATTGCCACCATGTTTATGATTTTGTAAGGATATACTCTTTGTGGCACATTAATGCTGTAAACATCGATCCACTCATTCCTTTTTAATCAACATAAAAGTGATACATTTGCACAGGTAGGAAAACTCTTGATCCCTCTCCTCATCGACACTCCCTAAAACCTTCAGGATGCAAAGATACAAGAACGGATTCTTGTTCTCCATAAAGTGCCTACAAAGTATTGAAGTGTCATCATGTTTCAGATCAGATAAACCTCCTCAGCCGACTGGTTTCACTGTGGAGTAGAAACTTTACTCTTTCTGTTACTCCTCAAGTTGACCAGAAGCTCATTTTCCCGACTTGTTTCTAAGATAACCACCCATAAGTAGAAGTTTGGATCATTTTTACCTCAACAAACCCAATGCCCTGATCCCTACAGAAAAAATCTGACCCATCCATTTATGTCCTGCTCCATCTTTTCATCACTCAAGAACAAAATGTAGGGCAGGAAGAATTTCCCCCAGTTTTTAGTAGGAAATCATGGCATCAGTGGTTAGAGATGCATTACTCATAATTATGAAATAGATTGTTTTTGAGGGCCTTAATTTGGTGTGAATTAATATATAAAACAAATGTAAAAACATTCTTGGTCCAATTTTCAAAGGAAAGCAGGCATTTTAATTGGCGCTCTGCTGTCCCTGTTGCCAACAAATGATCTGCAGACGAAGACCTGGATTAACTCTGGAATCTCCCACTGCTGCTAACGACTGATTAGCTTCAGGCGCAAAAGTAACAGAAAACATTGTAGTTTCTTTGTGCAGCATATTCTCTCATAAATCCAAACTTGTCCCCTCTGTAGGAGTCCAACCTGCTGCAAAAGTGATTCAAGCTGAGATAAATATTTAAACATGAGGTCAGATTGGTCAGATATCTTCTGACCATAAGAGGCTTTATGTGTGTTTTTTTTTTTACAAGCTACAGCAAACTCTTTGCTGTATAGTGTCTGTCTGATATGTGGAAAAGTTCTCTCTTTGTGGGTCCTGGAGCAGCTCCGTGTCTCCCTGTGTTTGGAGGTCAGCTCTGTGACCATCTCCATGACGAACAGCTGTCAGAGAAGAAGACAAAGGAAGCTGCTGGAAGCGGATGCTGATTGGTTATCGGTTAGGATCGGCTCACTGTCACCTCCTCATCACCGCTGCCAACAAACTGTCAGTCCAGGTCAGACCAGGTCTGACCTTTCAGCACCACTCCGGGTCCATCAAGTCATATGTTTGTTTATTTTTCAATGTTTCTGGAACGCCGGATCATTTATCTTTATAAAAAAGAAAAAGTTAAACAATGTTTCGTTTTAATTCTGCTTAAAAAGTATGCACTATTTGGGTTTAAATTTGGGTTTAAATTCAAATAAAGCGCATTGAAATGTGCGACTGTAAAAAATTAAAATGGTATGACAGTTAACCCTAATTTCTCATCAGTTTTTTTACTTTTGCTTGCTTGTTTTTAAATGTTTTGGGAATCCCGCTGTGTTCTTGGCACAAAAAAGTCCATTTCAACGCTTTTCATTTTCTCCGTTTTACTCCCTCATAAATCAGTTTACACCATCAGAAAAACAGAGTCATTCATGATTCAGGTTGCCTCTTGTTTGGACTTCTGTAAGCATAAGGATAACTGATGAGACAACCTGAACTCTGCTGTGAAAGGCAGGACGCCGTCTGTCGGCTCGACTCTGCGCGTCCGGCTGCTGAAAAGCCTCAGATTAATAATTCAGGCCGGTCTCAGTCTCATCAGGTCAGCAGGTCATTTCCTCCTGGGAGACGCTGGATGGTTATCAGCAGAGATGAGGTTACAGTTTGGGCTGGAAGAGGGGGAAAACGCTCACACAAAGAGAGGAGTCCGCTGTCCTTGTGGTGAAGGCAGAGTAGGCGTGAAGCTGTCGGGATAACAACAGGATCAGTATCAGTCAGACGTGGACGTCAACACGTCTGCCTAATGAGTCTGACATTGGACGTCTGAGATAGTTAGATATGACACGTCTGACAGTCAAATGACCTGTAGACGCTCCACTCCTCTCTCTGATTGTTCTGCGAGTTGGTTGGCTGGAGCAACAAACTAAAATTAGACTGGAGTTACACTTTACTCACAATTGCCAGCAATTTTAGACTCTTTTTGATCCCTTGGCTTATGCTCTGAATTCAGACTCCAAACTTTAGACCTAATTCCAACGTTCAAAGAGAAACGGCATGAAAACCAATTTGGTGTTATTAGAAATGTTGCAGGAGCACGACTTCCTTCCTAATCCCTTGGGAGGCTTCCAATTTTTTTTAATATCCAGCCACGTTCTGGTCACAGGGGTCCTGGAGAGCTGAGTGAGCTCCTAATAAATAACTGAAAAATTAAACACAATAAAGTCATCTAAAGGTAAGACACTTTGCAAGCTCTAATGAGAAACACATATTTTGCAAAATAACCTTTTTTGGTATAAAACAGTCCTTAGAGTCCTGTGTTCATCATAACATAGTCTAATAGAAAATATTTTAAGACATGAACTAAGCAAAATAGTGAAATAAGATTAAATAATTTCTAGGCAAAATAGTTTACATGAAGGACCTAATAACTTTGTGGGGTGAAAAATGTATCCAGCAGGATGCCGTCAATATGTTTTCTTATCCCTAAAATATGGTTTGTAAGTTTCTCTGATGTAGAATTATTGTTTCATTCTTAGGACTGAAGCCTTAGTAATCTCTTCCTATTGATAAGTTTGACTTTTGACTTCTTTAATTTATACCACACATCAAAAGAACAACAGATTTGGATTCCTATAGTTTCTTGTTGAAAATGATTTCTATGAACACGGTTTGTAACTCATAGTTTTCATTTCTTTTTATCTGGAGAACTTTGGCACTAGAGCTTCTTATGATGCCTTAAAAGATTTGTATTTGTTGAAGGAACTATTCTACAGTGGACCAGTTCAATATTTAATCAACTAGCGTTAGCTAGCTTGAGTTTCAGAAACATATTGGATTGACTGAAAACTTTGTGCTGCAACCTAATTAAGAAATTCAGGATCTAAAATTTCTCTCCATCTCATTTTAAAACATTTATGTAAATCTTCCCTAAAATGACGGAAACCTGTTTTTTTCTTCCTTGTTGTCTGTTTTCAGCTGAACGTCCCCAAACATTAACATGACAGTGACTGATGTTCGTAAGCAGGATGTTCATTATTGGAGCACAAGAATGTGTTTTGCATCTGCTCCAAATAAATCACAGCTTGGCTCTATTCACTGCTGTGTTGTGACTCATATCATCTCCCATAATCATAACTCATTCTGTCACCATAATTAGTTAACTGTGTTTAATCACATGTAAAATTGATCCCGGGATAAGTAATGTTTCTGGAAATCTCCTCCCAACTGTGACTGTGCTGTCCGCTCATCTGTAACACTACCGCGCTAATAACAGCGCTCACGTTGTGGCCGTGTGGTTTAGCGACATCCTCATGTTTTGCTAAAACCAGAAGTCCAGGGAAATTCTTGATCAATAATTCCTTCTGCCTGCTGCCATGAAGTTCCAAGGAAAAAACAGTGAAAGCTGGCAAGTCTTGGAAACATTCAGGCGTGTCGTTTCTGCAGGACAGATTCTCCCGAGACGGACCCAGATTCCTTCAGGCTCTCTGTGTTTTTATTTTTGCCTCCCTTCTTGCTGCATGTTTTTTTTTAATTTGGTGTGTTTCGGTGTGAAATATGATTCTAATTAATTAGTCCTGGAAGATCTGTATGAGTTTATGAAAACAGGATGTCCCCCTGAAGCATGGCAGGTTTTTGACTCTTTGCTTCACTGAATTTCACAGCTATCCAAGTTTGTAGTTTAGCTAGAAGTAGGTGAAATTTTTAGCAAGTAATTTGTGCTTCAGTGATAATTTCATGGTCAAATTCTGTCTGAAGCAATTTTTAGCAATTAATCAGATGAGAAAGAAATTAAACTATCCCACCAATAATTAATTCATAGTTATTCATCTTTTTCCATGAGACAAACTTTTTTTTGTTATATCTTGGTTAATTGTAACTTGTGTGAATTAGCAAAGCGCCTCATATTTGCTCGCTATGTTTATTTCCATCTGCATGATTCTCTGCTGAGTCATCTGTTTTCATAATACATTTTATTTAAACTGCATTATGTCAGTATTGCTTTGACATTCAGCTACATCTCAGAAAAAAATGGAGTTGAGTGAGTTTTAATTATTTTTATTTATTGGGTATAAATTTGTTCAACCTGGAGCATGAAGCCGGATGAATTCTTCTAGAGCTTTCTTTCCGTTGATTCCTTTTTACTTTTGTAACATGCTAGGCTTCCTTAGATATCTTACATTTTAAGCTGGAGAGACGCAAACAGAGAAAAGCAGCAATGAGACAGTTTTATTTGACTTGAAAGTAGGTTTGTTTGGCACAAGACATATATGCTGCGAATCGCCACCAGTTTGAATACACATCTTAGGGCGAGGCACCTGAATTTGACTACATTTCATTATCATTTTGACAGAACTGGTGTGTTACCAGGAGGGAATGTATCTGAATAATTTGGGCATTTTGTAAAAGTGGATATGAATTGGACTTGTTTTGCTCTGAAGTGCTGAAGCGCTGCGTTAAGAATAAATTCAATTGAATTTAGAGTTGGAATAATGTGTGGCTAAAGGTTTCAATTTAATTTGAATTTTGGACATAATATAATCTTCTTGGAGTTTTCTAAACAAGCTGAAGCTACAGTAATCAGTTCAGAAGGATATGACGACATGGATGAGTTTCCGCTCCAGAGTCACACAATTGTGTAGATCCGTGTAAAATGTGGGTCAAAATTTAATTTGAGGCCATGATAATAAATAATTATAATAGCACATACCATTCACCATCATTTAAAATTTTGTAAGTGCAAATTGTGTTGACCTGTGGGAGGCCTCAAGGCTGTGTACTTAAATTACAGTACATAGTCATGTAAAAATAAAATGGTTAAAAAAAAATTAAAAATCTCAACATTTCAAATCTAATTTCCTCTCCTCTTCTCCTTAAGCCAAGATCTGGTGTAGATAAAAGAAAACTAGATGCTGACCCTTTCTGCCAGAGGAAATGTCCTAACTTTTGCCCTAGCAGTCTTTCAAGGCAAATTAAGTCTTATTTTTATTTGCTCTCGATTCAAGTTACTCAACTAAACAACAGCAATGATCATTTCACAGTTAAAGGTGCTCACAAAGGCTCTTGGAGCTTGAACTAAAAAAAAAAAAAAGCAGAAGTTTAGCTCATATAGTAAAATCATCAGAAGAGTCAAGCATACAATGTTTTGGTGTCTGTTTACACCATGCAGAGCAGACACACACACACACCAAAAGAAAGACTTATGTTATTTTTCTTCTGACTTCACGCTGGTATTTCCTCATCAGTAGGAAGTCGGCAGCAGCCACCAACCTGGATGATTATTTATTTACTGCATACATTATGGATAAAGACCAGAGTCAATATGGAGCATAAATATTCTCCTGGATTGTGGGAGTAATCCGAAACGTGAGCTAAACATTCTTCTTTAACAACTGTGGCTTTTCCACTTATCTTCTTTTACAGGTTCAGCAGGGAAGAGAAAATAAATTATTTGTCAAAAAAAAGGAGACTTTATTGTAAATTTTCCTCAAAGTTCTGTGAAATATGTAGCCATGGGACTTCCACCGACTCCCAGGGGTACGGAGGTCTGTTTGTGCCAAGTAAAATTACATGCATGGATGTGGGGTGTGTTTACAGATGAAGTTTGATTTATGGATGAAAGCAGAAGCTGGGAAGTGAATCCTATCCTGACGATCTGCTGTCCCTCCAGAGCGATCGGCCTGTTAGATCCGGTCCTGTCGTGGGCAAACAAACTCTTTTTGAACCAGTGAGTTGGGCTGGACAGACACCTCCACCTGTCACCACCATCCGTTGTCATCCCACCCCCTGATGGAGGCTGAGAAGATGAATGGGTCGAGCTGCCAGGTGAGCCCCTGTGCAGGTTCAGATCCATTCATTCACACCAGCAGATTCTTTGTTCAAAGTTCATTTAAATGCTAATTTGGCCTTAGGAAACTGAACCCTGCTGGCTTCTTAACTGAGGAGCTTTGGTCTCAGTCATATCCATCAGTCACTGTTTGAAGCTCGGTGCAAAAATATTCCCTCTGATTACATGAATTTTATCCTGATTACACTACCTGTAGAGGAAGACCTTCTATCTTCCTGCAGACTTAAACAACATTCACAAAGAGGCGTTCGGTGGAAGGCTGGATGTTTCTAAAACCTATGAGCTGTTTGTGCTAAATATGCTGCGATCAGTGATTAGAGCTGATCAGCAATCAGTGAGAATCTGCCTCATTTAACAGTGAAGACGACTTAAAGACGTGACGGAAACTTTCTACTTGATTTACAAATCTTAAAACTTCCAACCTCTGATCTGACTGAATCCACAATTTGAACTAATAGAAAATTATATTTAGCTGAAATTGGATTAAATGTACACACCGAACAGATTTTCCTCTCCTCCTACACTCTTATCCCTGGTTCACAAAACAAGATTTTTACATTTTCAAAACCCAAGAGGCTGTAAACATGCCAATAAAAATATAATAGAAATAACAGGTTTGGTTTTAATGTATAGTGACAAGGCAAATACAGCACATAATTTGGTGCTCAACTCTTAGTAAAATGGAAACATTGAGATTTTTGTGAACATCTCCCTCAAAAAGATATGTTTCTTTTGTTGTATGGGATAAATGTCACATTAAACCTGGAAATAGTTCTAATTTATGTCACAAAACCCGGCATTTTAACAGGCGTGTGTAGACATTGGCGCTATCAGATTGCTGTGGGAGGAAGCTTCAGAGGATGTTTGCCTTTCGTTATCCTCCTTCTGAGGAAACCTTTCCAATTCTTGAATTCCTTCTGGATCCATTCCCTCTGCCTCTTTATCCTCAAAGTTTTCTGGTGAACTTATCAAGACATTTCCTCCGTCAATCTCCTCCCACTCCTCTGGCTGTCCCTCCGATCCTCCACATCCCATCACCAGGTTCACTCACCTGTCCGTCCTCCAACGCTGCACCGTCCGTCTCATCACGCTCTGGAAGAAAACAGAGTGGAATCATAAACACAAATCACCATCTACTGATCCCAGATTCCCTGAAAACTCCATCAACTCAACTGGCAGCAAGGATTTTGCCCTTTTCTCAGTCTCAGTTCAACTCTCCATACTCTTCATGGGAATCGGCCACGCTGGAATAAAGTCAGAGATTCCATCAGCGAGTCTTCGTTTAGATTGAAGGAACTGCCTCAATTATTTATTCTCCAGCTGAATCAGAACAGAAAATGCATCCAAAGCTGTGGCCATGAAGATTATATCAGACGGGGTTTGTGCAACTTCCTGAAAAGCTCATTTTGTGCCAAAAAACTTGGCAAAATCAAAAAATAAATTGACTATTAAACAGTGTAGTTCTGCCATTGGTTGTGATCAGTGTTACTTTAAATTCACTATTCTTGTGACTGAGCATCTGTGGAGGAACTTCTGAAGTTCCCTCAGCTTCCTCTTTCACCAGTATCATAAACCAGAGCATTAAGCTGCAGTCTTATTATCCCCCCCCCCCCATTCTACCCAACATTAAAATATTTAAGAACACCTTCAGCAGTAGTTTTCCTGTCCTTGACCAGAACATGCGCGCCCAGCCCCTCCGGCTGTGCTGGATTATTAATGGAACAGCAAAAAGAATTCCAAGGACTTGCTGAGGAAAATCTCCAGCAGCTCCGCGCAGCTTCAGTCAAACACTTTGAGCTGAGGTGTCTGAGCTGCAGAGCCGCTCGGAAAGAGGAATGATTTATTTTTGGATGTCCTGTGAAATGAACACCTCCTTCAGTGAAATAACAGACTCAGAACCCCACCTCGGGGCTAGAATGATCTCACCGCACTTTAACAGCACACAGATGGGACATCTTTATTATTCTACTCCTCTGCAAATCCACAGTTTTCCCAAGTCTGGCTAAAAACAACAACCACCTATCGTGGAAACTTTAATGGGGAAACTGATGGTTTTCATTTTTTTTTCTGTCTTATATGAGGTCATAGTGCTGGATGCTCATGATAAATTGGACAGGAGCTGGAAATAACATGATGTACAAGTGAAATTATCCTCTGCACGATGAAAGCTCCGGCTTTTGGCTGATCTGAATACAAATCCATGGAGCTGTTGAGCACATCAGAGCAGTCACGCAGAAAAAGATGTTTGACTAAATAACAAAAACACAGTCGTGTCTCAAAGAACACTGCAGAGATATGCAGGCTGCAAGGAGAGCACTGTATAACAGGGCATTAATGGAAAGCTGAGTGGAAGGAAGAAGTGTGGCAGAAAGAGGTGCATGACCAACAGGGATATTCAGAACCTTGAGCGGAAAACAAAGCAAAACCCCTTTAAGAGTTTGGTAAAAATTGAGAAGGAGTTGACTGTGAGCGGAGTCATTTCTTATTGAACCACCACACTGAGAATGTGATCCAAAAGTCTTACATTTATTGTGCCAAGTTATTTCAGAACCAGCATCAGTATAACATCTTATCTGAGCTAAAGTGAACACAGACTTGATGGAAGATGGAAGTAAAGGAAAACAGCTATTCTGCATTTTATTTTGTCTTAGTGGCTCAGAGGAAAATGGGGAGGGACAGAAAACAAGATGGTCCTGCTTCAGGGTGAAACATCCAGTGAGTAAAGAGTT
This sequence comes from Poecilia reticulata, assembly GCF_904066995.2. NCBI lineage: Eukaryota > Metazoa > Chordata > Actinopteri > Cyprinodontiformes > Poeciliidae > Poecilia > Poecilia reticulata. Next base: position 21,346,805 of record NC_088851.1, read on the forward strand.
TGTGAGCCGTGTCATCTGCTGCTGGTCCAACGTGTTTCATCAAGTCCGAGATCAAAGCAGACATATTGGACATTTTTAATTACTTTCCACTTTCAGACAAAATAATCCACTGTGTTTTAGACATCTTCATCACAGAGTCTTTGTTTTGCTTTGTTTTTCATCCTGCAGAAATCTAAATATGAACTTCCCTGTTGCTCCCTGTCGATGTTTGACTCCAAGTCAGGAACTCCCTTTCTTGATTTACCAGAAAACAACCAGGGTACGTCAATGTTGAAACCATGTAATGTGTAGCTACTCTGATGGCTCCTAAACAAACCTACCGCCACCTACTCTGTGTCCACAGTCTCTCCTCTCATGCTTTGGGCCAGTTACTTGTCCTGAATGTGGAGATCCTCTGAAGAGAGTTCTGCCCCCAAGGCAGCACTCAAAAATGCAAGGGGAGCACACCACTGGAAAACCAAGCTCAAATGGTTTCTGTTTTTTTGTTGTTTTTTTTCCCCCTATATAAATAATGTGAGATGTATTCTGGCTGAAGGAGTACTTCTTCCTCTCAGGTTAAAATCTGAGACGAACAGAGCAGCAGGGATTCTTTTTCTACATCTCTGACCTGCTTTTTGTCTCCAAGTTTATGGCTTTAGAGGCTTAGGGTTTTTGTTGCAGGCAGATCTTATGGTTTGTTAAAAGGTTTTTACTGTCTTTGAAGCCCATCGGCGACTTGAGCAGCTGATGGGAAAAACATCAGACTTGTTTTTTAGGCGGAAAACATATGAAAGATTCACTGATTAGAATGAAGAAATTAAACACGCCCGCCCTCTACACCCACCTTAAAATCCATCCACATGTTACGCTCACAACCAAATTTTAAATAATGGCATCAAATTTACAGTCTTAATGCAGTTTGTGACTAAACAGGGGAAACGATTACAAAATTTAACGGTTAATTAATAATTAACGGTTAATTATTACATCGTTAACTTGATTAGAGAGATTTATTCAGCTTATTTTGCATCAAGAGTTACCGAATAAAGAATGATTTAAAACCGGATTTGGTAGCAGTAGCCAGGGTTTCCCACATGCCGAGTCATTCCACTAATACATCTGTAACTGCAGGCAAGTTTCAAACTGACTTCAGAGGTTTGTTCAGCATCTCGCTGGATTACAACCCTAAGCCTTCTGCAGAGGGCAGCCAAGATAACTGAACACTTAAACTAAAATAACAATTAGACATTACTGAAAGAAAAAGTTACTGACTAAAAGTCACCTGGAGCAAAAGGGAGGAACCAGGAAAGGACACAGCTGGACTAGATGTCCCATTGCTGTGTGCACCACGCAGCTGTGTGATGCACTGCAGCTTCTCTTCAGGCTGGAGAGGAGCTGGAGGAAGCTTAGTTCAGACTAAAAATTGTTTGCTGTACTAATCAGTTAATCTCTACCGCTGCTCAACACACGCACTCAGCTTCCACATCACTGAGTCACTGAGTTGTTCAGAGCAAATTGTTTCTGACTGATGCACTTTGCAATTACAGCTGTGCAGGACATAAATGACAGGACAGGCTGCAAAACATGTAGAGTTCATCAGCAGGTGAGTTCATGGTTTCTATGGGGAAATGATGCTGGTGGCTTAACCAAACTGCACTGTTTATTTATCTATTTATTACTGTTCTGTTCGACATGTTTCTTATTAGAGATTCAAATATGTTAGTCTTTTAAAGTGTGTTTCAGTTTGGCACCAACAGTTTTCAGTTTTCATTAAAACCTGAAAGCATTTTATGTGCACACTACCTTTCTTTTTTGTACTTTTTTGCTTTTAAAGCTTCTCATATGTCAATTTATTTCACTTTTCCCTTTGCTCTATGAAGTGCGTAGTTGCACAAAACAGGCTGAGACACCTGTAATGTGGCCTTTTGAGAGTTGCTGCAGCTGTCAGCAACACTGTGGCCTTTCACCGACTCTTCTCAGTGACTGTAGGTTGGAAACCCTGGCATCGCAGACAGGCTGAGGAAGAAGTGAAGTTGTGTGACTGAACTCATTTCTCCTGCATGTCCCCGGATGAGTTCAGCAGACGACTGGAGGTTTGCGTTTGAAAAGACGTTGGCAGGAACTGAAGCAGAAACAGAGGAAGCGGCAACGTCTGCCAGAAACTGGGATGCATGAAATCTTTAATTAAAGCTCAAGTCTCAATCAGCACTGCCAGTGCCAGCTAAATAATTCTTCCTTTATTAGGACACCCAAACTTGGGTCTGTCTCTGGCAGAGGTGCCAAAAAATGCTCTTTTACTGCTCATGTGTGAAATGAACAAAATGATGCAATGTCTCGTAAACACTTGCATAAATTCTGAGAAGATATCACAGCACAGCAACAGCAGCTCTGCTGTATTTCATGCAGGATCTTTGTGTTTCTTGCTGCAAGAAAACTGCAAGGATCTATTCTTTCTGTATGTCTGATATGAGGAAGATGCTCAGAGATAATTGCAGGGACAGTTTCCTCCTCGTCAGCCTCATGGGAGGCAATTTCAGAATATTCCAGCTGAAACTGGCAACTGGCAAGTAGCAATCATAAATTGCAGTTACTTATTCTTGAGCATCAAAAAATAATAATAATAAATATAAGAACAGTTGTAGTTTGCCATGAGATTTGTATGAACAGTGTTTGTAAAATTCACACAGAACATCTCCATCGACGGGAACAGGAATGTGGAGACAGAGAGTGATGGAAAAAAAAAACAAAAAAGAACACAAATATCCTGGTTTTATCAACATAGCTTAGCAATACCTTACAGCAGAAACATCATTCACCATTTAAATCTGAATATGTATTCTGATATGTTTTAAATGATCATACTTCAAGTTTTTTATGCTTTTATTTTCTTTTCTTTTACCACAGAATGTTTGACTTAGACTCACATGATGCCAAAACTCAATAAAAAATACATAAAAATTTGGATTGAAATTAGTGTCATCATCAGACTTTCATTTTATCCTGACCTTTGGTTTAACTCCAACATTATGGAGCAGGTTTCCATTAAATACCAGACATGCTTCTCTTGCCATCTGCCTTCACTGGCTTTTCACATAGTTTGGGTCTTTCATTTCCATTTGTTGGAAATGAATATTCATTTTATTGGTCATACTTTTTGTTATATTTTATTACTATCTATGCTTTGATTTGTTTTCATGGTGAACAGCACTGGTCAAACAAATTGTTCAATTAAAGGTGTTTTATAAATAAATGTGAATTTATGCCCACATGTATAGTTTTTACATCAAAATCCTTTTCTTTTTTTTCTATTTTCACCCAATGTGTTCCGTTGGTAAAGGAACCAGTTATCCATAAAATCATCCCACGGAGCAGAGTACAAACACTCACTGAAAATATTTCAGCTTTTCTCTCCAAGCTGGAACTGATGGGTTTCCTACATAAAACTATTTGAACACAAAACTCCTAAAGATCCTATATAATGTCAACAACTGTATTGCCCTGATTAGAAGTTATATATAAAAATTAAGTGAAATGCTCTTTAGAAATTAGAGGTAAAAACATACAATAGGAGATTCTGGAAAACTACTCTGGAACAGCCAATCAGTGCCAAGGAAAATAAATGGTGCTCCTTGATTGGTGGATTTGCAAATGCCAGCCAATAGTATGTCAAGTAGCGCTGCACCTAGGCATTTCAGCTGTCCAAGCTGCATTTCTTCTTTAAAGTATTTTAGATACGTGCCACAAAAACATCTACGGAAATAATCCACAAATAGGAGAATCCATGAATAGTAAACCACTATTCACAGTCTACTAATCAAGGGTACAGTGGAGCCTTGTACTGTGTTTCAAAGTCTTAGAAGCCTCAAGGATGAAAACCTAAATGATTTTCAGCCAGGCGCACTTCTTCTGAAGGTTCTCAGTTTTAGTCAGTACATCAGGCCTGTAGGAGATAATAAAGACCATACTCCTGTTCAGACGCCCAAGCTCCATTTTATAGGAGATCCAAGAGATGATCCGAAACATGCTTCCTGCATAGTAGAGCAGATTTGGTCAAACTAAAGGAACCGTGTGTTTGAGTGATGACAGCTCATCACTCAGTGCTGCTTTCAGAGCTGCTCTGACTTAGGCTGAACCATCCACCGATATAATGGATATTGTTTTCATTCTGTATTTGCTTAGGAGGCCTTCCACTGACTTTGCCGGTTAATATGTGGAAGTGTGTGTTGGCCGGGAGGCTGCAGCTGAGCCCTGCCAAAATACACTCTCTCACTACTCAGGATCATTCAATTGGCCTCCATAAATCTGAGCAGAGAGCAGCCAATATCCTGATATTCTACATTCTGCATCTGTGGGACTGTATTTCTGTGGATTCTTATTTGTTCAATTCATCTTGTAGGTCCTGAGTGTGTGAGTATTCTGCGAGAGCTGCCTCGGTTGTTCTTTATTGTTCCCATTTAATATTCTGTGGTCATCTTCTGCCAGTAACAGGCAGTAAAAAGACTTAATGACATGTTCTGACTCCTAATCAAACCTTAAACTGAAACAAGGAGGATGCTCAAACACACAGAATTACCTGAACAGGCTAACATCTGCAGCATTTCAGCAGATAAAAGAAGAGAACATTAACATGGACATAATTTTAGGTGCTGCAGCAGATTTTTCAGATGTTAGTTTGATGTTGTTCTCTTCTGATCACCTACTTTATAATCAGCTCATCGTCAAAGCAGTTTTTACTGATCACAAGTACAGAAATGCTGTTTTTTATGTGCAAATAATGGCCCAACCAACAGCAAACTTCCTGCAGTCTGTTTCAAAATCTGTCCTCTAAATGCATGCAGATGCTGCTTCGTTGTCATTTTTAAGACGCCAACAACAATAAAAATAGACTGCAGTTTTTGCCTTCAGAAACAGGTTTGTTCCTGTTGTGTATCAGGAGTGTCTCCTATCATTTCAGCCTGAGGTTGTTCATTTTGCCTCAGAAGTTGTGGAGCTGTTACAGACCGAATCCGACGATGTTTTTCCAGGTGAAAGTTTAAAAAAACAGCCGAGGGCTTAAGGGATTAATACAGCCAGGAATGTATAATTTTAAACCTTGATACTCTGGCTCAAATATAGCACAACCCCCCTGAGTCATTTGAAAGTAATGCACTTCACATTAGTGGTGCTGCAAAAGTTAGAGACTATTAATGTAAGCTGAAGAAAAAGGTGATTTTTAAAATTCAGTCTGAGCATCAAAAGACATTGTAAAAACTTACAATGTGGTGGGCAACAGGCAGAGTGAGCAGGTAAAATATTAAAAAATACAAACTGGTAAAAGAAATATGAAAAAAAGTATGATCTTGTTCTATTGTAGAGTTTAAAAATTAAGATTCACTAAAACAAATGTTTTCATCTTGAGATGTTTGGTCATAATCTTAGGACCTGGTCTAGAGAAAAAAACATAAACATAATGCCTCATATCAACTATTAAGCATGGTGGTGGAGGATTCATCATCTGAACTTCTACCATGATGATTTATGAATGGGAGGACATCTGTTGGACATCTGAAAAGGAAAATAATATCAAATCCTGCAGCAAATAACAGAATAGTTGAAACAAAAAGAATCAAGGTGTTGAAATGGTGTAGTCAAAGATCAGACCCTAACCCCATTGAAACCTGAATTTATTGGCAATTTATCAATAAATATTTTTATATATCAAGTACATGCTAAAATAATTAATTAAATTTAGCAGAAAGGTGTTCATATATAATGATTTTCAGAGTTAAATGTGCATTAAACAGGAGGATGTATCTATAGACTTGGGTAACTTATTCCTGCACAAACATTTGCAAATATTATTCCAACCTTTGAAAACTGCCTATTTAAATACAAACCACGACTTTTACTTGAATGTATTCAAGGAATGTACATTATTGGATCGAAGTTACGAATAAAATGAGCAGGTGAAAACATATTTTAAAGAGTGATGAACAGTTCAGCCTTTTCTACTTAAAAGTCTAAAAAAAATGCAAAACAAAGATTTCAAAAAAGAAATTGCAAACTTTTTGTTAAAACATTCAAAACTTTTAGAAACAGGCATCTTGAGATTATGTTACCAACTTCATTAGACATTCAGTATTTATGATGAGACAAACAGCTGCGTCTCTCTGCTGCAGCCAGGCCTTTGATGGGAAACACCTTTCTGTTATTTTCACCTCTGACCTCCTTCCTCCATCTGACCTTCTTCTCACAGACAGCACTACTTTCTCTTCCACCTCCTCACAATACGGCACAAGGCTTGTTTCACATACTGGCATCCTATGGGAATATAAGAACAACATACGAGATAACAATGTAAGAGCTGAGCTGCATTTTCATCCAAATTGCTTCTTGTCGCTCAAGACTGCTGCATCTCCCTCAAGCAAACAAGGAAGAAGTGTTTCCTAAAGAAACAACAGACCCAAGAGTCCAAACCCACAGCCAGTCACTGTGGAAAAGCCTGTGTATTTCCTCTCAGCACAGATTCGTCTATAGCTAGTATGTACTAAAGCATAGTCCAGGACTGTTTAGAGCAAAGTTGAAGGAAACAAGTTTCTTCAAAGTCGGTAAAAACTGTGAGATATAAAGGTAGAAGAAATTCCCAAGACTTCATTCAATATTAAGTATGACTTGGGAAGGTGACCAGTTCAATCAGCAGTTCATTGTTTGACATAAAATGTGTTTTTAATAAGAAAATTACAACTTTTGAGAAGATACTGGAGCAATAACCTTCAGTATTTAGAGCTACAACTTGCTAGATAAATTATTGGAACAATTTCTTTGGTATAATATTTAGTTAAATGAACATCAGGACACACAGATTGATTCTTGTTTAGTTCAAAGTTGAGAAAAGAACAGGATTTTGTGAAAGATCAAGTGCTGTTTGTGTGTGTGTGACTTTTGATGTGATCTCTCTCTGAACAGTGCATGTATACTGGAACCAGTGATGTGTATTTTATGTTTTCAGGCCTCATGAGTGAGTACTTTACTTTTCTTTCATGTCACTTTTTAAAATTTTATTAAAAGGATTGACTAACCACTTGGGAATAAAGTTTCAAGAACTCCTAAGTGATCCGATATTTGTTAGCTAAATTAATAAGACAGTAAAAAATGTCATCACTTCACTTTCTGTTCTCAGGCATCTAGCATCTTGAGGTGAGTGAAGCAATGACAAAGCAGTGTAAGAGATTAAATAATGTTATTATCAGGTCATTAGGCAATGTTTGAGTTGCAGTTGCATTGATTCTGTTGTTTCTGTGTAAAGTTACAAAGACCCACTGTAAGTGTAAACTGAAAAAAAAAAAACAGCCAACTTAACATTTTTCCACTGTAGTGGTTAAAAGAATTGCAATATTAAGTCAGACAAAGCATTCCAGTACAGATTAAAGCAATGTAGCAAAATACTTAATGTGTCAATAGCTTTTTGTTAACCTTCCTGACACAATTTGTCTTATCAACTGTCCACTAATACAGAATCTCCATCTGAAGCCAAAACACCAGTAAAGCGTTATCCAGAAGATTCTGCTGTCAGCATATCTAAAAATATAATGCGTGTATTTTAGTAATTAAAAATCAACACGTTGTATAAATTTCTGTCACCCCATTTCATCAAGAGAGATTTTTTGATTTTTTGATTCACTAATAGCTGTCCAGGTCTATTTTTATAGTGTTACAATATTATTACTTATTTAATCAAAACACTGAAATGTGTGTTTTGGTTGGAATGGATGCCAAGCCAGCTCGCCTCGAATGGCAGAACGCCGTCCAAGAAGGACCAATCAAAAGGTAATCCATTTGGCTTTATGTTCTTAAGGAATTTGGTGCTGGATGCAAGCAGGCATAGGACCTATAAATCTGAGAAACTATTGAGTATAGATGTATGCTGTGTGAGCATACAAATGGGTGTTTAAATTCTGTTTAAATATGGAGAAAATCCTTCCAGAAAGTAAGTTGAGCTTTGGCTGTGCTTAAATATTTCTGTTTACCGGCCAGGCATGATGAATGGAGCCTTTTGAGCTATGAAATTCAAGTAAAGAGTTAGGTGGAAGAGTTGGTTAGCAACCTAATAGAGTGCAGCTAAATGGAAACATCTATCCACTCTTGAATCTTCTTAAATACAATGTGAATAAAGTGATGTTATAGTTTTAAAAATATATGAAGCCACCAGATTTAACAGGTTAAATCTTTAACATGACATCCTAAATGTGTGACATCTGATATATTGAAACAGAATAACATTTCATTAAAAGATAATAAAAAAAGAATACCAGAAGTGCCAAAACATGCTAGAAACAAAATCTAAAGACATGTGAGGATGTGGATGCTACACGCAGGAGGGAAGAAGTTTTTGAAACAAAAAGTTTAAATAAACTAAATCTGAAAGTTCTGCTGAAATCGGAGCTCGTATGAAACAAACAAGGCCAAATAAACAACACAGCGAGTATCTGTGGGAGGTGAAGCATATATCTATCAGGGAGGCTGATTAGGCAAGTGGCTGCAGGTGAGGTAAAGAGAATCAGAGCAGGTGGTGGCATTGTTATCAAGGAGGTGATCAGGGAAGCTGGAGAAAAACGCAGAACAGAAGGCAGAAGAGACAAAAACAGAAACTTAAAGAAAATAAGTTCCGACAAAAACACAACTCTGAAGAACAAAATATTCAAGCAATTCTCAGCAGCGGCTGCTTTTGTGTGAAATATTTCTCCCCAGTTCAAACTACAGCTTACATTCAAGCTAAAGTGTTTCGATGTAAAGTCCTTCTACATTCATGTCTACTAATTTTTTATTCAGGTATTTTTCTTTTTCGGAGGATGCCTCCACATGCTCAGGATGTTCAGCAGCTGAATTTCCTCGTTGTTCTTTGCGGGGCTCTGAACTTCCCACCTGTTGTAATTTTGTTTTTCTCTCATTCAACATCTGTGGTGTGTTAGTATGTGGAAAATGTTTTCAGTTTTTTGCTCCCCTGGAGGAGAATCGGGTCCAGCACCATGAGGCGGTTTTTAAGCATTACTGCTCCAACCTTTCATTATATCAATCAGCAACTAAATGACAAATGAGTGATCAATGAGCTACATTAACTGTTTGGAGATTGTTTTGTTTAAAAGACTGTTTTTCATATTATAAACTTGAACTTGAGTCCAGCTCTCTGAAGAGATTTAAACGTTGCTCAATAAGTGAAAGAGAGATGTACAAAGAGAAAGGTTGAGGAAACATTTTAGCTTCTTTTTGCAGAAATGTTGCAACAGCTGTGTGTGCGTGTGTGTGCGTGTGTGTGTGTGTGTGCGTGTGTGTGCGTGTGTGTGTGTGCGTGTGCATGCGTGTATAGGTGTGTGTGTGTGTCTGCACATAGAACAGAGTTTATGCTGCTGCACTTTATTAATGGAAATGGGTGTATTTTATCTTACTTATGTTATACAGATAAAATAGAACTGAAAAAAGCTTTTCAAAACTGTTTCTCCCTGCTTAAATCCACAACAATGAGTTTGAGAATTTTTTTAATGTTATATACATTTGCTTAGTTTTGGTAGAATTGCTTTTGAAATTATACGACTTGTGTCAAACATTTCAGTCTTCTTCCACAAGAAACTTTTACGCATATGCTTTAACTTTCTGGTCAATGTTTTGATGTTTCAGCTATTTTTGCAAAGTGCACCAATGCATCCTGTAGCAAAAGACCAACACATGATTCCCAGTACTTCACAGCTGGAATAGGCAGGCTGCCCCGTCCCCCGTTTTTCATCCAGCTCCTCGGTTTCATTAGCCCACAGGACATATTTCCTGAAATCAAGGTCTTTTTTCAATTGAAAAATAACCTAAGCTTTTATGCTGATTTTGCTGTAATGGTTTATTTTTATTTTTTCTGAGTGGCACTTCAGCCCATATTGGTACCGGATTTATTTCACTGTGGATAATGACGATCTTAATAGCCCTGGAGAGTATCTTAACACCACCTTCTGTTTTTGTTTCATGCTGTTCACACTAAAACATTTTGTTCTGCGGGACATAAATCCATCTCCTGTCATTCAGCATATAGAAATAATTCTCATGAACCCAACTAACCTCAAAAATCAGTCAGACTGAAGGTTTGTCTTTTATGTAGTGAACGAATATATCTGGTTTAGCTGTATGTAAAGGAGAGCAGAACGTTTCTTCAAAATATCTGGTTACAAGAAGGATTTGTGGCTTTTTAAGGTCACTTCAGGTTCAGTTTCCAAGGTTCATTATCGCCCTGCTATTTCACATCTTACCTGGGTTTGTTACCATGGTAACTAATGATCAATGGCAATTCTATATTTACACATTCGTACTCACGTGTGCAGGGTAAAGTGGAGTTCAGCATGCGGCTGATGAGGAGCCTAGATTCAAACCCACAACTCTGGTTTCAACTATCTGCCCCACTGAACCAAAGTTTCTTCAAACTTGAAAACACCATCTTCTAAATCTGTCGTTGCCCTGAAAAAACAAAAATAAAAACTGAAATTAATGCTGGTGCATTAAGCTGTCTTTTTAATTTTTCTCTCAGATGTGCATTGCAGTCATAGGACACATGAATTAACAGCACAGGACTCCTATCATCGATTGGAGTCATTTAAGCTTCAGTCAGGACTAAACAATATTTTCTGGCATCAGAGCTCTTCCTTTATAATCCATCTGAAGGAGAGAAGCAGCCATCAATCTGCCATCAGACAAAGAGGAGTATCATCCTGTCCAAACCGCCAGTACATAATGAAAGCACAAATTGGTTTTACGCCTTGAGTACAGCTGTTTTGAGCATCAGTCACTAGGCTGTTTAGAGTCGCAGTGAGAAAGAGGAAGACAGACAGCTGAATCTGCTGATGAGTTGAGAGACCTGCAAAGAAAACTGTTGTCAACATAACAGCACTTCATTCAGAGCGAGGCGATAGCATTGCGCAAAAATGTAATCAAAAAACTGTTTTTCTACCTCCATTCATTCAGATCAAACAATTTTAGCTGGATAGTCTATCCTTCATCATAAATACTTTAGTTTTTGGATTCTAGCCTGGGGGTTTTCAGCTTGTTCATCAGGTAACATAAAGACCATGCAGAAAACACCTGTAGAGATGTGAACCTGAAGATAAAAATGCATATAAAAAAAATTAGCCCTAAAACATTTCATCTAAAACACAAAGAAAAGCTCTCTTTAGCTGAGAGCAACCTTCACTATGTCTCTGCAGGAAGCTGCTTTGATGCCTGCTGACGATGGAGACATGATGCAAGCCATGATCTGCCCGGGAGCTGATGGAGACCAGATCTAACAAAGAATTTATGCTGGAGTGTAAAACATGATGAAATCTGATTTAAATTCACAAAGGAGCGACATGTGAAGGGACGAACCTTCAGCAGGTTCTTTGTGTTTTCCTACGCAGATAAAAACCCACATGAAGCAGGTGGCAGTAAACACCGTTTCACAGAAACAGACACATGTCCTCTTGAGCAAACGCTTCTCAAGCAAAGTTCCTGCTTAATCATGAGAGGCTTTGATGGGACATTTTAGATCATTCAGAAAATCTAACAGACCAACAGACTGGGATTTAGTTCTGATTGATCGCATATAGGTTACAACTTTCCATGGCACACAAATTATTATGGTTCTGGTTCCTCCCCTTTTCTGAATCAAAGGCATATTGTGCATCAAACAATTAAAACATATTTGATTTATATGTAGCCAAGAAATTACAATTTCTCGCTCATCAGATCAGACAAAATTCTCCCAAGACTTTACACTCTCCTCTGCCCGGTTCATGGGAAATTTCACACAGTTCTCCGTGTCTCAGGAACGTGTGTGTTTTCTCCATCTAGTCATTTCTGGAGCTCTCGTCTGGTTTTTCATGTTAATCGCCAACTTTAAGCTTCATTTAAACTAATTCCATAAACACTTGCATACAGAAACATCTCTTGACAGCATTCCAGACATTCCCTACTGGAGAGCAGAAATACCTTTGGGGCTTATGCTTATTTATCCAAAATTAACCTGTATATATATATTTATTTATTTATTTTCAATGAACGTTCAATGCTAAATAATCCCCTCAAACCATCAGGGCTGTTAGGATATCGGAAACAGATCGTCTGTGTCCTCCCTGAAGTCAAACCACCCAAACAGATGGAGGACTGGGAGCGTTTGTTCCTGCTTAATAATCCAGCCCTGACTGAGCTTTTCCTCTCAGCTCAGAAACTTGACTCTCACTGAAGTTCATGTCACAGCAGCCTCACCTGAAGCCCTGACAGAAACCTCTTTGTTGTCGTCTCAGCTGCTCTCTGTCTGTCTGAGCTCTGCTCCTTCATGGAAAGCAGAAGATGTGGAGCAAAGACTGAGGCGCGGTGCCAGAGTCTGGGCTCCAAAGGACGTCTGCAGAAATACTTTGGAAGCATTCACTCAGAACAGGTCGACTGTGTTTCAGTGGGTATTAAAGTCTCATCCAGAGCTTCAGGCAAAGTTTTAGGTAAGATTCAAATCAGCTGAAAGCATTTAAACTGGGAGAGCAAAAGACTGATTGTCAGAGTGCTGTTTCATGAAAGTATCAAAGAGTGTATTTAGAAAATTTAACCAACAATATCAATTACATCTATTGACGTGGCTTTATGGATTGTAGTTGTCATCTTTCTGGGTTGCTCAATATCAGAGTAAGCCTTGGAGAAAATAAGAGAAACATGCATAGAGACCAATTCCTAAATACTTGATTACACAACTAAATAAAAAATGCAAAAAATGTGTGTGAGACCGAACTTCTGCTGTGCTTCAGAACCCGTCTCAGTGTGATCAGCTGTTACTGCCTCTCCACAGTGATAAATAATCTCTGCTTCTCCAAACAGAGGCCATTCAAACAGATTGTTTATCTCAAACTGGACCCCTTTTTGTAGAAGGGATTCAACTGAAGACAGGCCATCTGATAAGGATGCCGTGTGGGGATCTCTTTTAGAGCCATATCCTGCTAGAGGGAGACACTGGGGCGACCCAGACATCTCTGGAGGACTGTCTGTCAATTATAACCTCTGCATTCCCCTAAATTCTTCAAAAATAGCCTGCAGGAAACGTTACCTCTGTGTCCAAACCTCAAAAAAGAAGCTAATGCTGGCTGGCTTTGGTCATGGACAGACGGATGATAGATGGATGTACATCATTCATGGATAGGTATCACGGTCCACAAACCGTCCGAGTTTGGATTCAACTTATTTAAAGCTCATTATGGAATTAAATTTTCTCTGCACCTAAGAATTTAATCAAAACTAACTTGACTACTTGTCTATTTCTGCACATTAAGCTAAAAACATCTCAGGATTCCCATTCTGTTCGGTAGATTTAGATCCGTGTAATCCGGTCACAGATCCAGGTAATCCATTACACTTCAAGCCAGTACAGTTAATCTGACTCTTAGAGCAGCCTCTCAGGTTCCTGCAGGGTTAAGCCACAGCATTCAGATTACAGTGACGTGGCAAAAACATTGTCATGTTGGACACAGGCTCAATGCACAATGATGAGCTGCAGGCGGATTAAGTCTGAATTTTAATTTCATAGATTGGAGCATTGAGACGCAGCAGCAGCTGTCATATTTGGCAGATGGAGTAAAAGCCTCCGAGTTGAGAACAGATGATCTAAATCAGCCACAGACCGTGTTTGTGACAGTGGTGCTGTGGGCCCAGTTCGGTCTGCTGCTCTCCTTCAAGTTTTCTTTTTCATTCATTACAGCACTTTGTTGGAAATTTGTTGACAGGAGTGCTTCCTCCTACAAGCGGCTGCTCTTCTTACAAACAACAACACCATAAAAACGGCACTCGACAAAAAAAATGTCTCCAAAGTCCAACGGGAAGCTTCCGCTCCTGCAGGAGCTGCTGCCACTCAACAACTTCGCTACAAGAATTAGGAGTCAGAGGACTTCAGAAAAACTGAGGAGTTATTTTTTCCCCCTGTTTTTAAAAGAAATAATTATTAAAGGAAAGATTGTTGAAAGCAAAAATTAAGATTCCTTCCATGTCAATGCTGTAAATACATATTCAATAAGATAGAAACCAACATATTTTTTTGAATTAAAAAGTAATAAATCCCAGATAGGGAATACTGAAAACTGAACTCAAGGCAATGCATCAGCAGAAGATGTTCCCTGAAAAAGAAAATCTTATAAACAGGTGCAGCTCAGTAAATTACAGAATCTTGGAGAAGCTTTTTTTTTTTTTTTCAGGGTTTCATTATACAACTGAAACTCGTATAATAAACTGTAATTGCAATGTTTTATGAGATCAGTCTAGATATGATTGGAATTCATCAAATGGATACTTCTGGAAATTAATGTTGCATTGAGACAGAAATAGATGTGAATTGGATGTTAAATATTCAATAAATTGGAATATATGTCTCAATATGCTTGTCAGATTAAAAGTATCTAGTTTTGAAAATAAAAACTTATAAGCAGGTACTAATGCTGTTGATTAAGCCCACATTTGAGTGTTTTTCCTCAATTTGTTGCTCTCATGTAATATCCTAACTTCACTTAGTGATAAAGTTCCTAAAACAATGACTTTTCAGTTATCTTCTAATATACTGAATGGGTCTGAAAATAAACTGAACTGAAACTGAATTGAGCGTCTCTGCAGAGGCAAACACTAAGTGTCAACAACATCAGATTTCATCGTCCTGCAAATTGTGGGAACTTCACAGAAACGTGGATGTCTCCTGTCCCTTCCTCCAGATTCTGGAACCTTGATTTCCAAATCAAATACAAAATGACCTTTGACCTTTAATAGGACTTTGGGGACTCTGTTGAATGGTGGCTGATGCACTGGTCTCAGCTGCAGTCCATGCTTTGTGAATCCCCCACATTCTATTACTGGCTTTGCTTCACAATCCTCCCAAGGCGGCAATTATCCCTGTTGCTTGTGCACCTTTTTCAACCACACATTTCCTTATACTCAACTTCACATTAATATGCTTGGATACAGAGTATTGATGTGAACATCATCATCATCATCCTTGTATTTAGTGATATTTTGCAGCTTGTGACAAACTTTAGGATTTTATCAAATAACATTCTGCCAGCCATTTAACAAGTCAGCAGTGCATCCCATCCATCCATCCATCCATTTTCTTGCACCCTTTTTCACTCAGTGGGGTTGGGAGGGGTGCTGGTGCCCATCTCCAGCCAACGTTTCGGGCGAGAGGCGGGGTTCACCCTGGACAGGTCGCCAGTCTGTCGCAGGGCAACACAGAGACACACAGGACACACAACCATGCACACACACACTCATACCTAGGGGCAATTTGGAGAGGCCAATTAACTTGACAGTCATGTTTTTGGACTGTGGGAGGAAACCGGAGTACCCGGAGAAAACCCACGCATGCACAGGGAGAACATGCAAACTCCATGCAGAAAGACCGGGGCCGGGAATCGAACCCAGAACCTTCTTGCTGCAAGGCAACAGCTCTACCAACTGCGCCACTGTGCAGCCCAGTACATCCCATATTTATAAAAACATCTGTTTTCTCTTGGTGCAATGAAATATTGCGATAATGAACAGTAAATTTAAGGCAATAATTATAAAAATTTTAATGTCACAATGTCATTGTAATAGATCTATATCTGAGCTTAAATCTTTTAATTATAAAAACAAATTATCTTTACACTAAAAGTCAGTTTATCCCAACTCATCTCCCATTCAATAATTAGCAATGTTACCTAAAAGCCCATCTATATTAGGAACTTAATCACCAAGTGAATCACATAATACACATTAAATACATAGAGATGGATGTTTGAAAGCTTCTTTTTTTCAATTAATTGTGATATTTTTCCACTTAAGAGTTAATGAAAACATGACTTTTAAAATATTCTAATTTATTGCATAGAGATGACTAAATGAAAAAGTTTATTATATATATATATATATATATATATATATATATATATATATATATATATATATATATATAATGGTTATTCCACCAAATATTGATTTATGAACTCTTAAAACATTGTTGTTCCTAAATGAATATGAACAATACAAAAGTTTTGCTCGGAATTTCAGAGACATGTCAGTAGTTAAGAATGTTCATTTTACTCAAATATATACCTATAAAAAGTAAAATAAAAGAAGCTGATCCTTTTTAGTGGCATTTTTCTCCATATTTTTAAAACATATATATGTTTAAAAGCCCACATAGAGGAGGGGTGAGAAGGAAGGAGGGAGGGGGATAGGGAATGAGGATGGAGAGACATGAGCAGAGAGAGAGACGGAGTGTAGCAGAGGGAGGGAGAACACCGACTCGGTTATTCACGGACCTCTAACAGAAGGAACCAGGACCAGAACCGAACAAGGCAGCCTCAAACAGTCAACACCGATCATGGACTTCCAATCCCGGGGAGCGGGCGGCGGAGCGGCGGTCAGACTGGAAGCTGCTGACTTTGGCCCCCTCCCGGGTTTGTGGCCCCCTCTCGTCCTCTGAAGCCGGCGGAGGAACTTCACCGGAAGCCCCGGAGAGGCGCAGCCCGGCACAGGCTCAATAGACTCCGTGTAAGAGAATCTGAAAGGAAGATCCTGTGCTATAAAAGTCCATGCGTCCCTCGGAGTTTGTTTTTGGGTCAGAACCATGCACACTCAGCGCGATGTCATTTATTTAAACTGCAGCGGAGCGCAGCGGGAAGGATGCGGAGTTTATTCTCGCTGTGTGCGCAGCGCTGTGCGTGGAGCCAAGCGGAGCGAGTCGGCGTGAACAGGGGAGACTTTCTACTTTCCTGAAGGTGAGGAGAAAATTCAGGATTGGGAAGCCTTTTGAATTTATTAGACAGAAAACTTTCTTCTCTGAAAAAAAAAAAATCCTCTTTATAAGGCTTAAAATATATCTGTTTAATCAAAAAGGATTTAGAATTTTCCTCTAACAGAGCTCCTGTCCGATAAATCCCGAACTTTCTTCTCCAGACTGGAGCAAAGAGCAGGAATTATCATGCTTCAAGTCTGATGCTGAAAACCACGCTTAATAACCGCGGTCATCATAATCAGCCTCAGCTTGATGGCTTATTTGCCCCCCAATACCCCAAGCGAGAACATTACATAACTATTGAGCTGCCTTGGCCAGAAATCAATGCAATCTGTCAACAGGCTGCTGCCGTTTCATCACTTCTCACTTTCCGACTAACAAACACAAAGAATGCATCCCAATCACGCTGTCATCAGAGCTCCAGCAGGAGGTTTTAATGAGTAGTTTTCTTGATTTTTGACAATAATAACAGATTGCTCCCCCTCCTGCTGAACCCAGTGATGAAGAAACTCTCCACACTTTGTTTAAATGCTCTGACCTTGTAGTCACAGCAGTACCTTTCCTCTCTGTGAGAGGCCCACATCGATCTTAGTTGTGTCCCTCTGCAAGGAATTTGTTTCATCTTATCTGTGCTGACAGGCTGCGTTCATCACCTTCCTACAGTCCTCCTCTCCTCCGGCACCACCAGACTTAATGAATCAGACACGGGGAAGAATACAAAGTCTCGCTGAGAAAAAAAATGCAGAGCAGGAATTTGACTTTGGAGCAAGCAGGCTGCTCTTATCTTGAGGTTGAACTCAGCAGAGGAATGCTGCTCTGTGCAGTATTTTTGCTGGTTAGTTGATTTCGGCGTATATTTTTGCTTCACTGTCAACTTGTGAAGCAGAGAAACTCCTTTTCATGCGTTCTCTCAGTATCCATTTAAATATTGTGCTACACCTATGCGTCTGAATAAATACATTTGCATTAAATGTATTCTCTCTTGCTCCAGTTTACAATAACTTAATGCAGTTTGGTAGAATAAAAGCTTTTTTTGGACAAGCAGAAATGAAACCTAATTTTTTTTGTAAACTGTGTTTCTGCTGCAGGTTTGCGTGTGAAGCCACAATGGTGTTTTGTTGAGGAACTGTCATCAGGTCATGACGCGATGATCCCCCGGAATGCATGCGACTTCATCGATCCTCAGCACCTGAATTCTGCTTTGTAAGCCGATGGAGAAAATGTGATGGACTTTATGAACCAGTTCAGAAATGGGTGGGTGTGGGTGAAGGAATAACATCCATTAGTGTATTCCCATTTTTTGGGGGGAACCTCAGGACAACCGATTACTGAGGAATTGCTGAGGACTTTTTGCAGCACCAAAATGGACACAGTGCATAGATCTTATGATTCCTCAGCTGGAATTCCTGATTCTTATCATTTCATTAAATCCAATAGTTACTTTCTCTGATGCTGCTGTATTGAATCATATGAAATGGAGATACTGTGGCGTTTATGGAGTAAGGACTGGACCTCCTTAGTAAGGCCGTGGATTCCTATACTGCTAGGCCTTCATCTCCAGTTTTCACGAGCCTCTAACTGTCCCGAAGAGTGCCGCTGTGACCGGACCTTTGTTTACTGCAACGAGAGGAGCTTGACCTCAGTGCCTCTGGGAATCGGTGAGGGCTACAAGACCATTTACCTACACAACAATCAGATCAATAATGCCGGCTTTCCGCTGGAGCTACACCATGTGGCCTCTGTGGAAACTGTGTATCTCTATGGTAACCAGCTTGATGAGTTTCCAGTTAACCTGCCAAAAAATGTAAGAGTTCTCCATCTGCAGGAGAACAACATTCAGACCATCTCTCGGGCAGCTCTGGCTCAGCTTCTTCGACTGGAGGAGCTGCATTTGGATGATAACTCCATTTCTACTGTTGGAGTGGAAGAAGGTGCATTTAGGGAAGCCTTGAGCCTAAAGATGCTCTTCTTGACCAAAAACCACCTGAGCAGTGTGCCTATTGGTCTCCCAGATGACCTGAAAGAGCTAAGGTTGGATGAGAATCGGATTGCGGTCATTGCAGAGGAAGCATTTCAGAATGTCACCCGACTGGAACGCCTGCTGTTAGATGGGAACTTGCTAACAGATGAAGGGATCTCACCTGGGACTTTTCAAGACCTGGTCACCCTGAGAGACTTGTCTCTAGCACGAAACTCATTAACTTACCCTCCCCCGCTCCTTCCTGGGGAGATGCTTGTTAAGTTAAACTTTCAGGAAAATCAGATAACCAAGATCCCTGTGAAAGTATTGGCAGGTCTGCACAGGCTAGAGAAGTTAGATCTGTCTAACAACCAGCTGCAGTCACTAGTGACGGGAGTCTTTGATGGGCTTGGGAATCTCAGGCAGCTCACCGTCCGGAACAACCCGTGGCTCTGTGATTGCGGCATGCATTGGGTGGTGTCATGGCTCAAATCTCTTCCTGCATCATTGAATGTGCGTGGGTTCATGTGCCATAAGCCTGAAAAGTTGCGAGGTATGGTGATCAGAGAGCTGAGCGCTGACCTGGTCCACTGCACAAAGCCTGCTTCTACATTTGGCACTGCTATGAACTCAACCGTTTCCATCTCAACAGACTTCCCTTTGGTTACTCGACATGTTTCCTCCTCAAAACGACCCCTAACCACACTGCCCACCCTCTACACCATCTACACAACAAGGGAGGATGGACTGCGGACTAAGCAGCCTCTACAGGTTACCTTCACAATCTTAAATGGGTCGGATATCCATGTACGCTGGTTGGCTTCTTTTCCAGTCACTGCCTACAAGGTGACCTGGGCCAGGATGGAGCCCAGTCTGACCGGAGACACGGTCAGAGAGAGGATAGTGGGTGGGGATCATCGGGGGATCCGACTGACTAATCTTGAACCCAAGTCCACGTATCGGATCTGCGTTATTCCCTTGGATGCGTTCAATAATTACAGGCCCAAGGATGACACTCTGTGCACCGAGGCTGTGACAACTGCAGCCTTTTTCAGCCCAGATAACAACAACAGGAGACGCTCTGGGCCCGAGCAGGCAACACAGCCAGAGTATGGCTCGCCATTCCTTCTGGCTGGGCTCATCGGTGGGGCTGTGATTGTGGTGCTGGTGGTCCTGCTCAGTATCTTCTGCTGGCACATGCACAAGAAGAGTCGCTCGGAGTGGAAGTACAACCGGGGACGTAGAAAAGACGATTATTGTGAGGCTGGCACAAAGAAAGATAATTCCCTCCTGGAAATGACTGAAACAGGCTTCCAGATAGTGTCGCTCAACAATGAGCAGCTCCTCAAGGGAGATTTCCGCATTCAGCCTATCTACAGCCCTAATGGAGGAGTCAGCTTCAGAGACTGCCCCCCAGTGAACAACACCACAGTGTACTGCAAGAACAACGTTCAGGATCATGAATCATGATGGTTCAAGACAACCATCAGGAGTTTCCTAAAACTGCTCGGACATTTTTGAACTCTGTAAAGTTAAAATTATTTGAAAATTGTCTTCAAAAATGTAATTTATACAACTGACTTGACCATCTCTTTTACATAACATTGTCGGATTTATAGGTTGTTGTTTTTTGGAGTAGTGATGTTGCAGTTCTGTGCACAAACGCATATAAAGAAACATTTTTTTTTTCTTAATAATTGAGGATGACTTGTTTTACTGTTATCGTGTAAGGTTTTTGCTGATGCATTTTCTAAAGAATCTTGATAGACACGAGGATAACAGATTTTCACCACTAGAGGGTGTAGTTTTCCTGCTATGAGCTGTGTGGTTGCAGCAGAAGTCAGGTGAGAATATTAGACTCTCCAAGAAGTGTTGGACCATATGCAAACCATTTTCTCTCTGCTTTAGAAAGAAATTTAAAGGTCACACTCATTAAACACTCAGAAAGTGGCAAGCTGCGGAGCTTTCACCTGCGTCTCCAGTTTAATACATCATCACAGCAAAGTGGGTCTTGTTATCAGCACCTGCTGTGATTGGTGTTGGTGTCACAAAGTGAGCTGCAAAGAAGCACAACCTCTGAATGTTAAACTCCTTAAAACAAAGTATTTTCTTTGAGTTTAATATTGACTTTTTTTTAGCAGAAGAATTTATTAATGTGCCTTGAAGTTATCAGCTTAAAATGTGTTTAAAATCCATGTTTTTGCACAAGATGTATCCTTGTATATACAATTTAATGGAATATTGTGAATAATACTTTGGCTTCTCTTTATTTATTTATCTCGTGATACATTTAATTAAAACGTATCTCCAAATGGGAATTTATTCCAGACTCTGGCTTAGCATGAGCAACAACATTTGATGGTATTTAATGTGGGATAGCACAGAGTCCTGAATTACAAAGAGATGAATACACAGAACTAAAACACAGCAGTGAAACTCAGATACATAAACGGCAAAGTTTAGACCACAGTATCTATAGTCTATATGCACATATATGTAGTAATTTTAAATTTGGATGAGGGATTCATTAAGACAACCTTTGACAAGTTGAACAGTTCACATAATTCAAAGGTGTCAACGTGGGGTCTTTGCTTGTAATATGAAGCATTCTTAAAAGGGCAGATGAATGAAAGAAATCTACAACTATTGTTCAATTACTGGGATTGTATTTAGAAAGAACAGAATCTCAATCATGGTGAGATTCTGTTTCTAACAAACGAGTCCAAGCATCTCAGTTTAGTAATGCAAGATGGAACAAGAGACAGACAGGTGGATCGGCTCCATCCATAGTCAAACCCTCTCCTATGGTAATGAGATATGGATCATGGCTGAGAGTAAAAGAGTCTGAATAAAAGTGACTTAAATGAGATTCTTATAGGCCATTGGGGCTCTGTCGGAAAGGCCTAGAAACCACTGGAGGAACTATGTGTATCCCTTTGTCTATCCAATATTTTGGGAACTCCAAAATTGAGTCTGGAAATATCACTGGGTAGATCTGTTTTTTTCTAGCATCCAGAATGAACGCTTCAAATGCAAAAGCATCAGTTTCACTATTTTTTCAGTCAATCCAACTGTTTCTTTGATGCTCATCACTTATTTATTATTCCTTTCCAAAAATGCCAGGTCTGGAAGGGAGACCCAGACATCCCCTCTTTTCAGTGACATCTGATTAGACATAGAGGCAACTTTATTAGATAGTCAAAGCCCTGGAACGTATTCAGTTTGAGCTCCTAACTTTATCTTAAGCCTTCATGGTCACCCAACAGAAGAATCAAATTTAATCAATTTGTATCCAAAATGTCATACTTTTAGCAATGACCACATTCAGAAGTTGGAAATAGCTGACCAGTAAATCCAGAGAAGCAACTTTCAGTTCAGCTTTCTTCACCACAACAGACCTGATCAATCCTGTCAACATCCATATACTAAAATGTCCCAGATTGGGAGAATTTAATCCGTTTCTAGTTGAGAGACAGCTATTACTATGTTTTCCATATATTTATATTTTCCCCATGAAAAAATAATCTCATAACCTTTAGATTTAATCATAAAGATTGTTCTAGTCACTGTGTGAGAAATTGATTCAGAAAAATAGAAAAGCAATATCAATAAGTAAATGTTCATAGACTTCTGAAATTAAGGTATCTTACCTAATACTGATCAACTTCTGATACTGTATTACTAAATCATACACACTTTGCTGTGGATACATTACAAACTATATTTTAAAAATCTTAAAACAACTGAAAGCATTGCAGTGTAATGTTTTTACAAAGGAGCGATGAAAAAATGGGCCTACTCTAACTGAAGTCCTCCTTTAAAAGTCACACAAACACAAAAAATCTTTTAAATAATAGAGTGTATACACAATAAATTTCAGTACTTCACAAAAAACACGAGTGTAGGTGTTAGATAAAAAACTGAACAGCCCAGTTGATTGCACCAGTTTACCACACAGTAGTAAAACCTCGGAGGGAAAAACTGATGAAAATATGGAGTCTAAATAACATCAGGTCCTGCAGCAAAACTGACTAGAATTTAATGTTTTCTATTTGCAACCCTAAGAGTTGGCAACAGTTTTTTTTATTAACAAGTCCATATTGTTATTGTGTTTGTCTTTAAACGGCTTCCAGTTGCAATCGATAAGTCTTCTTTAGGTAAGCAGGGGGAATCCTGAATCCTCCCACCAGCTTAAAAAGTATGATTACCTGGTCAATTATTTATACAAACTGTGTTGCATTTGGTTTTAATTATCTCAGTGTGTGATACACAAGAGTCCACTCCAACAGAAAACACCATTGTAATTGAAGGATTGTTGAGGGCTAGTGCCAATCTGCAGCGGCCATGAGGCGAGAAGCGGTGCGCAGACCAGGTCAATACTGAGGCATTTTAAAAGACCAAACAAATTCCCACAACAGAAGGTATTCACAACAAAATGGTTTATTTACCATTTCTATTGCTTTTACAAACCAATCATGATCAGCAAAATGTGTCTTATTTGACTAAACAAATGACAAAAAGCCTTTTAATGAGAAAGATTTCATTTCTATAAAATATTGAAAATTAAATAAAAATAGGAAAGATAAAGTAGGTGATTGCATTAATATTCACCCCCTTTAAAGTGAATGACCTAATTCAACAGAGGTCCAGCCAACTGGTACTAGGAGTCTCAGAATGAGTGGAATAGAAATCACCCAAGTCCAGTGATTGTAGTCTAAAAACACCTGGTTTTGGAAGGTCCAGTCACTGGCTGATCTGTAAATCTGCAAATAACACTTAAAGAAAATCAAAGAACAGGTCTATGAACAGCATCAAGGAATGGATAAACAAAAATCTTTAAGGCACTGAAGATCCCCTTGGAGGGATGAAGGGACTATGTTACATATATAAATCTAGATCAGGAAGGCCTAGCAAATGAATGAGTGACAGTGCAAAAAGGAGACTAAGGAGAGAGGACACCAGGAATCCTCTGTCTATACTGAAGGAGCTACAAGTTTCAGCAATTCAGATGGGAGAGACTCTGCATTCAACAACTGCTGCCTGAGTTCTTCACCAGTCAAAGCTTTATGGCAAAGTGATTATGAGAAAGCCACTGCCGAAGAAAATTTATATCAAGGCTCAACTCCTTGGTCAAGTGGGAGAAAGTTCTTTGGTCTGATGAGACCCAAATTGAGCTTTTGTCCATTAGGATGCCAAACATTGCACAGCACCACAAACACACCATCCGAACTGTGAACCATGGTGATGGAACCATCATGTTGTGGAGATGCTTCTCAGCATGAAGCCCTGGAAGACTTGAAAAGGTAGAAGGTAAACTACAGAGCGAGCCTGTAGTTTTAATGCAACCTGACAGAGCTTGACGAGTTAGTAAAGCTGCAGCCTGATAAGCTTCATTCTGTGATTGCAGCCAAAGGTGCATAAACAAAATATTAACTTAAAGGGGATGAATACATATCCAATCACTCATTTTATGTTTCATATTTTTTGTCGTTATCTTGTAGAAATCAGTTGATACTTTGACATTTAAAAGTTTTTTGGGGGGTTTTTTTGCCAAAAAAGACCAATTTTGTTTATCATGATTGATTTGTAAAAGCAATAGAAAGTGTAAAACATTCAAGGGGGTGAATGCTTTTTATAGGTACTATACACACATACCTTGCATATTTACTTTATTAAACCAATACCAATAAACTGTTAAACAGCTGTGATTATGGGAATCAATGACAATTGTTAATGCATCAGAAAAGAAAATTACTGTTGAAAATGAAGGTAATACAGATATTCAACTGTCGGTACATGCAAACCGGCTCTGAAGACTCCCAGATCCAATTCACTGCTCCGGTTATCTTTCTATAAAGGTACACTGGAGCAGAAGTCAGGAAACTAATACAATATCCTACTCTGCACAGCAACAAAAAAAAAAAAGAAAATCACCTTCTCTGAAAGTAAGAACATGGGAGCACATCCACCCAATTCAGACTGGAAAAAACCTACTGAAGAAGAGAAATCACTTACTACCAATGCTTTTATCATTCAGAGTTTGCCACAACAACCTGCCATTATGAGAACCGATCTAGCCTAACATGGCAGAAAACTAGGGACAAAGTTACAAGATTAAAAAGCTGATCTGCACAATCTATGATGAGGCTCTAGATCTGCTGGTTTAAGACACTGACTGCTCTTTATTAATGCACAGCAGCACAAATGAGCTGCCTGCTAATTATCGGAACTCAATGAGGCTGGATAAGGCAAATACAAGGCAGTGCTGAGCATGAAGGACCAGAAAACAGCTATTCCACCAAACTACCAGAGCAGACGTTTGTGTTGTTCTGTGAAGTAGTATTTTGCCACAAATGTCTGAGATCATTTCCAACTTTGGTGAAAAGAATCACAAATTAACTGCATTTAATTCCAGTTGGAATATATTTCACAAGTTACACCTAAACTCAATCACTGTCATATCTGTAATAGCAACTAACTTAAACAGAACGTGTCTGAGAGCATGGAGAAGATCAAAAGATTTCAAAAAGCAACATGCTATACCTGAATTAAAGGAATTCAAGAAAAGATGAGAAATAAAGTCACTGATATTGTCCAGGATGAGAGGGATACGACACAATCTAAGGCTGTAAAACACCAGCAAATCACAGAAACAGCTGTAATCCACAACATTAAACAGTAATGAGCCTTTCAATTAGTAGCTAGGCTAGTAAAACTACTCCAAGAATACATTACCAACTCATACTGCCAGTCTCAACACAACCAATATGATTTAAAACACCACAGGCTTCACTTTTCCTCATTCAGGTCGGCGTTTACGAAGAAATATTTAGTTTGATAATTACATATTTAGTTTTACACATAACATTGTTGAATAATATTGTGAAAATATGACTTTGAATAATGATCCCCCATTTTTTCTCTTATGACACGCTAAATAACCCAAATTATTGCTGCCACCCTCAGAGAATGGCTTAATTTTGACATATTGATTGGATTTAATATGTTTTGAAAGGACACAGGAGAACATTGTCACAGGCAGAATCATGAATGAATGTCAACAGTGAACACACATGATGCCTTATAACAGTACCAGCCACTGATGTAGTTGGATTGGAATCACATTCATGGTTTCCATGAAGCCAGGTGCTCATTTTCTGTTGTTGGCCAGGATGTTAGAGGTAAAAATGTCAGTTTCCCAATAGCAGAGCCAATTAAGGCAACCTGACACATTCTAAGGCTTAAAGTTGCCCAAAACAAACCATACAAAAAAAATCATCATATTGTGTGCCTATTACAAAACCATGTGACATGTGTGCCTTCGCTCTGAAAGCAGGTGATCTTTCCAGTTCCATCCCAACTCCCATTCTGAAGCTGCACTATGGATTCACCTTTCATACAGCCTGTAATTAACACCAGAGCAGAAACAGCTGCAATGGGAGTGGTGCTAATTGTGCAGTATTTAATTATTTCCTATAACATTCAGTGTTGTATTAACACCAGAGATAATTATATAAATACCAAGCAGTCCTTAGGCAAATACTTTTTTTTACATTAAGGCTGTTTGATCTGTTTTAAAGAAAAATTAATAATCCAGCACTAGTCAAACCAAATGTCACCATTCAGTATGTGTATATTTTTTTCATATTTCATTATCTTCAGGATCGAGGTCTTACTGAGCAAACTTTCAATACAATCAGAGAAAGATGAAAGCATCCCAACAAGACCTTGACACCCTGAATATATTCATGGTTTTATTGATTTTAAAAAAAAGCCCACAGAGCAACTTAATCATTTTTGCTCAAATTCCAGTGACTAACATTTTATTGTAAGGTAATGCAGCCAACATTAGAAATACCAAATGCAGTTGCATGGTTGGATCGATTCTCTTCTCCTAAGGGATTGATTCAGTCTGCGTAGTTTTTATTTTTGTGGTTTTAAACAAACAGAAGCGCCTTTACCTCTCCATCACACGGTGGACAGATTAAAGGGCTCTGATTCCCAGGAATGTTTGTTTTCCATTGCTCCTGGTCATTACTGTGGTCAGCTTGCATTAAATTGCATTAAAGACCCACAAACAGCCACCAGTCCCATTTCACACACACGCGCACACGCACACACGCGCACACACACACACACGCACACACACACGCACACACGCACACACGTATTGATCTGTGGAAGTCCAGTGGATTATGAAAAATGGGCAACAAACTAAACGACACTTCACCCGAGATAGACTGCCTCTCTCTGTGGCTTGGTTAGAGAGGTGAAAATGCGTGCACAGGGAAATCAGCAGTAAAATGTCACCCCAGCCCCATCCCTGTATCTTTTTGCATTGATTTACTGTTAAGGCAAAGATATAAAGGAATAATTTATGCTGGAAATGATTAATAGATCACAGAGCAGGGGGTTATTTGGTTGTATTACAGTTTACTTTGTGGCAAACAGGGCAATCGTTTCATCAAACTTGGAGAAAATGTTTGCACTCCAGTAGTGTTGTGTATAATTCCTCATTTGCAATGCAGCAACATTATTTAGTAATTTCAACTGAACCTCCTGAACAGTGAGAATGAATCAACACATAAGCACTACATTCTGTCAATATGAACGTATTTAAGTACAGATTTCTTACTCCCAACATGAGTTATTAGAAGATCAAGTGATTCAATCAATGAAATTTAAAATACTGCTGTTCATAAAACCAGAAACATGAAGAAACTGTTTTTAGTTTTTGCCTGTTCTCCATTTATGTTGTCTAAAGCTCAGTTCAACCTGTATGTTTTGACATATCACGTTGAGTTTGAGACGGGGCCTCTCTGATTCACACAATGTGTCAAGATCTTAGCAGCATATTGATCCTGTAGAGTGCATTAGACACAGTGTACCTCAGAGCTGTTTCATCACCGATAAAAAGGAAAAGAGTCTTATCTTGCACTGGACCAATATCACGCAGCTTTTTGCATCAGTGGCGCAACACCACAGGGGAACGTCATGGTGAAGGAGCAACGCTCACCCCCCCCCATCCCCCCGAGGTGACGATACGTGAAGGGTAAAACTCGCTACATTTACCTTGTTATGGGCACGAGGTGAAGGAGCGTAAGGCGCGCTGAAGTGTATGGGAAAACATCATCGGGGAGCCGCCCCCTCCAGACGGGGTTTTGGCGACCTCTCTGGAGCTCATCTGGCAGAGTTCCAATGCCTCTTGTGTCAAACCAGTGGTTTTATTACAACAATGTCAGAATCACTGGCCATCTGACCTGTGAACTGATGGCAATAAACCGCAGAGGAGTCAAAGTAGGGGGAAAAGCCCTTAAAAGAATTGGATCATTGATTATTCAAAGCCCCCCGAAGAATTAAGATGACATCTCTGCGGAGGGGCTTTGAATTAGTTACTGAGGGTGTGCTGTGGTGGCACAGAGGTTAAGCATAACCCATGTATGGAGACCTTAGTCTTCAACGTGGCTGTCACAGGTTCGATTCCTGGCCTGGCAATCTTTGCCACATGTCTTTCCCCATCTCTCATTACCAACTTTCCTGTCAATTAACTATCAAATAAAGGCCACTAGAGCCAATAAAACCTTTTAAAAAAAGAATTAGTTGCTGAATGGAGTAGCATGGAGTTTTTCCCACAAACCAAAAAGAAACATGTTCAGTGACATGGTTGCTCCAAAATTGCCATTTGGTAGAAGTATGTGTGTATTGTTTTCTATTCTGTGTTGCCCTGCGATGGACTGGCAACCTTTCCAAGGTGAACCCCGTCCCTCGTCAATGGACACTGGAGACAGATACCAGTCCCAATAATCCTGCTAAGAGCAGATGAGCATAAAAACAGACAGATGGCTTTTAATAAGCCTTACTATAGCAGTATTTTATGTTACCAACTGTAATATCTTAAAGAATATTTGGAAATCTAGACTGAAGACAGCTGTTTGTTAAAAACCAGTAAAGATGCTTTTAGTGGCATTCGTATCAAAGGTAAGGAACATGTGTAAGTGTGCATGTGGAAATTACAGTAAAAAGTATTTCTAAAAGAGAAAAGCAGGCCTCTAAAAATGTTTACGCTTTACTTCATCACAAATGTCAAAGTAGACTTACATTTTTGTAAGAATGTGTCATTTCCATGAAGCATCGCTGGTCCTATATGCCTCCCATTTAAATATAAGGACATTACCATGAGAACGGTTCGACTGAAGCACTGAATAAATGTTGATTGACAGACACATGTGGTGGGAGGGTGACTGCTGATGAAAGGCGCTGGAGAAACTGCCTGTTCTGAATCACAAAACTCAGGTGGTTTTATTCTTGTCTGGGGCACTTAACCCTCCGCTAATAACAAACTGACAGGTGAAACTCAGATGTGCGTCTGGATATACTCACTGAATCCGCACACGTCAAGGCTGACGGGCCCTGTGAGTACCCATTGATTCCCAATACAGCAAACCCGCCCCTCGGGTTCACCCTCATATCCAGAAAGACAGCCTTGATAGATCCGTGGCATATTTTCTGATTCATTAGACGAGCATTTGGCATTAACCTCACCCTGGGAGAGGATTCCTGCAGCAGCTTTGATGTTAATCCATTCAGCCGCCTCACTCAGGCTCAGCAACACGCTGACACTGATGAAGAAATGATGAAACACTGATGCCTAGGAGAGATCCCTACTATTTAGCCTATCGACAAGCAAACGAGACACCCATCGGCTTTTCACAGTCATCATATGTCATTTAGAGGCCTGATTATTGCTAATTGGTTTCCTATAAACCCTTGTTTTCTTGCTGAGGGTAACCTTTTTAAGTACATGAACATTCTGAAGCATTGGAAGGTTAGGGCCATAATATGCTCCAAACTTTTCAGAAGTCTGATGAAGTCAAACCCTGACTGACTGATACAGAAGGGTTATAAAGTGCTTAAAGACAAAATTAAACTAACTAAAGCTACTAGTTCCTTTAACTTGAGTTTTTGTACCATAAATGATTTGCTACACTGCTTTCCAGCTCAATGAGACTGTTACAGTGGTAGTAAAAATAAAGGCAGTAGAAAACTCTTTGACAGACAACTGGCAGTCACATTTTTCCTTCGTTCTAAAACTTAAAATGAACAACAAAACTTTTGGCTGGACTTTCAGAACTTAATATGTTTAGTTGCTGCTTTGGAAGTTGTTGATTGTGATGTGACACAAGGAAGCTTGCTATTGCCTGCCAGAACTGCACTCTCCAAATCACTCTGGCTTCAATGTTGGCAAATATTATTGACAACATGGTCTGTTACACAGATGGTTCTCTGGGGCTTTGTTTAGTTTTTTTAGATTTCTGTTCTGAAACTCAGCCTCACAGTTGGATCCAGTTTTGGTTAAAAAAGTAACAGTACCTTTTTAAATATTTACCATTTTGTCTCCTTCTAACTACTAACATCAACGTATTTTATGGGATTTGTGTGACATGTTGACAGAAGGTAGTTAAAAATTGTGAAGATATAGAGGAAAAAACATTTGAATTTATTGTTAAATTCAATATGTAATTCTAAATCTTTTTGAGTTCTGCTCTTGTACAGAACCATTCATGAACAGTAATATAATTTAAAGTTTGACATTGCTAAATGATGGTGATTCTACTTAAGGCAAGATACAAATAATTAACTATATTTATAGGCACTAAGTCCTTCCCTCTGTGCTTGGAGGATTGTTTTTACTTGTAACAAAATTTTGAACTAAGCTGAGTCCGGTGAACTGAAAGTGGACTGGTGATGAGGATTCCAACTGAAAACGGCAACGTTCTTTTTCATACCGCAGATGTTTTTGTCAGCTTGTAAAACTGTTATTTTTTTTAAGAGTCTGCATTGGTCTGAATCCCCAGCGGACGTGTCAGGGTTACTAACAACAAACCATGAGGCCAGCCAGTACTCCAGACTGTCTGAGAGGCAACAAGAATTACTGTAAAGACGAGCAGAAACAGAAAGCATTCGCACATCTTTCCTCCCTTTATCTCGTACAACACCCCCTTTTCCCAATTCTCTCAGGGAAGGAGATTCTTCCTTGAACATTTGGAAAGATCTGATGTCCTTTCATATCTGTTGGTCTGTAATGACCTGGTCTTCTTCCCTCCTCCTTCTCCTCCCATTCCATCCCCATCATTCATCACTGCTGGGACACTTAATGAGAAACCTTTCCAGAGCTGAATCATAAGGACAGTCATTTAGATTCAATCGATACTTGGTGAAGACATTAGAGCGTGTGCTCCTTTTCCATTATGTAACTGAGAGCAGTCAGTGATTCATGTACACAGATAACTAAAGCAGAATGAGACTATAAAAGAAAGAGCCATTCGACCCAGTAATGAAACATTAAAACATACACAAAAGGAAGATAATAAGATTTCACAAAGCATGGATCATAAAATGTGAGCTTTGCAAAGGAAGCACAACTGGTTTTCTTTGAATTTTCTGCAAAAACCTAATCTTCCCCACGAATGGTGCACATTAATGATAAAACAAGCTTTAGAGGTAAAAATCACTGTTTATGTTTGTGAACAGTCAATATGACATTACACTGTCACAGCTTCATCTCAGTGATTCTTTCTGATTAAATTTATTGATTCAGCAATTTAAACTAAGACCCTGCAGAGCGCACAAAATACGTGAAGAGCTGTAATCTCAACATCTAGGAAGGTTGGCAGCTGTGCAAAACATGTGATTGTGAATAATATTCTTTTCTATAGAGTGGCGGACTTCAGATATTTTAAAACTGGCCCAGATTTGGAGGGTAGCAATGCTTGCATCTAACAGAAAATGCATTTCCGTCTTTTGCTGGTATGTGTCTGCCAAAACTCCTGACCAGACACCCTGGTCAGCGCTGCTGTGAAAGAAGTATTTTAAGTGGGAAAGAAAAGCTTTTTAAACAAACATATATGTGAAAAAGTAATTGGTGGGCTCACCCATGCCACCATCACTGTCATGGAATTTTAATCCATTTTTCTGACTGGATTTCTTTCAGTTCATCCACGTTGGAGGGTTTTTTAAGCATGAAAAGGCTGGTTCAGGTCAGTTACTGTTTCTTTTTTGGTTTACAACTACACTTTGACTTGACCTCCCCAAGACCTTGTTGTTGTTTTTGAGCCAATAATAATGGACTTCCTGTTGTGTTTTGGATCATTGCTCCACTGAATAACTGCAGTACACTTGAAGTAAGATCAAGATTTGAGACCAAATTCATTGTCCATCAATCAGGGAAAGTCTAAAGACCCTACAACAGTGGTCCCCAAACTACGGCCCGCCTCCACATTTGGTCCGGCCCCCTGAACAATGGACCTTACCAAGCTACGCCCAGAAACGCCCCTCGAAAGTCCCACGTGACTTCATGTCTCACACTAACCTCCTTGCAGAGCTTAGGTTCTATGGGATTTTTCATTTCGACTGACTCTGCAGAGTAATTCTGAGTCGATTAGTTTAGCATTTCTGCCGGATTTTCACAAAATAACAGCCACGACAATGGACAAGGGAACCAACAAGTTTATGTCATCTTTTTTGGACGACATCAAGATGTTTTAGCCACGCGATGCCTCTAACATTGTGCGAGTTGCAGCTAAATGCTAACAGTCGATGAGGAAAACAGCAGATCCTCAGACCCTCAGCATAAATATAGCTGTGGACAAGATCACTGATGGCTATTGTTCTTGCAAAGCTGGGTAAGTCGGGCGTTCGTGGTTTTGAGGGTTCGAATGTGCCTAGGACTTATACACGGTACTCGGTGCTAGTGTGGCTAACACGATTACAGTTTAGTAAAAGCTAGCGTGGCTAACACGATTAAATTTTTGTAAAAAGCCTTTTCAGGTTTAATAAAATCTTTAATGTATGTCAGATACGGTACACATTGCATATTGATCTGTTCAGCTAACGTGAGGCTGTAACAGACAGGCTTCAGGATGTAGAAGTTGTATCAGTACTGCCATTATGCTTGGCTAAAAGGTTTTCATAATGGATGTGTTTATTATTGACTATTTTTTTTCACTCACTAAACACAAAGAAAGCAAAGCAATAATACTTACGCCAGCAGACACTTTGTTCTTATTGATCCTACGACGGTTGAGCTGCAAATGCGGTTGAGCACAAGCTTTGATCCAAGCAAGGCTTTCCGTTTCAGATTTTGGAAATCTGTGAATTTTAGTTTCACAAACACGATCAGGATACCTGACATCGCCTGTACAGATACACCACTGACGGAGAACCATTTTTTTTCCGAGTCCTGACGCAAAAACTTTCTGTCGGTCTGTACATTAGCATGAGTTTGTGAGCCGGTAACCCACGTGATAGCTGATCTGTGACGTAAAATGGGCATTAGCCAATGAAAGGCGGACCCTGTGGTAAGGTCCATACCAGAGAGCATTCAGATTATTTTTCATACATTGTATTTTCCGGTTTATATGTGGATTTTTCTTCAACCACCAGGGGGCTCTTTAGCAGGAAGTGTGTCCTGTAAACTGTGGGTGTTTTGTTTTGCATGACACATTGCTGCCATCTGTTGGACTTTTAGGGAACTACTTGACTTTTATGTTATTTAATCAGTACGGTCGTTTGCTAGCGGTAGAGCAGATGAACACACGTGTTTGTTATGAACGCTGCATTCCAGGTCGAGTTCTTCGAAGCAATGCCTGTAAGTAGCAGCTTATACTTCAAAACAAGCCTTTATGTTAACATATGAGGAATTCATATGTTAAAGTTACTTTCCCTCAATGGAATATATACTAGTCAGTCCCAGTGACCGTTTCACTAACGGATTTTGCCCATGTTCTCTCTGGGTAAAAATCAATCGAGAAACGCGCGCAGCCCCCCCACTGAACAGTTTTAACCTTAACCCCCCACACGCCCACCCCCGTCAACAATTTCCGGCAGCGCAGGTAACACTTTTTCTGTTACAAACTGACTACAGCCCCCCACCAGAGAAGGGAAATGTTATGTGGCCATCACAGGAAAAACTTTGGGGACCACTGCCCTACAACATCACACTACCACCAGTTTTTTCCTATTGAATAACAATCTCAGATCTTTAATGACTCCTGGATGAGTTATTTATGCACTCTTGGAGTAATTTTGGTAAAACCCAAACTCCTGAAAAGGTTCACCACAGTTCCATGTTTTCTTAATTTGTGGATAATTCTTCTCCCTGCTGATTCTTGACATCAAACCCTTACAAATGACCTTGCAACCCTTTCCAGACTGAAAGATGTCAATGTCTTTGCTCTTGAATTTCTTTAGATTGGGCTATGATGTGTTGCTTTCCGATATCCATTAGCCTACTTCATGCTGTAAGACAAGTTGTGTTTAAGCAATTTATTGATTCAACAGGTCTCCCAGGCCTGGATGTGTCTATTGAATGTGGTTAATCACAGTTAAGTTGTGTTAACAAGGTAGAGGAAGGTAAGAAAGCATGAAGACAATTAACGGGAGGAAATACCAGAAAGGGAAGACATTAATGAGGCAAATGCTTTTTTCACAACACTGTCAGTTTCCCTCTACATTGGAACGTAGGCTTTCTATGTTATTACTTAACGATCAGATTGTACGATTTATAAAGTGTAATAAGTGTCAATTTTCACTTTAAAATCTGAAAATTTGATATGTGCTCAGCAGTTAGTTGTTCGTATTACCAGCATGAAAATACAAACTTTGTTTTCCATCAATTACAGAAGGACAACTTGGAAGAGGTTTTTAAAGGTACTGATTTGAGAAAAACAACTGAATTTCTAAACATTAGTTTATTGTGAGCACTAGAAATTGTATACTTTTCAAAAGCCTGATTGGTTTGGTTTCACTACAGTGAACAAAGTTGTATGAACTGCTTGTTCTCTGGCAAACCTTTTTGGGTCGACCGTATCAATATTGACCCCACTGTGGACAGAGAAAGCTTCATCCTGGCACTCACTTCCCACAGTGTCCCAAAACGTCTGTTCCTTCTCCCTAATGTCCAACTGTGCTAACACACAATGGCTCTCGCACACACAGCCACCCTACGACAGATTACGAGTAACAGATGCTGTGTTTTGTTAATCTTACACTTTAAACCAGCAGTGGGAGAAAAAAAAAACTCGAAACCACAGCGACTACAAACTTTTAATGTCAATTTCTTTAAATACTTTGCTGATAAATTGTTCTTTTTTGTTTAAAATTGAAGCACTACAACATGTCCACTTTTACTCACTTTTTCTGTGTAAATAATCTCAGTGCATCTGCTTTGTCAGATTATCAGTTAATCAATGTATTAAACCCATGATTAAAGCCAAAACAGTTCAGATGGACTTAAAATAAAATATGTCAAAACAGAATCAGAAGATTTCAACTCTGATCTGTAAAATCACTTTGCCAATGTATACGTTTTATAACTGTGGCGTGTTTATGCAGTACACATGAATCATCAGGCGAACTTGAATTACTCATGATGCAACATGTTATTTATAGTTTTCAATATTAACCACACTCTGACTTTTCCCATTTAAAAATCCAATCTAGGCTTGCAGCTCCCTGATGGAACATCAGACTTCACTCAGCAAAGGAACAAATGAGTGTTCTCTTCTCGATTTGACCACATGCTTCACACACTTCAGCCTTCTGCGAGTTTATAGGTTGCCTTTTAAATCTCCCCTCTGTGGTCTCGGCTCTCTGCGGGCCTTCAAATAAATGGACTGCCTCTCTCAGAAACAATGAGAATTTCTGTGGCCCTGACAAAGATCAATCTTGGCCGCGAGCGCTGGAAGCAGCCGAGTGCAGCGGGGTTTCTGGCCTCTTATACAGACAAATAAATCCACTGAACTGTCACTCACAGTTTTCCTGCAGTAAAGCTGTCTTTTCACTCAATATTTGAGCAGTTAATGTTCTGTTTAAAGGATATAAATCTGCTTTATTACAACTTCAATCTTGTCTCTGTTGCTCTGTCAGTAATGAAGACATTTCCATTGATAGAAGTACTGATCGTTCAGAGAAAGTTGAAATTGAAACAAATCAGATGGATAACTCAATGCAAAAAACAAACCCAAAAAATGTTTTACAGAGGACGAACCTTGGACTTTTGTCATATAAACACTTGAACTGCAGAGATTCATAAATTTTTTATTTTTTAAGTTTGGATGACCATACATATCATTTCTCCTCATAAAACCAGAGCTACCACAAACTAAACACTAGATAGCATCTGGTAATGAAAAGCTTTAACTTGTAGATCTGCAAATTTATGCGCTTTAATATATAAACCCAAACTAATATGAATTTAAAATGTAAAGGTTTTTTGGGTTTTTTTCGTGCATTTTTGGTCTTTTTCCGAATAATATTGCATTTAACATGCACACTGAGTACTAGAAATAATTTTCTGGGCTCATAACCCCACATTTAATGAACACATTTCAATATTCTTCCAGAATTAAGATGTATTTTTAAGCAGAGCAGATGGTTGAAACCAATGTGTGAAAAGCATCCTGTCACAGAGGATTTATCCCCTCTATAATGTCTTTTTTCCAATATAATTTGGCTTGATTAATAAGATTGGTTAATGTCTTTCAAATGACAGATACATTGCATTAAAAACAAGCAAATGCAACAGAAAACATAATAATATAGAGGCAGTTCGCCCATTCACTAATTAATTCCTGTATTTTATGCAAACTCAGTGCAATTTCAAGTATTTTCTCTCTCATATCTCTGAACCAACAACTGTATTCCTTCATGCTTAAACTACTGCATTTATATTTCTTTTTTTCCTAGTTAAGTATTTTCATGATTCATGCTGAGAATTAATGTGATATAATCACATTTCAGTTTAGCAGACAAATATAGCATGATTCTTTGCATCAGGGGTTGTCAATGTAAGTACAAAACATCCTTCTGACAGATACGAATTGATCTATGGGCAACTAGAAAGAGTGGCAGTTCTACAAACTGATCAGAATGTATGAGAAAAAGACTTATAGATTCCCAAAGAGCAAGATGTCCAAGGGTATTTTAAACTGTCTAAATCTGACTTTAACCTAACCATAACAAGCCACAGAAAAAAGTCTTCTTTTTTGGGGGGTTTTAAACAACCACATAAAAAGTCAGCGCCTGCTACTGCAGGAATTTCAAGTATCACAGCATTTATCGCCCAGTAAAAAACTCAGGACTTCAATAGATTTATTGGTAACTTTAGGGCTTTCGTTTTAAAACTGATACCCCGTTTCACCCC
Source organism: Poecilia reticulata (assembly GCF_904066995.2). Classification (NCBI taxonomy): domain Eukaryota; kingdom Metazoa; phylum Chordata; class Actinopteri; order Cyprinodontiformes; family Poeciliidae; genus Poecilia; species Poecilia reticulata. Next base: position 21,383,732 of record NC_088851.1, read on the forward strand.
CGTTAATTTCCAACTATATGTACAGCGTTTGCCTACAGTGGCTTCTCTGGAAAAGTAGAGTCCTCTCACAGAACAAACAAGGACTCTGCCTCTCATGATACAGCAAACCGTTTTCTCCAGCTGTATTTAAGCTGCTCATTTTACCAACCACCTGGATTCAGTCACATATAAACTTTGAGCAAAATGTAATCTCCGATCGGCGAAGACAGTGATTACCACAGTCAGTATTCCTGATGGATGTCTGCCCGAAAACTGGGATTTTATTTGTGAGATAAACCTAAAGGTTTAAACATGTTGTCAGTGCTTTGAATGGCTGTATTAAAGTTTATATTTCCGCGTCTGCACAGGATTATCTGTCACTTTATTCATATGAAAGAAATAGCTGTTTACAAAAAGTACATAGAAAAAATTATTCTCTTTGATTAATGTCAGCTTACAGAGCACTGACATTTAAAAAGGTGTTGAAAACAATGATTTTATTGGCTGTTTTCTCAAACTGCAGGCCTCAACTGTTTTCGGTTCGGTTTTATGAAGATGAACGCTCCTTGACGCCATGTTGAAATGAATATTAAAGCAAGAAAGCGACTCTAATTTGCTGTTATTAACAGGGAATTTGGAAGAGTGGAACGGAGAGCAGCGGAAACACTGCAGTATTTACACTTCATTACTGTCAAAATGTGTCTGCACTGCTGTCTCAAACAATTACTGTGACAAGCTTCAAACGATGAAACAAGGTCTGCAGAGATTAACAAAACTTTAAAGCTTGAGCCTCATGCAGGATTAACTTGTAGTTGTCAAAATAACACCTAAATAAACATCATAAATGCAAATGATACGGCTCTGAACACTCCAAACAGAAAAACAAGTTTCCCCACAGGACGGCAAGTCCAATCAGGTCAAAAGAAAAGCAGATAATAACTGAGGCATCACTCATGGTAATTTCATTAAATTATGGAGAATTATTAGTTTTATTTAAAGTAAATCCAGTATTCATGTATATGGATATTTTGCATAATGAACTTGCTAGATTGTGAACCTCCGTTCCACATTCAATGTGTGATTTTCATTGCCAAAACACAGAATTTCCATTGCTCTGTTCAAATTAAAATTAGATTTGATGGGACACTATGTTAATCATAGATTTCTGAACAAAAAGCATCAGGTGGGGTTTGCTCCAATCGTGTTGCTCCAATTGTGTTGCCACCGTCGGCCTTTTGCTGAAATACATCAAACGCTCCAGTTGTTTGAAATAAAGTACATTTTTGCTTGGGTTGTTGCAGATTTTTTCGGATGCGTCATTTGTCACCATCTGTTGGCACTAATATGGCCATTTCTGAATGCCACATGGATGCGAATCCATTAGGTTCTGCAAACTTGGTGTGTAGAGATGACACATCTGTTACAATCACTGACCTCTAGGGGCTTCCTCCTCCTCTGTTTCAGGTCTACCTGGCTGCCACAGGTGAGATGCATCAGCCACTGCAAGAGCTTACTTTCAAAGTGCCAAGTCTCTTTTACCAGAGCCTTGATCTGCAGTCATCCTATCTGTTGTGTGTACTTTTGCAGCCTAGTGTGAATAGTTCTGTGTGAGCAATTTAAAGCAAATATTCCAAAAGAGAAGTTTCTTTTATTATTATTCACAACACTGGTAGGGGTTCCCCTCCATTTTTGTTCTAGTCCCTTTTTCTCAGTTTTGTGGATAACTACTGAGCTCATACTTTGTATTTTTCTTTTTACCTTTATTTAGTGGTATTTCATTTCAAAGTTTGTTTATTTTGGCCTTGGAGTACCTGAAGCTTAAAACTTCCCTTTGTTGATTCTTTTTTCTCCTATTTGATTTTTGCCTGAAATGTAAACTTTTATTTCAACCGTTGAGTGGTAAATAGCTTTTATTTAGAACATTTCAGCGGCTCTAATCTGCCATATCTATTGGCTTTCAGAGTGTTTTAGATGTAAATGAACATCCAGTACATCCAGATTTCTCAATTTTGCGCGGGAGTCGGCTAAAACCGTTTTGCTTCAAACACTCAAAGGTTACAAAAGCATGTAGGAAGATTTCATCAATTGTTTAAATGACGGCAGTTTGCTAGAAAACAAAATGGTGACAAGATCTAAAGGATTTGTAGTCGACCCAGCTGCAGAACCTAATGTTGGCAACTGCTTTTGTGTTTTAGTGAGCGTTAAATATTTTTCCAAGAACTCTGAACTGCAGATTTATTAAAATGAATCCCAAACTGCATTAAAGTGAAGTTTGGGATTCTATTTTATGATTAATTTGGTTAATAATTATCCAACCACTTAAAGGCACTCAAAACTCTTTTCTCTCTCTCTCTAGAAGGATAGTTGAACTTTAAATATGGGGAAATCTACAATCAGACAGTGACATCAAAGAACAGTAGATTACTGAGAATTCATCCCAGTACAAAAAACACTATTCAGAACAGAGATGCATCAAAAGCAAAACATACTTCAAAAATGTGAGAGGACATCATTTTACTGACCATGTTTATAACCAACTAACATGGTTTTCAGTAAAGTTCACTAGATACTGTCTGAGGAAGCTGTAGCCAAAATGTGGAAAGGTTCAACATAGGAAATTATTGCAAGAATGTTATGGTGGTGTAGTTAAAGTTTGCTTTTAGTAATTACTTCAAATGAACTTATTGCACTACACCCAAGGTGTCCATGTTTTATTATGTTAAATTAGTCTGTATAAGTACATGTGTATGGTAAACTTCTTGCCAATAAATTGGCTTTCATAGAGTTAAGAATAAATCATATATTTTATATAATTTGCTTGTACCGGTGGAGTTTGTATCCAAAAGGGGGAAAAAAGCAGTAAAATGTTCAGCTGCAGAACTCTGCCATCTAAAATAAGAGGGTCTGAGGCAGCATTTATGCTAAATGAATGTAACAACTATTGAATAGTGAACAATAAAACCTTGTAAAACTTGATGTTTCTTTACATATTTTGTAACAATGTTACTGGGTTTGCAAAAGGGAATACAGTTATAACTGCATGCGCAAAATCTGCTTTTTATCAACCTATGCTTTTCCATGCAACCTCATCAAATTGGGTTGTACTTTCTCACATTTGTGACACTATAAGTAGATATTCTATTATACTTGCAATAGTTTAGCTTCATGGATGATTGATTACATTTTTCTACTAAGGAAATTACTTTAAAATCTAGTTTTGATAAGTACCTAGATTATATAAGTTTAATTTTGTGACAATTTACTAAGGATTTTGTACTTGGTTTCAGTGTGTTATGCACTAAATACAAGTTTCAAACAAAACAGATAAAAACTTTATAAGAATTATATACATATTTTCCATATGGGTAGCAGACATAGGAACATAAGAAACTGAGTGACATCAGCTTTCCTGTAAAAGTATCTTACATTTATGGATGTTTAGTTGTTAATGAGCCCAAAATAATCCCTGTTGCTCTTAGGCAATGGTGGGTGGAAACTTCCTTGACAAAGGAGCCTCCACATATTAACCACTTCAGGAAGACTTTAAAGATATTCAAACCCTCACCTCATCAATGCTATTGTAATCAGGACTTCAGAAGACCATCACAGATAAAGTGTCAGCATCGCTCCCTGCACTAAGCCGGATTCCTCGGACCGTTATGATCCTCACTTTGATTATCTGGAGTGAACCTCGCTCTGGTTCATCACGGGCCCGGACTGCTGAGGATTCCTTAATGTGACGCCCAGCAAATTGATAACTCTAATCTTGCTGGAAGGAGAATCCTATTAACTGAGCCGTGCCCTCTCTCTTGGGACCATTCCCTCTTTATGCTTTGATCATTTCAGATGGAGCTTTTAAACTGAACCGGGGCTGGGGGGAGGGAACGTTCTGTGCACAATCTAAAATATATTACAGTTTCATTACCAAGATACATTCAAGGTAAAAAGAAAGTACTGACTCTTTCAATTCCGAAGGTTTTACAGTTCTTTCGCAATTTATGAAGATCAGTGGTAAGTTACATTTTCTCTTAATCTATGGAATATTCTTTAGGCCTCAAATCTGTGTGAATTACAATTTTACATCACTGTGGGAGTGTTTAGGCGACTGATCGTCTTAACCACGTTTACATGTGTTCTGATGTTCCTCATGCAAGAAAATCTGTGGAATATTATCTGAGGAAAACTTTGTGTTAAAAAGTATATGTCAAACACTTAACAACTAAAAAGGTGCATTGTGAAATTATAACCTGACCTCCATCTTCTAACAATTACACTAGAGTGGATCGCAGAGCCAACAGCTAAAGCAGAGATTTTTACATCTCATTTTAAATGTATATAAGCTAAGATTTTCTTTTTTCATTTTGAAACATCTGTGTTCATCTTTAGCTCTCTATCAGATTCAAGTCAAGATTCCACCATTACGCCACTAAAATGCTTCCATAGAAAAGTACCGTCTTACTTTTAACAAAAATCTTCCAGGGGTAAAATAATGTAAATCCTCTGAATTAATGCTTGGGGGATTGAGTTTCATCAATAGGTCTCAAGTTTATGCCTGCTGTCACAATCTGATTACTATAAACAGGGTCAGGAGTACTCCAGACGTCCAGGGCTGCTATATTTCCAGTTCTAGATGTAGGCGTTTGGCAGCATGTCATAACTGAATTATGTGATATGACCACAAATGCAATCATGCCGTTATGTTTTTCACCTTCACTGATTTGTTACGTTTTTGATCAGTTGTGCAAAACCATGTCACATTCAAGATGAAAAATATTTAGATTTTTTTATTTTTCTTAATCATGGTCCCACTTTCCTACTTCATTAAAATGTGGCATTTTGACTTACTGGTAGACTTTTGGGAGCCGCTCTACCTTCTCCACATCATCTTGCTGGTGATGGACTTTGAGAAAAATAATAATCCCCTTAGCTGGTCCTCTGTCTTCTGCAAAAAATTGACCCAATGGAAATGTAACCAAAACACACACACACGCACACACACACACACACACAGACACGCCTCAACCACAATCCTTTAATGAGAGAAGTGGAGGGTAAACCCTGCCCTCCTCCTGAATGGCTGAGCTACGTAGTCGTTTCCTGAAGGTGAGCCCTGCTGTTTGCAGCTTGTCTGCGACTTCAGCAGCTTGTTTTTTCACATTTAAATCTTTAATACATTACATATATATCATGATTGTAGGCAAGAACAGAAACAGATCAAATAATAAATTAAGTACATAAGCGTTCAGTGACAGTTTTTATTATAATAGCTCAATACAGTATTTCTTTAAATTGTACCCCATTGATTAGATTGATTTATGTTCTATCCTAACTTCTGAACAAAATTCAATAATCCTAAAATAATTTTCCCAATGTCCTACAGTAAACGTCCGAACCGACATGCAAGCGCACACGCGACACAAACATGCGCACGTGCGACATAACTTACCTTTTGGTTTCTGCACAAACTGGCGCGTTTCCTCGTGGGTGCACACGCGGAGTTCCTGTCTCAGTTGTCATATTCATCCTAGCTTGTGATTTTCAGTGTCAAACATTTTCCCGGTTCAGATGTTCAAACAAAGCTGTTTCCGGACTAAAGCGCACCGGCAGGGAGTCGCGTGCTGACGTAATGACGTCATGCTAATTGAGCGTTTTCTCTTAAATTGAGCATTGTACTTTTGGTCTCAGGCTTCTTTTTGTCAGTGTTATGATTACTTTATTTATTTTGTCTACATTGATAAGAGCTTACTTAAATTAGAAGTAATTGTTTTCCTTTGTTTTGTTTTCACTTCTTGTGGGTGGAGCCTGTGGCTATAAAACTTTTTCTCACCTGAAGATAAGCGCAGTAAACACCATCTAAAGTGAACGGCATTGGCCTATCCCATCATTTTTTTTTTGTCCAAGTCGTAACAGAGCCCTGACACACACCCTTTTTCATCTGGAAAACATGGCTTCAGACCCAGAGGTGCCAGTCTTCATCCTAGCTTTGATTTCCGCTCAGGGTTGCTGCTCAATGAACAACCCTGGAGGGCAGGGCTGCAACATCTGTTTTTTAAAAAAATAAGTGAAATTCGAAGCCTTGAATTGAAAGTCCTTTAAGTTGAAACTCCTTGCAGAAAAATTGAGGACAAAATCTTTTAAAAGGGACAGGCTATGGATGAGTCAAATAATTTCTGCCTTTCTTTCTTTGAATAGCTCTTTGTCATGTTGTACAGACACCAAGTGAGGTTTAGTTCAGGGTCCATAACCTCATTCTATCTTCCCTATCATATAATTTTTATTACAAGAAACTTCAAAGCAAACTAAAATGCAGAAAAATATGTATTCTGCTTTCACATCATTCACTCTCAATGGTTCTTTTTGCTGCACAAAGTTGCTCTGCAGAGAAACCAAAATGTTATCAAACCTGTCCAAAAACTTTTTCATACAAGTTGAAAAAAATATATTGGCGTTTTCACAAGAAACAGAAAGTAAAAGCTCAGGAAGAAGCCAAAAATTTTCTTGGATGCTACGTTTTCTGATTTGATGTCCTGTTGGGATCATGTGGACACGCTGCAGGTCCCGCAGCATGTTGTGACAGAGTCGGCCAACTGTCAGATAACAAGACTAGTTGCATTTGTCGAAACATAATACACAATCAATACTTCTATAGGAATCAGAGCACTGAAATGACCTTAGGTCGCCTTGCCTTAAGAGCAACAATCAAGACATTTATCAAAATTGATTTTCTGCACAAATCTCAATACAATTAGGAAGAAAAAGCAGCCCATCTAATCACAGGAGTAGACTGATGTTTGAATGTTAAATTTACAGACTAATACATTTTCACGGATGGTACTGCATAATCTACATTTCCACACAGAGTATCTCATGTCTCAGTGATGTAGTTATGATATTCCGACGCATGCATCAGGCCTGTAACAGGCAAAGCTCTGTTCCTAAAGTAGAAAAATGAGTCTTTTATTGAACGGGCAGCAGCAGCTTCTCCCACTTTATCACGGCTGACAGCTTGTCGCCGCTTCATGATAAAGGATCAGCCAGCTCATGCAGCCTCGCCGTGTTACCACTGACCTCCATGTTCCTCGGCCGCCTTTGCTGAGGCAGCCTGCCACACCAGCCCTAGACAAATGGAGGCGTCCTGCAGGTCATCGACGGACAAGGTGGAAGCAGAGCACTACGAGGAGAAAGAAGTGTTTAAGACACTGGCAAACTTTAAATAACAATTCAGGCACCGCAATAAAAATAAATTGTGTTCCTATAGTTTCAGTTTCTCTTCACAGGCTCTCTGTTACTTCCAAAATAGAATTTAAAATTAGTTTTCTTGTCTTTGAAGTTCTGAATGACCACGATCCATATTATATTATATTTTTTTTCTCTATTTTGCCACATTGATTTTTGATTTCAGACTGTAGGACTTGTGGTTCCCAGGTTGAGTGAGAGGAAAAAAGATTATGTTTATGAGACTTAGCTTTCAGTGGAAGATCTCAGTAGTCTCGAAAGAGATGATACACTAAGAAAACATTTAATTAAAAATGCGTTTGACACTGTAGCTTCACAATTTGATCACCAAAAAAAAAACAGGCTGCTGCCGACATTTAGAACATATATAGGAAATAAGTTCTGTTTATTAATATAACACTGAGTAGTATTGTACCTGGACATGATGCATCAGAACACTGAATTGCACACCATTTATCCTGAGATACACTCACTCTTAAAACTTAAAGCTCATCAAAAGTGACACAATCTTCAAAGCCTGCAGGACTTGATGTTCCAAAAAATCCCCTTGCTTTTCTCAGCTGTAGACCCAACTGGTGTTTTTCCACCATGTATAATAACATAGGAAAAGTTTTAGTAAAATGTTCAGCAAAGACAACTTATTGGATGTTATACGGCCATTTCCCAACAATTTGAAGGTCAGTTTTCTGTAAAAAAAAAAAAAAGAAAAGAAAAAATTCACAAGTTGAACTCATTTAAGAAAACTACCAAAGATCAGACTTTGTAAGGAAAAAAACCTAAGCACTCCATGTCTATGCGCCTTAGCGTCTTTAATGCATGTTAAAAGTTCAGGTCAGGTTCAGAAAGAGACTTGACAGGTATTGCTTTTTTGAATTCTTCTTAAATTAATCCACTATTTGGCCGTAATGCACAGCACAGTGTTAGAGAAAAACCCAACAACATGTCCGCAAATCAGTATTCTATGGCTGATTACATTTGGGCTGGTTCCACAACCACAGGACTTGGGAAGTTTGCCATTTTTAAATCAAACACAAACTCCTCTGTTTTATAATCAGATGTGAGGGCATCTGTCCAACATGTGAAGCTCGGTCCAAACCGCTTAATCCAAATTTATGATGGCTTTACAAGCTCTTGAATCATGGGGGGTGCTTAGAGTTTTCAATCAATGTAGTTAGGTTGTTTGTGTTGTTGTCAATTCACACTTGGGTGTTAAAATGAAAAAAAAAAAAAAGAATGTTCTTTCATGACAAAGATTATTCTTTTTTTGCATACAAATTTCCCTGTTTGTTGGTTGGTTGCTCAGCTCAGGTTTCTGAGGCTGGAGGCGTAAAAACACTACCCTGCAGGAGTTTCCACACCCCCTGCTGTTTGATGCTTCTGATTTATTTTATTTACCTGACATTTTGAGTTCTTAACAAAGGTTTGACAGGCTTTACGGTGGGTCACTGAGCACACACTGTGGTGGAAGAAATCTGACTTTTTCATCCTGATAGCTGAGTTCTTGTTTATTATGCGACTGTCAGAATGAAGGCATGTAAAACTCCCTGTGCTGCTGAGCATGAGGACCGAATGAGTCAGGAATTCAACCGTTGGCTCAAACTGACTCCATTTCCAGTCTGTTTTACTCAGGTTAAAAGAGCAGCGGTTTACATTCAACTGATTTACACTGCACATACAGCTACATCCTGCTACAGTCATAAGACAAATACCTCTTCACAAACAAACATATTAATGAGGAGATGTAAAAGCTGATCCTGTTTGTGCTTCATTTCTTATTAATCCGATGGATTCAGGGATGTTTCTGACAGTTTGTTTTGGTGAGCTGAGTTTTATTTCTCGCGTGTTGTATAATTTCTTTCAGATTTACAACCGCGGGTGGAATTAAAACAAAGTTATGTGACTAATTTATCTTGTAGCATTCCTTTCCGTAAGAAATAATTGTTCTAATTCAGCTCAAGTACATACTTCAAGGATAATAGCTTCTTTATCTTCGTGAGCCTCGTTCAGCTGACCTGCCGCGCACGAACTCTGTGGGCAATTAATTAATTAGAAGTGTACCAGTTTAACACGGAGCTCATTTTATCTATAATTAGAAGTCCTTTTCCGGAAACATCCACCGAGTCCGACTGACACATCCGTTCCTCTTTGTTGTCAGTAAGTGACAAAGATAAAAAAGACGGGAACAGGATGTGGAGAGCCTTTCAGCAGAGGATGTAACAGTCACTAAATTATGATGACTTATTTGGGCTCATGTCATTTCATCATTTAGAGTTGAATTAGTTTCAGGTTGCTTTTGGCTGCTCTCTCATGTTCATTCTTCATCGCTGACAGAGCTGGAAGATACCAGCCATCTGTTAGAGACTAACGATCTATACACTTTGCTTTGGTGTTATAGATGTTTGATTCTGCACTGCGACAGATTCCAACTGGATTTTGGTCCTGACTTGGACTGGTCCATTTTAAAACATGAATGAAAATCATATCAGCCTCCCCATCCCAACTGTATTCTGCAAGCTGAACTTTGTATCAGAGTTTAAACACGCTCTCTGCTGGCTCCACTGGCACTGAAGGTCTTTCAGATCGGATCCCGCTGCAAGGAAACAGAACGCTAATAACGCGGTAGCATATCAGGAAAGAAGAAACCGCAGACCATTTATAACCTCGAGGTCACTGCGTTTCTGTGAGCTGCATAGTTTGCATTGAATCAGATTTCTGTTAATGTTTACATGTGCAGGAGGACATGGATGTGTGAAAAGCCGTTGAAGGCTGCAGCCGCAATAAATCATGATAAAGATATCTGTCTTGCATGACTCCCTTTGTTTGCCATTTGAGGTGAAAGTGTCAAGATCATTTCAGTTTGAGTCCCTGCCCTTGGAGAACATAGCAGCATTCAATAAATTATAGCAATGTTTCTTTGTTCTTATTCATAAATCTTGTGAGCTTTCCATGTGTGTATATATAGTCCCTCAGCTTTGACACATTTTAATAAGCCGCAGTAGCCTGGGAGCGAGTGACCTCTTCTTTGCTTTGTCCACATCTTGTAGCTAATTCCTCTGCGGTGGTGGGTGGAGAGGAAAAGGTCACCGGCACCTCGCTAACGGCCGTCCAGCTTCTCTCCAGACGCCTTTGTGCTGACGTGCCGCATGTGTGCAGCTTCCTGCTGCTTTGTTCTCAGGGGAAAGGCCTCCTGTTGGGTCAGTGGTACCAAAGAAAGTCTGCTGAGGCAAGAAAAGATAAAAAATACTTCGCTGCTAAGATGTTGCATGACTTATTTCCATGAGGGTCTCCCTGCTGAATAAAGCTTATGAAAAAAAGTTCATATTCTATTTAAGCTCTTTTAATAATCCATCCAGTCATTGTCTTCTGCTTATTTAAGATTGGAGCAAGGAGGAAACAGAAACCCACACATTTCTGGCTCCGTCTGGAGGGCCTCAAGGGTTTGCTGTACAAAAAAAACAAAAACTGTCTGTCTCTTTCCCTGGATCTTTTATGAATAAAGAAACGTATGTTTGTAAATGGCTGCACAGTGATGCAGTTGGAAGCAATGTTGCCTTGCAGCAAGAAGGTCCTGGGTTCGAATCCCAGCCAAGGGTCTTTCTGGGTGGAGTTTGCATCTTCTCCCTGTGCATGGCCGAGTTTTCTTCACTTACTGGTGAGCGACGTGTAAAAGGAACATTCAGAGTACAGTTCTGTGCTTAAATAAAATCGTATTAATCAAAGGTGATACGCCCAGGTGAAGGGGGTTTCTTTAAACTGGGCCAGCTTGATTGCTCACTCGCAGCGTTCCTCGCCTCCATGGTGAGGTTTGCGTACTGCTTTCTTTCACAGACGGGTAAGCATCTTCTGTTCTGAATGCTGAAGGACTTGGCCACCTGTTTGGGCTGCTGGGACAGCGCAGTGCATGGCATTCATTACTCATTGAGAAACGTAAGAGGGTTGAAGTCTTTTAAATCCCCAGAGGTCACCAGAAGAAGTCACCAGATTTGTAATCAGTCATGATTTTTCTGACAAAATCTAACTCCCAAGTTACCACAAACCTGAGCAACACCTTTATTACTGCAGATGAAGCCACAGTCTGTTACACGGAAGAAGCGTTTCATAATTTTTTTGTTGAGAATCCTCTTTTTTTCTTTTTTTTTTAGCGAAGCTACTTGTGCATGTGATTGGCACCTGCCGGGAGAGATGTCCAATAATCTAAAAAAGAAGAGTAAATTCCTCTAAAACAGCTGGATTTCATTAAAACTTCACTGCCATCCAGGAAAACCTCCTTCACACGCCGTTCCTGCAGCCGGAGCGGTAATCAATAATCCTGCCTCCTCTAATCTCACAGTTAATGTTGATCCTGATGAGAAGGAGGAGGAAACATTAGCTCCTCAATGAGCACTTTGAACAGATTAATGAGTGTACATTAGTCCAGGACTGCCTTAGTTATTAATTCAGAGATGATGTGTAAAACCAACTATTTACTACAGAATGTGAGCTCACATTTAGGCCTGTGCACCGAGTCATTTGGGAACTCTTACATGAAACCAGACATACTCTGAACATTCGTTCCCTCACTCAAAACTTGATTGAAAGAGTTGGATATTTATCTGGATATTTATACTTCTGAGTTAAACAGGATTCAAAATAGGCATAAAAGCTTCTGGTAAACAATGGCTGCCTCTGGTGAAGGCAGAAGATTTCCTTCAAAAATTAGGCTAATGCAAAAACATAAACAAATGTTATCTAAAAATGTTAATGTGTGATTATCACCGCTGTGTTTTTAATACTGTGGAATAGAATAGAATAGAATAGAATAGAATAGAATAGAATAGAAATGTCTTTATTGTCCCACAGTGGAAAAACTCAACCACATTTATGTTAACATATAAACAATACTCTCCTCCTCTGTACCTAAAGAGAAATGATGCTGGTTTCACATCTGTCCATCAGACCTTCCAGTTTGGTTACCATAGCGACAATAAGTGCTGGTTTATATAAATAGTATTTCTATGAATTTTGCTGATATCCATAGAGGTCGCATTTCAGTCTGTAAAAAAATAATGTCATAAATCAAGAGACCTTGAATATTAACTAAATGTTGTCTCAACATAGCATTATATTCAAATATTGTATTTTAGTAGATTTACATGTACTTTTTTAGTGTGTTCATAAGTGCCCCATACATTTAATAAAAACATCCCTTCAGAGGTTCCCAATAAGGCGCCTGTAAAGTATTCTTTCGGTAGCTGGTAGGTACCCATATGAAACCTTTAGGCACTTTAAAAAAGTGCTCATAGGACTCATAAGATCCCTGAAAGTAACCTGAAAGTATCACATATTCCACCAGTACTTCTGTAATATCCTTAAATGTATCCCACGAAATCCTTCAGGTTCTTAAGTTCCTTAGAAACAGATTTTCCGGTTTGCTCCGATACTCTGTCCTCTGAATGTGCTTGAAGGAATCCGGGTGCCATTCCTGTATTCATGAAATTCCCGAAGCATAACCTCTGAACAACAAATACCAAGATTATACATGCAAACTGCATCTATGGCGTGTTTAAGTCTTCAGTGAGTTGAGAGAATGGGAACATCAACAGCTGCTGGTAATATCAATCAGCAGGTAGCAGCAGAGTCAGACTAACAATGAGGAAATGAGCCTTGAAGATGCTGCACACTTCACCGAAACTACAATGACTGAGAGATCAGCACAGGTAAAACTGTTGTAGCAAAGACTTTCAAGCAGAACAAAGTTTTTGCATCACCCCTAAAACCAGTAAGGTGATGATGATCGTTTACACACGATGTGGAGTTTCCCAATGATTTTGGAAACATATAATGGAAATAATCTCAAGAGTTACAGAAAATCAGGTTGAGCCCATTGGAGTTGCACGTTGTGTAATTTCTTCAAAGAGACCTATGTGCACAGACATTATTTGCTGAAAGATATAAGTATTAACTGTTACATGACTGTGTAGGAGTATAAATGCACACAAAGTGAGAGATGCGGAAGAAGGGTGGGATGGAAAAAGTGTTTTTCGTTTCTTATCTTTTCTCTAATGTTCAAATTATCCTTACATGGTTTGCTTAAAAGGTTCTATGTTTGTTTCTGTCCCTGCTGGAAGTAACTTTTTTTTCTTTTTACAATGTAACAAATTGTAGATGTATTCCATACACTGTGTATATGAATAAAATATATATTTAAAGAAAAAAAGACTTAGTCTTTGCGGATTCCTTGTATGTAAACAGTCGAGGCATCAGCCTGCAATGCATTAGAACATGTGCTTCCATGTTAATATGCTAAATGCAGGGTCAGGACCAACAATGAGTGAAAATGAGGTTTAGACTCCATTTGCTTGTTTATGTTCACCAATCAAGACTTTTTATAAAGTTCATAAAGAAACAACCTTTCATTCCAACTACTACTGAATGAGCTGTTCAATCAAACCTGTTCTGATAAACACTTTGAAAGACATTCAAACAGAATCCATGCCCTTTTGACCCCTTTTGTTTGTGTAATGTTAATGAAAACACTTATTATGAGTAGCAGTCAGGAGTCTCACTGGTTTAATACTGAAGGACAACAGAAAGCAATCAGAGCCATAATGTGATCATCACCTCTGACTCCGGTGTCCACACTTTGATCATTTCACACAGTTAATGGAGCCAGTCACTCACCAGCCCTCACAATTACAGCAGCAAATCAGATTTTTAATGGAACACCGGCTTTAATTTAACATGCGTGCTCAGATAAACCTCCCAGTCATTTATTCTGGCACCGCCAGACCTCTGTTATAATTGAGATGCTGAAAAGCTCCCCTGGCTGCTCTCATTCATTCCTTCAGTACGGAGGATTTTCACTGGGTGTCTCCTGGGTGTCACTGTGATTGTGGGAAATGATGCAGCGACACGAGACGAGAAATGAAAGGTTCTGTCGTTTGAAGAGATCCAAACATGACCTGATTATCATGCAGAGAGTAAACCGCCTGCATGATCTGCTGCACACACCAGTCCTGTAAAAGCACTTTTGGCTCTTTCCCCCATTTGGGAGGGTTGTGACATTACGCTAACATGACATGGAATTTAATTTAACTATAAAACTAACAAGAAATAAGAAACATGAAATGAAAACTTGAGATGTTAGGCTCTGGAGATTTATCTTTCTTGTCTTTTATGTGTTTCATTGCAATCCGCTATCAAAGGAAAAGGCCAATCGAATTCAGTTTGAAACTGGTGGAAAGACCCAGTTTTGTTGGCTTGATGTTCAGCAGCAGCTCTCTCGATGGTGCAGTGTTAATTTTTTTGATGAAATATTTTGTTAATTATTTCTGATGTAAATAACAATAATAAGAAAAGGAAATGAAAGCTCACACAGGATCTCTGGACCTATGAGAAATAGGATTTTCATTGACAAATAAAAAAGGGATGAAAATATTGGGAATAAAAAAAAAAAGAGTTCATCTTCCTGTGTGCCAGATATAAGTGCCAGTACAGAGTTCAGCATAACTGAAAGGTCAGATGTTGAGGTTGAATTAAAACTGACTTCCATTTTTTTTTCAAAAGACTGAAACTACATCAACACATGGTGAAAATCTAAATGCTATTTTGTCAGCTTTTGCTTGTGTTTTGTGTTTGGTCATCTTCCAGATTATTTGTGAGGTCAGACACTGATGTTGGACATACAAATAGTCATATTGAGGTCAGAAGTTGTTGTAGAGCCTTCAGGTTCTTACACACTGCAGTTGCCCATCAGCATCTTCATGCTGATGAGTTTACTATAATATATATGTTCGAAAACTATTTATTTGAAAAGCAGGAAGACAGAAGTATAAACTTTTTCAATCCTGCACCATTTGTTTTGTATGTCTCACCTTTCAAGAGGGCAATTCCAACCTGTTCCAAGATGAAATTATCCACATTGTTAAAACTAAGAGCCTGAAAACAGCAGCAGACCATAAACTACACAATTGACTAAATTTAGTCAGGGAAGTTCTCTTCTCCTAGCAGGAGCCAATCCCAGATTTGTTCGCTGGATTGTGAGAGATGAAAGCGTAAGGTTTGGCAGCTTCTGCTCTAAATCTATGAAGCTCTTTCCACAACGTGTGTGAGATAATCTGAAGGTGCCAAGAAGTTTTGGTGGTCTGTAACCTCTGACTCTGCAGGAAGTTGTCAACCTCTGGGAATGACATGGGTGTGAGCAAAAATGTTATGGAACATAGTGCAGAGTAAAGTTAAAAAAAAAATAAATTTTTTGCTTAGTTTCTTTTTTCTCCTCTGTCTGAACTGTAACTTCTCACATTATGAAACATGTTCCCCTTTTCTCTGACAGATCTAACAATGGGCAGAATCTCTCATCTCGGCTTTCGTGGAGATTTCAGATTTAGGAAGCATTTGGATCACAAATCCAGCTGTTGAATGCAGCTCTGCGTGCAGCATTTGTTGCTTTTTGCTTCAGGGGTCACTCCTACATGCAGCCACATCTTCTTTATCTCAGCTCTTTGTTTTCTGAGCACAGAACCCACATTTATGTAAAGCTGAATGTTACAGACTGCCAGCATGCTGTCACAAAGAAACAATATTGATTGCTGCAGATAGACCAATCTCTTTATTTCAGTTCTGGGTCACAGCCGCAGGCTTCCACTGCGATGCTTCGCCTCAAGAATTGCACGGTTGTGCACAAACAAGCACAAAAATTTGAAACAATAAGAAAAATCTCTTGTTTTCTTCATTTTCTTTAACCCCAGACTGCAGGGAACTCCAAGCTCCCAATGTTGCAAGAACAATCATTTAAAACGTTGCTTTTGTTGACAGTTTCATTGATCTCTGCTGCATCGGGCAGTTTACTGGCTGTCATTCCCTTTCTGTGAGGAAAACAAAAAGATAAGATGTTTACTTCTGTTGAGCACAGTAAACAGCGAGAACATGCTCTCATCACTTCTCAGAAGATTAAAAAAGTGACATAAAAGCCATCAAGAAGCGCTTGAAGCACCAGAAAACATCCTGAGATTCTGTCTTCCCATCAGAGTCAAACAAACAAAAGAAACATTTCATTTCTGCTGCTTCTGCAAAACAAAGAAGTAGCTCTGCGCAGGCAACTGCTCAGATTAAAACTCCCTCCACTGATTTATTAACCGATTGTTGTGAATATTTATGCATCAAATCAGCAAATAGCCAAAACCTGCAGCTTCAACTTTTTAGGTGGCAAATAAACCTTCTGGTCTTAAAACTATTGGAGCTACAAACAGATGGGCTTTTAGTGGGTCTGCAACAAACTTCAGCATCTGCTCCCAATCCAGTACAGACTGTAACTCCACATTATTTTACTGGAGTTGCAGATGTAGTAAACGCTTTCAACTGAACATCCAGTTTAATCTGCAGCAGCAGTAAACAGAGGTGAAGGGGCTGCACAAATCAGAGCCAGGAAAACTGAACAGTCACACATTTGCAGTCAGGAGAAAATACCACAGACCAGACCGGCTCTGTGCTTTCAGTTGATCTGTGATTATCTTCCACCATTTATACTATGTATTTATTTACAGGCATATGACACACAAAAACTTTAGTTCATTTTATCATTTTAAAAGCGTGAAACTCATTTACATTATATATTTATTGGACACCAAGTGACATATTTCCAATGTTTATTTCATTAATTTTGAATGATTGTTTTTCAGTTTCTCTTAAATATTATTATACAAAAAAAAATGACCCACTTGTTGATTTACTCAGTGCACAATATAAAGTATACACTTAAAAGATAGTCAAGGTCCCACACATGCAGTTTGAACTACTGCATGAAAAGATCAGCTTGTGAAGCTGCTGAAGTCCAGGTTGCTTTTTATAGAGGCTGTGATTTATTTCTGCAGTATTGGGTTTGGTGTCTCATCTTCGTTTTAGGAATAGCTTTGTTTGAAGTTTTAATCAGATGACCAGTGAAGTACAGCAAAGGCATGATCATCGAACCAGCTTTGTACCTCTGGTAGTGTGAGCAGGTGCCAAGTCCAGCTGGAAAATTAAATTAGCATCTCCACAATACTTAAAATTTGACTCAGAGATGCAGCGTGACGCTGGACTTGATAAAACACAGCAGACCAAGACATGAATCTGACCTTAAATTAAATACAAAATGTATTTTCATCTGAAAAATGGACTTTAAACTACTGAGCAGAAGGTCAGTCATTTTTTTGTAGCCCAGGCAAGACATTTCTGAAGTCTCCAATTCACAACGAATGCAACAGAAGCTGCTCGTATCATAGATCGTGCAAGTTGTGTTTTTTTTTATTAGCCTTCAGCCGTACAGAAATAAACACTTGAAATATGTACCTCTGTGTGCAGTGAATCTGTGCATGAGCTTCCCAGTTTGAACTGAATCACTGAAATAATAACTTCCCCAGCATCTCTGTGTTCTCACATTTTCGCTATTAAACACGTTGAAGCAGAAATAAAATGGTGCGGCTCTAATTTTCAAATTTCTCGTCAGAATCCAGGTACCTGTTCATTATAAAATTCTTTGATCAAAACACAATATAATAGCTAAAAATAATGTGTTTTATAAAAGACCTAAAATTAGCAGCTCACCAACAGAGACACATTAAGTGTCCATGGATGAACATCATCTGATGTGCTGCTTTTTTAAACTCTTCATCAGTGACATTTTCTCCTGCAGCAAGAGCTCCCGTCACCCAGGAAACAGAGATGTTTCGGCGGAGAGAACAAGCACAGCCGAAGAGACACACACAGACTTGCGGTGTGCAGATGACATGATAACACACGCACACATGTTATTGTGGAGTTGGTTGTTCATCCTTGAGTGTCTGTCTGCACCATCCTCCACGCTCCCAGGAGGTTACAGTGACATGTAGTAATGGCTTTTAAAAGGATGATGGATGAGCAGAGCACAACCTGTCCTCAGAAACACACACTCTCACTCACGCTTACACACACACACACACACACACCCACACTTAAAGGCCTCATTTTACAGGAGATTATTACACGCAGGTTTGCACTTATTATCACAGCAGGAAGTCTGTGTTAATAGATCTGCATTTATTCTACCGAACAAAGTCGTATTAACCCAGAAGATTACGGCTCTCAGATGAAGCTCAAAATCTTCATCTTGTTCTCCTTTTTTTTCACATTTAGCAGAACTCATCGCTAAAACCAGCAAGCAGAAATAGAAATGAGTCGGAAGTAAAGAAATAAAGATGGAATCAATCATCATCACAAGCTAAATTTCCACCTCATGGGATCTTTTCCCCCCTCTGCTTTAAACATCTGCCCTCCTCTTTAACTTCGGCACCGCTTATTCAAACGCAAACAGAGGTCTTGGGAGGACAAATTCAAACTTAGTTTTTATTTTTCTTTTACGGTACATTTTATTTCTGCTATTTTTGGGCAAGTCATAGCAGGGGAAAGAGAGAAACAGACTTTTGTTATGCTAAGGAAAGTACAATCTTCAAAGTGTCTTTGCAGGTCCTGACACCAGTTAATGTGCTGGTGAAGAAGCCTGAATCAAACTCAGTATTTAAAGCTCTGCTTCCCAACTACACTGGGACCCTGAACTTGAATTAAATCCATCCGTTACTAAAACAAGCAACACAGTAATACTCCTTGATATCCATGATTTATTACAGTGAGTAGTTGACTCAGTAGCTCACAGACGAACCTCTCTTTGTGCAGTCTAACATGTGTTTGCCGAGTGTGTTCCACTGGCTGGGATTGGAGTCTTTTTAATTTGACTTTGCAGGGTTGTGGGTCAAATGTACTTCGACCCAAACAGTGGTGTGGGTGTCAGTGTGTGTGAAAGAGGTAATTGCTGTGGGACAGAGCCAACCAGAGAACACACTTATTGATCTTCCTTTACACCAGATGTTCAGAGCCATACGGCTCAGCAGAATCACTACTTTCAGTTTCTCTCTTTCATTTTACTCTGCGCTCATGGAAGAGTGCTTTGAGAAATGCATCATTACTCACTTAAAACAATCTCACAGTTTTTTGCTACATTCATATTAAAGTAAAATGCATGACCATGTTACAGTACTTCTTTCATCTTAACTGTCCACTAAAATCAGAGTGAAAAACAGCCAGGAGAACATTTTCCACTCATTTCACTACTTTACCTGAATACACAAGCTATTGTTGAATATTTCTGAACTTAAATAATCCTTTATTTATATCTCCCAGCTAGGCTAAGCTAATAGATACTCCCTCCTTTTATCAAACCTAAATTGGATTGGACTCTATGCTTGAATTTGAGCTCCTTTCATTGTTTAATGTTCACTCCCCACCTGTTTCATGGCTTAGAAACCCCCTCAGTGTCTTTACTCATTGCTAAGTTAATCTCCTGGCAGCTATTCTCAATAATGAGAGCATCCTGAGCAGTTGCATGACTGCCTTGTGGTGGAAACTCCTTCATAATGGACCCCAAGACCAGACAATTATACACAAACAAAATGCGTTGGATTCTCCCTTTCCGTCTTCCTTGGTAGTAGTAAGAATGACCGGACTCAGGATTCGCAAAAATGTTTTAGCCACCAGCCAACAAAACAGATGCACAAAATAATCCCAATATTATGGACGCACATGTTTACCTTTAATTCAAAGACTGACGGTTTCTTAGTGGCCTGACAGTCTCATCTCACATCCATTTAATGCAGTCACAAGGAGGAGTCAGGGTCACCATCATGTATGTCAAGAAATACACCTCCTGTTTCTAGTAAGTGACCCTTAGCAGCAGGCAGCAGTTGCTTCATAGCAACAGCTCCCAGCAATCTTTATTAAACCAGTGGGTCAGTTCTTGTCAGGCGTTTAGGTTTTCAGCTTTGTAAGTTCAGTGTCCTGTTGTGTTTTAATGACTTCAGTTTTCTGTCATGGTTGTTTGAGTATTTTGTTTGTATTTGGTTTAGTGTTTTTAGTAGACTTCAGAGATTTAAAGTTCCTGTCTGGTGTTATTGAACTCTTAATTGTGTTGTTAGTGTTGCAGAAGTTATGTAAGTATGTAAGTTAGTTACAAACTTTTCTACATGTCCAACCTTTACTTTATCAGTTTGACTTCACCGGTCATCAGCTTATATGCAATATTGTCAAATACTGAGAGGCAATATGGAAGTATTGTTTTCTTGTGACATGTTTTCTCACACCACTGAAATAAAAGACTGCTGCTTAATATTGTAATGAGGGTTTGCACAGAATGTGCTCTCATGCTCATTTTACAGCCTGCTTCTTGTCATTTTGTCAACACTAGAGCTGTTTTGCTCATCTACACTGATGCACTAAGCCATTTTCAAATAAGTCTTTACCTCTTTTGAGATTCTCTATTTTCTATACCTTCTGCTTCTCTATTATTTCTATAGTGTATCACCATAAATCTAAAGGTTACCCCCCCTCCCAAAAAAAAAAACAGAATAAAAGCATACCTGATGTTAAAAGTTAAAACACAGTCCTGAACTTACCCATTTCTTCTTGTTGAGAGGAGACTTGAGCTTAAGGAGCTCTTATCTGAAATCTTGATTTTTTTTGATCTCATGATCTTCTGATCTAAATGAACAGTGTACTTTTCTGTGCCTTTTTTAATGACTCTGGGTTTTTTTCTGATTTGAGAACCAAGACGGAGATGAAACAGATTTCGCTTCACTGGTCAACGTCTCTGAGGAGGACACCTGAGGGGAATTTGTTAGTTTGCAAAGTCTGCGTTTGAAGTCAAGACCAAATCCGCCACGTTATGCTGCGTTGAAGCGGCTTCAATTATCTGTGTTACACACGGTGTGTGAAGTCGCCGCTCTGTCTCCGCCAACACACAAGCACACACGTTTTTGACCTTCTTTAGTGGGTAGGTGTGTGTTTACTAAATATCCTGTGAGGAGGCGTGTTGGGTCCAGAATAATGATGTGTGCAGGCTGACCCGCCGCTGAGTGGGAGCTCTCGGCAGCTGTAACTTCAGACGATGAAGCTGAGTGGATGTCAGAGACAACACCGCAGCAGACAGGCAAGCTGTCTGGAGCCTGTGGTTATTGGCCTCATTGATCCAGACAGATGCTTTGCTGAGCTGAGGGACAAACTGCTAAATGGAGGCAGACGACTCTTCAGCACGCAGGGTGAATCGCTCCGGTGGTCTCACCTTGCTGATGTGGCTCCACCCTGGAGAGTTGGCATTGATGGAGCAGCAGAAGACAGCTTGATGGGATATTTCTCAGAGATCCTGACCTCAGCTCAGACACTTTAGAGATTTAAGGAGGACTGGTCATTAAATCTGTTTGCACACTACCATGCTGCTGATCCTCATAGGCTACACCATTTGCATCTATTTGATGTTCGACAAGTGTGCTGCAAACACTTTCCCAGCAGGAGATAGAAAATTAAATATCATTGTAGCATCAGAAAACCTATGTTTATTTAAGTATTATAAAACATAAATAACGTACAACCAGCCCTTCTTTAAGCAGACAGTTTCAAAATTCAGTTTTCTGACGCAAGAATCTTTTCAGCCACACCCTTGTAGAAAGGAAACGTGGGAGATGAGATGCCATGTGGACCCGCAGAGTGCAGCTTTCTATTGTTGTAGACAGAAATGGATTGTTTCCTTCACAAAAGAAAAAATGTTCTTTGAATGGAAATATGACTGCTTATGAGCAATGAGAAATAGGATGGGGTGAGCCCTCTGACTTTCGTCAAAGATGCTTGATGCTAGAAATGAGGTTGAGCTTTGTGAAAGTAAATGTGTCAGGAGAATGGATTTCTCCTCGGCCACCAAATACCATCTCTCTATTTAAAAAGGTTTTTGCCCACAGATTATATAGCAGTTTAAAACTAGGAAAAAGGGGGGAAAAGGAAAAATAGGGCTGATGAATAATAACACAACACAGATCAAACGGAGCAGATGTCACTGAGGTGGCTGCAGGTGTTGTTTGTTAGCATAAAGTTTCTCAAGCTAGAAATGCATTGTTTCACCAACATTTGTGCTTTTCATGTCTTATTTCTGTACCAAATTTATGTGGCTCTTTCACAGTTTTTTTAGGAGTTTGCTTTCCAACCACAACATGTGCAACACTCATCTAAAGCTACTTTTAGGCCTATATAACATCCTGAATGTCTGTTTTGAAGACATGTAGCATGAAAATCAAAGTTTCTGGTATGGTTAATAAATAAAAATGTAATTTGAAGCTAATGCCATTCAGATACTACAAAACGAGTCTCTTAAAAAAAGTATTCTGGTTTTAGCCTACAATATAAGAAAACAACAATTTGTCCAACATATTTATGTGAATTTCCAATATGATACCAATTGAAAGAGAAATAGATTTTTGATATCTCTAACTGGCGTGAAGCTGTAGAATAATCTAAAAGCAGGTTTGTAAGAGTGATCAAACATTTATCAGTTCAAAAAAAGAAAAGTAAAGAAACATTCTTTCACAAGATATTTAGAAAAAGATTTCTGAACTTCACCAGGTGTTTGGTCTACCATCCTGCTGCTGTTTGCGGAGATCATTACAACCTTATAGCACAGAAAGAAAAACTTTGATAAGAATGAAATTTGAAAGAAATAATGGTCCTAAAACTGGAGATGGGCACTGAATGTCAAAGCTTTGCGTCGTCATTTCTGGGTTTTTGTTCAAACTATTTTTGCTTGTTACCTATTTTCAGTTAATAAAACCTAAACTGACTGGTTCATGAGGATTTCCTCTTTGTTGCATTAATGTTATTGCAGTTTTATAAGATATCTGTGCCTGCTGCTGTCATAAAACAGGGAATTAGTCAGTACTTAACTTTGAAATGTCTGCTCACGTTTTTAACATTCATCATTTCAAATAAATTTGCAAAATAATCTTAGAATGGTACTTGTTTTAAACTGATTGTGAGTCTGTTTCTGTGTAAGAAAAGACTGTGTTCATGAATTTTGAGCTAACTGGTGCTTGTTTCTAAATGTTTCCATGTTTACCCATCGCTCCGTCCCTGGGGAACAGTTCTTCACGATCCCTTGCATGGCCTCATCAGCTGATCCTCTCGCCTAAAAGAAAGCTCCCTGGATTTAGAGACAACAAGCGGACAGTAAAAGTAGCTCGTCGTGCTCACAGAGAAGAGATCTCCCTGTCTCTTCTATGTATCTCCAGCTGATTTATTTCTGAGCTGTAAATAGCTGTCAGGAAGCCAAAGTGTTAAATCAGGAGCTGATTTAGCAAAATTCCTTCCAGCAGCCTTGGACATTGGATAATGAAAGGTGAACGACTCAACTATCCCATGAGAGCAGTCGTCAGGCGATTACACCATTGTGAGGAGATTTTTATTACCGCGCCGACACAGAGCGCCATCAGCATTGGATTATCTTGCAGAAACTGCACATTGAACTGACTGATTTATTATTGACATACTGATTTCTGGGTGAAAACAAAGAGCGTTTAATTCTACACAGAGAGAATTAAACACAACACGCAGTGATTCACAATGTTAATTTGTATATTTCAAGATGCCATTTTCATTTTCTCTAAAAAAACCGCGAAAAAAGATGAGACATAACCGGGTCTTTGAATTAAAAATGAAGCTTGCAAGAGAAGTACATCGGGCAAGACACGTTTGCTTCCCACAAGAGACTCGGTGCAAAGATTCACTTTTATTGCTTCATGCTTCCACTTTTATCATGTTATTCAGTAATAAAGCCGTTTTAATCGACTAAATGGTTCGAGAAGTAACTAATTACTTTTACTCAGTATTTACTTGAGTAACGTTTTGGAAAACATGTCACTGCTCTTAATTCAGTTTTTACTAAAAATGCGCCAGGTAAAGACTCACAGCTACAGTTTATGCTAACATGAGAGATCTTCAAACATAAGCTTTGATTTTCTGATGTTAGTTTGTATCTGCTGAGCCTGCTGAGTTATGTGAAGGCAAAAAAAAATCCAGTAAATACTATATATTGTCAGAGGAAGTACTTTACCCTGTTAGTTTAATAGGTTTTAGATTTTAAAAAATAGCGAAAAGTGAGGGAGTTTTTTGCCTTAATTTGTTATTTTCTTATTATGTTCATTATTAGTATTAATTTTAGGCTTTAAAATATCATTCCCCAAAACTTTATACTTTTGATTGTTTGATATCAGTTTTGAATATTAAATCAAGACTGATTTAATATGCAATTTTGATTTAATTTAATGGTTTTGACCATTAAATATCCCTTTTTACCTAATACTTTTTTACTCCTACTTGGGTAATTTCTTGGAAACGAGCAATAAGTCTGCTAATATGTCTACTTAGCAATACTACTTTGACTTTAGAGATATTTTGAAGCAGTGCTCTTACATTTACAGTTTTTGCCTTCTCTACCAACCTTAGGTCAGGGGCTTCTCAAATTCTGACTGGTTGTGGGTCTCAACTGGAAAAAGTTTGTGTTTCCTCCAAGTCTTTGCCTCACCCTGATGAGTTAGAAATCTCTAATCTAATCTTATCCCCCAGTGATGGTTGGATAGAGCAGGAGATCAATGAACGGATTGGTCGTTCATTTGCAGTAATGAGGGCATTATTCTTGTCTGTCATGGTGGAGAAGGAAAGGTGAGGCTCGCCGTTTGCTAGTTTATCTACATTCAAACCTTCACCTAAGGTCATAAGATACAGATGATCATGACTTTAAAAACAAGATCCCAGATATGAGCAGCTGACATGAGCTTCAACAGAAAAGGAGAAGAGAGACGGATGGATGCATTGGAGGCAAGGTAGATAGATGATGATTTCCACATTGCTTGCTTGACTTGCATGGATGGATAACTGGATGGTTATTTCCATAAATGGAAAAAGAAAAACGGCAGCAAGGTGTTAATCCGTAGAAACGGTCTGTGGCGTCTCCCGATTCTTGTAAGGTTGTGCCATCTTTCACTTTGTTGAAAAAATCTTTTATTGTCAGTGAATTCTTCCTCTCTGCTGCCGTCCAGCTGCCATGAACACTCTTTCCGAGTGTTGCGTCACCTTGAGCAAATATAATCTACACATGAAGAAAATGTCACTTACAATTAAAGTCATATCAGTTTGCTGTGAGACCCCAAACTCATTAAACTCTCTTGGGCCAGAAATAGACTGTTGAGTCACGGACTGTCTCTAATAAAAGAGGCTGAACAATGTTTCCCTCCCTCCTCCGCTCCCTAAAGTGATTATCTCAGGTGCATGTGTAGGTGGACATGGAAACATCCAACCCGACACCTGGCTCATGTGGTGTAAGGTGACTCCAAGGTTCCTCTGTGATTTCTTGTTCCAAAGACCATCTGTGTAATCAGACTGCCACTATTGATTAGCAAACGCACCAATCACAGGACCCGGATGTTGCACTGCAGGAATGCGCGCAGAGATCAGGATGGCTCCTCTGGGTATCGGAGGATGTGTGGGTTTTCACAGCGACAGGGGAAATAAATCCTACGATTAGATTTTACACCCATTTGCGATGAGATTTTACAGTTTCAGCTGAATGTGAGCACGTCGGCGCAGCTTCAGCCCACGGATCTAAAGCTGCAGCTGGAAGTTTGCCGTTTCAGAAAGGAGGCCGATGGGTTGTTCTGCTCTAAATCAGACAGACAATCATTAGATGCTCTGACTGCGTCTGAGGGGATTATTCAGCTGGAAAATAGTCAGGCATTCATAAATTCATACAGTTCTGACAGTTCATTAGTAAAATTAGTCTCTTATTAGGAGTGTGATGTAGAGTATTCAGCAGAGGCCAACTCATGTTCTATGCCAGGTAAAAAATTTAATTTAAAAAGTGCTTAAGGTAAGTTTCACCTCAAGTAATCAGATAAATTTATCTAGTGTGGGTGAGACAAGCTACTTTGCTGAAAAACTCAATTTACCTCAAATTCATATCCTCACCTCATATCATCACTTTGAACCTCTTTTTTCCAGTAGATAATTAACTGTTTAGTTTTGTTGTGAGTTTAATTCTGTGTTCTGAATGCCCTAAACTAAAAGGTTGTTCATATATTACATACACATTAATATTTTGCTGGTTCAAGTGTTTATTTTTAATTACTTAAGTTACTAAATTAAAGTGATTATCAATGCAATGATTTTTGATTAGTGGTAATTATGTGCTGGTTTCATTAATGATTCTTAGTTGAAGTGTAATTATTTCTAATTTATGCTACCTAAATCTCAACCTACATGTGCTTATTTATTTGTAATTTCTTACCAAATGTATATTCATATTTATACATTTGGTAAATGTATAAATATGAATACATTTACCAAAGTGAAACTCCTTGTTTGTGTGCAAACAAAATGTCAACAAACATAATTATAGTCCTGAACTTTGTTAGTTTAAAATTTTCGCTCTAAATAACTTAAGCAATTTGGACAGATTAGCATAATTTAAATGCAACTGAAGTTACCTAATCCAGACAAACATTAGAGCTGTATGCATATAGATTCAATTTCCAGATGTCTCTGAATATGATGTGTTTTTGCATATTTTATCCAAAGAAATTTCAGCAGCAGACCCCAGATCAATGGAGCTCTTGAATTTATCCAGACTTCTTTGTCTTTATAAGAAATCGTGAAGCAGGGATAATTCCTTTTCTCCTACCAACATGATTTCATTTAAGATTTTTCAAATTCCTGAATTTTTGATTCTAAAATATTACTTTATAAGATGAAAAAAGTATCTCACAAACCCTCAGAGATCAATGGTAGTGCACATTAACATTGCAGCTTGTGTTTTTAAATATTTACAGCATTCCTCTGCATAGAGTAGAAGCAGATAGTCTGTGATGAATTGGACCGCCTGACCATCATAAATCAGCATCTCTTCAGCTTCAAGCCCCTCCAGCTCATCAAGTCTTGTTTTTCTCTGGCCAACATCCAACTCTGTAGCAAAGTTAAAAATGAAGTGTAAACTTTATTTGATCCCGGCGCAGACGTAATGGAAGCTCTGAGCGCTCCGAGGCCGAGATAGCAATCAGCCGGCTCCAAAAGGTCCCGCTGGAATCCTCTGTAATCTCCTAGGAAGACTTCTATCAGCCATAAAATCTTAATAGCTTATAAAAATCATCTGTGTGACCTTCACTTTCAGTCCAGAAGTGATGTTCCTCTGTTTGTTCTGGCTGCTTTTGGTAAAAACAAAAAGCAAAAAAAAAATTATGCCGATGTGCGTCAACAGCTGCGTTTCCGTTTCATCCTATATGCAACAAAAAATTAATTCAAGCTTAAAGTTTGGAAGTATTGGGCTTTCTGGGAGAAGTGGGTCAGCATGCACTTTAAGATACAACTATAGATCGTAAAGATTCGTGTTGATGCGTGGAGTCATCAGTGGATATGCTTCTTCTACTATTAAGGAGACCTTCGGCCAATGAGGCTTGGGAAAACTTTGAAGCTTCTTCAAGTTATCACAGTCGAGGCTGAATCTACTGATCATCTCAGTGATATCATTGAAGAAACTGAATATGGAAAATAATTCTGTATCTGTAAAAGATGAATAAACAAGATCAGAGCTGAGAAAAAAGAATGATTTCTTATTCATTTCTTACCTTACATTTATTAAATTAGTTTCTCTGTGTGGTTCTTTGTACTTTCTCCTTTTAGTCGCTGCTTGTCTTGTGTTATATTTTCCTCTTTCATCTTATAATTGGGTGGTGGATGTAGGACCTGAAAGCAGAAAAGATTTCAGGCTGCAAATAAATTTTTTATAATTAAACGCAGAATTCAAACTTTAAAACAAGAGCAAACCGTCTGAACCAAAAGTCAAACAGGCAGAAAATCAGAGATTTTTTAGCGTAAATTAGGAGGAGCGACCAAAGACTGGGTCCTGCCTGTGAACACCTGGAGATGGAGGGCAGGTGTGGCAAACTGAAAGTGAAGATAACTGACAGATTTCCAACATCAGGAATAATTAATACACACTAAAATTAGACAGGAAATTGCTCAAATGCAGACTTTACCTTCATCTTAATAGAGGACTAGGGACCACTGAGCAGCTGTCTGGTCCTTTTTGTCTTTACATAGGTAGAAAGCAACTGGTGTATTACTCTTGACCCTTTTCCTGGACTTGTCTATGCAGAGGTTGTTGAAATACTTACTGGTGCTGCAGCTCATGCCTAATTTGTCCAATATTCTTGGACACAACAAGTTTTGCTTTAGTCGTCCTAAAACTCCGACTTGTCTTCAGATCAGCACTGCTGGATGAGCTGCAAAATCCATTTCTGCCAGTTTCTTCTCTTTCGATCAGCTTAAACTCAGTTTCTACCGTTCTCTGCTTCCTGCTTCGTATGGATTCACTCCTGTCAAAGTGGAAACACTGTGGTGAAGGAACAAAGCAGAAACAGAACAAACTGTGGGAAGCTTTTGTCCATCTCTGACAGAAACACCTCTGGAGATGTCTAACTCATCGCTGTTACAGAACAACCAGAACAATGTTATGTTTTCACTCCCTGTTCCAAATCATACCACCTTATAACAGCTATATGAGTGTGATAAATGAAGATGGGACGTCGTGATCCAAGCAGATTTGGGTGTCAATCAAGACGTTGTGAAAAACTTCAGTTTCAGGAGTTGCTGCCTGAACCCAAACTCTGGTCTCTGCTGTTGATCTACTGATTGTGATTTTTTTAAAAGGCAGCCTCCAATTGCCATCAGCCAACTTTTTAAAATCAAGCCAAATCAAAGTTTGTAAATTTGATCAGAAAAAAATAAGACTTTCACTCCCTTACCTTTGAAAATCGTTATTTCTGGAGGAAAATGTAAGAAGCTCTCAGGCCTGAGGACACCTTCCTCACTGGGAATTAAGGAGCTGAGAGCTTCATGTTGTGTGGGTGTTGTGCTGCGGGACGGACTGGTGCACTTTACAAAATAGATGACAATATGGGGAAAGAATATTACGTGGAATGGAAATACAAAATATCAAGCCATGTTTTCCAGCTGAATCATGACTCGAAGCATACAGGCACATTGGCAGCAAAGTCAAAGTTTTGAAGTGACCATTAAAATATCAGTCCTACAGAAAATGTGTAACCAGAGCTGAAAAGGTTTCTGAACAAGGCTTCTGAATTTAAAGAAAATTACATTCTGTTTCTCATTATCTTAAAAAATAAATATTGTTTGTTAATTTTTGTTTACCTGAAGCAGTTTTTTTTTCTGGTTTAATATCTGATAAGAAAGAAATATTGTGTTTTGGTACAACTTGTTAATATATATAAATTAAAGCAGCATTAGGTAACTTCTTTAAAAAAATAAATACATATTAAAACTATCTGTAAGTCATGAAAGTAGACATATAATGTGTGAAATAACCAAACACCAACTCATCCTTGCTGTGGTCCTGCTGCCACCTGCAGAAATACACCACGTGATCAAACACAGCCAATCAGAACCAGGAAGAAGGTCTTACTACTGTCAATCATGCTCGTCTACACACTGCTCACAGATGACAATATTTAAACAGCTTTCCTCCTTTTCCACCATTAGCACAGATGCAACAAACCATACATTTTGAGCAGCATATGTTTGTGTGTGATTGACAGTGCCAAGATTCTCCTCCTGAATCTGATTGGCTGTTTGCAACCGAGCAGTAGTAAGAAGGCAGATTGTCTGTCTCGTGTTACATTGTCATGACGTAGTGACAGTTTTAACAAATATGTAAAAACACTTCTTTAATTTGCCTGCTGCAGCTTTAAACTGTCTTTAGAAACCAGAGCCTCACACATACATTGTGTTTGATTCCCCTCATAATAGAAAAGTCTGGATTGGGGTACAGCATCACATTTGTTCATTTCCCCACAGCGCTCTTCATCACCACAGTTCCCCATCATCAATACCCTGATTAATATCCTTTAGTGCCTCGTTGCTTTCATGTCACATTTACATGCATTACTGGTTTAGTCTTTGTGCTGCCTCAGAGCTTACATCTCATCATGTAACTAATGCATCTACAGGCTAACACAAACATCTGATCTATCAGTGCTGTCTTGCACGCTTTACGCCTCTATGTATCCTAAAAACATTTGCCATAAAAAGCTGGAAGAAGCCAACCTGTTAGCATTTTCACAAGGGAGAAGCTTTTCTTATTTTTCCCACCAGACAGGAGAGTTTATTAGCCAGCAGGGGAATTTCAGAAAAGGATAAACACTTTAACTTTTGTTCCTAACAGGACTCAAAATGCCTAACTTTTAACCTTTTTTACCTGATTTCCATGTGTTAGATAAATATTTGTCTGTCCCATGGGACGCAAGTCTTTGCGTAGAGGTGAAAAACTAACGACAGAGATTGAAGAGAACACAGTAAAAGAAAATGAGACAGAAAAGCTGTTGCGTTCATAAAATTGGCCTTATTACATCCGGTGGGAAATTAGTGAGCTAGTTTGATGGATGGCACTCTTCGCTTTTTATGCAGCATAAAGCAGTCACTGGTCTCAGTGGGTTTCCTACGTGATGGCATCAATCAAACAGATGTTGTGATTCAGGATTAATGCCTCGGTTACGACCTGCAGAAGCAAACAGAGCTAATCCAAACAGTTAACACAGTCGCTCGTAAAGAAGGCTTTTCAGAACAGAGGGCCGAGGAGGTTCAAGCTGACTGTGACCCACGGACGGGTTCATTTCTCACTGCACATTACGGCATCAGATGAGGGCCACCTCTATCAAAAGGACATGAATTATTAATGGTGCCATATGGCTCTCCTTTCCCTTCTCAACCTTCTAATTATGTGAAAGTCAAGAAAAATCCAATTTGCTGTTCTACATTATTAAGGAACAGTGAGCTGACACGTACCTTCTAAATTAGGAAGTTTCTGCCAATGCTGTTTTTTTGCTTCCATGGATTCACTTTTATCTGATTGTGTAAACAAAACCAAAATTTTACACGCCAGAGTCGGGTTTACCTAAAATATGATTGCAATCTTTCTGAAAATGTGTAAAAAAAAAAAAAAAAAAGCAAAACTCAATCACATTCTAAACAAGAGATCTAAGGTGATAAAGTTTCTTACAACTTGGGTAATTTCAGATACTCTAAATAGCAGGCAGGACTCAACATCCAACACAAGCATCTAGTTTTTGTCGTCCTCTATATAATTTCCCAAGGTTTGAGTGAACAGAAAGTCCTTTTCTATTCCTTCAGTTCTGTGTCATTTTCTGTGCTCTTTTGATTGATTCGCAGGTTTACTTTTATGACATTTCAGTCGAGGAAGGAAGTTGATTTTATGTCTGGTGAACAACGTAAGACCAAATGTTGATTTGGTCTTACATTTGGCCTCCTCATCCTTCAGAAAGACCCAATGATGATCCAGTGTTTACCTCCTGGTAGAGGGCAGCAGATTTCATAAAATTAACACATCTGGAAAAGATTTCCAAGACCACAGCACCATGCATGCTCCACCGTACTCGACAATAGTCATGAGATGCCTTTACACATATTCACTCGTTTCACTTCAAAGTCTGTGAGTGTTGGTTGCCAAAAAATTCCATATTAGACTCTTCTAATTATAGTTTACAGTGAGTAAAAGGTGTAAAAGACTTTAGTGTGTTGGACAGAGGAGGTTTTTTTTTCTGTATCGCACCAAACAACCATGCAACATAAATATCTTGTGGATGTCTTTACTATCACTCAACAGTAGCAAAATGAACACATCATTTTCATGCAAAAAGTTGGATTTTTGTAAACGTCTAAGATGATGAGACGATGCTGCTAAATATAAAAGTAAGTGTTTTTTAAACATCTTTGCCAGGGGTGCCAACAGGAGTGGTGTGGAGATCATTAATCTCTCCAAGTGGTTTCTCCCTCCTGATGATTTTCTGTCAGAGCTCTTCATCCCTCATCAGCTGCTATAATTAACATCCATCATCAGCTGCAGGAAGATTTGACTGAAGCCTTTCAGAAGATTTCAGCAGGGAAAAAACAGACTCATAAAAAGTTATGTTTCCGAGATTCCACACAGTAAGAAATTGTGAATAAAAAGCATAGCTTGGTGTATTTAGACACTTAAACTAGTGGCAGGTCGAGGCAGTGAGTGACCCATGATCACAGATTTGCAGAAGCTGAGTCTTCACACTCAGTATTGAACCTTATCATGGCCTAAAAGAAGCCAACAGAACCATGTAGTTCATAAAAATAAAACTTCTGAGGTTTCCAAACCAGAATCCTGCCCATAATCGCCACACACATTTGCAGGGACAGAGTCCAACACACACTGCGCACAAGTTCAGCTGTGAGCCAGGAATTTTGTCACAGCTTTGGGCCTCCAAGGAACGGATATCCATTAAAAGCCACCCAGGTACAAAATACTCCCACAGAACCCAGAACGCCCACTTAGCAGATCTGTCTGGGTAAAGATATGGGACGGAGAGGGTTAACGCCACTTTTCTTCTGAATCCAAAGTTTGTCCTTTTTATTCAGGGATGCTGAAAGTGTGATCCCTCCAGAACACATATATGGATGGATGGACAACAATCCAAATCTAATGCCTGATGTCCTTTCATCTCAGACTACAAACTTTTTATTATAATTACAATTTAAATATCTATGAAGCAGCTTTTTAATTCTATTAGCTTGAACAGGATTCAGCTGAAATACATTCACTGAGCAGCTCAGCAGCATTAACTTTAATTCTTCTGTAAGAAAAAGTGTTGCTCCTGGTCTTCATTCAGTGTGAAGGAGCTCAGAAGAAATGAAAACATAACCAAATGCAACATGTAACACAATGCAATGTAATGTGGATTTCTTTAATGATGCTTTTCTCTACACGAAATAGATCAAAATGAGTTATTTTCCTTTTACATAAAAGAGAAATTTGAATGGCAGAGAGAAGACAGACATATTTTGGGTGATACAAATGTTGGATCGCTCCGTTCTGCCTTACATCTATTATTCTCTTATTAGAGAAAACCTTGAATGTTGGAAAGAAGACAGTGTTCCACTCATATTCCACTGATGCATATTATATAAAATCCTTTTGCAAATAGAACTTCATTGTTATCTTCAATGTTTGTGATGAATAAAATGTCTGAAAAGGTCTGAAGCAAAGATAAATTATCTGTAAATTATACCTTGGATGGCCCAGATTATGTAAAAAAATTAATAATAATTATCTGAGGGTCGCCCTCTTTGCAAACTGTTTAAATGCATTAGAAAAATAAACCTATTCAGTTATATATTTTCCTTTTCAGATGTGACATTTATTTTCATATCAAAATGCAATGCAACGGAAAGTGAGAATCTAAAAAGAGCAAAAACAGCCTTTTGAAACACAAAAAGCACATACTCTTCCTGATTTGATATTTACTATCAAACATTAGCGCCGTTACAATTTAGAAAATAAAAATGTGCAAACAGGCGTCACTTGCTGGACCTTTCAGGTTGCTTTAAATCCTCCGTGTCATCAGCAGCGCCTAATTGAGACTTGAGCCGTAAAACGGTAAAAATAATAAGCTGGTATAATGAAACAATCATATATTACATGATATTTGTATTCATACTGCACTGCACCTGGTCTTGACTGCTAGCAGGATGTCAGAGTCGCTCAAACCTACATAAGATGTAAGAGAAGCCATAGAAACAGCCCACAGGAGGCTGGTCGCAAGTTGAAAAAGTGACTAACGTTAAGAGTTATTTGTGATAAAGAAATATTTAACAACAAATAAAAAAATAAAATAAAGCAAGTTCCAGGCGTGTGTTTTTCTGTCTACAGTTAAAACTGTTTGATTTGTGTCACGACCATCTTGAACTGCCTCACATTAAGTCACAGAGTTTTATGTTTTCTGTTCACTTCTAATGTCACATTCACATCAGTTTTCATTACTTCCTTTCAGAATCCGACACACATCGTTCTACTCCTAAACAAATTATGCTTTCCAACAGTTCAACCTTCAGAAAAGGGCAATTGCTTATATTGCAAATAAGGAATCAAACAAGATTAAGTGAATAAATAATATCGTTATAAAGTGAAGTTGACATATGACTAAAAAACTCTCAATCACCTGCTGGAAAGGAAAGCAGCTGTTTCCAATGTTTTTTTGAGAGTTATACAAGGACTGAACTTTAGTGTCATCCTTCCAATAATCGGTTTTCTTAAAATCAGAAAATATTTGTACTTATATTTTCTGACCTCTATGTGCAATAATAAAAAGAATGTATTTTTTAGAATTGTCTGCTTTTGTATCAGGCAAAAAATGCATAATCCCATTTTTCTAACTTCAATAAATCCAGATTGTATCAAAAGTTTTTTTTTCTTCCTCACTCCCAGTTTCTCTCAGCTCTAATATTTGTAGCTGTGCTGACTTTGGTAGATTTCGTGCCCTTTCTGTGTGCCGCTTCTCCTTCTGCATCTTCCATCTCCGTTTCCCTTTTATAGGCGCAGAACATAAAAGGTGTAACCTACTTTCCACGAGTGTTTTTCATTAATAATTCACTTGATGTGCCGTTAGTTTACCTTTACATCCCTGCAAGGATGATGTTGGAGGTGGATGTTGTAAATATTTCTATAAATCTGACAGTAATTAGCTTGTGATGCAGCGATGAGGTCACGGCTCTGCGGACCTCCGTGTCTCCAGTCGGCAGATGTGAGGAGCTTCATCAACTTTGATAACCACAAAATTTACCTCACTCCCTAAAAAATGGGAACATAATAACGACAAATTGCAGAGAGACCACAAGGCAATATACAAAGATGGAGCCCAAACACTTGTTCCCAATTGCTAAATAATGAGCAGGAAGTGCAGCTTGTTGGATGCTGCGCCTCCACGAGCCTCTTGGAAGCTGCCGCCACACATATTTCCAAGACTACAGCTATTAGCACTGTTCAGTGGCATGCGATTTATATGGTGCTCCCTGGGGAAATTAACTATGTAGTGACAACACACAAGATCAACAATTCTGAGAGGAATTCAGGCCATTGCTCTGCAGAAAGGAAGAATGTATTTACAGACGCAGCAGAGCTTTTTTCTCTCTCTCTCTCTCTGAAATGTTTACATGATTCTATTTGCTCAACTGTCTGATTTCCTCAAGAGAGCAAACTGCAAGAGGTCCAGATTTACACGTCAAACGGGAAGATTTTTAAGGAGAACTTACATTTAGACACACGGATTTGTTCAACAGTGTGAAGGTGATGAGTTGGGCCGTTTAGGACCCGGAACAGGACAAGCTCGCAGAATCTTCACAGCTCTGACCTGAGCCGGTTCTGTCACACTCCTGCTGGTTCCGGGTGTCCAGACTCAAGTCAGAACAAAGGCAGGTTCTGACCCGGGTCAGTTTCTCCCAGAGAGCAGCTGAATTCACAGCTCACTTTGAGGACAGCAGATACAGGAGAAGCCAGGACTTCTTGCCCAAACGAATAAATCTTTACAAGATTTATTTTCTGTTCTAAAAGATATTTGAAATCATTGTTTTTGTAACTTGAATTTGGCTGAGAAGACGGAAAACAATCCCTTCCTTTTTTTACTCACTGTTTTACAATATAGAGTCCTTTCTTATGCTTAAGAGACCCTGGACAGATCATCAATCCATCAGCAGGTAATACAACGATACACAAACACACACCCTCTCATATCAAAGGACAATTTAGAGAGTAATTATCCAGTTTCTGTATTGTTGGAGGAACCGCTATACAAACCCTTGACCAGGATTTGAACCCAGGACCTTGTTGTTGCAAGGCAACAGTGTTACCCGGCAAACAAGCTGCTTCTCCATCTCCACTGGCCGCTGACAGTTTGTCACTTGTCAGAACCCAGATTACGACCCGTAAGTAGATCAAAGTCTATCGCTGCTTTCATTTTGACTCATGGCGGCGATGATCGTCCTGCAGCCTGAACAAATCTCCCAGGATGAAGTGTGACAGGAAGAGGGCCGGTAGCCGGGAGGACGATTGACAGCACAGGACTAACGCCGCCTGACAGCAGCGACGCAGCCTGAGGAAAACAAAGAACATCACACCAACAAGGCGGCCTGGTTAAATCCACTCCTAACAGGATTCACCCTCAGACATGAGTGGGCAGCACGGCGACACTGAACATGTTTTCAGAAAGACCCGCTGCTGCCAGCTGTGTGACAGTGTCTGGGTTTGTTCAGGTCCAAAAACACAAACCGCTGCACAGCTCCTCTGTTTAAAAACAGACAAGAGTAAAAAGTAGATTTCATTGCAGGTTTTGAAGGCCACAAGGATGGAAGAACACCTCTGACAAAGAAATCCCTCCGTAATTTAGTGTTTCAGTTCAAGGCAGCTTTAGTCTCTGATCATGTGTTTTGTGCCCTGATGCCTCCTGATGTAATTAAACTTTCAATTATTCTAGGAAATATTTCATCATAGATTTTCTTCTGTTGTATGTGGACAGCGGAGTTGAAGCAAATGTTTGAAGCCAACTTCTGGAATGCTAAGCTTTATTGCAGTTTTTTATTTATGCAATTATTTTTCCAAGAGTACCAGAAAGAAAAAAGATAAATCAATCCATCCCAACAGAGATTTAACAGATGCTTTTTGAATGTGTCATCTGGCAGAGCTGGAGAAGGTTTGTAACCGGTGTGCAGAACCCGAGTTTAGCACTTTTTTTATATATCTTAAAGGGGACATTGTTTTTACATTGGTGACACTAAACAACGACAACCATAATCAATTAAACCAAAGAAATAGCAAAAGTAAGAAAAAGATCAAAACATAGACAAACTTAAACTGAAACAATAAAAAGCTCAATAAACTGCCAGGAGTTGAAAGTGTTGGACTAATTGCAAATTAAATAAGTTTATTTTCTTTAGTTTCAGTTCTTGGCAGCGTATGCCTCTATCCTGGGGGATAAACATTTAATTTCTAATGAAGAGGAGGGCGTGTGTTGCAAAGTTTGGAGAATGTTTCAGATCATTAATTGTTGTTTTTTCCAGAGACAAACCTCAGTAAAAAATAAAAAGCGGCCATCAAATTATAATTACACTTATAAGGGGACAAAATCCATAGAAAGCCAAAGCTATCCCAGCTTTGACAGCAACAACATCCAGTCATGTATTTGTGATAAAATGAGTTTTCCACATCGCTGCAGAGGAATCTTGGCCCGCTCTTTTTTGCGTAACTGTTTTAATTTAGTTGTGCTTCGGGGTTTTCAATCATGAACTGTCTGTCTAAGGTTACGCTTCAGCATCTCAATTAGATTTAAATCCAAACTGGCCGGTGGAATGGACCTTAACAGCGCCACACCTGACCTCCGGAGGTAAATCATATCAGGAGAGAATTGATCTCTCCATTTGCATCCAGCAGAATAAATTAACTAGCTCCTCAAAACATAGACTGCAAATCATTTCTGATATTAGTTTGAAATATCTCAAATCAGAGCCGACTCACTGTTTTGGTTCTTGTAAATACAAAATGCAAATAGTTTTGGACCTGCGCTGGCTTTTTGTGCTTGTGTTGTTGGTTTTAGCAAAGATAGTTTGGTAAACGTGCACATGAAATTTGCAGAAAGCATTTCAAAGTTTGCCACAGATTGCTGCGGAGGAGTTTGGAGCTCAGTTTAACTTCTAGCTTCCTGTTTGCTCAGATGAATTCAGATCACAGCTTTTCTTATTAGATGATCTTTCAGAGAGTCTGGTCATCTCATCAGGAGGGGGGAACTGCTGACACCTGGAATGAACCCGACGATCCATTTCACAGAGCTTTAAATATTCATCAGTTATTGCCTCGCTGGAGAAGAGCCCTGAGCAAACAGGACGGTGCGGCGGAAACGCTCCACAATCTGTGTGATAATCAGAAATTAAACAGGAACGGAGGGAAGAGCGGCGGCGTTACCTTCAGATGACTTTCTCCCTGTTTGATCTGAGAGCTTCAGACTTCCTGTGTGTGATTTCTTTCCCCGTGTTCAACAGATCAGGTCCTGATATTTAGATGGAAGCACTAATACCCTCAAACAAATGCCTGACTCTTACACGAGGTTGATTGAATTAAAAACTAGCTGGCATTCATTTAACAGAAAGGTGAAGACAGCATTAAATATATTCAGGTATTAGCTGACTAAATAAAAAAAACAAAACATACCAGAGTTTATTTAATGGTATTTGTTTTACTTCTGCGCTAAATGTAGATATTCTATAATGTTTTTCTACCTTTATTAGTTCTATAAACTCCATAATTTGTTCATGCAAAACTTTTTTCTGAGATACAAAGTCACAGTAATGCTTTATTTAGGATTGTCACCAGAAACCCTCTAAAATCACCAACCTGTTAATTATTGTATTATTTTATAGTTTCGGAAATGTAGAAGACTTCAAATCTTCAGGCAAAACTGGTTCAAGCTGCATTATTTTAGTATTTTGAAAATCTCTCTGGAGAAACCGGATTAAGCAGTTAATCTCCCTTAGATCAGCTCACGTGATGTATCACTATCAGTTTAAATATATGATGCTGTTTAATATTATATAAACCAAATTATTTTACTTCCCATTTTCTGAGAGGGATTCCACATTCACAAAGTAGCGTTTCTTTCTGAGATTAAAAGCTTTCACCCAGTTCTCTCTTCTTCCCGTTTTCCTTTATGTGTCCTCGTCTTTTCTGTGATCTTGTAAAATTGCCTTGATCAAAACTTCTCCAGGCTTTCTAACCATCACAAGCCAGCTTGTAGCGGCTCAAACTCCTAAATAAAGTCATGGAGATCAGAGAGGTCTTTCCAACTGCGAGTCTAAACTGTAGCAAGGTTGTTTGTTATAAACATCAAAAAGGGTGAAAGTTTTATTCAGGGGAAAACTTAAAAGATTGTCTTAGTGCTTCTTTTTATGTAACATGTTAACTAAAGAGTCCTATAGTGACATAAAATATTCAAATGTTCCTCTTTGGTTAATTCAAACATGTTCACAGAAGAAAATAATGCCCGTTAATTGTCCAGAGATGGTAGGAGTGTAAATAACTTACATGTTCAGGATGAGCCTGTCATTGACCTTTTATCCAGGCTCAGCTGCCTGATGTTTCTGAAACCATCTTTCCCAGACTGAGGACATGAATAAATGTCATTTCAGAACATATTCCTATAGAGATACAGGATGTTCTGGGAGGTGGTTTCTTTCTAGAAATAAAGCAGATGGGAGCTTTTTTTTCTCCAAGACAGACGACAGGAAGCTGTCTGCTGAAGCACAGCTGAAGAACTTTGATCTCCAATCTGTTCACATTGGAAACGAGCAAAAAAAAAACCCCATTAGATTTAGTTCAGGAACCCTCTGTCTCCTGCTGGTTTTCTTTTTTTTTTGTACATTGGCCTCAAATCAAAGCTTTGTGTTTGCGAGGTAGAGATTAATCTGCAGCATTCGCCTTTCTGACATCTCGCCGTTACGACGGAGGAAACAGGAAAGGTCACGGCAGCACTGGAAAACATGCATGTATTCATGCGCTGGGATTTGGACACATGGAAATGGTTCTGTCTGATGCTTATGCGACATGATAATCAGTGTTCGCTGAATTCTTATTCCCACTTTGATGTCGAGCCCGCCGTTATCAGGGGAACTCTGCACAGCCTCTAAATATTTAAACTGATCAATTATTTGTTAACTCCTTTCTTTCTTGAAATGGGGCTGCTCAGGTTTCTAATCGGCCCTGTAGAAAACTAGAGACCAAAAGTTTTCACCCCCTGGTTCTGTCTGTTGTTGTAAAACCTGGATGGTCACAGAAGTTTGTGGTTATTTCAACAACATAATTAAGAAAAAAAAATCTCATTGTGACACTAACTAGTGACAGGGTTTTTGCAAGTTTCACCAACTCAAATTTAAAACTTTTTATGACCATTATGAGCGGGATTTAAGACAAAAATGTACAAAAGAAAATCCACACATTTTAAAGGGTAGTGCTGAGTTTTTCTGCTCACAGCATTGTGCGGGTTGGCAAGAGAAGAGAGTCAGTGACAAAACCAAATATCATGCAGCCAACAGGCAATACATTTCAACAATAGACGCAAAGTAGCTAGCTAGTTAGTAAGAATTTATTGGCAGCTAGTTAGCAGGAGCTTCAACCGCCTCAAGTCACAGAACTTAATAAAGATCTCTGCGTGCAACTCAAACTTTTACCCGACAGAAAAGTCCCACAAGAAAATTAAACTACACAGAATAGACAAGACTAAAAAGTTCTCCAATGACAAATTTAAGACCTTTCTACTGAATTCCAAACATTTTAATTTCAGATGCATAAATTTAAGACTTTTTAATGAGACAAAAAAACCGATTGTGCCAAACCATTTAACCCATCTCTGGTAGCAATATCAGCAGCAGTTCTCAGAATTTACTACCTAGAGGTGATGCAATGGCATTAATCTGGTGCTAATTATCAGCGGTGTAAATGTGCTATAAAAGGGTCTTGGATGTGAAAGCAGCTGTGCTGGCTGCAGAGAGGAGAGCTGAGCTGACGAAAGATCGCCAGAGGTCACCCCGGCCGGCAACATCAAAGTAGGTGGTCAGTCCTGCAAGGACACCGGCCCGTGGCTGCTAACTGTGGCAGCAGGAGGAACATAACCTGTGGGGGAAGCTCAGCGTTTTTATGTGGTCGTGACCTCGGAGAGAAAGGGCAGCGGCAGAGGTGGCATTGAACAAGGAAACAGGACGCTGGGAAAAGGACGGCCATGACAGGAGCACTGGTGAATGGATGTGGAGGTCGTGTCTAACCCAACAAAGGTCAGAAAATGGAGCCTCCATGTGTAATATTTGGCACCTGATTTCTCAGAGTCTTCTTCTTTCCATTGGCTTTCTTAAATTCAGAATATATTTGATGAAAATAAAATATCAGAAAACAGCTGATATGGTTTAATAAAAGGACTCTGGTTCAAAATAGGCTTAAAATAAACGCTTCACTTAAACTGTGAACAATGTTGTGATGACTTTGCTCTAGAAGAGTGGAATGTAGATGAACTTTAATTTGAAAATGTTCTGTTATGTCTGTAACCCTCTGACTTTGCATTAATACCACTCTTCTATGGACTTTATCGCAATAATTAGGGGCACACTGGCCTTTTAACGCGAGTTTGTAAGATATGATCGGTTTGTGCTATCTTTTCTCTCACACAGAAGAGAGTTTTGCCTTTGTGATAATAGGCGTCTCAGAAAAGGAGCTCTCTCATAATCTATTTAATCCAGCCAAATTTAGTGAGTCAAAAAGGGCAGAGGATTAATTTAAAAGATGGCTGCTGGCTGGGGCATTACATCTTCAAACTGTCAAAGAGGAATTAAACCGGCTGAGAATGTGCCTAAAATATCAAACTGGTCTGAGCAGCTTGGATGGGGTGGGGGCCGGCGTGGGGTGGGGTCAGGAGGCGCATTAGCACCTCTGTAAGGTAAACTGAAACCCTGCTCTGAGCCTGAGGCACCGCCACGGCTCGCAGCTCACGCAGCAGTAAAATCAGCAGTGAAAACAGCCAGAGGCTCGGCTGCTGCTGGTAGAAGCACTCAGCTTTGATGTGGAACGTACTCTGGGTTGAGATGATCTTCCTGCATACAGATGTTCCTGAAGATGGAGGGCTGGAGCAGAACGTAGGCGACAGGCAGATGTTTGAACTCAGTGGCGCAACTACACATTATTCAGGTGGATGTAAAAACATAGATCGGCGCCTCCCCCCGACCGAGGGAAGGAACGTCAGGGTGAAGGAGCGACGCTCACTCAGCCCCCCCCGAGGCGACGATACGTGAAGGGTAAAACTCGCTACATTTACCTCGTTATGTGCGCGAGGTGAAGGAGCGTAAGGCGCGCAGAAGTGTAAGGGAAAACATCATCGGCGCGCCGCCCCCTCCAGACGGGGTTTTGGCGCCCCCTCTGGTGCTGCGCCCCTATGCGTTGCATACCCTGCATACCCACTTTTTGCGCCACTATTTGAACTTTACTCCCAGGGGCCCGATCTGTCTTTTAAAGGAATGAAGTGATCGTCCATCTGACAGTCTTCCCAGAGAGCATTTAAAGTTTCTTAATTAAAGACCAAACTAATGTACCAGGTCACTAGTGATACCAGTCCAGGTGCATGCAGGTTTTATTTCCAAGATTCTGTTTAGATGAACCACATCGGCTGAAGAAGCAGCTCTGCTCCAACTACAGCCGGGCAACATTCATCCATCCATTTTCTTTACACCCTTGTCCCTCAGTGGGGTCGGGAGGGTTGCTGGTGCCTATCTCCAGCTAACGTTCCGGGCGAGAGGCGGGGTCACCCTGGACAGGTCGCCAGTCTGTCGCAGGGCAACACAGAGACACACAGGACACACAACCATGCACACACACTCACTCACACCTAGGCGCAATTTGGAGAGGCCACTTCTTATATCCTTAAAGGTTGTGCAGTTTGAGTTTCTTGTAGTGCAGAAAAGTTTAATTTAGTCTCTCCTGGTGTAGTGTAGATCTCTTTATGCTCCGTTTGGGTCACATTTTTCAATCTGCTAAGTTTTCTCTATCATTGTTATGTTTCCTGAGCAATAATATTACAGTATTTGCTGTCGAACTGCTAGACAAGATAATGAACTTCTGGTTAGCCAGTTTTGTGAATCCACCATTTTTATTTCTCATAACAATTTTGCAGTCCAAGTAAAATGATGCCAAAGCTACAAGTGGAAAAGTCAAAATATTCAGTTGTTGGGTGTAAAATCATTACACTGTCCCCATTATTAGGTCCTTGATGAATTAAGGGTTCATTTCATTAAGTCTGTGGAAAATATGGACACAGCAAACTACAGAAGCTCAAGTAGTGCACCGGTGGAAAAAAACAATCTTGATTTTCCAAAAAAAAAAAGGCAAATTTGATCCGTCGACCCTGGTCGAGAAAATGAATGGTCAGTTATCGGGTGTTTGCCAAACCCGATAGCAGGCTGCAAAGGCTGACCCCTGCTAGATGAAGCCCCAATCTGTCTGTCACACATCACTGAGACACAAAGAAAGCAGAAGTTCTCCTGAGTCGGAGCCTGACCCAAAGGGAGGAATTAACTGTCATCTTGACTGCTTCACTATTGGCTTCAAAGTGCTGCAATTCACATTAAATATCACACCATCAAGATGCTGACAGCACCTTATTGTTTGCAAAACCGAAACACTGACCTTAATAAAAAGGAAAAAACAAAACTGAAGAGTCTCCAGGGTGATACATAGAAAGCCACTGAGATAGAGAGAGCAGAGGAGGAATAAATAAAATAACCAGTTAGAAGTAATAAAAACCGAAGACCTTAAATACTGAAAGAGTAGTGGAAGTGACAGAGGAGCCAGAAGAACTAATCACAGGTGAGGGGGGACAGCTGAGGAAACGAGGAGATGAAAAACAGCCGGGAAAAACCGCTGAAAACTAGATAGACCACAGAGGAAAGGAAACAGTGAAACTGATCAGTAAAGACTAAACAAGAAATACAAAATCTAAAGAAACTGAGTTCAAAGCACAAACAATGGGACTGAATGAAGTAACGAATGGAATACACTGAAATGGCAAGATAAGCATATAATAGATAAGCAAAGAAACATAAGTCCCATCACTTAGGGATCATAAATATTTTTAAAATAAGATGTTAGGCCATCGCTTCAGTATTCTGAGGATTAATACATCGATTCTTTTGCGTCGCTTCTTTTCTTCTTCTGAATAGACGATGTATAAACCAGCATATTATCGCCTCCTGGAGGATGTAGTGAAAACTATATTTCTACATGCAACGTAGTTCTGAGAAGCAAAAATAGCATTGATGAGGGCGAGAGATCTTCATATCACACATGTCAAGGCCTTAAGGGAAGGTAAAAATGCATCATATTGACACGAGATACAGCAACAAGTTCTAATGAACCCATGGTACACCGAATAGGATTAACATTAAATTAGGTTCTGATTTACACCTGCTCCACTTTGCACCTGCAGTGCTACAGCAGCTGAAACAATCACAGCTAAAAGGTTACCGTATTTCTGGGGTCAGGTTAGAGATTATTCAGCAAAACAAAACAATTTCATCTCAGCTAAGGAAGACGATCCACTTCAGCTCGTTATTTCAGAGTTTGGACAGGAATTTGGCAGCTGCAGGCCACACAGCGCTGATTAACATTTATTTCATTTAAAGTCCTCCATCAGGTTAAAATGCAGCACCTGGGCTGTTTTATTTGGTATGGTGAAGCTGCCTCTTGCCTGCAGCTGTACTCCCATAATGTGCTGTCATACTGCAAATTCCTGCAGCACAAAGTCAGAGTTCAACAGACGAAAACGAGCACATCCAGGCCGAGTGGTAGGAAGCAGCACCTGAATCAACGGCGCATACAGTTCGACATAACTCAGGCAAATTATTCTCCTTCCTCTGCCTACGCCCCGGCTCCGCTCGCTGGAAAAAGGTTTTGGGTGTTTAACGTGAGACGGATTAGAACAGGAAAATGACATGTCCCCTGCAGTCGAGAGCACCGGGAATGTGCAGCAGCATGACGAATCACATTTAATGAGATCCATCATAAGCTTAAACATCTAATCTCTTTGAAAATGGGATATTTACAGCACAGCAAAACAAACGCCACACCGCTGATGTTAAAGAGTGTGAAGAACAAAGGAACGAGATTTCACTACAAGAGAAATCTGATTTTTGATAGAACTGGTTATCCATTTCTGACTGATCAAAAAAAGAAAAAAGCTTTATAAACATCCAGATATGTTTGT
The DNA here is from genome assembly GCF_904066995.2 of Poecilia reticulata. Classification (NCBI taxonomy): domain Eukaryota; kingdom Metazoa; phylum Chordata; class Actinopteri; order Cyprinodontiformes; family Poeciliidae; genus Poecilia; species Poecilia reticulata. The sequence goes on from NC_088851.1 coordinate 21,428,473, forward strand.
CACGTTACCAAGGTAACCGTTTAAGGCAGACTTACCTCTCCCCGGCAATACTCTCCAGCTCCTCCTGGCAGCGTCCCAACATGTTTCCAGAATAGAAGGGATGATTCTAAGACGCAAATGTAAACGTGTACAGTGCATGGCAATCTGTTGCTTCTTGTGCTGCAACCGCGATCCATCACACAAAAGCACCATCTATGGGCTTGTGAGCATCGGAGCTGCACCGTGGAGCAATGGATGAAGACCAACCCTGCTTTCTTTTACTGTGTGCTGTACACATGGAAACATAATATATCAACCATGCTAACAATACAGAATCACACAAGATCCATCTGATGAGCATCAACAAGTTTGAGGTGTTTTCTTCCCCTCCACATTTCTGGACAACATCCAGTCAGTGGAGAAGATTAAGGATCTGCTGCCAACATCGTGATGCCAGACACTGCAGCACACATTCAGGGTGCCGTCCTTAACTCAGTGGGCCGGGGCCGTTTTGGAAGCAGAAGAGACCAAGACACTTTTCGGCATAATGATCAACGTAGTCCTAACATGGAGGTCTCTTCCAACAAGGCCATCCAGACTACACTTGTACAGATAATGGGCAGGTTGATTGTGGCAGCGTCTTCAGTGATGGTACGATGAATTGTTAATTTATGAAATCACAAATAATGCTTAGACACCTTCCTTGTGATCCCCTTTCTTGTATTCCCACAAGAGAAAGCCTTGAAGGAAAGAAAAATCTTTTTCCTGGAAGAGTTGAAGGAAGTAGACGTCAAGAAACAGCTGCTCAGTCTCCTGCCTCTGAAATGTGTTTAAAATTAGCAGCAGAAAGCAAATGGAGTGTGATTAAAATAAAACCAATGAGAAGCCGATAAAGGCTGTATATGTTAGATCGTGAAGCAACTAAAAAGCTGAAAAAAAATGGCTTCTCGATTTCTCAAAATGTCAGGGAGATTCATTTGTCACCTCATGCCTTTTCTGGTACCTATTTCTCTCGTACAATGTCTCAGTGGAGCCAAACTTATTAAACATTAATTCTCACCTGGTCACGGAGTGTTTGGTCTCCTGCTCTCTGGGAAAAAGGTTCAAAAAGCAGAACAAAGGCTGTTTCTGTCCCCTGAGTCACAGGAACCACGACTGCTGCAGATACATGCCTTGCTGAACCTTTAATCCGGGGCATTAAAGAACAAAGTACACCGTTTTTACATTTCTTAGGTATTCTGGTTATCTTATGGTGGGCAGACATGTTCAGATTAAAGAAGCTGTTGGCAGTAGGTGGGTTTGTGTTTTCACATACTTGGAAAGTTTCACTTCAAAATGTAACACACGCTGTTAATCCAGAAACATTTCCACACAAAAACACATTCAGAAGCTTAAACCTGGTTTGAATTTCCAAGCTCAGTGAAAAACTGCTGTCCAGATTTTGTGGCCGGGCCAAAACTCAGCCAGAGGATCTCATGAGATCAACATTAGAGGCAGCAATAAAGAGCTGCACCAGCTTTTCTCTCTGCTCTGAATGACTTCACCGAGGATGGATGTGTGGATAGGTGGGAGGAGGAGGAAGTCGCCTGCAGGCAGACTTATGCTTGTTGAGCCACTCAATCACCTCCAATTACCATCTTAAAACTCCAGAGAGCTCCACGATAATTGCTGCAGCTTGCTAGTTACATTCCTGCGGACTAACCGCGGCCCCGTGAATAATTGTTGCTCAAACTCAAACCAAAATGTTTGCTTCAGTGCCTGGTTGCGGTGTGGAATGCTTTTAAAATCTTAAAAACTTTGTCTGGTAAAACCTGCATTAATGTCAGCTCTGGATATAAAGGAAAGTGATTTTAGCTTCAGATTTTGCATATTAGATAGTAAAACTCTGCAGCTGAGAACGTCCTGCTGAGCTTTCAAACACCACTTGATACAAAAAGCACCGAGGAAGCATCTCTGGTCCTCCCAGCTTTACAGTGTTCAGTAGCATTTTGGGGCTGACAAGATAAGAAAAAATTATAAAAATAACATTTGGGACCAACACAACTAGTCAATTTGCTGGCAATAAGGCTTAAATTTGCATCCTCTTCGAAGAAGATAAAAAGGATATTTCAGCTTTATTGAGACTGGATTTGAACAGTTAAAAGCTAAACTACGGTGATTGAATCTTAAGCTGATTTTACACTGAATAGAGGTTCCTTAATATACTCCTTTATATAAAGTTTTTTCTTCTATCTGTGAAAACACAAAAGGGAGCATTTTCAATGCATTTCTTTCAGTAGGACAATCTCAGCATAAAATAATTAAATTATGGAGAAACTCTTGTTCTTTCTGAGTCGTCTTTCTGGTGGATAACACCAAAACATCACCAGAGATGATTCATTTGAATGGTTGCTGAAAGCTTTTTCTCTGGGTTCACGAAATCTTACCAGAAAAAGGTTGGTAATGCGTCACTCCAGATGCTCCAGTAACTAATTTTGCTCAGAGTTCATAAACAAGAAGCAGAGGTACCTACGCTCCTTCACTTGGGGAAATAACACACTCCCTAGAAGACAGGAGTCTTGCAGATTTCCAGCAAAGATTCATGGTAACTGAGGGCAAAACTGTGGCAGTCTAACACACAGTGGAGCAAATCCTACATAAATTATTACTGCAGATGCTAAACCAAGGCTTCAATCATGTGTGGGTGTTTAAAAAACGTGAAGCAGGAGAACTGACCAAAGCTTCGGTCTGTCATATCTTTACTAGAGTCTATAAAGATTAATTGGTTAAATATACATTTGCATATATATATATCCTGTATGTGTGAAAGTCATGTTTTAAAAAGTTTGGTAAAAAAAAAATACATCTTTACTGGATATGAATTTATATTTGTATTACATCTTTTTTCTAGAAAACGACATCTGAAAACACAAAAACACGCCGTTATCTATCGAAACCGCAAAGATGATTCATTAAAGACTGATGATAATCATAGGCTTCTCAAACTTTTGATGCTGTTGCAGCATTTATGTTAATCGTAGAATGTTTTTTACCCGATTAATCACAGGACTCGTTTTATAAAATGACAAATGTGACCCAGGAATTTCCAGCCTCTTTTGGATGAGTTTTGTTCTGCTTTTCAGCGGGTAGCTGGTGTAAAATAAAACTCTGAAAGCTTAGACTGTGCAGGATGACACCTTTCTGAGAGATTACCTATAATCATCCCTCAGGGATCTCAGGGCGCGAGAAAAGGTCAAGAGGAAGCTTCTAACAGCCGTAAATGTGAGTTTGTTGTCATTCTGAACACTAGAAAGCAGCAGAAATATCAAGTGACGAGGTCAACAAATGTTATGAGGCAACAGCCTAACGCCAAAGTTTTTATGGTGTCTTGGTTTGAAACCAATCTGTGTAAATCTGTGGGCCTCTGTTGCGAAACTGCAAAACGTTTTGCTGCCAACAAATGGAAAAAGCTGACATTTTCTAGTAGGTTAGATTGTTACCTGAGGAATGTTTCCACTGCTTGCTATTTTGCTTTGATTTTGGAAGTTTCTAACTTTCCTAACTGCCATGCTAATCTAATAAACACTTTAAAACATAAAGGCAGGGGCAATTAGAGATAGAAATTGGCAGAACCAGGGATCTGCTGTCAAGGGAGCATAAATTGACTTTAAGACTTGAAAAAGAACGTGTACTCATCAAAATACTTGTAGGTGGACACAGCAACTATGAAAACACCAAATCTACATCAGTTTTGCATCAGTTATCTAGAGCAGTGGTCACCAACCCCCGGTCCGTGGACCAATTGGTACCGGGCCGCGCAATAAATAATGAAATATTTCCATTTTATGTATTATTTGAGTCTGGAGGATCTTTTATTTTGAAAATCCTTTAACCGGATTCTCTCGGTTACTTGCGCGCCAACGCTGAGCCCACAAGCAGCAAAATGAGTAAGAAACAGATCAGATGTCTTTGGAAAGTTTCTTTGCAAAGGGGAGAAGGCCAGAGAAGAGACAGGAGAATGGATTCATCCCGGACCGGTAGGTGAGTCCCACATTACAAGTCCGCTCTGCGTAACATGCGGCGACCGACTGCTAATGAGGCAATGAAGCTTCAATCTGCTTTGCCACGTAGAGACCAAGCAGGCTTTGGATATAAACAGCACTTCAGGTGTTATTGTCTCTCGTGACTCCCTGATGGGACCGTCTCATTGCAGAGAAACAAGCTCAGGGCTCCGTTAGTCATTATCGCGAGTTAAAGTTTTCACGAAAGTACAATGTTTGTTTTTGTGGCGCATCTGTATCTTATTTTGAAGGGATATGTAAACGTTACCATAGCGACCAGAGTCAGAGCGTTTGGGTGGTGGTCGAGAGACGAGTAGAGCTTGTGAGTCTTAAGTCTGGTTTAGATGGCAAAATTTAAGAATTGTCGGCCGATTCTCCAACCCTCTGTGACCACAGAGCTCATAAAAGTACAACAGTTTCGATCGGTTCGTGTCTCCAAGGCAGGAGCAACACGAACCGATTCCACTCACGAACATCGCGATTCCAGAAGAAAATCCACAAAACCCCTAACATAGCATACAGGAATTTAGAATGACAATGTAGAAGCAGTAGTGATAGTTTGTGAACTCATTTTAAGAAAATAAAGACGTGACAAAAAGAAAAGGCGGTGGATAAAAGACGACGGGAGCAGCCGCTCTATTTGCTGCACTATAATTTGGAGGCGACTATCTTTTTTCATAGCTAACATTTTTAACAGAACATATTTAATAATGACCTTTACATATAATAAACATTTCCACATATCATCTCCGATATCCACCGGACTCTCAGTTGCGCGATATGTCAGCTATTTGGGATTCCCCTCTGTTCTTACGTCACCGCGCTTTCAGATTGGTTACTTGTCACATTCAACAGGTTGTATTCTCGTTCCCAGTCAGGGAAAACCCTACAAGTTGCGATAAAAGGCCAAGACAACCCAAATTGGGCATATTCAGGATTTAGCGGGAACACCAACATGCTGAAGCCTTATCTGACGGTTCACGCCCTCCCCCCCCCCACACCCTCCCGGGCCGCAGCAAATTTTTCCAAGTCTTGACCGGTCCGCGGTAATAAAAAGGTTGGGGACCACTGATCTAGAGGGAGAGCTGAATTGGGTTTTTGATAAGGATTACAGTGGAGGTTTCTGTGTACATCCCACAGTAAGGAGACCCGGAGGCCTTTCCTGGACTTATTGCAGGAATCTCTCTGGGGGGCAGAGGAAGAGTGATGTCTGCCGTTTCTCCTGGCTCTGTGAGAGATCTGACAGGTGAATAAGCAATAACAAAAGTTCTTGGACAAACAGATTTAATTAAACTCCAGTTCAGTATAATCTCCCAGTATTTTTCCCAGTTTTTTTCTTGAAGATTAGTTAAACCATCGCCTAATTTACTCTAATTTATCATTCGTTAGATCATTGAAGATATTTTTCTATTTCTATGTTCTCCTCTCCAGCTCATTTCATCAACCATGTTGGTTTGTTTCATGTTTTCTCCGTCAGCTTTTGTAAACCTCCACAGGCCCCAAAATACTCTGTTGAACCCCAGCCTATTTTCTCCAATAATTTTTTGTTTTTGTTTTTCAGAGTTCACCCTTTTCATGTGCAAATGTTATCTTTTCATGCTCTGAACGAGAACTTTAAACGAGTGTTTGTGACGATCAAACTAGGTTAAAACGAAAGACGGAGCAGGTAATTTAGCTGTAATGCGAGTTATCCTCCTCCACAGAGAAAAATCATTCAGCAGCCAGATGATCACAGCCTTCTGACTTACTTAGTTATTCCCTATTTCCGCTGATGTCTCCAGAGGCCCGGCTGCTCTGAGGTCAGCTGATGGCAGGTTTAACATCGGCTAAACGGTGCTGACGAGGAGGCAGCTCCACCTCCGGCTTCTCCTGTGAGGCGCAGGCATCCTGCCAGGCCTCGTAGCGCTGCTGGAGCTCGGCTGACCTCTCTGTGAGGATGTTCCTGATGATAACACATCCATCTCCATCTTCACACATCAGACACGCACAAAAAAAAAAGAAAAACCCTGTTTGATTTCAGCTCGGCTCTTCCTGCTTTTATTTTTACTCTCTATCTGCAGGGAGCTGCTGCCCACATACTGACCGGCTGTTCTGTAAACCACAGAGGAGATGCACTGAGAAATGAGCAGAGCTGCGTACAGACCTCAGGGCTGTCAGCCATGAACGGGACACAGTGAAAAGTTGCTGTTCATTATAAAACCTTAATCCAGATCCAGACTACTGTTATGTGGAGGTTTAAGCCTGTATCATGGAGAACATCAAGGGAATCCTTAAAGTGGCTGCTCAATGCAATATCCAAGCAATATCAGCTCGGATATCGCATTGAGCAATACCGTATTTTAATATTTACATATTTTAGTGTTTTTATCAGAACATTCCAGGATTTTTGGTGCATTTTTTCCAAGTGGATCCCCACTATTCATAAATAGTTAGGCACCACAACCATCCACTATTAGCTAAAATCTGCAAATACTTGACAGTTTTTCACTTGCAACTGCCTCTTTTAATAATTTAAACATAAAATATCCCTTAATATGCATCAATATGCAAAGTGGAAACTGTCTTGTCTTTACCACAGGAACTAATATCTACAGTTTTCTTTATTTCCAATTTAATGGGTACAACCAATGAGCCCCAAGGAAAATGATTGGCGCTTCTTGGCAGATTTTAAAACACCAGCCAATAGTGTGTTAAATTGGATTTTGGTTCAGCTTCGCAGGCAGCTCTATGAAATATGTGAATTCAATAAAACTGAACACTGAATAGGCAGAGGCGGAGTCGAGTGGTTGCCAAGGTAACTCACCAGTAGAGTATCCCACTGGAACAAGCAGTTCCCCTCCAAAACAGCTGGTGGCAGCAGTGATATATGTCTAGACAGCATATATTTATAAAAAAATATATCGATTAATTTCAAGAATATATTTTCTATTTTTAGTGAAGTACTTGGAAATTATGAATACCGTGCTTTGGTTTTATTAAATACGTGCAGTTTTTACCTGTTACTCAAATATTTTACAAAAGTTACAGAAAATGTATCTTTTACAGGAGAAATTTGATTAATGCCATGTGTAACACGATGTGACTACAGTGCTAGACTCAGAACAGGACCAGTGCCAGGTTCGGCTACAGGAGTAGGGAGACGTGTAAGTATATCAATGACCACAGACCAGAAAATAATTTTAAACTGCCGGCTTGTTATTTTTGTAGAAAAGAAAATAAACAATTATACAAACAGTTTACATACAATGACACAAATTCAATACAAAATAGTTCCCCTATTTCTTCAGAATGATTTATTTAATCCCTTTTTTGAAATTTAAACCTATTAGGTATTAAAGGATACTATTTATTTAAACCTAGGTTATAGTTCTATTTAAGTTCAAGTTGATACTGTTAATCTATTTAATTTAAAGTTTGTTTTAATATTTTAAATCTATTGTAGTTTAGTGTTCTTTTAAGAAGTTAAGATTTCTTAATATCCTGTTTTAACCGTTTCTTATTTCTAATTTAAACCCAACAAACAATTTTACATTCCACACACTGTAACAACAGACATTGGATGTGGTTCAAAGGAAAAAACCAATAAAACACAACAGACACAATCCAGCAAAAGACTGAATAGCTTGTGGTTCAAATCGATGTATTTTCTCTCTGATGATCCTGACGGGTTAATCCCGTTTTTCTGAATCCACTGCTATTTCAGCAGGAAACATGGGCAGGTCATACCAGTTTGGATGATTTGCAGTATCCAGCAGAGGGCGCAGCTCCTGCTGGATGGTTACAGGACTCCTGGGTTACAGCTCGCCATCTTGTTTCTCACTAGCGGAATCCAACTCAGCAATTGACTCGGAATGTCCCGGTCCAATTTCCAGCAGAACCTCAAAAAGACCTGGTTTAATAACCAACAAAGCGTAACAAATGTTCATTTAACTCCGCTTGGTACTGAATAAAGTTATATACTCGCCGATTTGGCGGTTGAACATCGTGTGTGGATGGGGGAACATGCTTCACCCACCACAGCTCAACCGTTACTTCCAGTTTTTGAACATAAAACATAAATGCGCTACTTTAGCTTTCCGTTTCAACAAAATAAAAAAACTTTACAAATACGTTCTTCTCAGAAAATAAAATACACTTTTTAACTCACCAAGTCCAGTTCTGTAACATATAACACAATCCCGAACGCAGTCAGGTTGAAAAGTGCAGAACGCTCCTTCTCCAAAAATGGAAAAAATGTTTTTAATTGTCGATTTCTCTTATCTTTTTCTCGATCACAGCACAACTCTCTTAGCTTCTTTGTTCTTTGCTTCTTCTTCGGTCTTTCTACTTCTTCTGGCGCGAGAACATAGCAATCCGGTTGGCTGGAGTTAGTCACATGGGCTACACATCAATGTGACCCTTCAGAATAAGAGATTTATCTCACGCTTGACTGTTTTAGCTGCTGACAAAATAAAGCTGTTTTATGCAGATTTTTAACCAAATAAAATATCATAACACTTGCAATTATTACTTTTTATATTTTTAACTGTTTTAAGACCTATTTATTCTCCTATTTATTTATTCATTTATGTCCTATTTATCTATTTTATAGCTATTTTTATGAAAAGGCTTACATTTAGTGAGGATTATGTTAACCTGGGTTACACATGCAAAAAAGAAAACTCAGATGAACACTGATCCTGTTGCCATGAGAGATCTGATTCTGGAAGAGCTGATTTCTTTTCAATTAGGTCATGAGTTACAACAAAGTAAAACAGAAAACTGGTCATGACTTGCTTGTAACTTTAATTTGGCTGAACCTGAATTAAATTTTTTTTAACCTTCTAATATTCTGACTGATCTATTCTTCAGTAGAAGCATTAATAAGATGTGAAGTTACAAAAAAACTGGAATTAATTCAAGCAGGATATAAAGGACAAAACTAAAATTATTTCTCATCATTAAACACATTTAGCTGCCATTAAAAAGATTCATTACAGCTTCATTACAAAAGAGGCATTGAGTTTTTTCATCCAAAATGGAAAATCTATTCAGTATTTCAAAGGACAAATGAACAGGAACAAATCCAAATTTGCAAGAGATCCCACCGACACAAAGCTACAATTATCAGATATTATCCACGTATTTTATCCCAACTGAACTGTGTTGAAATGTATCTTTTGATACATTTCAACACAAACAGTAATTGGAAAAAATGTGTTCTGCAGAGAGCAACTGTCAGATGGGGGCTTTCCATTCCTCCTGATCCTTACAAAAACACCCACAATAGATGTTCACTTATCATGTCTGCAAGAATACTCCCTGTTTGATGAGTTTTGTTTCCGCCCTGTAAGATTTCTCCTGGAGAAGGAGCTTGATGTTTCTGTGATCTGTGTTGGGCTCGTCTTCATTCTCGTGCTGACAGGAAGGCCAGAGAGGGCAAGAGAAACGAGGACGGGACGCCATCTGATTTACAGTCTGACGCCTCTGCAGCTCGACGCCCTGATCGAGTGCGATTGATCGAGTCATAAATGAAGCTGAATCAATGAGTGCAGGCCTTCAGCTGGGCCTGGTGTTAACAAACGTGTCGGAGAGGTGGGCGGCCGGGGTTCAGTGCGGGTCACGTCCCCCGTCACACGGCTCTTTATGCTCTTCTTTTCATCGCGGTTAACCTTCTCCCTGCTCTGCTCCATGTGGAGGCGGCAGGAAAACCGTGGGTGTTCGCAGAGTAAGGATGTGGGTGTTTTTGTAAGGATCAGGAGGAATGGAAAGCCCCCATCTGACAGTTGCTCTCTGCAGAACACATTTTTTCCAATTACTGTTTGCATTTTTATTATTTTATGTCTGATAACACTGGCTGAGTAAATCTCCTGCTGCTTGAAACACTTTCATTATCTCAAATTCAAATGCAAAGAAATACATTACTATAATCTCTCTGGAAGCTGAAGAAAACTGTTATCTAGCTCGTTTGAGACGGTTTCTTACAATATTTCTAAAAGTTTTTTTGAATTAATTACAGACAGATATGAACAAACTTTATTAGACGTGCATTCAATAGATTAATATTTACATTTCCCTACACATCCTGTACTTTGGACTGGAAAGAAACTTGTTTTTGTCTTCATTGTGACAGAATCCAGTTCTGTTCATGTGGCAGCAGCCTTGCTATACAAGAGGGATGGATGTGCTGATATCACTCAGTAGCTGAGTTTCCATTGCAAATGTGCACAAAACATTATCAGTATTCCGTTAAAGTCGAAAAGACACTTGTAATGTTTCCACAAAATAGAAAACACAAATAAAATCACACATGAATAACTTTGTTTACACCATAAGTCATTGACAAATGCGCTGCACTATGACACTCCAACTACTTCCTGTTGTCTTCTTCTTCACAGTTTGCATCAGTGGAAACATCCGTTTGTTGATCATGTGACTCGTGATGCAAAAAAAGTGTTTCTCTTGGAGTTATGCAAAATAAACCAACATACACCCAATCCTATCTCTAAAACTTTTTTTAAGTCTTTTTCTTTGCATGCTTTCATTAAGCAAATTCAATTTCTAAATATCAAATTGTGCACGTAGGTCAATGGAAACTCAGCCACTGTCTTCTTGCATCAGCAAAACAACCATTATGTTGCAGTATTTTATGACACCTGAAGGGAACAAAGTTAATATCGTGCTATAAAATGGCACTATGTGCATGGAAAATACATAGTACCACTGATTCAGTCCCCAGGACTGAGGAGGATCCTGCATCTGCACCCACAGTGACTCAGTGAGGAGAATCTTTAGGCCTCTGGCAGGTTTAAGGGGAGGGTTGAAAATAGTTGCTTATACAAATAATACCAAAGGTTGAAGGTCAAACCAACTCTGAGCTTTGACCAGACCAAAACGGGTTGGAAGTTGATCCAGCATGATTAAGAGAACAAATGATGTTATAAGGAAGAAGCAGCAACACTACAGACACTAAATCTGAACATAAATTGTATGTTTTTGACATTAAAAGCCTTTGAAGCTGATTGTCTGATTTGGGCATTAGCAGAAATTATATTTTAAAGTTAAAAAATGTGCTCGAGTACATTTAATTTATTTGATGAGTTGTTAATAAAAGTGCTGATCAGAGTCTGTCTCTGTAAGAAGATGCACGTTGTCCTCAGAAGGTGAAAATCTCCTTTAGTTTCATTCTGAATTAGTACGACTTGCTCATGAAGAATAGTCAAAGTTTGCTGAGTGTGTGAGGAATTATCCCACCGTGCCGTTCCCTGACAGAGCTTTTGCATGTTTTAACATTAATGAGATCAGGGGACGCGTGCAGAACCTCAAAAGTGTCACTTTAGGCCAAATCTGACTTATTTCCTCAGGCTTTTTTTTCTTTTCTTTTTTTATCTTCCTGAAGTTAAAACCCGATCTGCTGCCGCAGCACATTCAACAATAGGAAGAACAGGATTTGGAGAACAATAGGTATCATTGAACAAAGGGGAGATTCTCCTCCATTTCTGTGAAATGAAGAACAGATACAGGTATCCTCATTAAAAACACACAGCGGGGTTTTGTAGCATCTGCAAGATCACAGACACTTTCAGTTATTCAGGCTTGTGTCTCAGCGAGATGCACTCTGATCTGCCCGCAGTCACATCCATAAAACGGGAACCACAAAGACTTTATGGCACAAATAAACCTGTGGTAACTGAATCATGTGTTCCTTCCTTTGACACAGTTCCAGTCCGCTGTTTCCATCTTCTCATCATCAGCAGGAACGTCTTTAAATTCAGAGCTCTTGATTATTTATTGAACTGTTCTTTCGACAGGGAGTAGGACGACTGCAATAAAATTTAAAAAGTTTAATTATTGCAGAAGTTTGAATTTATTAGGGTAGATCATTCTTTTTATGAATTTGGCCCACAAATTTATATGCACATGCTCAAAAAAACGTGCAGTCATATTTTGACAAATGACCAATATATATTGAGTTTTGTGTGTTTTCTTGATCGCCTATAACAATGATTAACTCAAGAGTGTTACTGTTGCTGGTCGTGTTCCCAAACACTGAAAATGCCATCAGGTGTACTCAAACTTGGACAATCTGTGATTTCCCTCAGCCCCCAAACTCTTCAATATGATTAAACCATAAAAAACGGATCTGTTTCTAATAAAGTTTGAGTGGCAAATGCCATTTTTCACTCCTGGATCTGCTATTATCTGGATAGCAGTTAGAGAGGAAGCAGTGAAATTTGTGTTTTGGTTTAATCATCGGTTTATTTTATTGTTCATTGACCCAAAACTCATTTTCGTTTTGGTCCAAATTAAGATCATGAATCCTGTTAAAGGGCAGCTGTACCAGAATGTATTGATAAAACCTGTTCATAAACTGTTAAAATATCAATAAATAATATTATTGAACATCTTTCCAGGATTTTGTGATTCTTTTGGGATTTTTTGCAATGAAAATCAAAGTGTTTGTTGTACTAATTTGGAAACAATTACACTATTTGTGCTTATTTACGACAATAAATAAGCTGTTTAGTACAAGTAAGAAAGTTTTTGAGAATTTTTGAGAAAAATCTGCATTAAATTATGTAATAGCTCAAAAAATGCGGGGATTTGTTAATTTTGTGGGAATTTTCACAATAGTTCTCAAGAAACCAGAGGGACTGATTGATATAACTTGGTAGTAAACAGATAAAAACTGCATTGATTTGATTGAACACATAATATTTAAGCACACTTAGTGTTTAGTCTAGAATATAGAGGGCCACATTAAAAGCTACGGCGGGCCGGATTTGGCCCACGGACCTTGAGTTTGACACATGTGGTTTAGATATTTTGATATCCAGTAATTTATTTTTGTCATCTGGGTTGTTATTAGTTAATTTCTTTCCTTATGCAGTTAGATTAATGTTAGTGTTAGTCATTTTACTTCTGTGTTTGAATTCAGCTGCACCTGTGTTAATCCCTCTGCTCAGCATCCCTCTGATCACGCTCACTTGGTTTCAGTGTCGCTCAGTATTAAAGCTTCCTGGTTTCCGTTGCTTTTTGCTGGATTCCTCTAACCTTCCTGGTTTTTTGTCCTGTTTTTCTCATACTGGCCTCTAAGTTTGTGTTTGGTCCCAAACTCCTGTCAAAATCACTATTCATAACAAAACTAGCCAAGAACATCAAAACTCGCATGAAAAAAAAAGCTCAAATGTCACTCTGCGCACAATAAATGCATATATGCATTTCACTTTTTGAACAGATTTATTGAAATAACGTACATTCATATTTGGTGATCCAAACTGTCAACTCCCTTTAGAGACTCTTTCAGGTGCATCCGGCCTTCCAGGCGGCATAAAACAAGCTACAAAAAACTACACACAAGTTTAAAAAATGTATATTCTCAAGGATTAGGAAAATAAAATTATGTCTTGGCAGTGATTTAAGATCAAAATGAAAAGTGTGTATTTCTGCAGAGACGTTCCCACTGTCCTGCTGCGTGAGTAATACCTGCCTCACTCAGATATCTGTGTTCAGACACTTTGTTACACCATTTTTCATCAGGTTACATTTTTATTATTCATCAGCCAGAGTTATTCAAGCAGCTTGAAACCCAATCAGACACTTTCTCCCACTGTACGTTCCTGTACTGCAGCTTTTAAACTCACCGAGGTTCATTTGTAGCACGTTGGGTTCATCTGCACAGTCGGGGGCCCCGCCGCTGAGATTAATAGGATGCTTTGTTTTAAATTAAAACGGTTATTAGTGCTGATTCTTCCCGGGGTGCCCAGCAGAGGCAATTATTCATCAGACAAACCCCCGCTAAACGCCGCCCGGCTGGAAGCTCGCCATCTGAGAGCAAAGCAGTTTGCAAAAAGTTCACCTGCAATCAGACTTTCCAACAACATTAAGATCTGCAGCTCGGTGATGAGGAATCAACACGACTGCACATCTCCATGATAACCTCCGCTTTCCCTCGTCTATGATAAAAACACTGCTTCGCTGATGTCGGCACTTACTCCTTTTTAACAGCAAACACCTTCGGGTAGTGGCTGCTGAAACAAGGTCAGATCATACAGACTAACACATAAGGCTTTATACCGAGGACAAACAAGATGAGGAGGCTGAAATACAGTTAACATTAAAAGAATGATTCACAGCCTAAGAGCTGAAAGAAAAGGGTGGATAAAACTAAATATGTGCTCTGCATTATAAATGTTCTGGTGATGCTTTCAGAAATGAGGGATTGTTTGTGTCAAAAATAACGACTTGGGTGAAAGACTTGGTCTGTAAATGTCCAGTGGTCTAATAACAATGTTATGTTCATGGTTGTTTGTTCTGTTTGTCTCCAAGCTGCCATGTGATGGACAGGCAGCCTGTCCAGGGCGTCCTCCGCCTCTCAGCCAATAACTGCAGGGTGAGACGACGTAGACAATGGATGGATGGAACAATAAGAGTAAAAATAATGATCATAATCACAATAAATAAATAGAAATGGATTGGTTTTACCTTATTATTGAGATCAAGATCTAATTTAGAAGAAAGACAAAAGAATATAAACAAATAAACACACATATATATTGATGAATAAACTAACTGATTTATTTATTAATTAGTTGATTTATTTTAGAGTAATTAAGAAAGGCCAAACAAATAATTAGAATATAATTTAATTAAAAGTCTAAAAAATAAATAATGTAGTGAATCAATATTTTAATAAGAAAATAAATACAAATTCAAATGAATGAATAAGTGATCCTGAATCAATAAAACACTGAGAACAAGTTGTTTAATTACTATCTTAGATGTAATAAATTAATTAAGTACATAATAAATAGATTATACAGTAAATAAATTAAGTGTATTATTTATGCAAGACTAATTTGAAAAAGGTCAAGTAGGCCATAAAATAAATAAGAGCTGTAGGTAAATAATGAGATGAAAAAGTGAAAAATATCCGTGTAAATTACAGAATTTTTACAGAATTACACAAGGTTTTTCATGTGTTTTTAAAAGGCTTGAAACTTTCTTTGAGACCTTCTAACAATGACTGACTGCATCGAGATGGATTCCTGTTGCTAAAGGGGAAAATAAAACTGGCAATAAACAATATAAAAAGGAAAGGCACACTTGTGTTAAATAAAAAAAATGGAGCCCAGAGGAATCAGATACAATGAAAAAGGAAGAGGCCCAAGAATTGAGCCTTTTGGGAATCCACAGGAAAGGCAAAGAGAGGAAGAAGTAATTAACTTCAGACTCACCAAAGGACTCTGTAGTTAATTATTTTAACAAGCTGTCGCAGCTTTGCCATTGACAGGAAACATAACCTCATCAACAGAGCTGCTGGCTTAAAACAATGGACAGGAGTATACAACTTCTTCAAGAAGTGAAATCGACATAAAAGATTGAGAAACACGTTGACTGTTCTCAAAATGTTCAGGCTGGAAGCAGAAACATCCATCAGGGAAAACGTCAGAGAAGAAATCAGAGCAAGAACTGCTCTGAAAGCAGAAAAGGCACGAAAAATGGCAGAAACACAAAACAAAGTCTGCAAGCGAAATGTGAGAAATCAGCTGAAAGAAGACACCCAACTAGAACCATTAACATCAACAGCTGAGAAGAGAACAAGGCTCCAGTGGCCAACAAGAAGCTGTCATAGACAGAGTATGACTGGATAAAAATGGTTCAAATTTTAAGGAAAGGCAGACCAATAAACTCTAAAGATCTCAGTCCAGCTTTAAATGTCTGGTGGAAACCGGAGGAACCAGTGCATGAAAAGGCCCCATCCTGCAAAGCTGATCTTCCAGAAGCTAAACAAGGACTTGATAGATGAAGTCCCTCATGAGTTCAGTTTCTGTTCAGTTTGTCAGGACAGATGGGAGGAGCAACAACAAGAGACTCGTTGGGAAGTTTTTTGGTTTCTGGCTCCATCGTTTTTGTAACATTGTGTCAAGAATGGAGGATCTCCTTCATCCAATAAACCACAACTTGATCTGTTTTTGGCAGTTGGATCTGAGCAGAGCACTCTAAGTAGATTTTCTCTTTGGGATTGACTCTGGGTAGAGAAACTTGAAATCCTTGGAAGCCTTTTTGTTGGTTGTCTCTCCAACAAACAGAGCCTCCTCACTAAAAGCTGCTCTCACCCCAACTGCAATCTGCAGAGATGGCTCCTGTAATCCAAAATGTCCCTTTATGCTTTAAGGAAGAAAACTTTAAAGTTTCTACAATCGATACCACGCGAGGCGGCTTTCGTCTCTGCTTGATCTAATTTATGAGAGAAAAGCTGTTATACTCTGTCAGCTTCACTTTTATTCCAGCTTGTTAGCGGGAATTAAGAACTCTCCTGCCCTTTCTTCTAAATTTTCAGGACACAATCTGCTCCTTTTCCAATCAATACGACGCCTGAAAAGGGATTTTATTAGTTGAATGTTTTCCTGCAGCTTCCGCGTTCCCTCCTGAACCTCTAACAACTCAAAAAAGATGCAGAGGCTCCCTTGCTGTTTAGTCGTTGTAACTGAACTGCCCTGGAGGAAAACTCTGATTTATTGTTGAAATGGAGGACTGTGGGTGGTTCACCTCAGACTGCAGCAGTACAACAGGGTAAAGATAGCTGCTGGTGCTGAGCTTTTCTTCCTCCGGCTGATCCTAAAGCAGTCCGACAGCGAGAGGAAAATACTCCTCTGGTACCCACACAGCTCCAACTCCGAAGCAGTTAGAAGATGACTTTTATGTCAAAACAATGTCAGCTAGTCTCATCGGCATCGTTTTTTTTTGGTAATATGTCCCTGCTTCTGCATTTCAGGGAGGAAAGAGTAAAAACAAAAAAAAGTGTTTTAATTAAGTTTTCTTTTTCTAACATTAAAAGCATTCTACCACTGAGGAAACTAAATCATAAACAGTTTTTTGAGTTATCTTGTCCCATGCCACCTACACATCTTAGTAAGCAAATAATGACTTTAAAGTAATATTACTCAGGTGAAAGGAAAAAGTGGTCATTAAAAAAATCAGTCAAAAGCTACTCAAAAAAAGAATAAAAAAGGAACTGATGAAAAGATTGTTTTTGTCATGTCCAATTTATTTATTTATTTATTTATTTTTGGTGATCAGACAGAGAAAATTATAACATAACTTGCAAACTTTTAAAAATAAGCACAAACAAAAAAGCAGAGGAACTATGCAATTTAAAATCTGCTCAAATTATAGGTTTCCATTTACCTTACACAACCAGAGATGGTAGAGTAATAATTGTTATCAAATAAGAACAGCGTCACTTTATAGTAATTTTACTCACATCGAAGTCAACAAAAATTGAGTGCAGTGAAACTGTTGTTAGAAGTTTTTATTTGTTTTTTTTTTTTTAATCAAGAGAAGGTCAGGACTGCATGTACTCTTTCAATTTAAAGCTGACTTGTCGGATTCAGACACATATTATCATGTTAAATTTTTTTACTAATAGGATTCCATATTTCTACCTCTCAGCAGTTCTGCAAGTTTTCTGTCCTGTACCATTATCAGCCTCTGGTGTTCCTGTTTAGATCCTCAAACCCAGCAACACGCTTCAATGTTGCTTCAATATATGCTTCTATATATATATATATATATATATATATATATATATATATATATATATATATATATATATATATATATATATACATAATTCTCATAATAGACTCTCGAGAAAGTTTTAAACAAAACTATATTAACTCCACTCTTGTCCATCCATCCATTGTCTATAGGTGCTGATAATGGAAAAAATTAAAATGAAGAAATGAGTTTCCCCTAATGAACTGTCACTCTTAGTTACCAAGCAGAGGTCGATGATTTTCACTTCAACAAAACTTCATCATTTCTTGCATAAATGTGAACAGCAAGCAGACAAGTTCAGTTTGTTCAGTCTGGTCACTTCTAACTAGTCACTACCTTCTTATATGAATCTCATCCAACATTCTGGCTCCACATTTCCATGTTTGCCAAAGATCTTTGAAACCTTGAAAACTGAGGATCACTTTTTTTAAATATCTTAACCCTCTCTAAGTTCCAGTAGGATGAAAATAATAAGCTTCACGTGAATTTACCTGTTGCTTAAAAAGGGAGTTAACATTTTTGCCCAGGTTACACAAACATAGGAGTTATTTTCTAAATTTCCACTAACATCCACTAATCTTTGCAGGGTCACAGAAGAGAGAGGCAGGACCCAACCTGGACAGGTCAATCCGTTTCCACTGTTTTTGTTTAAATTAAATGTAGATTTTACTCCTTGTGCTTCATTAAAAACACATTAAGCACATCAGTAATCAACTCGCATGTCAAATATCTCACTGCAGTTTCTTTATGCAGTGTTCATCTACTTTATTTATGACGCCGACCGATAACTCTGCAAACTCGTTCAGTCTTAGCAGAATCCATAGAACAGTCTGATCGACCAATCCATTTCCTGCGCAGAGCAGGGATCAATTTACAGATGCAGAGGAGGACGAACGTGTGACCGTCTCCACTTATCACTGACGGATGTGTGAACACGTTGTCACCCTCTCAGCAGCTGTCACAGGCCTAACTGATCCCACTGATCCTCAGCTCCGCCGGAGATCTCGCCAATTAAACTCCACAGAATGAAGATAATTGATGACTGACAGAGCCCAACGCTGAACGCACAGCTCACATTCTGCCATCGTTAAAGACATGTTCCTGCTGGTCATACATTAAGCCCTGCAGACAGGAAACACCTTAAAGTTCGTCATTCTGGCCTCCTGCTGAGCGTCTGAAGTCCAACCAGCTGTAATGTTGAATTTTAGTGCCACCTAAAGGCATAACGGTGTAACTGTGTTGCTGTAGGTAAAGGGGTCAGTTACTGTCCAGCGTAAAGTTACTGAAAATGCAGGCAGAAAATAAGACATTCCTTGTTCTTTCATTATTTTGGTTGCTGATTTCTTTGTATTTATCTTTTGGTGTAAAACTTTAATGTTTTGAGTTCCATGAATGATTTACACATGCATGTGTAAAAGGACATGCTAAACTTTAGGCCTGTTCTTCGTTATATCATGTTCAACAGCTGAAACACTGGGTGCCTTTAAAAATCAACTTAAAACCCACCTGTTTAGAGTTGCTTATGGCTAAATTAGGATTAGAGTGCCGGTTTTGATGTCTTTGATGTTTTTAATGTTTTTATCTTTACTTTTTATTTCCTTATTCTCACTGTTTATGTTTTAATGAAGGTTTTAAGGTGTGAGTACCCTTGTTAGATGGCAGTCTAGCTAAAACTGAGGTTTTAATGTTTTTATCTTTTTTATTTAGTTTTTTTATTTGTTTTAATCTTTTTCAAAATCCTTTTCTCTTTCTCACTGTTTATTCCTGTTTTTATTTTAATTATGTAAAGCACTTTGAAATGCCTTGCCGCTGAAATGTGCTATACAAATAAAATCTGATTGATTGATTCAAACTCCGTCACCATTTTCACTTCAGCAGCTGGAAAGAGACAACGATAACCTTGAGTAAATTCAAAAGCAGTATTTATATGATTTTATTCAGAGAAAACCTAACTAGGCCTTTTGCGAAAAAGTAATCACGCTGTTTGTAAAGTAGCTAAATAATTGCAATTGACCACAGTTTTTAGTTCAGTTTTTCTAGCCACACCCTGATTTATTTTCAGGTGAAGAAGAATGTCTCTGACAACTTGAAGTGGGAGGATACAGTATCTCAGAGAAACACATCATCGCTTCATTTAAGAAAAATCAAGTTTGTTGGCATAAATCAGCCTGTTAAGGATTACAAAGAAAATATGTAAAACTCAAGGAAACCCAATGAAGAATCTTTATAGAGAAGTAAAAAACCACTGCTGACCAAAACACATAAACGCCATTACATTTACCAAAGAGAGTCTGAAATTTCTCAAAAGTTTTAGGAAAATATTCAGTCGACTGATGAGACCAAAGTCTCATTGAATTTGGTATCAAATTAATAACATTTAAGAAAAACAACATCATACCTGCAGTTAGTATTGATGTGGCAAGAAAAGGCTGGAGCTACTTTGCCTATTCATCACCTGTACGGCTTCCTCTGACTGAAAGAACAAACTACTCTGCTCTCTACCAGAAAACCCTGCTGCAATGTCTGACCACCAGTTTGCAACCTTAAACTCAAAGGGACTCAAGTTATGCAGTATATAATGATCTCTGAATGGCTAGAAAATGAAGATTTTGGAGGAGATAAAATGAAATCAGTCAGCGAGATAAAATGAGGAAACGTTTGAGATGAGAGGAAACAAATGTCTGCTGTAGATCATTTCTTCAGTGTTGATGTTGCAACAAAAGCCTCATTAGTCCTTTCTTTAGGCATCTTGGTGCTTTCTGTTGACAGGTGGATCTACTCGCACCTGATGAATGAAGTGAAGCTAATCCACCACTCAGGTCGATTTATCCAGGTTCTCAATTATTACGAAATGGGGTGAAGTTTAAAATCTCTTGAAAATATTTGGATATAAGTTGGACAGTTTGTTTCCGATCATCGCCACTCTTCAGCTGGCATCAAACGGCTCTCAGTGACATCTGCAAATCCTCGCTTTCCTTCTGGAAGATAATTTGATGTGCTGCAGGCTCAGTTCCCTGCTATGCTGAGCCACAGGAGATACATGATGTAACCCCACTCTGAAAATCTGATGTGAAATCTCCCACTCAGCTCAGCTCAGCTCCTCTCTGCAGTCGTGGTGCGGTGAGACAGAGGAACTGTCAATCCACGGAAGCGTTCTCAGCTTGCATCAATAGTTTTCTTTAATCATTTTAATAGAACATCAAATGATTGTAAATAAAGTTCAGCAGACAGTAATATATGAGATCAAGCTCCTCCTTTTCTCTTTTTGCTTTCTGAAACTGGAAAAATATTCCTCTGATGAGATTTTGTTTCAGTCTCCATGTTCAAGTTCTTTCTTTTGTTCTTTGCTGCCATCTGCTGGTTTAACTTTGATTTACAGCTTTAAAACAGAAAACTACAGAGAAACACATTAAGATATTTTAAAACACCTCAGTAAAGCAATGGTGTCAGATTAAACACTGCACCTCTAGGGCTGGATTCCTGCTACTTTTATATCTCCTTCAACATCTGAATCAAACAGTTAGGTCATTAATTGGACTTTGTAGAACCTGACTGCGTTTTAGCTGCTGGACTCAGATGTGTTCAGCCCCTGAACTAAAGTAATTTTTTAACAGATATGTCCAAATTCAGTCCCAGAGAGCTATTATTCTGCAACTTCTAGATGTATTTTTTCTCCAGCACATCTGAATCAAAAGAACTATTATTCTTTACCAGGCGTCTGCAGAGCTGAATGAAGGCTGATGAGAGAACTCAGCCATTGATTTAGGCTTTTTTTAAGCAGAGATGCAGGAACGTTGCGGGATGTTATCAGTACTTGAAAGCTGGGGTTGCTCACTTCAACTGCTGTTGCACCTTTAACTTTTTAGATGTGTGTCTGTGTCACCTGATCACATCACTGGGTTTATATCAGGATTCTGCAGAACTTCAGTCGACAAGGAGGTAAAGCTGCAGGACACCAGCCTTTGAGGAACACCTTCATTTCCTAACACCCGTCATCCATCTGCAATCTGTGCATCTGTCTTCATTCAGTCATCATCATGGCAGTAGTTAAACTCCCTGTCTTTCTCCGTTCATTATCAGTTCAACCTGTTTCTCTATGGGATCTTGTCTGTTTAGTTTTGCTTAGTTTGCGTTAAATATTCAAGTTTCGCAACATTTCAGAAAAAAAAAACTTCTGTATTTAAGTGCAACTTTCAAAAAGGAAAATAACTGAAACTGAGAAAGCTATACAGCTACCTCCTCCGTGTCTAAAACGACACAAACTCAAAAGAAAATAGAGAAGTTTTATTTCACATTCAGGTCGTTCAGTGAATGCATCGGTGAATGTGGAGAGAAAATATGGTGGAAAAAATGGAGGAGGCAGGATGAATATTTCTGCTGTGAGCTGAGACATAACAGAACCCTTCAGGACTGAACGGATCACCAAAGGAGAGATTTTCAGACACAGAAGATAAGACTTTTATCTCTGCAGCCAAGTGGATCGAAGGCTGAAAATCTGTCTAAAGTTATGAAAAACTTGCCGTTCACAAAACCTTTTGCTGTTTCATAAAAGCACCATTTGAAACTGACCTCTGCCGAAATCTGACAATAATACTTTATATCATGTTCATGTACTTTTTTCTAAATCTACACCTATTATTTTACTTCAACTGAGTGACGATTTGATTCAGAAGACTCTCTCCTGACTTCAGGAGCTGAATCCACGATATGACTGAAACACGTCTGAGTGTGTGTGTGTGTGTGTGTTTGTGTGTTCAGCGCTCGGGACAGGCAGCCTGTAGAGATGCGAACACCCCCCCTGGACAGCCATGTCACTATTTATTACGTGCCATTTTTCTCCAAGCTGCGTCTCGTTTATGGCATCTGCCAGAGCGGTGAGCGGCCGGGCCTAAAGAGAATTATCAGGAGAATAGTTTTGCATACATTACAGGGTTAAGTGCAAAGCAATCTGCTTTATCCAAACACAGCAATCCAAACAGAGCGCTGAGCCGGGGAGACTGATGAGGAACATGCTCTTTTGGGGCCCCTTTAAACCCCTTCTGCCCTCCAGTTTCCACTGGGCTCGCACTGATTGGCTCTGATTGGTTGTATAAAACACAGCTCTGACTTTTTGATTATATTTCATTCAGTCACAGAACGCTGCAGCTCTGCAGATACCAGAACCTCCGTGGCCTTGAAATGCTCGTCAGAGCTGCAGATTACCGCTCTGATGTGATTGTGATGTTTCCAGAGACTGTGCGTGACGCTCACCGCCACGCTCTCCGCCGTTCAGCATGTGAGGCCCAGATCAGGCCGTCGTCCCCCCTCAACCCCCGCGGGTTAACGCCGGTTCATCGGTGTCACATGTCTCTGCGCCGTGTCAGGGAAGGACTTCCAGAGCAGGCGCTCTGCGGGTCACAGGGAAATTGTTTTGGCGTCTTAAATGAAACACCTCCAATCCTCGGTGACCTCTGAGCCCACCTGTGGCTCAGCGCAGATTCAGGGTTCAGGGTTTGTGGTCTGAGCTGCGGCCCGCAGGGAGAACAGCAGATAGGGTCTAATCCGTGAAGCCCTCGGCCAAAGCTGATTTCCCACACAGTCCTGTCAGTTTGGGTTACACATCTCCAAGACAGGAGCCTTCCTGGATCAGCTGAGCGACTTCCTGCACAAAGGGCGATTAAAGCAACAGGAGATCCCACACATCTCACCTGACAGCATGTCGACCAACGGTGCAAACACTCCTAAATCTGCAAGTGTATTAAATGCTAAACATTGTTTATTTATGGCTCGTTGTTAAAATATGATTTCAATACACAACATATCTTGTGTTGTGAAATCAGCTGGTTTCACAACACAAGATAATGGAAATATGAAGAAACAGGTGATCCAACTTTAAAAATCTTAGTTAATTTGTTAGTAAAGGAGAAAGGAAATTTAAGTTCTCATGTTAAATAAAGTAAGCTTGACAAACTTAATTCAATTACGTGAAACAATTTAACTCATAATGAAAGTCTAGTCTCTTTTTTTCAGTGTGTTTTCACTTCAGCGGCATGTCGGGAGGAGCTAGAGAAATGTTTGCAGGCTGGGTTTTAGGATTCTGGCCACCATTAAGTTTGCATTTTTCTAAAATAACTGTTTTGTGACGATTTATTTCCCAAACGCAATGAAAAACGATAAAAACTGATGAGATAGCGAGAGATTTCTGAGTGTTCTCGTTTTTCTCTGAGGCCCTGACGAGCTGTGGAAGTTGTAGCGAACGTCCTAATTACCATCAAAACTCTCAGCTTCTCTCACAGAGTTAATAACACTAATGATATGTTGGTGCAAACACATCCATCTATTTCTGTAATTTCGCAGGAGTATTTTTTCTATAAATTCACAAACAGCTTTTCCTTTAAATGCATGCCTGACACCTCATTTATATATGAGCCAAATATGTCAGAGATGCTGTTTGTGTCATTATGTTAAATTTATTCTGGAAGATTACATGCTTTGAATGAAGCTCTGAAACGTGTTCTTTGGTTTCACTGAGCTTTCTTTATCAAAACCGGCGCAGACATAAATTCCACATACAGTTACGAAGCCGTGTGTAAAATGACTGACCCAGCATGTAAATAACTGGATGTTGATAAATCTGGCAGCCAAAGACAAAGTTGAAAGTTCTTATATTTGTAGTTGCAGTGGCATTTGTCCAAAGAATTTCTGAAATGGGTGAAGAGAAAAGATAAAGACGGCTTAGATTTTAAAGAGTCAGCACTTTTAGTAGGTTGTTGATGACACAAACCAAATCTGCATCTTAGATTCTTACTTAGAGCTTCAGCTTATAGCAGGACAGATAAAATGTTTAGCAGAAACGTTAAATTTAAACGCTGGATTTGGTTCCGTCCTCCGAGAGCCTTCTTATTCAGTTCTTTACGCTCCAGAGTGGAAAATGAAGCCAAACTCCGGAATAATACCGTGCAGAGCTGCATAAGCCAGAATGACATCGCTCACTTTCTCAGACGCTACAGGTTTTGAGGATTCGTTGGACATGCAGGCTTTGTGCCTGTTAGGCATCTCCAAAGATGTTTCTAATTTTTTGTGAATGAAGGTCAGATTTATTTCTTGTGTGTTGATGATTGTAACCGTAGCACCTGACAAAATGTCTGTTACTGGTTTCGCAGTTGTTGACTATCTGATGTGTTTATGATGTCTTCACTTTTTCTTGATGTAAAACACTTTGAACTGCCTGGTTGGTGAAATGTGCCACACAAATAAACTTGATTGGAATTTCCTGTTTTCTTATCTTCTTTCACTAGACAGAACTTTTTTTTTCACAAGTAAACTTTTCATAATCAAAGTTGATGCATTAAAAGAACAGCGAAGCATAATTTCTCACCCTCACGTCTTTCAGTTGTTGATCATTTAAATGTTCAAAATAAAAACCAGTTTTTTATGTTAGTTTTCAAACTGAGTTGCTCATTCAAACCAACAAATTAAAGTTAATGCTCTAATAACACAACATCATTTGGTGTGTTGTAGTTAATGTCACTTCTTTTTGCCTAAAAGTATTGTTAGTGCATGATTTCCATTGTGCACTAACAATTGTGAATAAGCATTTAGGATCTAATTTTTAACTTTGACTGATTTCTGGAGTTTTAATCATCTGAATTGGTGCAACACACAACTTTTACACAGATGGATCTTTAGTGACTGAGTGGAAGAACAAGGAAATGTGTGAGAACAAGACAATCAGTTTTGTATTTTTGTTATTTTGGGGTGTGGAAGTCTGAGGTTTTCATTTAATTTGGAGCCAAATTTACTAAACATTATGCTTTTTTCATCAAGATTAAATACCTTTCTGCTTTTTGACACAGCGAAGGTCACGAGGCTCAATCTATGTGTATGTGTCTTCTATTAAAGCTATATGACACTTCTATGTAAATGATCCAGGCGAGACAATCAGGCCTTTGAGAGGAGAATTTGAGGGGCTGAACTGGCTTGAAGTCGAAGCCCACCCAAAAACATACACACCCACACACACACACACACACACACACACACACACACACACACACACACACACACACACACACACTCATCCATCCAATGGGTGACGTTTTGTTTGGTCACGGCCATTGTGGCGAGAGCTGTCACCGCCACAGAAACAGTGTGACCATGTTGATTAGGCCGACGTTCGGAGCGAAGAGTGGAAATACGCTGTCAGGTCATTACAAAAATACATAACCTCTCACTTCTAATTACGGCGTGGGCAGCTGGAGATCACACAGAGGAGTCCACCGACACACTCCGACTGGAATCAGCCTCCTCTTCCTCCTCCTCCTCCTCTTCTTCCTGCCGTAAACACGTCCCGCTGCCCTTTTACTCAACTCACCTGCGGAGCGTTCCCAAATATTTACCCGACAATTTCAGACTTCATGAAACATCACAGCGCTGCAAGACGACACAATAACCGAGAACACCGCCGCGGCCGTGGGGAACTTTGAACTTGTGATGGCTCTGGTGACAAACGGAGGTGATGAATGGGTTCACTTGTTTTGGTCAAACTGGTTTTCCAGCAGCAGCAGCAGCAGCTGTTTCCACTGAAAACGCTGACAAATTAGAGCAGCGTTCAGCAGCTAAGGAGCCGGACGGCTGCAGGGTCGGTGATTACTCGGCCTGGTGAAACTGTTTGTTGGCTCGTTTTTCAGAGCGGCTTCAGGAGGTGATCAGTTCAAGGATTACAGCGGAAAACATTCGGAGGAGAAAAGCTGAGCAGTTAGAGCAGCTTTGAAATGAATTTAACCTGCTGAGGTTCTGGTCAGAATGATGCAAAGCTTAACATGAGATCACCCGACTGCAGCGCTTTTAGAGTTTGAGATCACACAACTTTTACTGCTTTCAAGACATGAAATATGACCAATTATAGCTATTTAAGCTCAAATTTGACCTATGGCCAGAAATTAAAACTTTTTCAAGCATTAAACCTATGAACTTGATTAACAATATTTAGCAAAAGCTTCTAAAAATGTATTTGTTTTTAAACTTTGGAATCAGTCAGCATGTTAAAATCTATCTGCTGTAGTTTCAGCTGCAGGGAATAAAAATAACACTTAAAATTTACAGTCTAAATGTGGAAGGAAAGTTTGCAGGAACCACCAGACAAACAGATATATACAGGGCATCTGTGGTTACCATGGGAACGAGGTCTACTTGACCTTTGGTACCTTGGATAGTGTCAGTGACTTGGGGTGTGACTACAGAGATAAGTAAGAGATTTTTTTACCTCTGATTATATAATTAACCCTAAACAATCAGTTTATTTGCAAGTTAAAGTCCAGAAACACTGCTAGACATTTTGTTTGTTATATTATATATAATATGTATGCATTTAGAAATTGCAAAGTAAATACAAGAATAAAATGATCGCGGTGAAATTTTATACTTCTAAAATAAATTACTAATTTATTTCAACAAAACTAATCATGGTAAATCTCCTAATTCTCCTCTCCGATGAAGAAGATTCAGACGCAGAAAAAGACTCAAGAGTTTATCATTATGCACTCAACATAAACAGAACCTCGGAAACAAACATTAGCTGATCACATAAATTTCTTGCCTGATGATTTGTAGTATATGTTATCCAAACTTTGTAACAAGGAAAAACCCAAACAAAGCCCTTTAAACTCCTCTCACATATGGGATGATTCATAGTTACCTACCAAATCCTGAAATAAATAAAATACCATTTGAAAAGTCTCCCTGCAAAGCTTTGTTTGCCAAATTTTACATTTATTTATTTATTTTTAATTATATTTTTTAAAATCCTTTTTAAAGTTTTGACATCAACTTCAAGGACGTGGAGCTGCAGCAACTAAAGCAAATCCTGATCCTGAGGGTCAACTTTTAACGGTTCAGCCTCTGCTGGAGCTGGAGAGAGGAAATACATCATCCTAAATGCCCGTCTGTCAGCAGAATATAATAAAACATTAAAAGGCCGTGATATCAACCTGTGTTGTCACCGTGACCCCAATCATAGTTGATATCCAGGAAACCGTCTTCTCCTCTGAGTAAAAGCCGAATCATTTAGCGTCTGATAAAGCTGGAAAATAGTCTGCAATGCTGAAACTGAGAGGCTTCAGGCTCTGATTGCACCGCTGAGACTTCATGTCTGCATGTCAGCAGCACAGACATGGACACGCCCGCGCATGGAGACATCCGTGTGCAGGATGATAAAACTCATCTTTTGGACAGGAAAAGACTCTGAAGCTGAAGTGATTTAGTTTGAAATGTTGGATCTGTGCTGCTGGGGAAAAATATTCAATGATCTGAGGAGTCACGGGAGGTTATTTCTCAATTTGCAATTATGAAATTCATTTTCTGTTGAATGAATTTTATAATTTGAAGTTTTTCTCTAATACATTTTTTTATCATTATTTCTTTAAACGATTGTTTGGTTTTCACAAACTGAAACGTTCATGCGATTTTTTTTTTTCCTTTTAAATAAACAAAACTTCATAATTTGGTTGAAAGCCGAAGAAATAAAATCTGTTTCTTTATTTCATAGAAACCAGAAATAAATATTTATGTTTCAATTTTGTGTAAGAATTTGCCATTAACCTCCAGCATTTTCTTTCATTTTGGTTACATTTTAATAGCTTGAAACACATTTTAAATATTTTAATCATGTTTAGTATTTTGTAGCTAAGCACTGGTAAAGCAGGAAAAGGCAATATTATGGTATCCAATAACTTTCTGGCTTCATAAATCTGTGCTGAAGGTCAATCCAGACCTGAAAGCTGAAACCTGGATCAGTAACATCATTCTGGGCCGAAACGGCAGCACTGAATAAATATTATTGAGGGTTAGTCAGTCGGGTGTTACGCGGCTGAATAACATCCACAGAAGTCGCCACCAGGATCTGCAAAATGTGTTAACCAACTAAATATAAACCATCAAAGTCCTGAAACAAAAGTTTAATCTGTTTTTATTCTTTCTGTGCTCCCATTTTATATATAACCAAAACTCACAAAACATGCAAACCAGCATTACATTTAATCTCATTGCCGTGTTCAGTAGCAGGACGTTTCGACTTTACCAAACCAACAGAAAGTCGACTGTGGATAAAATAAGAGTTAATCTCAAGGACAGAAGAGACAGAAAAGAGAAAATAAGGCAAATTTTAAATAAGATTTTCTGTTGAAAATAATTGAACAAAACAATCATGAGATGATAATAAGCAAGAAAACTCTGCAAACATTTTCTTCTTAGTTACTAACCCTCCCTCTCTTTTATAAAAGTTACTCAACAACAAACTGACTTTTCATTTTTGTTCTGGACAGTTTTCTTCATGACGCTGGTGAACAGAGCCGGCGGGAAACTGTCCTGATAAAACCTGAGGCCATGTTATGAAGACGAAGACAAGTGGTGGCAGTTTATTCTGTATTATAGAGAAAAAAAAACCCAGCTGAGGTTCAGCCTTCATGAAGTCTGAACCACCGAGTCATGAACTCAGTGGAGTGATGAGGGAAAGTCTGGTAGCAAAGCCTCATGCAGCCTCTCCCAGACATTATGACGATGTGTTGAGCTCAAACTTTCCTTGAATGAAACTCATTTATTTGAAACGTTTTCTCAGAAAGTACCCTAAAATTTCTAGACGTTAAATTCTGGAAATAAATACAGGAAGATGACTGTGAGCTCAAGAAAGTATTTGTTGCATATTTTGTCATAATATTGCCAAAGTGCATCCTAAATACATCAGATATTGCTTTGTAAGCAGGAACTCCTTGCATTTTGGGAAAATGTCCTATAAACGCATTTCAGATGTTTCTCAAATGTCATTAAAGGCATTTAAAGCTTCATTGATAGACACTTTAAAT
This sequence comes from Poecilia reticulata, assembly GCF_904066995.2. NCBI lineage: Eukaryota > Metazoa > Chordata > Actinopteri > Cyprinodontiformes > Poeciliidae > Poecilia > Poecilia reticulata. The sequence goes on from NC_088851.1 coordinate 21,457,871, forward strand.
GCTTGTCATTGCCTGTAAATACAGACAGTCTCCAGAAGTAGCCTGAACATAATCTTGTTATTTCCAGGAAAGTAACCTATAATCTCTGGGGTGTATATGGTGTGTTTCAGGGAAGTACCCATGAAGTCATTTCTGGAGATTTTCTTAACTTCTTGGATCTTATAAGGTACTTTCCAGGAAAGTGAGGGTTGTGGTACGTATTAGTCCTCAGTCCTAAAATCGGTTTCATTCAAGAAAACTGAGTAAAAAATCTCAGTTTATTCACAAAGACAAAGTTAAAAACCCACAGCTTTTCATCGCACTATACTGATAAAAGAATATTTATGATTTTGCAACAATTGAAAATGTAAAAAGAAGGTTCAGTAACAAGTGTGGCATCAGAAGGAAGATTTTCTTCGCAGTAACTACCCAGATCGGTTCAATAAAGCCTTATCATCTGGAGTTAATCTACTCTTGTCCTCACAAAAATCCAAACAGGCTATAGTTTTCAAAGTTTAATTCCTGCAGTCTGCATTTCTGTATGGTCTGATGTAGCCAGGATCTGATCTGACTGCAGAGCTTTGCTATCATTTCCTCTTCAGATGATCTTCAGAGCCGCCATTTTGGCCTTTTTTAAAAGCTTCACATGTCGTTTCAAATTTTTACACGAGTCGCTTTTGTATCCAGAGATTTTTATTCATCCAGAAGAACTGAAGCAGTTCCGGTTTTAATCCACCAGGGGGCGGAAAGAGTCTGAGTTTGTGCCCAGTTTGTCTGGATGAAGATTATTTTAAGAACTGGCAGCATTTAGGAGCGGATCAGATGCGGCCGTCAGTCAGGATCTGCATGTTGACGGTGAGCAGGTCCAGCTGTTTGACAGCAGAGCTGCAGCTGCAGGGGAAGCTGATCAGGAAGTTCCTGTTGAAAGATGTGAGCCCTCAGCATTAGATCTCCTCCTTCAAGTGACTGAAGAGGCTGAAGGATTTATGATGCAGAGTCACCTCTGACTTTAGTTCATCGCTTACTGTCAGAACCCTGCTTAGATTTACTCTGTTTCATCAAATGAAGCTTTGAGGGTGGTGTTATGGTCTGTAAATGGAGCTTCATGCTTCATCTTCTATCTTATTAATCACAATTTGAAGCCTAATCGGTGGTCCGGGTTTTGAATAAGTTGAGTATTTACTCCTCTGCCAAACTAACCAATAAAAACAATGTAACCTTGGATTTTATCTACATCAAAACCGTAACATTTCATCGCATTTCAGCACTAATATCATACTGTATCTTTTCTTAGTGTTTCAAAACATTTTAATTACATTTCTGTTCATTATATCTCAGCTAATATTCTCAAGTTTTTGTTCTTCATCGCTTTGAATAAAAGCGTTACAACATAATAAAGCATCACAGTGAGAGCAAAGGTAATCAGCTGTCATAGTTTCTTCAAGAATCAAATGTGTCAAAAATCTTAATTTTTCAAAAAATCATGTATTAAATCTTCAACACGGTTTTTATAAAAAATAATCCAAATACATTTAGTACATTACAGAATGAAGTTTTTGAATGTCTTGTATTTTTTATGTTACCAGAATTTTTTCCAACAGAATAAGGTTTGCCTGCGACAGACTGGCGACCTGTCCAGGGTGACCCCGCCTCTCACCCGGAACGTTAGCTGGAGAGGCACCAGCACCTCCTGACCCCACTAAGGGACAAGGGTGTACAGAAAATGGAAGGATGGATGAATAAGGTTTTCTGGAAATATATACAAAACAAACTACTAAACAGTAAATAAGCGATAAACAGCATCAGGTCTGATTATGAGGTCTTAATTACAATTTTTTTGGGAATCTCGTTCATACATTTTACATTTAAATACACTGTTTTTACTACAAAGAGCTAAATTGACTGCATGAGAGAATGTGTTTAGCTTGTCTGTAACCTCTCTTACTTTTGCATTATTTATTGAATAAAGGAATTGAATTTTCTACATATCTGTATGTTTTTCTTAGGAGGATAGATTTTAAAATGTCTAATATTTTTTATCTGCTGATGACAAAGTTTTGAAGTAGTTTTCTTACCCTGACAGCTACTTAACAGCTTACACATAATATCATTTGTAGCTTCTTTAACTCTGCATTGTGTTACATTATAATACAAAGGTATAAATTAAGATATTTATATTTAAATTTGATAACCACAAATATTTTGGCTCTTATCCAGAGTTTAAAATGAACAATTTTAAGAACCAAAACAATAAATTGAATGGAAAATGAGCTATTCATCTCTCCTCTGTTGTACTGTTCACATCAAAACACAACAGATCTGACCTCACTCAGATATTACTGCTTTCAACAAAACCCCTATGGACCTCTAGATTTAGCTGAAACAGCTTTTCTTGCTCTGACAGCATCACAAGGATTCAAATGTTCAGTGTTTTATAACACTCAAATATTCTGCTCAAAAGAATGGTTGACTGAATGCCTGTGAATATGTGTCAAATGTAATATTTAGGTAAAACTTAGTGGCTTAAATGGCGATTAATATGTTGAGCCCTTTAATTAAAAAATTATATGTCAGAAATTTCAAATATGTAACAGCAGATTAAATATCTGCTGTTATGTAGATAACAGCAGATATTTTATTTGAAATTCATGTTTACTTCTCTACTATTAAAAAATCGGACCCGAGTTCCTTAAACTCCGCCTCTGATTGGCTAATCAAGCCCTTGTGATGACTCCGTCTCTCCAGGAACTCCTGCTGTCGAAATGCATTTTGAGTGAACATGACACTTGGCCCATCATCGATTATTTTTAATAGATGTTCATTTCCGAGTTGGTTCAGAATCCAAAGTGCAAAACCACTGAGACACAGCAAAGCTGAACCAGAACCTAAACTGAGAGCTTTTATTAAATTGTCTGCCGGGAAATCAGCTGTTTTCCAGAGATTTCCCAGAGATTGGACTGTACAACCCGGATGAACCAAAGTCCAAGGCAGCCGCTGACCACAAAGTTGGAAATATCTGTTCCTGTTCCTTCCCTGACGTTCTGCTGTGAGAAACCAATCAAAACCAGTAAACGTTTTCTTAAAGGCAAACATTTGTTCAACTTAGATGATATTTCAACATGAATTTGTTTTTTAAAAAAGAAATTAATGTTTCTTTTTACTACAATATAAAGTAGTCTGTAGAAATATTGTTGGTCTGTTTGTGTCATCTTGTTTATTTATTGAATAACATTATTAGGAGAAAGGCTTTAGTGTATTAATTGATAGAATTATTGATAGTGTGTAATTAATTTAGTAATTATAAATAAATCTCAGTCCAAAGGTGACTTTCATTGCTTTTTAAAAATTGCATTTCAATATTCCTGTTCCAGACACAACGTGGAAAGATCAGACCAATTCCTATACTGATTACGTACATAAATTAAAATGTCAACATTATTTCTAAATGATTACATTTAGTATTAAAGGATTTCACAACTAAAACAGAAGCCGAAAAATTTCTCATATGCTCTAAATTATGGCCTTGTTTAATTTTGTTTCATTTCTGTGGTGATCGTTATTAAGGTTGGATTGTTTCTGTTCTGCAGTTTGTCCAGAAAGCTGCAGTTCACCTCCAGTCAGCACCAAAACACAGGAGGACGTCTTCGACGTTAGACTCAACATAAATATATCAAAATCGGCCTTTTGATAGTTTTTTAACAAGGATAAAAACAATTTAAAGAATACCTCTCAAAGACAAAACAGGAAAAGTCTTGGAAGTAACCTGTAAATTTCAGGAGAAGTTTACCTGTAGGTGCTTTATGGATGAAGTGTTGGTAAATCTCTCGGTAATCACAAAACCGATTACATGCTTCTTAGCTTTAATATGTTGAATGGATGTGTGGCCACTTGTTGGATACACAGAAAAAGGATGGAGTGAGCGCTTTTGCCACAAAGATAATCTATGCAGGAAATGTGGGCGAGCTCCTTGGAAGTAAACACAGCAGGGAGGACCGATTTGTCTTCACCCAACAAATACAGTCTACCCCATGGTAGCATATTTTGCCCCAGGATCACAAAGAAATTATAATCTTGGTCACCAGCCAGACCACAATACAGAGTTTATGTGAAATAAAATGCTCTCCTTTGCCATTAATTTTCTGTAACAGCCTTGTTTTTCTCGGTGTCTGAGCTAAATGAAGCAGCGTACGTTTGACGCAGCTGCTGTCTAAGTGTTTTAACTTCTCTTCCATTCACCAGTTGTGTAACATTAACTTATGGAGACCGGACCAAACAACATGTTGCTGTTGAAAACAAACTTCACATAGACTTACAGAGTGTGAGTGGTGGACTGCATTACTGCAGCGCAGTAAAAAAACAGTCTGGCTATGTGGAAATATGTGAAACTTGAACAATTTCCACGTGGCTGCCTAATACAAAGTACCATGGTGACAGAAAAATGGAGGTGCTGAATACTTTTAAATCCATTTGTAGAGTGTATTAGGTCTGCTAACTTCTGCGCTCATGTAACGGTTCTCCTGAAATCCTCTTCTTCAGAGGATAAATGACCAAATAAACCTTCACTCTGTGAACTCATGGAGACTTTTCTATCACTACCTTTGTTTTGGGTGGCCACTATGTGATACGTTTATGTCTAGGTTTGACATTCGAAGCGTAACATCATCTCTTTACGGGAACGTTTTGGCTGCCTGAAGCTCAGGCCTTTTTTACTTATGTCTTCATGAAATGAATCTAACTTTCATGAGTTGTAAGCCGAAAAAAAAAACATCTAAAAAGAGAAGGCTGCAAAAATTATGATGTATGTCGTTTACATTTTACAGTTGAGCGGTTGATGATGTGATGATCGATGGAACAAATCGATTTCTAAGAGCCAGGAGTAGAAGCGGTTTTGGCGAAGCTGACCGGCAGACCAACAGATACAGAACTCCTTAGGACTTGTTGAATTTGGCTTTGGTGACCAGAAGCTCAAAGCCAAAAAAACTGAATCTTTTTAACCTGAAACCACTATATCCATGGACAAAATTATTAAAACTGACCTGAGAAATGTCAAAATGCCCTGAATGATTCAGATCAAATAGATCCGACTGTATCCTGTGATCTCTGTTTTCTGTTAACAATCCTCGGATATTTCCCTGATTTCACAGGACTGAGCCGTCACCTTCATCAGGCCGTTTGTCTTGTTGTTGCGTGTGAAGAAACAGCTATTATCAGATAAGCAGACAGAAGAGACATTTGTGTAATTCAGCAGATGATGTATCTGCTGCGTCCTCTGGGGAGCGCCGTTCCGTTGTTGATACAGCCTTTAATTTAGATGGATCCTCTGGGTAAATACGGAGCAGTTTGTTGGAAGAACACAGCCTTCAAATCACTTGATCATTAATCCACACATTGTTTTATTTAGTCCTGGCTCTCAGCAGCTTGCAGACAGACTGGGGGAGGCTGACGGGGGGTTGTGCACTCTGGGGTCAGAAACAAGAGATCTACTGTGAGGTTCTGCTGCAGGGGGAAGAGGTGCCTGCAGGCTGCAGGATTCAGGTGCTGCAGATCGGTGTTCAGGTCGGTGCAAATCCCCCGGGAATGAAGCTTTTCAGCAGAACGAGGGACAAACATAGCTCCCTGTCGTCCATCCCGAGAGTCAGTGACACAGTCACACCAGAACTGACCCACAGAGCAGGTCTTTCCTCAGGGTAAAAAATCAAACGGGGGAATAAACAGCCTGACAGAACATTGGTCACTTTGTGTCTAAAGTCAGAAATACTTTTCAACTTTAAAAATTGTCCTGTTGGCTTAAACAAAGTAAAGGTTTCTGTGAGATTTGAGAATAATTCTCTGGATGCAGATTTGAAGATGTGCGACCCCTAGTGTTAACAGAAACAACTGCACAGAAAAGAGCTTTGATACAAGAATATGTTAATAATGTAATGAGTTATCATCAAAAACATTTATTGCATGAATAAAAATATTTTAGATTAGTTTTTTTTAATACACATTAGATAAGGTATTGCTTTAATTTTTCTGCATATTAAGTGAAACATTTTTAAATAAATAGTTTTTCCTTTGTATCCTCAAATTAATGTATTTTAAGAAACACAGCAGAAAAAAAATAGAAATTGCATTAAAAACTTAATTTGCCTACAACATCAGCACCAACAAGTAAATAAAATGATCAGTGATCATTGAAAATATCACAAATAAAAAAAAAACTTTATAAAAGATTTATTGTAAAACAAAAACAAGAAATCCCCCATTTACTAATTTTTACTTCTAGGATAACTATAAAAGTAAAAAGCAAGCTTTTTAAATCAAAACTAAGAATAAAGAATAAAATTAATTAACTTAATGAAGCAATAAAGGTCCCGTCCACCTAAAATAAACTAAAACTAATCGTTATTTAAAACACTAGAAAATTAGAGAATTCAAACCAAGTAACCAATGAAATAAACGTATGAATAAATAAAAGTTACTGTTCTGTTTTTACACATTTTCTTAATATTTTGCATGTTTTTTTAACAGCTTTACTTTTACTTTCATTGTTTTTGTACCAACACATCAGCAGGTCACCTCGTTTTCATCATCCGTGTCTTTCTCTCCAGTCCTCGTAACCACAACTGGGCCCCGGTGGCTCCCAGTGGCCCCTGGCACCCCTCTGTGGCCCCAGCCTCACCCCGCAGCGATAATGAGTGGCCAGACCTTCATCCCAGCTCACGCTTGGCCAGCTCTCCATCAGCAGCTGGGAGAGAAACCACAGTGACCTCTGGCAGCGCTGCACACCGCCTCAGCTGCCATAATTCATCAAGATTATTCATATTTAGTTTAGTTAAACTCCCCCAACAGTAACCCAGCCCCACACCCACATACACCAACACCTCCAGCAGCTCAGGATGAGGAGCAGCACGATGGAAACCTCAGATTAACATCAGTCAGACAAGGTGATTTACCAAGTTTCAGTCAATCTGACCTGAAACAAAATAAGTAAACTGCAGATAAATATAAAGATCAAGGTCATTTCTACCCAACCACTATATTCTACACTTCAGTGCTCACTGCACACCGAATTGTGTGGTCATATTAATATGCATGGATATATTCATCTCAACTGTAAATATAACATTCTTCTATGATTCAAATTTATAGCATCACGCAAAATCAAAATGAACACCAATAAAAAAAACGTTCCTGAAACTGGAGAAAAAACTTTAGTCACGCCATGGCTGTCCTTCTGCTTGCAGGCTTATTTTTAACTGAACTTTATTATTCCATCACCATAAGAGCTTAAGACAGTGTAAAAAGGCAACATGTGATTTTCTTTATATATTTTAAATTATTTGTGCTAAAGCTGTTCCGTAGAATATGGTGAAATGCAAAGAGATAATTGAGCTGCAATTACCCTCAAAATTACTTCATGCAAATAGTCCGAGGTAGGCCGAATGGGCACATCTCTTTATACTGTGATATTCTGTGTAATTCTCTATAATGGACTGGTGAATTGTGCAAGGTGGAGTCTCCCTCTCACCCACCTGTCTTACCTGTGACCCAGAAAGGTTGACCAGATATTAATAATGGAGGGATGTTGCTTTTTCTTTTTTTATGGAGTATTTTGTTTTGCTCTTATCTTTCTTGTAAAGAAATAATTTTATTAGAAATTGCTATGCATTAATATAATATAATATAATATAATATAATATAATATAATATAATATAATATAATATAATATAATATAATATAATATAAAAGATGACAATGAAGAGATTCTGGTTTCTGAAAACATTCCTGATTCTAAACTAATTCTCAAATTCCATCTTTTAAAACACATTTTTAACAGATTTCTGAGTAGATCACAGATTTTTAATTCCTGATCTGAGCAGATTCTTCACCCTGAATATATTCCCAAATAAAGAAATGATATAGAACGGCTTCTGATCTCTGCACATTTTCACAACCTTGGTCATATTCCCAGCAGATTCTTGAACAAATTCTCACCTCTGAACTGATTCCCTCAGCTGTGACCAAACATTCTGAACAGATTCTCACCTCTGAACTGATTCCCTCAGCTGTGACCAAACATTCTGAACAGATTCTTCACTCTGTTTAGAGTTCTCTTCATGAACGGCTTTCCAGTCATTCTGACTTGTTGACATTGTCAGACATGCAGAATGAAAAACAGACCACAGTAGCAGAGCAGCAGAGTTATTTACGTACTTTTGTTTACCACTGAATGAAAGAATTTTCACTGTAAAATCTCAGTACTTTTACCTTCTGGCCTTTTTGACAACGATATCTCAAACCTCATTGTCATTTCATTATTATTTTGAGGTGAGATTTAAACACTAGACCGATTACTTTTAGTTTTCAGCTGAATATCTGCTACTCCTCAGATAGTAATTTGGAAAAGTGGCATAAAATATTTCTGGAATGAAGTAAAGTGTCTGTAAAATGAAGTATTTCCTTTTCCATCATTTCAAATCTATCAATTTATAACATCTAATGCATTGTTTATCGTTTTGTGGATTTTATTTCTAATTTATTGTGATGACCTAAATGAAAACAGAAGACAATACTTTATACCCAATCAAATAAGTCAGATTTATACTAATTAGAAGATAATATCTACTCTTGTGGGTCAATTAGTGGTGAAGCAAAGAAGAAAAACAAGCATTTTCCCATTCTGCAATATTCCAAGATTCCTGGGATATTTCCGATATAAAAGTCTCCTGAGCACTTTGATGGAGGCCAGCTTGAATCGGCTCCTGTTTAAACAGGGAGAGAGAAAAAAAAACCAGTTAATCCAATAAATGTGTGTGGATGTGAAGTCTGAGCTGAGCTGACAGGCAGCCGCCACATGTTGGCGCTCCTCCGCTCCGTGTTTGGACATGCGTTTATGTGCTTCAGAGGTTCCCCTCCAGCCCCAAAGTGGCCCCAGGATTCGGCTCTTTGGAAAGATCCTGGGGCCAGGAAGACAGTCACGGACGCAACAAAAACAAACTGCAAACCGCCATCACGCCGCTGAAGTATGGTAATAACACAGAGGGAAGTTTACATTATGTGGAAATATGCGTTATTTGTCTTTTCCCTGGTTTGTGAGTGGCTGAGGCGGCCATGATGAGGGAGGCCCTTCTCTGAGCTGCTTCGGCCTGCGGACCACAGGCCAGCCAACACCCCTGTCTATCTTTAGAGCAGGGAATCCACCCAGGAGCTGTCAGTTCAGCCGCCAAATCCTCGACGGCTAAAGTTCTGCAGACCCCAAACCCTCTCCGACATGTGCAGGAATGTGCTGGAAAAGAAGGAAGTTAATCAGGCGTCTGCATCATCAGATGAGCTTACGTAAGACAGAAACAAGAATCCAGTTTTTTTTTTTCTTTCTTTTTTTTTTTCAGGACATAGCCACAAGGAGTCGAGATTTATCTGCTCTGAAAGTTAACTCAGTACCTAATTTTTCTTGGACTCCACCTCTGTTTTTCCAAGTGCTGGGAACTGTGTATGAAAAGGTCAAAGAAATAATGGTTTAAAAAAAAAAAAAAAAATTAAAAAAAACGAGCCGCATTAAATTTGTGAAATAGAAAATTACTGCCGCTGGAGCAAAAGATTGATGAGTGCGGCTGCTAGCTTTGCAGCCAAGCACTTAATAAATCATATGAGGAATTATTAGGGACGGTGTTTTTTTAATGGTTTGTGTTGGGTCCAGATCTCAGAGAGCGAGCTCTCACTGACGCCCGGCTTTTTCTGCACGAATGACCAGCAGAGGGCGAGCTGGAGAAAATAGTTTCACACAGAGAATTATGTCTCAATTACTGATTAGAGTTTAGAGCATGTTTGTAGTTTCATAGGGACTTGAACTAATCATTTAGTCCTCAGCATTATTTCAGATGACGGCAGGAGAATGTCTGCATCCAGATAAGTGGAAACAACTTCTTGGTCACGTTCCTAAAACTTATGGGATATTTTCCCACGACGTGCAAGTTTCTTTCTCACAGGTTACCTTCTACGAACTGGCAGGTCAAAAATGTATCTTGCTGACTCTTAAATATCTCTGGCTATGGGTTACTGGTTGCTGAAACCTACAGGTTACTTTCTTGTAATTTGTAGGATATTCTAGAAATTAAAGATGAATATGTTGTACCTTCTGGAACTTAAAAGTTACTTCTTTAAAGCTCACAGAATGCTTTCTCCGAACTTGCAGGTTTTTCTCAAGAGTTGATGAGAACTTTCATGTGGCTTACATAGTAAATTCCAAATATTTATAGAATATTTTCTCTGAATTTCAAAGATAATTTCCTTGAATTGCTCAGTGTTTTCCTTTAAGTTTAAACTAATTTTCCACGCATTTTTACCGTTTCTGATCCACAACATGCAGGTTTCCTTCCTGTAACGTCAAGATTCCCACTGTAACTTAAGGGTTGCTCTCTTGAAGCTTACAGGTTATTTTCCTGCAATCTTTTCCAAAATAATTTCTCAGACACTACAGACTACTGCTAGAGTCTCATAAATCATGTTACTTTCACATCCCCTAAAGTTTATTTTCCTAATAGTTTAAGTTAATTTTAGACACCTTATGGAACATACTTGTTAATAAATTCCTTTATTTTCCCCGAAACTTAAATTATATTTTGCCATGCAGGTAACTTTCTCACAACTCAAAACCTACAGATTACTGTCTTCTAACTTAAAGGTTACTTTCATGAGATATTTTTTTGCTAATATTTAAAGTGTAATTTTTGAATTTATAGTTTACCTTCTTAGAATTTAAAGCTTACATTTTGGTGTTTAATGGCAATTAAGGCTTACATTTCCTAATATTTTAATCTATCTCCCTGAAACTAACCGATTACTTGCTTTAGATGAGATTAAAGTTAACTTTTTTTTGTATCTTCTAGAATTTAGCAGCAATTTCCTGGAATTTGCAAGGTACTTTCCCAGAACCTTCTGCTTGCTTTCTTGGTACAGTTAAGTTATTTTTGTCTTTGAACTTCTTTTCACTCTGGATCTAAACACATGTAGTTTCTGGAATTCACTTCGTGTTAGTTTTTTTTTTTTCTTCTGCAAAGCTTTGGGCTCTAACAAGGAGAAAACATTTCTGATCAGGTTAAAAAAAAAGTATTTTTTGTCTTCTCTGAGCTCCTTATAGGAGTTGATTGAGTTTTGCCAGGCAAGAATGTACCAACAGGAAATGTTTATAAACTTTCACATTTTGTGCCCTCTTTGGGGTAAAAAGCATTCCGACTGTCACAACGTTACAGACCCCAAAGCCCGAAGATATTGTACCAGTTTCCTGTGTTTTTGTTTAACACTTCTGTCTCCTCACATCAAGATTCTCTGTGTTGTTCTGGTCGACTTCAACAGAGTTTATGGTTTTAGTTTCTGGTTAACCAATACAACAATCTCCCCTTGAACTCGGCTGAGTGTTTGTCTGCATGTGAAGCATTAAAAAAGGAGCTGGTGCAGGATGTCCTGGCAAATGTTATAGAAATTGCATTTCTGGAGCAAATTCAATTGCAGCAAAAGTTTACAAAGCTGATTGGCCTTTAATTGCAGCTCTTATGAAAGCACCAACACAATAACGTATAAATGGGAACAGGATGAATGGCAATGAAACGCGGAGTGGCGGTAGAAGTGATCTGTGTGGGTGCAAAAGGCCAATCAACTGAAACCCACAGAGTCGATGCGAATCCTCGGAGGTTTTCGAGTGTTTACAGTCTGCAAGCTGTGAATGAAAAGAAAAAGCTCCGCAGATTCACCTGTCAAAATTTAATTCAGAAAACAGAGGATTGTGCAGCGTGCGTGTTTGTGTAGCTTACCCAGCAATACTTCCTGATTTTTGTTCAAGATGTTACGTGGAACTTCAGCATTGATACAATTTAATTTATTCATCATACATTGTGTATATTGTACAAAATCTACCAAAAAAAAATTTGCCGTTGCAGTGCCTGGCCTGAAGTGAGAGCACAAACTCAAAAAGACACTTTGAATCAAGAAAAAATTAATAATTATTGGAAATCTGATGATTCCAGATTTAACATAAACGTAACGCTGGCCATCACGACCCAACGCCGGGTCTTCATCTTGTTGAAACTTCCTTACAGAGAAAAAAAATTCATATCTTTGATTTCAGTTTGCTCCAGATGTTTCGGGGGAACAAAATCAAACCCATCAGTCCCCCTGCAGGAAGTTCCTCTAAAATGTTACAGATCGGAGTTTAGAGAATTTGATGCGCTCACACGTTTAAGTCCGGACAAACTTCCAGTTACACAAATGAACTGTTTGTTAATATGTTTCTCATCTCTTTACCCAACTAACTGTAAATCAGTCTCACCAGCTTTGGTCAGAGACAATAAGAAGAAAAGTGAAACTATCCGAATCGACTTCATTGTCCAAGATCATGAGCAAAGACAAGGAGTTTGGACACTAAGCATGCATATATAAACTTTAGAGCAAATAAAGGACAGGAGGAACCGTATTCACTGCATGTGTATGAACAGCCATTCCTTTATATAAGGAAATCAGGAGAAACATAAGGGATCATCATCAGTGAGATGTTGGCTCAAATTAATATTTTGTGAAGGAATCATAACTGTAAAGGGAATTACAATCCCTTTACAATCAAACAAGAATGATGCATGACTTTCAGTGTTTTTTTTATGTTAAGGCTTTTATTTGCTGTTTACTTGTATTTATCCCCCTGAGTTTATATTCTGCAGCTCCAGCTGCAAGTCTGTTGGTGATTTTGTTCAACAGTTTTGAAGAGAAATACAGACTGAAATTTTTCCCATTACTCCCAGCAAAATTAGCTCAAATTTAATCATGTACAGTAAATTTTAACACTTAGGGCACAGAATATGAGCAGGCCTGTTCTTGATATTTGCACCTTTATTCATAGTCTGTAATTGCATGTTTTTAATGGAACTTGCGTCTGTTTTGCTTTGCACATGAAAACTGCTGTGTGAATGAAAACGTCTACAAATTAAACATCGTTTTTCTTCCTTTCTTTATGACCGTGTTGAAGTTATCCAGCCTGCCAGCTGCTGGGATTTTTCAGCTGTAGCTCATCTTGGCTCCTGATGGTAAAACTCCACCTTTCTATTGCAAATATGCTCAATTTCAACCACTACAATGACACTAATGTCATTTTTCTACTTTGACAATTTAGTTTTAATTTCTTATCATACTTGTAGTAATAATCATGTTACAGTTTCTTTGTTGTGTATTTATTGGTTGTATTGTTTGCATTGTTTTGTTTTATTGACAACATTTGTGTAGTTAAGCCATATTAACTCTGATTATATAGTCTTAATTTTTGTTTAGAAAGACAATTTGAGCATTATCCAGGCTGAAAAACAGTTTTTGGTTAATTCTGGTGCATTTAGAGAAATTTTAATTAATGTGCATTAAAACTACCAAATAAATTCAAATATCTGGAGTTTCTCAAGATGGACAAGAATTTATCCCCCATTTGCCTTAGGAGACACATGGAAGTATGAATCAAAATAAATAACTAAGCTATGATTCAATCAAATTACGTTTCATAGCAACATCTTGGTTGTCATAGTGACCTACATGAAATCCATCTTTGCTCCTCACCTGTTTGTAATGGAATTAGCTGTGTGACCCAGATCATTTAAAAGCTTATTTTAAATGACTCAGCAAAAACACGTTATGATTAAAGTGGCATTGTGAGGATGTCTGGCATCAATCCTAATTTATTCCATAAATGTACTTTTCTTTAAGGTTATTAAAGGACATTCAATTTGTTTTAAAAATGTTAACTTAACTTTTCTCTTTAAGACTGCACTTAGATTCATCAAACAGAATCGGGTTCCTGCTGTTAGCATGAAACAAAACGCAGCTCATGATCTGTGGCATAATGAACCCGTGGGTCTGATCTGTTAAACATGCACAACAAGGTATTTGAAATCTGAGACAATCTTGGTCATTAAATTGGTTCATTAAATCGGTTTGCTTCCCACCATTGAGCAGAGACAAAAGCAACAGAAGGTCAAGGCTTTGGGAATGTCATTCTAAAAACTTAATTTTAGCATCTTGTATCAAATATTAAATAAATTTCAATGTGTTTCTTTATTCTACTGGAATATCCAGCTGTGTCCAACTTTCAGTCATCTAGCTGTTGGTTAAAGATCAACTCAGACTCTCTTCTCTTATTATTGCATCCGCTTTAGTGACCACAAGCAACCAATCAGCTCACAGCATAATGCTACCACCAGCTTCCTGGACTCTTTCTACAATGTACACTGGTATTATAGTAGCTTCCAGTTCATTTCCAGTTCCTCATTACTGGGGTGTTATTTAACAATCTGGTGATTTCCCTTTCATCTGAGAAGTCAGTTTGAGTCTTAAGACATCCGTATTATTTGTATTCACACCCAGCAGTCTGAATTAATGATCTTAGACTCTCTTGCAATGGCTTCAAATACCTTTCTTAACTTTTAAGTTCTCTTTAGATCTCAGCCAAGCACAGCCTTATTTATGTTTGCAGCCACCAACTGCAGTCCTTCGTAATCCCTAAAAAAATGTTTTAACTATCAGCACAACTTGTTTAGAATCTGAATGAACGCAAAAAACATAAATCTGAGCATTTATGTGGATTATAGAAAACCTAGAATAAATTCAGACATGCTGTACAATTCTACCCCCAACAAAATATGAAGTTTTTAATAAATTATGAAGTAAATTAATATCATAGAAATGCTTACAATGAAGAGATTCAAAAGTCTGATCAAAACATAAAAATAAAATAAGCTCATATTTAGATACTGTTAAACCAAAACTCCCTCCAAACTGCATTGGTGCTTCTGGCATGAATGTTTTCCAGTATAAGCCCCTACTGCAAACATCGTCCAAACATTTCACTTTAACTAAATTAGACTATGGGCTGGGATAAAACTCAGCGCAAATCTGCAAAAAGCACATAAGCTGTTTTTCCTCTTCTCAACAGAGAGTAAGGGTCGAACGCTCAACACATGGGGATGCCAACTATTGAAAAGTAATAGAAAACCTGCTCTGGGTACCAACTACAGATAAGTCGCATCACTCCCTTTTCTGACGCTGCCCTGGGCAACTGCCTTATGTTCAATATCTGAAAGGGCCACCAACAAGCATCAGATAAGATGATAAAATCTGTTATTTTCTGCCTTTGTAGCATAACACTTTAAAAATAGCATCTTAATATAGACCAGATTTATAACAGTAATAAATGACACAAATAAAAATGACGTTCTTGACAGTGAAAACACTCCAGTTCCATGAAGCATTTAAAGTTAAATAACCGTCACAATTACAAAACTTTCCTTCAACACGGCAGAGAACTTCTGCCACCTGTCAAATAATATTTAGACACTGGAACTAAAAAAATAAAAAACTACTGGAAAAATGTTCTGGTCTAAAGTAACTAATTCTACAATCCTTTTTTCCCCATTTTAAAAGTTACAAATATGATTTTCAACACAGTCTTAAAAGTGTCTGACATCTACAGCTGGTGCACATACAAATTAATTAAATCAAGTTGAAACAGTAAAATGGCTGCACTTTAGTTTAAAATTAATTCACCAACCTTTGTGATTAAACTCCACTTATCAGGTTAAATGTAAATACGGTGAATCATAGCTTTCAATTCTATCATAAAACTAAATATTTTAAAATGTAATTATGCTGCGATCTGAAAAACTGATCTTCAGAATGCAAACAATTAGAAAGGCTTAAAACTAAACATATTTGTTAATTTTCCTGACCAACACATCACGCTGAGGGCACATGTTGTCTAAACTAAGGGATTTTTTTTTCAATTATCCTAAAGGTTAATATGATATTCAGTGTAAAAATATCCAATAATATTCACACCTTTTAGTTGCTTAAATAGTTTTAAATGTAGAGCTTCAGATCTTTTAGTTAGAAGCAGCAAGATGGATTAATCTGATTTTTTACTTGTAAAAGCTGCAGGAGAGACGATCCGAGAAAAGCAACAGAAACTGCACCGAGACCTTTAATGCTGCTATGCAATTTTTAAAACTAAGGTGCTGATTTTAAGCATTTACTTGTTTTGAGGACCACTAAGATCTTAAGCAGGTTCTCATGCTGGTTCTCCTTTACACGGTGTGAAAAATCAACGGCAGGTTTCAGGCCTTCAGGCTGCTGCTGCTATAGCTACAGGAGAGAGGAGGACGGCGGCCATGATGGCTGAAGCTCAGTCAGCAGATCTATGTCAGAATGATGAGATCAAGTCAGACGAAGCCACTCTGTTTAAATCAGGTTCAGATCTGAAAAATGCTGCCAAAAAAGAGGATCAAACTCCATATTTGAGCAGCTGCACATCTTTGACTCGTCAGCTCTCCTTTCTCTGAATCCGACCTTCATATTGGAGAAGTTTTCCTTCATCTGCCGACCAACGTGTTCCCCTTCACGGCGCTAAGTTTCCCTCGGCACTGCTGACCATCTGGTCGTCTATAGACGCTCTCTGTTCACTAAAGCAAACCTGATCTTAACTTCCAGAATGAGGTTTTGTGTCTCTGGATCATTTCTGTAAAACTTTCTTCCTCCATCCTGCAGAGCAAAACATCCAGAGCTTCTGGATGGGGGGAGTTTCTGATTACTGATCTTCTGAAACATACATGGTGATTTTTGTTGTAAATTTGGTATCATTTAGTTATTCAGAGAGTCAAACGTCTCTCTGTAATTATGCAATCTGAAGTGAATTAAATCTGTTTCAAAACGATGACTTTGCCTTGATGAAAATCCTCAGTGAGTCTTATTTACATTTTGCTCATTTTTATTTTTCTCATACTTTTCTTTTTTCAAACCACATCAAACATGTCGTGGAATCTGGGAGGTTTTTTTATTTTTCAAGAATGATTTTTAAAACCTCTAACTAATTGATTTTCACTAGTTTGTATGTTGAGGGATGCATTTAAGTTGTAAGGGAAGTAAGCGGAAAGCCAAAAAATGTTGTCATTTTCCTGCAATTAAATCAAATAAACCTCTAAGTTTGAGCAGATTAAAATCCTTTCCTCCTTCTATTTGGTTCAGATGTTGCATCTGTTGCAGCGGCGGCTCGTTTTCCAGCTCAGTGACGGAGGAAGAAGCCGTTCATCCAAATCTCAACACGAAACCTTCCCCACATGTGCTTGCATGCTGCTGCCGCTGTTTGTTTGGAATTCCTCGGATAAATGTGGGAAAACTCAGCCGAGCCGAAACAAATCCCAGTTTTCGGTTTAATCCTTGTAAAATCAAAGGGGAATTTTCGCAGGACTTCACTTGTCTTTGGAATAAAAATCTCTGGATAAAGTGGAGGAATATTTTAATGCTTAGCCCCCCTCCCCTTCATTCCTCAGCACAATCCTGCTTGTGTTTACGAGCCTCAGAGACTCTGCTGCAGAATCTCACCTCGTCCAGGATTATTTGGATTTTCTGCTGCTGGGAGGAACTTTTGCAGTCTGGAACGTTGGTAATGGAAAGAAGAAAGAGACCTAAAACATGAAGAATGTTCTGATGGAAAACATATACAGCAGTTTAAATATATTCTGCCTATATAAGGCAGTCAGAGATAAATCTACTTTACGAGAGTTCAAATCAATGCTTTTGGTCAGAAAGACCAAAAACAATAAATTATCAGGTTTTGAAGTGAATTTCAGGTCGTGATTATTTTTAGGGCTGCATTTTGTATCTTACTGGACTTCCATATGCAGATCTCTTTCTGTATCTGTAAAACCGAAACACCCGCTGCTTTAAAATGTTACATTTCAAATTAAATGACAGAAAGGCATGAGAAAAAACAGACGTTGCTGGAAAAATAACCAACAAAATGACTTGTATTGCGCTTATATTTTTTTATTCAGATTTAATTTAGTTCTTTGTTTTTCATATTTGATTTAATGCTGAACGTTTGACAAACATATCCACCTGCAAACACGCTGTTTTTGTGTCAGGTATTAGAGCTTTTACCTGCGTCTTGTTTCTGTTTCTGCTGCTAAACAATGAGAGAAAAAAATTATATTCCAGTTTGGCTCATTTTGCCTTCAGATTGATCTGTACCTCACAGAGGTTCTTATTTATCTACTTAGTTTCATATTTACATAAAATTATATTTATTCACATCTTTCACAGATACAATGAGACATTCATATCTAGTTACAAAGATGCACTTTTACCAACATTTGACTCATAATTTTCTTGAAACCGAGTTTGAATTTCTGAAAACTGATGTGCAGGAATTTATTTTTGTATGTTTTTCATGACAGAAATTAAGATATTTTACACTCTAACTGAGAGATTAAATAAGATTCATTATAATAATCATATTTACAAGACCAGATAAATAAAAGAAAATACGTTTTTTACACCCTGAAACACAAATCAGCTTCAGATGAGCTTCCTTTCTGCTGCTGTTTCTGTAAATTTAATTTACATCTTTTTTGGTTTGGAGATAAAAACACATTTTTGTTCCAACATGTTGGTATTTTCAATTTGCTTAGGGAAATTTGTCAGA
This sequence comes from Poecilia reticulata, assembly GCF_904066995.2. Taxonomy (NCBI): domain Eukaryota; kingdom Metazoa; phylum Chordata; class Actinopteri; order Cyprinodontiformes; family Poeciliidae; genus Poecilia; species Poecilia reticulata. The sequence continues at coordinate 21,476,338 of NC_088851.1, forward strand.
AACCCAAACAGGTTCCGCTGTAAGATTGGATCATTTATCATTTTGCCTTCAGTGAAATCCAAATTCAAACTTCTGATTTCTGCAGTTTCAGTCGGAAGCCCAGCGCTGTGAGCGCGCATGGTGTGCGCGCGCAGAGCGACGTCTTCCGCTGCCATTTAAGGATGTCACTTTATTTCTAATTAATTACACACGAGAGGTTGCGAATCTGCACGTGCACCGACGATTAACATCCACAAACGGTCACATGGTGCACCGTGAGTGCGCGCGCTTTAAACTACGACATACAAGGAGTTTTAAATTAAACATAAATAAGCGTCACAGAGACAATAATAAAACGATATGTACACCTGTGCAACATCACATCACGCGCGTCCCCGTCTCCATCAGCTGTCAGAGTCCGCTTCGCTTTTAGTCCCGTCCGTTTTCTCCGCTTTTTTGCTCCATTTCTGAGAGTTCTCCGACTCCTCGGAGGAGGAGCGCTTCTGCCGCCTCCACTTGGCGCGACGGTTCTTGAACCACACCTGCGGGACGCAGGAGGCAAGAAGTGAGAAAACTCTCATATGCAAATGGATTCCCACTATGATTTAGAAACAATCATTTTGATGGCAAAAAATGCAGACTTTAATATGTTGGGTTTTTTTAGGATTAAGATTAGCGTTTAAAAAATGAGATTAAATAATCTTATTTGTACCCGTTTAATTTATTTATTTATTCATTTATTTATTTATTCATTTTACATTAATACTATCTATATTGTCTTTGCTTTTTTCCACACTTTCATTTTCACTGGTAAATATTGTTAACACACTGGGTCTCAATTTCAGGAGACGTTTTAGACAAGAAAAGATACGCAGAAAACAGCGCATAAAACTAATAAGGCTTATTACCGAATCTTTTGTACAAATAGCCGAATTTAATAATTTTCAAAAGGTTATAATTTTGTAAAAAGGAATTGTTAAATAAATGGACCAATGATTCAAATATTTTTGAAAAGAAATACACTGGAATGAAGTAAAAAAGCAAATCAATAAATAATAATAATAATAATAATAATAATAATAATAATAATAATAATAATAATAATAATAATAATAATAATAATCCACATTAATTAAACATTAATGTGAGATCAATTGCAAATGCAAATATATATTATTATAGTCTCTAATAAAATCCTTTATTACCTTCCACTCTAGTGTATTTGCATATATACATATCAACCATGCTAATATATTTCTGTAGATATTTATGTACTTTTTACAGTCTGTGTTCTTATATTATTTAATTCTGCAACTAAATGTATTTTTTTACAACTAATTTATTTGTATTTAATAATAATAATAATAATAATAATAATAATAATAATAATAATAATAATAATAATAATAATAATAATAATAATAATAATAAATGAAAAGAGATAAATGTCTTCCTGATTTCAATCAACATTTAAAGAAAGGACAGAAAACGTATCCCACCTCGACCTTCTCCTCCCGCAGGTGAACTTTCCGGGCCAGCTGCTCCCGCGTCCCCACGTCCGGGTACTTGGTCTCCTGGAAGAGGCCCTCCAGAGCCTCCAGCTGCTCGTCGGTGAAGATGGTTCGATGCCTGCGCTTCCTGCGGCAGTGCAGCTGGTTGAGGAGCTGCAGCTCGGTCCGCGACAGGCTGCCCATGTTCATGTAGGACATCATGTGGTGAGGAACCGGGGACAGGAGCACCGAGGCCGGGCTGTCGTAGCCTGTAAGACGGGGACAAACCGAAGCGTCTGAGGCGCAGAAATGAGGATATTTCGTAGATTTATTTGCTACATCAGCGTGTATAGCCTATGTTTGTCTTAAATTTGTCCATCTTTAAGGTTTTCTGCGGTTTAAAAGCTTTTTCCTGATCTAACAGAACATTGAGGACAACACAAACCACCGAAAACAGAAAACAGAACAGCAGAAATCCGATCAAATGTGAAGTTTTAGCTTAAGAAATCAAAAAAAGCGCCATTTTTGCACATTTAACATCTTCTTGTCTTAAAACACGTTTAAACTTGTGAAAAGATTAACATGTTTGTAAAGGTCAGAGACGATGTTCAGATTTGCTTTTAACGATCATTTTTAAAACTAATACAACTGAAACAATTCAACAAATGCATATTCATCTTATTTGCGTCACATAAAAAAATAGTAATTTACATTGTTGAGAAACATATTTAATTTCTATTAAGCTGTGAATTGAGAACTGTGGCGGGGTTCCCTACCTGCGGGGAAGCAGGGGCACTGCTGCGGACTGAGGCCGGGCACGGCCCCGCAGCAAGGCGGACCTCCTCCGGGCCCCTGGACCTGCAGCTGTCCGTAGTAGTAGCCGTTATATCCGATCCTTGCCCCGGTCAAAGCGTGGACCCCCGGCGGGGACGGTCCGCGGGCGGCCGAGTACAGTCCGCTATAGTCGGTGTAGATGGTGTCCGTGAGGCCGGCGGGCAGCACCACGGGGCCGCTCCGGTGCAGCAGCAGCGGCTCCTTGCAGCTCGGCCGTCCGGACAGGATGCTGTCGATGCTAAACATCCCGGCGGGCATCACGCGGCTGCGAGGAGGAGGAAAAACTGGATCAAACTGGGAATCAAAACTCCTGAGGAAGCGGAAAGAAAGTTCAGGCTGAAGGCGACATGGTGACGCGGCTGCGCTCTTCTCTCCTCTGCACGCGCTGCAGAGTCAGCTCCGGTTCAGGATGCGAGCTGCTGCGCGCGGGGTTGCTCTTATAGGCCGTGACGTCACGGCGCAGAGGCTGCGTCAGGCCGGGTTGAAGGGCCGCGGGTTTGTGTATTGAGAATTAATTGAATTAAGATAATCCGCAGTGTTTGCAGACTATTGGAAAGGCGCTGTCGGGTCACGGAGGCTCTTCCTGCGGAGTAATCCGATTATTCCCCCGTCGTCGGAGCCATCAGAGGGAACAGCGGCGTTAGTGCGTGCAGGCCGCCAAACGTCAGGAGTTTGGATCATTAAACGTGTTTAGATTCGGAGTCAAACTGCAGCTTGCAGGCTATTTCATAGACCTCTTCACAATCCGAATTGACTCTGCTTTTCACACTGAAACAAGATTTTAATCGGCGCCTTCATCTGTTTTTGCGCATATGATCCAAAACGAACCTGATTTCATGTCAGACGCAAACTGCCGCGCATTAAATCTGATATTCCTCTCATTATCCGGCCTCCGCTCTGCTCTCTGTGGGGAATAAGTCAGTCTCCCCCCCCCTGGCAGCAGTTTCCTCTCTCCCCCTCTTCCCTGACCGGGATAAGATAACGGCCCATTATCGCTTCCATTCAGACCCCTAAAGGAGAACAGATCGCAGACCTTAATGGAAGCTGTTGATTGCATTTAAGACTCAATGGGGAGTTCACACATGCGCGCGTCAGGCATTCAGATAAACTGATGAGGTGAAAATGTGCCGTTCAGATCCGAGGTGTGATTAACGAGGTCGTACAGTTATGCACAGATCATTTCCGAGTGATTCAAAATGATAAATTAACTTATTTCACAAACTTTAAACCGGGGAGAAAGCTAATTGAACATATCGGAATATTTTCTTTAAGAGCCGCTTCTTCGTTACGTTTACCACGTTTTTATTCCAGTAAATGTGTCTAAATTAACTGGAATCATGCTTTGATTCATGCAGCTCATAATAAACTTGATATATTTCTTTTTTTATTATTATTTACTCCGCGTAGGATGTTTCATTTGATCTGAAATAATTTAAAAAAAAACTTATATTTAGATTATCATTTTATTGTCATGAACGCTTTTTCACTTCATCAAGAAGTTAAATGTAATCTAAACATTTGCAACTGGAGAGGGGAAAGTGTTCAGTATTACCAATTTGCAGATGTTGTTTAATTATAACTAGTTTTTTAAAAGTTTTGTTTTATTTTATTTTTTCACTGAGTGTAAAGTTTTGTTCAGCCCGTCTTTAACTGGACCTGACCTCCAGAGTGATGAAGCCGTCGGGTTTCTGTTTTCTTTTTTTGTTTTTTTTTTTGTTTTTGTTTTTTGCGACTGAGAGATTAAAACCATATTTACCTCTGCATATGTGCGCTTTGCAGAGAAATGACCCTGAAATGAAAACAATATTTACTATCAACAGAACAGATTTTGTTTATTACTCATTTCACCGCAGCTTGCATCAACTGGAGCTCATCTGCAGGAGGAGGTGCGAACACCTTCTCTGGCTTCGGGACAACGTTTCATTTCTCTCTGAGCTTAAACTCTAAACTGTTTGTATTTCCACAGATTCACAAAAACAAATTTTATGCTGATTCGAGAGATTTTCGGAATAAATAAATGTTTTTCATTCAAAAAGGCTCAAGTATTCCTTTTTTTCCTCCCAACTATCGACGAAAAAAAAAAGATTTTTTTATAAACATATTCTTTATTTCTGTGATGCAGTCACTCTGTGATTGCAGTCGTCTGCATGCTGTTATTATTTTTCGCATTTATTCTTACACTTTGCTGCAGAGGTAGCGAGAAGAATAAAGAATTTCTGCAAAACCAAACGTGTTTGACATGAAAATCAACAGAACAGAAACATCACAAAACAGAACAGCCACATAGATAGATAGATAGATAGATAGATAGATAGATAGATAGATAGATAGATAGATAGATAGATAGATAGATAGATAGATAGATAGATACACATACAAGAGGTGTGTGTTTGAAACGAGACACAAAAAGCGGACTAATACATCTGTTTTAATCCCATCGACCATCTCTAATACACACACACACACACACACACACACACACACACACACACACACGCACGCACGCACGCACGCACGCACACACACACGCACATACACACACCTGCAGTCTCTGGGCTTTTTTTTTGTTAAATCTATCGGTCTGTGTTCAGACTCTGATCTGTTCCCCACCATAAAAATACCTTTTGCTGCCGCTAAAACCAAACCGCAGAGGCTGCTAACTTCACCACAGATTTAATATCTGCTCCGCACATCAAAGACTACAGATACCAGAATCTGGTTTGTTTTCAATCATGTTCTTGAAACAACAGCTTGAACAAAATTCAGAAAATGATCCTTTTCTGCAGCTGATTTAAAAAAGAAACAAACTTTTCTTTATTTATTATCTTCGCTATAAAAATTCCAAAGACATGAAAACCCAAAGCTTATACAAACTAATAAATGTAAATGTTGCTTTAAATAATCAATTTCATTCAATGTTATAGTTTAGAATACCTTTTAGGTTTTGCTCAAGAAAACTTTAAACAGAAATTGAACATGGGATCTTATATCTTCTTACCTTAATCAATTTGAAAAGCTTATTTCTAAATGTTTTATTTAGTTCCAGTGAGTTAAATAAAAATTTAAAAGGAGAGAAACCAATAATATAGTCATGAGAGAAAATAGCCAGAGGAACACAAAGTTAAGGCTCTGTTGAGTTCCTTTTATAATCCTTTTGATGTCATCTAATTCTTCACAAATAAAATTGTTTCTGTTATTAATAAAATTAATTTCATTATTTCCAACCTGTTCATCAAGAAGCAACAAATTGTTCAAAAATAATGAAAGAACTGTTTCTTTGTTCTGAGCAATCAGATTACCTAAATTCTGACACTACCAGACAGCCAGTTTACCCTCTGGTGTTGTGTGATTTTGAAGACATTTGCAATAGAACCATTGATTTTAAACATGTTTTCATCAATGTCTTATGACTGTGTAATGCTGTTTTCTTCCAATGAGATAATAAATTGTATGTAAATGAAAATATTGAATGAAATGATCATATTTGACAGGGTTAGTTGGATGTACTGCTGTATGTTCAACACAAAGGGCTGCAGAATTGCAGTTTTCAGAAAGGCCAAAAACCTCAGAGCATCAGCTCATTGAAGATGCTGCTGCAAAGATTTGGATGAAAATCGTCAGCTTTTCTTCCCTGGTAGAAACGAAGTTCTTCTTTCATATGAAGATCTTAATAACAAGTTTCTACCTTTTATTTAAAATAATCAGACCTGCACATATTCCTGATTGAGGAGGACAGCTTTCAAAACTAGAGTAGATGGCAGATTAATATGTAATCAATATTCAAACCTAAATGTTTATTTTTTTTTGTTTGTTCTGAAAAACAAAAAAAAAACTAAACAACTTCCTCCAGCTTCATCCAATAGATCCCAATGTGTTTGCAAAGCCTACAGGGATTTGTATTCTTTCCAGAAAATTCTGGACCCGCCCAGGGATTCTGTCCCTGGAAATCCATGAACGACTTCATGTGAATCATCTCAATGTGAAGAAACAGCAGCTTTACTGTGAAGGAACCGGTGATCTATGAGAAACACGCTTAGAGCTGCTGATCAAATTCATGTTTACACAGATACACTGAGCAGCTCTAAAGGAGAACATCATCAAAATATATCACAATAGAGATGATTACTTTCTTTGGACACTGAAAGCCTGTACATCTGTGTCACAAAGCAACAAGAGGCTACTCTGTCACGTACTACGGTAATGAGGTTATTTACGCATAAATGTCTTTATTATACTTTGTATGTTAACATTTGTTTTGAAGAATTTAGAGTCAGTTCTCTTTCTTAAAACAGCTTCTCATCATAATGCTGCCACCACCGTGCTCCACAGGTCACTCTGAGTCCACCAAACACACTTCTGGTCACTGTGGCCAAACAACTCCACTGTTGATATCAAATCAAATGATATCCGACCTGTTCGAATGGACAGCAGTTAATTTCAAAAAGCTTTTTAATGCTTTGATTTCAAAGTGAAAACTTTTTCTTCATTTGCAGCAAATTAGTGCGTCGTTTTTAAATTGGCTTCACTGGAGGGAGTGGCATTGCTGTTCCTGCAGTTTCCAGTTCCTTCTGAGTTTGATTCTTGGGGGTCCCTGTGGTGCTTTTGAGCTTTTATTTAATCTTTGAGGGACAGTTTAGTTCAAATGGTTGAAACTTGTATTTAAAAAAAAGTATCTAAAACGACCAACCTCAATTCCTATTGGCCACAAAGTCACATCTGTACCAGAAAACAAACCAGTGTTAACTAATTCTACCAAAATGAATGAGCAAATGTTTAGCTGAGCAGCATTTTGCCGAACTTGTGAGAATGTATTCATATATTTGGGGCTTTAGGTGTAATTCTAAATTTGAAATTGAGTGCCCATTTATTGTTTTGTTGCATGCTGAGTAAGCTTTTCAGCAGATCAAATAAATCATCATCAAAAGCACCAAATAAAATGATATTTTTGCCATTAATGATTGGATCTAAACATTTTAGTGGAACTGGACAGGTCTCCTGCCGATCACATTAGCAGAGAAAAGATGTAACTACACCAATATTCAGTAAAGCAAAATACCAAAAGCAAAACTTATTCATTCATGCACGAGAAAAACATGGAGACGCCACACATAGGGGCTTTGATCTGAGGATCTAATCTATAAATAAATCCCTTTTAAACATTTTTTCCCCTCATGTCAAAGATATAGATATTTGCGGGGGGTTTGAACTGATTTAAAACCTGTTTCAGTTATTTCAGGCCTAATCCTGGCTGGGGGAAAAAAAATGCAGCGTAAACATCCAAAAACAGGAGGAGGAGTGTAAAAAGTGTCCACATCAATGACAGGGGATTGCAGAGTTAAAACCTGGCTGTGGGCTGCACACATGAAAACAGTCCAAACAAATCAAAATGCTCTTTAGACATTAAAGTGTGTTTTTCTTCTCTGGGCCTCAGCAGCAGCTCAGGTTTCACTCAGGCTATTCAAAGGAGGCTGAATGCAGACGTCCACTTTTCAAATGGCAGCGCGGTACCTGCTATTGAGCCTTTCCTGCGTCCAGTCATTTTCTACTTAAATGGTTTCAATTCAGAGCTAACATCAGGCTGTCAGAGGACAGAAATGGCCCGGGCGCGCTCTTTCAGCGCTCATCAATCATTCATTATAACTAGAATCCATCAGCCAATCCTGGTAATTACTGATTACAGGCAGGATCAGGGAAACACACACACACTCACAGCCCTCTGACTGCATGTCAAGTCGGGAATCAAAAACACATTTTCACATTAGAAGGTCTGAAACGTGCTCTCCGCCTCCCCCTCTTTTCACAGAGGTGCTACTTAACACACTTTGGATTTATAAGAAATTCAAATGAGCTCTGCAGGCTGGCAGCAACATAATGAAACCTGGAATTATTCTATCAAAACAAGGCAGCAGTGTAGAATTTAGACCTCAGCTCTGTCTCTGCGCAACACGCCACTTTAACATGTCTTTAACGTGTGCACACACATGTCACAGCCGTGTGTGGAGCCCTCGCTCAGAATGATTTAACACAAGGCCCCATCACTGCTAATAACTCACAGAGCAGATCCACATTCTGGTGGGATCAAGCTCAAAGTTTCAGCGAGGAAATGTGTAACTTCTCTGAATATTTAGAACAGAACTAAACAGCAGAGTTAAACAAAGTTAAAATCATCACTGCAGCGAGACAAACTATCTGAGTGTTTGTTAATGGTCAGAAGTTACTGCATGTGGATGTTTTTCAGGAACAGAAACCAGATATAAACTGATGAAATCTTATGTTTTGCAAGAAGTCTTTTTCAATGTTTCAAACTTGAGTGTCTTATAGACAAACCCGGAGAGAAAACAAACAATGTGGAAATGATAACTTAGAGGAAAGTGGAAAATAGCAAGGGAGAGCATTCAAATTTAATGAGTGGCAACTTATAGCAAATGAACACAGAAATAAAACTAATTTACTTATGCCAAGATGATGATTGTATTAATTGGATCCATGTGAATAGTGAAAAGAACTGGTTCAAGCACAGAGCCCTGTGGTTCTCCACTGGTAACCCTGCTCTGTGAAGATTTATTGTTCACATGAACAAAGTTTAAACTGTCTGACGAATGAGATTTAGATGAGCTCTGTGCTGTTTTGATTCCTACAACGTGTTCAAGTTTTTCTAAGAAACTATTGTGGTCGATTAAAAGCAGCACTGATATGAAATATCATATTTTATGTCTTTTTACTTCACATTATTGTTGACTGTATTGTGTCAGAGGGTATTGAATTACATTGCATCATTTACTATTGCATCATGTCTTGTTTCTCTGTATTGCATCATATTGTATTATTGTATCATGTTGGAACATATTGTAAGAAATTGTTTCTAATGAAATGAAGTCAATTGTATGATTTTGTTACATGCTGCACGGTCACTTGTTTAAGTTATACATTTGTATGTTATCACCAAATTCACTCATTTAAATATTTGCTTATTTATTTATCTATGATTATTTTATGCTGTATCTCTTTTATGTGGTATCATTTAATGTTATAATATTGTGTTATATGGCATCATATTATTTTGTATCAAATTATGTCATTGCATTGGTCAGATTTTTTGTTTAAGTTTATGTTTGTATTTCGTATTATGTTGTTTTATACAATATTTTATCATGTTGTCTCTTTAAACATTTTGTTTCGCTGGGTGAATAAAATTTAACAGTAATTTCTTCTTTGATTTAGGCCAGAAAGTCAAACTACAAGCCTGGAGAAACGTCAAAAATCTCTAATTAGTTCTTGGTCATCAGTTCAGCCTCAGCAGAAAACATACAACAGAAACATTAGTCTACATTTTCAAAGCAGTGGACAACATCCTTCATCCTTTTTTGAAATCTTTTGACATGTGCTTCAGTTAGTAAGATGATCAAACTAAACTCCACTGCAACTTTTTGTTTCGCTGAGTGATGGATGATCTGGGAAGCAGGTGAATGTGACAAAGCTTGGTTCTGGTCTTAAGCAGCCAGGTCTTCCTCCATATTGTGTCGTGTGAGCGTCCTGCATCATGACGGACCCCCAGCAGCAGCAGAAGCAGCAGCAGCACGGGAAGGAGAGCTCAGCCGCGCACAAACAGAACCAGATTGTTGAAACCTGGGAGGTTTTTCCCCGGCCAGCACCTGGTCTGCGTGGGTCCCACCCCTCTCTGAAACTCAATCCAGCAGCTTAACTCTGTGGAGCTACTGGCAGAGGCTCCCCATTAATCCAGTACAGGTGCCAGAGATCCCAGTTTACCCTCTGCAGGGGGGAGAAGACTTCAGATCCCGTTCATGTGGATTTCTGCAGATATGTTACGTGTTTTCCTACATGGAAAGATTTTAATGTAACCGTACAGTCAGGCAGCAGAAGGTGAGTCAATCCTTTCAACAAAATCATGTAAATCCCTTAAAAAGCCGGACTCTGGATGAGACTTAAACTCCCCGATCACTTCTTGCCCCTGGAAATTAAAGCGGATTTTAACAGTGCCGCCATTGTGATTTACAAATAATTTGACATAGCAGCTAAAAACTTTAATATCCACTGTTGACAGAATGGAATTAGCCACATATTTCCCTCCAAACTTTCAATTTTCTCCTTAGTCGTGTGAGCCAAGCTCTTAATCCGCTCTTTATGTGTCCGAGTATTAACCTTCGTCAGGAACGGGCTGCCAGCCGGCTCCGAGGACCCCACTGAGAGCTGGTCCTGGGCCTCAACGTGGCCTTTGTTGGGGCAGCTGAGGAGGGGCCCCGGGGTACGAGCAGTGTGCCAGCATGAGGGGTTATCCAGGAGCCTGAGAATCAATCCTGTATTACAGTTAAGCCTTGTAATAATTACCATCATTAGGAGTAACTGGAGCATGCAGATGACCAGGCTGTGCTCATAAAGCTGCAGCATTCCTCCAGACGCTTGTCATATACATAATTCAGTAATCCTGGAAATACATATTAACATTCCCCTGCAGCTGAAAACTGTCAGAGCTCGGCCCCACGACTCCCTGGAGTTTCCAGGGTCAACTTCCATATTTCCCCCTTCCTCTCAGTGCCTCAGAGGGAGCCTCGGCATAAAATTTAATATCTGAGCCGGGTTCAGATAATCAATGTGTCTTAATCACACAGAAAAATGTTTGGAGGAAGTAAAAAAAAAAACTCAACATTTTGCACATATTTATCAGCTGCTTCAGGATAAGGGCATTTAACAGCTCCCTTCAGATGCATTTTAAAGCCCTCCATGCTTTAAATCGACAGAACACTTCATTACAGCGAGCGTATCTGCTGCGGTAAACAATGCCTGGTAATGCTTTAAAACCTTTACTCAACCCTGACTGCAGTCTCTTCAATTAGAGCGCTCTCAGTGTGTTGTTATTGGCACATAACTGCTGCAGATTTCTATCGCAGGTCGGGTAATTCAATAAGCACAGCCTGGAAGCAGCTCACTGGGTTATGTTCTGGTTAATGTCATACTGTTTTAATGTGCATTTATGGGAAAAATCTGGGAGATACAACGATAAACACAACTTGGAATCAACAACGGATTTTCTTTTTTCCTTTTTTTTGTACAGGGAAAGGAAACGAGAGAGATGTGCAGCAAACGTAAACCACAAACTCCAACCCATGTCCCTCACAATCAGATGCTGTAATGCAAAACAGCATCGGTGGAGGCAAACAGAAAGTTCAGCCTGAACTGGAACAACAAATATTTCTCCCTAGACTCGGTCAACAAAGCAAAGGAGAAACGTCTGATAACCGAGAGAACAACAGGAAAATCTTGATGTTTTCTTTTATTAATTAAATACATTTGTGAGTGAAACAGGGATCAATCTTTAGCAGCAGTAACTCTCAATAACTAACATTTGTAGACATTTGTTTCTGTTGAGCTCTTGATCCTTTCCGATCAAGCTTAGGTCAAGTTTAGGTGTGGACTTTGACTGAACCATTACAACACTTTAATTATTTTCTGTTGCAGTCATTCTGTGTTGTAATGGCTGCTTGTCCTGATGATGAATCAGGCCAGAAGGGAAGCAAATCCTGAAGCAGCAGCAGCAGAAGTCCGAATCATCATCATCCGTCTCCGTGCTTAACAGTTTGATTGTACTATTTATTACAACAAAATACATTTAGTCTCTTCTCTTATTGTTCCAGTAGTTTTGTACTTTTTTCAGCCAAAATTATAAGTCACATCCCAGATGAGGGATGTAGAGTCTGAGATGGAGCTCTTATATTTTTTGTTACTTCTGTGAAAATTGTTTTCACTGATTTGTAGTGGTGTTTACTCCAGGAAAGAAAAGTGTTTTAAACGTTTTCAGCTGTACTTTTGAATGTTCTTTCTCCATGTAGGGTTTGCCTTAACATAGTTTGGAAATGGACAGTTCAAAGGGCAACCGCAACTGATTTTCATTTTATCATTATTTTGTTAAAAAGCCAGGAGAAAAAAAGAAGAAAATCAGGCTGAACTAGAATAAAACTTGGAAAAAAAAAACAGATGAATCCAGATCAAAAACAGAAAATGTATTTGAATGGATGTGTCCATTGAAGCTAAATAAAAGCAGAACAAGTCCAGAAATAACAGGGAAAACAATACAATAAAAGGCTAAAATTAGGATAATATCAGGATTAAACCAGGACAAAACCAGAAGAACTGAAAAAATCCAAATAATATCAGAACAAATCAATGTGTTTTAAAGACTAAAATAACAAATTCTGGAAGTGTAATCTGCCTGGTGAATTTTTGGTTAAAGAAATTTGTTCTTCATTCAGTGAAATTACACACTGCGGGTAGAGTACTTGGAGATTTTACTCAAGTACGAGTAGCAATACTTCAAAATAACATTACGTTGTTTTAGTAAGACTAAAACGTACGATTTAGTAAAGCAACTCATAAAAGTAATTTATTTCCAAAATGTTACTCAAGTGAATGTAAATACTTGCTGCTCACCTCTCTGGAAGAAACAAGAATGAACTTGAAATACAAGCAGGATAAACTGGGATAAAACCAGAATAAAACTGTCATAAAATCATTAATATACCGTATGTCACCTTTCAAGATAAAAAAAAACCCTCACAAAGTGTTTTGCATTACACCAAGAGGGAACTCAGATAAATCCAGGAACTAATCACTCCAAAAGTGGGTCAGTGCATTTGATTTCACCTGGATATATTTAGACTCGATAGCTGGAAGCAGGTTGACCTGGATGGTATTTCACAACTTCTGCACTTTTGATGTAATGTTAGTTAAAAAAAAACTTGACCTAGTTTAATATATCATGGGGTCATGTTTGCATATTTATGAGACCTGTGGTTGGGAATAATCTTTGTTCACACACAACACGAAATGCTTTTAGTGTTATAATGAAAACTGGTTTAACCCCTCAGCTCATGTTTACACCTGCAGCCGAATACACATCCAGCAGCAGGGATCAGCCAGGAATTCAGCGCATTAATGAGGTCCTAACGGGCAGAATGGATCCTGGCCGGATTAGACTGAGAAAGAATGAAAAGAGGAGGAAGAAATGCATGTTTTCAACTCTATTCACTTTAATTTCCTCCGCAATGAAAGAGGAGAGTGATACATGAAATATCCCCAAATCCAACCTCTTTTGCTTCTATTAAATCAGAGGTGAAATCCGAGCATCCTGCTTCTTAGAGGAGGGGGAAACCTGGGATAAAGTTTCTTTGCGCTGCTAAAGAGATTTGGTCTGCTTTGTTGCAGAAACTGTCAATATTCTAAAAAATCAACGGTCTGTAAGGCCTGAGTATCAGATCTCCGTCTTATTGGTTTGTGTTGTTTCTCTGTGCTGCTTTCCATCACTCTTCGGCTTTGTGTATGCTGTCACTAACTCCTGAAGCTGTTCTGTTGCGTATCTTTACAGATGCAAACAGATGCAGACTCCAGGGAGAAACACAGAGGCGAGCCGGTTGACTTAAAGCCCATGCAGTGGTTTGATCAAATCTCATTGAGGAGGAACTAATGAGCTGCTGTGTCACTAATCTGACAATAGAGGAGGCTGCAGAACAAACAACACGAAGAGCTTAAACGATTGCAGCTGCATAAGGGGGCGGCACAGCAGATAATGAAGTATTTAAGCTGTAGACGTCAGGGCTTTGTTCTAGAAGGCTGGGTTTGTGAAGGATCCATTGTTTTAGCATTTAAAGTCCATTTATGTGATGTATAGAAGCTGAATTCAACTACAAAAGTCAAGAAAATAAGGAAACATGGTGGTAAAGTAAGTAACATTTATCAGAGAAACATGATCATCTAACATTGTCAATTAGATCCTTTTTTAAAAAAAAGAGCAGCACCATCTACAAGGTTCTGAGCAGCAACACTGGATTTAATGCTTTTCTTAGTGCCAACCTGCACACTGTTATTAATAAAGCTAATCTGATGTCATGTGAAGTTTGGCGGTTTGTAGCTACTGACTCTCCAGAAAGTTGGTGACCTCTTCAAACAACGCTTCTCTGCATCTTCCGACAACACTCTGCGATTCTAAAGCTGGGATATGTAACTTATCAAAATCTTTTTTTTTTTACATGTTTGTTAAACCTGTCAACATTTCGTGAGATTATAGTATGAGACAGACTATCTGTGAAAAAAATCACGTTCTTCCACCTCCTCATTCACGACAGACTCTGCTGATGAGGAGAAGCCGTAGCACAGCAGAGAGGAAAGGGAAGGGTATGAGCAGCACGTACACGAGCATCTCATGAGCTTCTCTACTCAGGACACACCTAGAACACACTGGAAGGACTATGCATGCTTTCTGTCCTGGGAACTCCTTGTGATTCTCTTTAATGATATAAAGACTTTGAGATGCCTGAGTTTCCTGCTTTGACCTGTGACTATCTCAAAATGATTTTGGATTAGAGGAAAATGATGGATAGGTAAATGGAAAGTTTGTAGGGTTGATCAAATAGGCTTTGCAAGCCTGACTTCCAGCATTGTTCATACCAAATTTGGGTGTGTGGGTGGACTAAATACAGTCTACTGATTTAAAATTGGAAAAAGAAAATATTTCCAGTGCTTTCAGGGAAAGAACTATTTGCTGGCTGTACCACCAGAATAATAGCTTTAAGTTGCTTATAATGAATCAAATTGTTTGTCTTTAACTCCGGCAGCTCTCCCTCAAAAAAGATTTAATCTCAAGGGACTCCCTGGTAAAATAATAGTTACTTAAACTTTGCTATTAGTTATACATTCTTTGCTACTGATTACATTACTTCTACTGGGTCTCTGTTTGCATGGTGTTTTATTGGAAAATTTATGTTGGTTGATCAAATTTATTATTTTACCACTTATTATAAAATCCCTCTAAGATGGCTATACTGTATGTTTTAGCCAACTCAAAGCCTCTTTCTGTATTTTTCTCACAGTAATAGTGCGTGTGTGTGTGTGCATACGCATGTGTGTGAGAGTGTTTGTGGTTGAAAATTACCCATCAGATTGAGGACAGTTAGGCGATTGGAAAGACTGAACCTCAGAGGCATTTAAAGCTCATGAAGCTGCTGAGCTGCAGGATTCAGACTCTCTGCTGCTTCTCCTCTGGCAGTGATCGCTCTCACAACACATCACACACTCCGCTCTTCTCCAGCAACCACCACAACATTTGGTTCTGGTAGAAGACCTGGATCAGGGCTGCAGCGCCACCATCAGCTGCAGCTTTGCCGCTGCTCTGCAAAGATAATAAACAAGAAGCAAAAACCTGCAAAAATCTGGTAGTGCGTGCGCGTGCGTGCGTGTGTGTGTGTGATCAGAGCCAGGGCAAACTCTAAAACATATCTGATCATTTTGGGTGGTCCAAGTCACTCTGCCATCTCAGAGATTATGTGTTTTCTGATCCAACTTGCTGCCATGGCAGCAGCCGACCTGCAGGGGGCGCTGGAACAGTCCAGAACTGAGGGCTCCGTTTGAAATGGATCTGAAACCACCAAGCTGTGAGGACCTGACGTGAACTGGCAGAAATCACACATAAAGCATAATATTTAACATGATTCTTATCTGAACACGGTGTAAGAAATCAGGTTCTGGGTCTATTGGGTCGTATTAGGATTAATTCACATGGTGTAAACTTTACGAAGAGGATTAATAAACAGAAGCAAACACAATAAAAAAAAGCAGAGTTTTTCATCTTAAAACTTACATGCATGTGTACATAGAAACAATAAAAAAGCTAGAACCATTCATCCATTAATGTTTCTAGGAAATAATTTATTTTCCCTCCTGTGTGAGTTTCGGGTTCTTCCAGTGGAATGAGATTGGAAAATATCCAAAGGAAAATTTGCTGATAAGCAGGAATGACCTCAACTTATTCATCTCAATGTGGATCAGCAGGAACTCAGCGTCACCTGCGGAGAATCGCTAAATGTGATGTCAGGACCCGGTTACCCCAAAATACATTTAAATGTACTTTTATTTGTGTTTTTATTATTAATCATAATAGATCATTTGACCTTTCTAACCCTTTCACAAGTACCTTGTGAAAACTGACACTCTTTAAGAAAGTAATTAAGGCTACATTTCTGCAGAAATTTTTTAATGGTCTGTTTTAATTTTCTAATTTTAAATGTCAGGTTTTCATTAACTATCTGAAAAATCATCACAGTCAACAGGAAAAAAAGACATTCAAACATCCATCTGAGTGCAGTTAATCCATATAATGTGTTTCACGTAGAGATAAAGTTCCTAAAATAAATAAATAATATTCTATTTTATTGAGTAGGTCTACACAAAGTATCATGCGGATTATTTTAAATATACCCCACATGATATTAAACTAACTGGAACTACTGATTAACGTTTTAATCTATGACTCTGAAATTAATTTTTATTCACACAACAATTACATTCTGGAAATTTTAAGGAAAAAGAAACAGAATCTATTTTCAGCCTGTTTAGTGCAATGTGGCTCATTTTTCCACACTTGCTTCTCATTGGTTGATCATCACCTTGTGACGACTCCTAACCCGGAAGCTGCTGGCTTCTGGAGTAACTGAGCACTGAGATCAGCGTGTGAATGTACTCTGAGATTTCAATTTAATAAATAAATCGCATTAGAAATAAAATTATTATTATTTTCCTTCCTTTTCCACTCAATTCAGTTTTAGTTATTAGGGTTCAAAATTAATCTGAAATCCTTCTTGTCGCTTCTGAAAGAGCAACACATTTTTGAGAAAAGTTAAACCTTTAATTGACTTAGATAACCTGTTGAACATTTAATTTTTTTATATAAATAAAGTTCTGCTTATGTTTCTTTCTGTTTATTTGAATCATTTGTAAATAGAATTGTCCATGAAGAAAAATAAATATATTCTTATTCCATCCACGATTTTCTCCTGGTGGCTTTTCTCATCCAGCTTCATTCAAGTATAGTTAACTTGATTGATGCTTGATGCATTCACCCTTTGGAGAAATCTTTCATAGATTGTGAGACCGATTCATTTAGGTACAATAACAAACAGCTTATTCAGTTCTGATCAATATGTTGATCAGTTGATCAGAATTGATCCAACATGTGTCGCATCTCTGAGTGGCTCTAACAGCAGCTTGTAGTTTTGTGTATTTTCCCCCTAAATAAATCCATGTGGCATTTCATCATGGCCTGCAGACCGTTCCTATTAATTGAGCTGTAGCTTGGAGTGTTTCACCAGCTTCATCATGTTTGCCCTGCAGGAGTGGAGGGCGCTCTGACGGCAGCAGCTCCAGCAGAACGCTCGGAGATCTGCAGGAAACCGGTCAGGTCTTTGCAGTGAACCCTGCTGGCTTCATGTACAAACTTCGTGTGGCTGCAGCTGAAATGTTCATGAGCCTGAAGAAAACCCCCCCTGCACACACACACACACACACACACACACGCACGCACACGCACACACACACACACACACACACACACACACACACACACACACACACACACACCTCTACCTCCACCTCCACCCCCTCTGAAAGGTGACAGACGATAGCGGCTGATGAAACCTGCACTTTAGCAGCTTCGACCAGATGAAAATAATTATAGAGAGGGAAAGAGCTGGCTTTGATGAGGAGGGAGAGGTCCGAGGCGACCTAATACATAATCAATACAAACATTACCATTCATACACGTCAGTTTATGGAAATGAGCTCAGTGACACTGAAATATAACGTTGTATTCCAAAGATTCATATTCTTTTATCATAACAACATTTTATGTTTAATTCTGCACAAACTGTATAACATATTTGCGTTAATGTACTTTGACTCACTTTATTTAGAACAAAAAGTTTGTCTTGATTAAGAAGAATCCAAGGCAAATTTAATAAAAACAGACACAACCACAAACATTAACTCATTAACATGGATGACCTGCAAAAACACAAAATCGTACCAAGTATTTTTTTTTCTAGTTTCTTCTGCAAATCTTTGCAAATATTGCCATGTTCCTCCATAAAGCACCAAATGCATTTTATGTCCGACTTCAGGTGAAAATAGAAAACTGCATTTCATCCAGGATAAAGTGTCCATTTAGTGCAGAGGAGCTCCTCTGTCTGGTATTCCTCCTATGACTGGTACACAAATACAATAATTTTTCTTTTTTTAAAACCTAAAAAGAGAAATAAATCTTTTTTCAAACCATCATTTAACAATTGCAGTCCTAAATAAATTTTATTCCGCTGGATTAAGAGTAAAATGGCTTTTTCGATTGCAAAGGTTGCAGACCCCTGGAATAACTCCAGTACCAGGATCTGTGATCAATTTCTGCTGCAAGTTAATAAATAAAAAAAACACTTTGCAAAACAATAAACTAAAGCAAGCTTATTCCCAGAACAATGTTTTTGTCACTCTGAAAAGAGCCAATCAGTAAAAGTTGTAACAGTCAGCCACATGTGGAAGTGAGCTACATGGGGGGTTTGTCATTCCCGCCTCAGTCTTCCTCCATAAAGCACCAAATGCATTTTAACTCTGACTTCAGGTCAGCTCAGACATCAGAATTTAATAACAGCGTGTCAGCAGTGGATGTAGAAATCTACTCATTTATCGTGTGAACACAGACGTGCACGGCCGTGCTCTCTCCGCACCGCTCTGGGCTTTGGCCTCGGCTGGATTAGATTGTACTGCAGATAGAGAATTACACGGACATGCCTCCTGCCAGACGCCATCGTTTGGTTCATATTCGTCACATGTGGTCCCAGTTACTGCGTTTGCATTTTCCCTGTGCCACATTTTCATTCACTTTGTTTGCACTGAGCGTGATCGTCAGGGCAGCGAAGAGAAATAAAACACACAAACCTGCGAGCATAAGGATTTCTCTGCAACCTCACATGTTCGGGAGAAATGATTTCTCAGAGCTTTAAACTTTGGGGAGGCCTCAGACGTCAACACAACTGGAATAGTGGATAGGGATGAATGTTTGAGCAGTGAAAGAATGCTTTAAAAGCATTCCTTCTGGACTGTTTAGACTTTAAAACCAGAGTTTTATTTACCTAAAATCGTTCTCTTTTGAAATCTGAGGAGGATTGTAATAAATTACACATGCAAGCATTAAAACAAACTTGTATGACATGGATTTATGAATTTTGTCAGAATAAATTTTTCTATTTTAAAGTTGAACTAAGTAATCTGTCGAAAACCTGTTGATCATAGTAATACATATTTTTTAAATACCTAGAGAAACACAATTACGAGTTTAAAAAGTTGCCCATCAATTGGTTCATGTGCCTCTCTCTTGTTTTTTGCTTCAGAAAAATCAATGTTAATCAAAAAGGAGTACAATGATTTTCACATGAAAGAATAAAATCATTAGAAATAAATTGGATTGATTTCAAGGAAAACACAGCAACTAGTTGTTTTTTTTTTTTACTTTAATCTTTGCATAATTTAGTTCATTCTAAAATCAGAAGGAGTTCCAACATTAATTAAGCAGCATTGTCACCATTTAAAAAGATGCAAGTTCATATCAAGCTATGAAAACGTGGAGCTATACCTTTAAGGATTTTTTTAAAGGAACATTCTGGATGTCCAATATATATTTTGTAAAACTGTCTTTAATGTGTGCATAAGATTTTACAGATTCAGTCAAAAAATGCTAAACATATTTCAGAGGGAGGCAGATTCCTGAGATTGTTGAGATATTTAGGTTTGATCGCAGAACCATTGAAGGGTTTCGTTGCAAAATACTCAACAGGGCAAGAAGAAATTTATCCAGAAAAAAAACTAGAAGATGTCATTAGTGACTATGTGGTGATTTGAGGGGT
Organism: Poecilia reticulata; assembly: GCF_904066995.2. Classification (NCBI taxonomy): domain Eukaryota; kingdom Metazoa; phylum Chordata; class Actinopteri; order Cyprinodontiformes; family Poeciliidae; genus Poecilia; species Poecilia reticulata. Next base: position 21,496,373 of record NC_088851.1, read on the forward strand.
TTTACTTCTTCACAACCTTCATCCCGGCTTTCCTGATGCATTCCTTGAACTTCATGACGCTGTTTGTTTTCAACTAAACCTCTCAGGTCAGAACATTTGGATTCATTTTGAGATAAAAATGTACTTATTAGGCAACTTCTACAATTGGTTTTAGGTACTAAACACATATGCACACATTCCAAGTTTTCATTTGCCTAAATAAATGGAAAGCCAGATACCAACTCACTGGATTCAGTCATTTTGCTATCTATCAATATTTGTGAAGTAAAATAAGTCGGACTATTAACATGAGCAGCACTTCACCTAGTGATGAGTCCGCCAGCTCTGACAGAGACGCTGTCAGCCTCTGAGTTTTCCGTGCCGATAAGCACGTTACCTTCACCTCTCGGGGTTGTGTTTTCTGCTCCAGCCAGGCTGTAAACGCAGGTCTGAATTTCTGGAGCGAAATCAGACCAAATAAAAGCAGGAGAAGTTTGATTTGTGGAGCTGGCTGTAAAAAGTCCAGCTGTGCCGTGATCTCACAGGTTGATCTCATCAGCTTCTGCGATAAGACGCAGCGTTCAGCCTCACCCCGCTCGCTGGGAGACTCTGAACTGAGCTGAGCCTGAAATGATGTGAAGATGATTGGACAGAGGCCTGCCAACTGCAGCCGGCCACACGGAGAGTTGATGGTAGACCGGAGCAGAGCGGCCGCATGCTGACTGCAGCAAGGAAGCGCCCTGCTTTTGAAACCGAAGACGAAACATGGTTCTTCTGAGCTGGAAACCAACCACCCACCACGCAGGAAGATCCCACTCATCACATTTATTATCTTACACCAGTCCGCTTCAGCTGAAGCTTCGGATCACATCGTATAACCGTCCAACACATTTCTGGGTAAAAACCTTCCAGTGAAATCCATGTGAATGTGCTTTTTTTTCCCACAGCGACGACCTGATGCTGGTGGCCCTCCGCAGGAGACACTCTGCGCCTGCAAAGTTTCCTTGTTGCCAACTTATTTACTCTGCACAGCTTTAAGTGGCAGCTGTGAAAAAAGCAGGAAACAAAGAGTCATTCTCAGACCGTGTGGGAACGTATTTTCCACACTGAGTGGGAAAATGGAGCCCACTTTAAGGCTTTTCATATTTCAAGGAGTCAGAGTGGAGAAACTGCAGATACATCATCCTCATAATGACTGTCGGCTTGAGTCAGATGCTTCTCTCTGAGACTTTAAGACGGAGTGAGACTCTTCTACCTCACCTCGACATGGGTTGTTTCCATCTGGGTTTTATCGTCATTTAGACATCTGTCAGAGCTAAATGTTCAGCCTGGCATTAAAAAATGTTTCTCTTCTGTACTTAAGGTGTTTTATTGCATTTATCTGCTGTAAATGTGTTTATTTCTAAAAGCAGGGTACAGATTATTTGGACTTTGTGAATGGTTGGTCAATTGTTTCTACTTATGGAGAAAAAAATACATCACCTGAAAACCCAAAACAGCTTCTAGACCTTATTCTCCATCCATCCATCCATGAAGCCCAGTCGGTTACAGTGACTCACTGCCCACAACTGCAGCTTTTCCACTAAATAAGAAACACAAAATCACATGTGAATAAGCTTGTACATGCGATGTTTTTAAATAAAATGATCCTCCAACTACTTCCTGTTGTCTTCATCTTTATGGTTTGTGACAGTGGCGACATCACTTTCTTGATCAAGTGACTCGTGTGAAGCAAAAAAAAGTGTTTTTGTTGCAGTTTTGCAAAATAAACCAATTTCAATATTGCCAAAAATGAAACACCTCATCGGCTTCAAAACTTTTTATCGAAAGACAAGAGTTTCTTCAAAATGGGCAATTTATACGGCCAATATAAGAACAGCTAGTGGTATCACAGGTCTGTCTAAAAGGTCAATCATACAGCTGCACTGCTGATCCAGAACGCTGCTGATCACGCAAACCGTAAAACATCCCCCCATTTCTAAAGCTCTCACCCCTTTAGACTTTAAAATACTTTTGTTAGTTTATAAATCACAGAATGCTGTTGTTGTGTCAACCTTCCAGACTATCATGTCTTCTGGTTCTGCTCTGCATCCCCAGAACCAGAACCAAACACAGAGAAGCAGCATCCAGTTTCTGTGCCCCTCTAATCTGGAACTAACGTCACGAAAACTGAAAAACTGCTGAAACACAACATGCCTTTAAGTCACATCCTGTTAGAGTTGCCTTTGATTAATAATAACTGGAGCATAGTTTACTTCTATGAATTACGACGTTTTATTACTTCTCCTTAGAAAACATTTAATTTGTAATATCTATCGTGTTATATTTGTATCGTATAAAGCACTTCAAACTGCATTACTACTGAAATGTGCTCAATAAATAAACTTAACTTGACTGAAAAGGTTGCAGGTTTTCAATCTTTTGAGCCATTAGACTTTAAACCTAACATAAACTGAGTTCCTTTAAGCGGATTTTTTTTTATCCCAGTTAAGTTCGACTCACTAATTGCTGCAGCTGACTCACTCTGCACCAGTCCAGCGGCTCTGAACTCTCCCTCTCCACCCACTTCCTCTGGATTAATCCTGTTTTCTCAACATCATGTTTAGCAGCACATTAGGAGGAGAGCTTGTCATGCAAAGACAACAGTTTTATTTGTGCGGACTAATTAACGCGTGATTAATTAAAGCGTGTCAGGCTGACCACGGCTGTTGTAATGAGGGGGCAGCTCCCATTACATCATCCCCCCCCCCCAACTCTCGCAGTGATGTCACTCAGTTTACTCAGCCTCCAGCTCATTTGTTTTCCTATGAGTGACTCTTTTGTTTATTTTGCTCTCCGTGAGCATCACTCGGTGCCAGCTTCACCTCGCCTCTAAAACTCAATTAGCTTAATGTGTTCTGAACGTTGTAGCGGCTCCCACAAAGTGGCCATTAAAACACTGTTTCTGACACGTTGTTTGCTTTGCACGGCTCAATTATCAGTGCAGCAGCACCTTTTACTGGACCCCCGACTGCAGCGTTTTAGGAGCTCCAGCTGAAGTCAGATCTGTGATTTTTCAAGGACTTTCCAGGAGGAACCCTGGGGGGCGCTAAACACCTCGGCTGGTGCCAGTTTGAGAGTATCCCAGAACTTTGTGTTTCTGTAAGGCCCCAAAGGAATCACATGAGCAAAGTGATTCCGCTCATGTGTTTCAGATATGGTGTCGTGACCTACCTCCGGGGGCGCTGCAGCGGCAGATGGATTGGACGCAAATTATCTGGCTGTCTTGGCGACTCGGGACGTCAAACTGATAAGATACCGAGTCTTGTGTCCACACAACACGATCCGCAATAACACGGCATAATCAAGCAGAGCGGGGAAAACGTGCACTTCCTCAATTACCTCAGAGAGGTAATCATTAAACTCTGCAGGGACGCTGTGTGAGTGAAGGCATCAGCATCATTCTATAAATTCTGCCGAGGGAGGAGAGGAGAGGAAAGGCCAGGTTCAGGGAGAGTGCACGCTGACGCACACGCCTGCAGCCACTTCTGGGTTTCATCTGCTCTGCGGTGGCAGTAAAAAGGCCACATGCCGGTCAGCTCCGACGGCTCGCTCGCAGAAAATAGGATTAATGTGCTGAAGTGTGATTAGAACGCTTAAACACTATTAATTGGAGGGAATCTGGTTGCGGTGCACGTCTGCGTGCACACCGGGGTGTTCCTGGACAGCTTCCAGCTTAACCGTGCATGCTAACTGTCCAGGATTTTCCAGCTTTCTCCATGGATATGTGTGAATGCGTGTGTGTGCGTATGCCATTTTTCCCTTCGCATTTTCTCATAGCCGGCTCGTCTGAGAGCAGATTAAACCCAGCTGAGAATGTTGGTGTAGGCCTGCAGCGCAGCATCCTGGGGGAATAGGCAGGAACCGCGAGGCTGGACTTGGCTCGGCCTGCGACGGCTGAAAACTGCCATGCACTCAGGGCAGGGGTTCAGGTGGATCGGCAGGGGAGAGCGGAGCAATTTGGGGGTTATTTAAAATGATCTATTAAAGCCCTGAACTTTAATCAGGGTTGCTACTACACTGACAGCCATGATTTACCTACAAATCAGCAGAACAGGGATGGGAGGGGACGGATCAGCTCAAAGTGGAACCACTTCATCTGAATTATTTTCCAGGGCACAAAGGTTGAGGCATTAGCATTGATGAGGCCTGAGAAGAGACAAACATGCATTCCTACTTAAACGCCGCAGCTCCGGATCATCTTCATCCGATTTCATTTCAATCCGCATCAGAGAGTTCTCCTTGTCTCTGTAGATTTGGATCAAGAGATGATGAAAATATCTCATCCCAGGATCGGAGCGCCACATGTCAGAGTTTCAACACACAGATAACAAAACAACAAACTGGTTCTGTAGCAGCATTCAGCTCCTGCAGGTCATTACTGCCGTGTTTCTCTGTCATTGAGCTAATCAGAAAACCACTGAGAGTGATGAAATCACCCACTGACTCACTGGCAGGTACAAACACAAATATACAATCATCACGGCTCAGAAGATTGGAGGAAGCGAAAAACTCTCAACTGTCATCCAGAGAGAGATCTTTGTGATCAAAAACAGTCCGGAGGTCTTCACTCTGACCGTTGCATTCGGATAAACTATTGTTGGAGCAACAAAAACTGTCAAGAAACTGGTTTAAAAGATCGGAGCAATAATCATCTCAGATGTGGATCGTGACAGAAAGAACCAGATCTTGCAGCTGAAATTAGCTTCTTCTGTAGCCAGGAGGGTAATTCAGGGTACAGGTGCTGCTTTTACACTGAAGGGAGCCAGTCGAGTCGGTGTGTCTGTTCCTGGATGGCACAGAACTGTATTTGAAGGATTGTTTATCCCATCGGACTTGGGAACAACTTGGGATGCTCAATGAGAAGCTGCACTGCAAAATCACAAAATCTTAGAAATAAGACACAAGTAACTTTTCAGCAAGATATACAAGCTTGTTTTAAGTCAGTAATTCTTGAATATTGATGAAAAGTACTGGTTCCACAGAGATTTTTACACTTAAAATAGAAGAAAACTGTCTTGTTGCTAGAGAGAGATGTCTCTGTGTCCAACTTTTGCTTAGCAGAAGATACAGATTATGATGCAAGACGGCAAAAACAAAAGTTTTACAGCCTCAAATGTTATATTGACACCTCAAATAAAAACAAAAAACAGAAACACTTTATTTGTGCATAAGACTGAAATGACACTGTCATAAACATGACACCTGTCATAAGGAAAGGATAAAGATGAAGATGGAGTTTTTATGAATGTTTACGACTCATGAAGTGTCATTCACTTCATGATGACACTTAATGCAAAGTTGACTATTTTAATGGACATTTAATGCAAGGTTTAATGCAAGTTTGCATTAAAAGTGTCATTATTTACCGAATAATGCAAAGTTGTCACTTTCTGACAGAAATAAAGCATCGTATCCCTTTAGCAGGTCTGAGAATGCAGCCTTGAGGAACCCCGCACTTGATGTACACTCTCTCAGCTTTGTTACAGCTTTCTGACGAGAACATCTTAAACAATGGATCACAAAGTCATAAAGTCCCAACCATTTATCAATCAATTATTATGTTGTTTTTAATATAGGTAAGTGTCAGATCATTGATATTTAGTTCTGATTCCTCAGCTGCTCCTACGTTTCTGCTGTTTTTAGATGATTGCTAACCTTTGTAACACTTTTTTATAATACTGACTTTTGTAATTATGAACACTTTAAATGACTGTTAGGGACTCTGTTCATGCAGCTGGCACAGATTTATAAAGTTGTATGTCATCAGCATAAAGTAGATATTAAACAGAAATAACTCAACAATGGAGCCTTGAGGAATCCCATGTATAACTGGCAAATGACAAGAAGTGCGTATTAGCATCTCTAGCAGAGTCTTTTCTACCTGTTTAAACCATTAATCAGCTTGTAATGATCAACCAAGCACAAAAACATTTCAGTGGAGCGATTAACATTTTCTCTAGCCGTTTCCTGTACACTAACTCATGTTGTGCTTTTCCAGAGTCAGTTTCTCCTCTGATTGATCTGTGTGTCTCTATATCCTTGCAGGATCTGTGGTGTGTCTGGATAAGTGGATATTTGAGCTGCGCAGTTTCTGGCAGCATGCTGTGTAATTCGACTTGTCTCTGTTGGATTCCTACCTCTGAACAAAGAATTACAGCAGGTCTCATTGCAGCCGTTACTGCAGAACTGAGTTCACCGATGCAGATGTAATACGACAGTTAGTGGAAGAAGATCCTTACCATCCCATAAAAGAATATGGAGTTAGGCAGCTGGAGATAATAAACAGCTGCTGAGCACTGTAAAACCTACAGGTTCCAGTACAAAAACATGAAGGGGACCGAAAAATACACCCGGATTAAACCTGAAAACTCAGATCATCTGTTTACTGTCAGTCTGAATCAGTCTTGTCTTCTGTCAAGCGGTTGGACGTGGACGGTGTCAACAGAACAAACTGCCCACACAGAACCTCACGGCTCAGAGAGAAAAAGCCTTTCAGCCTGTTACTGCAGGCTCAAAGTGCTCCCATCAGAAAATAAGTGGCTGTAATGGCAGAAAAGAAGAAACTAGAGCAGCACTTGGTGGAGCGGTCCAATCCAAATACCCACCATCGATTTGGCAAACACCTTCTGAGTGAAAGAGCTTTACGAGAATGTGAGCTGAATTAACAAAACGAGAAACATGCCTGGAGGTGAGAACAAGCTTTCCAGCCAGAGTTCAACCCTATCCCGGTCTGATTTATAAAGTTCAGCTTGAGGATTTGCCCTGACACCGGACTGACAGGCGAGATCAGCTGAAGAGTTTATTACATTTACAATGTTCAGCGAGCAAATTAGCTGAACATGTGGGCTCTTTGCCCTCATTCAGGACAGACAGGCGGGATCATGTTCGGCTTGTGGCTTTGCCCTGAGCCAGGACTTACAGGCAGGAAGAGCTGAGTGTTTGGTTCTGTTAGATTTGTAACGTTCAGTTTTTGATGCTGCCCTCCCTCAGGTCTGACAGGAAGGATCAGCTGATGTGACGTTTCTATTTGATCCGGAATGCTCGTTTCAAAAACGAGATAAACGTGTTTCTACGTTGGCCCTCAGTCAAGACTGACAGGCAGTTTTGGTTGATGCCTGAGGTCATGGCCATCACCTTGCTCCAGAAAGACACTCCTCATAAAACCAACAGCCAACCTCAGGCTGCCGGGGCCTGGACTGTGTCAGTAGACCCCTCCTGACTCCGCTCCTCTCTGCCTTTACTCCTCCCTCAGTGGGTCACGTTTTAATTCCCAACAATAGAAGTTTTCATGTGAGGCAGAGCAGATCCCGCGGTGAAGAGTGATGGCTCGGCCCAGACATTGCTGTGTTTTTTGATCCGCGGACAACCTGACTGATGGCTGAACATGATTCTGTCTGCTCTCACTCAGTCATCCGGCTGTCAGAAACAGCCGAGAGTCGGCCTCTTCAGCGTCCGCGTTGAGGTTTTAACCCTGACAGCATTAACGCTGCTGCTTTCTGCTTCTTCCAGGACACCTCTCGTAAAAATCTGCTGCTTAACGGGAAGCTGAAGCTAACAAATCATACAGAGACTAATTCATAAAACACATGTGAACAAGTGAAAATGTCCCGAAGACGGAGGGATCTTAATGAGGTATTTGGAAGTGACCGTGAGGAGAAAGTCAGCCGCCATCTGATGAATGCTGCCTGCGAATGACCCCCTCCTGCCACTCTGCGTACGAGCATGATGTGTGGACTATCACTGATAACTCTGCTTGTTGAAAAGCTTTGCTTAAGTGGATAAAAAAGTCCCAGAGAGAGCTATCGCATGTCTGCTGGAAACCAGAGCTCCGCTTTTTTCATGCAACACTTAATCCCTTTTTCCATCATGAACTTAATGTACGCAGTTTTTTATCTCAGGAAAATACAGAGCGACTGTGATTTGTGACCAGAGAAATAAAAGCGCAGCAGGGAATTAATAAAAGAAATGCTGTTTTTCTAAAAGGACCGTTTCCAGAAGAGCTAGAAATAAAAACACAAAGCAACCATTTCCAAATCATTAAAGTACATTTTTAACTGGACTTGGTTCAAACAAAACTGATGGAGCTGAGAATTATTTCTGCTTGACTTTCTGTATAAGACTGGAGGTTCTGCAGCTTTCTGCAGCAAAAGAGGATTTTATTCTTGTTTAAAAAAAAAAATATATATATATATATATATATATATATGAATTTAGCTTTGATGACAAACGATCCGCAGATCAAAATGATCTGTGATTTACAATGTCAGAAAATATGAGGCATTAAAAGTCAATATGCCTTCAACCAAATCACATCAGTTTTATACCTCTAAGCAATCCATTTGTTCATTAATTCATTAATTCATCCAAATGTGTAGATGGAGATCTCGTTGCAAATGAACAGCAAAATATACTATTGAAGAATATCTGGAATCGTGGAGTTGAGCTCTGAGAAATTTTTTATATTTTTTGTTAGTTTTCTGAAAATGAAACCAAACTTTTACACTGTAATAATGTTATTAATCTGTGTTTAAAAGCTCCACAATGTTTAACAAAAGCTTATTTCCTTGAAATAAACCTAAACAAAATAGCAGAATAGATTTTCCACTAAAGAAAATTGCAAAACAAAAAGGAAACTCTGTTGCAGCCACAAAGTCAGCTTCTCTTATGCTGCATGTTGGTCCTGGAATCATTTCAAAAAGTCATTAAAACTCACATTTCCAACTCTTCTCCAAATCTGTTTCACTGAAGCGTGTAAATGCTATTCATAAACTCTTAAATCATTACATAAAGTCTTAGTCATTTTATTTTTGGTAGTTTTTATTTTGTCTGCACTTCAGTGAATTTTACAATGTTTTAATTGTCTGTACCTTTTATTTACTGTGTATAATTTTGTGTACTGTACAACACTGAACTTCTTTGCCAGGTCTCCCAAAAAAAACCAGATTTTTATCTGAAGGGTTTTGAGATGAATGTATAAAAAAATTCAATGTGGTATTTCACAAAACTAAAGCTGTAAACATTTGATTGTTTTTTTTCTTCAGAGAATTTATTAAAATAACATTGGAAAGCCTAGTTTTAACTTCATCTTGATCAAACTTCATCAACCTGTGACTGCTATAAACACATCAGCTGTCCAAAAGACGAACTAATTCTTGAAAAGTGAAATTTATCTATTGTAGATTTAGGGTAGAGTGCCTTCTCCGGGTCAGGGGGGTCGTCCTGCCTCAAGTGGAGGAGTTTAAGTATCTGGGGATCTTGTTCACGAATGAGGGAAGAAGGGAGCGGGAGATCGACAGGCGGATTGGGGCAGCGTCTACTGTGAAGCGGGCGCTGTACCGGTCCGTCGTGGTGAAGAGAGAGCTGAGCCAAAAAGCGAAGCTCTCGATTTACCGGTCGATCTACGTTCCCACCCTCATCTATGGTCATGAGCTTTGGGTCATGACCGAAAGAACGAGATCACGGGTACAAGCGGCCGAAATGGGTTTCCTCCGCAGGGTGGCTGGGCTCTCCCTTAGAGATAGGGTGAGAAGCTCGGTCATCCGGGAGGGACTCAGAGTAGAGCCGCTGCTCCTCCACGTCGAGAGGAGCCAGTTGAGGTGGCTCGGGCATCTGGTAAGGATGCCTCCTGGACGCCTCCCTGGTGAGGTGTTCCGGGCACGTCCCACCGGGAGGAGGCCTCGGGGAAGACCCAGGACACGCTGGAGGGATTACGTCTCTCGGCTGGCCTGGGAACGCCTTGGGATTCCCCCGGTGGAGCTGGAAGAAGTGGCTGGGGAGAGGGAAGTCTGGGCCTCCCTTCTGAAGCTGCTGCCCCCGCGACCCGACCCCGGATAAGCGGAAGAAAATGGATGGATGGATGGATAAAGTTTTTTTCTTTTCCACTCCACACAGTCTGCCTTGGGGTCTCAATTTGTCTTGAAATCATAAGGAAATCTCTGGAGCCTCACAGATGAACCAACCCAGCAGAATCTCTACTGCTCACCTGATTTCCAAATAAAACCCGAGCAGCCATCAAACGATGCTAATTATAAGTGATTGTATCTGGATTCTCAGTCTTTCAGTCAATATCCTGATCTGTAATCACATCTCAAGACCATCTGTAAGGGTTGGATGGTGGATGGAGCCATAATTTCAGCATTCACTAATCCGATCACTAATTAACAAATATAAAAGCATACAAAAGTTAAAACGCTAGCCAAAAAGGAAAACACGTATATTTATTTATAGATTTTATAGCTCTATCGGCTTCTGTGGACAGATTTAGACAGGAAATGGGTAGAGTGAGAAGGAGAGATGACATGCGGTGAAGGGTCAAAGGTCAGGAATCGAACTTCAAACCACCTGCCTATCAGAGGCGCTAGCGCTACCATAAGCTACCCCACACATCCTGATCACATGTCCATCAATCTGTATCGATTTTACTCCACCAACTCTGTCACCTCCCTCAGCGATCCAGTCAGTTCTGCAGGGTTCTGTTATGAATCAGAAGAATATGTTTTTTAGGCTAATTTTATAAAACATATTTGTGTTTAAATATAATATATGTAATATGTTTCTCCATTCTAATGGAAAAAAGTGTTTTTATGTCGCAGGGCTGTGTTTGTGCTGCAGTCCCACATCTCAGCCTGCATTATGGAAGCTGGAATATTTAAGCTTCAGATAACAGTCGTCCATTGGCTGCTTTCCTGTGTCTCTGCTCCTTTTAAAGCCTTCTGAGCTGTAAGGCCTCATCATCCCTCTAATGCATAGGTAATCACATGGATGTCACTCCCAGCCGCTGACAGGCCAATCGCACGGCCACTCTGGCATCAAAAACATCCGTTTTCACCATGTTTTTCTCCTCTCAGGTTTTATTCTCGCTCCCGTAAAGCCGCTGATGGACGCCAAGAGAGCCCGATGTGACACTGATGGCGGTGGAGGACCGTCATTTCCATGAGTAAAATAGCAGGCCCCCTGTCACAGCTGTCAGCTCACAATCAGAGTACCCACTCAGGAAGAAAGCAGCCGAGCTTCCGCAGGTTTATCCTTTCCTTAAATGGATCAGAAAGCCTCGGGATTCATGTGTGGCCCCTCAGAGGCCGGAGCAGAAGCGGCTCCGTCTGCACGGGGCCCCTGCTCGACTCTACACACATTTCAGAGACGAGACAAAAATGAAAAGTCATCTTCTACCACCAGAGGATGGATATGCAACAAGATGCTTCCATAGAAAGAGAAGACTAAAATATTAATTTCACTAAGTACTTAACAGATGTAAAAAAAAAAAAAATCATTTTTACTGTTTAGGTTTTGTTGATTTTTGTTTGCAAATACAAAAAGAACAAACTCTTTCCATTTTTATATATATATTTATATATTTATACTTTAAATATCTTCACTGAGGGTAAACAGAAACCTGAGTTAAATTTCTGTTTTTAATAGACAAACAGTGAATAGCACTGGATTTAATTCAGATTCTGCTCAGCTGTGGGTATATCATGCTTTTTGTTTTTCTTGCTTTTTCTGTTGAAAAATGTGTAGTGATAAATAAACACACAAATAAATACATTCGAAACGAGAATATTACACAGGAAATAAAAATACAGATATAGATTTTTTTTCTCACTGTCTGAAGTTAAATAAAACCGAATTTCTCGGTTTTGGTCAATCAGAATTACCAAAATTATTTCTATTTGCCAAATATTAGAAAACGTATTGAGAACAGTTTTTACAGATATTTTGTTAACTTTCTTTTCATTCAGAAGTTTACATACGTTTGGTCAGTATCAGGGATAATTGTGTTTTAAACTTGTGTGACTTGGGTCAAACCTGACTGAAATAAAATTTAAAAAATTTGCTCTGACTTTTTATTTGCTGTATGTAAACTTATGGTTTTAATTGTAAATAACCAAATATTATAATACAATGTATAAAAATGATACTGTGCTTTGTACTAATTGTGTTTTTTTTCTTCAAAATTCACATACACCCATCTACATTTACATAGATATGAATATGCTAAACTTATACAAAAAAAGTAAAAGGATGTAATATTTATTACTGTCAAGAAATGTTATGACTGTCTAAATACAGTTATGTCTGTCTTATGTACATATATTTAAAAAAAAATACCTTCAGAGATATACACTGCTCAAAAAAATAAAGGGAACACTTTAACATTTAAGTGAACACTGAAGTGTTCCCTTTATTTTTTTGAGCAGTATATTTTACCTGTATAAATAAAGGGTTTAATATAAAATAAATCAGTATCAGTTGTGTGCAGTTTTATATTTTGTTCTGTACTATTTCAGATATTTCTGAGATGTTGTTTTTCTACTAGTTTTGAATGGGAGAGCAGAAAGCTCCCCCCTCCCCGTCCCCTCTCTCACTCCGCTGTCTGTGCCATCCTTCACTCACAGAGGACAAATCCTCGGCTGACTGCTACTTGTAATTTTCTTTAGAGTGAAAACAGGGAGCTCAGATTCAAAGAGCCTCCTGTCAGGCAGCATGCTCTTCACTTGCCCTTTTTTTTGCATTTCTGCCATAATGTAACACTTCTGCTAAGTGACACATGATTGATGATGGGGAGGAAGGTGGCTTTTCTAACCCCTGTAAGTGCTCTAAAAACAAATTAAGGCTTTCATCAGCACAGCTCGTCTGTTACAAGATGTGCTAATAGCTCCTCGTTGGATCAAATTATTTGTGTGTCTAAATAATTTTCAGAAATTAAACTATTAATCATCCCCTGGAGCGGCTGACAAAAGATGGGGCCGGATTGCGCTGGGCCTGCTCTCCGTGCACGCCGAGGTGTTTATGGCTTACTTTGTCAAATGGCTCTAATTGCTTAATTGCTCATCTGCTGGTTGCTGCAGTGAAAAGTCGGACTTGAGTTTCACAGGAATTATCCAAAGTAAAACCAAATGTTGCCTTTGAGCTTGATTTTTCTTCTTTTTTTTTATGGCTCACACACATTTACACTTAGTAGAAACGTAGAGTAAACTTCCAGCACAGCAGCTCAGCACCATCAGTCACCTGACGGAGGGTCAGCGTGGATCCTGGTTTGGATATTTTTAGTTTGGTCCTGCTGAAGCAGACAGGGATCCACCTCTGTGAGCAACACAAAGGCATCCTGTGTTTTTGGGAGAAATGCATGAACCTGCTTGGAGGAGGAAAGCTCACCTTACACGCATCGAGTCAGACAGCACAAGATTTATGACGATGGCTGCAGAAATTATGCTTTTCTTCCCCCCAAAGGCACTTTAATTATGTAATTATTTCCAGCTGCTTTTCATTTGCGCCCTCCGTTAATTAGGGCCCGGGGTCCGTGGTTCAAGTGCTGGGCTTCCCTCTCTCCCTGCCTCCTCTGTTCGATGTGTCCAGTTGTCCCGGGGCAGCGGCGGCCCGAGATGATTAGCCAAATCCTCAGAATAACTCATTTGTTATTCTGCCTCCTGCCAGGCCGCTGAGAGAGCCCCCCTCCTTCTCCAGACCCATTTCCTCCGCTTCTTATCCCTCCTCCTCATCAGCAACAAAGCAGCTGAAATATCTCTGTTTGCTTTCCTTATTAGGCCCCAAACGCAGAGAAAACATGAGGAGCGGGAGCCGAGGGGCCCCGACACCTGATAATCGGAATTAATCTCCCCATCATGTTTACAGTCGGCTCCTTCCAGCAGCAGCGGGGGAGATAACTGGGTCTCCCCATCACTAAGTGCCAGATTGATATTCAGGTCAAAGTCTGCCGAATCTAACAAATGAAGCCTCGCAGTCGGCCTGATGTCGGTCAGCCACTCAGGATCTGATTTGAGGGGAAATAAATGGCTTTGAAATGATCTCAGAGGAATGAGTTTTTGTCCGTTTCATCATGAACCTGAAACAGGATCAGATGCAGACTCATGCCGTGGCATTTTCTACGCTGTGCAATGAGAACATGATGTCCAAAGACCTGCATCCAATGAAAAGCACAGGGTTTCCAGTGTCCTTATGTCTTTAGAGCCCCAATTTTCAATGGATGACCGACAAACACACACACACACATACTATAAAACTCAATCAACTACACCAATTACAAAAAAATACCATGCCAGTTAAAATAACAGATGAAATTTGAAACACAAGTTTACGTCAGGATATCAAACTTTAATACAGCTTTAAATTATACATTTTACAAACTAAGTAAAAAAATAATTTCTCTGCAGATGATGCCCTCCTTCACACAACAGAACTTCTTTTGAATTGAGAAATTTTTAAGTGAAATGGCGCCTAAAAACAACCAAAATCTGATTATATGCAGATGACAGCCTGCTTTGTTTCATAGAACCTGATTTGAACTGAGAAATGTCTACACTGTTGACACCCTCCTTCAAGCAGCAGAACTGTGTTTTAATTGAGAAACAATTGAGTTAATCCTTTGGAGAGTATTGATGTAAATTCAGTTCAAACCACTAATGCCTGTTGATACATATTTGGCACAAACCCAGGATCATATAGGAAGTACTTTGTGGTTGTTCTAATCAACTTAAAGTCTTTGTCCAAAGGAGGAAAAACTCAGTTGCCAATCTTTTATATTTGTTGATAAGGCTCTTAAGCAGAATTAAAGCCTAGATTGCGTCAAAGCTGGAAAATCAACCCAGCTTCGATATTTAGAAACAGCTTTGTTTCAGACCTTTGTGCCACCCTGAAGTCAAACCTTTTTAGGTTTTTAACTGAAGATGAAATGTTTTTCTGAATATTTCTCTATGGTGTTTTAATCTGCACAAACAAGTGAAGTCTATGGTTTCTGTGAAGCTGTTGGTGGTTTTCTGCCACCATGCTGAAAGAAAAGCTCTCAAAGGACCCTTGGTGGTGAAATAAAGGAAGAATAAATAAATCGCCTGTACTTTACAGAAAACAGAAGCGCAGCTCTGAGGTGTGTTTATGCTGCAGGCAGCTGGACACACACATGATGTTTGGGGTTAAAGTTCAGCTCCTAAATGCGGCAAGAAAATTGACTGAAGATGAGTTTTTTGGTAAATTCCTGCTTAAATCACTGATCTGAGATTAGCTCTGTGTTTTCCTCTCCACAGCCAGAGATGATGATGTTGTGTGAAGCTTGAAGCTGCAGGATGAATCTCTGCATCAGAGTTTCTGTTTTCCTGACACATCAGCGCGCTGCCACACAAACGCAGCCCTGATTGGGACCATTTCAGGCCTCCTGACAGACTTCAGGGTTAAGATGTTCTGAATTAGATTTGAATTACAACCACTAAATGCCCCTGTCAAAGCTAATTATGGCTGACACTGCCCATGTGTGCTCGACTGGCTCTCAGCTCCAACAAAGAGAGATCGGCCCAGAAATTGTCACAGTGTTTGGGGGTAATCGGGGGTATTTCTCAGCTCATGATGCTAATCCAGGCTCAGTCTGCAGCTCAGTGTGGAAAAGGCTGGGAGATAAAAACCAGAGTAGAAAACAAGGAAAAACAAGAGGGTTTTCTTCTTGTTTTCAGCCACGTATCAGAGGGGGGGTTTTTTTACACAGCGCCATTCTGATGCAGCTAAATCTCCTTGAAGGGGCCACAGATGTTTAAGCTCACTCTTCCTGACACAATAATTGCCCAGGGAGCCCAAGTATCCTTAAACAACGCTCAGCGTCCCCAGAAAAATGAGCGGACGATGAAATAAATGAAAATTCCTGTGTGAAGCGGTGAAAATAAACAGCACGTCTGAAGTGGCACCAACAGTCCACAGAGAGGGGCTCTGGGCTTTTTCAGGGGTCTGCAACATGAAGGCCGGTGTCGTGACGAAGCCCCCTGACCTCTCGGCTCCCTGACAGCTCAGGTGTGAAACTTTCACCTTTCTGCTCCGCCTCACATCACACATGCTTGTCTGATGGGGGGTCAGAGTTCACGCTCCGCATCAGATGCAGATTTCTGTACGGCTCAGAGAATGCTTACAGAAAATGCTGGAGACTCACCAAGCAACAAAACGTTTCCAGACTCGTTAGAGGTCCAAGCACCTGTCACTCAGTGTCACAGGTGAATTAAAATGTCAGCTCATCAGTCTCAAAATCTCAGCACTCTGACTGAAATCTTTGGCCCCTGAGGGAAGAGAAACTGTACTTTAGCTTTTGGCCAGCAGAGGGCGTCCTTTGTACAACTCCCTAAAATTGTTTTGGTTAAGTCATCAGTTTGAATCCAACAATCAAGAGTTTGTTAAAAAAAATTAATTATGAAACAACTAAATCCTTGAAATGACTTACTTTAAATCCTCTGTTACTGGATGTAAGCAGCTTTACTACTTATTTTAAAGTCTGGTTTGGGTAATGTGTCACTTTAGTTATTTTTATTTCTTGTTCTATCTCTTTGGGATGCAGTTTTCTCCATTGGATGTTTTTCTTTTTCTGTTTTGCATTAAATTGCATCCTACTGTTGACCTTATGAATCACAAAGACAAACACGTTTTAAGAAAATGCGACAAAATGAAATGCATGTTAAATCGCACACACGTAAGTAAGGATACTGGAAAACAAATGAAAAAATACTTCTACAAAAATTCACCTCCAGAAACATTCCTGAAGACAATATTAAAGTTATAAGTTAATTAAATGAGTAAAGAGACCAACTGATCTTGACTTGGAGGAGTGTTTAGCTGGAAGGACGTATAATGTTGACTGGAGGCTGGAAGGTTAGTCGGTTAGATGTGTTGGAGGAAGAACTGGAGGATTGGAAATATGATTGACTGGAAAGGTCGTTGTATGGTTAAAGAATTGGCAGGCAAGTTTATTAGCTTTAGGTTTAGTTGTTTGGTTGTGAGCTTAGATGATAAGAAGGTTGTTTGGGTGAGTGGTAAGAGGACAGGTCTTGGTTTCTTAAATGGTTGGAGGTTTAGTTCTGGGGTTAGTTTAGTTCTTGGTTCAATCCTTGAACCAAGATGGTTCAAGGATTGAGAGAGTGGTTGTTTGGAGGTTAGAGGGTCAGAGTTATTGGAAGGTGGATAGCTTGTTCAGCTGAAAAGATAGTTGTGATGTAGGAGAGTTGACTGCTTCAAGGATTTGTTGGTTAATGAATGAGTAAAGAGTTGCTTGATGTATTAGTGTAAGGCTTGGAAGGTTGGTTTGTGGGAGGAAAGAGGATTGGTCGGCTGGAAGATGATTTGGTTGTTTAGTTGTTTAATCGACTGAATGGTTAGAAAAGAGCAGTTATTGTTCCTGGAAATTGAAAAACGAAAAGTTGGTTGCAGTGGTGGAGGTGAGGTTGGTTGGAAGATGAGCTAAAGAGTTGGTTGTTTCAAGGTTTGTAAAGTTGGTTGCTGAGAGGATAAAGAGTTTGTTAGTGGGCTGCATGGCTGGATGGGAGTTACTGTTTCTATTAGCTGGAAAGTTGGTTGCCAAACAGTTTATTGTGGACTGATTCTCCTGTTATGTTTTACTTACTGATTTCTCTTTTATATAGACAGAACAGTTCAATTGCAGATCCACAAAACCACAAGCAGATGTCTGAATTTTCCCGTCCATTCAAACATTCAGTGGTCTCTCTTTAAAGAAAATTATATTAGATTAAAAACCTGACAACTCATTTGTGTCTTACATGGATTTTAATCTTTTCATTTAATTTTGTACTTAACGGAGGGTTTTGGAAGTCATTTTGTCTTTTTGATAAATATTATTCCGCATTTCCTTATGAAGTCTCTCAGTGTGGATTTTCTGAATGTTCAACATTTTAACAAACTACTGTTGTTTTCCTGGTCAATTTATTGATGCATAATAACTTTCAGATTCAAACATTGCTGTGGGGATGTACTGAAATATGACTTTATCGCATATTTCCATCAGACTGAGTCCTTTCTTCACTTCCGTTACCAGCTTCACCTTCTTTAACAGTCTCTCCTCGTTGGAGTTTAACTACTTTTTTCTGCTTCATATCTGCTTTGTGACTTCTGGCTTTTTGGACACATTTATGTTCATTATATTCGGTTTATAGCAGAGAATAAAATGTTAAATCAGCTCCCTCTGTGCCAACAGAAATTTCTGACTGTTTTTCAAACATTAATGCCTTTACGTCATCTGTTCCAGCCGTGTTATTGTTTGCTCTCAGATATCAGTTAATTCTCGGTTTCTCCGTGTTTACGACGCCTCTCAGGAGTTTGGATGGAATTGGACTCCAACAACACCTCGTTACCCGCTCAGGTACAGTAGCTCTGCTGTTGGTTCTCCCCCTGAACTCCTCGGATGCCCGTTTGGTGACGCACTCTGGACCTCCACCGCTTAGATTCAACCCTCCAACCCCGCCCTCACTCCCCAGCATGCAGCAGCCTGCCACTGACCTGTGCAGCCCCTCCCTATGCACACTGGTGTGTGTTACATACAGCAAGTGCAAATTGGGTTAGTGAGTAATATCCATGGAGCAGGCAGGAAAACAGTTCCAGAGCTGGTCAGGGTGGGATTAGAGCAGCCATAAATATCTCTCAGCTTCATTAAACATGGACAGGACTGGGGGGGGGGTAGCGAGGCTTAGCTAATTTCTTTTTACTTTTTTGGTGGGGTTGTTGATTTGGGACGGTTGAGGTTGAGGCTTGTTTTGGAGCATTTGCCTCCTCATCACAGGGAGGGATCTCGTCTTACACTGCTGTGGTGCTGTCACCAAAACTCCAGCTCCGTTTGAGACCCCGAAGCAAAACAAACCCAGGTGCCAACCGTTTCTGCCTAGTTTGTTAGTTTACATCCACCTACTCATACTGTACATTTCAAACTGCAGTACATTAAATACTGAAGGCTGGTCCTGGAGCATCAAAAGCTTTTTTTTAATGTAGGGCAACACAGAGGGCAGGAGTGGGAACCACTTATTATCCAATTATTTGCACAGTTAAACCAGAATCACCCATCAATTCGTGACACAAACTAAAGATGTCGATGGAACTGACAATGTCCAGTTTTCAGCAGGTTGTTGTTTATGCTTGGATCTGTGTGTTGAGTTGTTGTAGGTATGTCTAGATTTAGCTGGTTATTCTCCTATCAGTTGATTGGAATGGATTATTTTGTGAAGCAGTAGAAAGAGAGCTGGGGTCAGTACTCATTTTTGTAAATATGGTTAGGGTCCAAGTGTGTTTGTTTTTGTTTCAAATCTGAGGGATCACGTTGTACATTCGATGCTTTCAGAACAGAACACAATATGTAATTTGTCAAGTCCTTGTGGGAAATTGCTGAGTTGCAACAGCAAAGATATTTAGAATAAGTCAAAGTAGTAAACAACAGTAGCATTTGTAACGTTGATTGCAAAAGATGTAGAAGGTGGACAGATGCTCCATAATTTATCCATAGTCAGCAAAATGTACATAACATACAGAGATGAATTAATCAGTGAGTCAAATTTCAAGATACCTATTGTTTGCTGAAGAGACTGCTGTCTGAGTCTGAGTCATTTTTCATCAGTAAATTAATAAATAAATCAAATTTACAGGGTAATGCAGCCAACTGATCCACAAAATATTAAATAAGGTAAGAAGAAATCCATAAAACAAGCTCTACAAAAGAATAGAAGTGCATCTATGAAAAGCATAATATCCAAAGTCCAAATTTATATACAGAAAGAGAAAAAGAAACAAATACAAAACCTTCAGAGTAACCATCGGCACAAGATGAAAGTTTTCATGTGTGCAGCTTCAAACCACTGCTTGGATGATGCGATATTTGGAAAGTTATCATATTTCCAGTATCATGGATTCACAGACTCTGTATATCAGTCACATATTGTGCAGCTCAAATCTCCTGCACGGCCACAGCAAGTGTCATAGAGAGTGGTGGATATATTTAATTCAATTTACTGTATTAGTATCTCAATTAAATTTGTTTCTGGAATTATGCACCCCTCATAAAATTGACTATTAATCAGATATTTCAGTGCTACTTTATGTTATTTTTCAGTATCACGGATACATTTCAAATGGCTGGAGAAGAAGAGGAAGAAGAGCTGGAGTCCTGCAGCCCATATGGTGGGAAATTGTGTGTTAGTTTAGTCACGGTATAATAAGTTCAACATGTCTCAATCATAAACTAATGCTCACTTTTGTCATATTTTTGTCTGAGAGTTTAACCTCTTGTCCAAGCCATTACTCAGAGTTACCACAGCTCAGAAAGTCACCAGCAACAAGCCAAACAAGAGAACAGAAAGTTGAAGAGATTAGACGGAGCAGCTGTAACAGGCTGCATGTGCACATGAAGGAGGGTTAAAAAGCCTCCTAATAACAGTGTAATATTAGACTCAGACTCTCATTTTTCTTTCAAGAAGTGCATGTGTCATTCTGGGCTCTCTCCTACAAATAGGAATTGAGGGCATTGCACCGCAGTATTTCTCTCTGGCTGCTGAACAGACGGCCCAAATGGAAGCCAGCTTCAATTCGACCGCACCGAAATACCACGAAGAGAAGGAAAAACACAGAGAGCCGAGTTTTGCATATCAGATTATCATCAAGTTGTACCCGATCCCCTGGTATTTAGACGAAGATTTGGGTATTAAATCTCCGCTTCAAAGTGCCTAATTACAGTAAGTCCTGATTTCATGGTCGCAGCTGCAGTTTGTCTGGACCAGGAGATGCTGCGGCTCATCGCCGCTCGTATCGATGTCGCTGCAACATCTGGACAGATGGCTTCATCCGAGCATCATCAGCCACAGCGACAGCCTCCAGACTCCAGAGGTTTACCTTCAACGTTCATGTTTGAGCCCAGATCTGCACCTCCTCTCATCCCTCTCTCCTCCTCATCCAATTCGTAACTCATGTGTTAAAGGGACAGTCTGTAACAACTACTGCCATCTGGTGGATGGGTTAGACACAGCAGCTGTGTTGAAAACCAAAAATCAAGTTGTGCCTATCACTAAAGTTTTCATTTGGAAATGGAAATTTTTTATTTTTTTTATACCAAGACTAATTACAAATGCTGTACAAGTACAGAAAGGAGCAGAGCTTCTACATCATAAAAATGAACCCTTGAAGCATTGTTGCCTTGCAGCAAGAAGGTTCTGGGTGTGATTTCCAGCCTGGGATCTTTTTGCATGACGTTTGGGTTCAATCCACTCATATGTGGGTTTTATCTAGGTTCTGGCTTCGTCTCACAGTCCAAAGGTCTCTCTAAATTGTCCTTGGACATGTGTGTGTCCTGTGACGGACTGGCTACCTGACCAGGGTGTATCCTCCCTTCTCTCACCAAAAACACTCACTAGCTACAGCGAAGATATCATACTAAATAAAAGTTGCCCAAAAACAGACCCTTGAGGAACTCCATGTGTAGTCCTTTTTTCCTTTAAGGTTTATAATCGCCAAAATCACACAGAAGTCCCGGCCTGCTAATAAAGATCTAAAGAAATATCAGCAAAACTTCTCCTCCCCTCATCTGAAATAATATCCATCCATCCATCCATTTTCTTGCACCCTTTTTCCCTCAGTGGGGTCGGGAGGGGTGCTGGTGCCCATCTCCAGCCAACGTTTCGGGCGAGAGGCGGGGTTCACCCTGGACAGGTCGCCAGTCTGTCGCAGGGCAACACAGAGACACACAGGACACACAACCATGCACACACACACTCATACCTAGGGGCAATTTGGAGAGGCCAATTAACCTGACAGTCATGTTTTTGGACTGTGGGAGGAAACCGGAGTACCCGGAGAAAACCCACGCATACACAGGGAGAACATGCAAACTCCATGCAGAAAGACCCCAGGCCGGGAATCGAACCCAGAACCTTCTTGCTGCAAGGCAACAGCTCTACCAACTGCGCCACTGTGTAAAATAATATTTTACTTCAATTCTTTCCTCAGTCAAAAGTGAACTGGAAGTAAACTATTGACTGCAATAGAGGCAAAAAAGATGAATTTTACTGTTTCCTTATTCTGGCTTAGTTTATCTTTAAACAACTGACGTCTATGTGACATATGTTCTGTATTATTGATCATATCTACCTTAAATTAGAACCTGCTGAGGAGCAGATGATTTTTATTTTGCCCTGATGAATAAAACCGCAGAACAGGAGGAGGAAAAACCAACTTTCTTCGCTTTTCAGACGAAGCTGTTACCGCACGATTGGTGGTCTGAGCTGTTAAACAGAACCAGAAGAGTGTCTTCAGGAGGAAAAAAATAAATAACCCAAAAAAACTTATGGATACATACTTCTGTGTAATGGATGTCTGAGTTGTGAGATGAGGCCGGTCCTCTGGGAGGAGATCACATTTGGCTTCTGTGCAACACCTAATTAGCTGCGATGCAGTGACAGCCTGCAGTCTAACACCGAGGCTGAGATGTTCTTCCTATATTATTATCTGCATAATAAGGTTTTTTTCTGACTCCTGTGATGGAGCGTCTCTGCCCATCAGTCCACCTAATATCATACTTTTACACTGTGATTCACCCCCTCCAGTTCGGACCGGCCCCCCACCACTGATGGCATATTTCTCATTATGGTTAAATCAGAGAGATGTGGTGTGAGGCCTAACCACAGCTCATTACCATCATGGCGGGAGTACAGCCACCAATTTACCTGCAGACGAGGTAATGCAGAGGAGAAATAGGCCGACAGGAGCTGAAATGATATTTCTAATTACGAAGCTCCTCTCCCACTGTTTTCCTCGCTGCCTCCGGCTCCCAAGCCTCATTTCAATATTTGTTTCTCATCAAACGGAGAGGAAGAGGGCCGAGGCCAGAGAGGAGGATGAGGAAGGTGATACCTGCAAACAAATCAACAGCAGCAGCGGCGAGACGAGGAGGGTGAGTCGTGTTAATCATCTGCTCAAAAGCTGCGGCTTGATTCTAATTTCCTCCTCAACAAAAACCAGAATCAGACAAATAAGAGACATTAAAACCAGCTCAGCCCAGAAGAAATCGGACAAAAGATTGAACAGAAATAAGACCCCGCGCTCAGAACATTTACACAGACATTAGAGAAACTAGGGAGCTCGAAAATAAGGATGAAGTCTATGAAACATCAGCAGAGACACAAATAAGAGGAGACAGGATGAAAAGTCATTTAGATCAGGAGGATGAATGCATTACCGAGGCTACGACACCGATTCTAATCAAAATGTTTCATCACAGGAGAATTAAAACATAAATTTGAATCATCTGAACGGCGCTCGGTTAAATACTGGAGGGAAATAAATCTGAAGGTTCCTGCTGGTTTTAATCAAAGTAGAAAAAAGTTTAAAGAAACAGGAAATAAAACTCAGGAAGTTCAGTTTACTAATGATATCAAAGTGTTGCAAAGCATAAATATGTTAAGACTAAAAAAACTAGGCCAGAAAATTTGATTCAGATTATTGATCAACACTCAGCAGCAGCATCATGTTGGTGTACAGGTGGACTTTATTTTATCCTGAAATAATGACTCAGAAAATATTTTAAAAATAAAAATGCAGGTTTGATGCAGCAGTTGAGTTTATAACTTAAAAGAAAAAAAAATCGACTGAATTTTCATCAGGATGAAAGTAAATATGTCCACAAAATCTGTAGTTACATGGGAAGAAAAACAGTTAGCTTGTGTCTGCTAGCAGAAAACACTGCAAAGTGTTTTGTTTTAAATTGCACCTGGTTGATAAAGGTTTTCAGTCCCTGTAAGACTCTATTATTGCAACGTGTAATAATTCAAACAGGTAAAAATGCCTTTTTCATTTTTCTGATCTATTCTGCCACCAGTTAGATGAGTTGTATTAGTGGGTCATTAAAAGTTTTTCTAATTTTTCCTCCGTCAGATCAAACTGTTCAACCAGCATCGTTTTAATGCAACAGGTAGTCCAACTTCTCTCCTTTTGCTTTGATACATATTATATGTTTGACAGGGATATTTTCCAAAGAATCGTTAAAAAAGCAGGGAAAAATATATATCTAGGTAATGAAGACTGTCAGCTGTAGAGGGACTCCGACCCTGAAGACGACAGCAGATCTCCAGGACTGCAGAGGAAAATACAAAACTATATATATTTTATATATACAAATATTTAAACCTCCAGACTGTGACAATTATTTTTTTAAATCAAAATATGATGAGCTAAAGTGACTTAAAAATGGTTTGACAGTCATGAATTCCTGATTTTTGGCTATTTCTTTTTGTAATAAAAAAATTTAAAAAAACTTTTATAAGGGCAGATAAAATCTTTAAAGCAAAACTCAAATCTGTTTAAATTTACACCTGGAAACTCAGAAACAGTGAATATATACATATTTATTATCAAATAAAGGAAATACTCTATGGGTTATTTGGGTTATAAGTTCATATAATAAAAAAGAAATGAAAATGATAAATACTTTTAAAATCTAATCTGAATAAGCTGCATTGATACTCCACTGAAATGTGATTGAAATTCAAACCTCTTGAAGTTTTAAATACGAAAAACTGAATATTGAGGAAACAGAAAATAGATTTGGAAACCCAGGAAGACAAAAATAAAAACAAGACGAAACCAGTTAGCCAGGAGAGAAAAGCTGAAGTTCTGAACATTTGAGCATAAAATCTGCTGCTGCTCAGATCCGTCAAGACGACAAAGTTCTGACTGAAGCGGGTCGCAGTAAACCCAGTTTGGTTTCTTGTCCCGCCCCACCTCACGGGTTCATGGTCTCCTTTGTTTTTCCAGCTCAGAATAAATGACTCATGTGACACAGCAGCAGTCTGCACATCATCAGCACAGGTAATAAGTCACCATTAAGCCTCCCCAGTGTGACCCACCCAGCTCCAGTTTAAACCCCCCCTCTGCTCCAGTTTGACCCTGTTTACTTTCAGTTTACAGTCAAACTGTGCGTCTCCAAGCTCTGCTCACCCCAACGCTCCTCATTTAAACAGTCGGTGTGAAGAAACGTTGGTGAACATCAGCAGAGAGGACACTGCCGGGTTTCAGGTCGGAAAACCCAGGGAATAATCTTGGAAAACCAATGACAGATTTTAAGAATTGTCAAAATAAATGATGTCCATTTTATGTAGCAAATATATTACGTGTACTGGTTTACAAAATTTAATTCATACGCGATTTATTTTACCAGAACAAATTTCCCTGAACGTCCCGACCTGATTTAAAGAGTGAGATCTGAATGAGAGAAAACCACAGAAGAAGAAGAAATGATACAACAGAAAAAGATTGATTGGATTCATTGAACACAATTATGAAATCAACACTTATTGTTCATGAGCAAAAGACAACAGGGCCCAAACGGGGCCCTGAGGGACACCATGACGCCGCCGACCTCTCTGAAGGTCAACTTAAACTCTGAAACTCCAACATGGAGAGAAAATCGTTAAACTGAAGGCAGATTAAACAACCTGCAAACATTTATCACTCCTGATTATTTTCAATTTTATTATAGATATTGGAAAAAGTGAGGGTTTATTATTTCTGAGATAAATAGTACACGTTTATCTGAGACGTTATTGTGAATAACAGACAAAAGAAGTTCTTGAGATAAATGTTTATGAATGTACCGGGTCTGACTCAAAGCATTTTTAAAAAGAAAAACAAACTAAAAATCCTTAGCATAGCTTTGTTTAAACATTGCACATTTGGTTTCAAAGCAAAACAAAGAAAAATGTGTCAAAACTGTAATATTTCACAAAAATTGAGGGGGAAAAAAATGAATAAAATGCTGCTAATGAGGTAATTACACATTTCCTGCAGAATCTGAAAAATGACTTTAGGCACCGACTTCCGTGAGACACTGTACTACTTGTGAAGTGTTTCAGTCCAGTTCCTCTGCAGTTCTTGGTTTCTCCTCAGAAACGGTATGTTTGATTTCCCAATACAACTTTTCAATCAAGTCACAGTCCAGAGGTTCGGTTGGCGTCTCGCTAACATCAATTCTGTTGGTCTGGATCCAAAGCATCTTTTTATTACAAGATATTGGTGTTTGGGGTTGTCGTTTTGTTAAAACATCAATTTCAAAGGCATTTCCTTTTCAGCATAATATGTCCAAGTTTGATATTCAAACTGATCTCTAAATAAATAGGTAAACTTTCCCATATCATGATACCTGAGCTGCCATGCTTCAGTGCAGGTTGAATTTGTCGTTTGTGTAATCCGACTCAAATTTATATTTATCCTGTCACATAAAGCTAGTTAGTGCGTTCTTTACACTTTACAAACACACCAACATCCTCTTTAAAATGTCGTTTTGCTCCAGAAATGAGACCTGATGGATTTTGTCCTTTTGGTATTGATCCATATCAAATGGCTGCAGGTAGGAACGTTGGTCAAATGTTCTACATTAGTTATGTTTCCCTTTCCCTCAAATCAAATTGAGGGAAGGACTCAGAATAATTTGCAATAATCTAGACCATATTATATTAGCATGAACAAATGATGACCTCACTAACCAAACCTCTAAAATAATCAAGCTAAATTTCATGGCCGTTTGGCTTCCTTTACTAAACTGCATCTGATAAAAAAAAAAAAATAAAAAAAAATTCCCGTCAATATAACAATGTTCTCATTTTATACAAAAATGGATATTCTGAATAATATTCCTACAAAGTACAAATTTAACAGTTTCATTACTGTTAAATGAAACTTAAATAAAAACATTTTAAATAAATTTTAATTGAATAACCATAACAGGGGAATTTATCTTTTGAATTAACTTCTTTAATCAAGAATCAAACAGGTTTGGACAAGAGGCTGAAAGGTCTTTATATCATAATAACTTTACCAGAAACTTCTGATACATTCAGTCTAAGAGTTGCTGTTTGGATAAACTGAACAATCAGACTCTTTTCTTCCCCTTTACATGAACCAGAGATCAGCTGCTCAGCTCCTCATCTTCGTTCAGACCGTTACCAGCTGACCTGCAGTCGGTCGGCCGGTCGGTCTGTGACCACATCAGGACGATTTAAAACACCAGATTAACGACGCACAAGAACACGTGGGAAGTGACTGAGTTCAGAGCATGAACCTGCTGCTGGGGCCGCTCCGCGTTCGGTCCCCGGGGCCCGATAAACGTGCTGTGAAGCCCCGGCCTGCTGCTCGCTCCGAGCCAATAAACCTGGTGCTGCTGACGAGCCTCAGAGCCGAGCGAGGAGGTGGCGGGCGGGCGGGCAGGCGGCCGCCTGAGGGGAAACAGGCCTCCAGTAGAGACGAATCAATTCAGAGAGACCGAGCCGATGATCAGAACTTTATTGGAGATATACAGAGCTACACAAACAAACATCCAAAGAAAACAACATGGTACAGGTCTCTGTGATCCATAAGGTGCAGACTGTACACCACTGCAGCTCGCCGTTACATTAACGTTCCTGACGGTCCCCCGGATCAGCCCCCAACACGGCGCAAACACCCAGCTCTGCTGGAGCCGACCTCAGACCAGCCTCTGCGATCAGAACCGTCAATAAAACCCAAAACCAAAACTCTGGACCTGAAGCGGATCCGCTCAGCTGCACATCGCAGCCCACTACTGCCCTCTGCTGGAGCTCAGTCACTCAGCTTCTCCATCACTCCTGTAAACACTGAAGCATTCAGAGGAAATGGAGCTTCATGGGCACTTTTCTCCAGAACATCAGAACCGAAACGACAAAAACAACAATCTGAGTTTGAGCTTCGTTTACATAAAAACATCTTTTAATTTGTCAAACTAAAACCAGCACTGAAAAACACAATTTTACCAAGTATTTTAGATTTACATTCTAGCACAAATCTTAATACACTTGAAATAAGACAAAACAAATACAAGTAACCATTCAGCAAAATAAAGGAACTTGTTTGGAGTCAGTAATTCCTTAATTCTGAAAAATATAAAATAAAATAAAAGTACTTGTTCCACTAGCAGATTGTTATTTATACAAAATTTTTTTTTTCCACATTACAAGTGAAATTATCTGCCAATTGAACTAGTATTTTTTCAACAACATTAAGAAATTAACTTAAAACAAGCTCCTATGTCTTGGTGAAAAGTTATTTAAAAGTTAGTTGTCTTATTTCGAGGGAACTAAGATATTATCACTAGAAACTAAATCAAAATTACGTGGTTAGATTTTGCATTTCAGCAGAGTAATGAGAGTTTAACTCAGTGACTGAGGTCCAGGAAAGCAGACCAGCGTTCTGAAAAACATTCAGGTCCTGCTGGAGCTGAAACACCAACAACCACCATCAGATCAGGAAGAAACTGGAGTTAACAGAGGCACCTAACCGCCCAGACAGATGGCAACTTAAAAAATAAACTCAGAAACAAACCAGCAGGACCAAAACCGGATCAATAATTCACAGGAAAACAAATGAGGAAGAATCAGCCTTCATGAAATCCAATGGAAAAAGTTCAGGTCATTTAAAGCAAAACTGACAACTGCAGATTCTCACAAACATCAATCACAGAAGTTTGAAGAGTCAAAGAGGAATGCGATTCTGACTCTCAGTCAAACTTCATCGATTTGTGTTAGAAAAAAAACCTAACAGTTGAAAGTTTCCTCTCATACAAAACTGAGCAACTTTATTAACTAGGATCTAACAGGAAGGCATGAGCTGGGTGGAGACCTGATCCAAACAGAACCGGGTTCTGACATGAGCTCTCAGCAGTTTTCTGTGGTTGGACTGATGGGAAGCAGAGGATCAGCTTGTTCCAGTGCAGCGACCTGCAGGAACGTTCTGCTCAACACCGGCGTTCCCCTCTTCTCCTTCGCCTGCTCCCTTCCACTCTGACATGAGGTAAAATATGGCGCCAAGTGCAATGCTCTTTGTGCTACATGTTTAAGAAAAAGGAAACGACGAGAGCCAGGAGGAGGAGGAAGAGGAGGATGCAGAGTCCGACCGAGACATTTCACTCTCTACAGTCTGAGTTCGCCGCGGAGCCGAGAGGCGACCGCAGGCTGCACTCCGTCGGACCGGGCCGAGCCGACGAGCAGGCAGAAACGCGACAGGTCCGATGCTGGAGCTGCAGAGACAGAGCGAGGTTACCGCGGCGACACATGAGCGGCTTGAAAACCGAGCGGCTCAACACACTGAAACGGACAAATCCGTCCAGATTTCTAACCGCCTGTCGCCGGATCCAGAGAAGTTTTCTCCATCACTTCAACTTTTCAAAACTGGAACTATACTGGGAAAATATCTGCTTTTAAATATACAGAACGTGGAAACTTTAACGCCGATTTCCAGCTGCTGATCATTTCCAACTGTGCAGCCCTACCCTTCAGTGTGTTGAATGCTGGTACACTGTACAGTCCATAAACGTGTCCAGCTGAAACGTCGATGAGTGGAGGATTCCCGCTGGAAGGCACTGAGGAACACGGCTGCAGCGGGCGTCGCCGTCACGGAGCTGAGGTAGAAACCACACGGACCCCAGAGTGCAGCCTGATGACCCCCGACCCCTCCGCAGCAACACTGATGATGCGTCTGCATGGAGCCAAACACTAACAGCTAACGTGGCCCCGCCCCCTCTTCTAACGAGCAAAAGGAGGCGGGGCTTCATGGCGACAGATCAACAAAAGGTCAAATAAGGAGGTATTGTAGTTACAGTGCAAAAAAGATGAGAAGTTCAAGCTTAATACAAAAACATAGCACCAAACAAACAGAAAGGAGACGAGAGATGCATGCAGTTAACTGAGGTATTCACGTAAAAAACAACAAAAAAAACAAACAGGGCTTATCGACCACATTTAGCAGGAAGCAACATTAATCAGAGGGAATAAAATCCGAAGCTCCTCAGGAATCATTCGGCCTCAGAGCGTCGTCACATGTTGGTTCAGCTTTGGTAGATCCGTTGCCAAGACGACCGCGCGTTTCCACAAAAGCCACAGCAACATGGGACCAACTACAGTAACTGGGAATGTTGGGATTCCTATTTCAGCATATGAGGGCCGGCCTCAGCGTCCGAGGCCGCATCATCATCATCATGGAGTTCTTGTTTGCAGATATATTGTCTTGCTTTGCTACGAAGGGGATTTTGGTGTCAGAGTGACAGATTGTTCAGAAAACTGGTGGAATAAGTGCAAACTGAGGAGGCGGAGAGCCGCGTTTTCGCTCCAACCGAGCTTCGTCCGTTCCGGGGTCGAAGCGTGAGGCTCGTCTCACGGACACAGCAGCACACCTGACCTCTTCGGCCGGGACGATAAAGCACTCGTGATCACACGAAGCACAAAGAAAGATTGTGTCTGCGCAAACAAACAAATGGAAAAAAAAGAGGAAAAAAGAAAAACAAAGGGGATTTGAGCTCAGCGTGCTCTGCTGTGGCGTCTCCACGGGAACGCCGCGCTGTTCTCTCCGCTAGGTGCTAATGCTGCGAGCTGCTGGCAGCTCAGTTGGTTTGGACCTGAGGTTGATTGGCTTTGAGGCTGCGCAGAGCTCGGCGGGCTGCCGCCGACTTGGCGATCCGGTAGCTGCGGCCGACTCCTTTGAACTTCCCCTTCCCGACAACTTCCACCGTCACACGCACCTTCCCGTCGTAGGTACGCTCCGCTGGGCTGCGAACGGGAACAGAACGAATCCACACTCAGGTTAACAAAGACTTACATTAACAACATCTATTTTTAACACACATTTGATATTTGCATTATTAAAACCATGACTCAAATATAATTTGAGATGTTAAATCTATTTCACTTTATGCAGTTTAAAAAGATGTTTCAGTATTGGGAGAAGTAAATGGTGGAAGTAAGGGGGCGTGGCCCAAATGTAGAAAGTTAAAAGTACCAACAAGTCAATAAAATAAAACTAGGAACCAAAATAGCTAGATTTTTTTTGTTTGGCGTTTTGGAAAAAAGGAATGCTATACCTTAAATCCAAAATCCATTTGACATTAAAAGAAAGGCATCTAGGTGCACAGTGGTGCAGTTGGTAGAGCTGTTGCCTTGCAGCAAGAAGGTTCTGGGTTCGATTCCCAGCCCTTCTGCATGGAGTTTGCATGTTCTCCCTGTGCAATGCGTGGGTTTTCTCCGGGTACTCCGGTTTCCTCCCACAGTCCAAAAACATGACTGTCAGGTTAATTGGCCTCTCCAAATTGTCCCTAGGTGTGAGTGTGTCTCTGTGTTGCCCTGCGACAGACTGGCGACCTGTCCAGGGTGACCCCGCCTCTCGCCCAGAACGTTAGCTGGAGATGGGCACCAGCAACCCTCCCAACCCCATTGAAGGACAAGGGTGTAAAGAAAATGGATGGATGGAAAGGCATCTAGTTTACAAATTTAGTGTTCAATTGTAATTTGTTTAATATGGATCAGTTTGTTTCAAAATGCAAAATTTAGTCAAAATTAATAAATTCAACAAAGCCGGTGTTTCAAACTCCCCAGACAGACAACATTGTACTTATTATGAAAGCTTGGTTATAAAAATGCTTTGAGTTCTACTGAACATTTCCCATTGCAAGAAAATAAATTTTGGAAATAATTTTACTCCAAATACAAATAAAAAAAAATCTCCATATGGATCAACCATCAGTTCTGGACAGGACACATTGGTGTCTGTCTTGGATTGCCGTTAGGGGCCACACAGAATCAGTCCAAGGGCCACTAATGGCCTCGAGTCCGAACTGTAAACATCCCTGTACTAAAATCAGTTCATGAATATACCACATAAATCTGCTGCTCCCATAAATCTGACACAAGATCCCAGATGTTGGGCTTTTCTCACCTAAACTTGGCAGTTTCTGGTTCCATCTCCAGGAGTTCCCGGACTGGAGAGCGAGGAACGTTGGCGGAGAATTTCTCTGGAGGAGAAAATTTTACAGTGATGAGGAACGCGGACAGAAATGAGCAGACGTATCAAAGACGAAGTCGGCAGACTCACCGATGAGAGGCCTCATCATTGGATAGTAGACCTGCCACACCGTCTCCAGGGACATCCTGCTGTCCATGTAGATGGCTCCAGCCAGGGACTCAAAGATGTCCCCCATGGCCTTGGGCACCTCGATGTCCTCCTCCTTCTCCTCGTCTTCTTCAGAACGTCGCAGCTGCAGGGAAACAAGCAGCTGTTTAGCCCACAAAACCAGAAAAAACAGCAACTACAGACATTATACATTTGGGAGGCATAATTGGTACCAATAATGCCTCTAATCAACAAGCCTGTAATGTGATAACAGTGAAATATATAATGTAATCAAGTCAGGCTTTAAAACATAAAAATTACTAAATCTGCATTTTACAATGGTAAAATTATTACATAATGCGACAGAAAGTTGCAAAATTAAAGGGTTTTGTTACATTTTCTATCAATTATTACATAATGTGGTTTTAATGATGTTTGATTACCATATTTTCCGCACTATAAGGCGCACCTAAAACCTTCAATTTCCTCAAAAGCCGACAGTGCGCCTTATAATCCAATTTTGAGCCACAACAGGTCCAACAACTACGGTAAGCAGCCGCCGACTTCATTTTCCCCGGTAGATGAAGTGCGCTGTGCATGCTGGGATAGTTGTCAACGCTGGTTTGTTAATAAAGTTTGATAATACATTTAAAGGGGGGGAGGGGCGGGGAAGAGAGACAGAGACTGTGGCAGCAGCGTGTCGGTTACCCAGAAAGCAGTTGGGCACAATATTGCAACACCGTGAGTGAAACAACAACTGGGGCAGACTACTATATAAAGTACTCGGGGATCATTTCTTTACAATGTGGATGTGTAATAATAGAGTACGGATCAAATTGGCAACCCAAACTGTTGTGTCTATTCTATGTACCTTATATATGAAAAAAAGTTTTAAAATAGGCCATTCATTTAAGGTGCGACTTATAGTGCGGAAAATACGGTACATTTTGACACCCATTGTGCCGTCATTGATGTAACTCAGAAAAACAGCTGGCCAAAATTATGAGATTATACATTACTAAAATATATAAACTACATAGAATATGTTTAATATGAGCAGAAGATGTGGGTTTAAACTCACTCTGGAAAATTAAACGATAAAGTTCATATATTTTGTGCACATGTACTGAGGAGGTCTGTGTTTGCTACAGGCAGTTTTTAAAACTGAAGAGTCTAAAAATAACTAAATCAAAATGAACTTCTCAACGTTTAAACAATTCAAACGTTGTCAAAACCCCCAAATATGAAGGAAGGATAATGTAGCTCAGTGGATTTACAATCCAGGCTCGAATGCCAGCAGAGAATATTTTGATTCCAGAGTTAAAATTGGACTAAGGCAGTTCATGCTATGATTTTAAATGAGCATCAAATTTATGCCAAAACTTCATCAGCACCCAAACATAAATTATAAAAAGACTAGTGTAAGTTAGCAGCTTATGTTTTAATAGGTATGATAAATAAATTTCAAATTAATGCAGAAACAAACTGAAAATGTCCCTCAACTTTGTGATTTAAGCTTCAAGCCACTCAGAATCTTTAAAACAGAGTCAAACATCATAAAGCATAGAGTTTCTACTTTTTTTTTTTTCCCCCCAGTCTTGTATGTTTGTGTTGTTCCTGAGGCAGAAACTCCTTCCCAGGAACAACCGGAGCAGATCTGGTGCCAAGTTACTCATTTCCAGGCAAATTAAATCCAAATGCCGGCTTGTTGTCGGTCCTGAACCCTCTGGACCACAAAGCGGGTTCCTGTATCAGGTTTCTGGCTGCAGGCCTCCGCTGTTCTCAGTAAAGCGGACTCACCTCGGAGTCCATGCCCTGCATCTCGTCCTTCTCAAGCTGGAACTGCACGAAGTCGTCGATGACGTGGAACAGCTCCGGAGAGATGGCCTTGAAGAACTTGTGGTAGTCGTATTTGACGGCGAGCGAGGCGAAGATGGTGTTGTTGACGAGCGCCGAGCGCAGGTCCGTCAGCACGCCGGGCGAGTGCTGCCGAGGGTCTTCGTAAAGGTGCTTCGTTATGAGGTAGTCTAGGATCGCGTCGCCGAGAAACTCCAGCCGCTGGTAGCAATCTGAGGTCACAGACAAGAGGAGCTGGATTAGGGCTGGGTGAGATGGATTAGAAATAATCATACCAGATCTGATTTCTAATTTTAATAGATTTCTTGCCCACTTTTTTTTCTAAAAACAAAATTACAAGAAATATTTACAAAAAGTGGCAGTTATTTAAGAGAAAAAAAAAAAAAAAAGTTTCAGAAATTAACATTTTAAAATTTACAAACAAGTTATTTTAATGAGAAAATAAAATAGCTTAGTTATCAGGATTTGATGTGACCAGCTCAGTTCATGTGGTTGTTTGAAATTAAAACTATTGTGCAAACAAACTACTGCTAGTCCTGCTACTGATGACAATCTTTTTTTATTTTTATGTTTTGTGTTGGAGCTCTAATAATATTTCTACTTTATTCCGGCAATGTTATGACTTCTTATAATTCGAAAACATAACCCTGATACTCCATCATAGAGTTGACCTACAGAAGCTCTAAAACATGCTTGTCAAACAAGATGGCCGCCCTGCGTGCGCTGATGACTCTCTAAACTATGGAAACCCACGGAGTGGATTGATGAAAAAAAAAAATAAAAAAATAAATGATTTATTGCCCAGCTGGAGTCAAAGCGTCACCCAGTGCTCCCAGTCTGACCTGTGATGGTGTTGTAATGGTAGGAGGCGTGGGTGAAGGCCTGCAGCAGGTAAGCCTTGTTCTGAAACGTGTAGTTGATTTTCCTCTCAAAGTTCTCGAAGCCCGAGATGAGGTGCTGCAGCGTGCGCTCTGCGTCAGGATGGTCCAGCATGCAGCGGGGCGGGATCTTCAGCCAGCCGTACATCAGCTCCACGGCCGGAGTCAGAACCGCCGGAACCACCAGCACCGTGTGAGACCCCCGCTGCACCGGCAGCACCTGCACACAACAGGAGACAGAGAAACATCTGGCATCAAGTTTTAAATAAGCAAGGGATGCAAAACTGAATGCATGCTGGGAAATGTAGTGTAGCACATGACTACGGTTGGATTAGAAAGTTTTGCCCTCCTTCCACACTGGTCTGGTTTATTCAGGGGTCCAAACTTCTTGTCACATGAGCCAATATCGCCATGTGACCACCTGTGAGTCAAACTGACTTGCAGGTGAAAAAATATTTAGGGGAAAACAAAAAAAAAAAAAAAAAAGAAAATACTCACTTTTCTTACATACTCAATAATAAACCAAGTTGCAATACTTGAATTAGAGCAAAATAGTTGATTCTTTTGTTGGAAAGAGATCAGTAAATAATTTTAGATAAAAACGATTGGAGGGTTTCAAGGTTTGCTTCATTAAAACATAGAGGGTCCCCTTTGCAGACTAAAACAAGGACATTTTCTGAAAGAACCACACAGAGCAGTAATTAAGAGAACAAAAATATATATTTTTCATCCAAGATATAAAAAAAAAGCCCAACCTGGTTTAAATTCTGTACAAAAAAATAAAAAAACTCCTATTAAGAACTTTTGTATTGATGTCAAGTAAAACTTTCCACATGTGGATGTTAGAAGTACCAAACAAACTATCAATTCAGGCAGTAAAGGTTTATTTTCTTAAAGGAATGTAATCGTTTATTTGCACATTTTAATGCATGTTTAATATTGTATAAAAAGGTCAAGTGGCTCAATGATAAATGTGCACTTTTTTATCTGATCAGAATAATCAATTTATCCAATAATCTTTAGTCGCACTTTGTGCTGTAGCCAACATTTTCTCTTGCAAGATTTTAATTTGCTTCTAATATTTTTGCCCTGATTAATAAATATACTCCATCTGTATCACACACCATCACTGCAAAAGTCACACTTTGAACACCCCTGATTTAGTCTGTTTTACTCCAGAGTAACAGACTAATCCAGCGTTTCTATATTTTCCTCCACTGACCACAGACCCAGAGACTCCTCATGTCCAGCCCAGTTGGAGATTCCCCGTCTCACCTTGAGGCCCAGCGAGCAGAGGAACATCTGGGCGGCCCGCTCTCCACAGCTGGTCAGGTAGCAGCCCAGCAGCGCCTCCACACAGTCGGCGATGCTCTTGTCGGCGATGCACTGCTCCGTGTGCAGGTCGTAGGAGATGGACTGCTTCCCGAGTTCGGTGCCGCAGTTCTCCTCCGACGGGTTCCAGAATCCCACCACGAAGTCGTCCTCCTCGCCCGCCTTGCTGGGGTCCAGGTAGCACATGGCGTCCCACGAGCTGTAGTCGAACTCCTCGGCCGCCGAGCCGCAGTGCGCCTGCTCAGAGTGCTGGGCGGGCTTCTTGGGGGCCTTCCAGTCGTAGGAGGAGTCCACGGAGGGGGAGGAGCCTGGGGCCGGGCTGAGCGGTGGCCCGAAGCCGCTGATGGAGATCTTCTTCCCGAACGCGCCGGACCCCAGCAGCATGTTGTCGATGAAACGGATGTGCTCCTTGTAGTATTCCAGGTCGTCCTCCATGTTGACATCATCCTTCGGTTCGTCCTTCAGCATCAGCTCATCTTCGTCCACGTCTTCACCCTCGTCGTCCCGGTCCTCGTCGTCGAAGTCGTTCCCAGATCGCCCGTTGGACACCAGCTCCTCTCTCGCCTGGATGAAGCACAGGAAGCGTCAACCAAAAGGTCAACAAGTGGTTATTTCACTCATCACATGGGAAAAATGTCTTGTTTTTAAAATAAATAAAAAAAGTCTATATCTTGCTGAAAAGTTACTTCTAAGTCCATTTTGTCTAATATCAGGTGTACCAACATATGTGCACAAGAAACTAGACCAAAAATTCTTGGTGAGATTTTGGGTTTTTGCATAGCAGCAGGAATTTGGCTCGAACCTCCTCCGAGTCCACTCTGTCCGAGCTGCTCTTGTCCTGGTTCACCACGTATCCGGGCGGCAACCAGTTGACAGGAGGGTCAAAGATGGACACCACCATCCGGCTGGGAAGCCCCTTCTTCTTCCCCAGACGGTACAGGTTACAGTTGCTCACCTGTGGGACACAAAGACCGTGAAGAACTGCTCTGGTTCCTGGAATCCAACACAGCAGCAGCCGACCTCAGCGCGTCTCACCTTCTTGCTGCGCATGTAGCTGAGCCTCCCTTCGTGTGCGTCGGGGTAGGTGCAGAACAGGTAGGTGGTGATGGCGTGCTTCAGGAAGGAGTCGCCAAGCATCTCAAGCCGCTCCAGGTTGAAGCCGTCACTGGCGTTGGACAGAGTCAAGGCCTGCAGGATGAGGCCGGGGTTGGGGCCCAGGTTCCTGGGCGAGTCCACGGCCCGGGGCCCGGCGGTGAGGTCAGGGGAAGGTGCTGTACGAGTGCAGTCTGAGGTAGCTTCATTACTGTGGGGTGAGGTCCTCCTGGAGGTACATTCATGGCTGGGCTGAGGAGAACTGGAGCCGAGGGGCGTCTGCGCAGGAACTGAGGTAGCGTCGTGTTTCCATTCAGAGCTGCCGCCGCAGCCTTGGCAACTGTCATGTTGGTGAAGGTGCTCGTCTCTGTGGCCGTCGTCCGTCACGGTAGTGCCGTTAGTTAGGTTCCCCGCGCAGGGCCCCTCTGCAGGGCCCGGGAGGGGCCCCTGGTGACTGCTGGGAAGTGCTAAGAAGGTAAGATTTTGGTGCTTACAACCTGCTTCTTCGCTGCAGGATTCAGGACAGGGGCTGAACGTCTTAATGTCGATGGATCTCTTCCAGCCAAAGTCCAGGTTTGGATACCTGCAGACGGAGAAACCCGGCATTACAGAGATCAGCTGCTAGCTTACAGGATCACAGCAGGTTCAACAAATTACATCAGAAACTTCTTTTAGTTCAGTAAATCAATTCAGAAAGTGAAAAACAGTTTGGTGGATGATAAATTGCCCAATATTGCCGTTTTAAATCCATTTTCAAGCAATATAATGAAAGTTTGCCCCTTCAAAGACCAATAAAGCAATAAACAATGAAATAATCTTGTAAAGAACTCTTAACACTGAAACTGGAAGACATTTAAACAAAACACAACCCTGATCTATAATGATGCTGTTGATCAGGGAGGAAAATGTTATTTTTTCCTTTTAGTATTTATAAAGAATGAACACCAGGTGGCGCCAGTTTCCTTCTCACAGCTACAGAAAAATCTCCGATATCTGCTTCAGAGAACAAAATCTCAAGGTTTTCCTCTCAAACCCAAGTGAGGTTCTGTAGAGACGGGTCTGCCGGGTCACCTGAAGTCGGGGGGGAGGGTCTGCACCCCGACTCCAGCTTCGGTGGCAGTCTGGGCTCGCAGCTCCTCGGCCGTCAGCAGGCAGTGGAGGCGGTACAGGATGCTGGGCAGACACACGGCTTTCCTCCACAGGGAGGCGGGAATGGGATGGATGGCACACAGCTCCGGAACCAGAATCTGACACCAGAACAGTAATGAATCAGGGGAAACAGCTGTCAACACACAAACGAACACCCTGCAGATTCTACCTGTTTGTTCTGCAGGCTCTCCCACTTGGCCTTCCTCTTCTCGGCGCTGCTCAGAGGCAAAGCCTTCCCCTTCTGGTTCAGGTGTCGGGGTGTCAACAGGTTGAGTCTGAGGACAGCAGAGATCCGGTCAACTGGAGCCGAGCAGAGACCCGGCTGAAGAGTTTCTACTTTCAAATAGTATTTTGATAAAATGGATGAAATCAATATATCCCGATAGTTGCAACCTCTCAGCAGGAAGATTGCTACAAGTTGTTAAGCATAAAGCAGGGTTAGGTTATAAGTACAGATGCCGATTAAAATTACAGATCGAGTAACTAGTTATGCAGCCCCCGTGCACTTAAAGCACTTTGAATTACCTTGTTGTTGAAAATGTGCTATATAAATAAAATTACCTTACCCAACAATTAACCGACAAGCAGCCGTTTTATTGAAAATCTGTTATCTATTGTATTAAGAGGGTTGATCAGCTTTCCATAGCGTAAATGGCTAAACCTTTCATAAAATACCGAATTTAAAATAATTTTGTGTCAGCTTTATAAAATGCCAACACATAAAACATAGATGCATTTATAAAATCTAACAAAACAGGAACCTCTCAAGTTTGAGTAGAAAACTAAAAGCTGAAAAGAATAAATTCCCCAGCAACACAGAGGGATGTTCATACAGATATATCATGTTATACCATTTCTGTTGAAGGAATATCAAAGCTCCACTGGTGGAAAGAAGGAATCAGTTATTGAAAGAAAACCATAGGCGACTGTAAAAATGTGAAAGAAGGCACTCTGATCACACACCACTCCCACTGTTAACACTGATGGTGGCATCAGTATTAGTTTACGCGTCAGAAATGGAAACGTTAAAGATCAGAACGTAAACGATGTGAACATGAAGGAGAGCTTCACCTGGACGAGGTGTGGTCGACGTCCAGCAGCGGC
Source organism: Poecilia reticulata (assembly GCF_904066995.2). NCBI lineage: Eukaryota > Metazoa > Chordata > Actinopteri > Cyprinodontiformes > Poeciliidae > Poecilia > Poecilia reticulata. The sequence goes on from NC_088851.1 coordinate 21,535,495, forward strand.
TGGTTCAGGTTGGACAAGTCCAGGTTGTATTTCGTTTTGTAATACTCGGCGAAGGTCTCGTACTCCGGCGATGGGAACTTGCTGAGTGGCGTCAGGTCGGTGTAGACGTCAGCGACGTAGAAACGATGCGGCTGGTCGAAGTTACGATACCTGAGGAGGAAACGATGGACAGGTGTTAAGCGTCTCACGCCGGCTCGGTGTGAAACGTTCGGAGCAAAGCTTGGCGTACCTTGGAATGATCACAGCATCCTGGTAGTCCTCCAGCTTGAAGATGAAGGGGTTCTGCTTGGTGTACTTAGTGGTAGGAATGCCTGTTCGGGCCTCAGACTTCTCAATGTCCTCCATGAACATAAAGTCCATGTCCAGAGTGTCGGAGTCTCCAACTGGAGACAGAGATGGGATGAGGTCAGGCGATACGGCTTAAAAGGAAAATCTCACATCTCTTCAAATCAGATATGATGTCAGATTTTTTTCTAGTTTTCTTTTCTAAAAAAGATAATACAAATGACAAAATATTCTGAAAATCAACATTTCTGCAGTTTTCAAACTCAAATTCAAGACTTAAGATAATTTTAACACCAACAGAATTTAAAATGTTTGCACTCACCGATGTTAGACACAAAAAAGCTAGCTAGCAAGCTAGCATCTCAACAGTCACTGAATGTAATGAATGATATCTGAGTGCGACCCAAATGTCTCTCGGAAAAACTATTCAAAACTTGGATTTAAAATCAATTTATCGCCACAGGATACAGACAAGAGTGTGACCGCTGAGGAAGAGGAGGAGCGAAGGAGCACTCACCAACATTCAGAGGTAGAACGCAATAAGCCGAGTCAGCCAGCGTGGGTTTGAACTCCAGTGCAGGTTTCTCCAGGCGGAGGATGTGGGAGAAGATGTACTGATGCATGCGGGTGATGAGGTCCAGCTGGGCTGAGCTGAGCGTGAAGCCAGACTTCTGCAGCTCGATGGAGATGGTCACCTCGCCCGAGCGGGTGTACACCGGGAAATGAGGGATCTGCAAAAACCATGGACACACAACCCATCAGAATCCCAGAGGGAGGAGAGAACATTTCCAGGATCGGTGCAGGCGGAGACGTACTCGAGGTATGGGTTTGGCAGTCAGGATACCGAAGCACCGAGTCGTGTCCTCGGGGGGGTACAGCTTTCTCCTGCGGAAGTTCAACTCATCGGGGAGCGGCGTGGTGAGGACCATCCCAATCACATACAGGAAGTAGGTCTGCTCCGGCAGGGCGTAGCTGTCCTGCAGACACTCTGGTATCTGTAGAGGAGCAAGGAGCGTCACAGTTTATAATCCAGATCCGATTCATGACGAACCCGACGGAAAGCAGTGGAACGTACGGCTTTAGGGTAGCACTGCCTTCTCTTGGTGGAGCCGGGTCGACCCGGGACGTTGGTCTCCTCCTCATCATGAAGGTCCAGCTCCTCCTCGTACTTCACCGTCTCCTTCCCAACAGGCATCAGGTGGTCGTCCAGCTCACCTGCGATGCAGTACAGAACAGGATGAACCGATTGATCCAAACCCACCTTCATGACTACGCATGCATCCAAATCAATGGTATATTTGATCAAATCGATTAATGACATCCGCCTCGATCTTTTAGGCACTTTGTGTTGTAGTTTGGCCACCATTGATAAACAAATTTGATTTTGAGTTATTGTGCTTCGTGGAGCAAAGCTAACATTCCTTAAATGGCAACAACAGACGGTACTTATGGATGAACATTTCTCTGTTCTCGTTTCACATATTTTACTCGTTTCATTTTATTTTTCTATTCTGCAACATAAGAGGTTCTTGTTTTGTTATATTTTATAAAAAATTTTAATGTGAGAAAACCACAATTTTCTGTTTATTCAGTCAGTATTTAAAACAGAAGATGTTAATTTTCAGCTGTTAATGTCAAAATGATGCAATTTTATTCAGTTTAATCCCATTTGTTACTTTAAAGATAGTTGACCCTCTTGATCCAAGAGAAAATTCATTGTTAGTTGATCAATAATATAAATCATTTTAGATTAACTCATTAATCCATAATTTGTTTACCTATTTTATGGAGTTTTTCACAGCAGAGCAGAGCAACAGCTTTCTCAGCCAGCCGGGCGCAGTTCATGACGGGACCCTGAACACACACGGACATCAGTATGACTGAAAGGTGGAGCTGCGGTTCAGCAGAGGAACCTGCGGGAAAGCAGCTGCACCTTGACGGGGACTCTCAGAGGAGAGTTTATGGGCAAGAAGAGGGTGGACTGGAAGCGTCCATCGCCCGTCTCCATGGTTTTACATTTGGGAGCGAGGTGTGTGAACGGGTCGCTGGGCAGCCGAGCGCAATACCTGAGAACCAGAAACAAAGAAACCGCTTTAGCACGAATTCTTTGTTCAGAGCTGAGGTAACCATGGAGACCAGAGGGGAGGACCTGTTGATGTGTCCAATGGCCGTGTTGATAGTGACCCGTGGGCCTCCATCTTCAGACCGCAGGACGTATGGAGGGAGGAGGTTATCGTCGTCCAGACTCTGCTCTGCCTCAAACTCTCCTGCCTCCACAGACTTTGAGCATTTATTCCTCAGGATCTGCTCAGAGGAAAGTCACAACACAGTCAAGTTTCCTCCTCTTCGTTTTAAAATTAGATGTAAACTACCTTCTCAATGGCCTTGTAAGTGGTCAGATCCTCCTCAAAGCTCTTGGTCCTCTCAGAGTCGGCCAGCATGATGTAGTTGGAGACGGGGGCCCGGGCTCGGCCCTTGGACTGGACGTAGGACCTGTACTCTGTAGGCAGGTCGAAGCGGACCACAAGGTTGCACTTTGGAATATCCACACCTTCCTCTACGATGCTGGTGGCGATCAGCAGGTTGGTTTCGTGAGCTCTGAACTTTCTGAGAACCTGCAAGGAGAAGATGGTGGATGGGAGATGGATTCAGTTCTGATTGTTTCCCCAACAATTCAACCATCCTGCAAAATCTCCAACTGTGGTTTTCTCTGGTGTTAGACAGTGAAATATAAACGTTTGATGTACGATTTAAACAATTTAACAAGAGTAATTTGTCCAACGTTTGGTGACAGTGAACAGAAAGCACAGCAGCAGAGTATCTGCGCATGACGAGCGTCTGAGACGACGACACCCAGTGACTGATGCTTCAACGGAAAAGACAAAACCACAAAGTTTCTCATCTGTTCAATATTTGATGAAATACTGAAAGATTTTTTAAAAAGTTGGGTCTTTGTGCAGCAAGCTGCATCAGTTTTTCTTTTAATCACTTCTAATTGTGCAGAGAATGTAAACTTCTAAATTAATTGCAGCATCAAAGTCATATATAATATATACATCTCAAAGTTAATAGAAATGTTCCAGTATAAATCCCTGTCATTTAAAAAAAACAAAACAAAAAAATATTCTCTCATATTTGACATCAATAATATAGTGAGTAGCCACACTGTTTTATTCATAAATCACTTAACGGTAGATTTAGTGTCATTCAGTCACCAAATAATTTAGGACGGTTTTTCTTTATTTTACTTTAAAAATCAACCATGTCTACGTAGTTGGGGCAAGAACCTCCAGTGAATAAAAGTTGTCTATACAACAGTAAACTGTCAACATCTACATAAATAATACATTTTCACCTCATTTTTTATTATTTAAAAACATTTTCCTCCAACACTCTGGTTGCAGTCTGCAGCTGTCCTGCATGTGTGGGGTTGGTCTACCTGAACAGTGCAGCTTCACTCAACTTTCTAAATATCCAACCAAACATTGTTGGTTAAAAGTTAATTTCCACCTGCTGCTCTGCTGCTTTCAGAGTAGAACAAAGCACCAACACGTTGGTTTACCTCCTCCTGCTTCCTGAACTCCACCTCCATCTGCTTGTTCCTCGGCTGGTTCTTCCCGATGCTGTGGCCGGTGATGAAGTTGCTGCTGATGTAAGCCAGCTCCGGGTCCTGCTTCCCTGCCTCTTTGATTAGCCTACAGACAGAGTTAAATGTTGGTCCTCAACCAGTTTCACAGCAAAAGAAAAATGTCAATTTATCTTTATTATTCTGAAAATTAATCCATTAAAAAAAAGGGAATATTCTCCAGATTTTTCATTTACCATTTTAGCCTTTTTAAAAACAATATTAGAAATACAAATATACAAACAAACAATTTGATTGCTCATTTAAATAAGAAAATAAAATTTAATCACAATTATTCATTTCAGTCGTAGTGAGAGCTGTTCAGCTGATCAAATAAACCCACAGAGCCTCATTTAGTAGATGAAAAAGCAAATGAAGAGCCATTGATGAAGACTACCACAAGATTAAAAGTCTGGGTCATCGTACCGGTTCAGAACCACCGCTGTGTAGCGCCGCTCCACGAAGATGATCCCACACAGGATGTTGGTGAACGGGGAGGGAAAGTTGGCCTCTGGCCTCTCTTTGGCCTCCACCTCCTCGTCCTCGTCTTCATCCTCCGAGTCGCTCCACGACACGTAATTGTCCTGGTTGCGGTTGTTGTACCACTCCACACTCTCAAACTGCTGCCGCTCCAGCGGTTTGTACTCGTGCAGGATCTCAAGCAAGCGCAGCACCTTCGGCGTGACGAACTTGAGGTCCAGGGAGGCGGGGGAGAAGTGCTCCTCACACAGAGCGTGCACCTTCCGCAGGATGGTGTCGGTGAAGAGCAGGAACTTCCTGTTGAGCTCCTCCTGTTCGTGTTTGATGTACTTCTGCAGCTCTCGCACCATGATACCTGCAGCCTTGTCTGCACACCAAGGACCCAGAACCAGCAGCACGGCCCGGCAGTCACTCAGGATCTGCGGAGAAATGGTCAGTTTATACAAAAGGAACCAGAAAGAACAAAAGAAGCAGTGCTGCAATAAACAATTTTAATAATCGATTATTCTGGCAATTAATTGATAAATCGGGGAAAAAAAAATTTGTACATTTTGCACATTTATTTAACTACTTAAATTTATATCATATTAGAGATGCAAAAAACTAATTTAAATATGATAATGTACATTGTATTGCCTAAATGCAATAACAGTGTTCTTTTAGTGTAGGCATGATCACTTATAGCAAGGAATACATCTGCAGCAAAAAAAATATGTGAGAAGCTCAGATTGTTCTGTTTGCACTTAGCATCAATACAGTTTAGGGTTGATCTGATTATTATATTAATAATTGGATAGCAACGCGAGCTTAATAGGATATATTTTTGTTTGTAGACCAGGTGAAGCCAGAGGAGAAGTTCTGCACAGAAAACATTTACAAAGGTTTTCCATCTTAAATGCATAATTGTTTTTGTACAGTTTTGTCATAATTACTGCTCTGAATATGATCTTCCACAATTTGACTTTTTGATTCTCTACACGCCAGTTAACGATTAATAGACAATTATTAAATTAGTTGAATTATTTCAATAATTAATCCGATCAAAAACTATAAAAAGCTGTTCATTTCTCGTTTCTTTCTGAGCCAAAACTAGGATCAGAAACATCTATGGTCCGACTCAGACCTGTTTGGAGATGAATGTGGGATCTCTGTCCTCTCTGGAAAACGGGACGTTGCAGTCGTTGAGGAAGAGGAGAGCTTCATCCAGCTCCGCCTGCAAACGGGATGAAAGGCCACTCCTGTCCACGTAGGGACCGCAGTCCAGCACCACTTCCCTCGGCTGAGACGTGTACCTGAAACATGCAGCGAATGTTAGGCTTTTAAAGATTTGGCTGTGATTTCTGATTGAGCCTGAAGCGTTCAGTAAAACTAAACCTCAGTTCTGATGAGGCCCAATCCCACTCAGCAAAACTGTTCAATGACTGCAATTCCCACCTGTCGAGGACCACCAGGTCAGTCGCCGTTTCAGCGTTGCTTTTCAGGATTCTCTCTAGATTCTGGATCTTCTGCTCCAGTTCGGATGGGTCACACTTCCCATTGAGGATGGAAGCAGTGAGGCCCAGTATTCGTGGTCCACTAGTGCATTCCTCAAACAGCTGCACACACAGAGAGAGCAACCATGTTGGCACAGATTTCCTGCGTGTTCGGCTAAACTTACTGGGAGGAGCCTCGCCTTCATGATGTCACAGTACGGATGCTCCGTGATCGCCAGGTGACAATCATCAAACACCACCAGGTTGATTTTAGACAGAGGTAAGATCCGACTCTTCAGAACATGAAGGAAGATGTGGCACGTCATCACCAGCACCTGAGGAAGGAGAAAACTGATCAGAGGACAGAATCTGAGCCGCAAGAACGGAAACAGCTTTCCAACTCAGGCAGGAAAGGAATAATTGTAACACAGCTACAGCTGGGAGATAAATTGTTTTTATCAATTAATCAAATTCTTAGTTTTTGAAGATTTAACTTTTGGAAAATCTGGAGTTTTTCCTCCATAGTTCAGAGTGATGTCAGCACATCCAGAGCCGCCATTTTGTTTGGCAAATGTGTTTTACAGCTTCTGTTTATTTGGACTTTGAATTCTGGTCGACTCTATGACGGACTGTTGGAGTTACGCTATGATTTTTTTATTTTTAATTACGGAATAAAGTTAAAATAATACAAGAATGAAGCTGGAATATTATACGAATAAAGTTATTTTATGAGAACTTGAACACAAAAAAAAAAATTAGAAGGGTAGTGTTGAGCATCTTGTGAAGTTAGACTTTGGTATAAATTTTAAATAAAATTTTATACAAATACTTTATCGGCATCACATTATCAAAAGCAGGACTTTGAAAAAAAATAAATAAAAATGTAAACAACCGAGTCCATTTAAAAAAAAAAAAAAACCACATGAACTCAGGTGCTCACATCAGATCCTGATCATTTTTTTTGAAGCTTTTTTCTAATTAACTCAACTTTGCATTTGATTTAAAGATGTTTTTTCTGGTAAAACTTCATATTTATTCAGCTAATTTTATGAATATTACAAAAATTCTCAGAGGTCCCAATACTCCATTCTAAAACTCACAGAAGAGATGACTGAAATAAAAAACACTTTTTAAAATCATTTTAATTTCTTTTTTTAGAAAAGAGAGCATAAAAATTTTCAATTAAAATTGGAAATCAGATCTGGTCTGAAAATATCAGATTTTATTTTAAATCGTATCACTCAGCCCTAAATATGTCTGTTGATTTTTTTACAACAGCCCACTGTGAAAACATCTTGGAGTTGCTTTTCAGTAAAAGATGAGCACCTGATTTGTGGAAATCTCCTGCCTCCATCTCTGATCCGACCAAGCTGACGCCTCCTTCCAGTCCGAGTATTCCCCCACCTGGAGGTCCGAGTGAGTTCTGACTGCAGCCGCTTGCTGAATTACAGACGATACTATAAAAAAATAAAATAAAAAAATAAAAACATTCGCCGTTAACCAACCAAACAGATTTTAACCTTAAAATGAGTGAACCAGGTGTTTTCTCGGTTTACCTGAATTCACCAGGAAAACTGTCCTTTTGGCATTTTCCTGGTAGCTCCCTCGGATTTGGTGGGAGAGCTCTTTAGTTAGGAGTACTGCAATAAAGGTCTTCCCTGAGTCCGTGTTCAAGCAGACGATAGTGTTGCGTTCAAGAGCTGCTTCGAGAAGTTCAACCTACAGACAACAATCCAATCGGGTACAAAGGTCATGAATGCTGAACATTAAGCACTTTTTATGCATTTTCAAGGTAGGTTTTTAAACTTTTTCATCACTACACTTTGGAGATAACAAAAAAGACAGTTTCAATTCACTTATTACCGTTAATTTCTCGTGACAGTACTGAGATTCTAAAGCATGTTTTGAAATGCTACACACACACTCCACACACCTGACTGATCAGAGAACAAAACACTAATTCAACAAAAAAAAAATCCTCAAATTTCAATAATGTTGTTTAACATATAAAATGTAGGAAATGTTTAGTAAAACAGCAAGTCATTGAGTCATTAGAAATAATTAAACAATCCAAACAAATTGTGTCAAGGTAAATTACTCTCCTGCTCAAATTAAACGCTTAAATACGACAAAGAAAAATATTCTTGCTTAGTTTTCTGGTTTTTAACAAATAGAAATAATTTTGGTAATTCCAACCAACCTAAAACAAGAAAGGTTTGGTCTGATTCAAGTTCAGACATTGAGATAAAAACGTATCCATGCATCTTTATTAGGTGTAAGAAAATATCTGCTTTCTACTATAAATAACATTTTCCAAATTTAGGCTTTTGATCAAATGTTAGATTGCACTTCAATACAAAACTGAGCAAGTTGAATTCAAAGCACTTTTAAGGACCTTAAACACAAATCAAGGACCTTGAAAACACCTGAATGAATGATATTCAAGTGTTTTCAAGGATTTAAGGCGCCTAAACGAAGCCTGGAGTTTAACTGCATTACAGGAAAGTCAGGAGGGAGCAGAGGGCTTGCCTGATATTTCCTGGGCGTGTAGATGTCGTCATGGATGGCCTCCTGCTGCCACGGCAGACCAAAGAAGGGCCCCATGGGTGAAGTAGCAGGGGTGACGAGCTGCAGGCCTGCCATGCTTCACTGAGCTGAGGTGAAGGGGCTGCGCTCCTCCAGACGTCCACTTATCTCATTTCATCTTCCCCTCGACTGAAGATCACTAACAGGAGAGAGGAGACCACTGATAAAAACCTGAGGAAAGTCTTATTCTGGCTTAATCCAGACCAGATTAAACATGAAAGATACTCACAGGTAACAGCTGAGTTTATTGACGAGCAGAGAACAGCTAATCTGGGCTTCATGGTAACATTTCTGTTCAACTCCTGATTCTCTCCTTCATTTAGGTGGAAACAGACATAACAGAAACACAGTGCAGCGTTATCCTCATATATTCCACACACTCGCTGGGATACACACACCAGCCACACTCAGCCTGGAGGAAACATTTAGCTCTTAACTAAAGTGATAAGACTGCATGTCCACAGATTAAAACTTACAGTCTTGGATGTTTTAGAACAACGGGGCCCACTGCCCTGCATGTTTTAGGTGTTTCCCTGCTGCTGCACACCTGGGTTAAATGAACAGGTGATTAACCGGCTTCTGCTGCAGTTGCAAGAATGCAAAGGAGGTGATGCAATAATTTGAATCAGCTGTGCTGGAGTACAGACTCATCAAAAACATGCAGGACCGCAGTCTCTGAGGACCACTATTTAAGAAGATATAAGATTATATATATATATATATAAGATATTCATAATATTTTCTGCAGTCTTATGAGTGATCATAAATTACTTATATTAATAGCAGAAACAGCGTCATGCTGGTTTTACATTGACCGTTCACTTCTTTTTTAATATGGCACAGTTATCCGACTAATGTTTAAAAACTATTCAAGCAAGAAAGTGGCAGAAATGAAAAAATATATAAACATGCAGCAAAGATGCTCAGAGCATAAGCTGAACCCAAGAATAAGCTGAGAATATGGGACGTAAGCGCTGCCACAACACCGCCAGTAACATTTGTAAAGATTCCTATACAAGTTGAGTTCAATCAGATTTAAAAACAGTTCAAAATGGTAAAACATAAAAGATCAAATATAGGGCTAGGGTTATTATTAATTAATAAGTCAATGACAGTGAAGGATTCAGGTTCAAGTAATAATGAGTGTTGCGTTCAACCAGGTTCTCCTCAACTGTGGTGCGTTTACTGATCAGAGAAAAAAATTTGACTTTTACATTTTTAGATCAGGCGGTCACTGCTGAAGCAGGTTAAGCAGAAAAATCGCCTGATTTCTAACACAACACTGTTTTAATGCATTTCTAAACAGAACGACTCACCTGTCAGAACGGGTCATAAGGCAGCAGGCAGACTGAGTCCTGCAGCTCTGCACTAACTGCAAACAAAAAGAGGAGCAAAAGGTGAGAAGCACAACATTTCAGGTTATTTCTATAATGAAGACACTAAAGGACCAGATAAAGTTGACTCCATCACTAGCCTAAAAACTCTTTGTCATTTTGTTTCAGTATGAAGAAGGTAAGAGCACAGCTGCGTTGGATCGACCTGCTCTCAGGGGTCCTGGCAGCTCGGTCAGAACCAGACTATTTCTGTCCTGTCAGTTAATTATTTACAGGCTGCTTTTTATGTAATGATGAGGATCAGCAGCCAGATTTAATCAGTATTGAACTTCTTATACAGTGATAATGTTGTGTTAGTCAAATCGCTGCCCAGTGATCCTAAAGATCTTCACAGTCCTGATGTGTGGAAACTCTATTCTGACTCGGCTTGGTTTATTTCTGTATTTTCTTTGACTTTTTTTCCAAGTTGAACTAACGACCCATGCATCCCTGACTGCAGAAACAAAAGTTCCACAATTAATAAGATTGAAAATCTCAGAAAATTCAGAGCAGACCAGAAATCAGAAGACCTGAGTGGTCTGGAAGGTTACTGCTGAGACATCAAATATTCTTCAAGCGATAGGAGAACGTCTTTGTAATGGTCTTTATGTGACTCTGGAGGTTCATCTCTAAATCCATCTATACAACCAGATTTCAGGCCTTCTCTGTAGTGTTTAGCTGTAGTGACTGAAGCTGCCAGATGACTAGATCGTTCCACTTTGGGTCCAAAGATAATAACTTCAGTTTTGCTTCAGTCCCGCTGGAAAGCGTTACAGCACATTGATTTGTTCTAAGCATCTGTTCAGTCTCCTAATGACATAGTAATGTAGAGCTGTGGATCACCTGCGTAGTTATGGAAACCAGATGTCCCGGCAAGGATAAGTGGGAATAGACAATAGATAAGCCAAAATTGGACTGTGTATGGTACATCCTGCCTAGAAGGACATATCCTGTGACCCAAAAGGAGGAGCTGGAGAGAGTTGCTTAGATAACTTTACTGGACAAATCTGTGAAATGGACACCCGTATGAGAGGATACACTGACAACGTGTTGGTTCATTTAGATCTCAAGAAACTGGGTCAATATGGAGAAAAAGTGCAGAACATTTCTGATCTATACGATGCACCTATAATTATTATTATTGATCACTAACATATGAATGGAACTTGAGTTTCAGTTCCTATTCACCTGGTTTAAGTTATGTGTTTACCTTCTGACGTCACCTGTCAGTGATGTTCAGGCAGAAATAAACAGATTTATATCTGTAGGTGAAAGCAGACAGAGCTCAGACTGGCCCGGGATCAGAACCAGGGGGTTCCGCCGAACCTAAAATAACCCTAAGAGCCCCCAGCCGGTCTGGGACTCAAACCAGGAGTCCCTCGATAAACCGGGAACAGAACCAGGAATCGAACTGGGACCTGCGATAATAGCTTTTAGCCAAAACTGAACCAGAACCCCCTCAGCCGAACCTGGTCAAGAATGTTAGCAATGCTAGCAGGTCAAACATGTTTTTAAACCCGTCTGGTTCTGACTCGGTTCGTATTGGTGTTTTTTTCCCGACTAGACGTGTCTGTGTGACTGGACCAGAAGCAGGGCCTGAGTCCCGCAGCGTGGGGACGGCCCCGCACCGCCACGCTCCTCCATCATCATCATCATCCTCATGTCAGTGGGCTAACAGCTAGCAGGGCCGCTATGTAGCGCAGAATATTCCAGAAACACCGAACAGATACGCAGAAACTCACCCGTGGAGTTAAATCCTTCTGATTGTCCCAAATAAAAACATCTGAACTGGCTCCGTGGAAATCCTCGCTGCCATCCAGGCTCGGTGTCCCGGTTTGTGGCTAGTTGTCCACGGGGGACCACTTCCTTTACCTGGGCCTCTGCTACGCTAAATTATTTACGCTATCTGCGCAGCCGCAGTTGTTCAACCCGAACACTAACCTACGTAAGTGGACCAGAATAGGTTTCCTGCGTACGGAGCTCACCCGCCTCAGACGGAAACTGCACATTCCAGAGGTGTAGAGAGATTATTTAGGGCCGTGGGAGGCCTTTAAAATACTGAAAATATCTCGGAAAATAACAACGAAGGTTCTTAAAACAACAATGATAATAAATAACAGAGATAAAACGAGAGTGACACAATTTAATTTTTTGCTCCTTTAAAAGTAAAGTGTTTTGAAAAGTTGTTTTTTTTGCATTGTACAAACTGTGCTAATTATGTGTGTAAGAACTTTAAAAAAGGACCATAATCACAAAATAAAATAAGTGGTTTAAATAAAAGTGTCAATAATATTACTATTGCTGTCAAGATGAGCAAATATACACAATTTAAACTATTGTATTTAATATCAATTAATATTTGTATAAGTAAATAAACTACAGAGGTACCATCCATCCATTGAGTATACCCACTTTATCTTGCAAGATTGCCAGGGGCATTGTGCAAGTGCAGGTTACACCTTGGACAGGTCACCATTCCATTGCAGAGCAACACAGACGCACACAGAGACACACAATCATATTATAAGCACAGTTCAGAGAGACCAGTGAACCTAACAGTCATCTTGTTGAACTGTGGGACTAAGCTGGTGTACCTGAGACAAATGGAAAGACCTGGTGTACCTGAGACAAATAGAAAGACCGAAGGCTGTGATTTGATGTCAGGGCCCTTTACAGCTCCTCCAAGGTGAACGCTATAGATCTAAATTAAAAACCATAACATTCTAATTAAGATGAGAAGATACATTGTAGTTTAATTTGACAAATTCCATTAAAATTGACTCCTCTGTTGAACAGTTGTTAGCACTGTTCAGTACACAGGAAGTTGTTTTGTGCGATCCTCAGTATATATATATATAAATTTTATTTTTATTTTATTTTTTTACATAGCTTAAGGAATTTCTCATATCGGACAGACAATACCCACTATAGGGGATTATCCCGGTGTCTCTGGTGTTGCTGTTTTCTTTGTTTTCCATCATATCACTACTTCAAACTGGTTCCACAACCCTTTCTTACTTTAGCATTGTGATTACAGTCTGTGACTGCATCCCAAAGTGGAGCGAGGGCGTAACATCTGTGGGTCGACTTCATCACCTCTCCTGCTGATTGCCACGTATAAAGAACAAGCAAATTACAGATTAAGAGAACGATATGAAAGGGGCTTGTCATCGTTCTGTACACTCAGTAGTTTTGTTCAATGGTCAGTAGATGGCACCATCAAGCTAATAAAACAACTTTTATTTTTATTTCAGACAAAAAAGAAACTACAAGCAGTGGACCTCCCATCAGAAAACAGCCACACCCTTTATTTTAGGGTGATGCGTCATGCTGCTTTATAAATAAAGCATTTGACACAAACAGCTTCACCAACATGTTTTGTTTTACTGAAAACAGAGGAGGAGAGACTCAGTTCTGATATTGCTAGTGTACACTAAAAACTCTGGAAAATTCTCCTGGAAAATATTTGCTGGAACTTAAATTGTCTTTTTGATTGAATACTCCATGTATTGCTCCTAATAACTAACCTACATATTCTCTCAGTTTTTTAAATCTCCAAATGTTTGATGGTGTCATGTTGAATGTCAGTCTCTATCCATCCTCATTTGTTTTAGTTTAGATGAGTAGATCCTACATGACCTTTGTCAACTTTTTCTCTCCCTCAGAAATATCTGACAGCATTGGCAAACCAAAGACTTGCTGTTTTCATAAATTCAAAAATATTATCTGCTGACTCTAGCAGGCAAATTCAGTAAATACACCTTGTTAGTACTTCACTTTACCACTTTCCATGTTGTAGATTCAACAAGTATCTTATTGATCAGACAGCATCACAGATTGTCTGCAGATTGTTGGACTTCTCATTTCATGTTTTGAATCTCCCATTCTGTCATTTTCCAAATGCGCTCTGCTGGGTTGAAATCTGGTGACTGTGGAGGCCATTGGATTATAATCAGCTCATTCAACAAAACAGTTTGAGATGATTGGAGCTTTGTGACATAATGCACTATCCTGCTGGAAGTAGCCATCACAAGATGGCTGCATGGCACTTCTAAAGAGGTGTAAATGATTAGTGACGATATTCAGGTAGCCTGTGGGATTTCAACCATGTTTGTCTCGGTACTAAAGTATCCCAAGAAATCATTCCTCACACGTTATGCTACCACCATCAACCTGAACCATTGATAAAAAGGCAGGATGGATTCATGCTTTTACGTGGTTTACACCAAAATTCTGATCAGCAGTATCTGCACTAACAATGCACCTAAACCTCACTTCTTCTCCCATTCTGATGTTTACCGAACTATTTTCACCATGTCTAGACACCCAAATATTTTGAGTTGTTGCCATGTGATTGCTTGATTGAGTAATTGTGTTAGCAATCAATTGAAACAGCATTTTAACTGCTAGTGTATATTTTTAGTCAATATGCTCCTCTAGGCCTCCACCTTGCACCCTTCAAACATTCAGAATGTGCTGCAGACATATGAAAACATTTCAGTGGATCAAAAGAAAAAGGACAAATCTGTTGATATCCATATTAGGGGTACTTTAATGCATCAGTAACAACCTAATAAGGTAAATAATATACATAAAATATAGTCAAATCACTCACACTGACTGGTTTCTGCTGGATTAAAATGCAAATAAAACAGGATATTAAATGCAGAACTTCAGTGATTTTTGACAATTTTACAAAATCCTTACATATATTTCTTAAAATTATAATAATAATAACAGTGCAACAAACAGCCAGAACATTAAAACCAGTTTGTTTGTGTAATGTTCAGTAGGTCAAACAGTATGAACACAATGGGTCATTGGCTGCGTATGTTGCGGGTCCTGAGGGTTGTTGAGTTCTCTGATCGGATCGGTCTGTTTTGCATTTAATTGTTCCTGAGCAGGAGTCGTGTTGGAGTCGAGTCGTGGGGGTTCTGGAGGGATATAAATGTTTGAACCTTCCTCTGACTAGAAGTGTAATATTTCTCCTCCAAGTGGTTCTAATGTTGAGGCTGATTACAGACTTCAGTCAGTAATAAGTGTACAATTAGCACAAAGGTGTGTAAATAGTAAATCCAGAGCAGGCACACAGTAGTGATGAAGACAAACTGTGATGAGCAGCCTCTCTGCTGCCCCCAGTGGACGGAGGAGATGCTGCAGGGAGAAGCTTGAGCAGAAGAAGAAAGTTCAGTGTTTGTTGGTGGTTTCACACAGAAATGATTAAAATAAAATAAAAATAAGTGTTCCAAACATCAAAAATCCACCCTCCCCCCCTATCTTATGATCCACAAACATTCCCACTCAGTCTCCTAAAACACTACATGCAAAATCCTGCTGAAACTAGTGACCTGATGTTCATCTGCTGGTGGAGTTAATGTATCCAACATGATCTTTGGCAGTTTGTTTCTTCAGATTTCCTTGTTACAAAATGCAGCACCATCAGAAAGACTCCATCAAACTTCACAAACATACAAAAAACTTGAACTGATCATCTACATTTTGCTTCAGTCTTTCATATGATAGTTAAGTCTCAATGTGTGACAGGAATGTTTGTCCAAAATGTCCCGAGTCACAGTAAAGGAGCAGAAACTGTAACATGTTCCAGGTTTAATAAACAGGATGCCACTGTGGATCCATCAATGAGGCCAAATCTTTACTTGTATTAAATCAAGATTTTGATTCCTTTTTATTTTTATTATGTGAATAAACTTTTAAATGAATCACATTATTCACATTCTGAACATGAGGTCAATTCTAGTTCCTGATTGACAAACTGAGCATGCTCAGTTGTTTGCCGCAGGTCAGACACTGAACCCACACAACCACAAGGTGTATTACCAAAGAGTATTCGCATCCTTTCAGCTTTTTCCGATTTTGTACGATTACAGCAACAAACTTCAGTGCATTTCATTGGGATTCAACATAAAATCGGCCATAATAGTGGAGTATTAGAATTGAAAAAGTGACTTAGACACAAATTTCAGCCTCTTAATGTGAAAAGCTGGTATAAACCCAAACAACATACATCTTTAGGTGACGTGAAAAGAGGTTCTGCAAACTATTAACTCAGATAACGGTGACATTTTCAGATTGTTTCTATAAAAACCTTTGAAAGTCATGTATAATCTTACTTCCAATGCACAATTATGCGTGATCCATGTTGCACACACTGAAGTTTATGTTTGTAATGTGACAAAAGATGGAAAACGTTGAGGAGTGTGAATATCTCTAAGACCCTTTAAAATGTTCTCTGGACAAACTGGAACACATTACGGGTTCAAATGTGGGTGAAAAATCATGGCCAACTTTTAACATTCTTTGTCTTCATACATCTTCAGTAATTGTGTTTTATTTACAGATCAGAGATCTGTCAGTGTTACAGCCTCTGATACACACCTGCTTTGATTCAATCTGAAAGCATGATTTATTTCCTGGTTCAAGCTTTGCAAAAACCTTCTAAAACAGGACTTCAAAACCAATTTTATATTTTTTTTTCTTAAAGTTTAAGCTTCCTGCAAATGCAACAGAAACTTATCACAGTTCGCAGCGTTGTGATTCTGCACATTAGCATGCAGACGTAGACCTTCAGAGTGAACCAGCTGATCGATCAGCAGCTGGACAAAATGTCACAGAGTTTGTGCAGAGTGTTACAGAGAACCAGTGGAGAATAAATGATGCTCCCAGGTGGAACACAGGAGGAAAAACCCAAACTTCTGTTAATCTGCACATGTCTGCAAACAGAGCATTTCAAAACCAAATATTCTGCATCATCAGGCAGCATTATAGTTAAAGTAGCAGACCTGACTTAGTAATGAAATGAGCCTGAAGCAGCAGATCTATAGGATGAAAATATAAAATGATAAAGCAACGGTGGCTAAAATTAAACAAAAAAATTACTTTGTAATAATTCATGTTTATGAGACTATAGCAGTCAAAAAAATTACTAACTCAAGTTTAAATTTCTATATCTTACATCAGAAAATGAACATTTAATTGATAAATTATAGTTTTTCTTGTTTTATTATTATTTTTTTTACAAAATGTTCCTGTGGCGGCATGTTTTCTCGGCAGTTACACAGAAACTTTTCATAATTTCCATAAAATTATTTTTTCTCTCTCTGATGATTAGATCTACGTGAGTGATCAAAATGTAAAGCAGCAAGTTTAGTTATTCTCCCAACTTTATGAATCTGTAAATTTACATTTGTTGACTTCATTGTTTACATAAAAGCAGAACATTTTCTCTTAAAATAACACCATATATATATATATATATATATTTTACAAAAGTAAATCAAAAACAAAATGAATTCAGTCAGAAAGAATAAAAAGCCTTCATTTAAGCTGGAGTGCAGTCAGTGATGAAGAGGAGGGTGGCAGCTAAGCTCTGACTCGGTGTCAGAGTGTTTAATGTGTTTTAGTAAGTGTGTGTGTGTGTGTGTGTGTTTATCGGTTGAGCAGCAGGCTCGGCAGCGTCTTCAGGTCCATCTGTGGGAGAACCATGAAGGAGTAGAGCAGCAGCCACAGCAGCAGCAGCACACACAGCTCCCAGTTCTCCCTCCACCTGAAAAAACACACGCAGAAACGCTTCACTCGGATCAGACGGCTCAGAGTTTAGACAAAAACAGGCTGAAGAGGTTTGAAAAACTAAATCAACACAGATTCCCCAAGGACTTGTTAAAAATATCTAAATTTGGAGATAAAAGGTTTTGCAGGCAGAGCTTTACAGGAAACACCTTTTGCAGACTGAAGCAACTTCAGACGCAGCAGAAGGTTTCAAAGTATTACACTGAAGCACATTTCAGGCTGTAACACTGATTCACAGCCGTTTTCCAAATATTTCAAAGTGGTAAGGGTTCCCACTGGTTTTTGTAGATTAGAGTAAAGCCTGAGGATGTTCTTTCCTTTTCAGAGGAAGTCTGGAAACAAAGAAGTAGCAGCTGTGTTGGCAAATACACTCACAAATATAAAGATTTTCACAGCTTATATATTTTTATTACCACAATAATGCAAAGTTTTCCAATATATTACACACTCAGTAGTAGTTCATTGTTTCTTGGTTTATTTATTCATTTTACTTCTCCCATTTGTAATTTATTTCTCTTTTTGTTGCCTGAACCAGATGCTTCATAGGTCGTTTTTAATTTTAAAAAGTCCGTTAAAAACCAGGGGGAGAGATAAAAGTAAATCTATCCCATCATCATCTTTAATTTATTTCCCATCATAAAGAGAAAATTATTGTGGGCAATGTTTAAACTCATCAGAGAATGCTCAGGGTTTGGAACAGGAACATGAAGCTGGACCACAGGATGATTAAATTCAGATTTAGGATCAGATGGATTGTAGGGGGTGCATTTTTATCCCCAGGTATTTTAGTCTTTGAATGCGCTCCAAATGAAATCAGCAGTTCTGATCCATAATCCAAAATGAATTTGATGAATGTAGAATTGGACCAAAACATCCCGTAGTTCCCTTTCTCCTGCAACATTTCTGCTCTTTCCTTTCAGCTGCTGCATTTTGTGCAACGCGCTCAGCGCCACTCTGAGCTTACATCTCCTTAAATAGCTGCAGATAAACAGAGTGGTGCAGAATGTAAAAAAGGTGTCCTCACCATAAATCAGAGTCTTCAGCTTCAGCTCTTCTGGGCGCAGCTCTCGGTTTGTCCTGTCAGACATAAATAATTACTGTTATTTACCATCGATAAGGCATCAAACCCCACAGAGGAGAAGCCAGAGGACTGAACTCACCGTGGAGTCTGAGAGACGACCTCCTTTTCTGTGTCGGAGCACCGGAGGGATGTGGATCTCATCTGGTCTGATGGAGTCCAGCATAAAACACAGAATCCATCAGTTCAGATCGCAGAGCGAGACACATGATAATGTCAGGAAATCCTGAAACCCTTAATTTGAAGTCTGTTTTATTGACTTCAACGCCCGTCTTGTTTATTTCCCTTCAGAGCTACAGCAGCTCTCAGAGGATTTATTTCACTTCGGCTCAGTTTCAATTAGACTTGTGATACTGGGAAATTCAGTTCACTGTTGTTTCATGTGACAGCTGTTTGGAAGTTTTCAATAAAATCCACATTCCCCCTGATATACGGATTGTTTTTCAAGAAGTTGCAGATATAGATTATATATCATTCTTCTTTTATCACTTTATTCTGATATTTGAACTAAAAACTATATTAAAAATACTTGGCAAGATTTTGTATTTCTGCAGTGCACCTAAAATAAAATTATCCAACCAAAAGGCACTCAACATCCTTTAAGACACGTGTGTCAAACTCAAGGCTCGTGGGCCAAATCCAGCCCACCATAGCTTGTGATGTGGCCCTCTAGACTCCAGAGGAACTCATAAATACATTCAACATTACAATGGTGAGCTTAAATGTTATTTTAATCAAATCAAGGAGTTTTATCTGTTTACTGCCAAATTACATTCACCAGACCATCATATTTTTCTCAGAAATTCATGCAAAATCCCCAAACGTTTGGGGAATGGCAAAAATTGTCAAACATATTGGGTTTAAACAGATGATGCAAACTCCCATCTGTAGGTGGGAGTGTTTTTTAATTTTACTACACTGCTACCTCAACTGTACTTGATGTCAATTTATTTCAGTGATTGATGTGCCGAATAAAAAAAGGCACATTTACCATCACAAATAAACACAAATATCTAAAAATTTCTTGCAAGTATTTCTAAATTAGAACTAAAAAAGTATTCATCAATTGCAGTTTGTTAATGGGTTTTATCAGTACATTCTGGAACAACCACCCGTTTGAGGACATTCATGCATTCTGATGCAGACTGAATCCCTTTCAATGACTACAGAACCCAAAAGGCTGCAGCTGAAACATGACAGAGTCAGAAAAAGAGGTTTGATGTCTGACAGCCTGCAGGATTACAAACACGAATCCAACTGAAGAACAGGAACCCAGTTAATCTGTGATGTAAGAATTAATTGAAGCACATTAGCGTCTATAATCCTCGCCTCCTGTCTTTAAGCTGCAGTGATTCATTCCTGCAGCCCTCTCAGATACATTTCTGGGAACTTGTGAGCAGACAGAGAGGATTTGGGTCAGAACGGTCCCACTGCTGTCCCTCGGGTCTGGTCTGGTTCTCACAGTACCAGAATAGAAGCCCTACCTCAGAGAACTGGCTTCGCTGTCTGCTTCTGAAACATCAGCGGCCTGCGGAGCGCCGATCGTCACTCCGCACATCACACACTGCTCCTGGGATAGATGTGAGTCGGGAGGCGTCTGATAGGTAAAAAAAAAGTTATGATGCCTTTAGCGAAACAATAAATCAGTCAGAAGGAATCATAGAGTAAATCAGAACAAATCAGAGGAAATAACTTCTATTCGAAATCTTCTAAATAACCAATAATGTCAGAAAGATGGTTGGTTTATTTCTGTTTTCATTTCTGTCAGACTCAGTAAGTTCACGGTGTTACCAAACTAACTCAAAGCTCCTGGTGCAACACAACCACACCCACATAGAGTCATTTACATACATTTGAATTTGGTCCAGCAGCTAAACAAACTGTAAAGCTGACCTGATCATTTATATCATTTGTAGAATAAAAAAACTAGGGCTGAAATGATTAATCGTGATGAATCGATTACTGAAATAATCAACGAATTTAGCAATTGATTAACTAGAGTACACAGACTCATAAACAAGGACATTTCCAGAAAATGCAACACCTGTCAGCAGTAATCAAGCCAAAACTGTATAAAACATGTGTACATTTTGCATTAAAAAAAACATCTGTTTGTTTTATCCAAAACTCTTTAAGCGGCGTAGCTTTAGCTTCATCTGGTTCAAATTCTGTAAAAAAATGTTTCAATTATTAATTGTTATTTTCCAAAAGTAATCAACTGATTACATTGGATCGATTTTAAGCCAAGCGGAAAGGGCTGAGTTTTTCATATGGTGATGTTAAAAGTATTTTTTTTTTAGCTGCAGATTCATATTTTGCTACAAATTATAAAAAATTCACTGGAGGAATGCTGTTATTGCATTTTAGACCATAAAATGTTTATTATCTTAGTTAAAACAGGAAAATAATTATTTGTTTTTTGCATCTTACAATATATTTCTAATATTGTATAAAAACATAATAAAAAATCTGCAGAATGTGAAAATTATTTCAATATTTATCCAATTAATTTAACCAATTTATTGTAAGAATAACAACTAACAACTATAACATTTGTTAGCTGCAGCCTTAAATAAAACATTTGTTTCCTTAGAATGCTACTGACATCCAAAATCTCTTTTAGGAACGACATGATCCAAACTCAGAAAAACTCCGAACCCATCAGAAAATTAAGAAATCTTACTCGATCCTGCTCTCCTCCACACAGGAAGTCCACCTGTGGGTCCTCTGGTCTGTCTGAAGGTGGCGCTGGTTGGAGAGCGGAGACGCTCAGAACCGAAGGCCACCTCTGCATGTCTGAGTCAGAAAGTTCTGGAGGAACGGATTCCTCTTTGTCCGGGTAGAACAGATCCATGGGTTCAATCCGGTCACCGACCAGCTCCTCCGTTGGAGAACTTCTGTCAAAGTGAGACGACAGCGGCTCCAAGTTTCTGGGTAAATCTGCTGGTGGAGAACACGGCGTCCCTATCTGACCATTCAGCTTCTGAGGATCTGTGACCAGAATGTTCTGGAAGCCATCAAACGAGTCCAGGAGGTTCTGTGGGCTGTCATCCGTCTCCCTTTCAGTTGATGTGTCCTGGTGTCCATCAGACGGACTCTTCCCATCTCCGTCAGGATCCTCATGCTGGCTGTCACATCCATCTTCCTGGGAATCGTAACCAGGAAGCCCTTCTTCCTGTTTCCTGTTATCATCGTAGTCACCTTCTGGGTGAGTCCCATCCTGGTCACCTGGTTCATTTAAAGACTCACTTTCTGGTTCCATCATTGGTTTATTGTTCTCTGGTATCAAACTGGACAAGATCTCTGGAAGTTCTTGTCCATCAGCCTCACTGCAAACAATGCTTGGTGGATCTGGACCTTGAGAACTCTGGACCTCTGAGTTTCTCTGCTGATCTTCATGTTCGTCCTGATCAGGTATTCCTGGGTAAGGTTCTGACTCTTCGTCCGGTTCCTCTGGCTCACTGGTAATGGAGATCAGAGGAATGTTCAGACTTGGTTTGACTGAATGTTTATTTGAAGTTTCTGAGCTGCTGGCCTCCTCACACTGTGAGAAGTCTCTTAAAATATCTTGGCATTCAAGAGATGAGTCATTCGCTTCATTAAAACTCTTTGGCGTATCGTGCAGCTCCTCTAATTTATCCTCTAGAGGTGAATCAGTTTCCTCCTGAGGCGTCTGCTCAGGTGGAAACTGTCCATTCTGGTGACTTCCTTCTCCATCCTGTTTAATCAGAGGGATGTCTTCAGGTGGTTCAGTGGAAAAGAAAGGCTCAAACTGGTTCAACTGATCTGATTTCTCAAGATCTCCAGCATCAAAGCTGTCCAGTCCTGTTTCACACACCCTATCCAAAGGTTCTTGGTCTCTGGGAACTGCGTCCTGTTCCACTGGAATTTCATCCATACTCATAAGTTTGGTTTCTTCAAGATCAGCTGCCAAGACTGGTTTATGGTTTAGAGTCTCAGTGTTTCCCTGTTTCTCTTCCTCCTGGTTTCTCTCAGTCTGCACATTGATTATGTCCAGAGAGTTCATGCCTTCATCAATGTATGTCTCAATAATGGATTCATCCGGAGCTCGGTCCTCAACGGAGGAGATAAATCCCTCATCGTACGGCATTACCTCCACCGGCGTGGCCCGGTAAACATCCCAGGCCGACCCGCTGTCACATAAAGAGCTGTCACTGCGACTCTCACAGAACCGGTCCGGATTCAGCTCACCCTCCATCCAGGAGTCAGGAGAGTTGATGGCAGAGTCTCCAATCAGCGACTCTGGTACTGATGAGGGTGAGTGAGTGAAGGACTGCTGAGGGGAACCAAAGTCCTCCAGGACTTCGCTGCCAGTCTCTCTGCTGGAGACGTCTTCGGTTTTAGGGGGGTCTGATAAAATATCGTCGCTGGACCACGATCGAGCCGCAGCCACCCTGAAACGCGGCTCCAGGACGCTTCTGTCCTCCGACACTGAGGAGATCAGGAGTTTGGGTGGAGGTTGGGTGGAGTCCTTCTGGAACATGTAGGAACGCTGCTTGACTCTGCTGCAATGGGCTCCATTCCTCATGTAATCCGAATCAATGTCACGGAAGTTGAGTCTGCCCATGGAGACACTTCGTTCAATCACCTGGGAGGGTTCCTCGGACTGTGAGGGAAACAAAGACATTCAGAAGTTTTCTTCTGTCAGAATCAGAACCTGTCAGGATCGATAGTAACATTTTGTTACCTCTTGTGTGCCGGGAAAGTGCTCCAGGAACTGGGAAACATACATGATGATGGACTGCTCATCCGGAGCATTTATAGTCACATCTGCACAGGAAGGAAAAAAAATCAGAATCAGTTTTATCCTCTAAGTTTGTCCACACAATCAGGAATCTGACCTAGAATCTACTTTATTCTCATTTTAAATATAAATGCATGAAAAGACTTGCTGGGGATTAAAAGGTATTTCTGTAAATATGGAAATATAATTCATTAGTATAGTTCATATTGTAAGTTTCAATCAAAGAGACAAAGTGGGAGAAGAAACTGTCTCTGTTTTTGCAAATAGTGCTATATGGCGTCGACTTGAAGGTGAAAGTCTCAACAGTTTGTGTCCAGAATGTTTGGGTTCTGCATATATTGATACCTGGACCAAGAAAAGGTGAGCCCTTAGAACAGGGGTGTCAAACTCCAGTCCTCAAGGGCCGCTGTCCTGCAGTGTTTAGATGTGCCACAGGTACAAAACACTGGAATGAAATGACTTAATTACATCCTCTTTGTGTAGATACGTTCTCCAGAGCCTTGCTAATGACCTAATTATTCTATTCAGGTGTGGTGCAGCAGAGGCACATCTAAAAGTTGCAGGACACCGGCCCTCGAGGACTGGAGTTTGACACCCCTGCCTTAGAACTTAGGAGAACTTTGCAGAATGCATTCGAAATAACAGGTGTCTCTCTTTTTAAAAACTAATTTGTCTGTTTCAATTTAAATTTCTACAATGAAAGTTATCTGCAAACTTATCAATAATGAAAGGGTAAATCTTTATGGACTTGACAACAAACTGTGCTTCATCTTACACCTGCTATTGTGCCTTACACATAATATTTTACTGCACTCTATTTTCCATCAAAGATCCATTTAGAACACTGCAGCCAGTTGTTTAATCATGGAGTCTAAATTATTACTAAGTATCTACTTAAAGACCAATAATATCAAACAATTAGTCAAGCTCAATTATTTGAAGTACTGGAAGCATTAATGATGCTGCATATTACCAGTAACCAGGAATTTACTATCAGGTACTGAAAAAGTGTGAAAACCTTGAAAGAATCTTTGCATATGTGACATATGCACCATCTTATCTCTCATGAAACTTCCTGATCTAACCGGTTTTTTGATGCACCAGTAAAATATTCCTGTTTCTGTATCAGCAGATGGAGACACAACAGCACAAAGGTTAAAATAATAGCAAACTGGTTTTGTTTCTAGTGAAAAGTAAACCAATAAAGCTCCAAATAATATCAATCTATCACCAGGAAGCAGGTTTGACTGAATGTTGACCTTTTCAGTTGATTCTTCCACTTGTCTTACTTTACTGCTCTGATTGGTTAAATTTCCTGAAAGCTGTGACCAATCATGTAACAGTTTCAACCTTTTGTTTTCTGCTCTTTTTTAAAGGACTTCTATTGAGGTTTTTATTGAAGCCAGTGAAGCCAGCTATAGTGAAAAGTGGAAATCTATTTTCAGATTTTTGGCCTTTGAATACAACCTACTGATTTCGGATAAAGCTACTGCAACTCCCCTCACTGCAAAAATACTAAATCTTACAAAGTATTTTTGGTCTAGTTTCTAGTGAAAATATCTCAGAACACTTGAAAAAATAACTTTTCAAAAAGATATAGGAGATTTCTTAAGTCAATAGCTCCTTAATATGAAGTTTAAAAAATATTTCATTTATAATAAGACATTTCTCCCATGTTATAAATGAAAAAAATCTGCTAGTGAAACTTTTTGAATCAATATCAAGGAATTGTTTATTAAGACTAGCTCCTTTAGCTTGCAGAAAAGTTACCTGTATGTTATTTTTTACTAAGACATTTGCACTAGAAACTACACCAAAAACACCTTGCAAGAGTTTGTGTTTTTGCAGTGTCGTCTGACTGGTCAAACTGTCTGTGCAGTGCCAACAAGGTGATGGATTCAAGCATTCTCTATTTAGCTTGTTATCATGTAAACACGGAACCGCTTCAGTAAGTTAAACCTGTTTCATTGTTCTTTTCACACTAAATTAAACCATGAATGGAAAAGCTTTCTGACTAGGCTTAGTTGCCTTCAGTGAGACGGACCAACGGGTTTAAAACATGAATAATCTCTGTGGGTGTATTGTGACTGAACCTGTTTTTATCCTTGTTTGGTGTTTGATTCCATCTTATCAGAACATCAGGAATGTGTCACAGCGTCAGCAGCAAACAGCGCCTGAGTCACGGATCAAATATGTGAAGCTGTGATTTTTACCCTCAGGCTCCAGCAGTCGCGGTATCCCCAAACTGTAGTGAGCTATCCTGAAGGCGTCCTCCAGGTTCTCTCTGGGAGTCCTTAGCAGGGCCTTCCTCATGTCCACCAGACTGGAGTCGATGGACTTAATGACGGCCAGGAAGGCCAGACCACTGGTCCAGCTTTTCCCAAAGTCCTGCACGGCCACGCCATACCTACGAGACCACAACAGATCAGTTCACACTCAGGTTCATCACCGGTCTGGGTTTTATTCTGTTCCAAAGGTTTACAGCCAACACACTTCCGGGTTCTCTTCTGGATCCACTGCAGCAGCTTCTTTATGGCCTTGCTGTTCTCCCTCATGGTGGTGGCTGCAGACTGTCGTTCCTCTGACGGCGTGCTGCTGAAGGACGTGTCGGAGTCCGAGCTGGTGGGGATGGATGACAAGCTGGACGAGGAGGGAAATTGGCTACGGATGTTTCCAGTCAGCTCTTTGATCTTGGTGAAGATGGAGAAGTTCGATTAGACTTAATGAATGTCAGAAGTGAACTATTTTTCTCCCACTTAACTGGGAACAAGAGCTCAGAGGAGGAGAATGTAATGAAGATGCTGAGGAAGACAGGAAGTACCTGGAAGAAGAGGATGATGTTCCAGATGAGTCCAAGGATGATGGAGGAGTTTCCATCGGCGATGTTGACTGCATCGATGCTGACCAGCTTCACCTAGAAGAACACATTGTTCAAGCTTTAACAAACCAGCCGATCAGACAGGAATCCGCTCAATCACAGCTGACCCACTGACAGACTCACGTTTCTCTCCTCCAGGAAGGACAGCACCTTGGCGATGTTGTTGAGTCGGAAAATCCGATGGGCAGACTTCTTGAATCCGTGGAGCTACGAGTCGGAAAAAGAGGGCTGTCACACGGCTGGTCAGGACATCATGAGTTTACATGTAAATGATTAAAAACATCAAAGTCTGACCAGTTTGCAGCCGGACAGCTCCTCGAGCAGAGCCATGAGGACGTATCCATCCTGGATGTCCTGGAACAGATCCTGGATCTGCAGCGGCGGGTCACACTGTGGAGAAACAAAGTTTTACTCAGGATTTAATGTCAAATCTGAACATCTCATATTATATCTACCCTCATCTCTTTCCAAAACATTTCAAGTGGAAAACTAGCGCAACTGTTGTTTGAAGGCAATAAACTCACTTTTCTTCAGAGGATAAATATGCTTTATGTTTTATATCCATCTTCCTGTCGAAGGTTTTCGCAATTTTGCCTACATAGGGTTGATTAGTTACAAGCTTCCCTTAGTTAATGAAGCAGCAAATTAACAGACGAGAGTCAAAAAGGGCAATTTGTAGAAAGAACAACACCTTCGTTTGTAAGTATGTTCTACCCAGAACAGTTTTTGCTTTAACCACTGCAAATTTTGTTTCAAATATCTATGAAGCACCTTTAGCTACCAATAATTAACTGGTTAATCCAAAAAATAATCAACAGATCAGCCTTAAACTGTAGTGACAGAAGTCAAACAGAAAGGAATTGGCTTTTCACATGTTGATGCTTTAGCTGCAGATTCATCCCTTGCTACAAATAATCAAGTGCACGCTAAAAGAATGCTGTATTATTGTATTTTAGGCAAAAAAATAACATTTTCTTTTTTAAAAAAATAATTGAATTATTTGGAATAAAAAGCAGATGGTGTTATGCACAAATTATATGACTGAGGAACTATGATGACGTGGTTTTAACTTGTCTAAGCTGCAGGTCACAACTCTGCAGACCGAAATCCTCCATTAGTCTGGTTTTAAGACTGAATAATTAAACATCATAGCTGCAGATGGATCAGGTTCCATTAAATCTTCCTGCTCAGAAACCTGCAGAAGTATCTACTGGAGCAGCTCTGAAGACAAACAAGGTAAGGTGATGATGGATGCAGATTATCACTGCATCAGAGAGAGGAATCTGAGAAACTGAGCCCTGACATGAACCTGCTGGGGCCTGGAGGCCGTTTGGGGTAGTGGGGAGGTTGAGGAGCTGTAACGTTCCAAGATGGCTGAAAACAAATGTTTGATTGTTTAATTAGTGGGTCAGAGCTCTGACAGCAGGCCAGATACACAGAGGGAGAGAAGAGAGGATTATTGTGTCACGGGAGACAAAAGAGACAATCAGACGCTGAGACTAAACTGAGGACAGAGACTGCAGAGGCTGGAGCTGCAGTAATAATAGCAACAGAGCATAATGCAAAACAAAACAACACAACAAATGCACCCAAAAGAGACAGACACCAACTGTGGATGGTGGCTGGAGAGGATCAATACAGCAAACAGTTCATAACTCCACAGCCTGTCAGCAGGCAGCATCACTTTCACTTAACTGATTCTGTTTCTTCTGAACGTTTATTCAGAGCAGAACTGACTGTTTCTCTGTATGAAGTAGAAAAATGTGGTGGCAGCTCATCCAGCTAATCATGTCTGTTTATTACCTACTGGATTGTTTGCTTTACTGATTTATGCTTTTAATCCATTTCATTAAATTTTATTGCTGCAATCTGTTTAATGCAGGAGTTTCCAGGATCAACTTGCATTCATGTGAAAATGGAAAGACTGTGGGAGCCGGTCTTTGATTGCATGGCTGCATGTTTTACTTTTTACTGTGATTTAATGATTTTTACATTATATTTGGCTTGCAAGCTTATGAGGGTTTGCACCTACAACAACTTATAAGATACCAATTACAATATTGATTATCAAGATTACATTACAAAACAAAGTAAGTAAAAATATTAAAAGAAGCAAGTAATAAGAAACAAAATGAAAAGAAAATCTGACTCAGTATCAGCTTTGCTGGCCAAGATTTGACTTCTTAATGTTTACACATTAAGACTAAATTTATAAACTTCAGAAGAAAGAAAGGATAAAGAAACAGTATGTGAATGTATATTTTTATACATTCAGAAGACAGACACAAAAAACATACAGATGTACTGATCCATGGGAATCCTGAGGCAAGTCAAGCCCAGCATATAAGTTTGGACTTTGTTAAATAAATAGGTCAGAGCAAATTTATTTGGACCAATTTGGGACAATGTTACAGTGTTTAATGAATAACTCTGCCCACATCCCGTCTCTCTGCTGCCTGTAACTCCTGCTGCCTCCATCCAGACAGGCTTTGTTCAGCTCTGGGTCAGAAACAATGTTCTGTTGTGACTCTATTGGACTCTGTGCTTACAGAAGGTCAAACTTGGTCAGTATAAATGATTAAAGTGTCCAGAATGATGGAGGTTTAAAAGTCCCAACATGACATTAGTATTTGAATCTATAAACATAATCTGATTATGATTATCCTGAACATGAGCTAATTGAAGTTAATGACGTCTGAACAGCAGAAAATGATTTTTACCTTGTTAATGTCAGCATGTAAACAGTCAGAGTTAATAAGAAAACATGGAGAGTTATTTTGTTTAACCCTCATTTATCTGCTACAAAGTGTTAAACACAAACTGCATTTTTCCTGAAGATAATTCTCTATTTTACCTGTTTGTGTTTATTTCAGTTTATTGTCTAAAGCTCTAAAATTCGCACCTTTCAGCAAAGGTGTTGATGTAAATGGAGACTTTCTATTTTTAACTTGGGCAAAATTATCACAGATGTCATAAAAAGAAAAAAATTAATGAAAATATTAGCAACAGCAGCAGTTCTTTGTCTTTAAATAACCACACCATCCAACCATCCATTTTCTTGCACCCTTGTCCCTTGGTGGGGTCGGGAGGGCTGCTGGTGCCAATCTCCAGCTAACGTTTCGGGCGAGAGGCGGGGTTCAACCTGGACAGGTCGCCAGTCTGTCGCAGGGCAACACAGAGACAAACAACCATGCACACACACATTCACACCTAGGGGCAATTTAGACAGACCAATTAACCTGACATGTCATGTTTTTGGACTGTGGGAGGAAAATATTGGACTGTGGAAGGAAAATATTAGCACCGGAGAACCCGGAGAAAACCCACGCATGCACAGGGAGAACATACAAACTCCATGCAGAAAGACCGGGGCCGGGAATCGAACCTAGAGCCTTCTTGCTGCAAGGCAACAGCTCTACCAACTGCGCCACTGTGCAGCCGTGATTAATTTATTGAACTTAGCTAAATACAGGAAGTGTTTTCAACATAAGATTGACTTAAATCCTGATTTTATTGGTCAAAATCAACAAAATTTATAGAAGTTTTGGATCTACCACAAGAAATCTGACTACTTTATGTGTTTAATTAAAGTACTGCATTGATGAATAGCCAAAATATCTGTTGTTTTTGGTGATTTTCATCTGTGTGATAAAATATTTGGACCATCTCCTTTTCCCGCTGATGCCTGCAGCCTCTAACCTGCAGCTGATCTCACTTTGCATGTTTGCATATTCACATTTTCAAAGACCAGACCATAAAACACAAATGGGCTGCAGGTGTCGAGTTACAGCTGACACAGCATGAATGGCTCATGTTCAGCAGTTTCTCATTATGATGTCCGTACAGGAGCTTCAGGGTCCCACGCCCCCATGTCAGCAGAGAGGGGGCGCTCTCACATAAACGCTGACGTTTCGGGACAGTTGAACATAAAACAAACTTTCCCTGAGGCGGAAATGGAACAGACCTTCTCTAAATGCAGGTTCATCCATCGTGTGAAGGTCCTCTTCTGCACCACCTCTCTTTCCACTGAAACAAACA
The DNA here is from genome assembly GCF_904066995.2 of Poecilia reticulata. Lineage (NCBI taxonomy): Eukaryota > Metazoa > Chordata > Actinopteri > Cyprinodontiformes > Poeciliidae > Poecilia > Poecilia reticulata. Next base: position 21,565,662 of record NC_088851.1, read on the forward strand.
AACAGGGAGAGGATAAGAGGTTGCAGAAATGTGGAGACAACACAGAGATCGTAACATTAAACAGACTTATAATCGATTCCTGTTCCGCTCTCGTCTTTTTTAAGAAACGTACAAATTGGATAACTTCCCTGCATCACTCAGAGACAGGATGTTTACAACTGTAGCCGCTCGCTGACTCCGTTTTATGACATTATTAGAGATAAATTGGTTGATTTCTATTCATAGCTCAGTGTTTCACTCTAAACATAGATAAACGGCAATAAAATATAACAAAAGAGGTGAAGTCATGCAGAAACTAATAAACGTTGCATCTGAGAGAGGAAAATTGTCTTTATTTGATCTTTTTTAAAGAGAAAATCAAACAAATCAAACTTCCATTGACTCTTCTTAAATAAACTCCTTCTGACCGGATGCACTTCAGCACTATGTAGCAAGATAACTAAATTATTAATTTATAACTCCAGAAAAAAGCAGGAGAAGCATTTCAGAGGATTTTAATTTCATGCTTCTTGAGAGAAATTGAAAGTTTCAGTGTTTTTTAACAGCAGAAGGTGTAAACGTATTAACATGTTTGTGCGTCAGTGGGTTGTCACATTTAATGCTGCCAGATGCTCACACACTTCAAACCAGCGTCATTTACACCCATTCTGGAAGCAGGAATGGGACAAAGTTCAAGGAAACTAGTGGAAGACATTTATGAAAGTGGGCTGAAAACATTTGACTCTAATCATAAAGGGATGTAAACCTTGATCAAATTCTATAAAGAAGAATATCCCTCTCATTTTCTGCTATTTAGCAATGAGGAAAAACTTTGGCAATCATAACTGACCTTAAAAAGGAAAGGTTTAGTCTGATTTAAAGTCAGACTGATAAAAAAAAAAGATGCTACATGTCCCTTTATTTAGTTTATGTAAATATCTGGCATACCACATGCATTTTATCAAATCACTAAGAGTTTAAATTTCAGCTTCCTTCAAACAGCAGCTGATCAGAAACAGTCGTCGTCTTTCATCTCTGCTGCTGACGGAGTCGCTTCAGGACAAACTGCATAATCACAGCAAAGTTTATGTTTCAGCTCTAACCTAAAATCTGTGTTTACGGATCCTGGGAGATACAGGATGCTTTTCTTTTTTAATCTCTCTCAAAGCGGGGAACCTGATGCTGAACAGAGCAGGAAGTGATGGGAGGAGCTCTGAGGCGTTACCATGGCAGCAGTCAGCTGTTACTCATTTTTATGTCCTGAATGACTCAGCCCCACCCCCTCCTGCACACAACAGGTAATGAGAGCTGCGGTTGCTGTAATGATGTTAACAGCATCCTGAACAGAAGACGATCTACTCCAATGTGAAGACGCGAGGACGGAGCCGCAGGGCGGCTGACGAATGTCACAGATGAAACCAGGAGCGACTTCAGAGATTCTGCTTCCTTTGAAACCAGAAACATGCAAACCAGAACCCGAACAGATCCAAGGTTTTAACTGGAAGAGTCTAAATCTCCAGCAATTTGTAGGAAGTGATCCAACTTCCTGGTTTTATTGAAATGTCCATCAGTTTTAACTGTGAGAACTTTTAGAGATGATCCTTTTTTAACAACCAACCCACTTTTTACTAATCTGACCTGAATTCAACTGCAGTTTCGCCTCAAAAATCAGAAAGAAATTGATCACAGCATGTTTTCTTTTTACACAAAAGAAAGAAAAACACATCAGGTCAACATTCAAAAGTAAAAAAACAAAACAAAAAAAAAAACACAGAGTTTGAATTTACATGTGGAGAATCTCAGGAATGGTTTCTAGGAAATATTTCTGTTTGTGATGCAGTGAAGCCCAAATTTTACATACTCTGTGACATTTGACCTCCAGTCTCAGTAACTGTGAGAGGAAACATGGTTTCATATTGATTTAGTAGTCACATTTGAACTTGCTCAGGTCACGTGTATTTTCTTTTTCATTACTTATAGACTCAGACTGCAGTCCATCCTTTGAAACACAGATATAAAGACTGGAATGTGAGACTCCACCTACTTTCCCTTTAAGCTGCAGCTTAAAACATGGTTGGTCATTAATCCAACCATGTTTGGATCACAAAACACCTTTTAGAAATTTCCTACTAAATTTCTGTTAGCATTTTGTGACTGATGTTGTTGTGCAGAAAGATATTAGCACTTTGATGTAGGTATCTTAAAATAGGTTTACCCAAACTTATAGTGTTTTTGTTTGCTGATTAAATTGTTTTTGTGGCAGTGAAGTAATGATGTGGTTTTGTGTGTTGTGTTTGTTTCATGGAACTATGGATGGAAATAAAATGTTGCTAAATTTTGTGTATTTACTTCACTATATTGTATGCTCGTTAATAAGCACTGTTCTGTTAAAATAAAAATCCATTAAATTCAGGAAGTTCAGAAAATAATGACTTTGTATTTAGGCTGCACTTCAAGTTATTTAATCTGAAGAAAGATTTCTAATTAATGGTGTTTGTGTGGAGATAAGAACAGATCAGACTTTTAGGTTTTTCAGAGGGAATAAATAATCTATTATAAACAAAGATGACGAAACAACATCTTAGCAGGTCAGATTTATATAAAATGCAACTCTATGCTGATGCTGTGAATCCTGCAGAAACCAGGTGCATGAAGGTTTCTCAAGCAGCAGGTTAGCCGAGCCTCCGCTGAGCATGTTTTGATTAAAACAGGACACAGTCAGATCAAATGTAATGTTCCTGCTCAGAAACACGTGATGTCTCTGCTTCATCTCACAGATAAGGCTTAGTGTGAACCTGAGAGCTGCTGCTGCTCATTTGTTTGCCATGCAAACATCAGAGTGCACATTTCTTTACAGCGCAGCTTTTACAGCTCAGAAAAGCAGGAGGCGACAAACCGGGAGCAGAAAAAGATCCAGAGGTTCAGACTTCTGCACATCCTGACCTCTGGGTTAGTCAGAGTTAATACAACAAACATGTCAGGCCCTGCAGAGGCTCCACTCCATGTTTGTTTGTGTTATCAGATCCGATAATGGAAGCTATTTATTAGCCCTCGGGCAGGAACAGGTGCAGCTCTACAGCGGCAGCTCAGAGCCGTCAGTCACATCAACGACCTGACCCTGATCAGTTCAAATGAGTGAATCCTTACTTTAATCTGATGAAACACGAGTTCATGTAATTAAACAGCAGAAATCCAGCCAGCTGTTCCCTAACAGACTGTTTAATGAGTCTGACTGTGAGCTAACGACACGAGTCGGAGTCTTCCCAACGTCGTTAACCTTCAAAGTGCCCTACACGGCAAAAACACTAAATCTAAACAATGTGTGTTTGGTCTAGTTTCTACTGCAAATATCTTAGTGCAGTTGAATTAAGACAAAACTACCTTACAAGTAAGGAGATGTTGGAGCAAGAAACTTCTCAGCAAGATAAGGAGCTTTGTTAAGAAAAAAGTTAATTGAAGAAGAAGTGCTAGTTCCACTGGCAGATTATTTCACTTTAAACATGTCATTTTTTACACGTTTGAAATAATCTCCCAGTTGAAATAGTATCTTTTCATCAACATTAAGAAATGACTTACTTTAAATAAGTTCCTATATCTTGCTGGAAAGTTACTTGTAAGTTAGTTTTGTCTCATTTCAAGTGTACAAAGATATCTTCACTAAACACAAGAACAAAAATGCTTTGGGATATTTTGTGTTTTTGCAGAGTAAACATCTGATTCAGGTCTAAACACAACCATGCCCACTGATTCCAGTTTATGCAGCGTTGAGGTGTGATTTCTCCCTAAATACAGTCTCTGTGAGCCACGTTTCACCCTGACGTCTCTGATTACAGGGCTCTTCCTCCTCGTTCCTGCCTACATGAGGACAATCTGACTCCCAGCCGCAGAGTTTCTCCTCCCGGGTGCCAATTAGAGCCGAGCAGCCGACTTCTTCCTGACGTCCTCCCACACGGAGACAAACCGAGCCTGAACACTGACTCAGAGATGAAAGATGACGAGCGACGCCGCTGAGAAACGATCAGAGCGGAGGTGTGAATGTGGCTGCAGGAGTCGCAGGAAGAGCTGCGGCGATGGTAAAATATTCATGAGGGATGGGGTGATGGTGGGGATGAGGGGGGGGGTGTTCCTGAACACTGCAGTGCTGCGTCGCCTCAGTTATGTAAGATCACAGTTCACAGGGAGGCTGAGAGTCTTCATCACTCCATCTGCTCACATGTTCCACCGAGTTTCATCAACGACCATTAGAGAACAAGTTTCACTGAAATAATCATGTTATAAACATGATGAAGTCTAAATCAGAGGTGTTTAAGTTGCTACTTCCCTCCCATCACTCCCACATCTCATACTGGTTTCTAACTCCACAGCCTGTCCCTTCATTCATTATCACACTGAATTTGATGCTCCTGAGTCAGACTGTCTGTATCTGCAGAATATATGAATGCAAAGCTGATATTTCTAATCAGATCTACTCAATGTCTCTTGATTCCCTGTTTATTATATAGTTTGCCGAAGCCCTGATTTGTAAATATCTCCAAATTAAATTGTTTTATTGATGCTTTGCTGGTAATCAATCAATTCAATTTGTTTGCCTGGTTTCAGAGAACTTTACAGAATTTCCTCTAAGCGGAGAACTTGCACTGCAAAAACACAAAATCTTTGGGTACCTTTGTTTAATTTTTAGTGCAGGTATCACTTAAAATAAGACAAAAATAGCTTACAAGTAACTTTTCAGTAAAATATGACAGATCATTTTAAGTCAGTAATTGCTAAATACTGAATATTCAGAGACATGAATCTGTTCAAGAGCCACTTCAGAATCCCGAATATCCCAAAATTAATTTTTACTCCCAAAAAAAAAATATCTGGGTAGCTAAAAAAAAGCAGAACATGAACAGCAAAACCAGACAGAAACATGAATGTAACGGTGCTTAAGAAATATGGAAAACTTGGAAAGAAGTACAGATGAGCAGGCGGATAGATAGACAGAAAGATAAACTGATGCTAAACTGATCAGAGTCGGACGGAGCCGGTTTCACTCCAGCAGCCGGTCAGTCATTAACAGAATCGATCAGCCGCTTCCATCGCTGTGCACTCCCATCCACATAAACACGTTTCAGTGCGGAAACACTGATGTGACACACTTTTAACTCTTTAACCTCAGCCGATCAAATGGGTTCAGATCAGTTTGTGTCAATCAGAACGTCTACAGAGAAACATCTGGAGCTGCATCTTCCTCTCTAGTTTAAAACCCGACTCCTGTTCTCTGCTCAGAGTTCAGTGAGCTAATAACACAAACTGTGCTGGAGGTCTTTGACATGCTGTTCCCTCTCAGAGTCTCTGCAGTGGCTTTTAGTGGAGGTCAGGTTGTGGCTCCATCCTGTCAGCTGACAGCAGCTTCTCTCTGTAGCTACACGCTCCAAGTTAATCCTGATTGCGTTTTAATGGATCCTTATCAGCACCATAAACCGGCTCAGGAGTCCTGCAGCAGAACCATAAACACCTGAAGCATCAGCTGGAAGCAGAGCCGAACGTCGGACGGATAACTGAAGCTTCCAGAGTCGTAATTAGAGGCAACATTTGGGAGAAATGTTTATGTTTCAGCTTTATCTCACAGAAATGCTCCAATTAAAAACCGCAACTAATTCATCAAACGCTGAGATCAAAAACCTAGACAACTTTCAGGTTTATTTCATGTATGAAAAACTCTGATTTTGCAGAAATAATCTGAAAATAAAATCTAAAGATCAGACTGAACCTTCAGGAAAACCCTGGACTGTCCTCCATCTGCTGATGTTCTGTTCCTTTCACTTTATCTGACAGGAAACAAGTTAATGAACCTGAAGTGTCTCCAGCACAGAAACAAAGCCGAGCTGCTTCAGCCCAATTTCAGTCACCGTAAGGTAACCGTTTGATCCGTCACATCGGATCAGGTCAGATCAGAGTGAGAGCTCCGCGGCTAAAATCATCCTGCAGATTATCAGCAGCAGAAGCAGCAGAAGCTTTTCACAGCGATTAAATGGGGAAACTCCGAGATACAAAGGGATCGGCTCCAGACTGACGCTCGCAGGTGAACTTCCTCTGCAGACACAAAGTGAGCCGTTCAGGCCGAGATGAAGCAGAGCAGGTAGTGAAGGTTTATATAAGCTGCAGGTCAGACTCAGAGCATTTCCTCAAAAACACAGCAAGAGAAGAAATCACTTCAGTTAGCCGAAAAAAGTCTAAAAGTTCCGTTTCAGAGTCAGGGGTATGTGGGAGCAATGATCAATCTTTTGGTAACAAATACAATTTTCTGGTTTCCTTCAAGTCATTTTGACTCACTAGGATATTTTTCCTAGGTATGAAGAGAAGAAAATGCTGAAATTTCCTTGACAAGTTTGTACTTTAAAGAAAGGAATTACAAGATTACAGAATCAAAAGGAAATTGGCCAGAAGTTGTTTTGTTGCCACATCTGTAGTTAGTACCACGGCTGGGCGACAGTCGATTTATTGATATTTACTACATGTATAAAGTTACAGCATTTCAACTATTTATTCCCTTTGCAACCATTGTCCATCTGCATCCAATTTGCTCTAAGTTTAGCTTCTCTTTGGTTCCTGAACGCATCATTCCCCCCTGCAGAATATTTCAGAGTGAGGCGACTTTTTACCAAGTGAGTCGATGAAGCATGGTGACATGATAGAAATGTAAAACCAGCACCGCAAGAGTTGCTGAGTTTTGATGATTAGTTTGTAAAGGAAAACAGCTCTGGAAGAAGGAGTTCTGATAAATGAACAAGCATTAAGTAAACCTAGACAGGAGATTTCTGTTCATTTTAACAATGGTTCCGTTTGGCAGCTACTCTGACAAAAGGATGACAAACTTTACCAATACTGTCACCATCCAAGGTTTGTGTCCTGATTTTCACAGTTTTTAGCCAATCTGTTGCATTTTCCAGTCACGTTGTACAGTATTTACTTACTATAAGTATTAATTTTAAAAATGGCAGATTTTTATAACATCTTGTGGCCTCATCTTTGCTCTGCTGCCTCTTTGGGTCAGGGTTCTTTTGGAACAGGCTTTAAATCGGCTCATAATGCTTTAAGCACTGATCATTTCAGAGTTCCTTTGTACATTATACTGTTTTTATTTTAAACCTAAAGACTAAATGTAAAAAAAAAAAATAAACCTAAAAAGTGCAATCTTGTTCCTGAGCTTTTAGACCAATAAATCCTCAACCAAACTGTGTCAACTGTTTTTATGTAGTTGTTTTGTGTGTTAATGTTGTGGCTTTGCCTCGGTTTAGCCTCTGTGGGGTCTGATTATTGGTCAGAGGGGTTTGCATTTGCATTATGACTTGCTTTTGCAGATATATTTGTCAGTCTAATTAACAATAGCGGGTCTGCATGATGGGGCAAGTTGGCTGCATTTACAACTGTTTCATATGGATGCATTGCAGCTTTGTTTTGAAACTGAAGTTGTTAAAAAAAATCTAATTTGCTGTTGGATTCTCTGGTAAAACTATTTCAAATGTTGTTGCTTTGGTCCTGCTGTTGGAAGAAAAATTCACAGTTCATAGCTGCATTGGAGCTTTCCAAATTATTAGAGATAAAGCACACATTTTAAACACTGTGATATAAATCATGTTTCATAATAACATATTATATCAAGATATTAATTTGAACTGCATGTTCCATTGCAAAGTAGCTACATCATAAAAACGATAAAAAACAGTTTACCTCAAACACAGCTGGAACCCAGTTAAACATTGAATCTGATGAATAAATGTGAACCTGAAGCTTTCTCTTTTTTATCCCACAGCACCTGAACTCAGCAGCTACACACCGGCGCAAACGCAGCAGAGTCGACACAGAAGGTTTTCATTTGTTTCTGGCTTTTAACTGAACTGAAAAAGAAAAAAAAAACTTTTTCAAAGTCTAAACGGAAATTAAATTTCAGCTGAGAACAAAAAGTGATTACAAAAAAGACACAATGCCATAAAAGCTTCACCTGAACTGCACAAAAACAGAGACATGAAGACTCATCGCTTCCTCGTAGCGTTGGCAGGTTTTTCTGTCAGAGACACACAGCGATGGACAGACAGCAGAAGAGGACTAAGGCTTAATAAAAGAACAATTAAGATGTCTTGTCAAGATGTTGTTGTCATGGAAACAAATAAAAGTATGAAACATTGACCAGAGGTGCTCAGCAACGCTCTGCCACGTATTTTCAAAGACTAAGGCCTCACAGAGCTTCAAGAGTGTGTGTGTGTGTGTGTGGGTGTGTATGTGCACGTGTGTGTGTGTGTGTGTGTGTATGGTGTGTGTGTGTGTGTGTGTGTGTATGCACTCAGGCCTTATTGAAACCACCTGCTTCTCATAAAAAGCCGCATTCCAGTCCAGCCGTGAGCTCAGCGTCCTGACATCAGACACAAAGAGACCAGTGACCTTTCTGAGAGGTGCCGAGGTATTTTTAGGGTAGGAAATCAGGAAATGAAGTCACCGTCTTGACTTTAGCACACTTTATTCCTCTGAAGGTCCACCAGGCCGCAGCAGTTTGGGTCAGAATCCAGCCTGACGACAACATAACCAGTTTAACCTGAAGAGGCTCTTCACTCGAGCCGTTTGAAAACTGAATCAAGTTGTTTCAGATGAAGTTCTGAACTCTCTGTCTGATCAAAGATCAATACTTCCAACAGTCTTAACCCGATTTGAGCAGAACTGAACAATGCAGAACCACCAACAGTAGTCTGAAATAGGTGAGGTCATCACAGTTGTGTTGTCATACATTTTTTCTGCACATGCTCAGACAGTTTGACTGAACTCTGCAGGAATCCTGACATGTTTCTGCTTGGACACGTATGACGGGCAGAGGATTCACACAGACAGCAGAAACAAAAACAAAACTCAGTGTTCCTGCCTCTGAACCTGATGAACATGATCTTCCTTTTCAGAGGAACAGGCCACCAACCGAGGCTCCACATGGAGGATCGGGTTCTGGACAGAACGATATAAAGCTGAGAAGAAACAAACTCAAAGAGCTGCAGGAGAATTTCAAATCAGAGGGAATATATCTGCTTTATTACACCGTTAACTGTCCAGCCTATTCATCACCGTGTTGCACTTATCCAAAGGTCGGTGCAGTCTTAAACGACTGTTATTCATCCAAACTCAGATAAATAGCGATAAGACTCGTAAAAGTCAAAATGTGAATGAAGTGTTGGTTCTAATTCAGATCTGACAACAGAGAGGAAGAGGAGTAGGTGATGAAGTAGTGAGTGTGAGTGGGAGAGGTTCTGCTTCAAGGTTATTTTTACCACCATCAGTGAAATTCTTCTAAACAGGAAAAAAAAATCAGCTAAAAAGAGCCTTTTATGAACCATAAACCCTTTAAAGAGTCAATGTCAAATCATAAAACGTATCTAAAAAAGCAGCATAACAACTCCTCTAAGGATACACTATAATAATGTCTAAACTTCTATAAAAATGTAACAGAATCCAACCTACGAATATAGTGTAACAGTGTAGCAACTCCTGATGATAATATAACTCTACTGGGAGACAATGTAGCAAATCCTTTAAGAAGAAACTAAAAATGTAACAATTCCTCTAAAAATGTAAGAACTCCTCTAGAGTAGGAATGAAATTATGTAACAGCTTCTCTAAATGAAGCTGTTACAATGTAACATTCCCTTCTAGAAGGTTACAACAAATTACTGTCTATAAAGAACTAATTAAACTAATTAAACAATGTCAGAATTCCTCTATCCTGAAAATCTAGCTTTTTAAAGAAATAATGTATCAAAGTAAAAAAAAAGACCAAAGAAAACATTTTAACATCCTGTTTTCTAAAGCACTGCACTAACTTCTCAAAAGACAATAAAACATGCAATGGTGGCAACTTCTCTAAGGAGACAATGCAACAATCTGACAGAATAACCACTTCTCAAGAATTAATCTGACAGATTCCTTAAGAAACAGTGTAATATATCTTTTTTGAAAACAATGCATCAACTCAGCTAAATATAGAATGCAGAAAAATGCTTAAAGGAACAAAATGTAATGATATCCATGCTATACTGACCCTAAACTTTAGACACAATACAGACAATAAGTCAGATGACTTGAAAATAAACACGCAACTGAACCGTGGATCAGATTTACTGTACTGATAAAAGTATCAAAAACAGGTCAAAAGATACAGATCTGTATCAGAAAGAGAAAAAAAAAATCAAACCAGTCCGAGTTCATGAAGTTCGACAGAAACATGAGGAGTCGACTCACACTCCACTGTGCATCTATTGCATCATGTTTTTGTTTTTTTTCTAATTATGTTTTGCTTTTTTATTTTGAGCATCGTTTCCTCCAACCTAAGTAATTAATATGAGGCAGTCATTAAAGCGATTTCACACACCATCGGTTAGCTCGCAGAGAAATGAGGCAGCAAGTATCAGGTATAAGATTCACAGTTTAACTGCCTGCTTAAAAAACAACACTTTTTATCCCTGTGATTAGTTGCAGACTTAAAACTTGTAGTTATTTTTTTTCCTAGATAATAATCTGGTGAAGCCGTGAGCATCAAATTATTCGTCAATGGCGCTAAATATCTTTATGAAAAAATGTTATACTGCATGAATGTTTTTCCTGATAGATCTTATCTGAACATTACGCAGCTTGAGCTTCGGTTTGGATGCTGAACGCTCCTTCGGTTCCTGCAGCTTCGGAGGTGGGAGGCAGATCTGTGTGGGATGTGTGATGCGTTCAGCTCTGATCTTTTCCTCGACTCGTTGTGTTATGCAACAATCCCCCGGTCAGTCAGTGTTCTCACTGCTTCCACTCATCAGATGCTTCAGCCCACAGAGCTGCAGAGACACACTGCGAGGAGCCGTCAAAAACCCGAGTTCTCAGGAACAGAGCCGGGATGTTTGGATCAAACGGGCCTGGAATCTGGTGCTTTTCCATTGAAAAACACTGATTACAAACAGACTTGACATCCCAAGCTCAATCTGAAACAAACTGCAGCATCTATTTGCTTCAGCATTTGAAGAAACCAACTGATCCATCAAACCAGATCCAGATTTTCACCTGATAAGTAACCTGTCAAATCCTCAATTTACAGTTTGAATCTACAAAAATTATTTACAGTCATAACCGTAATCTGTACTAACCGAACAAAGATGTTGTTTCATCACTTCATTGTGTTACTTAACACATCACTGTGCAGAGAAAGCACAAGTGATGAGATCAATATACAGATTCCTGCACCATCAACCAGTCAATAACCCAATGCTGCAGACAAAATAAAGCTTTGTTGCAAGTTTTGAACAGAGAATCAAATCCACATTTATAGCATTGTTAAATGTGCCCTCTGCTGCTTTATTTATGAAGTAAAACCCACAACATACTGAGGCATCAAATTTAATGTCTGGAAGTAATTTGGATTTTAATAAGAAATGGAAAAGTCTTTGTTCTTAGGCACTGAGAAGTGATCTTTATTCAGCGGGTGCTGAATCAACCAGGAGATGAACAACAGACTGAACACAGACTGGATTACTGAAGAGTTGCGGCAAAGTAAACACAGGAACTGCTGGCTGATTAACGGATGACGCAGAGCGAGTTTGGCTCAAAAGTACAGCTTTGGTCATGTAATACAGATGTTGGATTTGCAGCTAAATCTGATTAAATATGTTGTTTAGGTTACACCTGACAAAACCTCTTCACACCTTGACTGCTTTTTTTCCCCCTTTTTCATGTTACAAACACAAACCTCACATTTTATTCAAATTATACATGAAATGTTTTCTAAATATTTTACAAGAAAATCAAAAAGTGGCATTAATATGACCTCACAATACAATCCAGTGAAACCAGTAACTTTCTAAAGTCCTAATTGGTAAATCAACCAATTAGGCCCACTCTTGTTATCATATCTCGATATAACTACTTAGTATTAAATTCATGTACACAGTTTTACGGTTGTAACATTAACAAAATGTTAAATGTGGTTGTTGCTGTGTGATCAAGCTGTTACAACCACAACTCTTTACTCTGATTTTTTATTTTTTTTTAATTCTCCTGTTTCAAACTTTTCTCTCTGGTGATTCAACATGTCAGAACAGCCGAAATAAAAGTGCAGACAAGATCTACAAGTTATAAAAATTGGGCATTCTTCAACCGATTTTGTTTCAAATTCAATAATTTTATTATAGAAAAATTTTTAAGTTGAGTTTCAGCCTGAATTTCCTACTTTTTTTAAGTTCTGACGACTAACATAGGAAGATTTATGAATGTAAAACACTTAATTAGAAAATTGGCCAAATTCCAAATTATGCAAAATGATATAATATCAATTGGCTGAGACTAGACTGCACCAAACAACTTAGATAAAAAAAAAATTTTAATAGAAGAAATAAGCCGTGTTAACCTGGAGAGAGAGAAAAGCACCAAACATGTTCAGGAGAATTATGAAACACCTCGGTCCAGATTTTCTGCATAGTTTGAACTTTACAGGTTGAAGTCTGAGGCAGTTCTGGGGTCGGGGTGAAACTCCAGCCTTCAACACGCAGCATGGCTCAGGTAACGTCCACAAACAAGACGTCGGATCAAAGAAAGCTCTTTGTTATGCTGTTTGACTCCAGATTGATCCCACGGTTATCTCTCAGATGATCCAACTTTCTATGATTCAGGACTGTGTGAAAGCTCAGTTTGTATGTTTCCATAGCAACAGTTGCTCAGTGTAACACTCATCAAAGCAAAGCGTGTTGTGTTTTCTCTGAAGCAAACTTCATCCCTGCCAACGTTGGAGTGTTATTTTTTAATAAAGAAATCAGATTCCTGAGTTTTTCCCCCTCCTAACTCAGCCTCTGATCAAAAAGGATGGAGTCTCTGCAGGTTAAACACGTCTAAAATTATCAGGATTTATTTAAGTTGCCACAGAGCAGAGATAAAATGAGATTTCAATTAAAGTTTCAAATCAGTTTGTGTTTGTTGGGCCACCGTGAAAAAACAAGGCGGTTCAGTCATTCAGTGAGACAAACCTGTCAGCTGCACCTGACAGCTGTTAACCTAAACCCAGAAAATCAGCTCACCAAACAAATATTTTATACTGAAAGGACCACAGCTTTATTTTGAAAGAACCTGACATTGTTTATGAAGTTAATGAGGCCTAGATTAAATATTTACTCTTGTCTAAATAAGAATGTATGCTTCATACTGAAGCAAAATACTATAATGAATACATTTTATAAAAGCATTCAATTACATCAAACTACTGTTAAAATAAATATTAATAATGATGTTTAATTTAATAGATACGAGCTTCTGTTGATTCTTTAGCAGTTGAATTATTCTGTTTTATTATAAATATTTTATTATTTTTGTTCTCTGAGATTTTATTTTGATTCCTAAAACTAAACCTGATGTAAATATAGTCCCTCCACCCATGCGCGGCGGAGGGATACCTTCAGTCCACGCTGGTGGTCGCATATCGATCTATAGCTTATAAATTAGTAAGCAGGTCACGTGCAGCGGATTATTGTTGTGGGACCCTGGTGGTTTATGTTGGCCCTGGTCCCGGCCTGGTTCTCTGATCTGGACCCGCAGGGGGAGGGAGCTCAGTCTGGAAGAATGACCAGAACTCCTCCATCACTGGGCCGAACCTCCAAACTTTGTCACGCACGGTGCACGGGGAGCTGCGCGCTCCTCGGGAGGAGGAGGAGGAGGAGGAGGAGGCGGCTCCTGGAGCTCCGCCGCTCCTCTTGTTTGGTCCCCCTGCTCCATCCTGAACTAAACTTCCCCATGCACGCTTTCCACTGTCCCGGTACCGACCCAGATCCTACCTTGCAGGTTCTGCACTCGGATGTCGCTGATCTGTCCGATAAACTCCTCCCGCTCGAACCAGTCCTCCCAGCGGTGTCCAGCCATCCGGACAGCGCTTTGGGGATCCGGGAGGGACACGGAGCTCCGCGGCCGCAGGAGGCTGCAGTCTGGTATCCGGCCGGCCCTCAGAGACACAGCGGATCGCTCACATCAGTACACCCGCATCCCTGCTTCACACTGCGGCTTCTTCCGTCTCTGCACCGCGCTCAGAGCCACCGAGCTCCGGGAGGAGGAGGAGGAAGGAGCCGCTGCACCTGGTTGGTGTTCCCGAGGTGGGATGGAGCTGATCCAGGCCCCGCCCCCCAGATCCACCTCCGCCTTCCTGCACCCACACACACACGGAGCATGAGCCACACGTACACATGCATTGGACCATAAGATGCACACACACACACACACACACACACACACACACACACACACACACACACACCCACACACACACACACACACACCCAGTGCTTGCTGCTGCAGTTATGGTTGAGAAATCTTCTGCAGCAGGTGATGAACATTTATCAGTCTAAAAGTCCAAAACCAAACCTGCAGCTGCAGCATCGGATCAGCAAATATTATAATTAACAGACTCATCAATAATAAAACATTGTTTGAGACTCAGCATAAATACATTTCTGGAAAGTCAATAGCTTAATTATGCATTTATGGACAATAAATAAGAACGTTAATGACCCTGCAACAACACAGGGGCCAGTAGTGAGAACTTAAAAGTCTAACAGTGCAAAAACAAAATGGGTTTAATGATCTTCACACAACACAGGCTGTAATTATGGAGTTATTGTGAAGCTATGGTTTAATATTATGGCGTGAAAGCAGAAAAACATGGTGGGAATACAAAACAGATCCGGAATACATCATTTATTCCCTGAGTGACGATTTTATCATATAATACAGAGCGATATTAAAACAAATGTATGCACTGCAGGGAATGAGAATGATGCTTGAATGAAGAACAAGATCTTCAACACTGAGTGAAAACACCGTAAGGATATCTGTCTTTATGGTTTAGTTTAATGCATCAAAGACTTTCTGCTTCAAGTCGATTTATCACGATCTCAGACATGAGAATCTACTGATTTCCACCTCGCTGTGCCAAAAGGTTCTGCCCGCCTCAGTGATACCCAGCATCAGGTGGACCATTGATGTAAGGCTGGTTCTCCTTCATCCTGCTGATTCTGTAGCTGCAGAACAGATAGAAACCGATCAGTTCGGGTCATGCTGTTTTGGATCATGTTGCTTCATTATTTCTAAATGACTTCTTCACTAGTTTTAAATCCAAACAATCCACTAATAAAGGGAGAAACAGCAGATCAACAGTAAATTGCTGAGACACCAAACAGAAAATAAATGGACAATAGAAGGATCTGATGAAGAGTTGAAAAAAAAGATACTGGCAGGCTTTTAACTACAGGTGATTGAAAGCAGCCAAAGATTTATCACATTCTACAAGACTGGCCTGTCCTGATTTAAAATCCTACTGCAAATCTATTTATTGTTGTCAAGAGATGAGAAAACCAGAACCAACAATCCAGAAGCTATTAAAGCAAACTGAGCTTTTGTCACACCTCAGTGGAGCAACAGAGTGATTGCATCCATGCCACTCTGCACTGATGCAGTAATTCATGCAGAAGGAGGCCACACTAAAATACTGAGTTCATATACTGCACAGTTCATGGATGTAATTTTCATCAGTCCTATAAAAATCCCTTTTTATTGGTCTTATTGTTCTAATATTCTGATACACTGAATTTTGAGTTTTTATTCATCAATAACCATCAAAATGAGCAGCAATGACACCTCAATCATTCTATGATGAACAGTATCAGTCAAAAGGTTTCACTTTCTGAAGTCAGTGACTCAAATCTATTGAGCATAATCTATGAAATGTTTTCCATCCCAGCAGAAGTAGAAATATGATTCCAGTGACTTTAAAAGTATGATTCTGTTTAAATAACTTTAAAATATGAAGGCCTAACTTAGTATGTGTGCATCTCTGTCTCTTTCTTACTGTTTATTCAATGTCACATGCTGTTTTTATTTTTTCTTTAATTATGTAAAGCACCTTGAAATGCCTTGCTGCTGAAATGTGCTATACAAATAAAATTTGGTTGATTGATTTGATTGATCTGCATTTGTCAGTCCGAATCACAAGTGTTTGATTTCTCTTGCAGGCCTCTGGCCTCAGCAAGGTCCAGAGTGGTCACACAGTTTATTTGTATTTCATGTGATGTACATAAAACCTCATTATATCTGTTTAAACCTTTCTACTGTCAGGGTTTGGTGACAGTATGTTTCTCTTTATTTGTAGGTCTTTTTTTGACACAAATTAAGCAAATTAGTTGTAGTTCTGTTTTAGCCTAAACAGTGATCTGCTCAGATAAAAAATGAGTTATCATGTTAAGAATTATTATTCGGGTTGCTGTGATTCAGAGAATCACAACAACTTTTAATCTTTAGTGAAGACACTAAAGATTTCTGATGTTTTTATGTTTTACATCTGGATACAGACTCAGAACATGCCAGCAAATGAACAACAAACATTAAACCTTAAATATAAAAACTCATTGTAAGCATCAGCTTAATTACAAAGTTCAACCTCATTATTAGCCACACCTTGTTTTCATTCTTTCAGTAAAGGTTCAGAAACAGAAAAAAGTACAGACAAGATTTAAACAATGCAGGCAGAAAAACAAAGACCTGGCAGCAAACTGTTAGTCATTGCCTCTGGTTTTGTATGAAGCAAAGAGAACCGTTTGTGTCAGATTATAGTGCGTAAAACTCTGATAAACTTGTTACACATCTTGTTTCAATATAGAGGAATGAGATAAAAAAAAGAGCAAAATGAAACAAAATATTTCCATCTTGAATATGTGCTGCTGAAAAACAAAGAACTGATATTGTTGCGATAGAAGTTAAGTTAAAACAATGTTCTTGTGAATTACAGCAAATCTCCACATCATTTTTTTTCATCTTAACGCTTTGAAGCTGTTTTAAATAAAAAGCTTAAGCTGTTCTGAACTCTACTGCAAGAAAATGACGTGATAATAAAAAAGCTTCAATTAACATTCCCGTTCTGCTCAGGTCTTAAAAAGGTAAAAGACGATTCAAAATATTTAAATCTAGGATGAAGCTACTGTCACACTGTTCAGTTCATCTGAGAAGTTTAAAACTGTTTCTGACATTTCTGTCTGTTTCTCCCACACCAGCCATCAGTCTCTGAATAAACCAGATCAGAAGGCGGTTCTGCAGCGTGTTGACCCGTATCGACACTCATCAGCCTCCAGATTCTCCAGATTCTGTTCTTGAACTGGATCCGGTTCAGCTGAGCCCACAGAGCTGCAAGCAGAAGAGGAAGATACAGATCAGAATCACCAGAACATTCTGGTACCACCAAGCGAGAGACAGAACCAATGAAACTTCACTATCAGATCTATTAGGTTTATTTACATGGTGCAAAATCACAGTGTAAATCACTTCAACACAATATATGAAACCAAAATGTGTTTTTCACCTTTTGAACACTGAGTTTCTTTAAATCAAGGCTGAAAACACCTGTTTAGATTTACTTTCAACCCATAATCAACTATTATGATGATTTTGATGTTTTTATATATATTTTTTATTTTTGTGTTTTATGATGCAAAGCTCTTTGAAATATTTTGCTTCTGAAATGTGCTAAACAAATAAAGTTAATTGCTTGACTGATTTCAATCCAGTTCATTTTACATGCAGTCAACTTTAGACAATCTCTTAATGTTAACCGACGTCAGTTACTGAAGGAAGCTCGATCAATTGCACAAAGACATATTTCCTCCCGAGGAAGCATCAGGATGAGAGGAACTATTCCCTCTTAACAGGAAAAAAACCTCCAGCAGAACCAAAACCAGGGTCAGGAAAAGGGACCATAAGCCTTGATGTGATGGATCTTTCAGAGGACAGATCAGAGACAAACCCAAAAAAGTATTGATACAGACAACATCATCTTTACCAGAGATTTATTTAACCTCCTGTTGTCTTCGGTCAAAATGACCGCCACTGTGTTAACCCCCCAAAATCCCTAATGTTATTTTTTAACTTGAGATTTTAAGACTTTTCCTAGATTGGCCCATACAATAGAAAAGTTAAATGTTGTTTTTATTCACATTTCCATGTAAGCTGTACAAAAAAAGGTTCAAAGATGGTCTTCGGGTCAAAATGACCCGTGAGGCAAATAGAGTTGAAATCAAGGTCACTGAGTTATTTACAAACCACAAATGTAACAAAGTTTTAGTTGTGTCTCAGATCAATCAGTAGCAGAAGTAAACAAGGCAAATCAGGTGGTGTTCTCGCAGACTTCAGAAGAACACCTGTTATTTCAAGAGGTTATAAAGGTCCTGCATAACAGGACCCCGAATTGTGTCTGTGCTGAAGCATGAGTGTGCGTTATAACACTGAAGAGGCTTTAGAGGCGATTTTCTCACATGTCCAGCAAGATAACTCTGATTCAGAAGAGGAAGCAGAGGATGTATCCGAAGAAGATGCAGAGAGTGGAAGGCCAATTTTCCGAGCCACAATGCCACTCAAACTCTTTCACACCTACTCAAGACTGATACGATTTGATGACCGTGAATCAAGACCAGCAAGACGTGTGACAGACAAACTTGCAGCCATAAGAGAGGTATGGGACAAGTGGGTGGAGCGGTTGCCCTACCTCTACAATCCAGGGCCTGATGTAACAGTGGATGAGCAACTGGTTCCATTTAGAGGTAATCTGTTTTCATATTTGTAATAAAAGTGATTTTCACTATTGATTTCTTTGACTGTTTTCTGTGACACTGATACTAATCACTGATGCTAATGTCTTTTGTCCAAAGGTCGTTGTCCTTTCCGGCAGTATATGCCCAGCAAGCCAGCAAAATATGGGATCAAGTCATGGGTGGCTTGCGATGCCAAATCAAGCTATGCTTGGAAAATGCAAGTCTACACTGGGAAGTCAACCAGTGGATGCCCAGAGAAGAACCAGGGGATGCGAGTTGTGCTTGATGTGACAGAGGGACTGAGGGGTCACAATGTGACATGTGACAATTTCTTCACCTCTTATGAACTCGGACAGCAGCTCCTGAAGAGGAAGATCACCATGGTTGGTACAGTTCGAAAGAACAAGCCTGAGCTCCCACCTGCACTGCTTGCGTCAAAGGAGAGAGAGGTCTTCTCCTCAAAGTTTGCCTTCACGCCCACCACCACTCTAGTTTCCTACCTCCCAAAGAAAAACAAGAATGTAGTTCTTCTGAGCACACTGCACAAAGACGGCGACATTAGTGATCGTGAGGACAGGAAGCCAATCATCATCCTGGAATACAACCGCAACAAAGGAGGTGTGGACAACCTAGACAAGGTGATTGGAACATATAGCTGCAGAAGAATGACCGCCCGCTGGCCCTGGTCATCTTCCACAACATCATTGATGTGTCCTCCTACAATGCCTTTGTGATTTGGAGAGACATCAACCCAACCTGGATGTCTCGTAAGCACAAGAGGAGGGTGTTCCTGGAGCAGCTAGGAAAGGCACTTGTAACTCCACTCATTGAAAGAAGGAAGCATGTCCCCGCACAGAAGCCTCAGCAGCAGTTGTGAAGCTATTCAGAGTGCAGCAGCTCCTGATCAACCTGAGGATCCATCTACCACAGCCACTTCCCCAGCTAAGCCAAGTAAGAGGAAGAGATGTCAGTTCTGCCCTCAAAAGAAGGACTGTAAAACACATACTGTGTGCTGCAGGTGTAAGAAATATATCTGCAAAGGCTGTGCACTTGCATACTGCCCTACATGTGCTAATTAATTGAATGGGTTATTTTTCATATTTTTGTATTGTACATTCTCTTAAATTGTTCACTGGAGAAAAGTAAAAGAAAATGAGTCACTGAGATGAATAAAAATGCATTCAAAACTCCTTTTTGCACATTTTTTTATTTTCTTAAGCTATAGAAATTCAAGTGGAGAGGGAAAACTCAAGTATTCACACATTTTGTGGTGAATGACAATATACAAGATGAAATTTGGTGTTTAAAATTCAATTAAGCTGCTTATATTGGGGGTTAGTGAAGACGGTCATTTGACCGGAGGAACAGGTGTATACAGAAATGAGGACGACAGAGGGCTATGAAACGTTTCCATCCCAGCAGAAGTAGAAATATGATTCCAGTGACTTTAAAAGTATGATTCTGTTTAAATAACTTTAAAAATGAAGGCCTAACTTAGTATGTGTGCATCTCTGTCTCTTTCTTACTGTTTATTCAATGTCACATGCTGTTTTTATTTTTTCTTTAATTATGTAAGCACCTTGAAATGCTTGCTGCTGAATGTGCTATACAATAAATTTGGTTGATTGATTTGATTGATCTGCATTTGTCAGTCCGAATCACAAGTGTTTGATTCTCTTGCAGGCCTCTGGCCTCAGCAAGGTCCAGACTGGTCACACAGTTTATTGTATGTCATGTGATGTACATAAAACCTCATTATATCTGTTAAACCTTTCTACTGTCAGGGTTTGGTGACAGTATGTTTTCTTTACTTGTAGGTCTTTTATTAACACAAATTAAGCAAATTAGTTGTAGTTCTGTTATAGCTAAACAGTGATCTGCTCAGATAAAAATGAGTTTTATGTTAAGAATATTATTCGGGTTGTTGTGATTCAGAGAATCACAACAACCTTTAATCTTTAGTGAAGACACTAAAGATTTCTGATGTTTTATGTTTTACATCTGGATACAGACTCAGAACATGCCAGCAAATGAACAACAAACATTAAACCTTAAATATAAAACTCATTGTAAGCATCAGCTTAATTGCAAAGTTCAACCTCATTATTAGCCACACCTTGTTTTCATTCTTTCAGTAAAGGTTCAGAAACAGAAAAAGTACAGACAAGATTTAAACAATGCAGGCAGAAAACAAAGACCTGGCAGCAAACTGTCATTGCCTCTGGTTTTGTATGAAGCAAAGAGAACCGTTTGTGTCAGATTATAGTGCGTAAACTCTGATAAACTTGTTACACATCTTGTTTCAATATAGAGGAATGAGATAAAAAAGAGCAAAATGAAACAAATATTTCCATCTTGAATATGTGCTGCTGAAAAACAAAGAACTGATATTGTTGCGATAGAAGTTAAGTTAAACAATGTTCTGTGAATTACAGCAATCTCCACATCATTTTTTTTTCATCTTAACGCTTTGAAGCTGTTTTAAATAAAAAGCTTAAGCTGTTCTGAACTCTACTGCAAGAAAATGACGTGATAATAAAAAAGCTTCAATTAACATTCCGTTCTGCTCAGGTCTTAAAAAGGTAAAAGACGATTCAAATATTTAATCTAGGATGAAGCTACCGTCACACTGTTCAGTTCATCTGAGAAGTTTAAAACTGTTTCTGACATTTCTGTCTGTTTCTCCCACACCAGCCATCAGTCTCTGAATAACCAGATCAGAAGGCGGTTCTGCAGCGTGTTGACCCGTATCGACACTCATCAGCCTCCAGATTCTCCAGATTCTGTTCTTGAACTGGATCCGGTTCAGCTGAGCCCACAGAGCTGCAAGCAGAAGAGGAAGATACAGATCAGAGTCACCAGAACATTCTGGTACCACCAAGCGAGAGACAGAACCAATGAAACTTCACTATCAGATCTATTAGGTTTATTTACATGGTGCAAAATCACAGTGTAAATCACTTCAACACAATATATGAAATCAAATGTGTTTTTTACCTTTCGAACACTGAGTTTCTTTAAATCAAGGCTGAAAACACCTGTTTAGATTTACTTTCAACCCATAATCAACTATTGTGATGATTTTGATATTTTTATATATATTCTTTTATTTTTGTGTTTTATGATGCAAAGCTCTTTGAAATATTTTGCTTTTGAAATGTGCTAAACAAATAAAGTTAATTGCTTGACTGATTTAAATCCAGTTCATTTTACATGCAGTCAACTTTAGACAATCTCTTAATGTTAACCGACGTCAGTTACTGAAGGAAGCTCGATCAATTGCACAAAGACATATTTCCTCCCGAGGAAGCATCAGGATGAGATGAACTATTCCCTTTTAACAGGAAAAAACCTCAAGCAGAACCAGAACCAGGGTCAGAAAAAGGGACAATAAGCCTTGATGTGATGGATCTTTCAGAGGACAGATCAGAGACAAACCCAAAAAAGTATTGATACAGACAACATCATCTTTACCAGAGATTTATTTAAATACATCTGGTGCTTCTGTTCCAGAAAACAATTAGATGTAAGTTAAAAAAAGGTTTAATTTTTCAAAGATTTTACCCTATAAGACTCAAGTGGATCCAGTTACTTATTTTCAGAAACTTGCAGTCCAGTTTCTGTCCTCAGTCGTCTCTGATTCATCATTTTCTGACTTCTGGTGTGATTCTGACTCTGAATGATTTAACAGCTCTGCAGAAGAACACTGTGTGATTATCAGGGAAATGTCAGCTGATCAGATTAAAGGTTATGGCGCTGATGGTAACTGAACAAATGAAGACACAGATACATAAAGACATAACTATTTACATATGTTCACATTTCATCCATGTGGAATATTTCTTCATAATAGGACAGACAAGAGGTGACATGTTGCTCAAAAACAGACAAAATATTTTCTTTTAATGCCGAGCATAAAAGTGGATGCATATATATTTTTCTTTATTCTTTTTTTTTTACCTAATAAGGATGATTATATGCATGTTTTCTGTTACCTGGCTCAAAATAAAGCAATAAGTTGTAAACAGTAGTAAATTCCAACCTGTAACTGCAGGTAACAACAGTTTTGATGTAGTTTTTCCTCCATCTTCCCTCTGTGAACATTCAGCAGGTTGGAGTTTCTTCTGGATCAGAAACAGGTTAGCAGGGCAGAATCACGGCCTGCAGGCTCTCAGCCAATCAGCAGCGAGAACACACATGGTACTGCAGCTATATTTAACCAACGATCTGGGTCTGAGACCAGAACTGCTGGACAGGTTTCAGTCATTTTCTTTAATAGGTTTTACATTTAAAAAAAAGATTACACTGAAAAATTAACTTTATATAGAAAAATCTTTTAAATATAGATGAACAACATCCAGAATCTGTGCTGCTGTTATTGTCTGTCTCAGAAAAAAAAATTATGTGTCTGATGCAAACATTCAGTACCACTTCATACTAACAAATAAATGTTTTTGATTGGGAGCTCTAAAGATTAAAATGTCTGATATCAGATCATTTATGGAGTTGTTTTGCAGCAGATTGGTAAAAACTGACAGCTCAGAGGAAACTCTCTGCTTCTTTGGCAAACCCTGAGCTCCAGATGGCAGCGCAGCTCAGTTGGACCGGCTCAGAGTAGAGGAGGGGCAACCAGAACCAGATCATAATCACACAGACATTATGTGATATCTCCACTTCATATTTCCTGGAAAACCAAAACATGAACTTTCATGATTAATATAAAGAAAAGTCACTGTCTTCTATGTTTTTTCTTCCACCAAGAATTTGCCAAAGACTTTTAATTTTTATCTCACAGATGATGGTCTAGAGATCGTCCAAAGATGCTGTTTGTACGATACTGAGTGCTAAAATAAAAAACAGTCGGTTTCAGTGTCTGGTAGTGAGTGTTACAGTGCCATTTTCAAACTTTTAACCCAGGTTTAACTCAGTGTTAGAGCTCCACATCTTGTGGAAAATCAATTTCCTAAAGTTTCAGACAGACAGAGACGTATAAAGTTACACTTCTTACCAGTTTAATGAACAGGACGACAAATGTTCAGATCTTCATAAACATTTCTCTTTATACAGTGTTACTTATTGTGCAATAATTAATGTTTTTTGTCTGTGTTTGCTTAGTTAGATATTTAGGAAGTAGATGAGTGTGGTTAAAAATAAGTTAATTCTTGACTCTAAGATTGACTATCTCCAATAGTCCTTCACTTTTAGCTGAAAAGTTAAAATTACTCCTGAAACAAGTCTATTGTCTAAGTCTGTTGTGTCCCATAAGATATCAGGAGATTGTTGAGGGAGATTGTCAGCCGTGAGAGTAATAACATTTATTTATTTATTAAAGTAAATTTAAATCAAATCTGTTGCAATATGTTGGAGTGTTTTTCTGGTCCAGCACTCTTCAAAACTATCATATATAAACAAAGCTTGAGGTTCAGAACCACTTCTTGGACGACCCGATCCTTCAGTGACCTCGTTTAACCAGAACGACTCAACATAAATCAAATAAAACAAAATGTAAATAGGTAAATAGTTTGTTTGCGTCATATGAAGTAAATGCAGGATTTTATTTATTCTGTATCATATTTCAAGTCAACATGCAATCTTCAACTCCTTTAGCTGCTCCTAAAATACTAAAGGTGTTCTTGTCTTCACGTATTTGCTGTTTGCTTTCTTTCTGTTGTCAAAAAAGGCAAGTGATTCACTGTTAGTAGTTGGAAAATAGAAATTAGAAATGCCTAACATCTTTGTAAATGAATTCAGTCAGTTTCGCGTGGACACTGTAAAGGTCTGGCTCCACATCGGTCTGATAGAGTCCGATGCTGCCCTCTAGTGGGAATCAGTAGAAATGCAGCACACTGCGAAGTGTTTCGAGTTTATTGAACAAACGCTGAGAGACATTTTAAAATCAGTGATTGCGTCTAAAGGATGTATAATATTTAACTTATATGCTGCTGATAAATCTTGTTTACTCTCCATAGGACATTTGAAAAAGTGTAAAGATTGGATGTACACTTGTGTGGAAAAGATACATCAATCTAATGCAGCCACTCGATACAAAATCAAAAAAATATTCACAAAATATCTGAAATATTCCTACTGAACAAAATCTTCTCAGCTATTGCAGGTTAAAGGCAGGCTTTATGACAAAAGAATAAATGTTAAAATTCACTGATTTGACATTTAACAGTTAAGTACAAAGAAGTCAAAGCAAATTTACTTGTGTAGCGCTGTTTACACATAGTCCCTTTACAGGAAATCAAAGAAAAAGTTAAAAGTTGGGTCTTTTCTTAAAGTCAAGCTGAAATATTCAAATTAATTCAGATTTTTAAAATTCTGTTTGGGGCAACTCAACAGCCATCTTGTCTGCATAATATTATGACATTAGGGGTTTTAGTCACAGCTTGACTAAAACCCCAAACGTTGATTAATATTAGGTAAAAGTGGACAAGTAATTTACGTTTCTAAAAATAAAATCAGTGATATTATTGTATTATTTGAATTTCAATATAAATGAAGTTGTTGTTTTTTTATAGCACCAGTTTATAACAAATCTCTTAAGGCACAAACAAAAATTCAAATTAGTTTTAAAAAGTTTCTATCTAAGAAAGCCTAGCACATTGGACTGAGTCACTGACAGAGATATAACAGAGAACATAATCCAGTTAGGCTGCTGTAACACAAACTGACCACTTTTTTCACTCTACTTTCTTCCACTTCTTTCCAGTTTCAATTGTACGTTTTCTCTCTTTTTCTCATCATAGAAGCTACATGAGAACTGGCATTCTGTTTGGTTATAGTGCCTTCCTGGGGGGTTATTGGCTGAACACATTGGGTTTCATCATATTTCAAGGTCTCAGTAATAAGATAAACACTTGGAGTGACCCAGAAGGAACGGAAGCTGGAAGATGCTTGCAAGCAGAAGGCTTTAGGTTGCTATATACAAAGAATACACAGGATCTAAGTCCACGAAAACATGTTGGATTTCCTATATATTCCTGACTAGAAACCAGGAGAACCTATAGGAGCCTGACATGCTGAAAGACCTGGTTCAATGATAACATCTTGAGAACTTGACTATGTCAGGGTTTCACAGATTTGGAGCTGTATGTTGTGTTCATTGGTCTGTAACATGGGCCTGTTCTTAATAAAATCCTATTTTCAATCTGTGTATCAGAGTCTTCACAACTAATATGGGATTGCACTATTAGAAACTTTGTTTAAAATTTTCTTCTGTGGAGCAAGCTTTAGTTTCAGATGATGAATACAGAGTCACATTCAGTGACAGTAAAATATGCCTTCCCATACAGCTTGCATATCAGATTAGAAGTATTTTTGGAAAATAACAGTATTTATGAGGGTGTTAAGGATACTTTACATAAAGCCCACATTTCTGAATAAAAATGTTTTTGTTTTGTTTTTTTTTGGTCTGATATTCTAATTTTAAATGTGTTTTCATGATCTGTAAGTTGAAAATCATCATTAAGGAAATAAGGGGTTGGAACACTTAATTAATTTGGGTTTCACCAAATTAATTGCGCACAGAAAATTGAGAAAATCAAGTTTCTACAATATTCTAATTCCTTGAATTAATTTGTAAAAATTGATTTAGTGAGTAAACTGGGTAGCTAACATCTCAAGCATTAACTAAGCCTTGCAGTTAGCATGCTTATGTCCCTGTTTTCACTCAAAATTAAGTCACTAACTGGTCCCTTATTATTTTGTGAAGCAGACTCCTACTACATGTTTGCTATGCAAAAACTTTTAAGAATGTAGTGTAGGAATCCACCTGATGCTCCTGTCGCTGCTCCTCCCATCTCCTATCAGTCATGGGTGAAACTCTGCCTCATTACTTGAAGCAATTCATGTACAGCCGTTTCTCTGGTGTCAACTAAAGAGTTTCTTCCTCTTAAACGCTTCAGTCTGCTTGAACAAACTGTAAGTTTGCTGTGTTTTACGTTCTACTTTACATTTAGCAAACTCTTTTAGTTTTATTCTGTTTTCTGATGCATTTTCTAATGTTCCCTTCTTATTTTAACAGTGTGCTGTTTTTCTATTCTGAAGAGGAATCTAGAGAATTACTCGAGTAACTTAATGGATCATTGGTGTCTTTTTTTCTTTCTTTAAAGTGATTAATGGTTCTAAAATCTGGAGCTCAAACTTTGACCCCAAAGTTTGAGCTTATAAACATAAACTTCATTTGTCTGTGTTAAAAATGAATGTTTCTAGATAATTATATATAGACAGAATATATAATAGCTTTTAAAAGTTTTCTTGAAAAAGTATTGGATACGCTGAAAGTTTATTGTGTTTTAGTTGAAGAAAAGAACATCATACAGTATTTTTAGCTCTGTGAAATAAAGGCGGCAACAGAGTCCTGGAAACGTCTGCAGAATGCTGCAGAACCACATAGACTACCGAACAGGAGGAACAAGTTTTCACCTGAAATGTTTGTTTACTGGAACTTTCTCTCTAATGGAGAGGTTCTGCTCAAAGCACCAATAAGTAACTTTATAACCTGGAACAGAGTGCAAAGATTGTAGGTTGTGATGAGTTTATTGATAACGTTTTACAAAGTGTGTAAGATCAACTAATAGTCTGACAAATGTGTCTGGATGGTGCTTTGGTGACAAACACTGACACTAGGTCAGAGTCATACACAGACCTTTGGTGTTTCAGGCACTCAGAGATAAAAAGCGACACAGAAACAAGATCTTAAAACACCGTACAAGATAACAAAAATCGATATTTATCTGTAATCTAATATGGAAGTCGATGATCCGAGTCAGACTGAACTCTAAATTGACTCGTTTACTTGGTCGTTGTTAACAGTAACAATATATTTTAGAGTCAGACATTCTATGTTGAAATACATCTGAGGTACTGCATCTGTAGTATTTAAATTCTTCATTTCAAAAATTCAAAACATTCCATATTTATGGAATCTCATTCTACTTTTGTTTTTTATGCAGGACTCATCAGCGGTCAAAACTTGAACCTGAACCCAGTGATGTCTCCCTCAGCAGTGATTGGTCCAAAGACAGGGTTTCCAACTTTTGATCAGAACAACATTCATCCTCAGTGAGGTGAGCTGATTGTGACTGTGTCAACTGCAAATATAATGCATCTATATATAGATATAGAAATTAAACTGTGTGCACTTAAGAACTAGCTCATCAATTGATTAATTAAATTGTTCTCAAGAATGAGTGTGTATGCATGTGCGTGCGCGTGTGCGTGCGTGCGTGCGTGCTTATGATTGTTTGTCCTGTCTGTCTCTGTGTTGCCCTATGATGGACTGGCTATCTGTTCAGTAGTCCGCCTCTTTCCTGTTGACCACTGGAGATGGGCGTGATTGGTTGTTTAGAGGTTCTGAACTGACTCTCAACAAAATACACAATCTTTATACTAATAACTCTCAAAGCAACTGATAACAGCAACAAAAGAAACTTTGAGAAAGAAAATGTAAAGAAGTTCCCACTAAAAGATTTACATGTCAAAATCAATCAGGTGGTTTGTGTGACACCTGAAGCACTCATCTGCGCCAACTGCATCATATTTGATCAAATCATGTTGGTTTAATGCACAGTACTTTGATACATTTGTTTAATGATTTATACCATATCTCAAGCCTTGTGTGTCAAAGCAACTTGTTAACTATGACCCATAGTGAACTGTTTATTAGTCCTGATGTCATACTCACCGCACCATTGCCAACAGGTTATAATAGCATCGAAGATTACCCAAACTTTCACTAGGCTTAGCTAATTATACTTTCTTGCCACTACCCACTGCATTAAGAAGACATTTTTTAATGTTATTAGGCCTTCTGCACTGCCATCAGCGAAACAACTTTGGGAAGGTCGACTACCTTCGTGAATCACTAGTGACAGACAAATTCGTCCGTGCAGCTCATCTGTGAGCATCTGTGGAATGCAGAGTTTATCTTTCTTCTCTTTCAACACTTAAGACCAATTGGACAAACTGTAATCTTGTTTGGGTTTTATGTTGACCTTTGAAATTAGGAGTTTGAACTGAATTTAATGAATGTGCTTAATGTTTATGGTTCCTTTTTAAGCTCAAAACAAAATGTGATATCTGCAAAGCAATGTGAAAATCCCACAGTTGTAGCAGGCTCAGATTCTCAAAAGTTTGAGCCAGAGGAACACCAAACTTGCGGAACAGGAAAAACCAGATTTTTATCTGGCTGCAAGGCAATGATGGTAAACTTAGGTAATTTTCCGCAAGAACTGTATCATGATTTGCTTCAATCATGATACAGTTATCATGTTATCATGATACAGTTATCACAGAATAAATTTATTCTACTAAATAAACAGAAATTTATTCTGTTTAGTAGTTGAAGCGACACAGAAACAAGATCTGTGTCAAGATGTGACTGTGAAATCAATAAAGTCACAGAGTAGACAGCAGTAAAATTGCTAACTTGTTAGTTACTTTATATGAAAGCATCAGTCACATGCAAGAACAGACAAATCTGGAACATGGTTCAGAAAATCGCAAAACGACTAAAAAGGCAAAACCCCCAGCTGTTTAGATTTTTCTTTGTCTGATTGTAACTGGAACATTGATCATTTTATTTGATTTATATTTACGTGAGGATTTTGATGATACCATTTGACAAAATGTTATGCTTACTGCTTGTTTCATAATTGGTTGCTATGTTATATTTTATGATGTAAAAAAACTTTGAACAGAGTTGTTACTGAAATGTGTCTTAGCCCAAAATTGATCTGGGTAAGGCTTGTACATTACTGTGGCAGAAGGTATCCTCTAGGTCCCAGGAGTTGGATAAGATTTGGCCCCAAGATGTTAGCAACTCTTAGCATTGTAGGGTTGTCATGGTTAACATGAATAAAGGAAGGAAGGGAGGGAGGAAAGAAGTGCAAATAATTGATGTATGTTTCCTTTACAGGTGAAATGTGAAAGTGTGTGAGGCGTAAATGTGAGTTTACCAGCATGTATCAGAGGAAGAACAAAGAAGAGGAAGCCACTTCTGCTTTAACCACACAGACTGTAGAACATGAGAATCTGAACAAAGATCAGAGGTGAGATCACCAACTGTAGATGTGCTTAGTCATTATCACACGGTATTCTTGGTGTGTAGATAGGAACAGTGGCACAACTACACATTATTTAGGTGGATGCGAAAACATAAATCGGCCTTGGGCAAAACACTTTACCCACCTTGCCAAACCAAAACTTAATTCACACCTTAGTATGAGTTACTTCTACCTTAGTAGTAGTGGTGGTTGAAGCTGAGGTTGGGAAAAGCTCAATGTTGACTATTGAAGAAAAAGGTAAACTTCTGAAATGTGACAGGACATCAGAAGGGGATGGAAAATGAATGAAAGTCAATGCAAAGTTCTTGTGAAGAAAGAAGTGCTGGTGTGTGTGTGTGTGTGTGTGTGTGTGTGTGTGTGTGTGTGTGTGTGTGTGTGTGTGTGTGTGTGTGTGTGTGTGTGTGTGTGTGTGTGTGTGTGTGCGCAGTGCGTGTAACTTTACATTGATTTTCATTTATTTCTGTAGCCAAACTGTAGTCCTAACCTTAAACATAACCATTACCATACTAACCAAAACTCAGTTCATTCCTTCCTTTCTCCCTCCTTCCCTCATGGGGACCATGCTGTGGTCCCCACAAAGAGAAGTCAGTCTCCACAGCAAAATACATGTTAGGAAAATTATCTCTGCAATGTATGAAATACAAGATCCAGAATGCTTCTTTCAGCTGCCATATTTTAAATTACTTTCACTCAAGACTCTGAACCCAAATTTCCATTCTTTATATTTGTTCATCAAGGTGAATGTTGCATAAAGATAGTCAGTGTATGAAAATTAATAAATATGTGAAACATTTAATTCACCATGCACAGAGAGCTGTTCAGACAGAACAAAAGCTCTGCCTTTTAAAGGGCCTTTAATAACACATTATTGGTATATAGATTTGAACAGATTGGATAGAATTTAAAGGAAAGAATTCCTAGTGTGACTTTTATTGTTTTTGTTGTTTTTATGATTGTTAAACATTTTTTAAAATCTTTTCTTAATATGTTTTTCTCTTTTCATTACAGACCTGAATCTGAATATGGACCTAGTCTCATGTCCATCAAGTCAAAGGATGACGTTATGAATTTTAATTCAGACCCACAGACTCCATTAGAGAGGTGAGCTGCATCTGACTGCTATAACTAAAATATGTCAAGTGAGTCACTGTAAAGGACTTTTCAAAGCAGCGTGTGTTTCTATTTTAATTTTTCTTTTTGTTTGTTTACTTTCCATTTTTGTTTATCCTTGTGTTCATTTATTAAAATTGTGCTATTATTGAATTCATTAGTTTCATATTTCTTTCTTATTTAATTTTCTCCACTTTGTATATTTTTCACCTTTCTTGTTGCCAGCCAGCTTGCTCCCCTTTTCTCATTTCCCTATTTGCCTCTGCCTGCTCTCTTCCCAAGGTGTATTTTCTCACGTCTGATTATTTCTTCTAGTTCCTATGCTGCTCTCTTCCCACTAGCTCTTCAATTATTCTCCATGTTATTTCATGATTATTTGATTATTTGATCTTTTGTTGTCTGTATGGTTTAGCCAGCTGTTCTTTGCCTACTTCTACCAAGTCTTCAATTGTTTGGCAATAAATTCTTTCATCATATTCAATCAAAAATTTAGTCTACATTTTGGTCCAATCTTAAAACCATATCAATTGGCTGATGTTAGATGTGTCTCCCAGCATATTTAAAGAGCAACACAATGAAGATACTAAGCTAAGGAACAGTTAATGTGAAGACAAAAAGTCACAAAATCTGCAAAACAGGATAGGACCCAAAACGTGTAACTTGTGTTACACTCTCCTAAAGTTTTTAGGTGCCCAGTTAAAAGTATAGATGAGAACATTACAGCAAGGTTAGACAACACAATAAAGGAGTTTGTGTAACATACGGAGAAAGTTTTCTTGGAAAGCTAGCCTGCAGTGAAGAACAATAGATGGTTAACATCAGCTTGAGAGGTGCCAAAATAAAAGTTAAGATAGATATGGTGGCTATTGTTACTGCTGTACATTAATAAGATTTGAACACTAGTGCTTTGGAAAATATGTCCAATATGTCCACATATGCAATGGATTCAGACTGCTTCAGATTCCAAAAACAATTTTAATTAAAACCAGATGCAAAATCTTTTTTTCTGAAAGAGACAGATCTCATTGTCACTTATGGGTAAAGTGATAAAATAATTTCAGAACATGAAAAGGTTAAGTATCAATTTGGGGTCACTACCACAGAAAAAAAAGACATTCCTCTCACCCAAAGACCATTCAAACATGGTACTAATTCTCTTCAAAAAACAGCAATGCAAACAGATCTGTATTATTGTAAATTAAATGTAACTCTACACATTCTGCTGTACACTTCAGAATTTATGCTTTGGTTTTTTTATTGTTGAAATAGTTCAAAAATGTAAAAAACCTTTATAAGTCATCTAAACCAAGTTCTTAGCTCTGATGGTAGAGGTCACTGACATTTTGAGCTGTAGATCCTTAGCGTAATTTCTTCAGACACTGAGGTACGAGGAGATTTAAGCCCATTAATGGTGCTGACTCAAATGGTGGAAACTCTGTTGGGGACTTTGATTTGAATAACTTGTCAAGCAAGCTCTGGAAGAGAGTTCAAAGTCTAGCCAACACAGTCCATTTGTGATTTTTTTAAAAAAGTATCTGAAATTTCTCAAACCAAGAATAAAGTAACAGTCAGTGAGGTGTGATAATCAAGAACAAGACATTTTATGACTCAGACTCATATGTTAAGATAACTATTTGGCTGACAGGACTTGAAGACAATACCTTGGAAAAAAATAACTGGGCATGTAAGGTTGAAGTTAAGGTAAACAGAGCTCACTTAAAATATATGTACACCCCATTTGAATGAAAATTACCTGTAGACCTCCTTATATAGTTTACTGTATACTCTGATATGTCTTTGTCAACCTTGTGCTTTTTTCTTTGTGTGGACAGATAGAATGTGTTAATGCTTAGTGATTACTTTGCAGACTGGACCAGCAGAAATCAGAGGACTCCAGCTGTCAACCTGTCCTGCAGGACCAAACAGAGCTTGACCCCATATTTACGGTCTGTGCATGTACATCAGCTTTTTCTTTTTTTCCTTTATTTAACTGAGTAAAACACCATTGAGATCCAGATCTCATTTGTAAGAGGGACCTGGGCAGAAATCTGCTACTTCACAGCTGTTCTAATCATCTTCTTTATCATTCCACCCTGTATGAACCAGTGGATTTTCAGTTTATTTAATCTGAATCTGATATTTGATTTCATGATGTGACATTTAGGGCCTGATCTACAAAGGTTCCAAATCAGAAACAGTAAATTGCAGCATCCCAGTGTTCTGTGCTTTGTCAGCATATGAAGGCATACACGTTAAAATTAGTGGACCTGCAATTATTCTCCTCTGTTTCTCCTGGTTTTCAACTGTTTTTATGCACTCAAACATTTTTAGATGGGCCCTTTGTATTCTTTTTCAGCTGTTGGAAGGACATGTTGTCACATTTGTGAAGAATGAGCTAAAGAAGATCCAGGAGATTCTCAGACACGATCACCCAAAATTATTTGGGACTGAAATTGAGGATGAAAAGCTTTTAGGGCATACGGATGAAGAGCAGAAGAGGAAAAGCAGAGAGGCAATTATGAGGATAACACTGAAATTTCTGAGGGGGCTGAAGCAGCTGGAGCTGGCAAACAGTCTCGAGAGCAGTAAGAAAATGTCTTCAATAATTTAATCTGATGGTGTATCTTGGTATAGATATTCATGTATTTAAATCACAGCTTGGACAATGACAGTAAAGGAGGCACTGGAGTCTTAATAGTCGCAAACAGTCACAGACGTATCAATCCTATGAGTTCTCTGTGTCACCCATAGAAAAACATACTTATTAAATAATCAACATGTGAAGTGTGATTCTCACAACTAGAATTTCTAAGTTTGAAAAATTATATTCCTTCTGAGAAGTTGAGAAAGAAAAATTAGATTGGGCATGAATTGTCTCCAAAATCATAAAATCAGATTAGTTCCATCGCAGTACTTAGAAACAACAGCTGGACAACATGAGTTATGTCTTAAGAGATTGTACAGCAGTCTCTTAAGATTGTGGTTCAATTCCTTACCATATTACACACACAACACATATGAGTGCATGTATTTCATATACACACACACGCACACACACACACAAACACACACAATGTATAAAGAAATTATGTTATGTATACACATAATATATAAGTTTTTCTTGTCATCCCATTCAGAACTTTTTAAAGAGCTTTGTAAACGTAAACTGAAATCATCTCTGAAGAAAAAGTTCCAGTGTCTGTCTGAAGGAATTCCTATGGCAGGGAACCAAACTCCTCTGGATCAGATCTACACTGAGCTCTACATCACAGAGGGAGAGACTGCAGATGTCAATAAAGAACATGAGGTCATACAGATTGAAGCAGCATCCAGGAAACCAGAGAGCCCAGAAACAATCAAACTTGAAGACATCTTTAAACCTCTGCCTGGACAAGATAAAACAAATCGAACAGTGATGACACAGGGAGTGGCTGGCATTGGGAAAACAGTCTTAACTCAAAAGTTCATTCTGGACTGGGCTGAAAAAGAAACCAACCATGATGTTGAGTTCATATTTCCATTCACATTCAGAGAGCTGAATTTGCTAAAAGATAAAAAGTTGAGCCTGGTTGAACTTCTTCATCAATACTTTGCTGAAACCCAAAAAATCCATCAGTTTGAACAGCTCCAGGTTCTGTTCATCCTTGATGGCCTGGATGAGAGTCGACTTCCACTGGACTTTCTCAACAAGGAGATCCTGACTGATGCCACAGAGTCTGCCTCAGTGGATGTTCTGCTAACAAACCTTGTCCGGGGGAAACTGCTTCCTTCAGCCCGCCTCTGGATAACTACAAGACCAGCAGCAGCCAGTCAGATCCCTGCTGAGTGCGTTGGCATGGTAACAGAGGTCAGAGGGTTTACTGACCCACAGAAGGTGGAGTACTTCAAGAAGAAGATCAGAGATGAGGAGAAGGCCAGCAGGATCATCTCCCATATTGAGGGATCACGGACCCTCCACATCATGTGCCACATCCCAGTCTTCTGCTGGATCACTGCTACAGTTCTGGAGGATATGTTGAAAACTAAAGAGGACGGCAACCTGCCCAAGACCCTGACTGAGATGTATATTCACTTTTTGGTAGTTCAGACTAAAGTTAAGAAAGTTAAGTTTGATGGAGGAGCTGAGACACATTCACATTGGAGTTCAGAGAGCAGAAAAATAATTGAGTCTATGGGAAAACTGGCGTTTGATCAGTTGCAGAACGGAAAATTGATTTTTTATGAGTCAGACCTGACAGAGTCTGGCATCGATATCAGATCAGCCTCAGTGTACTCAGGAGTCTTCACACAGATATTTATAGAGGAGAAAGGACCACACCAGGAAAAGGTTTTCTGCTTTGTTCATCTGAGTGTTCAGGAGTTTTTGGCTGCTCTCTATGTTCATATGACCTTCATCATCTCTGGTGCTAATTTAATCGAGGAGAAACAAAGAAAAAATAAGGCGGCTACTCTACTTAAGAGACAGAAACCAAAATGGCTGCATGAATGTGCAATTGACAAAGCCCTACAGAGTTCAAATGGACATCTAGATTTGTTCCTCCGCTTCCTTCTGGGTCTTTCACTGGAAACCAGTCAAGTTTTCCTCAGAAACCTTCTGCCACAGAACCCAGTCATGAATGCATCTATTAATCATGAAACTGTGCAGTACATTAAGAAGAAGATCAATGACAAATTGTCAACCGAACAAAGCATCAATCTGTTCCACTGTCTGAACGAACTAAATGATCTTTCTCTGGTGAAGGATATCCAGCAGTCCTTGAATTCAGGAAGTCTCTCGACAGATAAACTCACTACTGCTCAGTGGTCAGCGCTGGCTTTCATCTTACTGTCATCAAGCAAATATTTGGATGAGTTTGACCTGAAGAAATACTCAGCCTCAGAAGATGCTCTTCTGAAGCTGCTGCCTGTGGTCAAAGCTTCCAACAAGGCTTTGTAAGTATCCCCACAGTCAAATTCAAATTAACAGTAGGGAAAATTAATTTTTTAGTTCATTTTGATTTTTTCCTCATTTAAATAAATATTAGAAGTACATTAAAAGTGATGTCAAATGTGAATTGGAGAATTCTTTGAATTAATGTAACTTTGTGCTTATTACAGTTGTAGTTAATATTGATACATATTTGAGATGGGATTTTCTTAGTGGAGAAGAACTGGAAGGTGTTGGAATCTGTGGTGTGAAGCACTTTGTACAGCACCCTTGGACTCTAGAATAGTCCATATTTGTCCTGTGAAATAATGAGACACACCTCTCTGTCTGGCAATTCAAGGGACGTCTTATGCAAGGAGAACAAACCTTTGGTGTGAAGGATTATGTGTTTAATGTCATTATCCTCAGGTGTTTGGGTTCCATCTGTGTTTGTACTTTGAGTATTTCGATATTTATTCATGTTCAACTTATTTATTTCTATTTAAGTGGATTCCTTCATATTTAGTTTTTCAGTTATTCTAATATTTCCTTTGATTAATGTTTCACTAACCTCAAATTGAAATCAAACTATTAAACTAAATGAGGGCAGCTATATCAAATTCTATTGTCAAAGACTAGTGTTCTGGCCCAATACACCCAAGTCAAATCCTCTGCATGCAGCCAATTCTACAAAGTCACACTAATTACCTAAAAAATTGGATCAGGTGTGTTTTTAAAATAGACACATCTAAAAGTTGCATAATACCAGTCTTCAAAGACTGTTTTTTATGTATTGTGTTTGGAAAAGACTGAATTTTTGCTGAGCTGAAGAATCATTTAGACTAACTCATAAAATGTAACTGTCTATTTAAAGTTGATAAGATTCTTCAGAGATCCCTGGTCAAAATCAATTAAGTGTTTCTGTTTCAGGCTTTATTAAAAATCCACTTTGAGTTACTTATCCAGAAGTTTTTTTGGTTTGTTTGTTTTTTGTTGTTGTGTTTTGTAGAGCATCATTAAAGTAGCAAAAAATGTTTTTTACTGTATTTGTTAAAACTGTCAACATGTCGGGACACAATGAGACAGATAAACTGTGAACAGATTAAGTTCCTCCACCTCTTTCCTGAGCTACTGTTGCTGCCTGAAGCATGCACATGCATTGGCCCTGGTCAAAAGCAAACAATCAGAGCCAGGAGGAATGTTTAGGTGCTGTTAATCAATCTCATGTATGTGCTGCTAAAGGTGCTTATAGCAGAGGGAAACTGTTTATCCACTGCCATCAATAACCTGAGCATTTATGTCAGACTCTTGTCAGAAAAAAAGCTTTAGCGTAGCAGATCGAGGGGGAGAGTGTGCACGCAAGAGCAATTGATAGTGCGAAGACTCTCCTCCTAGCTCTGATTGGTTGTTTCTGAGGGAGCAGTGAATTTGTGCCGATGACAGCAGGTCCATAGAGAGAAGGCAGATGAGCTCAATTTCACTGATTAGCTGTCTCATACTGTATTGTCACAACATAGTGACATTTTTATCAAACAAGAAAATAAAATACATATTGCTGCTTTAAGAAAGGTTCTAGAAGTAAAAAGACTAAGATCATTTGCATAAAAAATAGAGTTGTTCAGTAATCACATTTTAAAAAAACAAATAAACATCATGTGTTTGTTTTTCTATTTCAGACTGAGTGGCTGTAACCTTTCAGAAAGAAGCTGTGAAGCTCTGTCCTCAGTGCTCAGCTCCCAGTCCTGTGCTTTGAAGGAATTGGACCTGAGTGACAACAACCTGCATGATTCAGGAGTAAAACATCTGTCAGATGGTCTGAAGAGTCCAAACTGCAAACTGGAAATTCTCAGGTTTGAATGAGAACTTTTTTTGTCAAGATCCATTCAATAAATGTTGTTGAAACTATTTTAGTAACTCCATTTCCAAGTGAAACACATTATGAAGACTAATTAGAGAGACCTAGGTTTTAATACATTTATTTCTCTTAACCTGATCATTTCCGGAAGCTAATGAAAACACATTTAATATTAGAATATTACATCAGCCCAATAAAAACACTTTTTTATAAAATAGAAACATTGATGAAAAGTATGTTTAATACTTGCTTAAAGGTTATTTTTCAAAGAGTACTTTTAGTCTGATGAATAAGAGTAATCATTTCAGATTTACTGAATATAACCATGTCTAGCTGAACAACAGTTTAAAATATTAAGCTTTTTAAAAATAAAATGTACCTAGCTCATCAGGTCAAATACTTTTTCACCATGTAGATGAAGTACAGAAAGATTCAAAGGAGGAAAATTACATAGTCCAAAATCAAATCCATCTTAACTGGTGATCCAAAAATGATCTATTTATTGCCGTCAGAATTTTTCTTCATCTTAGTTATCTTCCCTCGTGTATTTAATTA
The DNA here is from genome assembly GCF_904066995.2 of Poecilia reticulata. Taxonomy (NCBI): domain Eukaryota; kingdom Metazoa; phylum Chordata; class Actinopteri; order Cyprinodontiformes; family Poeciliidae; genus Poecilia; species Poecilia reticulata. The sequence continues at coordinate 21,603,744 of NC_088851.1, forward strand.
AAATAGGATCGGTTAATTGAATTGTTGAGTTTCGTATAAACTTTTCAGTCCATGTGTATTCTTTTGTGTGCTTGCAGACTTTCAGGTTGCCTGATCACAGATGAAGGTTGTTCTTCTCTCGCTTTGGCTTTGAGCAATAACCCCTCTCATCTCAAAGAGTTGGACCTGACCTACAATCATCCAAAACCCGCAGGAGTGAATCTTCTGTCAAAATGTAAAAGTAGTACACTAGAAACTATCAGGTATGAGCAATCCTGCTACAGATATATCTGACAGAAGGCATTTCACCACTAGTTGCTTTATACAGGACACCAGTGTCACTTGTCCAATACCTTTGACAAAATCTAAAATTAGCTAGACGTGTTGTGGAAAAAACTATTACCACACACTGTCGTTTATTCATATATTGTGAAAGCTCTGCCAGGCAGAGTCAACACATAGGTTTTAAACCAAGGTAAGGAATCCAAAGCATGTGGTGATACAGTCTGGTTCCCTTGCAGCTGCAGCAAAACAACTCCCAACCTTGTGTGTGTAGCCCAAACAGGTTCTTTTGGTGAGAGTTAACAAGCATTTAATATAATATGATCAGCAGATGTCAATTTATAGTAATGTTCCACCACACATGTCGGTGATTTAAACTTAACATTTATGTTTATGTTTGGGAGATTTAAAATAGAAGCTCTTCAGCGCCAGGGACACTTTATAGGTTTTGTTTTCTACTGTCTCTGCTTTTCATGTCTACACTTCTGATCAAAATTTTAAGACCAGCTGAGAAATGGCAAGAACTTAAATTTTGCACTGTTAAAAGGTTTTAAGCAGAGCTTAAAAATGCAAACAAAAGAAAGGACTGTGAGACCAAAAAATAATTTGAGAAAGCATTTTATTGCAGCTGATCAAAAACTTAATATATTTCCAAAAGAAACACCAAACCCCATGAACTAGAAATAACAGTTTAAATGAGTAGTTGTGCCAATTTCTTCAAAAATTTGTTTCAGCATTTTTGATGGTAGTGTTTCCATTTGGTTAGGGCATTGAGGGCCAGTGTACTGCAACCTTTAGATGTGTCCCTACTTCAACACACCTGAATCAAACAATGAGGTTGCTAGCAGAACTCTGGAGAACTTGACTGCACTTAGGAGGTGATTCAGCTATTTCATTGAAATGTGTTGGACTAGGGAGACGTCTAAGGTTTGCAGGACACCGGCCCTTGAGGACCTGAATTGCCTTCCCTTGGGCTAGGGGGAATGTTGCTCCAAGTGGTGAAGATGGCTTCGTGTACCTGTCTAGAACTGATGGGTGTCCATTTTTGAAAACTTTCTGTGCCATGCAGCCCCAAATGTTCTCGATTGGATTTAGATCAGAGGAACACATTGATCTAATCTGGTGCAGAAGAGTGATGATGTTTCTCTAGACGAATTCCTGTGTCAGGCGGGGCATTGTGAACTGCAGAATTTCTTGCTGAACAACCCAATAATTACCACACATAAGATGGCCTTCATTCATGAGAGATGCCCCTGCAATATCTCTACATAGACAGTTGCAATTTGATGTCTCTGCGCAACCTGAAACTCCATTGTTCCATTAAAGGAAAAAAAAATAGATCATGATGGCACCCCCTCCACTGAATCATGTATAAAACATCTCAGGTGGGATCTCCTTGTCATGCCAGTAACTTTGGAAGTCATCAAGACCATCAAGGTAAATTATTTTCTCACCATACAATAAAACTTTCTTCCACCTTTCAGTGTCCCATGTTTGGTGCTCTCATACAAACTCCAAACAGTAAATTTTGTGCAGTTGAAGGATATGAGGCCTTTGAAGATGTTTGCTGTTCTTAAAACTCTTCCCTCATAGATGCTAACTGATTGTTATGGAACTGTAGTTGGAACCAGTAACAAGCTTAATTTGGATTAAGGATTGTCCTGTGTGGTTCCTCCAGCTTACAACTGGTGAAATGTTTAGAGGTCTACCACTTGACTTTTTTGTTCTGTAATCCTGAGGATCTTTCAAGAAGTTTAAAATGACTGTCTTAATGGGTCCAACCTCAGCAGCGATGGCACGCTGCCGCAGGCCTTGCTTATGGAACTGAATAATCCAACCACGTTCAAAGAGAGAAAGCTTTTTTGACTTTGCCATCAGGAGGTGATGATTGGACTTCAAAGATTATCCATCTAAATATTGTTTTGTTGCTTATTCAGAGACTGGAAAGTCGAAAAACGACTGATGCTCTGACTCTCTTCCTTCTTTCAGGTTGGAGCATGATGAAGCAAAGTGGTTGACACCAGGTCTAAAAAAGTGTAAGTGTGTTTTATTTGTTTCATTAAACCATCTTCAAGCCCATGGCTCATTTGAGTCATCAGAGAATGAATAGATCAATAAACACAGCTAAATTTGTCTGTTCTTTCCATCAGATTCCCATCAACTCATAATCAACACAGAGACTATGAGTAGACTTCTTAAACTAAATGTGAACAAGAAGAAGGTGATCCGTGTGGACAAGGCTCAGACATATCCTTATCATCCAGACAGATTTAGCTGCGCTCAGGTGCTGTGTGCAGATGGCCTAACTGACCGCTGTTACTGGGAAGTTGAATGGATTGGAGAGGTAAATATCTCTTTGAGTTGCAAGGGAATCAGTAGGGGAGAAAGTAATGAACAAGGCTTATTTGGAAAAAACGATCAATCCTGGAGTTTGTACTGCTCAAATGAAAATGGTTACGCTGTGTGGCACAATAACAGTAAAATTTCTATCCCCTCTTCTGTTACAAAGACAGTAGCAGTATTTCTGAACTATCCTGCTGGCATTCTGTCCTTTTACAAAGTCTTCTCTGGTAAACTGATCCATCTCCACACCTTCACTACCACATTCAGAGAAAAACTTTATCCTGGATTTGGACTCTGGTCAGTCAATTCCTCAGTGTTTCTCTGTTGAGTGTCACTACAAGCTTAAATTTAAGGCCAGAACCAATTTAACAATCACATTTTAACAAACTGAAATAAATAATTTGACTGGTTTGTGGGAAATAGAAACAGCAATATTCTATTCCACCATTAAAGAAGATTCTCTTCTCAGTGTTTTTACAGCTCATCAAATGCCCTAATAATCCCAATCATAATCTTGAGGAACTGATATATGTGTTTGTCATGAAGAAAGATGTTGGAAACACACAGGAACGCACAAAGTACACAATATTTTCAATTGTGGAAAGTCAACAGAGAAAACCATACCTATGCTCAGGAAGACCAAAGAAAAACTTTGCATTGAGAGGCCTATGCAAGCATTTGAACCCATGATCTTTTCACAAGAAGATAAAAGGTTGCTTCCTGTACAGAATATATGTTCTGTTATTGGGATTCCTAATAGTATATTTGTTCTTTGTCTGTCTTGACAAAACTAAATTCACAAATGGACCTAGTAAGTTCCTGTGGCGTTAAAACACCAAAGAGCTGCTGTCTTGAAAATGGAGCTGGGTGTTTTACAGGTTGTTTTTGTTCTGATTGAATTCATCTGAATCACCAGATTTTTTATTAGTAAGCCTCTGAATAATTTGAATATATGCAGAGGAGGTTATTCATTTGACGCCTTCTTCCCCAGCTTCAACTAGAGCATTTGAATGTGAACAGCCCCCTCCAAAAATGTTATATTGAAAAGATCTTCCAGTTCCAGTGGTAAATGTTCATTTGAAATTATTGACTTGTGGCAGGGTGTATTTGCATTATGCAATTTTAATGCTATAAGTTAACAATTGTCTCAAAATGACAATATTGCGGGTGTGCTGTGGTGGCACAGGGGTTAAGCACAACCCACATATGGAGGCCTTAGTCCTTGACGTGGCTGTCGCAGGTTTGATTTATGGCCTTGGCAACCTTTGCCTCATGTCTCACATCTCTCACTACCCACTTTCCTGTCAATTAACTATCAAACAAAGGATACTAGAGCCAATGAAACCTTTAAAAAAATGACAATATTGTTTATTGCAATAATTTCTGGGCCCCGCAAAATTTGTAATCTTGACAGGCCTAGATTTGTATTATGTAGTTAGTTTGCTGCATGTCACAAGCTGTTTTGCAAAGAATATCAGACCTGCCATCAGAAAAGATGAAATTATGAAGTCAAGAGTGTTCTCTAGTGCAGTGTTTTCCAACAGTGGTCCTCTAGGCACATGTTTTAGGTATTTCCTTGCTTCAGCCCAGGTGATTTCAATTGGCAGGTGTTTGCTGAACTACAATCAGCTGAATTAAGTGTGTTAAAGCAAATTCTAAAGCATGCAGGGAAGTGTGTCTTGAGAACCAGCGTTTGGGAACACGGCTCTAGTGAACATCAGATATTTGTGCACTGCAGCCAGACTTACCCACAAACCCTTCCTGTTAGACTTTAGGATCATTCTGAAGAACAACTGTAAATAAAATGTTGACCTGGGTGTGTACAAAGAGGATTTGTACACATTTCTTTTTATTTCAGACCTTAAGATTCTGAGAAATGCAATGAAGCTTTTTAATACAGTTCATGAATATTATTCAAACAAGAAGCCCTAATTGACCTTTTTTTCATTAAGTATGTAAACGTTTCAATAACCTTTTATCATTGCAGATTGTTATAGTCACTTTGATATATAAATATGTTCATTAGTTTACATTGTCTGTAAACAGTGTGATATGTTTGTTTTTTGATAAAGCCCCATCAATGTCATTAAAGGTAGTAACAGAGGAATTTATTTTGTTAATTTGAGCATTTCCTCCATCTTTTGGTTTAGCTTGGATAAAAAAAAAAGTTTTAACTTCTTTTTCTCACCAACTCTGGATTCTTGGTTTTTAATTGCACCTACTGGTTTTACTGGTTCTCATACCTGTAAGCAGCTATAGGCCCAAAGCAAAGTTGGAACATAAAAATGTCTCAATTATTCATGATTCATGGGACTCCAAAGAGAGAGAATATGTTTTCTGTTAATTTTGTTGTTTTATTTTGTGCTTTAAGTCTATTGTTGTAGTAAATATTTATTTTTGTAGATCTTATAATAATTTTCTCATTTGGCTATCCATGTTCCATCTCTGCTGATTATCTGATAACCTTGCTGTCATTCCCCGCATGTAATTTTTTTTTTTTACTTTGTCATTTTATTAAATGAATTTCACTTCACTCTGCTTACCTGTTCCTAAATTCATTTAACACATAACCAAAGTGAGACACTGGAAATCTCCTGACTGAAAACGATTGTCAGTTTCTAAAGGCTTCAAAATGTCTACCTCTCTGGTAACTTTAGAGGAGATCATTTCCTATAAAACATTCAAATGTATAGCAGAGAATAAAACAACTCCAGTAATGCATCTGTGTGTTTTAAATTATAGAAACTCCTGGTTGTGTCTTACAGTTTTCAGACTCAGCAGGGATTGTTGATGTCACCCAATCAGATTAACCATTTTGTTCCTTCTTTAATTATTGGTGGCAAGAGACAAAGAGCTCCAAAATTAAGCCAAACTCCAGATTTTACTGCAGTTCCACATATCCCCACCAGGGGACAGCATCAAACTCAAAGAGGTCTGACACCTAAGTAAATAGATTTATTTTTGACTGAAGGTTTCCTCAAACAGGCTGAATTAAATAAACAGCAAAATGTAAAATAAGTCATAAAACTCAAGTGTCTGAGTAAATATGGAAGGTTGTTTCACTCTGATAAAAAAAAGTCGCATTAAAATAAGGTAGTATCTGCATACTGAAGAAGAAAAAATTAATTCAAAACAATCAATTTATACCCAAACAGCAAAATGCTGCATGACAGAAATGTTTAGATACAAAATACTTCCTGAAGCTACTGATTGTGTGCAGGAATCAGACAAAAATGAAGGTAGAGGTGGGTATCTCAAGTGACACTGTTTAATAAAAATAAGAATAAAAGACGTCTTTCTGCTGCTAATGTCCGTCTCCGAAAAAATTTATATTATGTAGTTGATGCAAACATTCAATAAATGTTCATACTCAAACAACAACTGTTTTTGATCAGGAGCTCTAAAGATTAAAATGTCTGATATCAGAACATTTGTTGTTTTGCAGCATATTGGTAAAAACTGACAGCTCAGAGGAAACTCTCTGCTTCTTTGGCAAACCCTGAGCTCCAGATGGCAGCGCAGCTCAGTTGGATCGGCTCAGAGTAGAGGAGGGGCAACCAGAACCCGATCATAATCACACAGACACTATATGATATCGCCACTTCACATTTCCTGAAAAACCAAAACATAAAGTTTCATATTAAATATAAAGAGAAGTCACTGTCTTCTATATGTTTTCTTCCACTAAGAATTTGCAAAAGATTTTCAATCTTTATCTCACAGATGGGGGTCTAGAGATCGTCCAAAGATGCTGTGTTTGTATCACACTAGTGTGTTAAAGTAAAAAACAGTTGATTTAAGTGTCTAGCAGTAAATGTTGCAGTACAATTTTCAAACTTTCAACCCAGATTTAACTTAATCTTAGAGCTCCACATTTTGTGAAAAATCAGTTTCCAAAAATTTCAGATTGATTGATTGAAGCACATAAAGTTTCACTTTTATTAAGAATAGTTATTGTACAATATTTCATGTTTTATTTGTTTTTAATTAGTTCATAAGGAAATAGATGAGTGTAATTAAAAATATTTATTCTTCACCCTAGTTGGGACTATCTCCAATAATCCTTCACTTTCAGTTAAAGAGTTATAATTACTCCTGAAACAAGTCTATTGTCTAAGTCTGTTGTGTCCTCTAAGATATTAGGAGAAATGACCTTTTTGGGACACTGTCAGTGGTGAGAGTGATGGCATTCTGTATTTATTAAAACAAATTAAAGTAGAGATAAACTGTGTTTCTGTTCCAGGACTCTTCAAAACTATAAACAAAGCCTGAGGTTCAGAACCACTTCCTGGACTTCCTGGTCTGTCTGTGACCTCAGTTTAACCAGAACAACTCAACATAAATCAAACTAAATCACAGTTTAATGATGAATAAATGCAGTATATTATTTATACTGTATCCTTGTTTCAGTTCAACATGTGGTTCAACAGCTTCTTTAGCTGCTCCTAAAATGTTATATATAAAATTTAATGCCTCCTTCTGTCATTTCTGAGGTTTTATTAGTCAGCACAGGGCTGTCAGAGAACACCTGATCTGACACCAGGGGTCCAACTCACCACAGCTCTGACCCGACCCAGAGTTCACTGATCAGAGTGGGAAATTCAGGAATGTAACAACAAAGCTGTAAGTCCTGCTGCTGTTGACCTTCATCAGCCCTCATCTTTATCAGATGGTTCCCAAATGAAGATGTTTGTTGAATCTCTGTTGTGTTGTAGACTTTTACACATAATCAGGTTCTGCTAAGCAGTAATTCAGAGGTTACTCAGCTGAAGCGTAGCTACTGTGGGGTTATAAAGCAAATAATGCAGTTTGATTTTTGCTTGAAGGTCCAGCTGAGAGCTTAAAGGTCAATAAGAACATCTGATCTCTCCGTACATGATAAACCTTCATCTGCTTAAAATGGCAGCTTTTACAAGACTTGGTGTTCTTGATTTAATGTACTTACTGTTTGCCTTCTTTCTGTTATCTAAAATAAATGGAAAATGTTTCTTTGTCAATAGTTGGTACATAGAAATTAAACATATGTAACATCATGTGAATACCGTAAAAATCTGTCCCATCAGCCTGACAGTCTGAGATTGCCCTCTAGTGGAAAGCAGCAGAAGTGCATCACTGCAAAGTGTTTAGTTTATTTAGTTGAGTTTTGAATGAAAGTTTATGAAAGGTATGAGCGTGGCCGTCACAGAGACCAAGACAAATACATTTTGAACCTTCCCCACCTTTATTGTGATCTAAAAATTGTATAACAACATAATTTTTTAAAGCTATATAAAGGGATTATTTAGCAGAATAAGTATGTATATCTTTTCATAAATGTGAATGTGTGTTTGGAATTAACTGGCACATTCAACTTTATGTCCTAAAGGAGTGATTGCACATCTTCCTTTGTAAGATGCATTTTATAAACACCAAACAAAGCTTAGTTGTTACAGAAGGGCATTTTCTGACATTTTCTTAGTCACATCTCACATCTTGGTACACAGAGAGATTCCACCAAACAGATCTCACTGTCACGTAGTATCAGACAGGAGGATGATACAAACAATTTCCAAAGCTTCAGATCTACCATGGAACAGCAAAGAATACCATGAAGAAGTGGAGAAACATTTGTACAACACTGCCAAGACTTTTCCCTCCACAATGGATTCAAATCTGTAAAGTATATAAAGGACTATGTTCAACCACAACCCTGAAATCTGACAGATTTGGAGCATTTTTGAAAAGAACATTGGGAAATCATTGCCACTACCCACTTCATGAAGAAGACAATGTTGTATTTCAAAAGGCCTTCTGCACTTCAATCAGAAAAACAACTTTGGGAATGTTGTTCAACCACTTTTGTTGCTTTTTCTCCTACCCAGTTTTCTTCCTTCACGAGAGACAAACGAATTCCTGTAAGCAGCTCATCGTGTCACAAGTTGTTTGGTTCACACCTCGAGTGGAGAGAGGCGTCTTCTATAACACAAGACTAACAAACTGTAAGTTTGTTCTGTTTTAGGTTGTACTTTATCTTTAGCAAACTCTTTTTGTTTGATTCCGTTTTCTGATTGAAGGAGAAAACACTTTCTTCTTATTTTAACATGTATTGATTTGTTTATTCTGAAGACGAATGCAGAAGATTACTGGAATATAGCCTAACTTCAATAATTGTGGGTATTTTTTCTTCATGAAATTGATTAATGTTTCTAACATCTTGAACTCAATCTTTGGTTTCACCATAAAACTCAGAAACAAAAACTTCTAGTTGACTCTGTTGAAATAAGTTTGATTCTACTCAAGTTATACTTTGGTGGAGTATAAGATAGCTGTTTTAGAGATCTATTACATGGTTTGTTTAAAATATATCAGATATGCTGAAAGTTTATTGATAGTTTTGTATAAGAATCATCATCATTTTAGTTAATGACTGAGATAAACAATGAAAACAGAGTCCTGGAAAACACCGTAGAGAACAGAATGCTGCAGAACCACATCAACTACAAAACAGGAGGAACAATTTTTTAACTGAAATGTTTCCTTGTTGGCACTGTCTCTCTAACCACAGGAATTATGATGTACGACAAGCCTTGAGTTCTGCTCAAAGCACCAGTAAGCGACTTTATAATCAGGAACTGAATACAGAGACTGTAGGCTGTGATGAATTTTTCATGAAGTTTTGCAAGTGTCTAAAATCAACTAAAGGTCTGACAAATGTGTCTGAATGATGCTTTGGTGCTAAATACTAATGTTGCAGGTGACCATATACAGTTGTATTTTCTTGTGATGTTGAGCCATAAATTATTTTAATGTTCCTGGATTTCGGGTGATGGATACATTTGGAACAATGTTTAGTCTGACCTGAAGGTATAATTTATTTAATTTTCAGTATCTTTTTTTAGTTGCATTACAAACCTTTAGACAGTGTTATTCTCTTGTGCTATGAAATCTAACATGTATTTCTAATCAGATTTTTTATTCTAATGTTCTAAGAGTTGGTACATGGACATCCAAAATCTAATGAGTAAATTTGAGTTTGACACTTTGAATATGGATTATTTTTTCTTGCATCCTCTATCATCTTAAATGCTCTCGGATGTTGAACTGTTATTGTGGAGTAGGTATGTAGTTTGTCCATGCAGGCTGCAGCTCCATGTCTCCATCTAGTGGAATGATGGTCAAAGTACAGCAGTCTCCTCATCTACTTAAACTGGCAATTTTTCACTACACTTGATGTTCTTGAAACAACGTACTTACATTGTACGTACAACGTACAATAGTGCTTTCTTTCTGTTATCTAACGTAAATAGAAAATGTTTTATTGTGAATAGTTGGCACATGGACATTAAAAATGCCCCACCTCATGTGGACACCACAAAGATCTGTCACAACATCAGCCTGACAGTCTGAGACCTGCCCTCTCATAGAAATCAGTGGAAGTGCATTACACTGGAAAGTGTTTAGTTGATTGAGTTGAGTTTTAAATGAAAGTGTATGAAAGGTATCAGCGGATAGCAAGACCAAGAAAAATCCATTTGAAAAGTTCCCACCTTTATTGTGACCCATTAACTGCACAACTGTCTCAATTAATAGTGAAGAATACCATGAAGAAGTGCAGAAACTTGTGCAACATTGTCCACACATGTCCCTTCACAATGGATTAAAATCTATAAATTGGTGTGTAGAGGACTATACAGAAGTGTTATCCCTGGAATCTGACAGATTTGGAGTGTTTTTGAAAAGAACATTGGGAAATCATTGCCACTACCCACTTCATAAAGAAGACAATGTTGTATTTCAAAAGGCCTTCTGCACTTCAAGCAGAAAAACAACTTTGGGAATGTTGTTCAACAACTTTCTTTGCTTTTCCTCCTACCCAGTTTTCTTCCTTCACTGGAGACAAACAAATTCCTGCAAGCAGCTTGTCAGTGTCACAATCTTTTTGGTTCACATCTCGAGTGGTGAGTGTCGTCTTCTTCAACACATGACTAAGAAACTTTAAATTTGCTCTGCTTTAGGTTGTAGGCTGTTTTTTGGTTGATTCCGATTCAAGGAGAAAACACTTCTTTTTATTTTAACACACTGTATTGTTTTTTCTATTCTGAAGAGGAATGTAGAGGATTACTAAAATATGGAATAACTTAACAAATCATGGGAATTTTTTTCTTTATAAAGCTGATTAATGTTTCTAACATCTTGAACTCAACCTTTGGTTTCACTATAAAACTCAGAAACAAAAACTTCCTGTTGACTCTGTTAAGATCCAATAGTGCAAAATGCAAATTCTTGCAATTTTTTTGACTGGTCTTAAGATTTTGATCAGGAGTGTATTACGTGGATTCTTAAAAATATACTGCATATGCTGAAAGTTTATGATAGTTTTATAAGAAATAGAACATCATTTTAGTTAATGACTCTGAGATAAACAACAACTACAGAGCCCTGGAAACAACCGTTGAGAACAGAATGCTGCAAAACCGCATCAACTACAAAACAGGAGGAACAAGTTTTCAATTAAATATTTCCTTGTTGGCGTTAACTCTCTAACTATGATGAACTAACTACAGATATTTTAGGCTGTGATTAATTTATTCATAAAGTTTTACAAAATGTCTAAAATCAAAAAAGTCTGACAAATGCTGATGATGCTTTGGTGGTAAATACACTTTACTCCCATATTTTCTGGTGATGTTGACCCATAAATGAGTTTAGTGTTCCTGGATTCCAGGTAACAGATACAGCAATGTTTAGTCTGAAGGTATAATTTATTTCATTATCAGTACATTATATTCATTGCATAACAAAACTTTAGACAGCGTTATCTTCTTGCTCTTTGAAATCTAACATTTATTTCTAGTCAGATTTTCTGTTATAAAGTCACCCAACGTATTTTGAGTAAATTTGAGTTTGATACTTTGAACATGGATAAAATACTTTCAGATGCTGAACTGAGTTATTGTGGAGTAGGTATTTCAGTTTGCCCATGCAGGATGCAGCTCCATGGCGTCATCTAGTGGACTAATGGTTGAAGTACAGCAGTCTGTACTTAACTCTTAACTGACTTAATTCAGCTAAGACTGATTTGTGTTTCCCCTGCAGAATAAAAAAGAAACTGTGTGAGCTGATGTGGATGGAAATTCAACAGCATGGATCAGAAAAGTGAAAGGTCAGATGATCATCTCTTGCTCCTCACAGCTTTTATTTCATACTCAGTTCATATAAAGAAATACAACAAAACAATAAACTCCTAGTATTTAACACATTTTTACATCTTTATTTAACAAACAGGTTACAGAAGTTTTAAAGTACAGTTAAAATTGTTTAAATGACATTTTTATTTTTAAATGTGTTAAGCTTAGCTGATGACTGTGATATTCATTTTCATGTCTGAAACCATTAATGTGCCACCCAGAATAAAGTAGTGATAACAGTTTGCGTTAACAAGGTAAAGATATATTAGTCCAGTAAGGAAGACAAAAGTGGAAGATTGTTGTCTAACAGGAAGTAACTTGGAGAACCAAAACCAGAAATTAAAAGAGCTCTCTTTAATTACTAATATAATTTTTGAATGCTGGCAATATTATTTTTGTTTTTGTTTTGTTTTTTTTGGGGGGGGGGGGGTTATCTGTAAAGTATATTTAGCGTCAGATATTCCATTGCATCTAAATCTGGGGTACTACACCAGTTTTATCTGTAAATTCTACATTTGGAAAGATGGAATATCCCATATTCCATCTTTACACTAGAATCTCATTCAACACTTGTTTTTTATTCAGGACTCATCAGTGGTCAAAACTTGAATCCAGTGATGTCTCCCCCACATCATCACTGAACCCGTCAAAGGGAGACATCACTGGATTCAGCAGTGATTTGTCCAAAGACGGATCAGACCAACCTTCATCCTCAGACAGGTGAGCTGATTGTAACTGTGTAAAATTTAATTAACATGCACCTATATGGGCTGATTAATTTATTGCTTTTATGAATTTTTGACACTTTCAGAACACTTTTATTTAACAATTTGACAATTATTCTGTTTTTAAACCATCTTACATAAAACTTATTTACCAATATTTATTTTGTCTCTAAAATCTTTAATGAGTCTACAGTTAAATGTGATTGTCTCTCCACTGTCTCCTCATAAGATGTGTAACACGACACAATCGGCCTGTTTCATTTTCCAACAACTTTATTTTTTAATCAGGATCCATCAGGAGCCCAGCTGTGTATCCTTCAGGAGTGATTTTTCCAAGGACAGGGTTCCTAACTTTAACTCAGAGGTTCCTTCTCCAGAGAGGTGAGCTGTCTTTATTTTTTCATGTATGCTGAATTAGTGGGTCATTTCCTGCTAGTATGTTTGTCACATGAGCTGACTCTTTTAAAAGACTTCTTTATGTTCATGTGTGAAATTGTTTTGTGTTAAGTTTCTACAAACAGTAAAAGCGTAAAGAATGAAGGTTGTTTAGGAGTCCTGCAAAATCAAGTTTTACATTTTTGATCTGTTTGATCTTGGGCCTCAAAAAGTAATCTGTGACCCTAAAGAAGTACAGTTTTCAGTCATTTATTGTTTCCAGGGACACACAATCCACCAATCACTATGATCAGGAGTGATCAATGATTATTTTTGAACTAAAACTGATAGGAAAAACCCATTGTAAAGAACATTAAACTCCTTTTGAAGCGAAGCATCAACTTAGTCAGTCTTAGTTCTTATTTTTGTCAGAAGTCTAACTTTGATATGGACAAATCCATTGATCCATGACAAACTTTCATTTGACAATTTGCTCATTATTTTGCTTTTAAACCATCTTACTTACTCTTACTTAATCTAACTCTTATTTACCAATATTTATTTTGTCTCAGAAATCTTTAATGAGTCTGCAGTTCAATGCAGTCCACTGTCTCCTCATAAGACGTGTAACACAATACAATCGGCTTGTTTCATTAAGCAGATCAATAACTGATGTTTAATGATCAACTGAATTTAACTACGTTGTATGAAAACTTCAGCTGACTTTCATCTAATGTGACTGTTTGATTGGGTTGTATTACAATGTTTTAGAATGTTTACATGAAAGGACAGGGGATTGGTATATTCTGGAAATTCTGGCTCTCACTGATATTTATGACAAAAAACAAATTGAGAATCCAACAAGCAGTGAAACGTTTTTAGTTATGAACCGGGTCGCATAAATATTAAAAAATGTGATGATTATGAAGTTATTTTACAGCTAGATTTTTTTGAATGCAAGCTTAACTTAATGACTTTCATTTTCAAGTTGTTAGGCATTTATATAATTGATTCTGACAACTTTTTATTTAAATCAGGATCCATCAGGAGCCCAGCTGTGTGTCTTTCAGAAGTGATTTTTCCAAGGACAGGGTTCCTAACTTTAGCTCAGAGGTTCCTTCTCCAGAGAGGTGAGCTGTCTTTATTATTTCATGTATGCTGATTTAGTGGGTCATTTCCTACTAGTATGTTTATCACATGAGCTGACTCTTTTAAAAGACTTCTTTATGTTCATGTGTGAAATTGTTTTGTGTTAAGTTTCTACAAACAGTAAAAGCATAAAGAATGAAGGTTGTTTAGGAGTCCTGCAAAATCATATGTTACATTTTTGATCTGGTTGATCTTGGGCCTCAAAGTAATCTGTGACCCTAAAGAAGTACACTTTTCAGTCATTTATTGTGCAGGGGCACACAATCCACCAATCACTATGATCAGGAGTGATCAATGATTATGTTTGAACTAACATTGAAAAAAAACATTATAAAGAACATTAAGTTCAATTTACATCAGACAATTTGTATCTTTGTAGGAAGGCAAAATCTGACATTGTGAAATATATTGATGCATGCAAACTTGTTAAACTTAATACAGTTTCACCTGAAGGTCATCTTGGGTCTATAAACAATCTTTCTTTCTGGACAGGAAGATATAGATTCCTAATACATTTCTGAGCACAGACACAATGATGAGCATCTGCCAATGTCATTAGGATACAGAAGTGAGATAGTCAACATTGTGGAAGTAGTATTAAGACTGAACTTTGCAGAGTTTTAGTACAGCTGATGGTGTTATGATAGTTAATCACCTGTTCTTATATTTTATTCTGAAAATTCAAACAGGATTAATTCATGGAGCTTTACATTGTGATTGTTTTTTGTGGTCAGATAATGTGAGTTAATTCTTTATGATTTCTGTGCAGATTGGATGAGCAGAGCTCAGATGTTCCCAGTGACCAGTCTGAACAGCACACTGGAGAACAGCTGGACTCTACATTTAAGGTTTGTACATCTACAACTGCTTTGTGTTAGTCCTGTTAAAGTACATGAGACCACTGTTTCATCAGTTTTTCCAATGTAAAGTTTGGTACCACAATTTTAGTCTGATGATTAATTTATTTATTCATTTGTTCCAGCTGCTGAAGGAAAAGATTGTAACTTATGTGAATGGCGAGCTAAAGACAATCCAGGATGTCCTGGAACCAAATAATACAGAAGGTTTGGATAGTCCGTGGGAGTTTGATGAGGAGTCAGACAACGAGGATGAAGAGCTGAACAAGAGCAACAAGGAGGCACTTTTAAAGATCACACTGAACTTCCTGAAGAAAATGAAGAAAAAGAATCTGGCAAATCGTCTGAAGAACAGTAAGAGAAGTTCTACAAATATTACACATGGTGAAGATGGTGGTGTCGATTCTAATGTGCATACTAACTCTAAATATCAAAAAATAAAGCAAAAGGATATTTTTATTGTTTCCTAAAGCTAGTTCAACTCTATACATAATCAAAAATGCTGACAAAAATGTTTTGGACAAAAGGTGTAACATCTTCAAGAAACAAGAAAGGATTTTAACTTTTCTTTCATTCAACAAGCACTTTAGACATTAACATGCAATATTTTATTAAAGACACAAGGGGTGGGACAACAAAGACTTTATATGCATTATTTAAAAACATGCAGAATTTTAATTAAACATTTATTTTTGTGTTTATTCAGAACTTTATACTGCAGTTTCCCAACATCAACTAAAATCATCTCTGAAGAAGAAGTTCCAGTCTGTGTTTGAGGGAATTCCTAAAGCAGGAAACCAAATGTTTCTAAACCAGATTTACACAGAGCTCTACATTACAGAGGGAGGAAGTAGAGAGGTCAATAAAGAACATGAGGTCAGACAGATTGAAATAGTGTCCATGAAGCCACAGAGACCAGAAACAACAATCAGAGAAGAAGAAATTTTTAAACTCCCACCTGGAAGAGTTGAACCAATCAGAACAGTGATGACACAGGGAGTGGCTGGCATTGGGAAAACAGTCCTAACACAGAAGTTCACTCTGGACTGGGCTGAAGATAAAACCAACCAGGACATTCAATTCATATTTCCATTCACATTCAGAGAGTTGAATCTGCTGAAGGACAAAAACTTCAGCCTGGTGGAACTTGTTCATCAATTCTTTACTGAAACCAAACAGATCAGCCAGTTTGACCAGTTCCAGGTTCTGTTTGTCCTTGATGGCCTGGATGAGTGTCGACTTCCACTGGACTTCACCAACAAGGAGATCCTGACTGATGTCACACAGTCTGCCTCAGTGGATGTTCTACTAACAAACCTCATCAGGGGGAAACTGCTTCCTTCAGCTCGCCTCTGGATAACTACAAGACCTGGAGCAGCCAATCAGATCCCTCCTGGGTGCATTGACATGGTAACAGAGGTCAGAGGATTTTCTGACCCACAGAAGGAGGAGTACTTCAGGAAAAGATTTTTAGATGAGGAGCAGGCCAAGAGGATCATTTCCCACATGAAGGGATCACAGAGTCTCCACATCATGTGCCACATTCCAGTCTTCTGCTGGATCACTGCTACAGTTCTGGAGGATGTGTTGAAACCTAAACATGGGGTGGAGTTACCAAACAGCCTCACTGAGATGTACATCCACTACCTGGTTGTTCATACCAAAGTGAAAACAACAAAGTACGACAAAGGGAAAGAGACTGATTCACCTTGGAGTACAGAGAGCAGGATGATGATTGAGTCTCTGGGGAAACTGGCTTTTGAGCAGCTGCAGAAAGGAAACCTGATCTTTTATGAAGATGACCTTGCAGCATGTGGCATAGACATCAGAGCAGCTTCAGTGTACTCAGGAGTTTTCACTGAGCTCTTTAAAGAGGAGAGAGGGCTGCACCAGGACAAGGTTTTTTGCTTTGTCCATCTGAGTGTTCAAGAGTTTCTGGCAGCTCTCTATGTCCATCTGACCTTCACCAAAGATGGTCATAATGTGATGGAACAAAAACAAGTATCTTCCAAGATTCTCACATTTTATAGCAAACCAAAACTAACAAATCTCCATCAGAGTGCCATTAATAAGACGATGAAAGATCCAAATGGACATCTGGACTTGTTCCTCCGCTTCCTTTTGGGTCTTTCAGTGCAGAGAAATGAGAGACTTCTGGAAGGTTTGGTGACACAAACAGGAAGTAACTCACAGACCAACCAGGAAACAATCCAGTTCATAAAGAAGAAGCTCAACAATTATTTGTCTGCAGAAAAAAGCATCACGCTCTTTCACTGCCTCAATGAACTGAATGATCACTCCCTGGTGGAGCAAGTCCAGAAAACTTTGAGCTCAGGGAATCTCTCCACAGATACTTTATCTCCGGCTCAGTGGTCAGCTCTGGTGTTCGTCTTACTGACATCAAAAAAAGATCTGGACATGTTTGACCTGAAGAAATATTCAGCTTCAAAGGAGGTTCTTCTAAAGCTGATGCCAGTGGTCAAAGCTTCCAACAAGGCTCTGTACGTATACTTTTAGTCAAACATATATATTTTCAAAATACATTTAATTCTGGCTAACAAAGTGAAATTTCTGTTAAAACAATTAAAAATTAACATCTTAATTTAAATTAATTTAAAATGCCATGACCATGTATTCATTATTTGTGTTCAATTTTATTAATGATGTTGCATCTATGGGTGAACCTCTGGTTTAACTGCAACAAAATCAACTCCAAAGTGATTATTTGATCATTATTAGTTTGTAGCTAAACAATAAGAGTGAATTTATAATAAGGTTGTGACTTGACTGCAGCCGCCCCCACATGTCAAAATATTATTGGGCAAGAAATTCAACCCCAAGTTTGTGTATTTGTGGGTGAATAGGAGAATGTGAGCTGAAATGTAAAAGCACTTTGAATGATCAGTATCACTAGAAAAGTGTTTCATAAGTTCAATCATAATCTTATGTGATTTAAAGATATGAACAATACCTTGTAGTTATAAAAAAAACCTAGTAAAAATAAGTCATCCAGGGGTTATTGGATCATTGATGCACTTCATTTACATTGTTTTCTTAGTACAGTATAATTTAAAAATATGTGCTAATAGATAAGTCACATTTTCCCATGTGAGATATTTTACACCATTACCACAATGACTCAATTCATAAGAAAGACATCATAATAAAGCAAAAACCATCCAATAGAATGTGGACATTTATTTTACTTTTTCAGTAAAATATTATTTTTTTTCAATGTTAATATTCTTATTTTTACCTTAAGGCTTGGTGGCTGTGACCTCACAGAAGAGAGCTGCAGAGCTTTATCAAAAGTCCTCAGCTGCCCGTCCTCCAGTCTAAGAGAATTGGACCTGAGTAACAACAACCTGGAGGATTCAGGAGTATCGGCTCTAGTAGAAGGACTGAAGAGTCCAGATTGCAAACTAGAAACTCTGAGGTCAGAATCACAACTTGCCAAGAAACATTATTTGTCCCATCTATATTTCTTCTACTAGGTGTTTAAAAAAAAAAATTATTTACTTACTTAACACATAACTCTCTCTCATCCATATCTTCTGTAAATTTAAAGTCATACTTTAAAATATTATCTATCTACATTTACTGTGTCTACCTTATTCCTATACTTGATACTTTGCATGAGTTGTGCTCAATCTGCAGAGCAGAATGTAAACAAAAGATCTGCTGTAAAAATTAACCAGGTAAAAACATATGGAGCTAAAACAGTCTCATTTGTGACTCTTGTGCATTTATTAATCTTGATCTGTGCATTTGTGAATTATGATGTAACATTAATTTTTATACATTAAATGGCAAAATACAAACATACCTACACCATCATCTTTATACACACATCATTGAGCTTTGGTTCTAGGGTTACAGTCAGTAAAATGCAAATGATAATCTCCCAGTGTGGAACCAGTCTTGTAGCTGTAATATTCTGAAGACATGAAAATAATATAAGCTCATACTGATGTGGAGATTTCTATGCTTTTAATTCTGCTGAGAGCACAGCAGAATTAAATACTAAGCTGAATGTGCATCTTATATGGGCCTATTTTAATGGTAGGTTTTGCATGCAGTCTAGTATGAAAATATCAGAATGTCAGGCACTGATATATGTGTATTAATATTATAAAATGATTCAACTACAATATAATGTATAAAACCTGATGATGTTAGTTGTAGCCCAACCACATAATTCATTTTAAGAGTTTCCTTCTTGGGCTTTTTGTTTAAAAGGGGAATAGATATCCAGGGATCAAATAAAAAAAATTGGCCACATTAATATTTATCCTTCATTTATTGAAAAGCAGTGAAAACTGAATGAACATATTTGTTTTACTCTGAGTAGATCGAGAGCAGAACTTCAGGAAAGCTTCTTAGGTCCTTTCCACTGCAGCGTTCCTCAGTGTAGTATACACATTGTCTCAATTTTCTGACCAAGGAAATTGTTGTTTTTTAATGTAAAACAATAAAGATGTTTTCACCACTGATGTAAGAATGACATGGTACAAGAAATGAATGAGAAAACTGAGAAAGAAAACAGAGGTTTTTACTCAGTGTGTTCAGACCTTAAATCCTCATATAATATGAAGGAGAAGATAAAGCAACTTTATAGCATATTTTAACAGCAAAGTGATTCAAACTGCATGAAAACATAAAACATCAAAGAACATGACATAAAAGTAGAAATACTGACTAATTAACAAAGATGTTCCCCTTATTATTAGAAATTGAAAGCAACACCAAACAGATTAACATTTCTTCTTGATTTAAAGGAACTAAATGTTGCAGCTTTTTTGCAGTTTTCTTTAAATTTATAGATTTTAGGAGCATAACTGAATACTGCCTCTTTGTAAGGCTATTACTAGCATCTAATCACACCTTAATGTTCATCTATTTTTCAACTAACAAAACATGGATTTCAATCATAACCTGCAGAACATCACTATTTTCTTAGGAATATCTATTTTATCCTCATTTTATCATAGCTACTGTAATGTGATCATCTTTAAATAATTAGTTTTTTCTTTAGTTTGTCAGGCTGTCTATTAACAGAAGAGGCCGGTTCTCATCTGGCTGAAGCACTGGGCCCCGACTCCCGTCTGAGAGAATTGGATCTGCGCTATAATCATCTAGGATCCTTAGGGGAAAAGATTCTGACCAATAAAAGATCAGAATCCAAACTGGAGACTCTCATCAGGTATGGCCATAGAGATCCACTGAAGATCAAGTACAGGTGTATTAATTTGGTGTTTAGTCTTCCGTTTATTCACCTCTTGTTCATATATAAAATAGGGCTAATATACCTAATATAATACAAGAATTAGGTTATTTGTCAAACACAAACAATGAAATATGTCCTTTTAATTTTTTTGCGTTTTTGTTTTTTGTGGAAAGCAAAGTTATTGCTAAATTTGTTTCATTCTGACATATCTAGGCCTGTCACGATCAATTTTGCTGGACGATTAATTGTCTAAAATTAATCGGATGGATGGATGGATGGATGGATTAATTGTCTAAAAAATTATTGCGATAAACGATAATATTGTTTCAAGACCTTTTGACACTGATTTAATGGAAATGACTAATAATGCATGCGATTTCCTGATAGATACACCTTATTTTCAAAAGAACACATAACACTGGAAAATAAACTAAATAAAACAACCAAACACAAAAATAAAATGGATTCTCAGTCTCCATTAACAAAAACGTACTTGAATAAAAACTAGACAACATAAAGCCGAAGTAGAAATAAATACTGCATTCAACCAAAAGAGTGCAGACTATGAAGTCTGTATACTATATTGGCCTTCAGTAATCACTAGATTTAAATAGAGAAGATGGGCACATCCGACTACCTAATGCAATAGTTCACACTACACAATTTTTTGCCCCCGTTTTCTCCTTATGACAATCCTAGAACGTTGGCTGACCTAAGATTGTCGCTGGTGATTTCGTAACCGATCATCCGATGTGTGGTGTGTTACGGTAGATCGTCGTGGCCGTTCCGATCTAAATCAGGGGTTTTCCCCGACTGGGAGCTTAACGCAGCCCGTTGAATGTGACAGGTAGCCAATCAGAAAGCGCGGATTCTTCTCCGTGCTTTCTGAGGGGAAATTACGGAGGGAAATTACGGAGTGGAATCCCAAACAGCTGACACGGCGCAACCCCAAGTCCAGCGGACATTGGAGATGATTTGCGGTATCATTAATGTTTATTCAACATTTCGTGCAAAGAATATAGAAATGACAAGGGAGGGGAGGAGTTAGAGCCAAATTGCTACCTCAGTTGATAAACTCGGTAAGTTTTCAGCTGTTCTTCGTTAACGTGACATAAATAGGTTATGATTTTCATTCCGTCAGGACTTTACGCTGACTCTAGCCATGCATCACAGGTAGATTCTAGTAAAGCATTGATTAATGCCTGATTTTAAAATTAGTTAACTGGACTTGTAACCATTATTTTGTGCCCACGTGGCTGGACACCACACGGCACGACGAACCCGATCGAACCGTTATACCTAAGATTTCTGTCGGCTAATGTGTGTCTCAGGTTTTGGAAATGGGCCGACAACTCCTGTAATGTGCGCTGGACATTAGACTAAGGAAATGAGGAAGGGAGGGTCAGTGGAGAGCACCGGAGCTGAACCTTTTTTCATTCAGTGTTATCAACAGAAAGAAAAAAGGCCGGAAGAGACGATAAAGACGATAATTAAAATGAGGTCGATAGGTTTAATTTATCGTCCGATTAATTGATTTATCGTTGATCGCGACAGGTCTAGACATATCAATACGTTACATTGTTATTTCAGAAATTCAGTTTCATTATTTCCTCCTCAAGTCTTTTGTGTTTACTTACAGTCTCTAAAACAGCTGATCTACTTTAAAATTACAATTTCAGGTTCCAAAACAATACTGCTTTGACATTCATAAACATAACTCTTGCATCTCTTAGAAACATAAACCACAGAAAACTACAAAGTAATGTAGCAACCACAAGACATAATGTATTGTGTATTCAAATCTTGTTCATATTTTCTCAGTGGAAACTAATCTGTGTCCAAGACCCTCCATTAATATCATTGTTTGAATGATGAATTGATGGCCTAACATTCAAACCCTGTTCCCTATATTTTTTTTGCTGTAGATTGAGACCTGCAGGAACAAAATGGTTGAAACTTGGTTTGAGAAAATGTAAGTATCCGACTAGAATGCAACATGCATCCACATTCAAGCTGTCTGATCTCTTATTTCTGGAGTCCAAGAGTCAAAAATAATTACTAATTGCAGGTGGATTGTGGTTCTTCCCTCTTCTTTAGATATCTGTCAACTCAGAATTGACACAAACACAGTCGGAAAAGATCTCAAACTATCTGACAAAAACAGAAGGATAACAAACGGGGAAGTGGACATGCCATTTCCTGATGATCCAGCGAGATTTGATTATCCTCAGCTACTATGTGAAGATAAACTGGACGGTCGCCATTCCTGGGAGGTCAAATGGAGAGGAGTGGTTTTCATATCCGTCAGTTACAAAGGAATTAAGAGGAAAGGAGACAGTGATGACTGTGTGTTAGGAGGGAACAGTCAGTCCTGGAGTCTGGGCTACTCTGATGGGGATGGTTACTCTGTCTGGCACAATAATGAAAAAATACCCTGCACGCCCACAGCGGTCACTGAAAGAGTAGCAGTGTATGTAGACTATGAAGCTGGCATTCTGTCCTTTTACAACAGATCCTCTGACAAACTGATCCACCTCCACACCTTCAACACCAAGTTTACAGAACCTCTTTATGCTGGGTTTGCATTATGGAGTCCCGGTTCCACTGTGTTGCTGTGAAGTCTCATCCTGTCAAAGAAACACCTTATAGCTAATGATGATAAAGTCCAAACATCATCATTGTTGTACTTCAAACACATTTGTTTAAAATTAAAGATGCATTTTTTTATTTTTGAGTATAAAAGTCTGTCCCGAAGCTTTATCAATAGGTTATTTTTAACAGAAATCTGAGTGTTTTATTTTCTGTGTAATAGATATCTTTCTTGGGTTTCCTTTAGACAATAAAATCCAAAGAATGGAGGGTAGATGTTGCTTCAGTAGAAAAACTAGAGTCTAGATTCAATTCTTAATATGTATAAAGCGGTTTCCTAATTATTATTCTGTGAAGAAATTATTTGTTCGCTGGAGTCTCAACTCCCAGAAAAATGCCATGTTTAAACAAACTTCCATGTAACAGATCTCCCAGTAATGATGTAAGAAGGAATTCATGAGTTTGTGTGTAAACAAAACTTCAGGTTTTCTTTCAGAATGTTTAGTTTTTATAGATAAAATTGTAGTGTTTTTTAAAAGTAACATTTTTATCTGTTATTTGGTATGCTACATTTTGAGTCAATCATTTGATTTACATGTTTTTATTGTTATTGTAATTATTGATGATATGTGGTAATTTTTACTGGGATGTATTGGAACGAATGTTGCGGCTGTTATGCAGTCGTTCATTTAATCGAACATGTGATGTAATTACATAAAAAATATCTTAGTGCTATTAATCAGAAAGGAGGACTTTCTCCTCTCTAAGTGTCTTCACTTTCTCTATGGTTGCTGTTACTGGGAGGTCAAATAAAAAGGGGATGGGTATTTTCCTTATAGTGAGTTTTTTTAATCAAAAAAATATCATAGATTTTTAATTAAAGTGCTCCTTGTCAGGATTATACGGAGCACATATATTTTCTGGCTCCATATCTATATGTTGGGGTTTCTGTTGTAAAATTCATCTGTGAAGTTTAATCTTAAAACAGTGTTTAATGTACTTACTGGTTTTCTGTTTATTCATATAATACTGTCATTAAACTGTGTTCCAGCAAAATAATTGTCAATCTTTCCTACCATCCTCTGCTCTCAACAGATCCTCACCCACTGCAGCCAAACGAAACACTTACAGCAGGGAGCTATACAGCTCACAAATCCTTCTGTGTTACATTCACTTTCACTCAGACATCTTTTTTAAACAGCAAGTCATACGACATATGTTAATACAGACTACAATTAGTGACTGCTAATTATGGCTTTGTTGAAGCACTAACTACTGAATTAAAAAATGATTCCTCACAATGACCCAATGCTTGAGTAGGACATCAAGTGGTTCATAAAATTAAGTGCAGCCAAGATGTGTTGATTATTTAACTATTTCCACCAATTTTTATAACCCCTATATACATTTAACTTATAATCTGTGCAATGAAACACTTAAATATTGCTGCTGCGTTCATGAGATGTGTTATTAATACACTCATATAGACTTTATACAGAACTGGTGTAGTTTAATGTTATTTTTAGGATTTTGGCAAACTATGTTTTGAGGTTCTCAATTGATTCTCTACAAAATACACAACGTTTACACTAACTCTCAAAGCAACTAATAACAGCAACCGAAGCAGCTTAGTCTGAGAAAGAAACTCTAATGAGGTTCTCACAAATGATTTATATGTCGTAATCAATCAGGTGATTTGTGCAACATCTGAAGCACTTAACTGCATCAAAGTCACTCAGGTGAAGTCAACGTCTGTTACCAAATGATGCAGGTGGTTTAGTAACTGTAAGAGACCAGACTTTTAAAAAGGTGCTCAAAAATGACACAAAAAAAACAAATACAAAATTAACTAAACCAATAAAACCTATAAAACAAAGCTAACTTATCTGAAGGATGAAAAACTGAATCTAAGACTAACCAAAACACTAAAGAGAAACAGTAATTTCAGTAAAGATGCTCAAATCAAGAATAAATGAACACGAGGAACAAAATGGCAAGAGCTAAATAAAGAAATGATCAAAACATAAAACTTCTAACACCTATGAATCATCAATCATGACAAATATGTTTTAAAGATCAAGTCTTTCATGAAACAGGGGAGATATTATTCAAATTAATAAAAGCACTTGGCAGATGCAGCCTGGTTTGAGCAGGGAGGGTTTAATGAAGACATTGAAGTTGGGACAGAACCATATCTATGTAGTTTATAAAATGCTAAGAATGAAGTGCAGATGTTGCTTCTGTAGAAGAACTATTGACTGAATTCTTAATATGTTTACTGAGCTGGTTACCTGTGAAGAAATCATTTGGCCACTGAAGTCTCAACTTCCAGAAGTGTGATCCTTAAATGTACTTCCATACAACAGATCTCCTGACAGTGGTGGAAGTTTTTTTCCTGAAGCTACTAATTGTGTGTGGGAGTCAGACCAAAATGGAGGTTGAAGAGGGGGAGTCTCATGGTGATAATGTTTAATAAAAAGAAGAATGAAAGACTTACAGAAAACCAGACACCATGGAAAATTGGAACAATCCAACAGTGTGACAGGAAACAGAAAAGCATAAGATCTAATCAAGAAAGAAGGAAAACCTGGAGGGAAAGCTGAAGCAGATGAGAGATGAGAAAATAGAGAACAGCTGGAAAGAGCAGCCTGACAGGTTGAAAGGAAAAAGTTGAGTTAGTAGAAACGATAGAATCTAAGACTAACCAAAACAATAAACTTAAAGAAACAGTAATCTAAGGAAACAAGTCCAAAGCAAGAAAAAATGAACTAATACAATGAACTAACTAAAATGGCAAGAGCTGAGTAAATAAGCAAACAAACAATCAAAACAGAAACATGATTGAAGACAAAAGTTTTAACACTTACAGATCATGACAAAGATGTTTTAATTAAAGGTCAAATGTTTCATAAACAGGAGAAATATAATTGTGATTAATTTGTGAGATGCAGCAGGAGTCACAGAAAGTATTCTTTTTATTATTATTGTTTTAGTTCAAAAAATATTTACAAAAAATGAATGCTGAGTGTATTAAAGACTGAAACTGGTTTTATTGTGGATAAGCAATCACTCCAGGCGTCGGGTTAGGACAGCTATTATATATGTTGAGGTGAGTTATTGGAAGGAGAGAACGTCCGATTCCAGAATTAGGCTTAACTTGACTTTAATATACCTCCAGCTTCATCCATACACATAACAGGCAGGATTCAAGGGGGTGCGCTTGTAGATGAGATTGTGTGTGTATTGGGTGTATGCGTGTGTATGTAGCTGTGAGTATGTGTGGTTTCCTATAAAGACAAACAAATACAAACCATGAGTATATGTCTGTAAATGCTCTCCACGCAAACAACAACCAATCCGACCGACAATAGCGTAACACTACAAAACATACAAGAGAAACACGGCATTTCGGTCGGAAATTGTAACAGCAGCGACAGCTGCGTCTAATTAACTGAGCTTACTAGCTTAACCTAAACAGTTAGCTCTAGCTCTACATAATACGAACAAACCACACTAAGCGACCATAACATTCGACAAGACAATATACAAATACAGCTCTTAGACATCAACAGTACCACTGACATTCAATGGACGCACACGATGTAAAGAGGTAATAACAAATCTGCCTTGAGAGCCGCCCCACTGAATGCTCATGTCCATAAGTGAAGTATGAAGAAGAAGCCACCCAGTGGAGGAAAAAGGCACTACACATGAAACACCTAGATAAAGAAAACCAAACTAAAGGGCTGGAACAAGTAATTAACAATCTTTTGTACACTGAGCTACGTCAAGAGATTAAGTAAGCCAACTGCATCAGCTGCATCATCAGATCAACTTCAGGAATGTTGCTCGACATT
Source organism: Poecilia reticulata (assembly GCF_904066995.2). Classification (NCBI taxonomy): domain Eukaryota; kingdom Metazoa; phylum Chordata; class Actinopteri; order Cyprinodontiformes; family Poeciliidae; genus Poecilia; species Poecilia reticulata. The sequence goes on from NC_088851.1 coordinate 21,630,294, forward strand.
CTGCTGTTCCTGTTGCTGCTCCTCCCACCTGACGTTCCTCCATTGTGACAGACGTAGTCCTGTAAAGTCTGTCCTGTTCTATAAAGCAGTGTTTTTCAACCACTGTGCCGCGGCACACTAGTGTACCGTGAGTGATCGTCAGGTGTGCCGTGGAAATTATCCAATTTCACTTATAGTCCGTATTTTTCGGACTATAAGCTGCTACTTTTTTCCTACACTTTGAACCATGCAGCTTGTAGCCCGCTGTGGCTTTTCTGTGGATTTTTCTTCAACCACCAGGGGGCTCTCTAGCAGGAAGTGAATCACTGGAAGTCAAAATGGGAAATCAAAGAAGAAAGCGCTAATTTTAATTTAGAACAAGCACATGCTAGCAGCCATGCTAGCAGCAGGCGCGATGGAGAAATGTTTTCAAACTCATATGATGCAGCTTTTAAGTTGAGGAGTATCGATCTGGCAGCACAGGAGGGAAGTAGAGCCGCTGCACGTAAACTCGGCGTGAACAAAACCGGATTTGGAGACGGAGAACACTGTCCTTAATATGTCCAGCAGTTATTAGGACGCAGCTCTCTGCTGCCCTCTGCTGGGTCCTTATGGGAAACCGAGAGCAGCAGAGATACCAGCTGCTCTCTGGTATCGCTGCTGCCAGAGATGCCACCGGTACCACGGCTATCGGGCTGTAGTTTCCCGGGGGATGTATGTAAGTTTCCCGGGGGGTTAAAACAAATGTGAAGGTGCGGTTTATAGTATGGTGCTACGGTAATTGGTCTTAAAAGATTTTTTTTGAAAACGATTTAATTATCTGCAAATAATGCCGTCTTTGAGTGTCTCTGCTGTAGTTGTGACTAGCGGCGTAATCATGTAATTTTCTTACCACTAGATGGCAGTAGTTACAGAGCATTTTACATTAAAACAAGAGAATTAGTGATGCATGAATGTTACTACAGTCATACATCACACACGACAGTGTTGTGGCTCTGTTCATGTGTATTTTTGAAGTGGACATGTTAAGTGCAATATGAAATAAGAAATGTAAAATATGAAAAAATAAATTTTTATGTTTATTTTGATTCCTATTCAAGAAACTTTGATAAGAATGACTATATATGTAATATAGGCGGCTACAGAGTATCTTTGTTTACATTTCTGGTTGGTGGTGTGCCTCGTGATTTTTACAATTAAAACAATGTACCTTGGCTCAAAAAAGGTTGAAAAACACTGCTATAAAGGACTGTTACTGAGTCTCACACAGCGAGAACAGTTTCTTTTCTCAACTACCAGGACTGTTTGAACAAACTGTAAAATTGCTTGGTTTTTGAAAATAAGATCTGTAACATAATTAATTTAATGTTCATTGAGATTTAACATTCGTGATGTGACTCATGATACACACAACTTAATGGGTGCAAACCAGCTTTAATATTGTGTATGACATGGAAAAAACTGTCATACAGGTTTGTGATGGATACATTTGATAAGCAGGGTGAATGACAGGAATTATTGGAAAAATATATTTTTTATTTGAACACAAAACGATATATTTAACAAAAACAAATTATGTTGAGCTCTGAAAAGAGGTCAAATAAACACAATTTAATTCAGGCAAAGAAAGTCAACTTAATAAACCACCCAACTTTACAAAGCATAGATGACTTAACAAAAATTTAATGGCTGATCAACAGAATCAAGTCAATTAAACAACCAGAAACTATAAGAACAAAACACAAAACAATTATGTTTTTAATAAACTACACACAAAAGGAAAAAAATTAAATATATTAATATTTAAATACAAATAGCTACATACTAGTTTTATGAAAGAAAATACAATTTATCCTTCTGTAGCAGGAACTGGTGGTGCAGTTTAAATTTCCTCTTTAGGTAACAAGACGCTAAGCCCTGCTCACCATCTTTTATCTACGCAGAAATATTTCTCTAGAATTTCCTCTTCTATTCCCGTTGATGCTCCGCCCACCTTCAGAAAAATTTCCTGTAAGCAAATCACCTGTTTCACTGTCTACTTGACTCACATCTCAAATGAAGAGTTTCTTCTCCTTCTTATTCAACAGTCAAGACTGAACAAACTGTAAGTTTGCTTTATTATATATTGAACTGGGAAATCAGGAATTTTAACTGAATTTATTGAATATGCTGTTGGTTGTTAAGCTAAAAATAATAATGTGACATTTGTCAAATAATATAAAGTCATGTCAGCTGTCTCTCAAAAGTTAAAGATATGGCAACAGTAGAGTTGCAGAACAACTCTACTACTACTTTATGTAACTTTTTACCAGAATTAATTTATGATTTGCCTCATCTCCTAAAACGAATAAATTTAAAGTGGAAATCCATAAAGTCAACCAATAGACAGCAGTAAAATTGCTCATTGCAAGCAGTGCACATCATAAAGAGCAAGTAAAGGAAGCAATGTGGTAGGAAATGACATTTGTAAATACTGTTGAAACCAGAAATTTACCCACACTGTATAAAAAGTCATGTTTTTTCACACTGTGAAGTGAAATCCAAATCATCATGCTTTCTGTTTTTTAAGCCAACAGCAGCAACAGCAGGCTGCCTTTTCTGATATTGAGAAACGGTCACTATTTGCTCTGCTTTTATTTGCAATAAATGGAAAATAAATGTAGGTGACATACAGTATTTGCTGAAACTGTCACAATGTTTTGAGACAAATAATCTGTGAAAAGATCAATTTCCAGGGTCTTGAGACTGTCAGTCAATCTCATCTACTCGCTACTAAATAATAATAACTAATAATAACAGAGAAACAACTGAAAGCCGTCATCGGTTGCCACGCTAACTAGTCAGAGCATTCGCAACAGGATATGCCGACGAGGAAAAGCTGTAGAACCGGCGTAGATGAGCAGCACCAGCTAAGACCCGCCTCCTGCCTCTGATTGGTTGTGTCTAGGTAGGATTGGGTGCACTGGGAGATGGGAGAGGAGCATGATTTGTTTTTCTCTGAGATTATGTCATACCAAACTTTCAATCCATAATCAGAACTTGGAAGAAAATAAATACTTTTACTATAAATTACGTACTGCAGCTTTATGCTGAAATTAAACAAAAAAAGAGGAAGAGGTGTTTTTTTTTGCTTGTCAAGACTTGACAAGCAAAGTCTTGACAAGCAACACAGATATATTGACCCATATTTCTGATGGGCGAAATATGGCCATCAGATAGGGTTCCCCCGCTGTAAAACAAGGGGAACGATATATGATGGGCGAAATATTGGCCATCAGATAGGGTTCCCCCACTGTAAAACAAGGTGAACGGTATCTGATGGGTAATATTGAGCATTAAAATGCATTGCCCTGTGCTTTCTCAGTGCTCATCACGAGCACGCACATATTTTGCTGCGTGGGCGGGGCGGAATGGTAAGAAGACGCAGGGGGAACCGTATCTGATGGGGAAATGTGGATTGACGTAACACCGGTCGCTGCATGCTACCCAGAGCGGGTTTGTAATGTGGGACTCACCTACCGGTCCGGGATAAATCCATTCTCCTGTTTTTTCTCTGGGCCTTTTCCCCTTCGCAAAGAAACTTTCCAAAGAGATCTGTTTCTTACTCATTTTGCTGCTTGTGGGCTCAGTGTTGGCATGCAAATAACCGAGTGCATCCGGTTAAAGGATTTTCAAAAGATCCTCCAAACTCCATAAAACAGAAATATTAAATTATTTCTTGCGTGGCCCGGTACCGGTTCGCGGCCCGGGGGTTTGGGACCACTATTGTAAAGGATGAACAGTGTTGATGTGCAGATAAGTGATTTGTGTTCCTTCTGCAGATGAAGCTGTGTCGCTGATGTGGATGTGAATTCAGCAGCATGGATCAGTGTGATTACAGAGAGGAGGGAGTTTCTCCCACTGAAACCTCTTTGTGTTTGGAACAGGAGAGCCTGGGCAACTGTCAGAGGTCAGATTATCAACTGTCTTTAGACTGTGTGGATTCGTCAAGTGAATGTCTGAGGGCCAGAACTTGGAAGAAAATAAATACTTTAACTGGTTGCATTGTGAGTTCCTGAAGATAAACTGCTTCAAAAAGAGCGTCATTTGTGTAAAAAAAAAAATCCTTTATTTTATTCAAGTATTGCATATACCTAATATTATTTTAAAGTTTAAATATCTATATCTGTATACTATGATATTAGTATACAGATATATTGACTGGGTCAGTCAAAGGCACCCTTCACACTGCAGCCTGAAGTGACCAAATTCCGATTTTTTTGGCAATTCCGATTTTTTTTGCCAGGGCCGTTAACACTGCCAGTAAATGCGACCTGTATGCGTTCTGCAGTGTAAACGGGCAAACGACCTGAAACAGGACTCGCTATGAACCCTAGAGGTCAGCCGGGAGACCAACAGGACTCTCTTTGAACCCTAGAGGTCAGCCCGAAGACCAACAGGACTCTCTACCAAGCCATGAAAGCAGGCCGGGAGACCAACAGGACTCTCTATGAACCCTAGAGGCCAGCCCGGAGAAAAACAGGACTTGCTATGAACCCTAGGTCAGCCGGGAGACCAACAGGACTCTCTATGAACCCTAGAGGTCAGCCCGAAGACCAACAGGACTCGCTACCAAGCCATGATAGCAGGCTGGGAGACCAACAGGACTCTCTATGAACCCTAGAGGCCAGCCTGGAGAAAAACAGGACTCGCTATGAACCCTAGGTCAGCCGGGAGACCAACAGGACTCTCTATAAACCCTAGAGGTCAGCCCGAAGACCAACAGGACTCGCTACCAAGCCATGAAAGCAGGCCGGGAGACCAACAGGACTCTCTATGAACCCTAGAGGCCAGCCCGGAGAAAAACAGGACTCGCTATGAACCCTAGGTCAGCTGGGAGACCAACAGGACTCTCTATGAACCCTAGAGGTCAGCCCGAAGACCAACAGGACTCGCTACCAAGCCATGAAAGCAGGCTGGGAGACCAACAGGACTCTCTATGAACCCTAGAGGCCAGCCTGGAGAAAAACAGGACTCGCTATGAACCCTAGGTCAGCCGGGAGACCAACAGGACTCTCTATGAACCCTAGAGGTCAGCCCGAAGACCAACAGGACTCGCTACCAAGCCATGAAAGCAGGCCGGGAGACCAACAGGACTCTCTATGAACCCTAGAGGCCAGCCCGGAGAAAAACAGGACTTGCTATGAACCCTAGGTCAGCCGGGAGACCAACAGGACTCTCTATGAACCCTAGAAGTCAGCCCGATAACCAACAGGACTCGCTACCAAGCCATGAAAGCAGGCCGGGAGACCAACAGGACTCTCTATGAACCCTAGAGGCCAGCCCGGAGAAAAACAGGACTTGCTATGAACCCTAGGTCAGCCGGGAGACCAACAGGACTCTCTATGAACCCTAGAGGTCAGCCCGAAGACCAACAGGACTCGCTACCAAGCCATGAAAGCAGGCCGGGAGACCAACAGGACTCTCTATGAACCCTAGAAGCCAGCCCGGAGAAAAACAGGACTTGCTATGAACCCTAGGTCAGCCGGGAGACCAACAGGACTCTCTATGAACCCTAGAGGTCAGCCCGAAGACCAACAGGACTCGCTACCAAGCCATGAAAGCAGGCCGGGAGACCAACAGGACTCTCTATGAACCCTAGAAGCCAGCCCGGAGAAAAACAGGACTTGCTATGAACCCTAGGTCAGCCGGGAGACCAACAGGACTCTCTATGAACCCTAGAGGTCAGCCCGAAGACCAACAGGACTCGCTACCAAGCCATGAAAGCAGGCCGGGAGACCAACAGGACTCTCTATGAACCCTAGAGGCCAGCCCGGAGAAAAACAGGACTTGCTATGAACCCTAGGTCAGCCGGGAGACCAACAGGACTCTCTATGAACCCTAGAGGTCAGCCCGAAGACCAACAGGACTCGCTACCAAGCCATGAAAGCAGGCCGGGAGACCAACAGGACTCTCTATGAACCCTAGAGGCCAGCCCGGAGAAAAACAGGACTTGCTATGAACCCTAGGTCAGCCGGGAGACCAACAGGACTCTCTATGAACCCTAGAGGTCAGCCCGAAGACCAACAGGACTCGCTACCAAGCCATGAAAGCAGGCCGGGAGACCAACAGGACTCTCTATGAACCCTAGAGGCCAGCCCGGAGAAAAACAGGACTTGCTATGAACCCTAGGTCAGCCGGGAGACCAACAGGACTCTCTATGAACCCTAGAGGTCAGCCCGAAGACCAACAGGACTCGCTACCAAGCCATGAAAGCAGGCCGGGAGACCAACAGGACTCTCTATGAACCCTAGAGGCCAGCCCGGAGAAAAACAGGACTTGCTATGAACCCTAGGTCAGCCGGGAGACCAACAGGACTCTCTATGAACCCTAGAGGTCAGCCCGAAGACCAACAGGACTCTCTACCAAGCCATGAAAGCAGGCCGGGAGACCAACAGGACTCTCTATGAACCCTAGAGGCCAGCCCGGAGAAAAACAGGACTTGCTATGAACCCTAGGTCAGCCGGGAGACCAACAGGACTCTCTATGAACCCTAGAGATCAGCCCGAAGACCAACAGGACTCGCTACCAAGCCATGATAGCAGGCTGGGAGACCAACAGGACTCTCTATGAACCCTAGAGGCCAGCCCGGAGAAAAACAGGACTCGCTATGAACCCTAGGTCAGCCGGGAGACCAACAGGACTCTCTATGAACCCTAGAGGTCAGCCCGAAGACCAACAGGACTCGCTACCAAGCCATGAAAGCAGGCCGGGAGACCAACAGGACTCTCTATGAACCCTAGAGGCCAGCCCGGAGAAAAACAGGACTTGCTATGAACCCTAGGTCAGCCGGGAGACCAACAGGACTCTCTATGAACCCTAGAGGTCAACCCGAAGACCAACAGGACTCGCTACCAAGCCATGATAGCAGGCTGGGAGACCAACAGGACTCTCTATGAACCCTAGAGGCCAGCCCGGAGAAAAACAGGACTCGCTATGAACCCTAGGTCAGCCGGGAGACCAACAGGACTCTCTATGAACCCTAGAGGTCAGCCCGAAGACCAACAGGACTCGCTACCAAGCCATGAAAGCAGGCCGGGAGACCAACAGGACTCTCTATGAACCCTAGAGGCCAGCCCGGAGAAAAACAGGACTTGCTATGAACCCTAGGTCAGCCGGGAGACCAACAGGACTCTCTATGAACCCTAGAGGTCAGCCCGAAGACCAACAGGACTCGCTACCAAGCCGTGATAGCAGGCTGGGAGACCAACAGGACTCTCTATGAACCCTAGAGGCCAGCCCGGAGAAAAACAGGACTCGCTATGAACCCTAGGTCAGCCGGGAGACCAACAGGACTCTCTATGAACCCTAGAGGTCAGCCCGAAGACCAACAGGACTCGCTACCAAGCCATGAAAGCAGGCCAGGAGACCAACAGGACTCTCTATGAACCCCAGAGGCCAGCCCGGAGAAAAACAGGACTTGCTATGAACCCTAGGTCAGCCGGGAGACCAACAGGACTCTCTATGAACCCTAGAGGTCAGCCCGAAGACCAACAGGACTCGCTACCAAGCCATGAAAGCAGGCCGGGAGACCAACAGGACTCTCTATGAACCCTAGAGGCCAGCCCGGAGAAAAACAGGACTTGCTATGAACCCTAGGTCAGCCGGGAGACCAACAGGACTCTCTATGAACCCTAGAGGTCAGCCCGAAGACCAACAGGACTCGCTACCAAGCCATGATAGCAGACTGGGAGACCAACAGGACTCTCTATGAACCCTAGAGGCCAGCCCGGAGAAAAACAGGACTCGCTATGAACCCTAGGTCAGCCGGGAGACCAACAGGACTCTCTATGAACCCTAGAGGTCAGCCCGAAGACCAACAGGACTCGCTACCAAGCCATGAAAGCAGGCCGGGAGACCAACAGGACTCTCTATGAACCCTAGAGGCCAGCCCGGAGAAAAACAGGACTTGCTATGAACCCTAGGTCAGCCGGGAGACCAACAGGACTCTCTATGAACCCTAGAGGTCAACCCGAAGACCAACAGAACTCGCTACCAAGCCATGATAGCAGGCTGGGAGACCAACAGGACTCTCTATGAACCCTAGCGGCCAGCCCGGAGAAAAACAGGACTCGCTATGAACCCTAGGTCAGCCGGGAGACCAACAGGACTCTCTATGAACCCTAGAGGTCAGCCCGAAGACCAACAGGACTCGCTACCAAGCCATGAAAGCAGGCCGGGAGACCAACAGGACTCTCTATGAACCCCAGAGGCCAGCCCGGAGAAAAACAGGACTTGCTATGAACCCCTCGAGGTTCACTTCTTTATTTAGAAGTACCATCTTTCTATCCAATACCTTAGAGTGCCTGTTTGATACATTTTCAGAAATGTATTGCAGATGCCTCCGATCGCACGTCTGAATAGATGTGGCTTCTTCTCTGGCTGTTCTGAAACCCACTGGCTGTCTTTGTGGGTTTCGTCATCAGATGGCTGCCTTTTTTCCTGTTCCCCTAATTCCTTCAGCCTTTTGTTCATCTTTTCTACATAACGCTCCAATTTTTTGTTGTCCTTCTCCAAGAGGTGGTTTGCCTGCTCAAAGACAGAGTTTTCCTGCTGCAGGGCGGTGGTTTTATTCTCCAGGGCGATGTTTTTCTCCTTCAGGGCGGTGTTTTCCTCCTTCAGGGCGGTGTTTTCCTCCTTCAGGGCGTTGTTTTTCTCCTTGAGCGTGGTGTTTGTTTTCTCAGGGTTTGCCTGATCCAGAAGAACCCTCCCTTCCTGCCTCAAGTCTGAGACTTCCTTCGTATAAAATTTGTTTTCCTCCTCCATAGTGTTTGTTTGTAGCTTAAGGATGGCGTTGTCCTGTTCCAGATCCCTGAATTTCTGCTCCAGGACAGCAATTTCCTTGTCAATGTCTTTGTTTTTCTTCACCATGGTGGCATTATCCTCTTCTAATGTTCTGTTTATTTCAACCAGATTTTTAAATACCTCATCATTCTCCTGAATTAGTTTATCTTTTTGAAATGCTTCTTCTTCCAGGTTTAAAACTCCAATTTTTAATTCCTCATTTGCTTTTCTGAGTAAATTGTTCTCAAATGACATCCTTTCGACTTCCTCCATGATGTCTCGGAGCTTCTGTTTCTCTCCTCCTATCAAATCTTGGTCTTTTTCTTCCTCAGAATCAAAAGATGAATTCTTGCTGCTTTGACTCATAGTTTGTCCTTTCAGTCTGTGCAAATCTTTTCCAGTCTCTACAATCCTTCTCCTTTCTCTCCAGGTTCTGCAACGGTTATCAGGTAGAATTCAAGAGTGGAGCTTTTTGTGCATCGCTCTTTGTGACATCAAATTGCGTGATGTCACAAATTGATGTCACTACCTCAGCAGAACAACTAGAAAACTGCTGAAGTTTGAATAAAAACAAACTTTACGGCTGAATGCAGCTCGGTTAAGCTGACGGTCAGTGGAGACAGTTCAGCTGGTAAAATATCACCAAAGCTGAAATTCACACTTGGGAGACAGCGGCTCTCGAGGACAATGGACTGGCACAACAGGGTGCCAGGACCAATGGTCAAAAGAAAGGTTTGTGCCAGAAAACAGAAAAAGGGGAAACGAGTGAACATGTTACCCAACTGGTGCCTAGGAAGCCACCAATTCTGATTCTCTTTCTGGCTAATGTCTGCCAGAAAGAGACATTCTTTCTGGCGACATTAAGAACTTTTTTGAGTTCTTATTGCCCACAAAAGAGCAATAAGAACTCTTTTGTGAGTGGATTTGTTACATCTCAGGCTGAGAGTTTCTGCAGAGATGGACTGTGCCATTCTTTGCCTATTCTTTGCCTAACGTAAACCTGGCTTTACAGCAACATGCCGTTGAGCCTTCCAGATCAACAGTATTCAGTTATTCCAAGTGGAATAACATTGTTTTTTCTGACCAACACTCAGAAAAAACAATGTATGTCAGAAGAAGGAGGACAATGTATGTAAGTGAATGCAGATTGGTGTACGAACTGTAGACTGGTTAACAGCTGTCAGCCACCCTATGTGCCTCAGGAGTTTACTGCGGTGTTTGTGTGACCCCCACAAAGTGTGGTCACATTTGTTGGATTAAATTGTGATTTTAGTTTAGGATTTGACCCTGTTTTGAAATATTGGAGCAATGTCACGCAATAACACAAATGCGCCGCTAGATGGCAGAAGCGAGCCCTTACGGGACTGACGGTGCAGCATTTTGGTGTCGAGGAAGCTCCCCTCCATTGGATGAGAGCCAGCACAGCAACTCCTGTGGCTCACTCGTTTTTTTCCTGTTAAAACAGGTTGGTTCGAGTTTAAGATGAAAACTGATATGTGATAAACATGATTGTTCTGTTAAGCGTCGTGACATTGGTCCCCGGTGTATTTGGTTTGTTATTTTATGTTGTCATTATAGTTACCTAATAAGCTCTCGGTTAGCTGCTCAGAGGATTTCCTCAGATGGTACGTGAAGAAGGCGTATGTTTTATAAAGCCGTCTGTAATGTGCAATAAGAACTCTTGTGAGCCACAGCAGTGCAGCCACAACATTAAAAACAAACAATTGCAATTTTCTTGTGTGCCTTTGCCTGAGGAAGACTTATTACAGTCAAAACGCCGCGTTGTACACACTAAGGTAGCTGTTGATGTTGTAACTGTTCTTTTTATTGCCGAGTGCTTTACGCGGACATGCCGGTTAAACTGTAAATAACGTTAAAAAAAGACAAACAAAACGTTAATACTTAATTTGCAATATTCAAAGGACACAAACTTAAACATAGCTTTACAGCATTAATATATGACTCACCACATTGGGCAACACTCATGAACATTGGTAAGATTGGTAAGATGTAAATTTATGGCAGGTTCGGCTTGTTAGTGTGGTTGCTAGGCAACCTACGTACACAACTGGTCCGCCGTTCGTTTCCTTCTTCTACACATTAATCCATGTACCAATACAGAGCAACTATAGAGCCCCATAGTGGAAAGGGAGGAGTGAATCCAACAATTGTTTTCAAAAAAATTTTTTTTGCCAATTTTATTTCATTTTCATTTCATTTTTTTCTTCTAAAAGAATTTCTAAAAAATAAAAAAAATCAGAAAAGCATAATTCAAATATAACAATAATATATATATACAGATTATATACACTGCTCAAAAAAATAAAGGGAACACTTAAACAACACAATATAACTCCAAGTAAATCAAACTTCTGTGAAATCAAACTGTCCACTTAGGAAGCAACAATGATTGACAACAGGGACCCTCGTCTGGTCAATCAGTGTTGCTTCCTAAGTGGACAGTTTGATTTCACAGAAGTTTGATTTACTTGGAGTTATATTGTGTAGTTTAAGTGATCCCTTTATTTTTTGAGCAGTATATATATATATATATATATATATATATATATATATATATATATATATATATTGTTCCAGTAGCCCACTTTTCATCAGGGTGCTCTGGTCCCCCAGCACCTGACGCAGACCTTGTTTGACCGGGCGACGTCTGAGCCGGCATGTCATGCTTATTTGGGTCATCGGGGCCCTCGGGGCAGTCACCCCCAAACTGGAGCAGTGGCTCAAACAGATCCCAGGAACAACATCAGACATCTCAGTCCAGAAATGTGCAGTTCTAGGCACAGCCAAGATACTGCGCAGAACCCTCAAGCTCCCAGGCCTCTGGTAGAGGACCCGAGCTCAGAGGATGAAACAGACCAGGGTGAGAAGGGAATTTTTTTTTTTTTTATATATATATATATATATAAAAGTAATAAAGCCTACCGGGGCACAAACGAATAAAAACAGACATTGAGACATGTGGCCACAGAATGATTGGCAAGTTGTACACTATGTACACAAAGAACGTCCCCCTAACCACACACGTTTTGATGGAACGTGGGGAAGGAAGGACCGTGCAGCTCCTGTTTTCTTCAGGGAACAGAATCGACCCTTTCTCCCTAACCCTACCCTATGGAAAATCCTCGTTCAACTTCCCTTAAGTTGAAAACTAGGTAAGTTGAACTGGGAGAGGATTTTCCATTTTTGGAGGAGTGCCTGGCTGGCAGGACTTAGTTCCTGCAGAGGGTCGGAAGTTGCTTGTAATCGACATAATCCCCGTTCATTATCATGCCGATACAGCTGGAAAAGGTAAGTACATTGAGGTGGAGGGCGCCTTGGACTTTCTCTGCAACCCTCTGAAGTACCTTCTCCATCCACGCCATCCCATGGTCACGGTACTTCTCGAGGTTCCAGGAATAGCTCAAGGAACGCCGCTCCACCTCTGTGCATACTTGAAGGGTTGCTGTGGCAACCTTCGAAAGTTGCATCTTGTGCCCCTTGGACTCCAAGACGATATAGTCCCGGTTGTTCCAGAACATTTTGGGTGCGTTCACACTGCAGCCTGAAGTGACCCAATTCCGATTTTTTGGCAATTCCGATTTTTTTGCCGGGGTCGTTCACACTTGCCAGTAAATGTGACCTGTATGTGTTCTGCAGTGTAAATGGGCAAACGGCCTGAAAGTGTCCCGCATGCGCACTAGAGGGCGCAATAGCATCAGCGTTCTCAGTGTTCTGCCAACTGCCATAAAAAGAAGTAGTGCTCAAGTGTTTGCGGAAGTAAACACGGAGACTAACGGTCGAGCTTAGCTTACACATTTGAAGTTGTTATCCGGCCAGAGCAACATATTAACAACTTAATCATCATGTAGTCCGTCATGGTTGTTGTTTTTCTTCCCACTTGCGCGTATCAGGACGCAGAATAGTCAGATTTGTTGAGAATCAGTACCGTTCAGTTTGGATGAATGCGGCCAGGACGTTAGGTCGCATTTGAATCGGATACATATCGGATATGGGTCACATTCGAAAAAGAATCTGACTTGTGCTGTTCACATTGCCATGAAAAGATCGGATACAGGTCGCATTACGTCAAAAAAATCGGAATTGGGTCACTTCAGGCTGCAGTGTGAACGCACCCAAAGTCATATTTCTTGTTTAAGGATACAATCTTACCCCACATAGCTCAATCTGAAATATTTCGGCATTCTTTGTATATTACATACATTTAATACATTTGCCTGTGTAGCCGCTTCCATCCGACTCATCTGTTGCATGTACTCTGCGTTGTGTGTGTGGGTGAAGAAAGAAACCAGCAGTCGAGGACCCACGGTGTTTTGTAGCAGGAAGGAAGGTTTATTCTGTTCAAAAATAAAAATGCATTTAGCACAGCAGTTCCCAGGCTCCGGCCTCGCCACACAGACCTCTCCCCAGCACAGCTCTGCGCGAACTGGGGTAGGAATGCTCCAAAACCAACTAAAACTTGAGGTCAACAAATAATAAAGTAAAATGTCAAAACAATTAAAATAAAACTCAACAGAAATAATCTGCTCAATAGCCACAACTTTCACTGTTCAAATCAAATGCTGCGCTACACATAAAACAATTTAACAACAAAATATAACAAGTTGTGAGCTTAGTGAACATACTTTTAACAACATTTTGAATATTTTTTACACATAAACAGAAAACAACTTTATACACTTACCTCTCCCCAGCGCAGCTCAGCGCGAACTGAGGAGAGCAGCGGGAACTCACAGGATATGACGCCAAACAGGAAGCAAGAAAATAAAAGAAAAGAAAATACAATTCAGAAACTAAGACAAACAAATATACATATATAGTGACAATGGATTTGAGGTGAAATATACTTTTTTTACAGACTTGCTACACCTGGACATATTGTTTGAGGAACTATCGTTTGTTATTGATGTGCATAATTTGGATAATATTGTCTGTAGATTAATATTTTTATTTTAAGTTTTTTTAAATGTTTGCATTTTTTGGAAACTACATGTTATATGCTATGTTTTAATATTCTTTTCTATCAGGGGAGATCAAGAAAATGAATCTGAAGTTGAACATAGAGGTGACGCAAAACATGTGTCCTTCAAGAGCAACAAGTCAAATAACTTTTATATCAACTTTAACTCTGACCATCATCCTCCAACAAAGAGGTAAACTGTTTCCTAACTGTTGAAACCATATAATCTGGGTCAGTCAACTCTCAGATACAGAACAGTAAAGATTGCCAACAGTCTAGAAGCAGCTAAGCAGATTATGGACATGTGAAAATCTGGATTTGAAAGGAATTTGCATGAAAGGGTTTTATCAGAACCAGAAGGTCCTTAGTGGACAGGACAGAATACAGAACAAGAAACGGAATCCAGAAAAATTGATTCTGCACTGTGTAGTGAAATTAATTGGTTGCTGCAGACTTGAGCTATCTAAGTATTCCCCATTAATGAAAATGCATGGGAAAAGTGAGGAAGGAGTTAAAACGTAGAACACATTTGCAGTGAGACTCATGATTTGCTCTAAGTATAACTGAGTGACAGTTAATCAATGCTTCAAAAAGAACATTTGCAAATATGCTTATTTCATTAAATTGTTATATACCTAATATTTGTTCATTTTAATATTTAAATATTTATACCTAGTATATGTATGCTGTGAAAAAAAATCTAATTCCTTGTTTAAGGCACAATCTTGGCCCTCAAAGCCGATTCTAAAATATTCGGTTTTTATTTGTATTTTAGATATATTCAATATATTTGCCTGAACAGACTGTTATGAAAAACTGTCAATTGTTATTTATGTGTGTAATTTGTAATTTGTATCTGTAGATTAACATTTTTATTTGACCTTATGTTTTGCATTTTTTTGGAAACTGCGTGTGTGCTATGTTTTAATATTTTTTTACATCAGGGGAGATCAGGAAAATGAATCTGAAGTTGAACATAGACGTGAACCAAAATATGTGTCCTTCAAGAGCAACAAGTCACATAACTTTTTTATCAACTTTAACTCTGACCATCATTCTCCATCAGAGAGGTGAGATGTATGTTAATGTGTAAAGCTTTTTATTCAAACATCTTTTAAACAAATCCACATTGTTTTCAATGGCAGGACCGTGGAACAGTGGTTATCACTGTCTCCTCATATTAAGAATGCAGCAGTGTTCTTTCTGCCTGTTCTAGTGATATGTGTGTGTTGAACATTTTCCATAGTCAAAGTGAAAAGAACAAACGTTACTATAAGGTCACTGTTCCATTTTGAGGCTCATTAACTAGTCATATTTTAAAATTGTAACAGTTTAAATGTAATCTTATTTTACAAGACAAAACAGTTCATATCCAAAAATATTTCATATCAGTTTCATTCAATCAGTCATAAATGCAGAATCAATTTAAGTTTAAAATGCCAGTTGGCTGACTTTGCAGCAATCACTTATGCTTAGCAAGCTCTTTTATGTATTTGTGTGTATTCATTATATATAAGAGGAGAATAAAATTCTACCTCATTATAATAACAAATGCTTAATATTTCTAACAGAAAAAATATGTATAATGAGGACCAGAAGAATTCAGATGTTTCCGCTGATGAGTCTGTCCCGTGCTATCAAACACAGCTGGACTCCATATTTATGGTGTGTACATGTTTTGCTTCTCATCTGCTCTTATTACACTAGTATTCACACTGTAGACTAACTGTAAGACTAAGTATGTTCAACATAAATCTGCTGTTTTCCTCAATTATACCAGTCTTATGTATCATTCTAATAATACTCTGCAACAGCTACTGCAGGAAAACATCATCATTTTTGTAAAGAATGAGATGAAGAATATCCAAAAGGTTTTGACATCAGAAAACTCAGAATGCTTAAAGAATCAGAGTGATGATGAGAACATGGTGGGTCACGATGAAGAACAGTGGAAAAACAAGGAGGCCTTATATAATATCATACTGCACTTCATGAGGAAGATGGAGCAGGGGGAGCTGGCTGACAACCTGCAGAGAAGTAAAAGGATTTATGTAAAGATTTACCATATTGAATAAATAATAGGTTTATATGTTAAACTGACACTTTTGATATCTGATTTAATTTGTATTTTAGAATTTTCTGGCACAATTCTCCAACGCAACCTTAAATCATCTCTGAAGAAGAAGTTCCAGTGTGTGTTTGAGGGGATTGCTAAAGCAGGAAACCCAACTTTTCTAAATCAGATCTACACTGAGCTCTACATCACAGAGGGAGGAAGTAGAGAGGTCAATATAGAACATGAAGTCAGACAGATTGAAACAGTGTCCAGGAAGCCACAAAAATCAGAAACAACAATCAGACAAGAAGATATTTTTAAACTCCCACCTGGAAGAGTTGAACCAATCAGAACAGTGATGACACAGGGAGTGGCTGGCATTGGGAAAACAGTCCTAACACAGAAGTTTGCGCTCGACTGGGCTGAAGATAAAACAAACCAGGATGTCCAGTTTATATTTCCATTCACATTCAGAGAGTTAAATCTGCTGAAGGACAAAAACTTCAGCCTGGTGGAACTTGTTCATCACTTCTTTACTGAAACTAAACAAATCAGCCAGTTGGAACCTCTCCAGGTTCTGTTTGTCCTTGATGGCCTGGATGAGTGTCGACTTTCTCTGGACTTTCTCAACAAGGAGATCCTGACTGATGTCACACAGTCTGCCTCAGTGGATGTTCTGCTGACAAACCTTATCAGGGGGAAACTGCTTCCTTCTGCCCGCCTCTGGATAACTACAAGACCTGCAGCAGCCAGTCAGATCCCTCCTGAGTGCATTGGCATGGTAACAGAGGTCAGAGGGTTCAGTGACCCACAGAAAGAGGAGTACTTCAGGAAGAGGTTCAGAGATGAGGAGCAGGCCAAGAGGATCATCACCCACATTAAGACATCACAGAGTCTCCACATCATGTGCCACATCCCAGTCTTCTGCTGGATCACTGCTACAGTTCTGGAGGATGTGTTGGAGACCAAAGAGGGAGGAGAGCTGCCCAGCACCCTGACTGAGATGTACATCCACTTTTTAGTGGTTCAGACCAAGGTTAAGAAAGTCAAGTTTGATGGAGGAGCTGAGACAGATTCACACTGGAGTTCAGAGAGCAGAAAAATAATTAAGTCTCTGGGAAAACTGGCTTTTGATCAACTGCAGAAAGGAAACCTGATCTTCTATGAAGCAGACCTTGCAGCATGTGGCATAGAAATCAGAGCAGCCTCCGTGTACTCAGGAGTTTTCACAGAGATATTTAAGGAAGAGAAAGGGCTGTACCAGGACAAGGTGTTCTGCTTTGTACATCTGAGTGTTCAGGAGTTTCTAGCTGCTCTTCATGTTCATCTGACCTTCATCAACTCTGGTGTCAACCTGATGAGAAAGAATCACAGCACCTCGCTTTGGTCTAAGTTAGTTAACAAACCTCATTTAGAATATCTTCACCAGAGTGCAATCGACCAGGCCTTACAGAGTCCAAATGGACATCTCGACTTGTTCCTCCGCTTTCTTCAGGGCCTTTCTCTGCAGACCAATCAAGCTCTCTTGACAGGCCTGCTGTCACAGGCAGGAAGTAATCCACTAGCCAACCATGAAACCATCAACTATATCAAGGAGAAAATCAAAGAAAATCTGTCTGCAGAGAAAAGCATCAATCTGTTTCACTGTCTGAATGAACTGAACGATCGTTCTCTAGTGGAGGACATCCAACAGTCCCTGAGCTCTGGGAGTCTCTCCACAGATAATCTGTCTCCTGCTCAGTGGTCAGCTCTGGTCTTCATCTTACTGTCTTCGGGAAAAGATCTGGATGTGTTTGACCTGAAGAAATATTCTGCTTCTGATGAGGTTCTTCTGAAGATGTTGCCAGTGGTCAATGCCTCTGATAAAGCTTTGTGAGTACAGTACTGAGGATTATCAAATATTACCAGTTTCTATTCAGCTTAATTAACTTTAATAATAGCACAAATTAGAACCATCCTATTAAATCTACTCACAACAGCAAAATGCAGTTGATCCTAACAGGACATTTAAATAAAAAAAGTTTGCCATCTAAAAGCAGCCAGACGATTGCTTTGAGTCTTGAGAGTTAGCACTCACTGATCAAGACATTAAGTCAATGGAGAGAAACTATTACATTTTCAGAGGAAAAATTGTACAATGAAACCAATATCAGTCTATACAACACCATCTGCTATAACAGAGGCTTTATAGAACAAGACAAAAATGCAGAACAAAACAGTGGTCTTAAAATAACTCATTGGAGGCAATAACAAAGGGAAACTAAGTGTTTTGCAATCCTGAATAAATGGTTAAAGTATCAATAGAATACAGTTAATGAAAATGAAAGGTGGTCAGTATGGTCTTCAACATTTTCTTACAGTCTCCTTATAGTAACTACAGGGGCAGCTTTGTTTGAAAAACATTAAGCTAACAGAGAGTGGTTCCACAAAGAGCTGTCAGATAACCGGAAGGCCTTCCTCCCATTCTAATTTTAGAAATTAAGATTCAATAGTAAACCTGCAGTTTGAAAGACAGGGCATTGTTGGGAAAAACTTGGTATTTAATACAAGACGTAAAAAAAAAAAAAATTACGTCCTGTATTGAACGGGGATTACTGTACTAGCTCTACCGTAAATGCAGTAGAGCATTTACGGTAGAGCTAGTACCGTAAATGCTCTATAGTTGTTTTCTATAGTAACAACTACTATAGAAAACATATCTTAACTTGAAAATTGTGTTGTAGATATAATATGTAGAGAAGGTTAGGAATAACCTGTTTATGTCACTGAAGTTAAAATAACTTCAATCTGATTAAACATTATTACAAAATAAATGTTAAGAAATTAGATACTATGCATAAAACATAGTTGTTTTTTAAACGCTTGTGAATGAACTTTGTCAAAGCTGTTTTTGCTTCACTTTAACTGTTATGTTTCTTTTAGGCTGAGTGGCTGTACTCTCACAGAGACAAGCTGTGAAGCTTTGTCCTCACTTATTAGCTCCCAGTCCTCCAGTCTCAGAGAGCTGGACCTAAGTAACAACGACCTGAAGGACTCAGGAGTGATGCTTATATCTGCTGGACTGAAGAATCCTAGCTGCAAACTTGAAATTCTCAGGTCAGTCATCAGTGATGCTTTCTTACAAATGTTACACCCGCTGGGCTTAAGTCCGTTCTAAAAATTATTGTCACATTTTGAATTTTTATTTCCCTTTTCCCCTCTATGAATAACAATTTACACAATATTATTTACGTTCTAGATTCACTGAGGCTAAAAGACCAAAGTTTATCTTATTCCTTGCAACCCTAAAAGCCGCCATTCCTTGTACTGGATGTCACTTATTCCAGCTGCATTAAAGTATCATTGAATCAATATATTTTCAGTTTATTGTGTTGTTTCAGCAGAATTTACCAACAAAGCATGTTTTGCTCTTCTATTGTTTCCAAAAGTATAATGGAAAATAACTTAGGCTTTGAATGAAATGGCTCTGTATCGTGTGTCTGCAGCCTGTCGGGCTGTTTGATCACAGAAGAAGTCTGTTCTTCTCTGGCATCAGCACTGAGCTCCAGCAACTCTCATCTCAAAGAGCTGGATCTGAGGTACAATAATCCAGGAGACTCAGGAGTGAGGGAACTGTCAGCTGTACTGAAAGATCCACATTGGAAACTCGAGACACTCAGGTAAGGAGAAACACTCAACAGTAATATCTGTCTGTCTGAGAGAAAAAGAAGATCTAAGATTATGTATGTAATATAGAACAAGACTTGTTCGCAGGATTAGTACCTTGTTGAAAAATAACCTTTAAGCAGTTGTTAAACACACTTCAGTAAGCCTAGATTTTGGTATTTAAAAAATTTTCTTTCTATTCGTCTCATGTGTCATTTTTGGATTAGCTGTATGCAAAAGAAGATTAACATCAGACGTAACTGATGTTAAATTTATAAGAAATGTTTCTAGCAGTTTCACAAGCTGCATTTAGATACAACTGGTACACCAGGTTTTCTAAATGCCAAACAACTCAAATGTCATTAAAGAATGTTTAACTTATGCATGTAGGGTCCAAATAATGAACCTTCAAAACCACAGTGTATTGTTCCGTTGTCATATTTATCTCCATGTAAACTAGTTAGAGAAGCTGAATAAAAACAATCAAACTTCACTGTCAACAATGAGTTCAAACTGAGCTGGAATGCCCCCATGACAAGAGGTATTGGACTGTTCCTCTGACAGCAGAGAAATCTTTTAGATATTTATGCCATTTCTATGTTTTCATGCTGAAACTAGAGACTGATGGTCTGACCTCCTCCTCCTTTCAGGTGGGAGCCTGCTGGAGATGAGTGGTTGACACCAGGTCTGAGGAAATGTAAGTGTACTTTAAATTTGATTAAAAGCATACTTACATTTTGTACTTAAAAAGCAGCACTTGGTGAACCATCTTCACAGTTTTACATCTCCAGAAGTCATCTTGTTTTGAGGTGTCAGTAAATGATCCTTAATTGTGTTCATTCATTCTCTCCATCAGATTCCTGTCAACTCACAATCGATACAAACACTGTACACCAAGAACTTCAACTCTCTAAAAACAACAAGAATGTGGAAAAGGTGGAGGTGAAAAATGCATATCCTGATCATCCAGACAGATTTGAAGGTCTCTGGCCTCAGCTTCTGTGTTCAGAAGGTCTGAGTGGTCGTTGTTACTGGGAAGTCAAGTGGAGTGGGACTGTTTTTGTATCATTGAGTTACAGAAGCACTGAAAGGAAAGAAAACAATGAAAACTCTGCATTTGGATGGAATGATGAGTCCTGGAGTCTGGAGTGTTCTGATCGTCGTGGTTATTCTGTCTGGCACAATAACAAGAAGACATGCATCTCATCTTCATCCCCACATGCTTTATTATCCTTCATGACCTCCTCCTTCTCTGTATCTAAGAAAGTAGGAGTGTATGTGGACTGTGATGCTGGGATCCTGTCATTCTACAAAGTGTTATCTGGAAAACTGACCCACCTTCATACCTTCAACACCACATTAAAGGAAACTCTTTATCCTGGATTTACAGTCTGGCCTGGATCCTCAGTGTGTCTTTGTTAAGAACAAAAAATCTCCACTTTCCTTAATTTCTCAAATCATTTCCAAAACTATTTGTACAAAAAGCAAAATAACATGAATTGCCTGCAAAAGTCATTTCTCAAAATCCTTAGTTCATCTTTCAAAGATCAGTGCCTGACTGACATGTCCTTGTTTCATTTGTACAAATAAGACATGATTATAACTGCAGGTATAACTGTGTATTCTGTAATACAAGTGCTATAAATTGTAATTGTGAGAGATCAATGGCATGAAACTCGACTACATCTAGATTTTGTTGAATAAAAAGTATAATTCCTCTGTCACAACATGTTTACACGCATCATTACTTTTTGGTTTTTCTTTGTTGCTTTTTTGTGTAATAAGATATTTTTGAAATATAAATATTTGCTCTGCTTGAAACTGATGTTTGACCTTGAATGACTATTTGAACATGTTTGGTAGGATGATGGTTCTCTTACACTCCATGGTCCATTTTTTGTTTTAGATAGAAATGTGATATTAATTTACTTTATTAATTTGTTTTATTAATTTACATTAAAACAACATATTCTCCAAAAACAGATCAAATCTCTTCTCACGCGCTCTATTGAAGCAGACATGAGCTAAAGTCTTACATTTTTGTTCAGAAAATAATAGCTTGAAGAAACTCTGATGATACCGATTAGAAAACTGATATTTCTCCTACTGTACACAGGTAAATTTTAGAAACAGAAAAAGAACATCTCAGGTTGCTATCACAATAAAAGTCAGTCAGAAACAAATGATCTGAATATTTATTCATGTCTGAATCAGAAACGTTAAATAAACAATGGAGAAACATAAAACCTTATGCTGGTACAGAATATTATAAAACACAAAAGAATTAAAACTTCATCGTATGTTATGTTACATAAAGGGTCACATGGCTGATGTGTCGCACTGTGATGAACTGCTGAATCACAGGATGAACCCATCAGGGCTCAGTGTGGTGGCACTGCAGACTAAATGGCATCTTAACATGATCACCTGCAGGCAGGTGAGCTGTGGTGGGCGTGTCCAGCCTGACATGGAGTTACCCTGCTGCAGGCTGAATCAGGATAAGTTTGGTATTAAAGTAAAATCAAGAGCAAACAGCAAAACACTGCAGAGTCTTCATGCTGACTGAAGGTGGAGTTCGGGTTGGAGTTTGGGTCGGTCACTGTCCTGGTTCTCATGTGGGAGGAGGCCCGTCGTAGCGCAGCATGAGGTTGAAGGATCGGGCGAAGTTGTTGGAGAGAGAGCAGCTGTTTCCATCGTCCATGAGGGGCAGCAGGAAGGCGAGGAGCAGCAGAGCGAGGAAGAGGAGCCACAAAAGAAGAGCCAAACGGCAAATCCTGTACAGCAGCCCACATTTCTGAAAACATAGAGAAGATGGAGCAGAACAACATGAAGCAGTGATGAGATGATGTGTTTAGATGTTTAAGTAACATAGGAGGGTGTTACCACGGTAACATTACCTTTCCTGTTCTTCTTTCAGAGATTGTCCCCTTTACATCTTCTGCACCTCTCTGCAGAGAGAAAGAACATCAAGTATTATATTGTTAATCTAGACTCCATGACTCAGAAACAACACAAACCAATTCTGACCAAACTGTCTGCAGAAGACTCACTGTTGCACTGCAAACCTGGGAGTTTACTGTTCAGAACAGGAAATATCTCCAATACTGGGGTGGGCATTTATTTGATCTTTTTTCTTGTTAAATTTCTTATCATGGTAGGTATTTTTGATTTATTGTAAGAAAAATTTAAATTGATGATGTCTAAGGACTCCCAAAACTTATTGTCGAGATTGATTTTTTTAGTACTTTTTTCCACAGTTTGTTCCATGAAAATCTCAATAAATACCAATAAATTAAAAAAAAAATGTAAATATAGTTACTGTGTGCAGTTTAACTATACAAATCACACTTCTTTATGTGACTGGTGTCCTAGAGAAGTGTATTATAAACAGGAATGAGCAGTATTTGTATTTGCGGGGCCATAACTGCAGCCATGCAATTACCCAAAGTAATTAATAGTTCTTAATGTCATTTTTATCATTATCACAATCGTACCACAAAATGATGATAAAATTTTATGTCCATATTCATAAATTTCACTAATAAAGTCTGAATAAAACCTCCCTGTAGCAGCAGAAGTAAGCCTGCACTGCCCCCTGGTGGTGCACAAACAGTGCACCAACAGCTGAAGCCCTTTCTACCAACAAAACATAAAAGTAACAATTGTAATATAATATCACTGCTGGGCATCATAAGATACAAAATGTTTTACTTTTTGCTACAAAACTGAATTGATTTGATGTGAATTTGACCTGATTTATATTCTAAATAAACAGTTCTGTTGTGAAAACTGACATTTAAGGTGTTTTGGAGTTATAAATAAATAAACTGAACTGACCATAAGCTCCAGTTCCTTTCTCTCCTTGAGTCCTGGTTTAGTCATAATGAGGCTGTTCTCCACTTCCTTCAGCTTGGACTTGTAGAGGGTCCAGCGGTACCGGAGGTCCTCCAGACTTTCATCCTCACCCTGACGGCTCTGAGTCTGCTGGAGCAACAGCTGAAACATCTGCTGACCTTCAGGGAGTCTGGATATCAAAGCCTGTAGCAGAAGAGTTAATTACATAACATTAGTCATTAGAGTATAATTAACATATTAATATGATTACAAAAATGCTAAACATAACATGCAGCCTGGACAAAGCACTTATATCTGTGTATAAATGTGAGTCTGAATGGAAATGTCCTTTAGGATTCTGTAAATATGAGCTGCAACATGTTTGAACATTTCCAAAACATCAAGCTAAAAACTGAGATAACAAAAGAGGTTGGAATTAAATTATGGAAAGATGAAAGCATAAACTTAGCAAAGTTCATAAAAAAAATGATAAGGAAGAAAATATGTGATGGTTTCAAGGATGAATAACTTCAAATTTTGTTGTAGCCGTTTTGGTTTTGTAGTGGTTTCTTTCCTTTTATGCTTCTGTTTAGTGATTTTTACATAGAAAAAAATTATATTTTGAGATATTTATGTATTGTAATGATGTATAAAGTGGTACATTAGTGGCAGGCATAAATATAAGCCTTGTGCTTCTGCCTGCACCTTTTCTAGCACCTTTTAAAATAGTTGCAATATTTTGAAGTATGGGTGACAAATTATTTGATGACTGACTGAATAAATAAACATAAAAAATAAATAAAATTGTATTTTACATATATTATTGCATTTTTAGCATGTTAATATAATACTACTTACATGTTTAACATGTTAACATGTGAACAATTATAATTAGCAATACCAATATATGATCAATATGTGATTATGTTGTCAATATTTGATCATACATAATTGACATAATTAGATATGTTCTAATTAAGACACATTTCAGCCTTTTTAAAGATTTCTCTTCATGTCAGCCTGTTACCTGCAGGTTTCCCCGTCGGGTCTGGATCTCCTTGGCACTGAGGGAACTCTTACTGGTTCTGGTTATCTTCATCAGAACTTCATTCTCTCTGGACAGCCAGGCCTCAAACTCACTCCAGTTTATTTGGTTTAGTCCTCTGCGGCCCTGCAACGACCAAACACAACCTGGGTCAGAACCAGAGCTGCTACTTCAAGTTCTCTGCCAGAGGAGCGTCGTTAACTCCGTCATAGATGGAAAAATGATCCAAACAGATCCGATTAAATCCACTGAAACCTCAACAATAAAATCAGTAGAGGTGAGAAAATCTGTACTGATGTTTTCACTTCCGATACTGATACAGATATACGAGGTTCAGTACCGGCCCATACTATCCGAAACAGAAAAACAATACAAAACTGACTTTTTTTTAAAACACATATCAAAACATAACTTTAATGTGTTTATATAGGAGTATAACAGCCAATGTAAAATAAGTAAGAAAGAGATAAAATGCTTTAAGTCAATTCAGCACCGTCTTTTCTGTATCGGAATATTTACTAAACCTCAGATATCTGTATTGGTATCGGAAGGGAAAAAAGTGGATCGGTGCGTCTATAACCCTGTGTTTGTAATGACATTCAAACTTTTGTTCCAGAATTTTAAGTCATTATTATGAAAACCTCAGTGGTTCTGAAATGTTCTATAGAGCCAGTGAGGAATAATCAGACCAATATTATTTGACAGAGACAAAAGAAAAATGTTTACCCTGCTATCATCTTCTCCTGAAGACGAAGCCGTCGCCTCGTTTCCTTCTCTTCCTCCTGTGACCCTCCGTTTGGGTCCGTCTGTCTGACAGAAACCAGGTGGATCCACTACCTGCGTTACTGAGCCTGGTTCTGATCCCAACCGTCCAAAGCTCTCTGCTGATCCAGAGTGAATCTCAGTGGAGCCGCCCTGAATTCTGACAGAACATAAACACTCAGTCTGATGCCGAGCAGAACCTGATCAGAACCAGGGTTTGGGTTGAATCAGTTACCTGTTCAGATTCAGGCTCAGTGTGAACAGGTCGTTCCAGCGCTGCCTCAGCCGCTCCATGTCCTTCCGAATGTGGACCTGGCCGTCCGTTGAGGTTCTCCTCAGAACCTTCCCACCCTGAGCCTCGATCTGCTGCAGGTGGACCTCCTTCTCTGGGAATTCACCGAGGAGCTTCTGAGGAGAAACATGGAGGAGAGAGGAGTTTTCATCAGGAAGAACCATCTCCACCCTGCTGAGGTTATTTCTACAGGAAAGGAAAAAGGACACTGAAAAACAAAATAATTCTGACTTTAATCTCAAAATCCCATTGCAAGAGTTGGATTTGTAAGGGAATGCAAAGCAAATTAATTTGTATAGCACATTTCAAGCTCAATAATTTAAAGATAATTTAAAGTGCTTTCCAGAAAAATCAAGAGTAAGAGTTTAAAAACAGAGATTAAAAACACATGAATAAATTAAACAAGAAAAAATAAGTATTATAGCATGTAATGAATGTACTTTTTAATTTTTAATTCTTAATTTATTGAATTTAACCATGACTATTGAGTTTGTGAGGCAGCCAGGAGAGAAAATGCTCACAAGTGTAAGATATTTTATGTTTTAAAACATTGTTTTTCCTTTAAAAACTTCAAATAATCTGAGATAATACTCGCAGTATCGTTGACTGACTGTTACAACATTTAGATGTTTAAATGTTAAACTGAGCTGAAGCCTCAAAGAAAATATCTGACCGATTATTGGAGACTCTATAAAACATCACTGCTGGACTTTAACTCTAATTCTTCCATCATAAAAACTGCATGTCAGAAAATCTCAGGGTTCATTATGTTGGGTTGGAGTAGCTGTGCCGTTACCGTGGTTACCAAATACTTTTGTTTCTGAGAGGTCAGAAAGTGAGCCATGCTGAACAGCCGAGATCCAAACACAGAACTGGATCAAAGCAGGATCTGACCAAACCTTTAAGGTCCAGTTATCAGACTAAACCGGTCAGAACCCTCAGGTTCTGGGGATCAGTTTAGCTCAGAAACAAACGCCTCTCTCTCTCCTTCAGAACCGATCAGAAAACTGACCTGGGCTTCGGGTCGGCGCCCCTCCACACTCCATCCTCCCGTCGGGCTGCAGAATGAATCCAGCTTCTGCCTCATGACCATAATCCATTTCTCCATGTTAAGAAGGTCGCCGTGGAAACACTCATGGTCCGAGACGATGTCATCACAATCCCGAACTTTGACCTGGACAAGAAGGAAGCATCAGATCTGATTTGTTCACCTGTTTTCAGAAAGAAAGAAACAAAGGAAAAGAAAAAAACAGAAGGAAGGACGAGTGGCTGAATGGAAGGATGGAAAGAAGGAAGGGAGGAAAGAAAATAGAAAGGAAAAAAATCAAAAGAAGGGAGGGAGGGAGGGAGGGAGGGAGGGAGGGAGGGAGGGAGGGAGGGAGGGAGGGAGGAAGGAAGGAAGGAAGGAAGGAAGGAAGGAAGGAAGGAAGGAAGGAAGGAAGGAAGGAAGGAAGGAAGGAAGGAAGGAAGGAAGGAAGGAAGGAAGGAAGGAAGGAAGGAAGGAAGGAAGGAAGGAAGGAAGGAAGCTCTCTCTCACTGTGACTCTCCGGTGAAGCTCGGACCAATCAGCACACAGTTTCTCGTATTGGGTCCGGCTGCTCTGATTGGAGGAAACCAGCGTCTCCAGAACCGTCAGCTGGGCCTTGCCGTCCTCCAGCTCCCTCTGCAGAACCTGAGCCCAGAAACACCAGGACAGTGATGACGTCACACCTCAGAGCAAAACTGTCCTTCAAAAACAGGGCTGGTTGAGACCAAAGCAAAAGAACGAGGAGTTTTGATTCCAGTTTTTGGTAGAAAAAGAGATGCTTATAGAAATGATTGAGCTTCTTTTAACTTTTTATGCAATCAGTTAATCTATTGCTTACGACGGTGAAATGAAAGCGTCTCCAGTGAGTCTGTTTGAACTCACCAGCATCTGTTCCAGCTGGCTCTTCTTGGCCAGGATGTCTGGCTGAAGAGCATCAGCAGCCAGCAGCCGCTCTCTGAACGTCGACAGCGAGGCGAGAATCTGCTTGTACGCTTCGTCAAAGTCTTTGGTTCTGGAGATTAAACTCTGACAGACAAAGAGAACATCAGAACACGTTGGAGAGAAACTGTCTGCCAGGTTGAGTGGTTTCGTGTTTAGTTCACTGACAGTAGGAGATAAACTCCTCAACCCATCAGACAGGTCGCTGCATGTTTCTGGATCGTTAAGTTTATTATCGACCCAATCAGTTCGGCTGAAACTTTGCTCAATCAGAAAGCGGAGAGCTGTCAGAGATCTCTCCGTTAGCAGCAGCAGAGCCCGAACTGAGCAAATATCAGAGGAGCTTCCGTTTCCTCTGCGAGAAACAGGAGCTGCAGGCTCTGAAAACCAAACATCAGCTTTCTGACGCAACTCTGACAGAGGCAGAGGAAAGAATACAGGATGAGTTTCCAACAGAGAGACAGGAGGGCTCCATCCTTGAAACGCAGCAGGAGAGAGTTGATAGATGGAGCTGCTGCGGTGGGAAACTGCAGGTGTAGTTTGAGGAAGGAAGTTTAGACGCCGAGGTTAAAGAAAGAGGGCAGCAAAGAGGGAACATTATACAAACATTCACATCCATTTTTTATGTTTTCAGCAGATCAATCAGCTCAAATTTAACCTCTGGAGACGCAACAATCAAACTTCTACTTCTGCAGGTTATTGGACAGGAGTCTGAATTCAACAAGAAATGAAGCAATTGCAAGATTTAATTTATGAATTAAAGCATTAAGGATGCCTCCTGGACGCCTCCCTGGTGAGGTGTTCCGGGCACGTCCCACCGGGAGGAGGCCTCGGGGAAGACCCAGGACACGCTGGAGGGACTATGTCTCTCGGCTGGCCTGGGAACGCCTTGGGATTCCCCCGGAGGAGCTGGAAGAAGTGGCTGAGGAGAGGGAAGTCTGGGCCTCCCTTCTGAAGCTGCTGCCCCCGCGACCCGACCCCGGATAAGCGGAAGAAAATGGATGGATGGATGGATGGATGGATGGATGGATGGATGGATGGATGGATGGATGGATGGATGGATGGATGGATGGATGGATGGATGGATGGATGGATGGATGGATGGATGGATGGATGGATGGATGGATGGATGGATGGATGGATGGCATCTCTTAATTTATTTCTAATTTTGTATAAAAAGGTTTAAATAAAAAATGTGGCAATTAAATAATGAATTACTAAACTGTCAGTGGCAGCTCTGCTCAAAATGATGGGAGTTTTTAGTTTTGTTGCATTTATTGAATCGGGGGGAAAAAAACATGTTTTTGAATGAATGATGAAACATGTGAATGAATGATCACAGCTGATTATTGGAACATTTACCAGTTCCGATCAATTTTAGTTAATTGATTGCTGCATGGGCTGTACAGTGGCGCAGTTGGTAGAGCTGTTGCCTTGCAGCAAGAAGGTTCTGGGTTCAATTCCCGGCCCTGGTCTTTCTGCGTGGAGTTTGCATGTTCTCCCTGTGCATGCGTGGGTTTTCTCCGGGTACTCCGGTTTCCTCCCACAGTCCAAAAACATGACTGTCAGGTTAATTGGCCTGTCTAAATTGCCCCTAGGTGTGAGTGTGTGTGTGCATGGTTGTTTGTCCTGTGTGTCTCTGTGTTGCCCTGCGACAGACTGGCGACCTGTCCAGGGTGACCCCGCCTCTCGCCCGAACGTTAGCTGGAGATCAGCACCAGCAACCCTCCCGACCCCACTGAGGTACAAGGGTGTAAGAAAATGGATGGATGGATGGATGATTGCTGCATCTCTACTCATCTCCTCCCAACAGAGATGCATAACAGAGAAGAGGAATCGTCTTAGTTTTTTGTGTGTCACAGTTGGAGGTTTCCATTTAATGACTTTTATTTGTTATTTCCCAATATATGTGGACTAATCTAGTTCAGATTTGTACATCTCAGACATATAGCATGTTTTAAATGTTTTATGCCATAAAATGAAACTGACGATAAATAAACCATTTCAAGTTCATTTTCTGGACCACTAGATGTCCTTCTTGAACACTGTTATTGCCTCAGCAACAAATTTATTTATTTTTTTAAGTAAAGTTTTACTTTAAACAGTTTTAGCCAGAACTAAAACTAAAACTCGAGTCACCCACTCATCCCCCTCCCCTCCCATCCAGGTGGGCTCAGGTACCTCCAGCCTGTTTTTCCTCTCCAGCAGCTGGTTGTGCAGCAGCTCTCTGGTTCTGACGGCGGCGCTCAGCTCCCCCTGCAGATCGTCAGAACTCTCAGTACCGAACACCGAGTCCAGCAGGTCTCCTTTCACCTGCAGCAGACTCAGACGCTCCTGCAGCTCAGCGCTGTTCTGCAGGAGACCCTGGAGGAAACGACGGAGGAGAGAAATGACCTCACTAATGCTCTCTTGGGAAATTTCATCTAGGCAAATTAAATAATTAAAGACATAAAACAAATATAAATCATTATAAGAAGACCTTTATTTAAAAATATATATTATAACAATGGAAAAGAATCGGATGAAGGAACTCAAACCGTTTCCTGAACGTAGTTTATATATTTTCATTCTCTGTGTGTGTGTATGTGTGCGTGTGCGTGCGTGTGGGTGTGTGTGCGTGTGTGTGTGTCATACCTGGATCTTCTGCAGCAGCATGGCCGTGTTGGAGAAGTCGTTGACGTTGTTGGAGGCCTCCATCACCTGAGAGACGGAGTTTGCCCACTGAAAGAAGTTGAGCAGCGGGTCCCGGAGGAGACTCCTCAGCTCCAGCTCCGACTCCGAACAAAGTCTGGAGGCTCTGCTCTTCACACTGAGACACAGAGACGGGACGAGGACGAGACAGTGGACACAGTGTTTAACAGACAGCTCTGAGACCTCAACATGATGTTTCACCTTCAGACTGCAGTGGGATACATTTCTTTTTGTTCAGTCAGAGGATGAGCCTCTTTAAAGTTCACTTAGAAAGTTCGGCATGACTCATGAACTCTCTTTCCTTTCAGAACAAACAAATCTAGACGGTTCGGTTTTAGCTGCTGAAAATGAACCTTTTGAAACTTCTGTCCAAGGTGAGAATCAAAACAAACACTGAGTTGTTATTTCCTGTTTCTCCATGGGAACGGAAAACAAGCTTGGCGCTTGTGTTTCATTTATTAATCCCCAATAACCTTCAGCTTTGTTTTAACCCGACAGATTTCAGAAAAAAACATCAAACTGAAGCCGCGGAATCGAGAAAATGAAATGTTTGTGTTTGACAACAAATTTAAAAAAGATTTTTAAGCTAAATAAGGACGGTGTTATTATGAAAAACAGGATTTAGTGATGCAGAACACTGAACATGCGTCAAGTCTCTGGTTCTCAGTTCCAGTTAATTCTGTGTGAACTTAACTAAAAGACAAAGTTTTTATCCTGTTTAATAAACTATATATTTCACTTTGAGCATCATAATACTTAGTTTGGCCCAAAATTATTCATGCAGATCTTTAAGTTATATGAATAATGAGAGCATCTTCAACCTGCAGAAACCCAGAATATAAATATAAATGATGAAAATAACTGAAAATGTGCAACAAATGCTGCTCAGCAACTATGATAATAGACTAAAGATTTTAAAAAGTATGGTAGTATTGTAGTTTTTCAGTCTACTGATGTGTCTTTCATATAATTTTATTCTCTTTTCATAATCTTTGATACTATTTTTTTTTATATAAGCTAGTTTTAAATCTATACCTGCTAGGTGTATGAATAATTAGGGGTTAAACTGAATCTACTGGAGTTGCAGCAGCTTGCAGGACTGAGCTCAGCTTCCTGCCACACTGCGATGTTATTAAAAATTAAACAGAATGTAAAAGAAAAACCTGAGAAAGCTGCATAATTTTTACCGGGAAAGTGTTTCTTAAAAACAATGCAGGATTCAATTTGCCTCCATGTGTTAAACAGGAAGCTAAATTATAATTGGACTAAAAAACAGAAGCGTAAGAAGCTTGTAATGACACAAAGTCCTCGGTTTCTTTAGAGATGCTAAAACTCGACTGGAATGATTCCCCTGTTTGCTGAGCTTTAACAAGTTCAAATCGAAAGTTTCCCATTCCTGAAGAAATTTGCTCTAAGAGTCATTTTTAGAGCTGTTCCATTCATTTGGGCGAGGAGCTCCAACTGGTGAATGATGCAAGCTGTGGAAATAATAATGATGCGACAGCACAGGTCAACAAGAACACTGAATATAAACCACCTGCATCGACAGCATGTTGATATTTGTGTTTAGACTTTCAAGTTTTGGTCAAAAACACAAGAAAACCCATAACTCTAAGGAAATTTAAAGTGTTTTTCTGTGGTAACTTGCATAAATTAACAGATTTTTCTGCTTTAGCTGTAGAAAGTGACTCAGCACTCATTAACAGCAGCATATTTTTTGAATGCTCAGATTTATTTGGAGGTTTAGATTTATTCTGTAGCATCTATTTTGGACAGCAGGGGGAGTTTGTCTGTGTACCGTATTTTCCGCACTATAAGGAGCACCTAAAAACCTTCAATTTCCTCAAAAACCGACAGTGCGCCTTATAATCCGGTGCGCCTTATATATGGACCAATATTGAGCCACAACAGGTCAAGCAACTACGGTAAGCAGCCACCGGCTTCATTTTCGCCCGTAGTGGAAGAAGTGCGCGGTGCATGCTGGGTTAATTGTCAAAAAACTGGTTTGTTAATAAAGTTTGACTGACCTATCTACCTACCGACCTGATAATCAGGTCGTCTGCAGGTCACTTTAGCACCACGTTCTCCACCAACATGCTGTGCGCCAACGGAGACGGGTGACCATCGTCCAGCCACGCCCCGGCCCAGTCACAGAAGGCTCTCCTCGCCGACCCGAGTCGGACTGTTTTGTTGGCATTCTACATGTCAACAAAGTGGCTTTAGACATTCATCCGCGGTGCTTCGACTAGGGTTACCAAGGGACCAGCCCCTGTACACTTAAAGCCGGGGGGGCGGGGAAGAGAGACAGAGACTGCGGCGGCAGCGTGTCGGTTGGTCTGTGTTACCCAGAAAGCAGTTGGGCACAATATCACAACACCAACACCGTGAGTGAAACAACGACTGGGGAAGACTACTATATAAAGCACTGGGGATCACTTCTTTATTTGTAGAGTACGGAACAAATCATGTCCCGTATAGGTTCAATACAGGACGGGTGGCAACCGTAACTGTAGCGTCTATTCTATGGGCCTTATATATAAAAAAAGTTTTAAAATAGGCCATTCATTGAAGGTGCGGAAAATACTGTAATTTGTTTAATCTGAGAGTTTATTTGAACAGCCTGGATCATCAAACCCGAAAACTCCCTTTTGAAAATAGAAAACTTTATTTTAAACTCCCTTTTCCTAATTTCCCAAAATGAAGAAGTTTTTAGGAAATAATATTTCATATTACCTTTTCTCAGGTAATAGGAAATAGAAAATTAGGAAATTTCCTATTTTTAGAAAATTTTGTGACCAATTTCCAATTTTTCCGTATGCTGTTACAGATTTTGGGTTGATTTTTTGCATGTTTTCATGTTTTCTTCCAACAATTTGTAAATTCATCCTCATTAACATTTCTGAACAATTCACTGCATGGCTCTGATACATAATCAATAAATCAAATCCACTGAGGTAACTAATAATCAGACAGAATGAGATGGATCGGCTGCAGCTCAACTTTACATACATTTTACTCTCCTTTCTGTTAATAATTTACGTTTTATGGTTTCAACATGTTTTACAGCTGCTTTCATCAGATGAGATCAGTTAAATCAGCTGAGAAAACACGTTTCCATGGAAACGGCGGAATTTTTGATCACAGAAACGCACCAACTACGATAAAACCCCTCAGCTGAAGGTTTGACCGCAGGTTGCTCCTACCTCTGATGTTCTTTAACAACGGCCAGGACGCCGTCTGTGAGGTGGCGAGGATCCTCCGAGAACCTGAACAGATCCTTCAGCTGAGACTTCAGCAGCTCCACCTGAGACTCTTTACCTGCCAGAGTGTTCCTCACAACCTGAAACACAGATAGGAGAGACTCTTCAGGTTCCTGAATCTCACACAATCCCATCCACTTCAGCATCTCCGCCTCAACAGTCAAAAACTTACCACCTTCTTCGAATCTAACAAAGTTGGTTTCAAATGTTTCGGCAGGAAAAAGTTTTGTTTGTGCCGCTGTCATTTTAAATGCTATTAATAAATATTTTCAGAGGTTATTAAAAATACTTTTTTAAAGTATACACAAAAATACTTTGTGTATACTTTGTGAAGTTTGCAGCACAAACTTAAACAAAAATTTATTTATATACATTTTGTTAGATTTTTTTTTTATTTGGAGGTCAGATGACCTTTGACTCCCTCTGGAGACATTTATTAGTATTTCTAAAATGAGAGCACCACAAACAAAAAGTTTTGCAGCACAAACATTTGACACCAATTTTATTTAATATGAAGAAGTCGTGGAGGCAAACCTACCGAGTATTTCCTCCACTGCCCCTCCATCTGCTCCTCGGTCGTCTCTGTGCAGCTCTTGGACTCCTGGGTGTCGACCAGCTCCTGGTCCAGATCTTGCAGCATCTCCCTGATCCGGCCGATATCCTCCCCCAGCCGCTGGCACCGGGTCACGTACTGACTGTGGGAGTCCAAGCTGCAGTGCAGCCCCTCCTCGGCCTCACAGAGACCCTGCCGCAGCCGCTGCCAGCCCAGCCGCAGCTCCTCGGCCTCCTCCTGCACGGCCTCGGCTCCCGCCGGAGACGTGTTGGTCCTGACGGCGTCGGCCACTCCTTCGATGTGCAGCAGCGTCTTCTCCTCAGTGGCCACGCTTTCGTCCAGAGTCTGAGACAAAGCAAGACGTTAGATAAAAAGGGTGTCCAAACTTTTTATCATGTGGGCCAAAATCGTCAAGTCAAAAGTACTCGCAGGCCAAGAAAATAACTAAATGAATTAAGGTAATAAAGACGTCTGATTTATTGATTTATTTATGTTGTTATATCTATTTCTAATGGATGATGGTTATCAGAAATCCCAAACTTGAAAAGATTTTGTATGTTTGCTGTGTTAAAAGAAAGTTCTAGTTCTCTTTCTCAAATTATTTCAGGCTTGATTTAACAAATTTATTCTCAGTTTTATAAACAGGTTTTGTTTTACTTTCTTGACATATTTAGCAGAGTTTAACAAAATAGATAAAAGCCAATTTGGGGGCTTTTCAGTAAAAGTTTATGCATAAATGTTACTTTACTTATCATCTGAAGTCTTGACGGTAAAAACATTTACATTTGTGTCTTACTTAGCATATTTTTTATTTTAAGAACAATATGTCAGCAGAAATTTTATTGTGATTAAAAATAAAAAGCCTACATATGCATCAACTCTTTTATGCAGCAGAAAAACTGCAGGTGCTCCAGAACCACCCAGTGTCTAACAGGGACGCACCGATCCACTTGTTTCCACTTCTGATGCCAATACAGACCGATACCGATATGATATAGAAAAACATCGCTGAACTGACTTAAAATGTCTCTTTTTTTAAACACAGATATAAATGTACTGAATTAGAAATTTATTTGACAACTCTGCACCAGTACAGCAAACATGAAAAAAAACAACTCAACTTTGTTCAGTCAGTGCAATTAGGAGTAACAGCCAATGTAAAATAAATAAAATGATGAAAACAACAGGTGTAAAAATAAACTGCAACAAATATTCCTGTCACTCTGCTGAGCTGGAACCGGCCAGCAGACGCTGACATGCTGCTGGCAGCGGTTGGACTGACCTTTAATGCTCTCAGTTTGCTCTCCGGCGGTTCGTCCAGCTTCATCAGCTCCGTCAGCTCTTTGGTTTTAGACACCAGCCAGGACTGGAACTTCTGGACGTGGCTGTGGAACATGTGATGCTCTTCACTGATCTTCTGCAGCAGCATCAGTCGCTCCTAACCAAACAGGAGAAATAAGAAACATCTAGAGGTGTTCTATGACCCGGTCAGGATGATCCGGGGTAAATCGGGTCTCACCTGGGCTCGGTCTCGGACGTCCATGTAGTCCTCCTGCAGCCTCTGCTGGGCCTTTGCGTCCACGCTGGGATCCTCGATTCTGCTGTGCAGAGCGGCCGCCTCGTCCAGCAGCCTCTCCAGCAGAACCGCCTGGCTCTTGATGTCGCTGACAATCACCATCTGCTGCTCCACCTGCCACAGCTTCTCCTTCAGGCCCATCTGCAGCTCCAGGTCCAGGTCCAGGCTGCGGCGCTGCTTCGTCAGCCACAACTCAAACTCCTCGTACGCCTTCAGGTACTCGCTCCAGTGGAGCCACACCCACTCGATCCGGCTACACAGACAGAGACGCGGCTAAACTTTACTTCACAGCTGCGACTAAATATTATTTTGGTAATCAATTATTCTGATAAAGAAATCTGAAGATTTTTATTTAACTATGTTAGCCTTTATTTTAGAAATGCATTGAAATATTCAAAACATAATTAAGAATCTTATTTATTTAAGAAAATAAATTCTTAATTTATTTCAATAAATAAAATTTTATAATATTGAAATTAATTTGATTAAAAATGTATTTTAATATTTTTTATTTATTTAAGATAAATAAAATGTTATTTATAAATTTTTATTTATAAAAATTGTCCAAAGTTAAATAGTTTATTTAAAATAAAAATATTTATTTTATATAAACTAACATTCATTAAAATTAAATGTAATAAAAATGCATTTTAATAAATATTTGTTTTATTTAAAATTAATTTTAAAAAAATATACATTTTTATTTCTAAAAATGTTTCAAAGTTAGAATTAGTTTATTTTTAACTTTTAAAAAATAAACTGTTTTTAAAAGTTTATTTTATAATAAGTTTATTTTTTATTATAAACTTTTTAAAAGTTTATTTTATAATAAACTTTTAAATAGAAAGTTAATTTGATTAATAATTAGACAGCTAACAGTCTTTAATAGGAGATTTTTTTTTGTTAGTTTTTACAGAATTTTAAAGCTAACACTTGAAGAGTTATGGGGGTTTTGGTAGTTTTTTTTATTGATATTAAAGGCAAAATGTATATATTTTTGTACAGTTTTGACTTTCTTAATGCTCTGATTTTGTTCTATCTGCCAAATTTGTTTACTCCAGTCCACAATTAATTTATTACTAAATTAGTTTATGGTAATTTTAATAATCGACTAATCAGATTAGTCACTTCAGCTCTACTTTACGTCATTTAAACTTCCACTTTGTAAAATAACCAGCACCTCCTATCAGAGTCAGAAATCTCCCATCCTCTCTGTTCTCAGCTGGGATCAGATTAGTTTCAATTTAAGATTTGAAAAGCCATTTAATTCAGATGTTGTTCATGCAGTTCCTTGTTTCACTCAAATGATAAAGTGACATTTTGGAAAACATCTCAGTTGATTTGGCATTTAGCAGGACTGCATGCTGACAACATGACATTACAGGCTCTTTAACAGCCGCCTCTCTTTGTTATCTGTCTGTCTCACATGCGAAGCCCTCTGAGATATTTATGCTTCCTGCCGTGCAGATATCAACCTCTCATGATGTCTTCCTGGCATTTTCCTCCTTTCTAAATTGTTCCTTTATTCCCAGAGCGAGAAAATAAACCCGGTTCTTTTATTTTGCAGGAAAACAAGCAGGTTTACAGGAAAACAAGCAGGAATCAATGGTCCGATTTACTGGGAAATGATTTTGTAAGACGATTCACAAAAACTTCTGCAGATAAACGTCAACTGTGAAAAATTATTCCACAGGCAAAGTACAACAAAAAATAAGTTCTATAAATTAATGCATGTTTTCATCTCTGATGTGTACTTTTATTAAATTCCAGTTTTTATGTCAGAGTGTGACCTCTTCATCAGAGAGGATCATGAAGCTGCAGCTTGCTCTCTGATTGGTCGATGGATTCCACCTGACAGGTGAATGTTTCTCTGTGTCAGGCGTTTTGATTCATCTGAAAACAATCCTGACATCAGATGTTTCTGCTAACGCCGAGTTCAGTGATCCTTGCTCTTTTATGTTTATTTTCATTAATGTGTCACTCGGAACTTTGACAGTTCCTCTAAAACTGTTTGAGGAACTAAAGATTAATATTCTATTAGCTGAGATTTTAAAGCTAGAAGAGGTTTCCTCCAACACACTGAAGGTTAGAGATATTGTGATATTATGACTATATCATAATATCAACATGTAAAACTAGGCATACACCTCAAGATTTTCTAAAACTGTGCAGCACCAGTGCAAATTTTACACCTCTTTAATTTATTTATTTGATAGGGACAAGTATGTTTTATTGTGACAAACAAATCACATATAGGAATTAAAATTAAGTGAACATGTGTAACAGGGTTTTATTTTAACAATAATATGGATGTGAAGTTGGTCAAAATTTGTTTATTCTTTGAATTTGTTTTGTTTAGTCAGTAAGTTGTTTCTCCAGACATTTATTGGTGTTTTCAGTTCTGTTTCTGTTGTTAACTGTGGTATGTATTAGCTTTAGCTCTGTGTTTTCTTTACAAATATATTCTAACATATATCTTAGACAAATGTATTCATATACGGAGTTTCATGAGTGATTTTGCTGTGTTTTGTGTAAGTTTTTAATTGTTATTAATTTTTTCCATTGTTTATTGCTGCTATGTTTATTGCTGCCAACTGCTCATTAGGAGCCATTGCTTGTTTAGGGTTATTTATTATATTTAATTTAATGGCAGAAGCTGCTAGACTGATGTTAACCACCAACTTGATTTCCTCTTTTCTTAGAATAAATCCAGTGAACCTGTGTGTGTCATGAAGTCAACCTATTGTAACAGAGATGAACATTGAACACATGCATAGAAACATAACCAAATGTTAAAGAGAAGGGGGGTGGGGGGGATTCAATGCAGTTAATTAGGTATTCATAGCCTGGAGAGTGTTTTTGCTGATATGGTAGAGGAAGGATAAATAATATAATAACAATAAAGCATTAGGGACAAGTATAAGCAATTAACATGTTGGTTTAGCATGTAGAGCCGTAACTAATATGCAGTGTTCATCCCTAGAAGATCTTTTAAGTAAACAATTATTGAAATACATAGTTAAACACCAAACAGAAGGCAAATAAACATATCATTATAGATTTTGCTGCTACTAAAATGCAACAAAGTTCACCTCCAACATGCACTGAAGGTTACCTGTGGCAGTGGACGATGTAGGTGCTGGTCTCGTCCCACTGGTTCTTCAGCTCCTTCAGCTTTTCGTTGGTGCTGTTCCTCAGCTCTTCATCGCCGCTCTGCAGAAGCTTCTCTGCAGCCAACAGCGCCTGGTCCACTATCATCTGACCATTGTGAGACGAATGGTGGATTTTCTACAAAATCACACAAGAAAAACTTTTAAAGTCCAAACACCTTTGGATAGACAGATAGACTCCTATCTCTAGGAACAGATAGTTCTTATATTATCACACAAAACCAACCACAAAAAACATAACAACACCTCCTTCTTGTTTTTATGTTCCTATTACTTTGTTCAGATGTTCAGGATTATTCACCCCTGAAAAAACAATCAAAATCTGATTTTTCAAAATATTTAAAGCTGATTAAGATTAAAAAATCTTTTATCCTGAGATCAGATTAACAAGTTCAGCTCACATGGATCCTGGATGTGAACCTCTAACTCTGCTGCAATAAGCAATTAATCAATGCTTATTGCATTAATTAATTGCAATAAGCGTGCTTATTGCATTGCACTGCAATAATTAATCATTTAGTGATAAATTATCTTCATCATTTCCATTTGCATGTTTGTTTTTCTCGAGTTCTTCTTTCTACTAAAGAGACTTGATGACAAAAGTATTCAGTCTGGTGCATCACTCTTAACTAAACCTTTTTTTGAAGAGCAGTTTTGTTAAGTATCCATTTTATTTGCTTTAACACTAGTTTTGTTTATTTGTTTTATACATTTAAAATGTCTTGCAGTTACAATGTTAATTACTCGCTAGGAAAAAAAACTGTTTAGTGATCTTTGAGAGGTTGTACTTGCATCATCATGTCATCATTATATTACTTGAAAATAATCTCAAAACAACAATATTCTCATTTATCTCAATCATTTCTGGGTCAATGTATAATCCTCAAACTTTGCTACCATGTTTTACAGTGAAGCTCAGTGGTGATGCATAACAACATTCAGGGATGCAACTACATGTGAGGATATTTGTAGCACAGCAGTAAAATAAAGATCAGGCATTAAACTGATGATTCTACCAAATAAAATTGAGATGAAAATGGATCAGAGCACAACAGAACACAAACTTAAACAACAACAACATACTGCAGAGATTTGCCTTCACCATTCATTCTTGCCCTTTATGCTTTTCCTCAGATTCGTTACTTTATGCAACGACTGAAACTCAGTGCAACAGCAGCCAGAGCCTAAAGGAAAATGTTGACAGATCTTCAGGAAGCCTGGAGACTTATTTAAATTATTTATCAAGATCCCTTTAAAAGGTAAAGAAAAGGAAGCCTTTCTGCAGCAGCAGGTTCAGAGTGAGCCGGTTTTATTCCCGTGTGAGTCGGATGAACATAGAGAAACAGGAACTCTTTGTAATAATAGCTTTTAGGAAAAAACACAAGAAAAACACCGTGGTCTCCTCAGAAACAACAAAAACATCTCTAAATTAAAAACATGTACTCAGATTTAGTAGCTTCAACAGAATCAAAACAGAAATCCAAAAGAATTTTAAACGGGTTCTGCCGCCTGCTTCTGCAGAACAGCTGACTGACTGCAGTTTTCATGAGGGCGAGGCCTTAAAGTGAAAACAGGAGGTGCAGCGACTAGATGATGATTGATGTTGTGATCAGCTGCAGGAGCAGATCTCCATGCTGGTTATTCACCGCCTGCAGCAGCAGCTCATCATGGGAAGCTTAAGCTCTGCAGCAGCAGCAATGCAATTAATGAGTCTGACTCCAGTTAGGACAACACCCAGCGGGGAGCGGCTCATAAAACTGCATGCATTCATGCAACCTGCTGTCAGATTGTTTTTATGGCTGCTTTAAGAATATAGATTTAAACAGAGATGAGATTCTCAGTTAAAGCAGATCAAACTGCATCTCTGCTCCCTTTGAATGTGACCTATTGTGCTTCCTTGAACAAGTTACCACAAGTTTACAGGCATTATTTTTGCACAAAATCATGAGATTTTAGTCTGCTCAGTTCTGCCTATTTTAATCTTTCAAAATGAGCTGATTTAGGGTCTGTACCTCTAAATGCAAATGAGCTGCTGCAGGCCACGCCCCTAAAAGCTCACCGTTTGCACTTGCATGTAAAAATGGCTGAAAACGTGTTAGCAATTATACAACCATACATCTTTAAAAAGCATTAGTAGGACCTCCTGTACAACCAACATGAGTGCAGCAAGTGGTTTCTGGATTGTAAGTCAACATCAAAACACTTGTCTTTTCCAGCAGCCATTGTACAGTGGTATAACCAGCTGACCAAACTTGCTGGAGCTCATCATAGGTTGACAGTGTAGTGCCCGTCGATTGTGACTTAACAATCTGAAGGTTTTTGAAATAGCTCATTTTCCAGACACCAAAAACATTAACTTATTGCTAAAAACTTATTTTTACTTAAATAGTTGGGATGCTTTTAAAAGCAGTTGAGACCCAAATGAAAGTTAAAAAATGTGATTTTTCATAACTGGTCCTCTGTTATGAGCAGATTAAGCTGACTAGAGAGCAGCTGCAGCCCACCTGGGAGCAGATAACCAAGCTGAGAGCAGGTATCACTCACCTGAGAGCTCGGCTTGCTAAGTTTGTGACATTACATTCCAAAGATTTTTGAAATGGCTCATCTTCCAGTCACCACAAAACATCAACTTATTTTTTTTAACAGCACCTAGGCTGTTTTTGGAAGCAGTTGAGAACCAAATGGCAGGCAGAAACGTGCGAAATGTGCACAGCAGGTTGGGGATTTTCTAAAAATCCTGCCACATATCCGACTAAATCCTACATTCAGACAGCTTAACCCCATCAAAGAAAACCTGACACACCTCGGTTTCCCTGAGTCGGGCCTCCAGGGCATCTCGCGGTCCCGCCGTGTTGTCGTTAGCCTTCAGCTGCTCCTCGATGCCCTTCATCCAAGCATCGGCCTCCTGCAGGCGGGCGGTGAACTCCTGCTGCTCCTGCTGGGTCATGGCCGGACCAGAGCCTGCAGAAAGAGGAATAAATCAGAACCAGCAGGAACATGAAGCTGTTCCGTGTCTCGGGTTTAATTCCCAGCCCAGTGAAAGCATCAAGGTGTAACCTTCAGGTTGTGAGTCAGAGGTCTGCATTCTTCTTCTTCTTGGTTGTTTTCCAGTAAAAACTTCATTAATTCTCCTGCAGTTTGTTGAAGCGTGAAAACAAAAATCCCAGGAATACTCTGTGTGGCTGTCAGGTCTGTGGAGGAACTCGTTGTTCCCTCAGGAGCTGCAGCTGGAACGTTAAAAACGTTAAACTGCAGTGAAACACGAAGCTGGGAGGAGCCAACGAAACGACTTCTCCTTTGAGAGAGCGGTTTTCCTGAATGACTCATTTCAACCACAGCAGCATTCCTCTTGGTTCTTTCACACCACGACTGCAGAAATTCTGAGTAATAAACTTAAATTTGGTTCAGATGGTTTATCCGTTTCACTCCAGCTTTAACTTTATGTTCTGTAGCTCTAAAAAAAACAACCAGAACTCTCAGTTTGGATCTTTCTGAACTCGACTGCAGTTTTTATTGTTGTTGCCTCACAGTTAAACATCACAGGATAGAAATGTGTTTTAAACTAACAAAAACAAACATTTCTTCTCAACTTCTCTTTTAGTTTTCAGACATTTCTAAATAATGAAAAATACATTTTAATCCATCAAATGCACATTGACAGACGTTTGTCCCTCCAGAGCCACCGTACTTTAAATTCAAATCTGTCAAACGCTTTAACTCAAACTAATGAAAGACAACGTCTTAATATTCACCTTAATTAAAAAGCTTTAAAACCTAAATATGAGCATAAGTTTCCTCCTGTACAAATAAAACGTTATGTCATATTTTCTAAGAAATCTTGCCTTCAATCTCAGAATTCCTACTTTAACCTGACAATTCTGATTTTAATCTGATATCTTTCCTTTAATCTCAAAGTTCACATTTAAATCTCTTAATATCTACGTCAATACCAGAATTCCAACTTTAATCTCCGAATATCTATTTTTACCTGACAATTCGCATTTTAATCTCTGATATCTTGCCATTGATCTCAAACTTCAAATATCAATCTTATATCAACTTTAATCTCAAAATTCTGGCTTCAATCTCAGAATATCGACTTTAATTTTACAATTCTGACTTTTATTTTAGAATTCAGAAGTTAATCTGCTGAACTATGACTTCTCAAAATTCTGAACTGTGAGATTAACATTAGAAAAAAAAAGACACCCAGTTATCCTAATCCTTATTTGTATATAACTGATAATAACTCACTTAAAAAAATGAATCTGAATAATCTGATGTCCAGTTGGATCAGGCAGATGCATCCGGTTCTGTTACCAAAGGTCCGAACTGACTCACAGCAGCTGTCAGAAGATCAGAGGAAACAGGAAACTCTACAGGAAACGGATCAGAGCCATCCTGACCTTCATCGTTCTGCAGACAGAACCGGAAGCCCAACAAGAAACCATAGTTTGGTGGCGACCCGTTAGAGTGACGCAGCTCTGTGACGTCATGTGTGTTTTGACGTTAATCCACTTGAGCCTGACGGACAGGTGAGCTCTGATCTCAGCTGATCAGGTGTAACGGAGACTCTGACAGGAAACAGAGCGCTGGTATCTATGAAGCGACCCGGAACACACCGAACAGCTGCTGCTGCGGCCACCCGAACTCTGTCTGTGTTCGGTCAACAAACAATAAGCAAACAGCGAGTAAACAGGTCTAAACAAAACACAAGCACTCACAGCTTCCGGCTCCGAGCGGTTCTCTGTCCGGTGGCTGCAGAGAGTTATCAAAACAGTCCGGGTCGGCGAGGACGGGAAACTTCCTGCTGGCAGGAAGTGGAGCTCTGCGCTGCGTTCACTGACCGCTCGGAAATTAGGGGAAACTTTCAGATATTACAGGATTTTTTACCGCAGAATAAAAGATGGTTGAAAAGAGTATTGTTTAAAAGTCTGAAACAAAATGTAGAAACGTAGATTTATATTGTTGCTCCAATAATAAAAGAATAAAATAAGTTAAATTCACATGTAGACAGAGGAATCCGAGGATTTCAAACGCATCATGATCTGAAACAAAACAATGTTTTGATTGTTTTATTACTCTACTCAAAGGTTAATCAGCTATATGTTTATATTCAGTAACTAGAGTTTTTGATAGTTACATAAATCAATAAACGAGGAAATGTTATTTAATCATTTATGTATCTCCCTCTCCCGTTATGTTTACTTTTTTTATGTTTACAGTTTCTATTATATTGCATTAGGTCTCCACCTTATTGGGAAAACATGCAATATTTTTTCACATTAGTGAAAGTTGCTGTAAAATGAGCAAATAATTTAAAAAGTGTTATATGTAATTAAAAAAATCCTAAACAAAAAGGTTTCATTAATTTTTTTTTTCTGGCTAATGTCTGCTATTGGATTATTGAAATAATTTAGATTAGTTTCTAAATTACTACCATTTTACCACCTAGTAAATAATTTTTATGCTACTCTGTTGTCAACCAGAATCTGAAAGCATGATCCTTCAATAATTAACCATCAATGATGGCAGTCCATGCAGTTGTGCAATTTGTCATGCAGATAGTTTAAAGTGATCAGGCTCATTTGATTAGATAAGATTAGAAATACCTTTTGAAAGTAACAACCTTAAGCCGGGCGTAAAACATTTTCTTTTAATCCCTTATTTCTCTGTTAAAAAAAATTTTTTTAATGGTGTGACGGTTTTCATTAAGTGGAAATTAAGAGAATAAA
Source organism: Poecilia reticulata (assembly GCF_904066995.2). Taxonomy (NCBI): domain Eukaryota; kingdom Metazoa; phylum Chordata; class Actinopteri; order Cyprinodontiformes; family Poeciliidae; genus Poecilia; species Poecilia reticulata. Next base: position 21,674,659 of record NC_088851.1, read on the forward strand.
GTATCTACATAATGTGTTTTAATGAGTGATATGAGATACTTTAACAAAATAACTTTTAAATAAAATATGCAGTTAGCCAGCTAGCTAGCTAATGTGGTGAAAGAACAAAGTGCTGTGCTGCAGATGGCCTGAATATAGTTATGAGATTTGGTTCCGGTAACTAAGATTATTGTAAATTAACAGAGGAGGCACATGTGAAACATTTTGTCAATTTTTGTGTCTTATTTTGTCTTGCATAAAACAAAAAACATTTCAGAAGTACAGCACTTTTCCTCAAGGAAAATGTCCATCTATTGGTTCCAAACAGGCTAAAGCACTCTTGGATTATACAGCACAACTATCGTATTTTGTAGTTGACTCAAGATCTAGGATTGTCTTAAGCTTTTTTTTCAGAACAGCTTTTTGTATTTCCTAAATTTTATTTTCTTGTATTAAAATTACTTTGCAGATTAGACCTGAGTCACCTACAGGTCTGATGTCTGACAGAGTTTGATGAAATGACTTTATCGGGTTTCTCTGTGGTAACAGATTCATACTAAGATGTTAAAGGAAGAGTGAGAGCAGAGAAGTCGGTTCAAATCCATCTGAATCAGAGGCAGAGTCAGTTTATTACAGTTATATTTAATACATCTTAACCAACACAGAAACATTCTTTATGTCAGATTTAACCAGCAGAAACATTTCACCGACAAACTCAAACACACAGCTGAGCATCAAACCAAAACTCTTCATCACCTGGAGATCTGAGCGTCTGTAACAGGATTGGATCTCAGTAAAGTTTCCTCTGACACATCGGCATCTCAGCGATTCGAAAACATTTCATCGTCCGTGGTGACGATAAACAATAAACATTCATGTTTAAAAGCTCCCCAATGAGTCGACTGCGATGTTTGGTGGAAAAGCACAAAGACCTCCTGCCGGCTGACAGATGGGAAGCTGCAGACAGATGTGCAGCCTCTGCAGACAGGTGTGACATTGTAGTCAGAGACACCAGATGTGCAGACTCAGCATCCCGAAGTCCAGATGTGCAGCTAGATGTAGAGCCGCGGAAAGGTGTGCATCCACTGCAGAGAGGCGTGGCGTTGTGGAGAGACGTAGTCAGATGTGTAGTCAAAGTAAAATCTGACACTGCTACAACCTTTACAGACAGATGTTAAGCTGTAGACTGATGTGAAGCTGCAGAAACAGGTGCAGAGTCAGACAGATGCATACAGATGTGTTGTCTGGTCTCTGCAGTTCATCCGAGGTTGTTTTTTCTTCTCATAAAGAAGCAGTTCGTACTCTTTAAATGAGCTGCCATCAGTCATTCTTGATCAAATATAAGCTTTAAAAACACTGACTGTTTCAACAGTTCTTTAATCTACACAAATACAAACTTTATTTTATAATACACTGAGGTTTAGTGGAATAAATTAGTCCAGTAAATAAACACAGTAAGTGTGTTTGGTCAGATCTGACAAAGACGTCTCAGCCTTCAGATCTGTGATCTGATCTGGGCTCCATGGAGGCTCAAACGACATTCAACTCGCCTTATAAAACACAGAGTTAAGATCTTACAGGAGCAGCAAAAGTCATAATTGCTGCAAATCTTTGAAATTTGTGAAAACATTTACCCAGAAATCAATTAAATTTATTACTGTTTATGTCTCCTCAGCTCTGAAAGCCTCTCGTTCTTTAATGACGTGTGAAAAACTCTTCAGGGTTATGATTTCAGCTGTGTTTGTTTTTCTGTTAAATTTCTCCTGTAATAAACACCATCGTCTGTGAAGGACTAATAAAATAAAGCATCCCCATCCTCTCCGTCAGTAATAACTCACGTTACCGTGACAACCTCCGCCAGGTGCTCCATTCCTGCTGCCGTCTTTCACATCTGAGACTTTAAATTTTCCTGAGGTTGAGCTCAACATGTTGATGCAACTCAAAAGTTGAATTCTACAAAAGCCAATAAACCAAATCTGAGCGTTTTTACATTCAGCTGGATTAAAACTTGGAATTTGAACAAAACCAGTTAATTTTCAAACCTGAGATGTTTTTCTTTTTTCCTGTAAATGTCCTCTTCAGTTGCAGATTTTCGTTGTCCTGAACCCAAACATTCATAACTGATAACGTCCGACACAGTTTGTGTGTTCCCTTGCTTTTACTGTACAATATTTATGAACATTCAAGCTGCTGTTGGAAAGAAATTAAACCCAGAAGCAGAACCCTGGAGATGTTTCAGCACCTCAGGTTCTGCTGGTCTACCTGTTCCTCCTGTGTAAGATCCCAACATTAACTCTTCATCTCCTTCGGGTTCATCACTGATATTAGTTTCCACCCCCGGCTGTCAATCAGCAGTAAACCGACCAGTAGATGAGGTTGAAGAAGATGTACGATCCTGGGAAAATCATCCGGGAGTATTTATCGATGGCGTGCGTGTTCTGGATGATGTTGAGGGCGCGCAGGCTCTTCCTCTTCTTGATGCCGGCAGACTCGGTGCTCATGGACAGGTGCACCACCATGTGCTCTGACTTCTCCGGGACTTTCTGCTTCTCCTCGGGTTCGTCCTCTGGAACCATCGGCTCCTCGGTGTAGCCGGCCAGGCTGTTGGTGTCCGCCTCGCTGTAGGTGCCGTCCAGCATGGTCATGGTTCGTGTTTGGGAGATGCTGCAGGTGCAAGGCAGCGACTGGGAGGGGAAACAAATCACAACTCATGAAGACGACTGTCAGCAAAATCTACCAAAAATGGACACACATTAAAACTGCAGAATTTTGATGTATTGTTGTCAGATAGATTTCAGTTATTGATGGCAAAAAAAAACAAAAACAAAAAAAACAGTAGGACTGGAATTGTTATTTTTGTTATTTTCTACATTGTTTGTGCCACAAGAAAATCAAAAAATATTAGTAAATTCAACAATATGATTAAATGCAGTTACTGTGTGCAGGCTAGTGATATAAATCAAAGTTTTTTAGTGTAAATGTAATGTTTGTTCAGTAGTTTACTATATGGTGTTTTCTTTATAGCTTTGTAATTTTCTGTTTTTATTGTGGAAAGCACCTTGACTCGTCTTGCTGCTGAAATGCGCTGTACAAATAAACTTGACTGATTGATCAACTTTACTCAAAACTGGAATGTAGGTAAATTGACCTTGAAGAAAAAAGAACTGATTAGGAATAAAATATTACTGCAAAAACACAAAATTTTATAAAGTATTTTTAATCTAGTTTCTGGTGCAAATACCTTAAAATATTTGAAATAAGTCAAAACTTACATACTACTAACTTTTCAACAAGATTTAGGAGATTATTGTAAACCCTTTAATACCAAAGTTTCAATTCTCCGCCTGGATATTTTTGCTTTTTCTGATTGTACAAAGTTCTCTAAATGTCCTGTGAGTAAATATTTTCCCCCACTTCTCCATAACAACTGGAACTTTCAATATCTAGTAAGTACCACCTATTAAAGGAGCGCCCCTCTTTTTAGGGTCTCTTGTCGCTTTAAATCCAAATAAGTTGCTGCTGGCCTCACCCTCCAAACTCAACATTTACACTCCCATAAAAAAGGCTGTGAACAGATGCACAATTGTACAACTGTACATCTTTGAAAAGTAGAAGTGGAGCCTCCTGCACAACCAACAAGACTTCAGAAAGTGGTTTCTGGATGGCAAGTCAATTAAAAACCAGCTGTCTTTTCCAGCAGCCATTGTTTACTGTTACAGGTGTAACTTACCTGAGAGCGTGCCCTCTCCCTCATCTTGCGCTCGCGGCGGTCCTGGACGGTGGACAGGTAGTTCACAGCCGCGTACTCCAACACAGAGAGGAACACAAAGACGAAGCTGACCCACAGGTAGATGTCCACGGCTTTAATGTAGGACACGCGCGGCATGGAGGCGTTGACCCCGGTGATAATGGTGGACATGGTCAGCACCGTGGTGATACCTGCATGCACGCACGCACGCACGCACGCACGCACACACGCACACACACACACACACACGCACACACACACACACACACACACACACACACACACACACACACACACACACACACACACACACACACACACACACACACACACACACACACACACACACACACACACACACACACACACACCTGCTCAGTCTGACCACCAAACCACAGCCGCGTCTTCCTAACAAGCAAAATTCCCCAAGAAACTCCTCAAACAGTCGGCGTCTCGGTTCTGTCAGGTGTTTTTACCTAACGAGACTCGGGCCGGCACAGCCCGTCTGTCGATCCAGAAGGAGACCCAGGACAGCATCACCATCAGCGTGGCGGGGAAATATGTCTGGAGGAGGAAGAAGAAGATGTGGCGCCGCAGTGTGAAGTTGATGTAAAGCCGGTTGTACCAGCCTGCAGACACACAGCGAGGGGTCACAGGTCAGACAGCACCGTTTGTTCCCTGTTTTCACACCTTTGTTAACAACACACCGAGTTTGTTTTCAAACATGTCAGAAGCTTTACTTTAAGAAGAGGAAGTTTTATCATCAGCGTGATACGAAATGATCAATTATTCATCACAACCTCTCAGAACCTGTCTGCCCTGATCTTCGTCGCTGGCTGAGGAACTTTCTGTGTTTGTCAGATGAACGCAGCTGTATCGGTTTGTTGTTCAGATGTTGTTGTTTGATTTCCTGTTGCACCAGACCATCAGACAGTCCATCAGATGGTCAATTAAAGGGAGACCTATTATGCTTCCTTGAACAGGTTAAGACATGCCAGTGGGCTTCACAAAACCTGCTCACCGCATTTCTTACAACAAAAAAAAAATCTTATTTAACAAAATTTTAGTCTCTTGTCTCTTTAAATCCAAATAAGCTGCTGCTGGCCTCACCCTCCAAACTCAACATTTACACTCCCATAAAAAAGGCTGTGAACAGATGCACAATTGTACAACTGTACATCTTTGAAAAGTAGAAGTGGAGCCTCCTGCACAACCAACAAGACTTCAGAAAGCGGTTTCTGGACGGCAAGTCAATAAAAAACCAGTTGTCTTTTCCAGCAGCCATTGTACCGCAGTAAAACCAGTAGACCAAACGTGCTGGAGCTCAACTTTGTTTAATGTGACTAAACATTTATATCTCATTTTCCAGACACAAAAAAACACTAACTTACTCCCAAAAAAAGATTTGGGTGTAGAAGTAGTTTAGACCAACAAGGAAGGTGCAAAAAGTGAATTTAATCGAGATTGTATCCGCTTTGTTCTGAAACTGCAGTTTTTTATTCTGCAGGTTGAGGAACGTTTTCTCCTTCGAATAAAACATGATTATTCAACTGCAACAAACATTTTCATTCATTTTCCTCTCATCTGCTTTACTGTCTGAACTGCAGATCTCGCTCTGTTGTGGGTTTCTGTCAGACTGGAATGGAAAAAAAAGCAGACAGGTGAAGCTAAAATAACAACTTTAATAAATAAAGAGGCTTTTGGGCAGAAAACCAAACAGAAATTTTAAACTGAGACTCAGGAGAAAGGTGTAATGCTGCAAACAGCATGATCCAACAGGGGGAAAAACAAGAATTAACAGAACAACAGCGCTCAGGTCCAACAGGAAGGAAAACCAGAACAGAAAAGGCAACATTTCTGCTAAGAAATATTCTCTGAACTAGATTTTTATAGTTCAGCCCTTTCACAGCAGGAAGTAAAAAATTATTACCTCCGGCTGTTCTAGTTTCAGGATTAAACATGTAGGCAGAATGTGATAAAAGTCATTTTCATCTGATTCCTCAAAGGACCGGGTTGCCGTGGCGATAATTAGATCCGTACCCGTGCTGCTGTAGAAGGCCAAACGGGACGTGGTGTGAAACTTCTGGATGAGGAACTGGGACAGCGAGATCCTGTCGTCGGTGCTCAGAGACTCATCGCCGCTCTTCCAGTACAGCATCAGGTCCTCGTCCGTGTACGCGTCTGGAAAAAATCACAAAAATAAAAATTAATCGCGTCAGGCAGCGTTTATCTGCAGGAGTAAAACAATGGAGCTACAGATGAGACAAAAATGAAGAAGTCATTTAATGATTTATGACTTTTTATTCCAGAAACATGGTGAGTTTTCTTTGCAAACAAGAGCCGCTACATGTTCTTTGGATAAACTTTTTATTCTCTGCAAAAACACAAAATTCTACCGAGAGTTTTTGGTCGAGTTTCTAGTACTAATATCTTATTACTCTTGAAATAAAACAAACCAACTCAACTAGCAATTTTTTATCAATATTAAGGACTTATTTACATAAAACAAGCCTCTACATCTCGGTGAAAAGTTACTTGCAAGATAGTTTTGTCTTATTTCAAGCTATTAAGGAATTTGAACTAGAAACTAGACTGAAATACTTGGTAAGATTTCATGTTTTTGCAGTGGCTTTACTCCTGAAATGTCATCTCCATTTTGGTTTTGGGGTGATTTTGCTCCGTGGTTCTGGCCTGAATCCACTGAGACGTTGTTTTACGTCAGATTCACAAAGCAAACAGCACTAACTACATGCTTGTGCAAACATGCAAGATCATGTCAACAAATTATGAATAATTCACACTTGCTTTGCATCAGACTTCAGTTTTCTTCCTTTAAAGACATGAGCAGGACTTTCCGTCACAAACACGGCTGATAAAGTCTCGTTATAACTCTCAAAGAAATCTGAAGCTCAGTTCAGTTTTTAGACTTTATTGTCCATGAAGGACAATTTGCTGCACAAGTAAAACAAAAGAAAACAACCTCATTAATAAAAAATCTTTCATAACAAAAAGAAGTGGGGTCATTAGAGTCCTAACACAGTGAAATTTAAAAGTCAAGATAAAAAGCATCAGATTCTGCTTTTCTACATAATTCATACAGCATGCTGGTCAGGGCTACCCATGTCTATTCCTCGAGAGCTACTCTTCTGCAACTTTTATATGCTTTGCTCCTCCAACATGTCTTGATCAAATGAATATTTATTGGAAAAAAAAATTTTTCTTGGTTTCTCTCGTGGACAAAATAATGTTCGGTGCTCGCTCTTCCCCTGCAGGGAGCTTTAGGTCTCCTCTCACCTTCACTGTTTCCAAGACTGGCTGGACTACAAAGGAGCCATATTATTTTTATAATTAACTTGATTTCAGTGCTGGAAGTGAAGCAGAGTCTGCCTGACTGCTCTACAGCCAAAACATTTGAATTGTGAATTTACAAAAAGGCCCCATGAAGGACTAACAGGCAGTTCAAGCATGAATTTTCATCTGTTTCTCTGTCTGTGAAATATTGTCAAAGACCAAAATCGTTTGTATCAAGTAGATTGAACATAAAAATATTTGCTGGAAGTTGGTGGTTAAAAGCAGTTGCAGAGCAGGCTTTACAAAAAACAGGTTAGAGATCAGAAGGTGAGTTCACCGCTGATTTTCAAACCTTTTTTTCTAATCTTAATCATTTTCTACAGTGTTTTGATTTGTGGGTAAAACATACACACTTACAGCTAATATTAACTTTATTTTCTTTCAAGTTAGCACATTATATTTGGATACACTATGAATAATGTTTATTTGAAGTGATTTTTATCTCCAGATGACTCAGTTAAGGGTCTGCATCACATTTGCAATCAGCAGCAGGACGTTTGGTTTTAGAATTGCTGCTCTGAATCATATTCCTCTGGTCTGATGTTTGTGTCAGCCCAGAGTCCTCTGGTTAATAAAATATATAAAAAAATAATGTTTTAGTGTTTTATTATGTTATTTCCTTATGGTTACCTCAATACACCTGCTGTTTTTGTGGCTGAAATGTGATCTGATGCAAAAATAGATGCAAACTGTTTCCCTCTACTAGTGTTTGAGTTTGCATGCATTTAATGCAACCTGTGTTCCTGAATCCAGTGTAGAAATTAAGCAGATGGGAAAGCAACTGATAAAATAGAGAAGATTGCACTGCTTTGCATATTTTCCATTCCTCGGGTTTTGATTAAAACCTTACGTATCTTCTCGTGCTTTTATCAGTGGGCTCTTGCACATCTGGTTAAAGAGGGAGAAACCGAGCAAGCTTAAGTTTTTTAGGACTGAAAACTGCAAAAACCCAGAGATTAAAGGAGCTAATGAAGCCGATTGTGAATCATCTGCCACCTGCTGAGCCTGATGTAACTTCAGCCGTCCGATCTTGAATGTCTCTGATGGTTCAAACTGTGCCTAACATGACGTGGAGACATGAGAGGAGCTCCGTGCAGTCAGATCCTCACAGTTCAGACTCTTAGAGACCCACTGAGATGTTAGGAAGCGCTTCAGTCTTCAGCGGCGCAGCCTGCAGGCCTGTGCATGCTGCATGCTGCAGGTCCAGCAGAGGGGAGCTGATGGGTCTCCAGCAGCTCGCCACAGTGACAGTGATGTTCTCTGAAGCTTGTTTGTTAGTAATAAACATGCTCCTGCAGCCATCTTCTTCTTCTCTGCTCTGGAACTCATTAGGAGTGTGAGAGTGTGCCTCCCGCTGTGAGCTGCTCTGAACTCCAGCTGCTGCAGACGCTCTGCGAATTTGGGCTTTTATCTCTGTTTCTGCTAATTTTACAGCTTTCCAACTTCTGTTGATGTTTTGAAGCTGCAAAGAGCTTAGACGGGGGGAGGGGAGAACATGGGTGGGGCGGGGGGATCCTCGGTGAAACGGGCCCTGGTGGCTGCTGGGAAAGCGTTTGATGTCTCAGAAATAAAGACATGAAACTCAGAAAGTTTGTGCCTCATGTTTGGTTTTCATGTGTGAAGGTACCAACCACCTTCCATCTTCTGGTAGCCTGCGTCAGTCTAACTGCTGGAAATAAAACACCGACAGACGAAGATGGAGATTTTTATCTCATACTAGCTCATTTAAAGTTCTTTAAATTCATCATTTCAGATCAGAGGACATGAAAAGCTGCAAATCCACTTCGGTTTGATTTTGCAACACCACAGATTCGCCCTGATGGGGGATCAGAGGTTCCTCTTTGATTTTAGTTTTATAATTACAAAACTGAGTTAATGCACGAAACTGAAATGTGCAAACATTATTTCCCCAGATAAGTTTCAAGTTCAAAAGCATGTAAAAACATATAGATAAGATTAAAGGGAAAATTTTAGACATAATTCAATGTATCCATTTCTGCTCTTGTCAGTCTTGTGAAATGTTCAGTGACGTGTATTTTTTACCAACTCAGAGTTATGAAACCCAAATAAAACAATAAGTGGTTTATCTGTGCATGGGTGAAAACTTGCTAAGCAATTAAATTTAACTGTCTTCCTGTAATTGCAACCTTAACTTTTGACTATGAGAACCTTTTTATGTTATATATTTTACATAAACCTAATATAAAGTCGCAAAAAACAAAGTGTAGTTCTTTAGCTTTCGTAATAATATTATTATACCCAATAATATCTATTTATTGTTGTTTCCCTTGTTCCGTTCTCCTTTATGGTTTTAATATATACATTCATCTTTTTAAAAAATCAGATATTTTAATTTATAATTATGTCCTATTAGTTGCCTGAGTGCTAAGACTGTTGTCCCAAATGTGATTTCATCCCCAATCGAATCGAGTATACCGGATACCATGTGAAAAGACTATAAAATAATAAAGAAAATAAACTAAACTTAAAGTCCAATGACACACTATGACATCACAACAACCTCCAAATATCTGAAGGAAGCTACAATAAAAAGTAACCAGCAGAGAGAAATGACATTATCTTCAAAAAGCTGTCTACACCTTTGAAAATTAGTTTGTGCTGTAAAATTGTTTTGCTGCGAGTTTCTTCTGCTGAAAGGAAGCGGTTGACACATCGTTGCTCCAGGGAAGGAATTACTGCAAAGTCAGTGACTTGTTGTAATTAGTTAAGCTTCCTTAGATACGTTGGTATTGAGCCATTTCAGCTGAGTAATTGTTTACTAATGTTTCCTTAAAGCTGCTCCACAACCAGTCAGTCACTTCTCTTTTTTCTTTTGTAATCACTCTTCAAAGTATTTACTTTCTCTCTGTCTTTCGTTCTTGTCAAATATTTGTTCTTGTGGCTTTCTAAGTTGAATTTGTCTTATTTTTTATTGTTTTTTGTTTTGAATCTTTTCTTATTATGATTCTTTCCTGCCTCCTGCCTGGCAGACAGATATGCAGAACAAAAAAGGTTTTGTGTTGGTTTGCATTAAAGCTGCGTCTCATGATTTGTTTTCCTCTGAGAAAAAAGTTACCCTGTCACAAATTATTGTTTTCACTTTTTTAATTATTAAATTCATTTTAATATCAGACAAGTAAAAGGTGATGTTATAAATGATGATTTAATTTATTATAAGGTTAAAAAAAAGCCAAACGGATCAGAAGATATTATGCTCCGATTGGGAAATCAATAATTGACTGTTAAGAATATGTTCCCTGCAAAAACAAAAAAATCTTACCAAGTATTTTTGGTCTAGTTTCTAGTGCAAACATCTTATTACTCTTGAAATAACTCAAAAGTAACTTTTGAACAAGATAAAGGAGCTTGTTTTAAGTAAATAATTACTTAATATTGATGGAAAAAGTACTTCTTCTATTGCCAGATAAATTAACTTAGAACAAATTAAATAACTTCCCAATGGAACCAGTAATTTTTTTAATCAATATTGAGGAATTATTTACTTAAAACAAGCCTATATCTCTTGTTGAAAAGTTACTTGTAAGTTAGTTTTGTCTTATTTCAAAGTGCACTAAGATGTTTGTACTAGAAACTACTAAAACACTTGGTAAGGTTTTGTGTTTGATCAGTTTAACAAGTCAAACTGAGATTCAATTACTGCAAGATTAATGTAATTGGCAAATCCCTTTATAGATATCTCAAAAAGTAATGTAATCTAAAGAAATGTAAGTAAAGATAAACTCAAGTATGACATCTCTTGTCTGGTTGAGTTATTTTTTTTATTTAACCTTCATTTTACCAGGATAAAAAACCCCAATGAGATTAAAAACCTCTTTTTCACGGCAGTTCTGGCCAACAAAAAAATCACAGAAAAAAATACAAAATACAAAGTTAATTGATTTTAGATTCCCGAGAAACAAACTGAGAAATATTCTCTAAAAATGTGTCAGGAAGAAAATGCCAGAAGGTTTGACTCAAGTCCTACAGTTTCATCCTTGAGACTGACCCATCCATCCATCCATCCATTTTCTTTACACCTTGTCCCTTAATGGGGTCAGGAGGGTTGCTGGTTCCTCTCCAGCTAACGTTCTGGGCGAGAGGCGGGGTCACCCTGGACAGGTCGCCTGTCTGTCGCAGGGCCCTGAGACTGACCATCAGAAAAATTACAAAAAACATCTCTAAAAAATTTCCACACTAAATTTTCTAGCATCTAGCAAATAGAGAAAATGTTGGTAACTTCAATGAAGCTAAAATAAAAAAAGTTTGGTCTGATTTAACTTCAGAATGAGAAAAACATGAGTTCTCGTTAACTGAGCTGTTTGCACAACCATGATAAGGTGAGGGGGCAATTACTTTTATTTTTTACTTAAGGTAAGACTGGTTTAACAAAGAAAATCTGCTGAAGAAATGAATTTGCTCAGATTCTGTTAGTCTGATTGAGAAGCAAAAACAGTAAATCTGTAAATATTATCCCACGTTACTGAAGGTGTTCACCTCTGGGGTGCGATGAGGGTGAAAGGTACACAGCTTCAGTGAACAAAGCTGTTGACTCACACAGCATTGCTGAATTGTGCAATGACAATGTTTTGGCACATTTTCCTGACATTCTGAAAACGCAGGCAGAGATGTCTATAAACAGATTTCCTCCTAATTGGAAGCTTGCAGACAGTAACGCGGGTTCATCCGGCTCTTCTGTACGCCGTGATGAGAGCGATGCCAGTTCTGCTGCTGAAACTTGTGGGCGTTGTGTTGGGTGATGGGCCCAGATCAAAATCCCCTAATGCTGGAGGAAACCCAGCGATGGATCCCTGAAGTCATAATCAACGACGCGCCGAGAGGAAGGTGCTTGAGATTTGAAAAGCGGCCAGGCAGCACGAAATATTAAACGGCAGACAGATGAAATTTAGCCAGGTTAAAACAATAAAACATTCATGAACATGAGGCATGCAGGGATTTGTTAATGCAGGAGCAACGGTAGCATTTTTTTTGGCTTTCACATTTTATTCAAAGCAAAAATGTTATTTAAGTATGTATTTAAACCCCAATTTAACAGTTTTGGACTTTTAACTCACTATGACCAAAGTTTCAAAGTTTTTTTAAATGTCCTGTGAGAAATTTTATTTGCATTGGTGAAATTACCACAATAACCCAATATCAGTTGGAAACCACAACATCTCCCCTTTCAGAAACCGTTGGGATTTTTCAGACAGTGCAAAGTGTAGCAGAGTTACGGTATTGCAAATTTGGCTGGATTACTGGCGCTCCGTTCATTCTGAAAGGCTGAAATTCCTCTAATATAAGCTTTTTCCTCCCCCATTAGCACACCTGCAGCACACTGGAAATCTTGAGCTTCAAGGACAGTAACAGACTAACAGAATCTGTGTGTGCACACAAGCGTGATTGACAGTGCTAAGGCTTTCCTCCTGGCTCTGATTGGTTGTTTTTGACTGAGAACTGTAATTCTGCAGACACAGCGAGGACCAGAAGGGCTTGATCTTTTCAAACAAACATGTAAAAATATTTTTTTCTAAAAGTTGCCAGCTGCACTTTAAAGTAACACTTTATAAATTACACTTCCTCTTGTGTGTTGAATTGAAAATAGTTTCTCCTTTCACAAACAAACCTCCTCCACCTCATCTCAATCATTTCAGCTACAAGCGATCAATTCACAGCTTATTATCTTTATTATTTATTGCTTTAATAGATTAGTCAATAAAAAAAATGCTTCAAGCAATGATATTATTCAAAAACAAACCTCTACTGTGCCAAAAGTGACTAATTTTGATTGCTATGAATGATTTGTGGGTGAGTGCTTTGGAATAAGTGCTGTTAATTTCTATTGTTTTTAACAGAGGAATCTGCTTTGAAATGCAAATTGAAACAAATTAAATATTATTCAAAGGTTCCACTTTTTTCACCTTTTTGTTGTCAGAAGACCTTGTTGCTTTGGCTCCACGTCAAAAAACACTTAACTGTGTTGTTGATTTTGAAATGAAGGCCATTTTTCTCTGGCTGTGTTTTGATAATTAAAGTCATGTTTCATCTTCAGAGTGACAGAACCGAACCCGTTTACTCACAGCTCTCCAGCTCCAGCGAGCAGGTCTGAGAGTCCAGAGGAAACCGGCTGAAGTCCATGTTGCAGGCCGCCGTCACCGTCACTCTGCACAGACAAACAGCAGCAGAAACTCAGGCAAAATCACCAAGAAACTTTATATGCAGAAGCAAACGTCAGAATATACAAAAAAAAAATCATATTCCTCGACCTTTTAGAATATTTTGTCACGTCATAACCAGGGGTGAAAGTAGTTTTAAATTCCTGGGGGTACTATGACAAAAATTATATATATATATATATATATATATATATATATATATATATATATATATATATATATATATATATATATATATATATATATATAATTTATTGCTTCTTTGTGTGCTTTGGAGTTTCTGTACTGATTATTTTTTTGCAAAGCGATAAAAGCTGGTAGCTGTTGCATTGCTACAAAATAAAGCTGTATTTCCTTCAGCCCACTGGCTGCAATGTTGACACCTTGAGATGCCATGAGACCTAAATTCTGAACATCATGGCATTTAGTGCATCCCAGTTTTCCATGTCTGGCATATAACAATTTATTTTAGCTTTTAAAGTGGTTATATTGATCCTGTGTCCAGACAGAGGGATAATCAGTAGCCCAGCATCATGACCTGTTTGTTCTGAAGATCTTGCAGCTTCCACTTCTCTTCCTAACATGGCGCCTCCTCACCCTGACTCTCATACTGATAGGAGGAACCACAGAGCTCTGTTAAGTTAAAGCTCATCTTCTGAAGTTGGGATATTTTTCCTCCAACAGGTTCCAGAGGAATCACCTCAAACCAGATGTTGGACTGGATTTTATTTCAATGTCATTTGTGAATGTTAGAGCCTCATTTTCAACAGTGGAGCTATAAAGGTTGAAAAAGGTTATTTTGGAGAAAATCTCATCAACATCAATATTTCCACTAAATAAGAGGCAAAAATCAAAATTGTTTAATAAAGGACAAGCCTCTCAGACTTTGAGCCTGACAGCACCAAACTATTTTTTTTACATTAGACTATTCATTTAATGTCACATAATTATTGCTGTAGAAGCCATTTGTTTGTTAAATACTTAGTGAAAAATATTTACCGTGTTTGATGTTTGCTGTAAATGACTATATTCACAAAGAACGAGGTAATTAGTCCAAGTTTTCTCGTTTATTGAAGTTCAGAAACTACAGCGGCTGTGATGCGCCACAGCAAAGATAAAACAACCTGAACAGGTGATCAACTCTAAACCACTCACACCTTTTTATTCTCCGTCTCTCTTTGTCATTTAAGCACACCCGTTGCCATGGCAACCTCCTGCGCTCCACAAGCCGACCAGAGATTAAGTTAAAAACATAACATTCAGTCCATTATGATATTAGGTTTGCAGGCTTGATATTTATTTGATTATTAATAAGCCTCCCTGAACACAGTGGTGGTTGATTAGTTAATTTTAAACTCCTGCTCTGCTGGTTATTTTGGTAATGGAACCGAAACACACAGAATTGTGCAACACCTTGTTGAAACAAGATTATTATTGTTGTTGGGTCATTAATTTGAGCATGTTTTGTTGATTTTATTTTTTATTTTTTGTCCTTTAATAAAGTTACCAACGTTTTAAGCCAGTCAGAGGAGGACGTGCTGGTCTCAGCCTCCTGGCGGCGTTCAGTTTGTCACCTAATGCCGAGATCGGCTCAAAACCTTCCACGATCGTCGTGTTGCACCGCTGCTCTAACAAAACATCAAGAGTTCAGAAACAATATGAAATGGAAAAAAGTTATTTTTTCCATTTCATAGTCGTGTTTTAGATTGTTCTTGAAAAACTAATCAGTCACGGCTGATTAGTGGGTGAACTCACTGCTGCACAGCGAACCCATTGATTTTTTACAGCCAACAGCCGCTCCACTCTCTTGCAGGTACTACGAACCCCCGCTAAATCCTTTAGGGGTACGCAGTACCCTGCCCTACCCCTTTACTTTCACCCCTGGGCATAACCACAAATTTCACTCACAATGCATCTACCGTATTTTCCGCACTATAAGGCGCACCTAAAAACCTTCAATTTCCTCAAAAGTCGACAGTGCGCCTTATAATCCGGTGCGCCTTATATATGGACCAATATTGAGCCACAACAGGTCAAGCAACTACGGTAAGCAGCCGCCGACTTCATTTTCCCCGTAGACATTAATACGTATTGATGTCTATGATTTTACCCCGTAGAAGAAGTGCGCGGTGCATGCTGGGATAGTTGTCAGAACGCTGGTTTGTTAATACATTTAAAGCCAGGGGGGCGGAGGGGCGGGGGAGGAGAGACAGAGACTGTGGCGGCAGCGTGTCGGTTGGTCTGTGTTACCCAGAAAGCAGTTGGGCACAATATCGCAACACCAACACCGTGAGTGAAACAATGACTGGGGCAGCCTACTATATAAAGCACTCGGAGACCATCTCTTTACAAAAGTGGATGTGTAATAATAGAGTACAGAACAAACTGGTAACCTTATAGCGTCTATTCTATGCGCCTTATATATGAATAATGTTTTAAAGTAGGCCATTCATTGAAGGTGCGCCTTATAGTGCGGAAAATACAGTACATTACAGTATTTTTATTGTCAATAAATGTAGATGATTTTTCTTTTAATGCTCAAAGAGACATGAACATTTTGCAAATTTACTATTTTACCACTTCACTTGCACATTCTTCTGGACTGGAGTGTTTATTTTTAGAATTACAACTTTATAGCATTTGATATTTTATTCTGTTTTTAGATTTTATTTTATATGTTATATTTTTGTGAACCTATTTGCTGTTGTTGCCTGTCACTTTGCTGCTGTTGCACAAAAATTCCCCCATTGTGGGACAACAAAGGACATTTCTATTCTATTCCTTTATAGTTTATTATGATTACAAAAATATTTTTTGGAAATTGTCTGTTGTTTCAACTGAATTAGGACTAAGTTGCACCGCTGAATCAAAACAAAGGTATCCATTTTTCTCAATCAGGTCTTTTTTGTAAAGCAGCTCAAACTCAGATGGAGAGTCTCTGTAAACAACAAATTTCAAGTCTCGCCACAGATTTTCAATTAAATTTTGGTCAGATGTGTTTCTTGCTGATGCTGTTTGTTCAGTAATGTTCTGGAAATAATCTCTGAGGCCGTGCTATTGAATTTTTAGCGGTATCAAAATAAAGGGGACAGTATAAATATGCACAGAAATATCTATTATTTAGTTTTTTTATGTTGAAAACTACATATAACTTACAATCCTACACAACTTTCACATAAAATATCAATAAACTACACTAAAATGAAATGTCAAATGAACCGATATGAAGCAAAGATACAAAAATCTAGTTTTTATTTGTTAATTTGATACTTTCGAAGATCATTTCATGCATTACGCTAATTGTCCCATAGGGGGCGCTTCCCCCCCAGTCGCTCAAAATGCATCAGTTCCCCGCTCAGCTGGAAACACGTTTAGTTAATAAAAGTCTCAGCAGCAACATTCAAGCAGAGTAAGAGTTATCGGACCCCCGGATGGAGTCCTGCTGTTCGTTTCTCTGAAGTTAAATCCCGACAAGATTAAATTAATATTCAGCAGATTTCCACCGCGGACTGTAAACACACTCGGCTCATCGCTTTGCCACTTATTGATCTTTAACTCATCTGATTTCTGCTGCCTGTCGGGACCCGATGCAGTCAGCGCGAAACTGGGACAGATTTCCCGACACGCAGCGGGGCAGCTGGAGGCTCTGAGCGGGAACCGGAGCAGCGGAGGAACCGAACCTGAGGCGTCATCACAGCTTCCCCTTCACACCTCGCAGTTTTCCCCAGACGTCTGTCAAATTTCTCCCCCGTCTTCACAGGTCGATAACCTGTGGATCCGTTCCCATAGCAACCGTTACGATGGCAACTGGGATGCTGAATGCCGGCACTTTTCTCCTGCCGGTCCGCAGGGCGCAGCGTTATTGTTAGTTATTGTGTGTGGAAACTTCTGCAGGTTTAATGCGCTCGGTAAATTGTTAAAGTGGATCTGTGCAGCAGAAAAATGCAGGAGGGCCGTCAACAGAACAACTCCAAGCTGTAAACAACAGAAGACTGTTGTTTTCTTGAATCTATGTGAACCAATTACCTAAAAAAAATATAATAAAATAAAACTGCAAACATATAAAAACAAGTGATTATGGGGTGCGAGTTAGAAAAGTTACAGCATTACTTAGAATTATTTAGCCTGTAATAGAGACAAATTTGTACGTTTGTCAAAGGCATCATTCGTACATTTATAAAAGTCAAAGTTACAAACTAAATTTGGCTTTCAAAATAAATATTTAGTTAGAGAGCTAAAAAATTTAGTTCGGAAAATAAAAATTTAGTTTGGAAAATATTTACTTTGAAAATAAATATATTGACTTTGAAATAAAGCAAAATATTACTGTTAATGTTTTACTGTATAAATTTACAAATGGTGCACAATAAAACAAGTTACATTGTGCAATTTAAGTATTACAAACCTAAAATAAACTTGATATATTTTCTTTAGTTAATCTAAATAGCAAAGACATTTTAACATCATAAGTTAAGATGCAAATGAGACATTTGGTTAAGACTTTTCATAGTAAACAAAATTCTTAAATTAATCTGAAGTGTCTTTCTCATCAGATTTCTTTTTTCTGCCTTATCAACAAAAACAAAAGCGTTTTATTTCTTAGCCTATTAAAGAAACATGGTGTTGTCAGAACACATTTTATTTTTCACCAGTGAAATCAGTTGTATAAATGTTCAAATGTTTGCTTGAGCAGAAGTACAGGAACATCTTTGCAATCCAGAATCCTCAACATTTTAAATAAATAACTTTTTATGGACTCGACTTAAATTGATCAACTTGAATGAAGTTACGTTCCCCTGAAGTATTTTATTAAACATGGTGATTTGTGTTGGAGTGGACGGATCTGGGAAGAGTTTGTGTCTGGAATATTGTGATTTCATTTGTGAAGTTTAGCTTCACGTTTCATTTCTGGACCTTTTTCTCTGAGGATCCTCTGCCTGAGAAGACGGTTCCTCCTGCAGGGCTGCCTCAGGACGTTTCTGCACACTAATTACCTCAGGTTTTCTGAATCATTCTTACTTTAAAACTGCAGACACTCAAATATGTCCTTTATCGCTATTTCACACAGAAATATTTCTCAGTGCTCATCCATATCTCCGAAAGCCTAAACCTTTGTAGACCTTTTTTTATGTTTAGTCCTAACTTCCTGTGGCGAAACTACCACTCGCTTTCACCTCCGCTCTATAAACCTGGCTTTCTCTTTTCTCTTTCTTTGTGTTAGAGAACATCAGTGAAGAAACAGAATCATAAAGTCAGCAGACAGGTCAGGGAGGAAGCTGAGGAGAAGCATATCCTCCTGACTACCAGTAGTTCATTTTTGTGCTCTGTAGAGGACATTTCTAAACTTGAATATCTCCCACCCCCTGCATTCTACTGAATTAATTCCTTTCGGTATCTACAGAGGACATTTAGGGCTTTTCAATAATACCACATGTGAAGGGGTGGGACTTTTGTACGTACCTTTTTCTAATTCATAAAAATGGCATTTATGAGTAATAACACATTTTTTGGGAAGAGACAAAGTAAGTGCATAAAACCTTTTATTACCAAAGAATATGGGATTTTAAAAAAAATGGTGATTGGACAATATTTTTTTTCCTGGAAGTCAGGAGGTTAAAGCAGTTTTAGGTTAAAAAGAGATTCTCCTATCTTTGAACATCAGAGTTCAATCCAACACATAAAAATAGACACAAATTATGGCAGATAAATTAAAAACATACAGGTTTTAGTCAGAGAAGCCTACATGGCAGAGAAGCCCATAGACTAAATGAAGTCTATATGGCTAAAGAAATAATTTCAAAATACCTTATAATTTAAATATAGATGTATTAACATATGCAGGTTTTTAGCAATTTTTAAAATTATTTTCTTGCAATATTTCCATTGAATTTCTACAAATAATTATACTAAAAGAACTAAAAAATATCCTTATAAATCTGTTTTTCTTGTTATAGGTTGGAATCTATGTGCTTTTTTATTTTTACACAATTTCTACCCTGCAAAAAATAAATAAATAAATACATTAACACATAAACAGCCATCCTCTCTTTGCAAAATATTATGTCCATCTTTATTTTAAATCCTAAAATTAGAGCTAAAATTGTGGGTTTTTAAAAATTTCAACTTTCCTGAAGTAGATATTTGTCTACATTTATAAGATATTTTAAAAAAAATCATATGACAGTTGTGACCCTAAAAGAGTTTTTTTTGTTTGTTTGTTTGTTTATTTGCCTGGCCTGAGGACAAATTGGTTCTTCGGGTTGTAAAGGTTACCGACTCGTGGCCTACACAAAGTCCATACATAAATCAGAATCTGTTCCTTCTAATCTAATTGAGTTTAAAATATTGTCTAAAGAGCAGAACATTTCAGACAATTATGTGCTAAACTTGTAGACTCAGACCAGAATCCCAGCAGCTGTAGCAAAAGGCATCGCTACAAAGTATTAACTCATTGGGGATTGATACAAACATGCCACACTTTTCAGTTTTTTGTGTTTAAAAAAAAAAAAATAAAAAAGTAAAGCCATGTATCCCGTTCACAAGCGCACAACTTTGTGTTGGTCTGTCACATTAATAAAAATACAGGTTGTGGCTGAAAGATGAACAAACCTGGAATGATTCCAGGGTATTAATGTTTTTTCCAGTGTTCTAGTTTTTCTGTAATCTAATAAAAATTTAACAAGGCAGCTCAGAAATATTTTACTAGTGTTCAGAAAAAGCCTTTCAAGGTGCTCAAGGTTAACACAGAAAGTTTTGAGCATCTATTCACACAAAATTGATTCTGTTCAGAATCACTCACATCAAATGTTGGATCAACACATTTTTTTTTCTTCCTTTTTTTACTTCTTTGCCTGGTTGTATAAGCTACGCTGCCACTAAAGGCTTTAAACGTTTATGAGCAAATCACTCATTCAAGTCCAGAGGGAAACATTTCCAACTCTACATCATCTTCACCCACCAGCCAAATCTTCAGCTACAAACTTTTGCTTCATAACTTCCTTCATTCTTTGTGGCAAAGATTCAATGAGATGTCTGACACACGCCTCGGAGGTTTCAGTTCATGCTAACACAAAAGCAGTGGCTGCAGATTTGTTGGCTGTACATCCATCATGGGGAGCTGCTGTTCCATCCCAAAGGTTTTCTGTTGGATTTATATCTGGTGACGACGGTGGAGGTCTAATTAGGCAGGTCGGCTGTTTCTGAAACATTCCTGCCAGTTTCTACAACAGCTCAACAATTAAAGGTTCCAAGTCTTTCGCCGTTTTCCGCTTTCTGATACTCATTTTGAACTTCAGCAAGTCATCTATGAATGTTTTAAGTCGCTGCCATGTGATTGGCTTATTTACAATTTGTGTTAAAGTAATTTTAATATTTAAAATTCACATTTTATATGTTTTTATTATTTCCGTTTGGGTGTCAACTGCTTCTAAAAATAGTCTAAGTGCTTAAAAAAACACCCAGATGGTTTTTTTGTTCACAAATTAATGCTTTTTGGTGTCTGGAAAAAGAACCATATTAAAAACCTTCAAAATGTAATGCCGTTACCTAGCCACCCAGCACATTTGGTGAGCTCGTTTTACCACTGTACAGTGGCTGCTGGAAAAGATAAGTGTTTTGTTGCTGACTTACAGTCCAGAAACCACTTGCTGCATTCTTGTAGGTTGTGCACGAGGCTCTACTTCTGCTTTTCAAACATGTACGGTTGTATAATTGCGCATGTCTTTGCAGCTGTTTTCACATGCAATTGTAAACATTGAGTTGGGGGCATGGCCAGCAGCAGCTTTTTTGGATTAAAGTGACAGAGCCCTAAAACATTAATAAGCAGAACTGAAATGAAATATATGAAATGAACAGTTTGTATAACCCACAGACCTATCCTAACCTCTTCAAGGAGGCATAATAGGTTGTCTTTAAACATTTCAACAAGTGTTCATAATAAAGTGGAATAAATATAAGCATAATTTCCTCCAGACTTTAGAGTTTAATGAAAACCTAAAAGCAAAGAGGAGGCAAACAGCTTCCCTCCTTCACTCAGAGGATTGTTTTCTATGTCTAATAAAACCATTCATCCATCAGAAACAACCTCTCTAATGATTTTCACAGTATATGTCTAATAATATAAATTACCAGACATATTCTGTGCACTGCTGGAGCGAGTTAATGTTAACATCCAGAGCTATTTAAAACCTGATGGGAGAAACTGAAGCCATAACTCCGAACACGTCTGAGCCGCGACGTGACTCGCCTCCTCGTCTGCAGATGTTTCATGTTGCTGAAATATTAAACAGAAGCTTTGTTTGCTGCAGACGTTCAGAGGGAACAAGTAAACTTTTCACGGTTGCAGCTCGTTTATAACACTTTCTAAACTACAGAAATAAAACCTGTCTTGTTCTGACATCTGCTGCATTATTTCATTCATTAAAATCTGAATATTAATCTGCAGTCCTGGTTCATGTAGCACTAAAAACACCCACAGCTGCTCTGAGATCCAAAGAGGAAGCAGATGTTAGTTACAGCAAGTTCTCAAATTAAAGCGAAACCTTCTGCTCCTTCTTCTACCATGAACTCTGAGAAATGTTAGTTTGCTCCTGCAACAAGTTCCCAGTGAATAAGTGGGTTTTAATCATGCAGCACTGCTTTGTTTCGCTCCCGTCTGCCGATTATTTAATTATTTTTTTAGAAAGCTGAGAATGAGAAACAGCTCATTCATCAGCACAAACATCTTCTGATCACAGCTCAAGATGAGACCCAGAACATCTCAAATGTGATTAAATAAGAAGCTGGAAAGTCTTGCTGAACATTAACAGCTTAGCTTGATTTTATCTCCTTTTAAAAAAAAATCTGAATGTTAAATGAGTAAAATCTTCGCTCTTTTCAGCCGTCTCTGTGGTTTCAACCCCATCTACATCAGATGAAAACTATCATGCAGCCAAAACATTTTCAGTCTCTTGGAGAAATACAGCAAATTTTCTGCGGGAAAATTTTAAAGATTTATTTTCATTCTGGCAGCATGCCTTGCTTACGTGGTGGATGGAGTGAGAGTGTACATGAGAAGCTCAGAAATGAGGAGGAAGACATTCCCAGTGCAGACTAAAAGCAAAGCAGAATAGTGATTGCTCTAAAATTGGAAAAAGTTTCTTAATTTCCTGCAATCTCAGAAAACCAGCCTCGTTTTGATGGGTCCTGTGAGTCATGAAGGCGTATTGAGGTTGTAGATCTAACAAGCCACATATCACTGACGTTTGAGGCAGGAAACCGTAAATCTGGACCAAAAATCAAAATCAACAACAGCAGACTCTAGAAATGTTTTCTGAAACGAAAGCAAATAAATTTAAAGTAATAAATATAGCATATTTATGCTATGTTATGACAATTAAAACAAGTCTCTTCCACTGTTACTTTATGAACCAGAAGTTTGTGTACCACTCATTTAAAACACTCTAACTACAAAATCCTAAATAAAGCTTTGACAAACTACAAGAAGAAATCAAATATGCAAAGAAGAAATTGTATGCAGAAAATGAGATACAGATGTGAAGAAATGTGTTAAATGGCTAAATGATATGAAAAGAAACTTTCAAGAATCTGGCAATGAACAAAGGAAACTGTTAGCTTTTTACCACAAAAGAAGCTCAAACAAACCAAAAACCAAAAGAAAAATAAATACTGAGCTAAGAGAAATAAATTTTAGTTTGAGGAACAAAACAAAAGATAAATAAGAGATGAAACATAATGGAATGAACAAGTAAGGCAACACCTAAACAACAATAATAAACAGATAAATTAACCAAATGCGGCAAGACTAGAAGAATGTAAACAACCCACTAGAAACTGATCAAACACAAACAAAAACCAAACACTCAAAGAATGGGACAATTGAACAGGTTTTAAATGATTTTTTTCCCATTGTGACGTTTCTCAGACTTTGGTAGAAATATGCCAGGTTTTTTATTCCTGCAGGCAAATTGAAACATTTCCGTGTTAATTTACATTTACAACAAAGATCTAATAGAAATATCTACCTTAGTTTGTTTTACCTCTGAATGAAGAGGTAATGAAATAAAAATAAACTGAAGAATGGACACAAAACAAACATCTTCAGTTTAAATGAAAAATAAATGTTTAAATGCCCCGGATTAAGAAAACTATTAAAGGAAATGGAAAAACAGCGTTGTGCAGAAATGAACAGGATCAACTACAGAAGAACTTAACCAAACAAAGATAGAAGTTGTGAACATTGTGTCAAATTTGTGTAATCTGAATTACTTTCCCATTATGAGGAGCTAAACTTCTGCAAACTTTGAGCAAAACTCCTCCACAAATCCACTTTCTGATCTCCGAATTAAAACACTGAGACGTCACTGACCTTAAGCTGTAGAGGACATGTCCGTCCGGAAACACACGCAGCATAATGTTGTCTGTCGTCGTGTCGTGGATGAAGGACCTCTTGGAGTGGACGAAGAAGACGTCCGGGACCCAGATCTTCTTCACCAAGCGGCCATCAAAGGTCATGCTCTTGTTTGTGCTGCTGGAGAACGACAGGCGCTCGTCCTTCCAGTAGTGTCGGAGGTACAGCGTCATGGTGAAGTCCTGGTGGGACCACAGGGTGGGTTGAAACGTGAGCAACAATGGTGGAGATCCTCCACCAAAACTGTCCTTAAATTCAAACTTACTATACAATCCTGTTCACAAATAGACAATAAATTGTCCCAGAACTTATTGTGATAAATGATAATATTGTATAATATTGTATTGTATAATATCAATAGTGGCGTAATAACGCAAGAACACAATCTCAATTATCAATAAACTTTAAATTCTAAAGATCATTTAAACAATGGAACTGGAAAACATTTGAAATATTCAAAATAAGTAAAGAAAACAAGAAACAACAAATAAAATTAATCATGAAGATACAAAAGTATCTTTCAAAAAAAAAGGATAGTTGAGACCAAAGCACCAGACTGAAGACTTTAATCATTCAGTTTTTGGTAAAAAGAGAGAAACGATAAATCAAGCAAATGAAAATTATTGGGTTTCTTTTCATTTATTATGTGATTAAATTATTTATTGTATAATCTCTAATAAAAACAACTCATACCATGTCAACTTCAGAGATGCTGTCTAAGCTCTCCACCTGAACGTCCACGCCAACAGGGATCGCAGGGCCTGCAGAGGGCAAAAGGTCACAATGTCAACAATATAAATGAAAAATATTTGAGCTGATGGGATCCAAACCACCAGGACTGGTGCTACAGATTACAGTGATCGCACCGGATCGTTTAGTTGACATCATTTCTGTAAGGCTGAAAGTGATGGTGGAGGCACAGAAACCTCCAGTAGTTCTCAGACATTCTGCATATTCGGACAATTTAAATTAAATGAACTAAACTTTTTTAGCTTTTGTCGTCAAGTTCTTTGACGCTACGACGAGAGTTTTGCCAGCGGAGATTTGATCGGAGCAGAGACAGGTTTTGAGCGCGAATAGACAGGTTTGAGAAAGGACAGTGAATATTTGAAAGAGAGCATAAGTTTTGAGTTCAAGCATTAAAAGTTTTGAGAACAAAAGACATGAAATCCTGCTTTCAGATGGAAAATGTGTGCTCTCAAATTATGGCAGAAAAATTCCCCCCATACAAGTCAGAGGTCAAGGTTACATCTAGGCCTCTCATGATAACAATAACTTGTTCCAGAAGTTATTGAGAAATGATAATATTGTTGTTTTGAGACCATTTTCAAGTAATATAATGGTAATAATGGCATAAAAATACCAGAACACATCCTCAAGGATCAATAAACCTTAAATTCTGATGAACATTTAAAACTGGAAGACAATTTAAATATCCAAAATAAATAAACAAAACAAAAATCTACCAACGAATTTGGCTCTGTCTGTAAGACCAGATCTCAGAAAAACACTGAAAGACGACTCCTGTGTTTCTTCCTGTCTAAATCCAACAAGAACAATGTTATGAGAAGTTGGATGAGAATGTTTTTAGACTACATCCTGACCGTAGGAGGCGATTACGGTGCTTTTTGCCAAGAAGCGGGGTAATCGCCTCCTAAACATTGTCGTACACATTTAAGAGTTGTGATGATCCTCAGACGTCTTATAGTGCCTCTTATAACAGACTCTGTGGTTATAAAACACAGGAGAAACGCAGAGTAATCAGTGCAGACATGTGTTTTAGGTGATTTGTTCTCTTACTCAAGCTTTCCAGAACATTTTATCTAGAAAGCCTCAGAGCATCAGTCACAGCAGGCTTCAGAAATCCTCATGTATCTGAAACAATAGATTACAAAACGAACAATGCGTGTAAAAAGGCCAGTTCTTCAAACAAAGAGAAACATTCAGTCTGATTAGCGCTCAAGTGCTTTCAGAACGCAAATCTCACTCAGACAGGCTGGATGTGGCGCTACCGCCACTTTCTGGGTCCCAGGCTCATTTTTCTGTCTGCTCTGGAGTTTGCGGGGTGACAGCTGTGGGATGGTGGAACAGATTGGTGCTAATCTGAGCTGTAAACAGAACGAACCGCCTCCAGCTTAAATCTGCAGCCGCTGGGCCTGGCATGCCGCCTGGCAGAGCTGCGATCAGCCACACGGCTGAAGCTGACAGTCTCTGCAAAGCAGACGGTTTCTGGATGAGAAAGACCCGTCGACATCCATCACCGAGAAAAACTGTTTCAGCTGCACAAACAGGAGGGGAAAGACAAGGCTGATTACATGAAGTGTTTTACAGCCGCACTGAGGAGCTCCTCTGTCTGCTATTAGCTCTTCCCCTCAAGTCATTACTCTCACTGTTAACCGTCTAAATCTGAACTGGAGTGATCAATGACAGCTTGATTGTTTCATTTGATGCTCAGAGTTCGACTCGATAATGTAATTAAATCTTCACAGAGTTCAGGCAGGAGCTGCAGCTGTCTCGCATCATTTCTAAAATGAGCCTCGAACGGCAGATAAAAATAGGAGGGAATTTGTGAATTTCAGTGATGCATTCATGGCCCTCTAACCTTTTTATGAATACTAAGAGATTAGAAAATGCTCAGTGGCAGCGCTCCCACATAGAGTGTGACTGATGGCTCCGCTGAGTGTTTCTGAATAAATACTAAAAGCAGGAAAACAGAGAGTCTGTGATAGGGTGGTCGGAGCGTAGAGAATAAACTGTCAGGTGATCGGTCTGTGATGCAGATCTAACAAATGCCTCAACTTTTATTACAGAAATGTTGAAATGTTTTTGTTTAGAGCACAGCTGCATTGTTAGCCATTCTTATTGCTTTTTGCAGTTAAGAAAGGGATCAAAATGAGGTTTTAAAAGCCAGAGTAGGTTTGCTGGAGGTTAGGAAATCTGAAATGGGGTAAATCTGTTGATTTGCCATTGTGATGGTGTGAAATTCTGCCAGCCTGTGAGGACAAGACAGGAATCTAAATGCAGAACCAGGAGAGAGACGCAGGTTCACATGATCGAGACGGGTGACGTACTGAACAGAAAGTCAACAAAGAAAGTGGGATAAGATGATCAGATGGACAAAAATCTAAGGGTGAATTCACACCAACCGTTTGGTTCACTTTAATTTTACTCTAGTTTTGTTTAACCCTCCTGTTGTCCTCGGGTCAAAATGACCGAGATTTGTATGTGTTTTCCCTATACACAGAAAATGAGGACAACCAAACTCTGTCCTGGACCAAAAAAGCAAACTCTGGTCTGCCTAAAAACCTAGGTCTTGGTTTGGTTGAAGTGAATTCTGGTGCGGTTCGAATTCATATGTGAACGCCAAGCAGACACCGCTGCAAACGCAGGAAGCTGACTATAGTGCAGGGCATTCTGGGTGAATATAACTGGCTGGAGAAATTGCTCATTTTCTTTTACCAATGACAAAAGAGAAATCCTTCAACCACAAAAATCTGACACTACTCCATTTTTGTTTACATTTTGCAAAGGAGAAAGATGCGGTCATGTTTTCTTCTGAGGTCTTCATGTTGTTTCTATCAATAGTTCTTGTCACAGTGCCACCACAGGCGAGGAGGGGAACGGGTTTTTCAAATGGTTTGGATTGCTTTGACACAGTGCAGTGTGAAAGCAATTCAATTTATATTCAAACATACTTTATCAAAGAGAAATTAAATAACCACACTAGCTTGAAAACAAAACAAATATTGATTTTTTTTTTCCCCCAATCAAACCGAGGCTACCAGACTATCCAGGGTGAAAACACCCTTGAATCAAACAATCTCACAGCCGCAACTCAGACGTGGTGAATACGGTTTGCTGATGTTCAAGTTCAGCTTCTAGACATGAAACGCAGCATCATTAGTTTTATCAAACGCTTTGCTCTGAGTATTTTAGAAACTGCTGGTCTCCTGGGATTTTAACAAACAACCGTCTCCCAGGTTCACAGAGAATGATCAAAAACGAGAGAATATCCAGAAAGCCGCAGCTATGAGGCCAAAAATGTGCTATTGATGTCAGAGGTCAGAGGAGAATTCAGGAAGGCTGGTTCGAAATGATGAAAGAAAAAAGTAGCTTAGACAACTATTTGTTACAAAAACTGCAGACAGATATGAACACCTGAGGCTACAATTCACAGGCTCTACAAGATTGCAGAATAAGGGGTTGGAAAAATGCTATGTGGTCCGATGGCTCTCGATTTCAACAGCAGCATATGAACGAATGCATCCATTTTGCCTGCATCACTAGTTCAGACCGGTGGTGGTAAAATGGTGTAGAGATATATTCTTGCTTCAATTGAGCAAAACCTCCCTGGATATTCCTGAACATTTCTATCTCTATGACCACAGAGTTTTGGTGGCTGCTTCCTGCAGGATGTCAGGAAGGTCAAACAATCTCAAAGTGGTTTCTTTACTTTGATAATTAGTCACCAAATATAGGACAAATGAGCGACGCTATCATGTTAAAAAGGACAAAAATCTCTGAGGAAGGGCAGCTTGTTGAATTTAAGCAAGGATTTATGCAGTTCTGAATACAAAAAGGGATGAGATTGAGATAACAAAATGTACCTATTAAAGTGCCTGACAATCAGGAGCCACTGATTAGAGAGGGAAACGGGAAAACCAAAAACAAGAAACTACATTATTAAATTTCAACAAAAAAAAAAAAAACTGATTTAGGCATGTTCACAGCTTCACAGTTGTTCAAATTATAAGAGCTTTACGTTTAATCAGATTTTTATTTTATTTTAACTTCATTCTGGTGAATGTTTCTGATATTAAAGAAGAGCTTGAATGATGTGCAAAACACATTTAATGGATCGAGCAGAGCAGAGCACACATGACGTGTGTCACAGCTCAGATCTGGGAATGACGTCACTCCGATCCTAACTGTGCTCCAGCTGCAGGTTCTGGATGATGCTCAGGAGTCTGGATGTGGTTACAAATATTTAGACACCAAACAAATAGTTCAACTTTGCACTTAAGGACCAAAACAGCAGAAAGCTGGTAAGCAGAAAAATAGCATCACAGTTTCTGCAAAGCATGAAACACATTTATCTAGCTAAACCAAGCAGAATATCACAATGTTTCTCCAGTTGTCCTAAGCTAACAGCCTGGTTTAAAACACATTTTAATCGTTATATTAGCATGATAATTAAAGATAAAAAGGGGTTGAAGACAGTTAAGGTAGAGAAAGTAGTGAAGGATGAGAAACAAGAGTAACTTGACCAAATGAAATCTGTGCAACTCTGATTAAATTTGTAATAAATAACAAGGAGATGCTAACATAGGCTCAAATGAGAGCTCAGATAAATCTCTGCAGAAGCACAGTGCCGAAAGTCGACTGGATATTCTGTCAACATCACCAGCAGAAAAATGCCCCGGTTTCTGCCTCCAGCTCCGTAATCAGCAGCTGATTATATCACCAATTTTTACACAGCTGCTAATATCCACTTGGGAAGATGAGGGAGCAATTCCAGACATGATTTCCCCCATAACGTTAATTGTTTCGACCCCTGCAGGACCCGGGTGGTTAGGCTGAACATTTACCTCTCTTTCAAACACAACACTGATTACTGATACGGGACACACAAGGCCTTTTTAAACCCTGATTGCCGACTAACTTGGTTCTGATCTCCACAGGTTTGCTGCCACCTCTGGCTGTGTAGATTATTTTTACTTGCACATTAACATATATTCAGATTAATCCTGTTTACACCACTAATTTCACGCTTCATATTGAAGGTTTTAACCTTAATTAGTGTTTTATAAATATTTATTTCAGATTATATTTTGTGTCTGCCTTTTTGACTGAATTTTAAGTCAATAATACTGTCAAGATTATTGAGATTATTGAATGCTGAAGAGTTTTGTTGTTTATTTAAATGTCTGATGAATATTTTCTCTAGGCATTCATGTTGACTTTTGCCTCTTCTGTCACAATTCAGTGCTTTAGATCACCAAATAACTTTTAATGTAGATAGAAAACACCCAGTGAATTTAACATTGTGGAGGAATTTTGACCAAAATAGTTTTAATCCAGACACATTGGATAGTTTTCAAGCATGAGCAAATCGTTTTAGATTATTTTTTATTTCATGTCACAACTTCTCAATCACAGCTAAGTCCATGTGACCGAAAAAGTTTGAGTTTAAGTTAATTTATGAGACGGAGCTTCAACTCTCATCTCCGGCAGAACTTCGAACACGTTCCGGGGGAGGTGGGGGACATTGAGTCTGAGTGGACCATGTTCCGTACCTCCATTGCCGAGGCGGCCTATCGGAGCTGCGGCCGCAAGGTTGTTGGTGCCTGTCGCGGCGGCAACCCTCGAACCCGTTGGTGGACACCTTCGGTGAGGGATGCTGTCAAGCTGAAGAAGGAGTCCTACCGGGCCTTTTTGGCCTGTGGGACTCCAGAAGCAGCTGATAGGTACCGGCAGGCGAAGCGGCATGCGGCTCGGGTTGTCGCTGAGGCAAAAACTCGGGCGTGGGAGGAGTTTGGAGAGGCCATGGAGACAGACTTCCGTACGGCTTCGAGGCGATTCTGGTCCACCATCTGGCGTCTCAGGAGGGGGAAGCAGTGCAGCACCAACACTGTTTATAGTGGGGATGTTGTGCTGCTGACCTCAGCTCGGGACGTTGTGGGCCGGTGGGCGGAATACTTCGAAGACCTCCTCAATCCCACCAACATGCCTTCTGTTGAGGAAGCTGAGCCTGGGAACTCTGGGTTGGGCTCTCCAATCTCTGGGGACGAGGTCGCCGAGGTGGTCAAAAAGCTCCTCGGCGGCAGGGCCCCGGGGGTGGATGAGATCCGCCCGGAGTTCCTTAAGGCTCTGGATGTTGCGGGGTTGTGTTGGCTAACGCGACTCTGCAATATCGCACGGACATCGGGGGCAGTTCCCCTGGACTGGCAGACTGGGGTGGTGGTCCCCCTGTTTAAAAAGGGGGACCGGAGGGTGTGCTCCAATTACAGGGGGATCACACTCTTAAGCCTCCCTGGTAAGGTCTATTCAGGGGTCCTGGAGAGGAGGGTCCGTCGGATAGTCGAACCTCGGATTCAGGAAGAGCAGTGTGGTTTTCGTCCTGGTCGTGGAACACTGGACCAGCTCTACACCCTCAGCGGGGTCCTGGAGGGTGCATGGGAGTTCGCCCAACCAGTCTACATGTGTTTTGTGGACTTGGAGAAGGCGTTCGACCGTGTCCCTCGGAGGGCCCTGTGGGGGGTACTCCGGGAGTATGGGGTACCGGGCCCTTTGATACGGGCTGTCAGGTCCCTGTATGACCGGTGTCAGAGTCTGGTCCGCATTGCCGGCAGTAAGTCGGGCTCGTTTCCGGTGAGAGTTGGACTCCGCCAAGGCTGCCCTTTGTCACCGATTCTGTTCATTACTTTCATGGACAGAATTTCTAGGCGCAGCCGAGGTGTTGAGGGGATCCGTTTTGGCAGCCTTAGGATCGCATCTCTGCTTTTTGCAGATGATGTGGTCCTGTTGGCTTCATCGGAACGTGATCTGCAGCTCTCACTGGAGCGGTTCGCAGCCGAGTGTGAAGCGGCCGGGATGAGGCTCAGTGCCTCCAAATCCGAGGCCATGGTCTTGAGCCGGAAAAGGGTAGAGTGCCTTCTCCGGGTCAGGAGGGTCGTCCTGCCTCAAGTGGAGGAGTTTAAGTATCTGGGGATCTTGTTCACGAATGAGGGAAGAAGGGAGCGGGAGATCGACAGGCGGATTGGGGCAGCGTCTACTGTGAAGCGGGCGCTGTACCGGTCCGTCGTGGTGAAGAGAGAGCTGAGCCAAAAAGCGAAGCTCTCTCCGGTCGATCTACGTTCCCACCCTCATCTATGGTCATGAGCTTTGGGTCATGACCGAAAGAATGAGATCACGGGTACAAGCGGCCGAAATGGGTTTCCTCCACAGGGTGGCTGGGCTCTCCCTTAGAGATAGGGTGAGAGGCTCGGTCATCCGGGAGGGACTCAGAGTAGAGCTGCTGCTCCTCCACGTCGAGAGGAGCCAGTTGAGGTGGCTCGGGCATCTGGTAAGGATGCCTCCTGGACGCCTCCCTGGTGAGGTGTTCCGGGCACGTCCCACCGGGAGGAGGCCTCAGGGAAGACCCAGGACACGCTGGAGGGATTACGTCTCTCGGCTGGCCTGGGAACGCCTTGGGATTCCCCCGGAGGAGCTGGAAGAAGTGGCTGGGGAGAGGGAAGTCTGGGCCTCCCTTCTGAAGCTGCTGCCCCCGCGACCCGATCCCGGATAAGCGGAAGAAAATGGATGGATGGATGGATGGATGTGTGTCTTTGTGGTGGCTAATTATGTTTTTCTTTTTATAAAAGAAGTGCTTCATTTAGTGAAACACCCAGGGTGTCCTGCTCATTTGATGAAGTATTTTTAAAGAAATGGTTTTGTTTTCAAAGTTTTGCCTTAAAACTAGAGGCTGCATAGCATCAGGTGTGTTACTGATTTAATTAGATACATTCAGAGAGAAGAGTAAAGAACCTGCAGATATCATTATGTTTTAGGAAACCTCCAACTTTCAAAAACATAATTCCACCTTCGGAGTAATTCTCCCTCTTGGAATAGCAAACCGCAACACAAAAACAAACGATTGTTGGTGTAGGCTCTCATGATGGAGGCCATTTTAACCCTTAACTCCAGTAACTTCTAATCCAAACTTGTAGGATTAACAGCTTTTTATTTCTGGTGAAGTTCCCTCCTGAGCTCATCTCGATCTGCCTGGTTAGACAGAATAGCAGCATTACATAACGACATGACTGCAGCCATCGATAGCTGTCCTCCTTTCTGGACGTTTTTTTTAAGTAAAACACAGCGGCTCATTATTCATTCTCAGCAGTCTCCTCGGCAGACAGCCTCCCCCTGCTTCTCTCCGTAAAAACACACAGTGTGAACACCTTTCCATCAGCGAATGTGATTACTGATGTGGGACAACCGCAGCTCAGCCTGAGTCATGGCTGACCTTCAGCTCCCCAGATAAGGAGGAAGCAGCTGGTCACTCCTGCAGGAGACGTATGTTAATGTATCATCAGAAAACTGAGCTGAGCAAACAGTTTGCATCAGTTCAAATCCCTTTCAGGTGTTTGTGGCATAAACAAAAATCTCCCTTTCATCCAGGGAAGGGATGCAGGATCTATAAAAACTCATCTATATCACCAGACGACCAACACTAACTACTAGATACAGACTCAATTAATGAACTTATACCGACATTTTTCTAAGTTTTTTTTTCTGGTGATGTCATGCCCCTGTCTGAAATCTGGATATGCAGCTCAGGAAAACATTAAGAGACCAATTAAAATGATCGGTTTCTCTGATTTTACTCTTTAAAGGTTTATGTTTGAGTAACATGGACATTGTTCTTTTATTCTATGAACTATTGACAACATGTCTCTAAAATTCCAAGCAAAAATATAGTATTTACTTGCAGAAAATGAGAAATGGTCAAAATAACAAAAAAGATGCAGGTCAGTCCTCAAATAATGCAAAGAAAACAAAACAACTATACTAATGTTTTCACTTGGGAAGAGTTCAGAAATATTTGGTGGAATAACCAGGAGGTTTTCAGTGCAGTGAGCTCTTAATTTTTTCTAAAGTCATATGTTAAAAAAAGAAAGGAATGCATGAAAGTAAAGAAGCTCAAAGCCGACGAGAACGCAGCTGAAAGTTTCAAA
Organism: Poecilia reticulata; assembly: GCF_904066995.2. NCBI lineage: Eukaryota > Metazoa > Chordata > Actinopteri > Cyprinodontiformes > Poeciliidae > Poecilia > Poecilia reticulata. The sequence continues at coordinate 21,708,034 of NC_088851.1, forward strand.
GAGTGTTGAAGTTATGTGCAGAGCTTCACATAAATCAGAAAAGTTTCTAACTGCGATGTGAGTTCATTGGCGATTTGTCAAGAGAAAAGGAGGACAATGTTGCTCTGATAAGCGTGGGCATCAATATTCACATTTCTCCAAATAACTGTCACCAGAAAACATTATCAACCTTTAATTAATCAGGATAAAACTCCTGAAAACCCTCTGAGTCATCATTTTCTCTCTTATGACAGGAGTTTGACACTTTCCATGAGGACTTTCCATTTTATAGGATATGTTTTGAAATTATCTGCTTTAAATACATAATTTGTGTTTCACTACTTTTACATTCTCAGCTTCTCTTGCTCCGAAATACTACAGCTTCAAGTCAATAAAATGCTGCAAAATCAAACAAAAAGTTGATATCTGGAAATTTCTTACATGCGTTCTCCAACCTTTAATATCAAGCTGCTTATACAAGACAAACAATAACTCTGCTGCTTTAATTTTCAACAGGAATGAGAATAAAGGAGAGTAGGAGTAAAACTTTGCAGAATAACCCTACTGCACCAAAAACCTTTTCTTCAACACAAGAAAAAAAACACAATACCAGAAGGACATGTCACTTCGTGTCACACAGTGCAAGCTCGATTTCATAAAATATTAACAGTGACATATTGTATGATCTAAGATTTAACAAATGTCAGACTGCACAGTTTCTTGCAGCAGCAGAATAAAAAATCCAGAGTACAACAACGAATAGCAAGGCAAGCAAGTACAGGCGTCAATGTCTGATTATTAGATTCAAACCCAGAAATTTAGGGTAAGTGTAACTGGGTCTATATTAATAGTTTTATATTTCCACAAAATGTGTTCTTTTATGTATTTGTCTGCTTCAACTTGACTGTTGCTGTGTTCCTCTGTGTCTACTGTAAGGGGTTTGGTCCTCCAACTCCGCCTTATTTTCTTCTTCTTTTGTTCAGGGCCCTCCAGGACTATTATAAATATTAAGTTATTAATTTTCTCTCCCCTTTTGTTATTCGTTCCACTGAGGAGAGGCAAATTTTATAATCTATTGTAATCCTTTCATTTATATTGTTCAAATGTTTATTTTTCCTTCTGTATTAATGATAAGTGTTTGGATATTTTCATTTGAGTTGCTATTACACCTTTATATCATTTGATGCATGCTAACTATTATTTTGTATAGATCGGGTTGGAGAACTGGAGCACATGCTAGGTGCTAATGCTAATATCTCCCGATTGACAGATTAAATAAACAGAGACCGCCTCCAAATCCAGACTTGATGTCTTGTGGTTTGTCTGATCACCACACAACACACACAACGCAGAAATCCACCGGTCACATAAGGAAATCAAGGCAGCAGAGGAAGCGCTGATTATTAGACAATAATATGACATCATTGGTCATCAAAGTGCTAAATCAGCATTTGGTGAGCCTGTCACAAAGAGACAAAGCTGGAGTAGAACTACTTCAACATACTTTTACTCAACAATAAACTAAACATGTGAAGCCTTTGGACAATTCATGAAACGAAAGACTATTTTTGCTCCATATCTTGAACTTTATATTTTTCATTTTTGCAACTCAGAGAAAATAGTTATTTTTGAGAATAAAGAACCGCTTTTATTTGAAGTTCTGTGTGCTCTCTTAATCCTGGTTTCACATGCAATATTTTAAGAAAACAAAAAAAATCAGATTTTTTTTTTTTTTTTTTTTTATGGTCAATGTTGAGCCAAACCCTGTAGAGACGTTTAGCAAGTTTTCTTCGCTAAACAAAGTTTTGCAAATCCTTTGTTACACATTTGGGATAAAAGAAAATATACATAATTTTAGTCTATTCTCAGCACAAAAACAGGATTTGGGTCACTCTTTCTCTGTAAACACCTGCTTTATTTTATAAATGAAAGAAAAGCAGATTTGGGTGCATTAAACTCAGAATAATGGTCAAATCGAGCTATAAAATAGTTAGTAAAAGGTGAATATTTTTATTATGTCTAACTGTTTTTGTCTCTTATAATTGTCTTCTAATAAAATAACTGTCAGCTGTTCTAAAATTGCATTCGGGGGCTATATAAAATCGTGCCTGGTGTAAATCAACCTTTTGGTTTTCAGCTCATTGTTTGTTCACTCTGTTTAATTTGCTTTCTGCCTTTGATTCCCTCCATCTCTGCCCTGCAGATAGATAATAAAAGGCCATCTCCATGATAAGTGAACATACGGCAGATGACTAAAAGACATTTAACAATGGTTGGAAATATAATGGATGGGTGGAAATGAATGAATTCATAGGCGATGGTCATGCATGCACCCGATGGATGATGGATAAATATCGTACGATGATAGATGGACCCATTAAACTAATAGGAGACATGAATCCACCTCTGACCTGCAGTAAATCCTCGACACTGAGCAGCACACACCCGAAACTCTGCAGTCACTTAGCAGAAAACGAGCTTGGAAGTGGACAGACACGGGGAGACGTAGCTGAGGGGCTTTCATCTGGTTCCTTTCAGCTCGGATTAACAACAAGCTTAATGTGTTATTTTACCCAGGATTAAGAGCAGTAATACACCCCACATGCACCCTCCAACAGCGACTCAGACTGAGCTTGTTAAATATGTCTGTGTGTCCACCTACATAGTACATGTGCAACAGTCCTGAGTTACATGCAGAGATGATGAGGATTATCTCTTCGGTTGCATAATGGGACATGTTACTACAATGTGAAAAGCCATATGATGTGTGTAGACTGGTGAGGTCAACTCAGAGATTAACAAAAATAATTCAATATAATAAAATATTAAGTCTGTTAGCAGGCTACAATTTGTAACGTCTCATTCTGTCACCCACACCTTTCCATTAAAGCTTCGGCGTTTAGTCTAACTCGAACAAATTGACCAAAAAGAAGACCTTTTCTGGTGATATGCTGGGTTTGAACTTTTTTACAGTGGCAGAAATGCAGGTCTGATCTGTAAAAACCATTTCCTAATGCAGTTGTGAAGGCTTAGGTCCTCTGATGGACTAATGGAGTTATTCATCGGCCCATTTCCTCTCTGACCACAATTTTTATGCTTTGAAGTGTCTGTATCACTGATGAGTAGGTCGCCTTCGCCATCAAGGTTCACAAACTTCAGAAAGGCGACCACTCTTTGCTTGTCTGACATGTGGGAGTATCTCAGAGTCCAAAGTTTTTCCTCTGAGCAGACCCAACAAGTCCCTTTTGATTTCTCTGCAGACTGACGAGAAGCGCCAACTTCTTAGTTGAAAACTCGGAGCAAGTCCTCTGAAGTTCCCCGCTGATGAACTATGTTTAGATGCAACTCAGCCCTTTAAAATCTAAAGAAGCGCAGATTAAACCGGAGTGTGTGATGCATCTTCAGATCACACTCAGAACAAAACCAGTGGGACGTTCTGAAAGCGTCTGAAACTGGAGTTAAAAGGAGGAACGGATCAAGGTTAGTGACACTGTCAGCTGGAAAAGAGTCTCCGAGTCTGTTTTCCTGGTGATAACAACAACAACACCGAGGGGAGGGGGGAAAGACCAGGAGGAGGAGGGAGACGTGGGAACATCAAAGCGGCCACCATATCACAGGTTCTGGAAAAACAGGACCTGCGGGCCGCCTTACATCAGGTTCTGGTTTATTGATACCTGCAGGTCACCACAGGTTCTGACCCAATTTAAAAGCCACTTCATGCTGGTCGTCTCTGAGGCAGCTGAAGGCTTAACGGGCGTGGAGTCAAATTAAGATTTCTTTATTTTTCTTTTCATCGAGCTGTTTAAATATTTTTTTTGTATTTGTATGCTTTTATTTTTATATAAACAGACATTTCCTTTAATATTTGGTACAAGGACAATAATTACATTTCTTCAATTGGTAACAAGTAATTAAATTAAGTTTATCCAATGTAATTTATTAAGATGGTTTAACTTGACAAATTTAAGCCAGTCTTACTGGACTCATTTAGTTTACTTCAAATAAAGAAGCAAAGTAAGAAAGTATATTTTTTAAGGGTTTTTTTTTTTTGACTCAGGTAGCCTTTATTTGAGTGTAGTTCGACAGGAAAGTGGGTAACGAAAGAAGAGGAAGACATGTGGCAAAGGTCATCAGGCCGGGGATCAAACCTGCAATGGTCGCTTTCAGGACTAAGGCCTCCTTATGTGGTTTGTGCTTTACCACTGCACCACCACAGCACTTAAAGTTTGTAACTTTTAAGTTAATTCAATATTAAAGAAAGTAAGTTGTCATTACTAAACCAAAAGAATTAAGTGAGATTAATGTAAATTATTCCATAACATGAACTACACCCCAAATACACTTTTTAGATTGTAAACTTTATGAAGAGTTTCCTACCACAAGCTTCTCAGATAGTTTGCCAGAACTTGGGCCCATTTCTCCAGAACTCGTGAAACCAGGTCAGATTTGAAGGTTACTTTACTTACACTTTCTTTCAGTTCTCCCCACAATTTTTCAGTGGGACTGAGATTTTGCTCCAAAATACTGATTTTGTTGTCTTTAAGCTACTTTGTAAAAATTTTTGCGGTGTGTTTAGGATTGTTTTCCATCTGGATGATGCGTTAGTTTCCAAGGTTCAAACATTTGGCTTTTGTCCACAGATCAATATTCAATATTTCTGTGTTAAGTTCTTTCTCCTACCTTTCACCTAGTAACCCCGGTGAAGCCCAGCTCGTTACTTAGCAACACCAGAGGAATTTCTGCCATCTCCTAGCAACCCAAGCTGATCTCAAAGATGATTGGTCAACAAGTCCTGCACAGATGTTCTACTTCAATGTCACACGTTAATAAAACTGTGTTTTATGTCTTGCCTTGAAATATATCAACAGGTGTTTCTACAGTTTATTCAAATGTGCTAGGTAACGTTTGAAACTCAAAATATGAAACTTATAAAGCCATGACATCATCACTCACTCTTTATCAAAGTATTTAAATTCCTAAAAACTTTGGTGCATGTAAAATTCTGCCATTAGTAGAAAGTTACACAACTCTGAAGGAAGGTTGCTCTTGTTATTTTGACTTTTAGCAATCCGACCCAAAACAGCAAAAGCTTGGCCCTATAGAAAAAAAGACAGAAATAAAAATGCTATGTATATTTTTGCACATTTTATGCAAATATCTGGTTTAAATTATACTTATTTAGGATAAAAATAGTCCATAGTTCTTTCCTACAGGATAATTTATTTGTCGTACTGGGAGTTTTACTCGGAACTGGACAGAAATAAGAGCTTAAAGTCCTGTTGCGACCCGGAAATAAGACATTTACTTTGTTTCTGTGTGAGTGACGGGACCGTCGCCATTTGATTGCAGACCAGCTTGGATGTGATTCGGATCATCAGAGCCGAACATAAAAACTGACATCAGCTGCAGCCGCGCAGGCAGATGGAGGATTAGCATCAGGGAAAAGGTCGGAGCAACAGACGGTAATCTGAGAGGCTGAGAACGGGTCATTTCGGGTCAGAACCATCAGGAACCGTGGAGATTTCCTGCCGAGAGCAGTCGATAGCATCTAAGTAGAGGGTCAAACCGGGTCAGAACCACAGGGTCGACGTCTCCCAATATAGTTTGGTGAATAAATGTATCTCTGCTCAAAACACTGACTCGTTCAGAGTCTTGACACGTCTGTTTTCTCTTCCTACCAGCCAGAACTCCTGACTGGATCAGCACCCAAATTCTCTCCTCTGGTCAAACATGTCCTGATAACTGTAGCTGCAGGAGTTATATATTCAGCTTGGTCTTCGGCGTAGCTGGGATTTAGTCGGATCGGTTCAGCCTCAGTTCTTGCTGTGCTTTTGTGTTTAATAAGTTGAATCAGCTTTGCTCTGCGCTGCTCCCATGAACACCGAGACTTTCGATTGGACTGTCTGGAACCTCAAAGTAGGGACGACGCAGCGGATGACAAATGAGAGTTTATCTTCAAGCAGAATGGCGACCCCAAGTGCACAGCCGGAGCTGCAATGAGATGATTAAAAGTCCATCTAATCTTATAGCTTCATCTCTTTTCCACTGAAGAAAATACAGAAATCTCTTTGGCAGTCTCCAGACTATCCCCAAATCACTTTAAGATGTAAATGAGGTAACAGGTGGCTCTACAAAGCATCGATCCTGGAGGGATAAATGCCATTGCACAATAAAATTAAACCATCTATTCGCAGTTCAGTATTCAGAAATTCACCATTGTTTCTGTGGAGTAAAACTCCAAATTATTCACAAAAACTTCAGCTATTTTTATAGATCTCAAATCAGAGGTTGTGAATCTTGTCATAATTATAATAATGACATATTCAATGCTATTTTCTTTTATTCCTTTTAACTATTACGGAGTCTACATTGTGCCATCACACATCAAGCAGATGAATACATGAATTTTTACAAAAACCAGACTTTTGCCCCAACAACCCCAATGACCCCAAGACGTGGCATTTCCTGCACTCCTGACCGTCGCGCTAAGACCGCTAGAGGGTAAACTTTATGTTTTAGGTTGTGTTTCTGCATAAGATCCTAAAAAATATTGCACTTTGTGGTTTTGATTTGACAAAGCTTTGCTCTAAACATCACGTTTTCTTCAGGTAACAGCAACTTGTGTTTTTCGTTTTGTGCAGATTTTTTTGAACCCATCTATTCTGTTTCTCCACCTATTTGGTTGGTTGATAGTCTCTCTTTAAAGTCTCACCTTCAGTTGAGACAACAATGTCTGCTTAACCTGATATTTCACACTGACAATGGATCTACCAAACCTCTTACATGTTCTTCTATGACCTTCTTAACGTTGGGTGTCCTTACCTCCAAATGCCGGCCTCATGGTGAAATCATGATCATCTACTTTGAGAAGATGCTCTGTCTTGGTTTTTCTGGACTTGGTCACATCTGGAGGTTTCTTTGGCAGAGAGCTGGAAGAAGAAAACATCAGAGTCAAAAAGATGAAGAAACAACTATGGAGAATAACAGATGAAAATGAAAAAAAAAATTAAAATGCTGCAACTGCAGCTGCGCTCATCACAACCAAAACCAGAAACTGTTTCCTCTCAGGATGAATCTCCCGCTCAAGATCACAGGAAGTCTGATCTCCAGCAGGGTGAAGTACTCCATAGTAAAATTACAGCAGCTTTACACTGCATTTCATCATAAATAAGGTTACTTTTGCACATTTCACATTCAGTCAGCAGATAATTTATCAGCATGAAACCAGAACCTCTGCCGAAGCTGCTGGTTGTCCTAAAAAACAGAAAACAACCAAATATTCTTCAAACAGTTGAAGCAACCAGATTAAAACATCAAGGCTTCAAAGAATTTCAGGAAAAACATAGACTCTGATGAGTTCTTCAATAATAATTGACGAAAGAAGATGAAATGAGTTCAATCACCATTTATCTTTTACACACGTGCTGTGATATCCAAGTTGTTAAGAAAAAACTACCTGAAATGTTTTTCTTATTTTATTACAAATACGTTTTTTAACCTTCACAGGTAATCAATAAAGACTTGATTCAAACATGATTAGATGCATTTGAACAGAGTTTGTTTGGAGCCTGGAATCCATTCAGAAAATGGGAATTGATCCCACATTCAGGTTCTGATTTAAAGTAGAAGAGATTTATAAAATCAGAATGTTCTCAGGTCAAAATATGAGATTTGGTCAGATTTAGACATGTTTTCAGAATAAAATCTCATCAAAATATAAAATGTAAGCATTTTGTTAAGACCTTAAAGGAGCTTTATTTTGAAAAATTCACATTTTACACATTTTTTAACCTCCATTTAGATCTCTACAGCTTCTCAAAACAACCCAAGCTCTACCTCCCTTTTCTTTCTCCGGATGTTCATCACCGGAGAACAAAAGGGGACATATGATGCAAAATGTACATTTTGCACATACTTGTACTTCCATTTGGACTTTTACTGCTTCTAAAAAAGGCAAAACACTTAAAAAAAACACCCAGCTGTTTTCTGGCAATAAGTTTTCAGTATCTGAAAAAAGAGCCAATTCAAAAACCTCCAAATTGTTATGCTACACCATTTGCTAGGTAACTGCACCGTTATCTAGCAACCCCAGCCGAGCCCAGTCCGTCACCTAGGAACCTGAGATGAGCTCCAGCACATTTGGTCAGCTGGTTTTACCGCTGGGTGTGTTTTGTTGTTGACTTACGTTCCACTTGCTACATTCTTGTTGGTTGTGCAGAAGGCTTTACTTCTGCTTTTTAAAGATGTACGATTGTATAATTGTGCATCTGTTTGCAGCTTTTTTGAAGTGCAAGCGTAGTCGTTGAGTTAGTGGGGGCATGGCCAAAATAGGCAGAACTAACTAAAATAAAATCTTATTTTGTGATTTTGTGCAAAAAAATTTAATGATCATGTTTTGTACAGACTATAAACATATTCTAACATGTTCAATGAAGCATAATAGGTCACCTTAAATGCTAAATTTGCTGACTCCATTTCCTGGAAGAGAAGAAAGAGGAAAGGGAGGGGAGCTCACAGATTCATTAGCGTATCCCTAACCTGTTATATTTGTAATAACAAACCTCACAGCATCTAGAACTTACTGTTGCTATGAGGCATCCAGAGCCTCACCTTGCTGTCTGCTAACTGTTGAAAATGCTTCACTACTGCCGAGATAATCCAATTCTGCACTTATTTTATATTCTTATTAATTTTTCACACTGGTATGTCAAAGATCTGGAAGAAATGTGTCTGTGTAGCTTTCATTATATTATGAAATAAAACTATAATGAGATTCTGCAGATTAAACCTGAGAACCCTGCTGCTGGGAGGCATGAAACGAATAAGAAGCAGAGTATTTATTTAGAGAAATGTTTGCTTCCATCAGGTTCGGTTTGTTTACGCTCAGCTGCTGATAATCCATCTTATCCATGCAATTATTACTGGAGAAAAATATTCTGCAGATTTTTTGAGCTCAATAAGCTAAAAATAACCAAATCTGAACATGAACTGCAACTCAAACTGATGAATCTATCACCTCTGACCTGACGATTTGGATCTGATTCATGTTTCTGATTCATGATGAACAGAAACAATAACTCTGGATAGATTGCAGACTGCTTTATGCAAGTAAATGGGCTTATTTTTATAGATAACACTTTATCAGCCGGGTTTATAAACTGACTTTTACAGCACTGTAAAATAACAGAGATAGAATTGGATTGCAGCAAATAAAATTTAATTTGCTCATGTTGGGTTGCATGAAATTTATTTGACTGCATATTTATGGATGTGAATTGGACCCATTTATCTTTTAAAGTTAATTTGAAGGCATTTGTTGTGAGGATTAATTGACTTAATTGAAGTGGATTGCGTGAGTGTAGTGCAGTCCCACACAAAGCATGTAAAATAATATTCCTGTTCTCAGCAGCAACCAAGGATCACCAGCTTCCCATCAACTGCACAAATGTAACTCTTTTTTGGGGGTGTGGGGGAAAATGTCCATATGAGTCATGCTCAAAACGGAAACAGTTATTTTTCTGACTGCTGATGTAACATGACTAAAAACCTTGCAAAAGAAAGTCCCACTTTTGGCTCATCAAAAATCCTTGGAAATGTTTTTTTCCATTTGTGGATAAAGAGTCTCATTTCGGGTCACTCAAATGTCCCTGTAACTCTTTCCAGATGGAGACCAGTGAATTTCTTTCAACTGGAGCAGGATGTGTTGCTCATTGATGTTTGTTATCCTACTTCATGTTGTCAGATAGGTTCAAACAGTAACCATGGCTGGAGGTCAGTAGGGAAACTAAACACAGCAGTCAGTTAATTCATTGGGAATGAGAGAAACAGATTCTAGGAGGGTTTTTTTCCCATCATCTCAAAACTGCTTGTTGTTTTCATTTATTTAGCTTCGATTCACATTAAAATTGTCTGACAATCTGAAACCTTTAAGTGTGACAAAAATGGAGAGACGGAGTGCAAATAATTTATGACTTTAAATTAAAGAAACTGATAAATCAGATCTATTCAGTCTGAAATCTGAAAAGTGAATTCAGATCACCATATTAACATTAACATTAAATATTCAAATATCACAGGTTGTGAAAAAACAGCTGAATTCAGCTTCTCTCACCAGAAGATGAGCATCTGATTAGGAAACTCTTCAGTTCATTAACTGCAGCATTCATGCATGCATTCATTCATTCCTTTATACATGAGATCTCATTTTGAAGACAGACATGTTAAGACCATCAAACAAATTGGCATCAAAAAGATTATGCAAGTATTCCATTAATTAGGCGATTTAAATCATTAATAGTATATATATTTTGTTTTCAATGTCTTGATCATTAATAAAAATCATTAGAGCTTCTCACCTGTGTCAAGTTCTGATTTTTTTTATACATATAAAAAACCTTAACCTTTATTTCAGCAGGAAAACCCCATTGAGATTAAAAATGTCTTGTGCAGGAGAATCCTGGCCGAGGATTTTAGCAGCTGATGACCAATTAGAGAGCCTGGTTGTTGTTTTAATCCGGGAGAACTGGTTGATCTTTCTCCATATATCAGATTACTAAAGAATCGTTCAGAGGTTCTGGATCATTAGCTCGGAATAAGTCACATTCACAGAGACATCCCGCCAAAATAAATAACTATGGAAACTGGAGTCTTATGCAAGAATTCCTGGTGGTTCGACCCAAAGCCATCCAGATGCTGTGTGACACTAATTTGAGTTAAGGAGCTAATTTCATCTGAAGCATATGCTGGTTACTTGCAAAAACTGAAAAAGAAAAATCCTCCCGGGATGTTTCTTAGTCAGACATTAAGTAACAAGAGAACTTGTTGAATAAATTATGATTATCCAATTAAGCCGAATGCATATAATTTATCCAGAGATGTTTAAATATAACTATTAAAAACTAAAGAGCTGGTAAACTTCTCCCTCGGCCTTTATTAGTCTGACTAAACCCTGACAGCGCTGCGTTTCTGATTCTCCCCCTCATCCATCTACATCATTTATCTGCACTTACGCGCCGTGCTTCTGGGTCTCCTCGGTTCCCGTCCATCTGCGCACCCGCTGTCGGTGCTTGCGCGCCTCCGCGGTTCGGCTCTGACCCAGCAGCAGCAGCAGGAGCAGCAGCAGCGAGAGGAGGAGCAGAGTTCTGTTCAGGTAAGGCATCCTGACGGCGTCCATCCACAGGTGAGTCCCTGCAGGAACATCATCCTCCTCCGCACGCGGACCCTGTCATGGTCTCCGTCACGGTGTGATGTCTCTCAGCATCTGTGGACACACTCAGGAGCGCGCGCACACGCCCACTGTGGGATTATTCAGATTATGGCTCCTCATCATCATCATCATCACCATCACGGGGCGGGGTGAAACATTTCCAACCTTTGCAGGGGCGGAAAGAGACTCTGTGTGGCCGCGGGCACCAGAATCCCACCAGCCCAAATGTTACAGATTGTTTTACATCTGTACATAAATTATCATGGAAGAGTTTTTTCACTTTTCCACATTTTGTCACATTGCAAACGTCAACATGCTTTTCAAGTATTTCTTGCAATAGATCAACACAAACAAATGCATAAGTGGAAGAAAAAGGGATGCATGCTTTTCAAAATGTTTCAATTCAATTTCATTTATATAGTTCAAATTAACAGCAACTGTTGTGTTGAAGCACTATCCAAAAAAAATAATTTCAATTCAATCGTACATTCATTCCAATTGTTCCTAATAGTAATTTAGTACAGTAAGCGTAAGCTAAGTTATCTGAATCTAAGGAAACTCAGCTGATTGCATTGAGTCTTTGACTGATAAATATTTTAAACTCATGGTAGGCTTTCGTAAGAAAAGAAGAACCATTTGCTTCAGTTATAGCTGCAAGTCTTTTGGGGGGATGTCTCTACTAGCTCAGTCAAATTGGATGGATTAGTTCAAGTCTTTCCACAGACTTTTGGCTTTGACTTGAATTTGCATTTATATAGACCAACCTATTGAGGTTCTGACTGTAAGTTTGGGGTCTTTCTACTGCAGGGAATGTAACATTTTTGCCCCAGTCTCATCACTTTTTCAACCTCTGGTAGATTTTCTTCCATCAATAGTCTGCTTTTACCTCCATCCATCTTCCTATCCACTCTGGTCAGCTTCTGATCACTATCCCCACGGCATGATGCTGCCACCACCATGTCTTACACGGGGTCTGGCATGTGCTGTTAGATTTCTACCGATTATGTCGTTTTAGGTTACAAATACAGGCATGAATAGTTTCATCTGAGTTGTTTGATCTTGTGGGGTTTTAGTTTTATTGTTTTGTTTTTTAGCTGTTTTTGATATTATATTGTTAACATATTCAACTGTTTTCTTGGTGTTAAGTGAAATTCTAGCTATGTCTGTGTCAGCTACCACATTGTGGTTTTGTTTTCTTCTGTTGTGTTTCTTTCTCTGATACTTCCCTGAGAACTGCCACTTAATGTGTTGATGCACCTGGTTCCACTAATCACCTCCCCAGCCTTTATAAGCCTTTCAGTTTCTTTGACTTATTGCAGATCCTTCACTGTGTTAGACTATTGCTACGTCTCATATGTTTGTTTCTTTCTGTCTTTCTGAATATTTCTTTGTGAAATGTTAAAAATTCTGGGCTTTTGGTTGCAGTGGATTTGTTAATTTGTTTGGTTTGTTTAGGTAACTGTAAGCGAAACCTGAATAAAAATGCAAAAAGCATGTTTCACATTATTTGTATAAAAATATTTTATAACTGTTTTCTAACTATTGCAATTTTTAGTTGATTTCTACATTTGGTCTATGAGTTTTTTTAAGGCTTGTCAGACTGATGATGACTGCATCTTTATCACTGTTCATTTTTAAAAGGTAACTCCCCCATTCCTACTTACTGCTGAACTTTCCTATCTATCCAATTTCAGGATAGTTTATCATCAGCGATTCATTAAAAGCATGTTTTTCCTTTGCTTCCATTTTAGCTGCTTCTTTCTGTCAACAAATTATTGTCATTTTTCTTCTAAACCACCAGAAAACATTTTTGTCCAACTATGAAACACTTCCTTCCACTTGCTGTGAAAATCAATGCTTGTTAAGTAAAACAAGTAAAACAGGACACATATTCATGCAACACCGGATCAATACCTAATAACAGGAACTGTTTGTTTTGTCTGGATTTTTGAAACTGTTACATCTATTGTATCCACACTACTTACATTAACTGGTTGGTTTCTCTCCATCTCGATTGTTCAGTTGTTTCCCCCACATAAGTTTGCTTTAATAAATGTCTCACCTGGCAGTCTGAACACCTGGATCTCTCAGTCTGCAGCAGGTTGTGGCTCTCCGTTCTGCCAGAGTAGGAATTATGTAAAAAAATTCAGCCTGTGGTGTCTAGATTAAAATGGGCTGAAGCCTTCTGGTTAATTTAGCTGCAGAGCTCTCAGCCGCCGCTTTTATTCTCTGGCTGTTAACAGGTTTAGTTACGGGTTACTGTGGAGCGGCACAAAAACTCTGAACACACAGTTTCTGATTTCTGCAGCAGCCTGAATCATCCAGCAATGTCTCCAACTCCAACCTCAATGTGACCATTTTAACTTCCAAGACCTTTTCAAGGTTATAAACTCCAGTACAAACGGCCATGGATCAGAGATTTATGGTGAAGTCATCCACATTTTAGGGTTCAGCTCAGAGCAGGTTTGATGTTATTGGTCAGAAACAAGTTCATTATATGTTGTACGTTGACTAGTGCCGTCATGAGGAATATGGAGTATTTTACCAACAGCTGAAGTAAACTGCTTGTGTGTGTGTGTGTGTGTGGGGGGCGAAAAAATCACATCAGTTCAAAAGGCAAATAAATAAATTCGTAAGCACAAAAACAAAGGATAATTTCAGTATGTTTCAGTTTGTTTTTATAAATGTACCATATAGTTCCAGTTAGTTATATTTTTTCCTCATTAATTACTGTTTTTATTTGTAGTAGTTAACAAAAATGTTTTCTAAATTTTGATTTTCATTATTTCCTTGGTTTTAATTTAATCTGACCTTAGTCAGAACTGAATCTTAGAAAAGCAGAAATCTGCAACCTCAGAACTTGAGAGGATATTTTTCTTTTATTGTGAGCAGGCTGCAGAGGATTTCTCCAACAATCAAACCAAGGACGAAGCAGAACACTGGACTGTAGCAACTTGAGCTGGAGGAGAACTTGAGGAACGACATAACATAGGAGAAGGTAGGTCTGATTATTGCTCTGAATATCAAAACAGTCTCATGAAGCTATGCTCAGACAGCTGGCAAATCCGACCCAAATCCGATTTCTAAAGATAAATCTAGCTTTTTCATTGCAGTCTGAACGGCCGATTCCGATCTTTTCATCCCCCCAAAAAATCCGATATGTGCCACTTTCACATGTGATAATAATTCGGTTATCCGATTTTTTTTTTCTAAGCATCTATTGTTTGAACGATCATTAAAGGCTTTTATATCATCGATGTGAAACATAGTAATAATTCCCCACCAAAAGAAGCCATACACGGTGAATCCGGACGTAAAGCTGAAAATTATGATAATGAAATCAAATCACAATCTGGTTCTACCTACAAATCCAAACAGATTTCTCTATAATTGCAGTCAATGCTTTACAAAATGCCATAGGTAGTAGATGTGCTTTCCTTTTATTAGCTTCTTTTGTGTTGCTATTATAGTGTGACGATAATGTTGGCTCCTATTGCTGAATCGATCCATAAACGACTCCATCCCTTATTACTTCCGTAAACAGTGCTCAGCTGTGTGACGTCAACGTTCTATCTTCGGCGTATGCGGGTAACTTTGGGATCATAAACCGTTCACACAGCTTTCTTCGCGTTGTTATTACCTTGTGTCGATACTTTCGGCTGAATAAACTTTAAAATTGAACAACTCCCATCCCCATCCAACTTCCGTAAACAGTGCGCTGCTATATGACGTCAACGTTCATGCGGCTCGCTTTGGAGTCATAAACCATTCGCACACAAGTCAGATAGCGGTCACGTTTAATTAGTAGTATAAACCACAACGCAAAATCAAATCAAATGGATGGATGGATGGATGGATGGATGGATGGATGGATGGATGGATGGATGGATGGATGGATGGATGGATGGATGGATGGATGGATGGATGGATGGATGGATGGATGGATGCCTGCCTGCCTGCTTTGATTATGTCATCATCTTCACAAATAGACATTTGTTTGGTGTGCCAGTTTGTTTGCAGAATGTCCTGAATGCATTTAAATTAGGACATGACTAGAGGTGAACCAGCGTAGCATTTGCATGCTGTGTTACTGGATCATACGCAGATCATCACACTTACAGGTAATCATCAGGAGACTGTTAAAGTTCCAGCTCAGGTCGAAGGTCACTTGCCCTTCCAGTCATTTCCTACTCGTACCTGACAGCTGCGTGATGAAACAGCAGTAATTATGTGTCAGCAGCTGAATTACCTCTATTCATACAGATGACAGCTGTAATTCTGCCCTGACTGATCAGAGAGCCTGAATTAAAGCTACTGAATGTCATCTCCGACGTCTTCGACGGAGATCAAATCATCTGTCACATTTGAATAATTACAATGAAACTTTTGATTAAGTCTTTATTATTCACCTTTCTATTATTAGAGGGCATTCCTGCAGAGCCTGCAGAGACACGTGATGTGATTCAAAGTCCTTTCAGCAGAACATAAAGAATTTCTTCGCCTTCATTTGTCAATCCAGATCAGTGATGGGATTTCAGACCAGTCTGCAGCTGCTCTTGCTCTTAAAGACAATCATCTTCCTCCTCATGCTCACTTTACATGTGATCTTATGATATCCTTGCAGACGTATGATGACAGACTAAAGGATAAATCACATTTCTGCTGTTTTAGCTTCTCTTTGTTCTTTTTGACGCCAAAGTAAAAGTTTTTCCTCCCACATAAAATATCTCGGAAAAAACTATTAACAATTCTTTCACATTGTGTGACTTTAAAAACACAACATTTATTGAATTGTATTGAGATTTAACACAAAGTAGCACATTCATGGTTCATAGTTTAAAGATGACAACCGGAAAAGAATTTTGTGAATTTCTATTCAAACCATTTTTAATTTGATTTATTAAGAAAATCCAGCACCAGATTCCACCTGAAAAAATGTAGCTCTTCTGTAAATGCCTCAGAGGTTTTGTTCAAAACTTCTGCTTTCTGTGTGAGTTGCTCCACATCGTTCAACGAAAAGTTTAAAGGTCATTCCACCTTAAATTCAGGTGAAAACCTTTTCCTCTGCAGTCGGATCTGACAGATTTCTTCTCCTAACATTTTTATATCGAGTCAGGACGCATCTGTTAAAAAATAAAAACATCAGGTTGCTAACATCAGACATCTCTGAGCTGTCAGGTCTTTGTGTGACTGACAGTTATAAAACACAATCTTTCTAAATGGTATTTTACCACATCCATTCTCACTGTAAGCCATAAAAAATCTGTCTGTTTTTCTGTCTTCAAGTTGCTTCAGTCAAATTTTATTGTTTAATCTACGTTCAGTTGTTGATCTCATCTCCAAAGTTCACATCTCTCCGCTTTAACTCTTCAGCTGGTGGACAAAAACTCAACATAACAACCATAGATTATTATAATACATTGTGATTTTATGTAATCGCTCTCGTGTTGCTCTGGAACTGACCACATGAAGCGGCAGATTTGTTTTATATCCAGATGTGCTGTGAGGACACAATAACATCAGGATGACTTGACAGATTTACAGGGAAACCTCTCATTTCTTCCCTGGTGCAGAAAATGTCTCACTGCATGAGTCCTGTTTCTGACCACAGAGAGACCCACAGTGTCGTGCAGGATGGCGAGAAATAAAATCACATCTCGTCTGCAGTGAAAAGTGTCTATTTTCAGATCTGGGTCACAGCAACAAACTGCAAAAAGCTTCTGTTCAGAACAAAGATGGTGATGATCCTCCTGGGAAGAGTTTTAGATGAGGAATATTTCCCAAACTGTCAGTTACCTCATATGGTTCCCAAAGGGAAGAAAAGCTGTCAGGCCGTTACAAAGTGTTCAATAATTCCATCTCTTTTTTGTTAGTTTGTTATTTTTAACACTTTACTTTCAGTTTTTTTTTATTGGTACAAAAGCGACAACAGACAGACATAAGACATGAACGAGCGCTGAATCATGCAAGCATTAACGAGGACAAAAAATGTAGAGGGGGTTGGGGGGGAAACAACCCAGCAAAATGTACATATTCCAGTGAACACACTGAGATCTAATATCATGGCAACCATATCTCATAGTGACAGAG
Organism: Poecilia reticulata; assembly: GCF_904066995.2. NCBI lineage: Eukaryota > Metazoa > Chordata > Actinopteri > Cyprinodontiformes > Poeciliidae > Poecilia > Poecilia reticulata. Next base: position 21,725,309 of record NC_088851.1, read on the forward strand.
CAACAATATCTGTGAATGATAATGTATTAACGGTGACAATCTATGGGATTCACAAAACACGTTCATTACATTTATTGCACAAAACCATCTCAGATAATAAAATTTTAGTCTGTTCAGTTCTGCCTAGTTGATCTCCTTTCAGAATGACATTTTTTTAGGGCGTCTTGTCACTTTAAATCCATAAAAGCTGCTGCTGGTCACACCCCCAAACTCAACGTTTACAGTCACACATGAAAATGGCTATAAATAGATGCGCAAATATACAAGTACATATTTGAAAAGCAGAAGTAGAGCCTCCTGCACAACCAAAAAGAATACAGCAAGTAGTTTTCTGGATTGTAAGGTTAACAACAAAACGGTTTTCTTTTCCAGCAGCCATTGTACAGCGCATACAGGTCATCACTACATCCAAGTTTCAGGTCTGATTTCTAGTTTCCAGTTGTAATAACTGAAGCTCTGCGTTGACTCTAGATTGCTCCTCTTTTGGTACAAAAATGATAATTTCAGTTTTGTTTTTGTTCAGATGGAAAGCTATGGCGCCTTCACATGTGTTTTAAGCATCTGGTCAGTGCTGATAAAGTGATAAATTTCCTCAGCTCTCTTGCAAAACTCCTCAGACCTCCTTAAGATCTCTTGTAGACTGCAGACTTCCCGGAGTAACCTGGATGCTTTTCCCCTGACGGGTCAGCATCATTTTGGAAAAACAGAAAGAAAGAAAACGAAGTGCAGTGCAGAGAGGATGTTGGGCGGATCTCTGGAAACAGATAAAACACTGAAAAAGGTCCAGTTGTGCATTTGTTCCAGTTTCTACTCATCATTTCAACCCTCAGGCTTCAGCCAGATTAAACTGCTTTGATGTGAACGTCATGCATACATCAGTGCAACATCTATACAGCTTGACGGACGTACTGTGGTCCTGAATGGCTTCATTTAGAAAAACAGCCTTATTGGAGACCCTTCAAAGGAACATCCTGACAAATTTACTGAAGTTTTAAAACGAAATGTTTTTCTCCTCGCAAGCAGAAGCCAGCAGCTTGTTCTTTATCCTCCAACATGTCAGCGAGTTTATTGTGTTCAGAGGTTCAAACAGAATAAGTTCCTATAGAAGTAGTTTATTTTACACATGCTCTCACAGGGATTATGGATGAAGATCAAAAAAATGTCTGTTTTAGATGGTGGGGATCATGTAGTCACACAATGAGACAACTGTCATAGACATGTTTTATTCAGCCACTGTTGGTAAATACATTTCATGATCCAAATATCGACTCTCTTTGATGAGTTTATAAAAATTCCGAAGCTTGAATGTTTTCCGATTAGCTTGATGTTTCAAATTATTACACATAAATTCAAGGTGAATGTTTCCTCCCAGGGTTGGTTTAAAATGTGTCAGACAGAAAATCAGAGTCAAGCTGAGATCTGCAGCCCAACTGTGGAGATTTAACCCGTCAGATGCTCAATGTGAGAATAAAAGGTGAACGAACCCGCACTTTGCTCTCAGCAAACCCAGCAGATGATGGTGGAATGACAAACTCACCTCGTTGGAGGTCAAATGACCTTAAATACAACCTGGATTTCATTCAGCTTCAAAGAAAAATGTAAAACGATTGCTTTTGTTGTTGCTGTAGCAACCTGAACATCTTTAAAAATGCTATAAGCTCATCATTAATGTCTACAGATGTACTTAAATATTCAAAGGTCCAGCTCACTTAATGAACTGAGCTGGGTGTAAACATAACTTTAAAATTAAACCCTGCAGCCCAGTCTGACAGTAATCAGCATTCAGTTTACAGGCTTAGAACAGAAGTTTTATCTCAAATAGACAGAAAAGAAAACCTGCAGAAGCTTAAAGATTCGTCAGAAACTTGTTGGATTCTTTAAGAGAAATCTGTTACGTAACGGTATAAATCATTTCTGAATCATTCGGCTGATTCTTTGCAGTCATCTTACATCATGTCACATCTTAAAGAGTGTTAAAGACGTCAAAGCTCCACACTTCAATCACTTCTCAAACATAAAACAATAAGACAGCTGCCAATCTTCCCAGGAGTCTTCTGACCCTGAGATCAGACCAATGCAAAGAGAATTACAGAAGAAAAAACAAGAGCTTAATTTCAGAATTTACAGGCCTTAGGTAGCAGGTTAAATGTTAAAGTTTAGGACTGGACAAATAGAAGTAAACTTATTAAAGCTCATTGGAAAGGACTGAAGGAAAAAGCTTCTTTTTTCTAAAACCATTTTTTTTAAAAAGTGAATTGCAGGCAGAAAAACTTCAATGAACTGAAGAAACATTGAAAAGAATGACTGAAGGACTTTCATTTCAAAAATGTTAATATATAAAGAAAAGTTTAATTAAGTAACTACTGCGTATCTCTCTTTGTATTTTGTCCTTGTTGGGACCTGAACTGGTGCCTGTTGTCCTGAATATGTACCTAATATGAATGTTTTGTCCTGAACATGTTTTCAATCTGTCCAGAATGTATTCAGGTGTTCCTGAATGCATCTCAAATGCATTTTAAATATGTCTGTGAATGAATGTCTCCTTAAAGTATAAATGTGGTCCTGAATGAATCTAAAATAGTCATGTTCATGTCATTCTGAATGTATCTGGGTTGTTTTGGATGTAAACTGAATGTGTCTGTGTGTAATTCACAGACATGGTTCTGAATACATTTTTAGCGTGTAATTTTGACAAGCTTCACATTTATAATATTCTTAAAATAAAACCCTGTTGCACACGTTCACCCTAAATGGGTCTTGAATGTGTGATTTTGGATATGTGGTTCTGAATGGACCTGAATGTGTCTATTTGGACCAGAATGTTTACTGAACCTCTCCTTTACTGCAAAAACACAAATCTTACCTAGTAATTTTGATCTAGTTTCTTGTGCACATATCTTATTACACTTGAAATGAGACTAAACTAACTTACAAATCACTTTTCAGCAAGATAGAAATCAATAATATTTTGATATTGACAAAAAAAAGTGCTAGTTTCACTCCTCCCGTTCCACTAGGGGGCTCTATAGTTGCTCTGTATTGGTACGTGGATAAATGTGTAGAAGAAGGAAACGAACGGCGGACCAGTAGTGTACTTAGGTTGCCTAGCAACCACACTAACAAGCCGAACCTGCCATAAATTCACATCTTACCAATCTTACCAATGTTCATGAGTGTTGCCCAATGTGGTGAGTTATATATTAATGCTATAAAGATATGTTTAAGTCTGTGTCCTTTTGAATATCTCAATATTAAGTATTGACGTTTTGTTTGTCTTTTTTTTTTTACGTTATTTACAGTTTAACCGGCATGTCCGCGTAAAGCACTCGGCAATAAAAGAACCGTTACAACATCAACGGCTACAATATGGTCTTCGTAACACTTATAACAAGACATTTTATAAGTGACGTAATCTACCAACGCAATAAGTCATTTTTCATCAATATTAAGGAATTATTCCCTTAAAATAAGCTCACATATCTTTCTGAAAAGTTACTTATTTCCAGTCTGTTTGCACCAGAAACTAAACTAAAAATACTTGATAAAATTTTGTGCTGCTGTTTTGAGGACTGATGTGTTTCGGGTCCTGATGTTGGGACCTGCTGCTGGGTAATTAAACACCTCTTCCCTGTGGGTTTAAGGTTGTTAATTAATTTAAACGTGTTCAGACACAAAATGACAATAACCTCTACAGATTAATTTAATATTACACCACAAAGTTCAGATCATACTTTCCCATTGCAGATCATGCTCAGCTCCATCTGGGATCAGAGCAAAATGACCGTAAATCTAAAAAATAAAGAAATAGAGTCAACAGACCTCCTTCCCCCACTCCCACCTCCTCTGCATCTTTAACAGCGGCAACAGATGTGAGGCTGAACGACACGGGACCCGTGGCACCAACATGTGCCGTGTCTGTCTCTGAAATCCCTCAAACAGAGTTTTTCTCTGAATTCAGAGAACAAAGGAGAAGCTGGTGTGACAGTTTCAGGACAGTTGGAGGTGATTTGGGTCCGCATGATACCAACAACCCTGCAGAGAAAAGCAAACAGAACATGTTTCAATTACTGACTGTTTTGTCAGGCTGGTCAGAACCAACCAAACAGTACAAGTAGAAATGAGTTATACTGAGTCGAAAAGGTTCTTGTTTCTATAATCAGTGGTAGAAAAAACACTCAAACAGTACTTCCTGTCTGGTATGTTTCTCCTAAAAACGTCAAAATGTCATCTTCAGATTTAAGATCTGATTGCACTCTTAATAAAAATCCCTCAAATTATTTCATGGAGTTTCCTTAACATTTTTCTACCTCACTTTTTCCTTCCACTCAACTTTATATCAGAATGCTAGAACTTTGTCCACCAAATTCTAATTTGGGGTTTTCATTAGTCACAATCTATAATCATTAAAATGACAAAAATAAAGGCATTTTCTACTCTATATTTAATTAGTCTATACTACACATGAGTTTTGCTTCTGACAAATGTGTGTCTGCCAAATTCAGAAATAATAAGTGAGTGTAAAGAAATGATAAAGCATTAATGTATAGCTCATAAATGCACAAAGATTTAATCATCAACTAAAATCAATTAAGACTGAAAGATAAATTAAATCTCTATGATTTGTTACTTGAAATGTACCTTTATTTAGACTGAATTTAACCAAAAAGACATTGTCGTTTGGGGAGGATTTTGAAAAATGTAAAGTTACTTTCTAAAACTTTTACGGTTAAAATTCAAAGGCTGGAATTGTTGATTATTTCCTACATTTATATCACATTATTTTTATTCAACTTTGATGTATTTGTTTGGGATTTTATAAGATAGACCAACACATATATATTGGCATATATTATTCTCCTCCCCTTTAATCTGATACCCGTAAATCAAAAACGTGACACCTCTCCAATCCAAACAGCCATTTTTTCTCTCTGTCAAAATAAATACAACTTTAGAGACAAAAATATAACATGGCCTTTTTAGGAAAAATCATTGATCCAAACCATAAAAACAAAAGCATTCCCACAGCATCACACTGCCTTTTCTATGCTCCACAGTGAGGATGTTGTTTTCAGGGTGACAGACAGTGTTAGTTTAGGGACAAACTTGATTTAAAGTGTGACAAACAAAAGAATGAAAGTTTCTGACTCAAAATGAGCCCCTGGTTGAATCTGAAAGAGAGCAAATCTTTTCTTGCAGTGAAAAATGTTACATAACGTTTCATGCTTCTTTTGATTTATTTAAACAGAAAGGCACTTAGCCATGCACTTCATATAATTTTAATTATTTTATGCATCCATTCTTGTCGGTTTTGTGAGCTCTTGATAATGTAGACAACACCTCATTATTTCTAACTAAACCTGCAGGAATTGCTCTGATAAATTACCAGATTTTTTAAAATCTGCATGTAATTTATCTCAGGACAAAGAGACAAACTCCAACATCCTAACTGAGCCAAGAATTGGTCGAGTCCATCCTTTCTGCCATTAAGTCCCCCTCTGTGACCCGGGGAAAATCTCCGAGTGGGTAAGGCGAGTGCAGAGCTCAGGATGAGCTGGAAATCCCAGATGTGGGAGCGCTCAGGCAGCACAGCCGGATTATAGCCCCGAACATCAAATTGTCTTATGTAACACATTGTAATGCTGACAGCAGCAGCGGCGATTACACAATCTGACCTGGAAAGGAGGAGACGGCATGCACGTGGGCGTGCACGCTCACTCCGGGAGATCAAACCGCCGTCATGTGACCCGATGCACTCTGGACTGCAGTCTGGGACAGTTTTCCATCAGAACTGATGTGAATATTTGACTGCACAGAGCCCAGAAACTAAAACTCTGTGTGTAGGTGTGGATTCATTATCGGATCAGAACTCTGCAATCTGAAAGTCCGGCAAAATAACACCAGAACCTGGTTAAGAACTTATCGAGGAGTTTCCTCAGAAAATGCTTTAGTTTACCACGATAAACACATTGGGTGCCTTTCGTAAAGTCACAGCAAAAAATTAACAGCAATAATTTGGTTTATTTAATCTGTTGTAGAGGGGGGAAAAGTGGGTGTTCAGTTTTCAAAACAATATTTTCTCCATTCCTATATTTATAAATGTCCAAATTCATAACAAAGTATTTAATTCACATGATAACAATTTTGTTTATAGATTAAGTATTTAGATTTCAAATAAAAGTTTTAGTTAAGAAGCTAAATGTCTAGTTCTCAACTAAATGGTGAGAGTCTGAGCTAAATGTTTTGGCTGAACCTAAACATCTAGTTGAAAACTAAATATTTATCTTCCAAAGTATTAAGTTCACAAATATTTAGTTTACAAGCTAAATATCTAGCATTCAAATTAAATAAGAATGCATGTTCATCTATGGAAAAGTAGAAATTATGAGTAAATTAACTTATATAGCGCTTTTCCAGTCATTTTGACCACTCAAAGCACTTTGCACTAGAGTCACATTTATTTAATGCGCAGGTCAGTAGGCAACTTGGGGTTAAGTCCCTTGCCCAGAGGGAAGAGTGACATGTGGCAGGAGGAAGCTGGAATCAAGTCTACAACCTTCTGATCACAAGACGACTACTCTACCCACAGAGCCACGGTCGCTTACCAGGGAAGCTGTCCCAGGTAAGCTTGAGTCATGGTGTCAGACAAGGGATACAAATATGGTATTGAACTTAATTATTTTAAGTAAAGTCAAAGTAAAAAGGTCATTTAAGGAAAAGATTTGTGTATTTAGAGCAGTGTTTTTCAACCATTTTTGAGTCAAGGTACACTGTTTTAATTGAAAAAATCCCGAGGCACGCCACCAACTAAAAATGGAAATAAAGATACTCTGTAGCCGCCTATATATAGTCCTTCTTATCAAAGTCTCTTGAATAGGAATCAAACACAAAAATGCATTTTTATCACATTTTACATTTCTTATTTCAAATTGCACTTAACACATCCACTTCAAAAATACACCTGCACAGCCACAACACTGTGGTGTTAAATTTAAAGAAGTTGTAGAAAACTTCAAAGTGTTTTACAATCTAATCCACAAGCATCTTATAGCCAGAATACAGAAAATAATTATTATTCTGAAAGAAGCAATAATATTTGGGAAACATTTCACTTCATATTCACTGTTACAATATGAAGAGTTGCATGTACAAAATGTCAATATCTGTATATTTTACCCACCTAGTATGAAACCTGTGCATGTTTGGATGAAAACAGATGATTTCCTGGCAGAAATTGAAGACAAAGCTCTTCCTCAACATCTCTGTCTCTCTGGTTTTAGTTTTTATAGTAACCAGACTAGAGAAGCTCAATTTCACATAGATATGTTGTGGGAAATGGACTCATGCTCTTTCCAACTACTGCTGAGCTTCACTGTCTTTTCCATCACTGTCGTCACAGTCTTTCTAGATTCAGTGCTCTCACCGCTACCTGTAACATTCGTGCATCACTAATTCTCGTTTTAATGTAAAATGCTCTGTACCTACTGCCATCTAGTGGTAAGAACATTACATGATTACGCCGCTAGTCACTGCTACAGCAGACACTCGAAGATGGCATTATTTGCAGACAATTCATTTTCAAAAAATCTTTTAAAACCAATTACCGTATTTTTCGGGCTATAGAGCGCACCATACTAGCACCTTCAATTAAATAAAATAAAATAAAAACTGGAAGCTGCTCTCGGTTTTCCATTAGGACCCAGCAGAGGGCGGCGTTCTAATAAATCTGCTGTAAGGACGCAGCACTCCGTCTCCAAAGTCAAACCATGGTTTCGTTCACACCGAGCTTAAATGCAGCGGCTCTATTTCCCTCCTGTAGTGCCAGATCGACAGCCCTCAACTTAAAAGCTGCATGATATGAGTTTGAAAACATTTCTCCATCGTGCCTGCTGCTAGCATGTGCTTGTTCTAAATGAAAATTAGCCGTTCTTCTTTGATTTACTATTTTGACTTCTAATGATTCACTTCCTGCTAGAAAGCCCCCTGGTGGTTGAAGAAAAATCCACAGAAAAGCCACAGCGGGCTACAATCCGCATGGTTCAACGTTTAGGAAAAAAGTAGCAGCTTATAGTCCGGAAAATACGGTACCGTAGTGAAATTGAATATTTTCCACGGCACACCTGACGATCACTCACGGCACACTAGTGTGCCGCGGAACAGTGGTTGAAAAACACTGATTTAGAGGGCACTGTAAAAAGAGTATTAAAATTTAGTTTGGAACTACTTAAAAGTTTGAGTTGACTTTCTGTAGAATTAAGTCAAAGAGATTTTAAATGTTTATTAGAAGAAAATTAATGATTTGAGTAAGAGTGACTTAAATGTGTCATGTTAAACCCCCTTATAAATTAAGTTATAAAAACTTAGCAAATTGAGTTGAAAGGACTTAGTGAATTGAGTTGCATGATCATAATAAATTGAGTTGGTCAGACATAGGATACGAAACTGGCATTGAACTGAATCATTTAAGTAAAGTCAAAGTGAAAAGTTCCATTAGGTTAAACATTTGCAAGACGTTTGTTAAATGAACACAAAAAAGTAAGTGGTCATAGCAAAAGCAAAACAATTAAGTGAAATTAATGTAAATAAGTCCATAAGATGAACTGCAGCCCAAATACACTTTTTAGAGTGTATGAAGCCCTGGAGGTCAGCCTGGATACCAACAGGACTCGCTAACAAGCCCAGCAGGCCGGGAGACCAACAGGACTCTCTATGAACCCTAGAGGGCAGCCCAGAGAAAAACAGGACTCTCTATGAACCCTAGAGGTCAGCCTGGAGACCAACAGGACTCTCTATGAACCCTAGAGGTCAGCCCGGAGACCAACAGGACTCGCTACCAAGCCATGAAAGCAGGCCGGGAGACCAACAGGACTCACTACCAAGCCATGAAAGCAGGTCGGGAGACCAACAGGACTCTCTATGAACCCTAGAGGCCAGCCCGGAGAAAAACAGGACTCGCTATGAACCCTAGGTCAGCCGGGAGACCAACAGGACTCGCTACCAAGCCATGAAAGCAGGCTGGGAGACCAACAGGACTCTCTATGAACCCTAGAGGCCAGCCCGGAGAAAAACAGGACTCGCTATGAACCCTTGGTCAGCCGGGAGACCAACAGGACTCTCTATGAACCCTAGAGGTCAGCCCGAAGACCAACAGGACTCACTACCAAGCCATGAAAGCAGGCCGGGAGACCAACAGGACTCTCTATGAACCCTAGAGGCCAGCCCGGAGAAAAACAGGACTCGCTATGAACCCTAGGTCAGCCGGGAGACCAACAGGACTCTCTATGAACCCTAGAGGTCAGCCCGAAGACCAACAGGACTCGCTACCAAGCCATGAAAGCAGCCCAGGAGACCAACAGGACTCACTACCAAGCCATGAAAGCAGGCCGGGAGACCAACAGGACTCTCTATGAACCCTAGAGGCCAGCCCGGAGAAAAACAGGACTCGCTATGAACCCTAGGTCAGCCGGGAGACCAACAGGACTCTCTATGAACCCTAGAGGTCAGCCCGAAGACCAACAGGACTCGCTACCAAGCCATGAAAGCAGGCTGGGAGACCAACAGGACTCTCTATGAACCCTAGAGGCCAGCCCGGAGAAAAACAGGACTCGCTATGAACCCTTGGTCAGCCGGGAGACCAACAGGACTCTCTATGAACCCAAGAGGTCAGCCCGAAGACCAACAGGACTCGCTACCAAGCCATGAAAGCAGGCCGGGAGACCAACAGGACTCACTACCAAGCCATGAAAGCAGGCCGGGAGACCAACAGGACTCTCTATGAACCCTAGAGGCCAGCCCGGAGAAAAACAGGACTCGCTATGAACCCTAGGTCAGCCGGGAGACCAACAGGACTCTCTATGAACCCTAGAGGTCAGCCCGAAGACCAACAGGACTCGCTACCAAGCCATGAAAGCAGGCTGGGAGACCAACAGGACTCTCTATGAACCCTAGAGGCCAGCCCGGAGAAAAACAGGACTCGCTATGAACCCTTGGTCAGCCGGGAGACCAACAGGACTCTCTATGAACCCTAGAGGTCAGCCCGAAGACCAACAGGACTCGCTACCAAGCCATGAAAGCAGGCCGGGAGACCAACAGGACTCACTACCAAGCCATGAAAGCAGGCTGGGAGACCAACAGGACTCTCTATGAACCCTAGAGGCCAGCCCGGAGAAAAACAGGACTCGCTATGAACCCTTGGTCAGCCGGGAGACCAACAGGACTCTCTATGAACCCTAGAGGTCAGCCCGAAGACCAACAGGACTCGCTACCAAGCCATGAAAGCAGCCCAGGAGACCAACAGGACTCACTACCAAGCCATGAAAGCAGGCCGGGAGACCAACAGGACTCTCTATGAACCCTAGAGGCCAGCCCGGAGAAAAACAGGACTCGCTATGAACCCTAGGTCAGCCGGGAGACCAACAGGACTCTCTATGAACCCTAGAGGTCAGCCCGAAGACCAACAGGACTCGCTACCAAGCCATGAAAGCAGGCTGGGAGACCAACAGGACTCTCTATGAACCCTAGAGGCCAGCCCGGAGAAAAACAGGACTCGCTATGAACCCTTGGTCAGCCGGGAGACCAACAGGACTCTCTATGAACCCTAGAGGTCAGCCCGAAGACCAACAGGACTCGCTACCAAGCCATGAAAGCAGGCCGGGAGACCAACAGGACTCACTACCAAGCCATGAAAGCAGGCCGGGAGACCAACAGGACTCTCTATGAACCCTAGAGGCCAGCCCGGAGAAAAACAGGACTCGCTATGAACCCTAGGTCAGCCGGGAGACCAACAGGACTCTCTATGAACCCTAGAGGTCAGCCCAAAGACCAACAGGACTCACTACCAAGCCATGAAAGCAGGCCGGGAGACCAACAGGACTCGCTTTGAACCCTAGAGGTCAGCCCGGAGACCAACAGGATTCGCTATGAACCCTAGAGGTTCACTTCTTTATTTAGAAGTACCATCTTTCTACCCAATACCTTAGAGTGCCTGTTTGATACATTTTCAGAAATGTATTGCCGATGCCTCCGATCGCACGTCTGAATAGATGTGGCTTCTTCTCTGGCTGGTCTGAAACCCACTGGCTGTCTTTGTGGGTTTTGTCATCAGATGGCTGCCTTTTTTCCTGTTCCCCTAATTCCTTCAGCCTTTTGTTAATCTTTTCCACATAACTCTCCAATTTTTTGTTGTCCTTCTCCAGGAGGTGGTTTGCCTGCTCAAAGACAGAATTTTCCTGCTGCAGGGTGGTGGTTTTATTCTCCAGGGCGATGTTTTTCTCCTTCAGGGCGGTGTTTTCCTCCTTCAGGGCGGTGTTTTCCTCCTTCAGGGTGTTGTTTTTCTCCTTGAGCGTGGTGTTTAATTTCTCAGGGTTTGCCTGATTTTCCTCCTCCATAGTGTTTGTTTGTAGCTTAAGGTTGGCGTTGAGTTGTTCCAGATCCCTGAATTTCTCCTCCAGGGCAGCAATTTGCTTGTCAATGTCTTTGTTTTTCTTCACCATGGTGGCATTATCCTCTTCTAATGTTCTGTTTATTTCAACCAGATTTTTGAATTCCTCATCATTCTCCTGAATAAGTTTATCTTTTTGAAATGCTGCTTCTTCCAAGTTTAAAACTCCAATTTTTAATTCCTCATTTGCTTTTCTGAGTGAATTGTTCTCAAATGACATCCTTTTGACTTCTTCCATGATGTCTCGGAGCTTCTGTTTCTCTCCTCCTATCAAATCTTGGTCTTTTTCTTCCTCCGAATCAAAAGATGAATTCTTGCTGCTTTGACTCATATTTTGTCTTTTCAGTCTGTGCAAATCTTTTCCAGTCTCTACAATCCTTCTCCTTTCTCTCCAGGTTCTGCAACGATAATGACGGTAGAATTCAAGAGTGGAGCTTTTTGTGCATCGCTCTTTGTGACATCAAATTGCGTGATGTCACAAAATGATGTCACTACCTCAGCAGAACAACTAGAAAACTGCTGAAGTTTGAATAAACAAACTTTACGGCTGAATGCAGCTCGGTTAAGCTGACGGCCAGTGGAGACAGTTCAGCTGGTAAAATATCACCAAAGCTGAAATTCACACTTGGGAGACAGCGGCTCTCGAGGACAATGGACTGGCACAACAGGGTGCCAGGACCAATGGTCAAAAAAAAGGTTTGTGCCCGAAAACAGAAAAAGGGGAAACGAGTGAGCATGTTACCCAACTGGTGCCTAGGCAGCCATCAATTCTGACTCTCTTTCTGGCTAATGTCTGCCAGAAAGAGACATTCTTTCTGGCGACATTAAGAACTTTTGTGAGTTCTTATTGCCCACAAAAGAGCAATAAGAACTCTTTTGTGAGTGGATTTGTTACATCTGAGGCTGAGAGTGTCTGCAGAGATGGACTGTGCCATTCTTTGCCTAACATAAACCTGGTTTAACAGCAACATGCCGTTGAGCCTTCCAGATCAACAGTATTCAGTTATTCCAAGCGGACCGCGACCAACACTCAGAAAAAACAATGTATGTCAGAAGGAGGAGGATAAAGTATGTAAGTGAATGCAGATTGGTGTACAAACTGTAGACTGGTTAACAGCTGTCAGCCACCCTATGTGCCTCAGGAGTTTACTGCGGTGTTTGTGTGACCCCCACAAAGTGTGGTCACATTTGTTGGATTAAATTGTGATTTTAGTTTAGGATTTGACCCTGTTTTGAAATTTTGGAGCAATGTCACGTAATAACACAAATCTAGCCACACACGTTTTGATGGAACGTGGGGAAGGAAGGACCGTGCAGCTCCTGTTTTCTTCAGGGAACAGAATCGACCCTTTCTCCCTAACCCTATGGAATATCCTCGTTGAACTTCCCTAAAGTTGAAAACTAGGTAAGTTGAACTGGGAGAGGATTTTCCATTTTTGGAGGAGTGCCTGGCTGGCAGGACTTAGTTCCTGGAGGAGGGTCTGAAGTTGCTTGTAATCGACATAATCCCCGTTCATTATCATGCTGATACAGCTGGAAAAGGTAAGTACATTGAAGTGGAGGGCGCCTTGGACTTTCTCGGCAACCCTCTGAAGTACCTTCTCCATCCACGCCATCCCATGGTCACGGTACTTCTCGAGGTTCCTGGAATAGCTCAAGGAACTCCGCTCCACCTCTGTGCATACTTGAAGGGTTGCTGTGGCAACCTTCGAAAGTTGCACCTTGTGCCCCTCGGACTCCAAGACGATATAGTCCCGGTTGTTCCAGAACATTTTGGGTGCGTTCACACTGCAGCATGAAGTGACCCAATTCCGATTTTTTGGCAATTCCGATTTTTTTGCCGGGGCCGTTCACACTGCCAGTAAATGCGACCTGTATGTGTTCTGCAGTGCAAACGGGCAAACGACCTGAAAGTTTCCCACATGCGCACTAGAGGGCGCAATAGCATCAGCGTTCTCAGGGGGCGTTTACACGACAACGATCCAACAAAACGGCACTTTTGTTCCGTTTTTGTTGGATCGTTTACACGATAACGTTCTGATTACGATCTGTGTTTACGCAGTAACGGTGCACATCGAAAACGTGTAATGCTCTCGCTGCGCCTAGTTGGTGCTAGGTTCTTTGAAACTTTGAAAATGCGCATGTGTTTAAAAAAAGTTGTACTTGAAGGCATGTGGATTTCCGTGAGAGAACACGCATTGTGTGTGTCTGATTAGGGCGCATGCAGTTGGAAAAAGTGGGATAACTTTGCCGAAAAACCTTGTTTGAGCTTTCACGGTGTCTGTAGCGGCCCGGACTGGAAGCTGTTTATTGTTTTTACCTTGGAATGGCCAACAGTCTGTTATTCCTATATCAATTTGATAAAATAGGAGTTCCCGCACGTCCCATATCCGTGTCCTCTGTTACCTTTTTCAGCAGTTAAAACAGTTTTATCCGTCGCTAACAAGTCGTAACCTGTTTTTCCGAGCCGCCTTCAAACGCAACATGAACGCTGAGACGCTTGCGCTGGGTTTACACCTGTGAGGCAGCGAAGGAGACCTGCTGCTGCTGCGCAGGTGTGTGTTAGAATCATGGCAGCAACCCAGCAAAACGTAAATAACTGCACAGTTTTTTCCCCGACTGAGTTGAGTAAAGCTGTTAGATGCAGGTGATGATAGCTAAAAGATGACTAGCTAATATCAATACAGCACGTTAAGCTTGTTAACAAGTAGCCTGTAGGCTGCTGGTGTTGTTGTCTATGTTCAGCTACGTAGATTCATTTTGCCCCCCAAAATAAGTCGATGCCCCTCCTGTTAAACTCGTCTGGAGCCGGGCTGGTCCTGGTCCGTAGTTCTCTAGATAAGAGCGCTGAACAAGCAGCCTGTATTTTGCCACCTGGGCGGTGCGGAGCGGTGAAGAGACGCTGAGGGAACCGAATCTGATGGGGAAACAGTAACACCAGCATTGTGAGTAGTTTCTTCTTCTGTGGATTGTAGGAAGCAGCTATGTTTTGCGTCATACTATGCATGAGCTGGTCTGGAACCCGTTTTCAATCTGTGCCGTTGTTAGAGAAAACATTCGGTGGTTTCGTGTAAATGCACACTACAAACGCAACAAAACTCTTCCGTTTTCCCCCGAAATCGTTGTCGTGTAAACGGGGCCTCAGTGTTCTGCCAACTGCCATGAAAAGAAGAAGAGCTCAGTGTTTGCGGAAGTAAACATGGAGGCTAACAGTGGAGCTTAGCTTACACATTTGAAATTGTCCAACCAGAGCAGCATATTAATAACTTAATCCTCATATAGTCCGTCGTGGTTGTTGTTTTTCTTCCCGCTTGCACGTATCAGGATGCAGAATAGTGAGATTTGTTGAGAATCAATGACGTTCACTTAGAATGAATGTGACCTGGACGTAAGGTCGCATTTGAATCGGATAGGTATCGGATATGGGTCACAGGTTGCAGTGTGAACTTTGTGAGCCACAAAGATCACGGAACTTTATATGTGGAAAGAACCGCAAGTTCTCCACCAAGAAACCCTGAAAGAGACACTTGTGCAGATCCTTCCCAGCTTGAATGATCATTTCCCGGGCTCTGCCTAAGGTGAGCAGTGCCGGTCTTGTGAGAAATTCTGTTCCCCTGAGAAAATCTGTTCCCCCTGTGTCGGGAGCGCGCATAGCAGCCAGAGAAGTGGATCCGGCGGATCTGACCATATTCACGGCGCTTCTGATCGATTTCTCGGTAAAACCACTCATATGATCACGTCACTGTTGTAACTTTCAGTTTAATCGGCAGCTATCAAAATAAAAATACATACATAAATAAACGAGGTCTTGTGTGGAGGTCTTTTTACGCTGTTTTGTGTTATTTTAAACGCGAAGTGAATCGATCTTTTTTCAGCTTTTGTCTCGTAAGCCTGACAAATAAAAGTCAGTCAACAAACACAGGTTTCCAACACGTTGTGTGCATTTATAATTTTTCATTTCTCATAAAGGAGGAGGAGGGAAGCTGGCCGATAGCAGGGCAAAAAAATAAAGACTTCCTGAAAAGATCAGAGTGTAAACGTTTTGGTAAATCCCGTTGTAATGTAAAATATGACATTACTGGATTAAGGAAATGTCTAGTATGGTATCACACATAATATTTTTTGAGAATTTGGAAACAGGTGCTTTTTATTTCACAAAGGTATTGGAGGGGAAGAGGAGAGGATGGATATTTCAGCTGGCTAAAATAATGTGTTTGCCCTCTATAAAATGGAAACAAATTAATTTACCTGCAAGTCTTTTGCTGTGTTTATTCCCCTTATGATAAATAAGAAATCCTGCAAGTTTGAAAACATTTGCTCTTTTGCCAAAGTTAGGATGGGGGAACAAAATATCTTAAGCGCCTGATAAAATCTGTTCCCCCTCTCTAAAATGGAAACAAATTAATTTACCTGAAAAGTCTTTTACTGTGTTCATTCCTCTTATCATCAACAATAATTCCTGTGATTTTCATAACATTTGCTCTTTTATTGACAAAGTTAGGATGGGGGAACAAAATATCTTAAGAGCCTGATAAAATCTGTTCCCCCCCTTAAAATGGAAACAAATTAATTTACCTGAAAAGTTTTTACTGTGTTCATTCCTCTTATCATCAACAATAATTCCTGTGATTTTCATAACATTTGCTCTTTTTTTGCCAAAGTTAGGATGGGGGAACAAAATATCTTAAGCGCCTGATAAAATCTGTTCCCCCTCTCTAAAATGGAAACAAATTCATTTACGTGCAAAGTCTTTTACTGTGTTCATTCCCCTTATAATCAATAAGAAATCCTGTGATTTTCATAGCATTTGCTCTTTTTTTGACAAAGTTAGGATGGGGGAACAAAATATCTTAAGGGCCTGATAAAATCTGTTCCCCCTCTCTAAAATGGAAACAACTTAATTTACCTAAAAAGTCTTTTACTGTGTTAATTCCCCTTATGATCAATAAGAAATCATGCAAGTTTGAAAACATTTGCTCTTTTTTTGCCAAAGTTTGGATGGGGAAACAAAATATCTTAAGCGCCTGATAAAATCTGTTCCCCCTCTCTAAAATGGAAACACATTAATTTACCTGCAAAGACCTCCACACAAGACCACGTTTATTTATGTATGTATTTTTATTTTGATAGCTGCCGATTAAACTGAAAGTTACAACAGTGACGTGATCATATGAGTGGTTTTACCGAGAAATCGATCAGAAGCGCCGTGAATATGGTCAGATCCGCCGGATCCACTTCTCTGGCTGCTATGCGCGCTCCCGACACAGGGGGAACAGATTTTCTCAGGGGAACAGAATTTCTCACAAGACCGGAAAGCTGTTGTTGGTGCTTAGGTCCTCACAGAAGACCTCCCGCTCTTACATATGCATAGTTGTATGCTCTATATAGAGATTTTACTTAGCTTTGATTATATATCTCACAATTTTGTAATTTATCATTGTTTATTAAACTCTGAAAGCTGTGTGGCTTTGTTAATATTCTGTCCTAGAATGCCGTTAGATTTGTTCTTTTGTTTTTTGAGCACCTGCCCCTTTAGTGGTCTTTGCATGGCCCTGATTCATACGATTAATAAACCTAAAACTAGAGATGTGCCGATCAGGTTTTTTCCTGCCAATACCGATCACAGATACCGATCACATAATTATTTTTTTTTTTATCATAAAAAATACCGTTACATTATGTGGAAAAAGGAACCATGAATTCACCTTAATTTAGACAAAAACTTGTTTTGAATAACTTTTCCAAGAAGAAAACTAAACAAAACAGGCATTCTGCAAATTGTACTGCTATCAATAATACTATCTTTAACAGACTGATAACATATGAAGGCCCTGAAGAGGCTAAATAATGCAAAGAGCCAAAATAAAACCTCTCAACATTGCCAAAAAAATTCAAGCATAAAACTTAACATTCAAAGGCAAATACAGGTTCCATTACAATAAACAATCCAGAGTTACTGAATGAAAACTTCCTGATAGCATGGCGGCTAGCTGATTACTGCTAGTTCTGAGTGACTGTCTCTGACTGAGCGGAGTAATTATGCAGAGCAGGGAGGAGATCGGTTATTTTTTTAGAGATTATCTGTCTCATGTTAGGACAACGAAAGTTTTAATACGTATGTAAAATGTATTTTTTTAGGTTAGATGCTGCAGCTTTAAACAGGTTCGGTGTGAGAGTCATTACCAGGTGGAGCAGAAGCGGCGCTCCGTCTGTGAAATATTACTACCTATAGCGCGTAGCAGCGGTTAAACAGCGAGAGCAGAACCAGCGTCTTACATCGCAGCTCGAAGACTTAAATAATTTTGCGGGTTATTTGTTTAGCTTTCTGACCGTCATGCTAATCCGGGTGAGTGTTTGTAGCTGTGCGCTGCTTTACCTGCTATTTGATCCTCCGTATGTCTTTTTTACTGCAGTGAGCCTCGATGTAGCCAAACTCCATCAAGTATGGCATTGTTTTTATGTCGCATTAGCTTCGTTGTGTTGATGCATTTTGACCTGCTTCAATTTTCCGCCGCAACACGCAAAGTTCCCCATTCACTCAGTGCGTTATAGTTTCACATCGCTTAGTATTTGTTACTGCGCGTTTGCGCAGTGTGAAGGAAAGAGGAGACCAGCTGCACAGGCAGGCTACGAAATGAGATGCAGGTGATCGGTATCGGCAACAAGAGCCAATGATCGCCGATCACCGATCATGCACTTTTTCACGAAAATTGGCCGATTATGATCGGTGACCCGATCGATCGGCACACTTCTACCTAAAACCAGTTTCTTATCAAGGTAGCATCTCAGATTAATGACTGGTTCTCTATGTGTCATTCACCTGAACTTTATTTGAAAATCATATGTAGAAATCGCATTACGCTGACAGGGTTCCCCCCACAAAACTTTCTAAGCCCGGTGGTCAGGGCGCCGAGGCGGTCCACCGACGGTCCACTGGGTTTTTGTATTAAAAGATGTTAAGTAGACAGGAAAAGTAAAAATATCACTGGGTAATTATGGGAAAACATTGCCAGTGAACTGCTAATATAAACCCACAACTAGGCCTAAAAACAACTAATCAAAAAATACAATTAAAATAAACATAAATTATTTCCACTTTTCTTGAATCCAAATTAAGTCAGCGGCTCCATCAGGCCTCCCAGGGCTTAAATGCTAATATTTTAACACAGACATATAAATGTAACATTTGTTTATTGAGATTATCAATGCTGCTAAATTTGACATAATGGTTTCAGCATACCTAAATCAAAAGATTTTAAATTTAACATTTATACGTAAGATTTTAAGGAGCTCCCAAGTTTACTTTGTAAAAGTTCAAAGAACAATACTCATAGTAAAGCATGGCGGGCCGCCAGGCCTATAATACACTGGGGGAAACCTTGCATGATTTTTAGAGAAACAGCAGGCGCAAATCGTGACACCGCACCTACAGTGGCACTTCTGGTGGCACGCTGCAACCGTTTTTGGGGCTAGCTGTCAGTGTTGTCACTTACTTCGGCTGACTTCGGCACCTCATGCTGGCACTTCCTCTGATACCTGCCATTATGCGCCACAAGTCCCACTGTTTTCGGGGCTAGCTATCAGTGTTGTCACTGACTTCGGCTCACACCGCAGTGAAGTTAGTTTCAAGTTGGATATTCGAGCTCCGGGGAGTAGCGGATAGTCTGATAGTCGAATCTCGGATTCAGGAAGAGCAGTGTGGTTTTCGTCCTGGTCGTGGAACACTGAACCAGCTCTACACCCTCAGCAGGGTCCTGGAGGGTGCATGGGAGTTCGCCCAACCAGTCTACATGTGTTTTGTGGACATGGAGAAGGCGTTTGACCGTGTCCCCAGGGGTGCCCTGTGGGGGGTTCTCCGGGAGTATGGGGTACCAGTCCCTTTGATACGGGCTGTCAGGTCCCTGTATGACCGGTGTCAGAGTCTGGTCCGCATTGCCGGCAGTAAGTCGGGCTCGTTTCGGGTGAGAGTTGGAGTCCACCAAGGCTGCCCTTTGTCACCGATTCTGTTCATTACCTTCATGGACAGAATTTCTAGGCGCAGCCGAGGTGTTGAGGGGATCCGTTTTGGCGGCCTTAGGATCGCATCTCTGCTTTTTGCGGATGATGTGGTCCTTTTGGCTTCATCAGATCGTGATCTGCAGCTCTCACTGGAGCGGTTCGTGGCCGAGTGTGAAGCGGCCGGGATGAGGCTCAGTGCCTCCAAGTCCGAGACCATGGTCTTGAGCTGGAAAAGGGTAGAGTGCCTTCTCCGGGTCAGGGGGGTCGTCCTGCCTCAAGTGGAGGAGTTTAAGTATCTGAGGATCTTGTTCACGAATGAGGGAAGAAGGGAGCGGGAGATCGACAGGCGGATTGGGGCAGCATCTGCCGTGAAACAGGCGCTGTACCGGTCCGTTGTGGTGAAGAGGGAGCTGAGCCAAAAAGCGAAGCTCTCGATTTACCGGTCGATCTATGTTCCCACCCTCATCTATGGTCATGAGCTTTGGGTCATGACTGAAAGAACGAGATCCCGGATACAAGCGGCCGAAATGGTTTTCCTCCGCAGGGTGGCTGGGCTCTCCTTTAGAGATAGGGTGAGAAGCTCGGTCATCCGGTAGGGACTCAGAGTAGAGCCGCTGCTCCTCCACGTCGAGAGGAGCCAGTGGAGGCTCGGGTATCTGGTCAGGATGCCTCCTGGATGCCTCCCTGGTGAGGTGTTCCGGGCACGTCCCACCGGGAGGAGGCCTCGAGGAAGACCCAGGACACGCTGGAGGGACTATGTCTCTCTGCTGGCCTGGGAATGCCTTGGGATTTCCCCGGAGGAGCTGGAAGAAGTGGCTGCGGAGAGGGAAGTCTGGGCCTCCCTTCTGAAGCTGCTGCCCCCGCGACCCGACCCCGGATAAGCGACAGAAAATGAATGGATGGATGGATGGATGGATGGATGGATGGATGGATGGATGGATGGATGGATGGATGGATGGATGGATGGATGGATGGATGGATGGATGGATGGATGGATGGATGGATGGATGGATGGATGGATGGATGGATGGATGGATGGATGGATGGATGGATGGATGGATGGATGGATGGATGGATGGATGGATGGATGGATGGATGGATGGATGGATGGATGGATGGATGGATGGATGGATGGATATTTAACTCATAACTAAAAATTCAACTCTATGGTAAATATTTAATAGCCAAAATAGACATTTAATTTGGAGCTAAATATCTAGTTTTAAAACTAAATATTCGGCTCAGACTTAAACACTTAATTTCAACAAAATATCTTTAGGAAAATTTGTTTTCTAGCTAAATATTTTTTTGAAATCTAAATATTTAACTTGTTAACTTAACATTTAGTTTGGAACTCTGACATTTATAAATGTAGGAATAAGATGCTGAAAATATAACTAAAAAATGAAAACCTACATTTTTTTTTATGACAGACTAAATAAATCAAAATATTGCTGTTAATTTTTTACTGTGTAACTTTACAAACAGCAACCAGTTGGTTTGGTTTGTTAAAGAACGTTCAGTCCAAAGCATTTTCAGCCACAGTTTGCAGAATAACAAGGGATTAGTTTTCTGTTGAAAGAAAAATCAGCTGTCAGAGGAGTTTCACAGGGAGCTGTGCAACAGATTAAATCTGACAGAGAACATCTCTGGAAAATAGTAACAGCAGCACGAACCTTGCTCACGCAGCTGGCATTCATGGACGAGTTTCATGTTGTTTCTGTTGGGAGACATGTTTAATTTAGTCACAGCTTTACTAAAAAAAACTTAAGCGAGAAATGTAGCTGTTTCTGCAGAGATAACACCAACACTGTGCTGTGTGATGACGATGATGACAGAAAACAATGGTTGTGCTTGGTGATGATTGCCTTGGTTACAATGATGATGAAAATTATACTTTATACTGATGATGATGAAGATGACTATAACAATGATCATCATCATGAAGAGGATGTCATTGACAATGAGGACTATATGATTATGACCTCGATGTTGGCAATAACTAGGATGATGACTGAGGATGACTACAATGACACCGTCATTAATACTAATGATGAGGAGGATGATGATGAAAATAATGAGAATTGTCCTGAAGATGACATTGATGATGGAGATTATGATGAAGATAGCACTGATGACAATGATTATGATGAAAATGATGAGAATTATCATGATTTCTGAGTCACCAGGTAAATCAGCTTCCTCTGACTTATTCTGTTTGTATCCATAATGAGAACTATAACGGTATTATTGATGGTGGTGGTGGTGGCAATGATAATAATGAAGATGGCATTGATGATGATGTTGATGATGGTATTATTGATTATGATGATAAAGAATATATTGACAATTATTATGATAATGATGGTGATGATGAAGATGAAGATGAAAATGATGTTATTGCATTGATGATGATGAGGATGAGTGTTGCTGTAATAATGACGAAGAAAACTATAAAGATGCCAATGATGAGGACGATCGCCATGGTTACAGCAAGGATGACAATGATGATGGTGGCACTGACGATGAAGATGGCATTAATGATGATCTCAACATGCTCTACTAATGATAATGACAATGACAAAGATGATAAACATCTGTAATAATGATAGACAGCAATGACCATGATGATCACCATGGTTACAGTCATGATGATGATGATCCTTTGTGATTTAGCCAATGAGAAGCTGGCTCTCTTCATCACTCGTTGTGGTTTCAGTATTCAGATTTCCTCCGTTTCAATTTCCTCTGTTTGGCTGACGTCACATCCTGAACAAATCAAACGTTCCCTCCGTTAATTGTTAGCATATAAAACTTTTCCTGCATGTCTGGAGGCTCAGACTCAGCAGATTGAAACTGGATTGAGTCTTTTGAAGACGGGTTAAGCTTTTAAAGGTTCCCCCTCTTCTCCTCCCATTAAAACCGGTGCAAGCCCCCCCTCCTCCGTTAATCTGCCCTGCTCTGTAACATCTGTCCCCGTCTCTGCACGTCTTCCTCTCAGTGAATGATCCGCCTGCTGTTGCTGCTGCTGCTGCAACTGATGCTGATCCTCAACACAACCGGCTGAAAACGTTTCTACTGAACGGCTGGAGTTAAAAAAAACAACAACCTGATGCTCCTTTTTCCTGCTGAGGAATCGGCCGTATCCGTGCAGGATCAGGTAAATCAGCTTCCTCTGACTATTCTTTATTTTTAAAGTTCAACAGTTTCTTCTTGGCGGGCTACTGAAAATCCTGAACAGTTTGTAGGAATTTAAGCCAACATTCTTAATCCTAATTCCTTAGATACATAGTCTAGGGTGTAATTATGCAAAAGCTTCGTGAATTATGTCTTTAACTCGAGTTGAAGTATGAAATATTCTTCTTAGTGGCTTTTAACTTAATCTTAAAGTTTCAGCCGCTAAAAAGAGATGAGGCGTTCACTGACATCATGGAAACAGGAACGATTTCGTTTTAATTTTATGTTTCCTCTCTAACTTGACATTTGTTTAGTTTCATTCACAACTGCCTGATTTTATGACCGGTGAATGACTTTTACAAACAGCAGAAATAACTTAAAACATGCTAACCTCTCATATGTGAAAAGTACAACAAAAACCTAATAAAAAATATCTTATTGTTGTATTTACCATATCAGTCAATACACATACTGTTTGCATAATTAATGCACCACACTGGGGTTAGTTTGGTTATATTTCTGCACTTTTCACCTGTTCTGGTCTTGTTTGTATTGTTTACATCAACATAAAGGTTAAAAAAAAAGTCGAATAAAATGCCGCTGCAGTTTCACCCAGAGAGATGACAGAGAACAACAGAGACAACAGAGGGATTACTCATTTCACCGTTCTGTTTGGAGACATGTCCAGGATTAAAGGCTCATTCTGACCATCAGCTCTGAAATCCTTTATGTTTCTCATGTGAAGATTAAAGGATCTGACCATCAGAATCTCAGCAGAACATTTACAGTTTGTTTCACCTGTTTGATCAGAAACCTGGAGCATGAGGCTTTTACAAATTTTTCCTCTTCTCTTTCCACTGTTTCTTGGTTTGCTCAGAGATTACTTCTCATTTTTCTTTCTCCTGCAGGTGCAGCAGCTGAATGGCGGCGTTGTGCAGCAGAGACTCTGTCAGATCGTCAGACGTGGAGAACTTGGTTTGCACGCTCAGTTCATCTGAGGTGACGCCTTCTACAGCTACTTACATATTAATCCAAAAACATCTGCTTCAGAGCTGTGTAGTTTACAGTTTAACATCACTTCACTTTGTTTCTACAGGGGAAAAAAAGAATTCTCAAAATTCTGATTTTTTTTTCCTTATAATTCTGATTTTCTTCCTAAAAATTCTGACTTTAAATTCTGAGATTTTTATAAAAATTCTGGTTTTCTTTCTCAGAATTAAGAGTTTAATCTCAGAATTCTCACATTTTATTCAGAATTCTGACTTTTATTTCCCAGAATTTTGTTTTTCTCTCAGAATTCTGATTTATTTCTCTGAATTCCGATTTTCTTTTTTTTCTCTCTGAATTTTGTCTTCAGTCTAAGAAATGTGGACTTTAATTTTAGAATTCCAACTTAATCTAAAACTTTTTACTTCACGCTCAGAATTCTGACTTTTTTCTCAGATTTCTGTCCTTTTTTTCCTAGAAAATCAAAAGTCTGAATTTTTGTTGTTGTTGTTCCAGTGGCCATAATCCTGTTCTGCATGTTTCTGTGACAACAGGGAGTAGAAAACCCTCCTGACATGAAGGTCCACTGCAGACCGGGAGGAGGTGAAGTGGTCCATTCAAAGGTACAGAGGACAATAACCAGTTTCTGCAGATTTTATAGACACTGTTGTTTGAATTTTCCAGGAAGACTCAAATGTACAAATCCGTCTAAGCATTTCATGTCAAGAAATTACCAAAACAAATTCAGGTTTGGTCCAAAAAGGCCTGGGTGCTGAATCGATTTTGCACTGGCTTTGACATTGTTGAACTTAGATTCGTAAAACTGTTGGCCAGAAGGTCATGACCTTATTTTGCAGCTTGCAGCAAATTCTGTAACATAATTGTTCAAAGACAATGCATGGAAATAAAGAAACCTGAACAGATTGAAAGATATGACCCAGATAGAATATAAAAATATCTACGCTACACCAGGTGAGACTAAATTCAACCTTCCTGTACAAGTTCTCTGAAATATGGATGCAGGTGTTGGAGGAGATCAAGCGTGCAGCGTTGAAGATGTACAGAGGTTAAGATGTGCAGTCAAGAAAACATGAAGGTGTCCAGCTGTGAATGTGTGCAGGAATACATAAATATAACAACATCCTCATATTATTAGGATTTTATTCTTGTAATGCTCTGACTTCATTCATGTGATTTTATTCATTTTATTTTATTATTTCTTAGTATGGCCCTAATACTCTGTTATAAAAAGCAGTAGAGACCCTAATTGAAGTAAAAAATGTGCAAAATATGAATTTTCAGTAATAGTTCCCCTTTAAAGCTGTATAAAGGCACAAATATGTTGACATATTTTTGTCTTCCAGGTGCATAAATTCATCTGTTTATCATCTATAAATCAAATTTACTGTGAAACCTTTGACATGCATCAGGTGTTGTTCAGAAGTGTGGCGTGAACGGGGTTTTTGTTTCAGATTTCCGGGCATCAGACGGCTCTCCACCGCAGCGCCATGGTGGGGAACAGCGAGACCATGGCCGCTCTGATCGCTGGAGGCTGCGCTGTGGACCTGCAGGACCCAGTAAGTTCTGATCACCAGTGTTTAGAGCTACGGATCACGTTCCTCCATTCTGACTGCCATGTTCTGTTTGTTTGAGCTTGGAAACACGGCGCTCCATGAGGCGTCCTGGCACGGATTCACACAGTGCGTCAAACTGCTCGTTAAGGCTGGCGCTGACGTGCGCGTCAAGAACAAGGTAATTAGAGGAAAACTCATCTCAGCAGAGACGGAGAGACTGAGTCTTCAACTCTGAGATTTCCACAACAAAGACCAATAAAGCCTCTATTGTTGAAGGGGGGGGGGGAAAGCTGGAAAATGTATCAGATCAGCTCCTGAGCCTTAAGTTTTAGAGTTCAGTGAACATCCTTCTTGTTTTCAGTTTGCAGAGATTATAATTCCGGGGTTGCAGTTTTCCAAACATGATTGTGTAATGTTTTTACGGAATAAAGTCAAGCCTTTGATAATCCGACATCTCTGTTACTTGAGCCTCTGATTGGACCAGCAGAAAACCAGTTTGATGCAGTTGTTCTCAAATTAACCTGCCAATCAGCGGGGGTTTGTTCTGACCGAAATAAACCCACCAATCATCCTCACTTATTCCTGCAGAGCCTCTCAGGCCGACTGTGAAGTGATTTCTGATCTCTACCTGCAGCAGGAACTGAAATGACCGCCCAGGGTTCAGGTCTCGGTTTGTTCTGAATGTCTCAGGCAGGAAACTCGGCGCTTCACCTGGCCTGCCAGAACGCACACGCTCCCACTGCTCAGCTCTTGCTGCTCGGTGGTTCAAATCCCAACGCCAAGAACAAGGTGGGAAAAGATGACAGAACCTTTTAATTGCCCAAATAAAACACATGGATCTGGTTAGCATGGAAAAACTATGCAGGAAATTTGTTTTCTAGTTGCACGATTAGCTTAGCGTAGCTTAATTGTGCAGTAATGCTCATTTTATTCAACTGAAACTGAAGCTTTAAGCTGTTGTTTGCAATTTGAAATCTATAATTGCATTTTATTTAATATGAGATGAATAATCTGTGAAACAATCGAGCTTTTCCATCTTCTCCCAGTGCTATTAGCCCCGCCCCCGATCAGAAACAACCAATCAGAGCCAGGAGGAAAGTTTTAGTGCTGTTATTCAATCTAGTACAACTTGATGTTCCAGAAAATCTCTTTATCCACCATCATCTGTGGCTATGCTAACTAGCGTTAGCATTCACTACAGGCTAAGAAGTTGTAGCATAGCAGAGCGCAAGGTGGGAGGGAGGATGGGAGCATGTGTGAGCAGTGCATATACAAGCTTGATTGACAGCACTAAGACCGTCCTCCTGGCTGGTCAAGTATTTACATGTAAATAGAAACAATTAATTTATAAACATCCTATGAATCTTTTTTAAATTTATAATTACTGTTTCATTCCATCCTTCAAAAATCTATATAGATTTAAGCTGCTAAGCACTGCGTATCCAAGCATGATTGACAGCGCTAATTCTATCCTCCTGGCTCTGATTAGTTGTTTAGATACGTTCGATTTGTTCACAGATTATATGTCTCATACTGTCATGAAATAGTAAGAATTTTAACAAATCTGTAAAAAAAATATTTTTTTATTAAAGCTACTTACTATAGCTATAATACCCCCCTCTTCTCCTATATTAAATGTTTTTTGTGTAACAATCTGAGGCCACCGATGGGACTAGAGATGGAAATTAGCCACTTGGCTATTGTGTTGACATGTAAATGATAATTAATATGTAATTCTCCATTTCTAACAAAATAAATTGAAAAAAATCAACAACAACACAATTATTTAGGATTTATTTAACATAAGAAGCATTTCTGTTTCCAGTCGTCCCAGTCAAATTACACCTGTGCTCCTGCTTCAGGTGGGCGACACCTGTCTGCATGTAGCTGCTCGCTACAACAACCTGAACCTGCAGAAGATCCTGCTGAGGTCGCGGTGCCGCTTGAATGAGACCAACCAGGTGACAGCATCCGTTCTTCCTGAAACCTACGGACAATTCAACATCAATCGATTATTGGAATCATCCTCAGATAATTTAGTAATTGATTAACTGTTATGTGGCCTTTTTTTGAGCCACTTCAAATGAGCAATTTGCTGAAAGAAGAACATATTCAGAGCAATAATTAAGTTACAATTGTACAAAAAAATACAAAAAAAAACTTTTTCTGTAAATATATTCTACAGATAATCAACTGTACATTGAATTAATGCCATGCTATTGCATTTTAGGCAATGAAATGTTTTTATTTTTACTTTGGTTCTGGTTCTGTTCTACGGCAGGTTGGAGACACAGCGCTTCACGTCGCAGCAGCTCTGAACCACAGGAAAGCTGTTCAGCTTTTACTGTCGGCCGGTCTGGATGTGCGAGTCCGGAACAACGTAAGAGTTTTTCATTATACTTTTATTTCACTATGACTAATTCAGACAGTTTTAATTAATTTGGTTAAGTTTTAGGTGAGGAATTGAAGAAGGTCAACGCATTGTATTGTGATTCTGTATATATTTCAAAAACTTTATTAAATGTTTAACAACCAAATGACTCTGGGGATTTATCCCAAATTTTGCTGCTGCCATTTTGCAGACTACTTGGCGAAAGCCGACGTAAACCATTTGTGTAGGGAAAATATTAATTTCTCATCATTCCGAAAAGCTAATAAGTAGATTCATAAACACTGAAACGAAGGGTATTATATCTATAACTTCAGTATGTTTTGGTTAGTTTATAAACGTGATTTAGTTCCAGTTAGTTATAGTTTCCCCCATTAATTACCATTTTTACTTGTTTCAGTTAATAAAAATGTTACTTTTTTCAATTTCAGTTTTTATTTTGTTAGCTTTAGTTAACTTGGTAACTTAAACTGCAGAATATTGGAACATCTAAACCCCTGGCTGGTCCCGGTGAATTCATGTCAGAGTTAAAGTGTTTCCTGGCTGACATGTTTTCCTCCTCCAGGCAGGAAAAACGGCGTTGGATAAAGCCAGAGATCACCAGAGCAAGCAGGTGGCTCTGCTGCTCTCCAAAGTTCCTCAGGTTCATTAACTCACTTATTAATCAACATTATGTCCAAACATGTCACCACAATGAGCGTTTCTCTCTTCAGGTACGCTACATGAGAAGAAAGACGATGAGGAAGCCCAGACTGAGAGCGCCGACTCGACCCACCAAAGTAAGAAACAGGAAGTTTAGGATCGGGTTCAGAATCAGTGGAGGAGCTTTGCAGCATTTCTTTTCTCTGGTTTTCAGGTCGGCGCTTTGAAGATGGAGCAAACTGAGCCCAGATCAGACGGAAAGGTGAGTAATGAGCTGAATCCGGTTCAATCAGAGTCAAACGACTAGGACTAGATTCAGACTAGAGTCACATGACTTGGACTAGAATCAGGCTGGAGCCAAAGGACTTAGAAATCAGAAACACAGGAGAAACATGACAAACTAAAAGCAGTTCCACCTCTTGGACTCGAGGCCTATTTGATTGTCTTAGTTTTAAATATTACAACACAATCAAGTAGTTACCTTACTTTTAGTTTTAAAATGCTATATGTAAAAAATATGACTTAAAAGTAAATTTGACTTTGTAATTTAGCACATTGAAATTTAGATTTGGTATCTTTAAAAACTCCTGCTCTTTCTGAAAATCCCCACAACGTTTCTCCTCTATTAACCCTGTAACAAAGTTTTTACCAGCGTTTCACTGAGAAGTAGCTTCTACAATGAGCCCAGCAGTTCTGCCAGGTGTTTGCTAATTCCTGCTGGCTAGTCTGAAGGAGTTGAGATGAAAAGTTAATGGGGAAGGGTGTTCTGTAACATGGAAGCTCAGAAGATTGGAAACTGCAACTGTGAGGAGGAGCTGCGTCTAAAAGGCGGGGCTTGGTCCCCTGAGTCGTTTTGCACAACTGAATGGTTACCATGGTGATAAAATGATTTCTCAAACATGCATGAAAGAATCAAAGCAACACTCCTGGTTCTGGTTTTTGATTAAGGAATAACATTATAACATGATGTAAACCTCAAAAAAGTAAATTTTACATAATAGTGCCCCTTTAAACCTAGAATATCCCCAGATTTTCTAATATTGTTCTGCTTTAATAGGAATAACTCAAATTCACACAAAAAAATCATATTTTTTTGTGTGAAAAAAATACTTTTTGTGAAGATCATACTTTTTGATCTTCACAAAAAGTATGGAAGATCAGTGCAGGTTTACTGTCAATTAGATGGTAGACTTAAGTTGATATTTAAGTCACCTGCTAAAAATCCTTTTTTTTTTTTTTTAGATTTTTTTTATACAAGGTCAGAAAAAAATTGCAATGTCAGATTTTTCCAATATTGTGTAGAAACTTGGGTAAATTATAGTAAATTGTAAGCAAGGGTTGAAACACGACAAAAAAAATTATAATTTTTGAGTTTTTGAAGTTCAGTTCTACTTGTTTGTTCAGTAAAATAATAGCTTACATGTTTATGGCTAAAAATTCAGAGTTTACAACCTGAGACTTGGTTCAATGCATTTCAAAACTTTAGACTCGACTTTGGACTTGTTTGCCTTTAACTGACTTGAGACTCTGGACTCATTTCCACCTCTGAATTCAAAACCAACTCATTAAAACCCAGAGAATAAACTCCCTTCCTAATCCTAACTGTGACACAATCCTGCGAGCAGTGAGACTTTGACGTCTCTGCAGGAACTGAATGCAGAAGATCTCACCTCAGGAAGGAAACACAATAAATCGCAGAAGGACGAGTTCTGGGATGAGGCCGGGAAAACGTTTCAGCTGTACACTCTGTACAGAGACAGGGAGGGCAGAGTTCGGCAGGTTGGTTCAGTCCAGTTCAGACGTTGAAAGTTCCTCAGGAGAGAATTGAGTAAATCTGTTTCCTTTAAGGCTCCTGCCAGCGGCTGCGTCTGCGAGTCTCTCGTAAAGAAGCTGCAGGACGATCTGACGACCTCAAAGCAGGAGCTGAGGCTGCAGATCCTGAATGTCCAGGAGGAGCTGCACGGCCAGATGGACAGGATGGAGCGCCGCAACAAGCACCAGGTTAGCCTCTGATGATGCGTTTCGGTGATGTGGGAATTGGGAACTCAGGTCTGGGTTTGACATCAGAACCAAAGTAACAACGTTCGAGTTAAGAATCATAAGCGTTGTTTCCAATCGCTCTTAGGAAGATCATTTTACTTTATATTAGTATTAGTGTCATTCTAACGAAAAATGTCAAAGTAAAATTACAAGAATATTCTTAGAGAAAATATCTGAGTAAGGATGTTTATAATGAATAAAATTATAAAAGGGTGCATATAAATTTTATTTATATTTAAACGAATATGAGGTTTTTTTACTTCCTACTCTTTGTTGATTACTGTGGCTACAAAAATGTTTCTTTCATTCCTCGTTTAAGTCTGTAATTTTATACTATCATGTTCGAATTAAAGAAATGTTGACATATTTTGATGTTATTCCCATAATGACTTTATTCCCATAATTTCATAACTTTATTTTTTCTTTATTTTCTTTGCGTAAGCCTGGTATTAGTTACGTCATAATGCTCCTTAAGTAAACACCGTTTTTAATTCTTTGCGTTTAGAGTTTCAGGCGCTACGTGAAACATTAATTTTAGAAACACTTTTACATTTGTCTCTTGTAAATAAATACGTTTCCACCACATCTTAAAACTGTTGATGCGAGGAGCGGCCAAATCGTAACACCATTCCAGTTTAATTTCCCAGTTCTGAGTAAACTGGATCGCAGCATCGATCCGATTGATCAAATCCATAAATATCTGAAGAATCAAACGATTGCGAGGCCGTCACGCCTTCGTCTGCTTTGTTTCTTTGAAAAGCTCAGGAAGTTGGAGATGTTGATCCAGGAGAAAGCAGCGTGTGAGAGGAGGAGCCTTGCATCCAGAATGGAGCAGAGAGCAGCACAGGACCGAGCAGAAGCTCTGAGGAACCAGGTACCATCACCTGACCCAGTTCAGCACCTGATCTGCTGGATGCGACGGCGTTTAGCAGCTCTTTGCTCCGTCTCTAGGATGCTCTGAGATATGAACTGAAGAGCTGGTGTCTGTCTCTGCTGGAGGACTTGGACATCTCAGTTCCAGCCGAGACCGTTTACCAGAACCTGCTGCTGTCTCCGTCCGCAGCAGAAACGGACCTGGAGTCGGTGCCGCTGCTGTTTTCTGGAGACAGCAGCCCCTCTGTGTCCGCCAGCACCCTGAGACCCAGAGGTTCTGAGACTTTGAGGCTGTCTGAGCCGACCGGGGGCAGAACCTACTTCGAGATGAAGGTGGACAGGTGTGCAGGTACGTGTGACGTTTATAAATGAATAAATACCATGATGGAAATATTATCTTGGAAAATAATCCTCCTTTTTTATATATTAGGCCAAAAACTCCAAATTATTCCAGTTCATTTTTGACTGTGTGACTTTACAAATGGCACCACATAAGATGAGCACAAACCTAAATCAACAAAACTATAAATTACTTTTCCTCAATGACAGATCAGAACCAGAACCCAGAAAGCTCACTGGACCTCTCCACAGTCTCTTCTGCCCCCTCCTGGCTCCCAGCAGTACTGCAGAACCTTCCTCTCTCTGTAGATTACGCCGAGGAACGCTCCAGCAGCATCAGCACCGGCCCACAGGAAGAGGTCGGGGGCCCCAAAGACGACACCATGGTTCTGGAGTTCCTCATGGACCGACCTGCTGAGCCCACATTCATTCAGGAGAGGAAACACCTGCATGCCGTAGAGGTGAGATTCCCAGTTGATTTTAGATTGGGAATTCAGTTCGATAAAAGGACTAAAGTTGCAACATTTGTTAAAGTTTCAGCTACTGCGGTTCGTGCTCTCACTGCACCGTGTCAAATGACCCAAACTAATTAAAAACTTGTTCCCCTCCTTGCCTGTGGTGGTGCTGCAACACGAACCACTGAAGGAAACAAGAAGAAGAAAACATGAGCGCAACTTCCTTTTTTACAAAATGTAAACAAAAAATGTGATGTCAGATTTTAGAGTTTGTATGATTTCTCTTTTGTCTTTGGCAAAAGACAATGAGCCACTTTTCCCTCTAGTTCCAGACTTGCATGTTTGTTTTGGTTGTATTTACCCAGAATGCCCTGCTCTGTAGTCCACCTCCTGACTCCTGATCTCCACGGGCCCTCAGAGTTCACTTCAACTTTACCAAAACCTTGGCTTGTAGGCGAACCAAACCCCGTACAGAAGTGAACTCTGGCACGGTTTAAATACATGTGTGAACCACAACAAAAGCAGGAAGTGGACTATAGCACAGGGCATTCTGGGTAAATACAACCAAAACAAACGTGAGAGTCTAGCGCTAGCATAAAAAATTGTTCATTATCTTTATTAAAGACAAAAGTGAAATCTTACCAGGGCTAAAATCTGACGGTACTCCATTTTTGTTTACATTTAGCAAAGGAAGACGTTACACGCATGTCTTCTTCTTCTTTTCTTCAGTAGTTCTTGTTGCAGCGCCACCACAGGCGAGGAGGGGAACAGGTTTTTATAATTAGTAATTTGACACAGTGCAGTGAGGACACGAACCGCAGCAGCTGAAAACATAACATGTTGCAATTTTGGTCCCCACATGAACCTCATTTATATGAGGTCTGGACCTTGACTAGGCCATTCTAACACATAGATATGGTTTGATCTAACCCAGCAGGTCTCAGTTCTGTTCCTGCATGTTTTAGGTGCTTTAGCTAAGCAGCTAATGCAGTCATGTGAATCAGACCTGCTGGAGCAGCCAAGACATGAAGCACAGCGGACCTTGAGGACCAGCCAGTGAAATTCTGCTGACTAACTGAAGCTGTGTTCTTGCTTTAGGTGACTCAGCAGTTCTTTGACGCTGTGTCGGCTCAGCTGGAGCGCTGGTGCTCCAGGAAGATCCTGGAGGTGGAGTTCCAGTCGGAGCTCAGGGCCCGGGCGGAGAGGAAGGAGATGCTGCAGCGAATCAAAGAGCTGGAGGAGGAGCTTCACCGGCTGCAGACCAATGAGCAGAAAGAGAGCTTCCTGAGACCGAAGAAATCAGATTTTAATTGAGTACTGATACGGTCTGCCAGCAGATTTTAGCTTCACGTTTGTTGGAGATCTTTATGTTTGTATGGGTTTTATTATCAGGAGAGTCAGTTCAGACTAAAAGCTGATCCTCATGGATTTCACTTTGTCTCCAGTAGATGAGGTTTCAAAGGGAATGTTCATCACATTTTTTTGCACAAAATCAATCTCTGCATGTCTTGAGCTCCTTTTAGAACAAATAGATGTGCAATTATATAACCACAAAGCTTTGAAAAGCAGAAGTGGAGCCTCCTGCACAACCAACAAAAATGCAGAAAGTGTTTTCTGGATGGTAAGTCAACAATAAAGCACTTATCTTTTGTAGCAGCCATTGTACAGCGGTAAAACCAGCTGACCAAATGTGCTGGAGCTCATTTGCTAGGTGACTGGCAAATGAGCTCCAGTCACCATTAGGACTTAACTTAATTGTTAAGTCCTAATTGTTATGACTTAACAATTAGGAGGTTTTTTGAAACGTCTCATTTTCTAGACATCTAAAAACATTAACTTATTTCCAAAAAAACAGTTATAATACACTGGGATTCTCCCCAGTGTATTATAAGCCTGACGGGCCACCAGGCTAAGCATTGCTTATGTATTTAATGTTTGTTTGGGTTTTTTTATGTTTGCATTTTAAAGACTTTATAGTTGGTGTTCAGGTATTAATCTTCCAATCTTTCAATAACACATAATTATCAAGTAATATTTTCAAATTTTCTGTCAGCTTTAAACATTTTTAACTCAAAAACACAGGAGGCCGCTGAATGAATGACTGCCCTTGCACCCAACTGGGCTTGGAACGTTTTCTGGGTGAAAACCTTGCACTTGGGTTGTTTTTAAAATTAGTTGAGACCCAAATGGAAGCATAAAAACATGCATTTGCATGATAGTTCCCCTGTATAATTGTGACAAACTCTTCAGACTTTGTAAAGAAGGTTCTTCACAATTCACTCCATCAGGCGTCAGCAGAAACCTTCAGAAAAGTAAATAAAACCTCAGAGTGTTGGTCTATGTGAAAAAAGAAAAGATGTGAATATTTCAGGTTGTGTGCTCACTGATTTTCTTTCATCACAGCCTGATGCATGCTCTTCTCCTTATGATAATGAGCTGAGACAAGCGTAGAGTCATGTTGAACTGTATTTTATGTTGACTATTTGGTTATCTCTGCAGAAACACGAAGCAGAGATTTGTTTTCCTAGTAACCTTGTTTCTGTATTTTCTGTGGAACAACACAGCTCTACTCAACGCATAAATAAAAACTGCACAAAATAAAGTAGCTAAATGTTTGTCCTGTGTGATTTATTCAGGGATAGTTAAGGTTTAATCTGAACCACCGCCATCACATTTTTGATTTAAAAACTCCATAAATCTAGTCTGACAGATTTCTACATTTTTTTTGGTTTGTTTGTGTTTTTGTTCTATCGGGTCGGATCAAACTGACCAGTATCTGTTCTTGTTCTTTCTGACCTGAACAGGGGGCTGCACAGTGGCGCAGTTGGTAGAGCTGTTGCCTTGCAGCAAGAAGGCTCTGGGTTCGATTCCCAGCCTGGGGTCTTTCTGCATGGAGTTTGCATGTTCTCCCTGTGCATGCCTGGGTTTTCTCCAGGTACTCCAGGCTAATTGGCCTCTCCAAATTGCCCCTAGGTATGAGTGTGTGTGTCTCTGTGTTGCCTATTGACAGACTGGCGACCTGTCCAGGGTGACCCCTGCCTCTTGCCCGAAACATTAGCTGGAGATAGGCACCAGCAACCCTCCCGACCCCATTAAGGGACAAGGGTGCAAGAAAATGGATGGATGGACCTGAACAGGTGAGTTAGGAGCATTCAGCTGCAGCAGAGCATCACATGCGCCCCCTGGTGGAGAGATTAAGCGCTCCAGCAGGAAAATCATCCCCTCCATCCCGTCCATTGTCCAGGCTGGTGCCGGAGTACCAGGAGAAAATCTGCCCACGCACTGGGAGAAAAAGCAAAGTCCATTCAGAAAGATCACAGGTTGTGATTCAGATCTAGAACCTTCTTTTGGATTTTATATTTTTTATCCTAACAAACTTGACTTTTCAAACTCAGAAATAGTCTTTCCTAGAAAATGTCTGAGATTAATCTGAACATTTCTGATATTTTTTCTAGCGACTGTTTGACTTTTCAAACTCAGAAATGTCTGAGTTTCTTGGCGGAATTTTTCTCCTTTTTCCTAATACGCCGTAGTAGGAATCCATGCTCCAACTGCTGTTATTTTTTTTTTATGATCTGAGATTACAGCGCAGAGAATGAGTGGGCGGGGCTTCCGTCCAGTGGGCGGGGCTCTGGTTGTGTAACCCAATGATCCTGGTGTGACATCTGGCGTCGGGCCTCAGCGACCACACCGCAGCTTCTGAAGGGAAAATCAAATCAATGCTGCATCGACCGCATGGGGGGCGCGATGGAAACCTAATTAAAGGCCCTGCAGGCACAGCTGGTCGTTTTCATACAGACCGAGCTGAAACATGTGGCTGTACAGTGATGGAGGGCCCAGCGCACAGCGGGACGCAAGGCTCAGTCTGAGCTCATCACGGGATTTCAGGAACACGTTGATCGTCTCCGTGGTCAGCTGCAGCTAGAGATGCAATAATTAATCACTTCCTGTCTGAGCATTTAATGCAGTGTCGGTTAAAACCTCAATGAGGCTTCATTATTGATGAAAATGCATCTTTCCTTAGTTCAAGGTTTCCAAACTGAGATCCAAAGAAAAAAATTATTCCCTCTATTTATTTAAATATAAATGAATATCACAACTTTTTTTTTCTTTAAAAATGATTTACATTTTTATCATTATTTCATCAGACATTAACTGTACATTTATTATTAATCTGCCAGTGGAAATAGTACTTTTTCACCAATATTAAGGATTTTTTTTACGTTAAACAAGCTCATTTCAAGTTTACTACAATGTTTGCACTTACAAAGTATTTTAGACAGAAATACTTAAAGATTTAATGTTTTTGCAGTAAATAATGTTATGTAATTATTTTATTAATATTTCTTCTCAGAAGAAGAAATGCTCTAATCCCTCAGATTTTATCATCTGCTGTTTCTTTTCTTTTTTTATCATCAAATTTTAATTAAAAATAGACACTGACAAATTATTTCACTTATAAAACATATGTCAAACTGAAGGCCCGGGGGACAAATCTGGCCCGCCGTAGATTTTAATACGGCCATCCAAATTACATCAATAAGTTGCTCCAGTTTTTCACAAATCTGTAAAATTCACACAAAATCAACAAATCTCCACATTTATTTTACTGCACATTTATTGACCAAAAACATTGGGCTAGTAAGCCTGACTTGATGTCAAGTTATAGTCCATAACTGATACGGCAAGTAAATAAAATCACATTTCACATCATACATTAGAGAAAATATCATAAAAATTCCTTACAAACATTTCTAAACTGGCACAACAAAATCTCTGATTTTGATTGCAAAAAAAGCAAAACACTGAAACAATCATAAAATCGTGGAGAAACAGCTATTTAAAATATCAATACATTCTGGCACAACCGGCCCTTTAAGAACATTCAGATTTTTGAACCAAAATGAAAATGAGTTGAAAATGTCTTGATACAAGTGAAATAATCTGCCAGTTTAACAAAAACTTTTTGTATCCATCCATCCATTTTCTTGCACCCTTGTCCCTCAGTGGGGTTGGGAGGGTTGCTGGTGCCTATCTCCAGCTAACGTTTTGGGCGAGAGGCGGGGTCACCCTGGACAGGTCGCCAGTCTGTCGCAGGGCAACACAGAGACACACAGGACAAACAACCATGCACACACACACTCACACCTAGGGGCAATTTGGAGAGGCCAATTAACCTGACAGTCATGTTTTTGGACTGTGGGAGGAAACCGGAGTACCCAGAGAAAACCCACGCATGCACAGGGAGAACATGCAAACTCCATGCAGAAAGACCGGGGCTGGGAATCGAACCCAGAACCTTCTTGCTGCAAGGCAACAGCTCTACCAACGGCGCCACTGTGCAGCCCCACTTTTTGTATCCATCTTGCTAAATGGTTCATTATAATTTAGTTTTGTCTTATTTCAATTGCTCCAGGATATTTGTAGTACAAAAATACTTGGTAACATTTTGTATTTTTGCAGTGCATCATCTGTTTATTGGTGTTTCTTGTGTTTCATATTAAATCTGAGCTTCACCTGGCTGAGGTAAATCTCCAGGATGTGAGTGAAAAAAGGTCTCTGAGGCCCGTATCGACGGTCCGGGCCGGAGTTGGCACCCCTGCCATGGGAGCAGGGAGCGGGGTGGGGGCCGTGTCCCGGCAGCAGCTGATCAATGCTCACATCCTGTGAACCCTGCATGTAACACGGCAGAGCGTTCCCAACACACACAGACACACAGCTGCACGGCAGAGGGAACGGCACGGCCGCTCAGGATCAGAACCCAGGGAGAACCGAGCAGCCCCATGGGGTAGGAGCATCCATGATCGGCGTTTTCCCAGGATTTACCAACACGATGCCGTTCACACGGAGGCCCAGAGGGACAGAGGACCTGTGAGATGTAAGCTGCTGTTTGCATGTTTGTGTCATGTTGTGATGTTTGATCTTTAGAGGAAGCAGAGATGACAAAGTGAACGCTGAGGCGCTG
The DNA here is from genome assembly GCF_904066995.2 of Poecilia reticulata. Lineage (NCBI taxonomy): Eukaryota > Metazoa > Chordata > Actinopteri > Cyprinodontiformes > Poeciliidae > Poecilia > Poecilia reticulata. The sequence goes on from NC_088851.1 coordinate 21,763,185, forward strand.
ATTCCTGCCGTTTTAAAAAAGGTTTTGATGTTTTCTTCCAACTGGTGCAGCATCTTAGTTCAACTTTACGTCATCCACTGCCCAAACAAAGCTCATACTACGGTGGCCCTGAGGGCCAAAGCACTGCAAGCAAACTCCTTTTATATAATCTGAGAAAACTTAAGACAAACTGCAAACATTTAAATAAATAAAAAAGCACATGTGAGGAGTTTTGAGAAAGCCTCTTCCATTGTGTTGGGATTTAGAAACAATAATTCCTCTGAATTTACTTTCAGGTTTTGGTTTTGTTTGTTTTTTGGATCTTTGAAGGTGAACCAAAATCTGCAGCTCTTCCAATGAAAGTAAACTAAGCTGAGGTTCAGAGCCGAACTGAGGCTTCTGTTGGTGAAACTGAGCAGCAGCAGATTATATAACATCCAGCACTCAGCTCAACTATGAAGGTCAACCCCCCCAAGCTTTCCAACAAGCGATCCGTCAATGTTTTCCTCAGCAGAGGTTCACCTGCTTCCCTTCACCGTTATCTCAAACCAAAAGCCTCCAGATGTGAGGTTTTTAATCAAGATTTGGTCTTTTAGACTCATGACTCTTTTTAAAACACTAAAGGATGATTTGAGTTACTTCTGGATAACAAAAGTGATCTAGAAATCTTATTTTGTGGAAGTATTTTAAATGTTCGAGGGGATCTTTGCTACAGGAAGAAATTTTATACCATTTATTTATTTACATAGAGACAATTTACAACATCTTAACCTTTTAAAAGGCGAGATTCGAGGTAACAGCAAAAAAATGCTAATTTACACCTCCAGATTGTAGATTGATATAATCAAGTATAGTTTAATTATTAATTATATCCATATCTGATAAGTATTTTTTCAGATCTCACTAAAGCAAAGCAAACCAACAAACAATTCGTAAAACAATTTCTTTGCCTTCATCAATATTAAGTGAAATGTGATTATTTAACAGCCATATTTTTGTCAAGAGTACAAATATTTTCCTTAAAGCAGCATTTATCCAGTCCCTATCATTCCAATTAGAAAGTTAAAAATCGTTTAATTTAAATAACACCTGAGGTCTAAGATGCTCCATGAAGGCTGCACAGCTCTGATATTCATGATTTCTGAAGCTTCTCCACAATTTGGATGCATGTTTTTAGTTTTGTTCAACACGTAGAAGTCGTCAAATTAGTAAACAGACTCCAGTTGTGTGTAACTGAGATGCTCTGTGAAGATCTCAGGTTTTGTAAGAGAATATTTTGAGATGCTTCAAGCAGGTTTGTTGAAAAAAACAATATTCCAGGCAAAAATTGAAAGAATGTGACACAACTGCAAGTCTACTTAGACCTGACTGTTCACCTAAACAGACTAAATAAACCTGTTAGGAATAAAAGCATATTTATGTGTTAGAATGGCCTAGTTCAAGTCCAGATGAAAATTAAATGCCTTAAAGAGACTGGTTAAAAAATATAAACTTCTTCAACTGGACAAGTTGGACTATTAAACTCTTTTGTTTATTTTCAACCAACCCATTACTCTTCTATCACAATCACCCAAAGCAACCGGTCCGGAAAATGTTTCTATCATTTCCAAATATTTCCAAATTAGGAAAGTTTTCCTGCTGAAAACAGGAACCTGAGATCATCGTTCATGCTTTTATTTCCTTTTGACTATTGGAAGGCCATTTTCACATATTTTGCCTTCAATTGATGAAAAACACTGCAGCAGTCAACTGGAACAACCAGCAGAGATCATAATACTCCTGTTTTTTCTTGCACTTTAATTTAATTTTAAAATCCAGACTTTAATCTTTAATCCACACACACATGTGCATGGTCAGGATTAATTGGATTAATCGGATTAATCCCAGACGATTAATTGGATTAATCATGATGAAACTATGATTGAAATAATCATCAACTAATTTAGTAATTGATTAATCGTTAACTGTGTATTCAAACTCAAAACAATATGTTCAGATCAGTAATTAGAGAACACAGTACAAAAATACAATATATGCATCATGTGTTTAAGATTTATATGTAAAAATAAAAACTTGTCTGTAAACAGGTTTCAGCCAATACTCCTCAAGTGGTCTAGTCCAAATTCCCCAAAGAAATGCTGCTAATGCATATTAGACAATAAAAGATTTATTTTCTTATAAGGAATTGATTTTTTGATATTTGTATCTTAATGTATTCCTAATATTGCACAAAAAAAGACTTAAATCGTTAATGGTTAAACCACTTTTTGTCTGATTAATTGATTAATCAGAATAATCACTATAGCAATCTATTGCTAAACTAATTAATATCAAGACTCGTCCTACACTTCCTGATTCACCTTCCTCTGTTTTTACGCCTCAACTGTCTTGATATCTCTAGCCAAGCATCCTTTTCTTTGAGATTTGTCTAAACAACGTTGTTTATTTTCTGTTAATTATCTATTTGTAATTGGGTGCTGTGGTGGCGCAGGGGCTTAGTCCTCATGCCGGTGGTCGCAGGTTCAATTCCCGGCCTGGTGACATTTGCCGCATGTCTTCCCCATCTCTCATAAACCTCTTTAAACTACTTTCAAATAAAGGCCACTAGAGCCAACAAAACCTTAAAAAAAAAATATATATATATATATATATATTTGTAATTTATATCCGAGAGCAATGAATATATGAAAAAAATTACTTATTTTATTCACTCATCTGACTGAATCTGAGCTGCTTTACAAAGAGGAATTTCTTTCGGTCTCAAGACTTGCAGCAAAAAATGTTTCTGTGAGGTGTTGACTCAATATGCAGCCAAATTTTGAATTATTTTCCTTATGCTTCACATTGAAACATGACAAAAATGTGAAAACGTACAACACACGTGACCATTTTTAAAGCGTTAGTTCAGATATGATCTGGTAAAATAATTCATTTAAAAGCTGTGAACTGAGGAGACCCCAAAGGAAAGTCCTGGACCACTGCAGCAGCCAGTGAGGGACTCAGAGGGGAAATTTGACCGACATGGTTTGCATCCAGCTGTGGCCTTAAAGGGAAGGTCACCGCTGATCAATACGGTGCTGTTCACAGTGATCGCCTTTATCCTGTGATGGCAGTGCTTTCCTATGTGGTGCCAAACCAGCCATCAGCACAGCAGATGATGGGATATTTATTCATCAGCAGTCATTTTATCAGATTTTTGCCAAAATCTATTAAAAAGAAGGTTGTTTTCCCCCTTCAGCAGATTGAATATACCAACAACACCCCAGTGTTTACCTCTAATCATGTTGGTAAATTTTGCTTTTATCCAGTTCTGAGAAATACTGTTAAGACTTATTCAAGTTAATTCAATCAAATGGTTTTTTTCTGATTGGAAACAAGAGAAAACAATGTAGGAATCCCCAATACATTCACATCATTATCAATATTAGTCAATCACATAGTATTTGTTTGCTCATGTTACAGTAATAATGATGCACCAAACGATTATGGGATGTTTCACTGGAGCAGAGAAGCAAAAGTCATTGGTGTGGTATTATTAATTCTGTCAGAAAGGCATGAAAATATATTTATATATATTTATATTCACCAAATGTACCATATTCACCAAAACAGCAACATATTGGTCCAACTTTTCATATCAGTGCATCCTTAAGACAATGTAAAAGTATTTTGTAAACAATATATTCAAAAAATATAGAAAAATAAATTTTTATGCGTTGAAATAATTTTTTCAATAAATCAATGGAAATTCTTTACTGACATTATGGCGTTAAAAGCCTTCTTATAATTGCTGATCTGCTTTTTGCAAGTGTCCACAGGTATTTTCACGAGTTATTCCACAGATTTAAGGGAAGGACTTTTGCACGGTCACTCCAAAATGTTCATTTTATTTGCAGTCAGAAGAAACAAAATAATGCCAAATCTAAATCTGCATAAATAATGTTGGGCTTAAATGTATGTGGAAAATGAAAAACACAATTTTCTTGCAATTCTTTTGACTGGGAAATAAAACTACAAATATAATGAAACTCCGCAAGATTTTTTTCATGAAAAAAGAAAATGCGTGTTTTACTGCATGCCATCTTTTAGTGCAATGTTTTTCAAAGTGGGTGCTGGTCCTGGGGGTTTGAAAAAGCTGGAGGGAAGATGAGGACACTGCTGGAAAAAATGCTCTGAACTCAACTAAAATCAGAAGCTGTGAGACTGCATTTGTGCTAAACGAATATTATAATTATTAAATACTGAATAAAAACATTCTAAAAGTTGACGTTTCTTTATTAATTTTGTAGGATTGTCTGTTTGCAAATGGATCACCACCCAGAAGCCAATGCTAAATTTGCTTCACTTTAATTTTTAATCTGTTTTAACCTCCCGAGATCAAACATCAGAATTAGAGTTGAGAAACAAGAGTTGCCTTGATGGCAGCTACAAAGTACCCATTTTGAAACCCATCTAGTGTTTAGGACATGGATTACTGGTTTATTCAAAGATATGAACCGCAGTTTCTTTCTGAACCAGCTACACTGCAAAACACAAAATCTTATGAAGTATTTTCTTTTTTTTTTTCAAATATATTAGAAATAAGGCAAAACTAAATCACAAGTAACCTTTTTACAAGATGTTGGAGCTTCTTTTAAGTCAATAATTCTTTAGTACTGATAATTTATAAGACGTTATATGTGAAATAATTAGTGGAACTGGAATAATTTTCAATAACAGGGAATTATTTATTTAAAACTGCAATATGCAACTTAAAAAAATATGTATTTTCCATATTTATTATAACTGTCACCATGTTGTGAAACTATAGTACAAGACGGATAAATCGACCTTCTCCACTTCTTCTCTGAACTACTACAAAAATACAGCACTCAAGACCATAAACAACCAATCAGAGCCAGGAGGCGGGTCTTAGTGCTGTCAATTATCCTCCTGTATGCTGCCCAATGTGCTAATAATAGAAAAACAACTTACCAACCATTTATTTGCCATTATCTCAGTGGCTATGCTAACTAATAGCATTCACAGCAGGCAGCAAAGCAGAGACCAAGGGTAGAGGAGGGAGAGGTGATTGGCAGCACTAATTAGATCCGCCTCTGGATCTATTTAGTTGTTTCTAGTTATTACACTGGGATGACTGGAAGAAGTATGCAAAAATATTTATATAAAAAATATTTAATAAAATGAGCCTGGACCTCTAGTTGAGTCTAACGAGTTGCATTTGTGTGTCCTCAGTTCGACTATGTGGCATTAAAGTGATGAAAATCTGACCATGGGTGACTGGAACCTGCTGGGCAGCATCCTAGAAGAGGTCCACATTCATTCAACCATTGTAGGGAAGATCTGGCTTACCATCCTCTTCATTTTCCGCATGCTGATCCTGGGAGCTGCGGCTGAGGACGTCTGGGACGACGAGCAGTCGGAGTTCGTCTGCAACACGGACCAGCCAGGCTGCAAGACGGTCTGCTACGACCGAGCCTTCCCCATTTCCCTCATTCGCTACTGGGTGCTGCAAGTCATCTTTGTGTCTGCGCCCTCTCTGGTCTACATGGGCCATGCTCTGTACTGCATCAGGACGCTGGAGAAGGAGCGCCACCGGCGGCGGATCCAACTGAAGGGGGAGATGGACGAGGCAGAACTTGGACTGGACGATCACAAACGCATAGAGAAGGAGCTGAGGAAGCTGGAGGAGCAGAAGAAGGTGAAGAAGGCTCCTCTTAGAGGCTCTCTGCTGAGAACCTACATCATCCATATCCTTACTCGCTCTCTGGTGGAGGTTTGCTTCATCCTGGGCCAGTATATCCTGTATGGAATCCATCTGGAGCCCCTGTATAGGTGTGAGAGGCTACCATGCCCCAATAGTGTGGACTGCTACATCTCTAGGCCCACAGAAAAGACCATCTTCATGTTTTTTATGACCATCATTGCAGGAGTTTCACTTTTCTTGAACATTTTGGAGATTCTCCACTTAGGCATCCGTAAAATCAAACAGACTCTGTATGGAGAGAGGTACACAGAGGACGACAGTCTGATCTACAGGTCCAAAAAGAAGGCGTCCTTACAACACCTCTGTGTCATGAGCAATGTTTCCCCTCACAATGGGCCTCTCACTCAGACCTTCAAGGTGATTCAGGAGGCTGACATGAAGCCTCTTCATTACATGATCCACGATCCGCCAAGACACAACAGCTTGGTTCATCTGGGTCAAACCGGCTACAGCTGCCCTCCACCAAGGATGACCAGGTCTGTGGAGATCTGTGCAACTCCGCAAACTGCTGAAGGTCCAGAGGTCCACACAGTGACTCTGGACCACCATCCAGCCTGGAACTCTGCCATGTCCACAGTGGAGGAGGACACAACCAGCCAAGCAGAAATCCAGGAGCAGCAGCATCCTCAGCCCAGCCATTTGGACCATGTGCTGTCTGGGAGCACCATAAGGCCTGCAGCCATCAGAACCATCAACGAGGAAGAAAGACGACAGTCTACGGTCAGCGACTTCCTGATTCCCAACCCCAGAAGGACCAGCTTCATGATCAGGCCTCCATCCGAAAGCCTGTCCTCCATAAGCGCCTCCACCAGCCAATCCTTGCACAGCTCGGAGGAGTCCGATGAGCTGGGATCTCTTCAGGGAGACATGCCGATGATGCCGCCAGCCGGAGGCCGGCGAATGTCAATGGTAAGCCGAGATGTGAAAGGTTCAGATAATCTGTGAAGTTAATACAGTTGACCCTTGCCTATTGGCTGGTGTTTCTGAGAAGCACATCAAAAATATTCTCTGAAAATCCAGTTTGGGAAGTTGAAATACAATGCTATTTGACAAGCTAATAGCTAGCATTAGCAAAGAAGCCAATCTAAGAGCACCTTGCATCTTCCTTTGCACTGATTGACTGTACCACCAAGAGCATCATTAAGGAAGATGGCAAATATTAGCTTCTGCTCTAGTGCTAAGATCTTTTCCATGGTGTGTATTAAAGTAAATCAAGGTATATTTTGTTTTTTACTATTAAAACAGGCAGCTATAATCATATTTTAGCTATTTGAGGGTGTCTGTGGTCGCTAACCTCCATGAATACTCTCCACTGTAGAGGACAGAGTGTTTTTACTTTGGCAGCTGTTCTGTTGACTTTTAAGAGCTTCTTAAATCATTTATACAGATATACTATGGTTCAATCAGTGACCAACTCTGATGATAGTGAGCAAAAGTACAGAAATTCTTTTTTTCTAAGTCAAAAAAGACTAAACCAGAGAGAAGAGACAATCTTGGTTTTTAAGAGAGCAAAAAGAACATCATTGAATAAAGCACGGCATGGAATAGACAGAGATGAGTACGCCTCTGAAACCTGCTCTAAGTTGTCAAGAGAAATCAACAACTAAATCTCAAAACAGACTATCTGTATGGCGTTGAGCATGGCTTTTGACAGTTTGTCAGGAGAACTGTTCTTTTCTTATACACAGTAAGGATTTTGTAAGAGCATTTCATTCTCACAGATAACCTTCAACGACCAGTTAAGGAAAGTCTGTAGCTCTCAGACCGACAGTTCAGCGTAAAGCTGTCTCGAGTCAGATTGAGTTCCCTCATATGAGAATTATCTGCTTCCTTCAACATGATACCGATCCAACGTTTTGGAACAATCTGGTCTCTAAGAATCTCTGGTTTAGATTTGTAATCCGTGATGCAAAAACTAAATAGCACTAAGACGTTGGGGTTAAATACGACACTTTGCTTTTGCCTCTTAATTGTTTTCAGTTACTAATAACTGTAACAGCTTTGGACGGGAGGCTAACCACCTTATAGCCCAAGTTTCCCAATTGCGGTCCTCAAGACACAATGCATGTTTTAAATATTTCCTTTACATTATTATGATGACTGCAATTCAGCAAAAGCCTGTTAATCAGCCAGGTGGAGGCAGAGAAACATCTAATCCATGCCTCAGGGAACAGAGTTGGGAAACACTAGTCTGAGGAGACAGTTCTCAAACAGAAAAAGTTGAAAACTGGGAAGAAAATCAGATGTTAGTCTGCTTCAATCAGAAGAATTCAAATGTCTTGTTCTCTTGTGCCTTAGTGATGGTGGGATGGAGCAGGAGAAGCATACAGGCAGCCTGGGGCTTCATACATCCAATCTAACCCTACAGATACTGCCTTAAAGAACTACTAGACTACTGACTCTTTGCAACTATGTCACTTAATCATTCACTTCCAATGCCATGATGGATGTCCTTAGTGAGGATTGGGAGTATTGAACCGAGCGACTGAAGTTGTTTTCCCAAGTTGTTTATTTGTGGCTTCTACTTGTTCGAGTCAATCTAATTTGTCTTTGAACGTAACACACCTGGTTGAGGCTCATAGACGGCGGTATTTTAATCTTATCTTGTAAAAAGTGTTCGCTGTAAAACCGCGGTTACACCAAAGGCTGCCAATCATTGTGATTGATGATGAATAAAGGAAAATCTTGGTTTCCTTGTTGACAGACAATGAGACAGATGGCTGTAAACACAACTTCTTGAAAAGGTCCAGTTGTTGAATAAGCATTTTAAGCGACCCCTGCTCATCTCCCTGTGTTGTATATGTGACTCTATATTGGAAAAATCATTATCCTGCCGCCAGACAGACTATCTACTCCATGCATTAGTTAGTCCCGTAACACGTTTACCAGAAAGTGATCTAATAAGTCTGCTGGTGTGCTGTAACATCCAATGTGTCTGCCTCTTTCAGAGCATGTTTCTGGATATTTCCTCAATCATGAAGAAGTGAAGAGACGAGGCTGAGTTACAGCAGCTGGAGACAAACTGTATCAGCGATCCATTGATTCTCCGAGCGAGTCACATGTGGCCAGGATCGGCCATGATGAGGCAGCGGATGATTCAAAGCACCTTACAAAGTCTGCTGGAGTGTTTCACTGCCAACAGGATCGGGCTTAAAGAGGAGCTGCTTGATTCTGTAACTGAGTTTTTACGTCAAGGACAGATTCAGTCTGTGTAAAGTCATTTATATGAAAACCCCTTCAGCTCATTCAGATTTAAAACACAAACAGAACCACTTGAACATATTTAACCAGAACACACCATCAACAGTCCTCATGCTTTTATTTCTCTACAAAAACAGTTTTTTTTTGTTCCTGTCAGACCTTTTTTTTTCTTATCAAATAAATGGGATGTGACATGTTGTTCAGTTTTTACAAAAGCCAGAGAAACCTCATTCAGAGACTTAAAAAGAAAAAGCTGCAAATAACAGTCATCGGTTAACAGTTACACAAAACAGGTAAAAATGGTCCACAAAACCTACAAAGAAGTACGCAGAGTAAAAAGTTAGAAACACAGAGTCTGTCGCAAAGGAGGAATGCTGAAAATCCTAACATGGATTCTTCTTGTTTAGTTTTTTATCTGGTGTTACATGCTTCGGGCACATAACACGACATTATCAAGTCCAAATGTCCCAAAAGTTCTCCTGAACGGCGATTCTGCTGCAGAATGTTCAACTCAATAACCGAGCAGCATTTCAATCAAAAAATCCAGTTTGTTTAGCCACGTTTACGGAGTAAAGTCAGAATGTAAACTGGCATAATTTAATTTTAGGAGCTCCTCCTGAAGCAAGAAAAATAACTAGCCAACATCTTTATGTGGGATCTAACTGGATTTTGCTCAGATTCCATGTGGGTTGATTGTATGCAACTTATTTTGGCAGCACCTGTTGGGTATCTTATATAAGATACCCTGTAAGATACCCTGGGTCTTCAATAGGCGCTATGGAAAGTAGTTCAAATTGCAAAACATATTTAGGACTCATATGGATTCCGCTTTTTACCCAGAGTTGCTCAGTGCTACGTCAGGGTTATTATTTAACTTGCCAATAATGACATTTGGACCAATTTTAAGCCCATTTTCAACCACCTACGTATATGTAAAGTTGTTTGATCAGATGACTGAAGGAGTTTTCTTTTTTCAAAAAGTTATCAAGACATTGTATATTTTAGAATAAATAAACAGAATTTAGTCTGAATTATATGTTACATAAGAAAAAAAAAGAATAGAAAGTTGGCACATTAGGACGATTACAGACAGAAAAAAAGGAGTAAATTACTGCCAAAAAAACAAATCTTGGAAATTTTCTAGATAAAAGCTTGGAAATGTTAAAGTTTCAAAAGTTTAATATTTGCAAGGAAAAACTCAGAATTTGTTTGATTATCTGAAATAGTCAAAGAAAATTTACTTCGGAAGCTCTGAAATTTCCCAAGTATTTTCTAGAAAATTTTCTAGGTTAATCTAAAAATATTCTCTTTTTTTCCTCACAAATTTTCAACTTTTGGAGCTCAGAAATGTCCGTGTTTTTTTTCTAGAAAATTTCTGCAATTAATCTAAAAATGTGAGTTGTTCTGGAACATTTGTACATTTTGGAGCTCAGAAATTTTCTGGATTTTTTTAAAGAAAATTTCCCAAATTAATCTCAACATTTCTCTACGTTTCTTCAAGCAAACTTTCAACTTTTCAAGATTGGGCATTTCCAAGCTTTTTTCCAGAAAATTCCTGATATCAATTTAAAATTTTCTGAAGTTTTTGGCAGAAATTTACTTCTTTTTTTTCTATTTGCAAAGGCCCTAATGCGTCGTTGTGTAATAGTCAGGGTTGGAGGAGGTCACATATTACAACCAAACAAATAAATCCAGATTAGCAGGAATTTGATCCACAAGATCCCAAATACATAAATTACAGCAGCTTCAAATTGCTCACATCTCCCACTGTGGTAAACATCTCCAGCTGTGGGTGAGTGTCCACAGTGACCCTGTGACCCTACTGTGGACAACAGGAGGCCAACTGCAGCGCTGCAACACGTTGGAGGCAGAATCAAACAGCAGCAGCACTCTGTGCAGCAACGTGCTCCTGCATCGACTTTTCAACACATGAATTTGGCATCCCAACGATCAATACTGTGCCACAGTGTTTATTTAGAGCTCTGGCTTCAAACCATCCACCATTAGACAAACTGGTGTGTCAGAACAAATTGATCAGCGGCTCGACAAATTTACATGATATGTGAATTTTAAAGTTGCACCGACACAGAGAGCTAGGCGTTTGGGTTTTATTTTAGTAGCTGCTGCAGGAACTGGGAGCAGAAACAGAAACATCTACTCTGGTGAAAGAATATACCTAAATTCCTGAATGAGTTAATCCTAATTCTAACAAATCCAACCTGCACTAATTACGCAAATCTTCTTTCTACAGATATTTACATAAATTCTGGCTGCGAAAACAAGGCGAGTTCCTGCAAAACTCAAATATCTGAGCTCATAATGAAGGTACTGGTTGTGTTTTTGATGCCTGATGTTTTCCCTGAAACACGGAGGAAACTTTTTTCAATCAGAATGTTAAACTGCAGCTTAACTATCAAATCTTAAAAACACATTAATGAAAACCCTAATGGACACGCTAAAATGAAACGAGTAAAAACACAAATCCATCCATGCATTTTGGGTCTGGTTTAATCTTATTCTGCATTGATATTTCCTTATAAATTGGATTAAATTGTGTTGCCTTCCCCAAATAAGTCATTTTTTGCCAGAAGTGATTTTAAACAAAAAGAGAGAGAGAGAAAAAAAAAATCACCATCTCTGTTTTTGCCAAAAGATGATTTAGAATTTGTTTTATATATATACAAATCACTTGGCAAAAGATGACTTTTTAGGAAGCTGGCAATATGAAAATGTGTAATGTTGTTTCCAGCAGGGGGCAGCAGTGAGTGTCTATAAAAAAAAACAGGATGTGCTTGATGATCAGAGCGATCAGAAATCAAATTATTTCATTCAGGGGATTGATTTTCATGCTTCTGGTCAAGCTACAAAAACAACGGCTTCACTCAACAGAAAAAAAACAACTTGATTTTCCATCCAAGTCTTTCTGTTGTTGAAACACCACTCTGGCCGTTTCGAGGTAACCCCCATTTTCCAGGAAGTCCCAATGAACTGCGGCAGTTTGTAAAACAATTTAACCGCTGTGATGCACACATTGATTTTCATACTGAACAGATGAGAGTGAACTGAAGTGATTAATACTGAAAACACCGAGCTGGAATGTAAACCGACTAAGTAGCGGTCAGTTGCTAGGGCCGACCCACAGATGTTGCCATGGCAACACTGTCATTCCTCTGTCTCAGCCGTAGAGTTTGTAGATTAGCTGACTGTGTTAACGCTTAAGATCTAGCTTGAACCAAGATTTAGCTTGAAGATTAAGTGACTAGAAGGTGTCATCCGACCTCCACTGCCGTGCTAAACAGCCTGTGTGTGAAGAATTGTGATTATTTTACTGATATTTTTCACTACTTTCAAACATAGTGGCGTCCATCATGGCCAAACATCGCTACTTTGTTCTCGTCTGGTCGAAGAACAATCTTCTGCTGTTGAATCTTTTAAGATGGGAGTTGTGCTTTTGCAATATATTTTCACATTGCTCTTCTGATTTTACAGATTAATTGTTTTTGTTTTGTTTGTTTTTTGGTGCTGAATTAGCTCCATATGAGGCGATGAGAATTTAAACTTAAGTTTGATGAGGTGATTTTTGTTTAGGTGAGGGTCATCTCAGTTGTTTGTATGCTGTTCAAGGGACATATTCTAAGTTCATACAGCCTTTTTATGTTATATATAGTCTACTGTAGGGATTTTTTTAAATATAACATTAATAATAATAGTAATAATAATAATATTTACCAACAGAAGGTCACCCAAGAGTTTAAAGTGACATATTTTATAAGAACCTTTTGGTCCAAATTGAGATGAAGTTACAGGCAAAAATTTGCATTTTCAAACTCTATAATTCATGAAAATATTTAACAATAATGAAAAGTAAACTCATTTTTGATTGGTTTAAATCCGTTTGTTTGCTTACAAATGCAAAATGGAAGTAGATAAAATTTGATTTAATCTATTGTGTTAATATCACTGCAAAAAGACAAAATCTTACCAAGATTTTTTTGTCTAGCTCCTCATGCAAGACAAAACTAACTTACAAGTAACTTTTCATCAAGAAACAGGAGTTTGTTTAGGTAAATAATTCCTTAATGTTGATGGAAAAAGTACTATTTCCACTGGCAGATTATTTAATTTATAACATTGGGGAAATGTATTGTTATAAGTGAAATAATCTACCAGTGAAATTAGAACTTTTTCATTAACTTCAAGGAATTATTTACCTATTTCCTGCTGAAAATGTATTTATAAATTAGTTTTATCTTATCTTACTTGTACTAAAGTATTTGTACTAAAAACTAGACCAAAATACCCGGTAAAATGTTGTGTTTTTAAAGTGTATATTTCAGTACTTCCATGTTTTCCAAGAAAACAACTTCACCAACAGCTGGAACCTCTTTGAAAGATGCCAGCAGGTCAAAGTTGAATTGGTTTGTATCAGCAGCCCTCACTGGTTTTAAACTGGTTTTCTCTTTTAGACCTATATGCAGCTCTGAGGCTTCCTCACCTTTATAGAATCTGGTTTGGTCTTCAGGTTAAACCAGTTACACTTATTTTTGTTATACTTAAAGAGAAGCTAAGGAGGAGAAAACTGAACAGTTTGTACATTTCCTGAGAAAAAACCGAGATAAACCGGAGAATGGATCGTTTAAAAATAAGAAACAAGCTGCCGACTTGCTCGTTCTCACCTGTCCAAATAAAATTTAAAAAAGCCCACCACCGTTAGTACTGATGAGATCACAGGTGTGTCAGACAGGTAAACAAACCGGTTCTGCTCAAGACGAGTCCTGCATGTCCGGCTCTTCCGTTGTGCACTTCACCGTCATCTCCTGACAGAAATCTACTGTCACTGTGGGGCTACACAATTCCTCACTGGATACCAGAACCACCGGGCCGTCTGAGTTCTGCTCCTTCCGACCGAACACGTTCTGGACTTTCCGTCTGCTTTCCAGCTCCTCAGAGTTCTCTCCAACCATGCCGGATCCGGGTTTCACGTGGTCCTGGTCCGGAGGATCTGAGGTGAGGTCGATGGTGGCGGATTCGGGCGGAGTCTGGTTGGTTTGGACCTCTCTGCACACCTGCTGCGACAGGAAGGAGAGGTTCTGCCAGAGATCGGACATGCAGACCTGCAGCTGGTTCCTCTCACTCAGCAGCTTGTCCTTCTCGGACACCTGCATCCAGAAAACACACAACTGGGTCAAATCTCAAAATCAGCACAAAGAAACAAACTGAGAGTTCAACTGCAACTAACGATTACTTTAGTTACAGAATAATCCATCAATTATTCTGACGATTAATCGATTAAACAGATAAAACAAATTGACAAATTCTACTTCTTTTATTTAATCCTTTGCATTAAAATATCCACATAAGTCAAAGGACTCAATTCAAACAAGAAAATAAACATTTCATTGCATAAAATGATTATCATTTGTAGCAAAGGATGCACCTGCAACTAAAAACATACTTCTAAGCTAGGCACTTGACATCAATACAGTGCAGGATTAATGTGCTGACAGTTATTTTTATTATTGATTAATCGATTAATAATTTTATAGCAAAAGCTGCTTTATAGGGCTGCAACCATTTATTTTATCAATTAATCTATTGATTATTCCAACAATAAATCAGTTAAAAGAAACTTGGCACATTCTGCAATTTCTACATTTAAGCCTCTTTTTTTTTTACACATTAGAAAATTATTTTTAAAATGCAAATAAAAATAATTTTTTTAATAAGAAGATATACATTTTATTAACCAAAATGCAATAACATAGTATTCCTTTAGTGATTTTTGATTATTTGTAGCAAAGGATGCATCTGCAGCTAAAAAAATAATTCTTTTGTACACTTTTTCAGCAAATGGTCTTTCATTTAGTCTCTACTCTAGTTAACGATTAACCATTACTACATTAATTGACAACTATTTAAATAATTGTTTCATCATGATTAATTGTTTGAGCCCTGGTTTAGCCTTTGTTGTTAGAATTAACTCAGAAGTTCATAATTTTTACTATGTAGATTCTGGGTTGTTGGGGTAATTTTATGCTAAGTGTGTGTTTTAAGCCCGTACCAGTTTTCGGATCTCCATCTCCAGGTTCTGAATGCAGTCCAGCTTCCTCTTGCGGCAGCGCTGAGCAGCAATGCGGTTTTTGCTGCGCCTGCGGATGTCATGGATGAACTCCAGCTGTTCTGAGGTCAATTTGTGCATCTTGATGAGGACCTGGAAGTCGTTGCGAGGCAGGTTGGAGATCTGATCCACAGGAAATGGCAGCTTCACCTGAAAGAACCGAGGAGTTCAATCTAATCAGGTCCGGTCTGATGGCATAAAGGTTTAAATTCATGATAAAAACTGCAGATTTAAACCACATTAACATCTTTAATGATAACTATCACGATCCACTGACCAACAATTGTTTGACGTGTTTCTGCACCAAAAATATGACAGAAATTAATGTTATTAAATTACCTCTTCAGCTTAAGTTAAACAAGAACATGTAGCAGAGAAGGGTGTAAACTACAACAGAGTGTAAAAAACAGTAATATAATTGCGAGACTAAAGTCCAAATATTACAAGAATAAGTATTAATATTAACACATTAGTCATAATATTACGAGAATGAAGTAGTATCAGAATAAAGTCCTAATATTTCGACTTTATTCTCGAAATGTTTTATTCTCGTACTATTTCGACTTTATTGTTGTAATATTGTGGTTCTCACTCCTAATTCTCCGTCGTAGTAAGAACCAGGGCGGATAAACTCTGACCTTAAGCAAACAAGAACAAGAATGAGAGAGAATCCGCCGCATGAAGGCAGGTGAGTGTAATGCGGTGTAACAGCCAGCAGGTGTCAGTATCAGACACCTGCTGGACAGGAAGGAGAGGTTCTGCCAGAGATCGGACATGCAGTTTGATAAACAGGAGTTTATCAAATCCTGTTTGCATCTACGGATCATCTACAGTCTTCAACCACTCTGGAGCTATATTAGTCTCAGAAAGATTCCCAAAGCGTACAAAAAGATTTGTAAGCGTACAACATAATTCACTTATGTGTATAACACAATGCAAAAATGCATACTAAATGAATTCATATTGTCAATGCTGCGTTCAAGGCAGAAGAAAAGCTCAGATATCTGAGCGTTACCAGACTTCTTGGAAAAACCTTATTTTTGACTTAGTCCAGTTTCTCAAAACCACAATATTAGAGACATTTACTTGCATTGAAGTTACTGGATTCTAAAAATATGGACTTTGTAGAGGTTTTTTTTATTTTTTATTTTTCTGGAAAAACAAAGACTGAAAACTAAGAACAGCAGCAGCGCCATCTTTTGGCAGCTTTTTAGCCTCCATCGCGCACACGATGAACACAACGTGATCCGTTTTCTGAAGTGTGATCTTAATGAGCAAACAGAAAGAAGCTAACTACTAACCTCAGGGCCAGAGACTCTGGATCCACCTTCACTGTCGCCTTCTGAGAAGGATTCAGACTCATCGCTGGAGTTTCCTCCACTGGTACCAAACTCCTGCTCACTTTTGATCTTGATGTGGCCCTGACTGAAGACGACCTCACTTCTGAGTGGCGTCCTGGCTTCCACCACTCCAACCAGACAATGAGGAAGAGCCGAGACTGAACCCACATGTGGGGCAGAAGAGAGGTCAAAGGCCAGGCTGGACGGCGAGCTACCAGTGGCTATGTCATCTGGATATGAGGAGTGGGAGCTAGGAGTCTGAGTTTGGGGTTCGGATGGAACAGGAGAGGCAGCTAGTGTCTTGATGGAGACAGGAGAGCTGGTGAGGCATGTCAGGTGAGGTGACGAAGTCTCCACTTGCTCCATGGGTGAGGTTTTTTCTCTGTTGGACAATGGAGGTTGCTCACCAGCTGCAGAGGAGAAAATGACAGTACGTCTGTCTGGCTCTCCTTCATACCGAGAAGAAGTCTTGGATTGCTGCATGTCTCCATCATTGACGCTGTTGAGGTTGGATTGGCTTAGAGAGTCCATCTTACTCCTCTGCCTGTCTTTGAGCAGCTCTCTGTAGTGGCTGATGGACAGATGGTTGGAGAGAAGCTGCTGAATGGTGCTGCCAGTCATGGTGCCAAGATCCAGACCGCCTCGCTGGAGGTATGAGCGTAGGCAGGACGAGGCCAATTCCCCATCTGCAGATGGCTTATCTGCAACTGGAACTCCCTCCACCTCCAACTCCATCTCTAGAACCTCTTCAGTACCAAACTCTGCGTTGAAGCTGTTCCTCTCGTGTCCTGATTCGTCAAAGGGCTCCTCTTTAACCCTAGAGGGGTTGAGAAGGGTCTGGGGAGCAGCACAGGAGTCTGTCGACTCTGAACTGGTTAGAGTGGGAATGGTCTGTTGACCTAATCCATTGTGCTTGTCATCGCAAACCTGGTGCTGGTACTTCCAGGATTTCGGACTTTGTGGAAGATCTTCATGAGGGGAAGCAGCATCAGCTGTTGGAGAGCTTTCCTTCTTTGTCTCTGAACCACTATCAAAGGAAAGGTCTTGGGAAAAGACGGTGTCGTCTTCATCGTATTGCACCTTGCAATTTCTGGAGTGCTGTCCGTCACTCTCCAACTGAGCCTGAAGAAACTGGAAGCAGGAATCCTCCAAGTTGTGCACACCAAGGAGCTCGGCACACAGAATGACCTCATGGATGTTTTCGCGACTTAACACCAGCTTGGCAGTGTAGGCGAACTGGAGCAGCGGAGCAAAACCATTAGCTGTCACCTGCAGGAAAATAAACACAGTTTATCTGTAAGGCATATATTGGTCCAGTGATGCAAAATGTAACTTACTCACGATTAACTATAAGTAATCGTAATGGTTTATTAGATTAAAATGAATCAAGTGAATTAATAATGTCTGATTAGATATTCTTTTAGTGTTGTAGTTTGGCCGCCATCCAGCAGAGGGCGCCGCTGGTCATCAATAAGCGGATTGACAGAAAGATGATGGCCATACCAGAATGGGAAAAGGAAGCGGTCAAAACAGAGTCCAGTGTGGGATGCAAAATGCGCTTTATGTGATTCTGTTTTGAAATAAACACGCAACTATTTTACCTTAATGACGCTGCATGATGGAGGAGCAGAATCAACTTCTCAACCAAAAATTTGATTTGCTACGAAGGCGTGGATGTTATGACAGAAAGAGGAAATTATGCATAAAAATTGTAATTGATTCACCCAAATAAAGTTAAAATGTAATCTTTTCCTTAAATTCAACATATGACAAATTTAGCCATGTATTTTAAGGAAAAACGGTCGAGTCTTTTGATACAAGAGAAAACTCTTTAAGAAAACGGTTACTTATCAATTAATCACTAGCTCAATCAACTTTAGATAACCTTAATCAATAACTTGTGTCACTAAATTGATCTATTACTTAAAATCCTGCCAATTGTCTTCATGTTTTATGTTGTAGGAATGCAAAAAGGCACTGTGAGGTATAAATAGTTGAAAAATAAAAGGATGTGCTTTCAGAAGAATCAAATATTCGCCATGTTTTGCTCTTCCTGCTGTGTTTATCTTTTGTGTCCTGAATGATTCGGTCTCTTTCAACCTTCATCATCCTCAGCTTCCTCCTCCTTCACTGTTGTCAGCATCATCTTTGTCCATCTGTGTGGTTTGTGCTCACATCAGCATCCCTTCAGGCTTCACAGCAGAACAATAAGATCATGAAACACGGAAGAGACCTCCGCTTTAACACGACTGGACAGACGGAGTTCAGACTGTCTGTTGCTTTGGTTTAGCTCCGCTTGCTAAAAACTTCACAAAAGGAAGCAAAGCATCATCTCTCCGTCCTGTCATTTTGCCCTTTACCTTGTCTGGCAGGCTGATGATGGGTTCTGCGCTGCCTGGAGACTCGCTTTGTCCCAGCAGGACTTGCAGGAAGTAGCTGCTGCTGGCAGCCAGGACGGCCCGGTGGGCCCGGACCTCCCTGCCCTCCACCAGTACCGTGACATCACAAAGGAGCCCCCGCCGCCGCTGTTCTTCCAGGCTCAGCAGCACGTTGGCACAGTGCACCTTGGATTCGTACACGTACACCGGCGCCGACGCCTCACCGTCATGCTGCTGCTCCGACATCACTTTCTCTGACACCCTGTACAAACTACATGCAGAATAAAGACACAGGAGTGATCAATTTATATATCAATACAGAAATTCAGATGTAACTCAGTTCAGGTTGTAGCATACTGTATCTAAACGTCTTGTTCTCTGTTCAGAAAGCATTCAGGTAAACAGACAGAACACATCTGTCGTATGACAATTACATACTAAAGTAGGTCTGTCACAAAGTTCATTTGTCTGGATGATAAACTGTCCCAGAAATTAGTGCAATAAACAATAATGTTTTGAGATCATTTTCAAGCAATCATAATGGGATAAAAATACAAGTACACCCTCTCTAAAACTCACTTAGCTTTCATTTCAAATGAACATTTAACACTGCACTGCAAAAACAACAAATATTTTTGGTTTAGTTTTTAGTGCAAACATTTTAACACACTTGAAATAAAACAAAACTAATATACAAATAACTTTTTAGCAAGGTATAGACCAGTGTTTCTCAACCTTTTTTGGGCCAGCGCCCCCCTAGCCTTTATCCAGGTCCCTCACCGCCCCCACCAAAGAATTTGCAGGCTACTTTGCACTGACTATTATTTTATTATTAATATTACTATCACTATTGTAGATGTTTTGATTTTTATGCTTGTTTTTGTATTTGTCATCAAAAATAATTTCCCAGAGAACAAAAAAGTCATGGGAATAGAAATTATTTTCACAGGCGTCTAAGAAAAATGCAACAAACATTCAAGTTGAAATTGGTTGGCCTAACAGCAGCCAATCAGAGTGGAAAAATATTCTTATTTTGTGCCATTTTCTAGCTGTTAAATATTCCACAAAATGAGCAGATAAAAGATGTAACATGCCAGTTTAAACTTTGATCTAAGTAAATGTTAATGTTTATATTTAATAAAATGTAGTTTATTTAAATAGGTGGAGATTTGTGAAGTGAGATCCCCCTGTGAATTGGAGGTGGTTGAGTCCAACACAGCTGAGACTATTTAAGCCTACAGTTTCACCTGAAATGATTGGAATTTGAGATTGAGTGCTGTGTGTTGATGCTGTTAATAAATCCACTGCTGTTTTCCACCTGAATCTGCCTCAAGTAGTCTTCCTCACTGTAAAATCCAACCGCAAAAGGCTGCCTTGTTACAAACATTAAAACATGGATAGAACTGTAACTACATTAATCATAGCTCTTCTTCTCTTCAGTGTTTGTCAGTTTCTGGTGGTGCAGCTCTGTGCTGCCTTCAGGAGAATGGGACATCAGAGTATCATCCATAAAACTTCACCCACATGGCATTTATTGTGCAAACCAGAGCTTTCAGATTCTGCCATACAAATATGAGACAGAAACATGGATAATATCTTTATATAGACCTGTCTATTTATTTATGGATTAATAGTTTTACTGGACAGAAATTACAAAGAACAAATCTGGTTCTTAATCAAATCCTATTGAGTCAAATTGAAAGTGTCATGGAGTCATCAGCCTCATGACATTAACACTGACATGAAAAATAATATTGAAGAAATAAATATATCAAATCTAATTAAAAGCATTTATAAGTGATCAGTTCTTTACTATTATGGTCTGTAAGATATATTTATTCTCAGTACTAGATGTGGTCTCAACAAACCCATGACATTTCAACAATATTATTTTACCTTTTATCTGGAAATAGTGTCTGTTTATTCTTGCCATACAGTATTGCTCAAAAGGTCTTGCCATACCAGTTTATTCCTCTGTATTTACTTTAGTTTCTTAGTTTATTCTTGCATTTTGTTATTCATTCATTTCCATTTAGTTTCATTTGACTAGTATTATCCTCTCTTGGTTTATTGCTATATCCACTTTAGTTTCTTTCCTGTTGCTACATTTATTTTATCATTTATCCATTATAAGACAAATAATATGAATAATCTTCACTCATCACCTCCTGCGCCGCCTAATAGTCATGTGTTTCACATCATGTGTTGATTTTTCACTGTTCAGCGTCGGATTCTCTGTTTTTATGCCATAATTCACATCTAGTTCGTCGCTCCGTTTTATGTTCCGCTTCTCCTGTTTCAAAGTTTTGCGCAATGTGAGCCTCTTTTTTTAACCCCCAAGGTGCAGGCAGTGGCGCAACTACACATTATTCAGGTGGATGCGAAAACAGAGATCAGCGCCCCCTCTCCCCCCGAGGGAAGGAACGTCAGGGTGAAGGAGCGACGCTCCTGCAATCATCATCTCCAATCAGTAAGGGCCTTAAATAGGAGCAGCTTCCCGGAAGAAGATGGTTCTGATCTACAGTGGTACACTCTAGCTCAGTGCTGTGTCTCAAGTGTTTAACTTGTTCCTGATGCCTCTTCCATCTCTTTCTTCCTCCTAGAACCAGCTCTGACCTCTCTCTGAGAGTCAGATCCACCTGGACTACCTGACCCTCGCTGTTCTGCGAGGCCTAGCCTCGCCACCCTGCTGCTGCCTGTCCACCCTCAGTTACCTGCTGGAACTCCTCCACCTGGAAACCCCTCACTGTACCCTCCTCTGCTCATCTGAACCCTCAAACTGCAAGCCTTCACCAGGTTACACCATCATTCCTGTCATTATTCCTCTGTCTAACCGCTCGCCCATTTCTCAGTTCCTCCTCTGGCCCGGTTTCTTGCCGCTGGTCTACACCTCTCCATCCTCCCCCATTACACCTTATTGTTCAATAAATCTGTTAAACTAAGTATGGTGTCCATAGTTGTTGCTTGCCTTCGAGTCCTGGTACCTCTCATGACACAGATTTCACTTATAACAAGAAATTTTTTCTCGTGTTATAAGTTAATTTATCTGTCAATGGGACAAGTACTTTTTCTTAAATATTAAGAAACTGTCTACTTAAAACAATCTTCTCTCTTGCTGAGAAGATAATTTTAAGTTAGTTTGTGTTATTTAAAGTGTACTACGATATTTTCACCAGTAATACTTGGTAAAATTGTGTGTTTTTGCGGTGTGGGTCTGGAAGACGTTTTGAATAACCAAAATAAATAAACAAAACAAAAATAAAATGGATGATGAATTCTGTCAACAAAATTACCCATTAAAACCGGGACTAGTTGAGACCAAAGCACCAGACTGAACCCTTCTGTCATCTAGTCTTTGGTAGAAAAAGAGACACAAGAAAAACAATCATACAAATGAAAATTATTGCGCTCATCTTAATTTATCATGCAATTAATTGATTTATTGCTTATTGCCCCAGGCTTATATCAACATCAGGCCACTGCATCCTGCTGCATATCCCTTCATTTTGTTGCATCTCACTGAGAAAATACCTCCAGCTGCATCCCGCTACACCTTCCTGCACTCATTTGCATTCTGCTGCTGTTTTCTGTTTCTTACTACAACCAGCTTCATCATTCTGCTCTCTGTTTATATCCTAACACTTCCTACACTGCAAAAACACAAAGTCTTGCCAAGCATTTTGTCTAGTTTCTTGTGCAAATATCCTAGTACACTTGATATGAAACAAACTAGCTTAAAAGTAACGTTTTATAAACTAAGTAAATAATTTAATACCGATTTTTGATTTTTATTTTTTTTTTAAGTACTGGTCCACCGGCAAATTTCTTTCACTGGAACTGAAGAAAAATGTACTTAAGACAAGTTTATCTTGATGAAAAGTTAGTTTGAAGTTAGTTTTGTCTTATTTCTAATGTACTAGGGTATTTGCACCAAAATAAAAATACTTGGTATGATTGTTTTTTGCAGTGCGCTGTTTGCTACTACATTATACTCCACTGTGAAAAATCCTTCTTTATTCCTCTGTATCTTGCTATAATCAATAATCAATCATATGAAAATTTTTAATAATTTACATGTGCCTGATTTATCTTTAACAATTATTTTAGTAATTCTATCGATTCTATACATTACTTTGATGACTAATTAATTAATCGGATAAACATTCTGCTGATTTTCCATTTCTATTTTATATAATATTAGAAACACATCAAAAGATGCAAATAAATAATTTTAATTCCTTTTTAAATAAGAACATAAACATTTTATTGTCTATTAAATGCAAAACACAATAATTCTTTACTGTATTATTGATCATTTGTAGCAAAGGACCAACATATGAAAAGTTCAGGCCTTCCTGTTCAACTGATCTGATCATTTTTTGTATTAACTATTTAATAATAGGATAGATGAATAGATTCGTTTACAGAATTTGAACCAGGTGAAGCTAAAATTATGAAAAGTTCTGGGAAAAACATATTTCCAGATAAAGATTTTTTATCCTAATTGAATGTTTACATATTTTGTACAGTTTTAGTTTAATTTCTGCTCTGATTGTGTTGTTCTCTCAGCAAACGGCCCGTTTTGAGTCTCCATTTAGAGATTAATTGATTTCTAAATTAGTTGACGGTTATTTTAAAAAAATCGATTAATCGTTTCAACCCTAGAGCACGCAGTTGTAGATCTAAAGTTGAGCTTTAAAGAGAGCAGCAGCCGTGCACACAGACTGCAGGCAGAGCTGCTTCTTTGTGATTCAGCCGTTCATAAATCCTCCCTGCAGACAGCTGAATGTGCAGTCTCTGTGTGTGTGTGTGTGTGTGTGTGTGTGTGTGTGTGTGTGTGTGTGTGTGTGTGTGTGTGTGTGTGTGTGTGTGTGTGTGTGTGTGTGTGCGTGTGTGCGAGTGTGGAAGCTTTGTGCTGAGTCAGACCTGCTGAAGCAGCCCACTCCTGAAGGCTCGCTGTGAATCCACATACTGACCATCATCATCATCATCATTTGCTTAGATTATCTGCTGCGTCCGTGAGGATCACCAGAACAGCTACGAGTCACGTTTCCATCCTGATCTTGTGTTTTGCAATCTGTCTCTGCTCCTTTTTGTCCAATCACATGGCGGTTTAAAGGAGGAGTGACCTCTCAGGACTGACTGTTATTTCTGTTTCCGTTCAGGACTTTAATTTAAAATGGCAACATAATGTAAAATCAACCTTCCTATTCAGTCATCAAAAACACACCTGGAGCGTTGCCTTAATTCTTTCAGACATGTTTGAAAGAACCCTTTAATCTCCATAGCAACCATTCAGCTGTGGAAAACGCCTGGATAGACCAAGCCCCGCCTTCGACCTTCCCTAAATCGGCTCCTTCAAACTCGCCAGCAGCAATTAGCAAACATCTGTTCGAATTGCACATCAGCTGAGCTCATTACACAAGCTACTTCTTCGTGCAACGTTGCAAAAACATAAAATATTACCAAGTATTTTTGATCTAATTTCTAGAGCAAATATTTTAGTACATTTGAAATAAGACAAAATTTACTTACAAGAAACTTTTCAGCAAAAAATAGGTGTTAGTTTTAAGTCAATAATTCCTTAATATTGATGTGAAAGTACTAGTTCCACTGGCAGATTATTTCACTTAAAGCAAAACATTTCTCCTGTGTTATAAGTGAAATAATCTGCCAATGGGACAAGTACGTTTTACAAGAATATTAAAGAATTATTTACTTTAAAAAAGCTCATATTTTTTGTTGAAAAGTTACTTGTAAGTTAGTTTTATCTTATTTCAAATGTACTAAAATATTTGTGTTGGAAATTTGACCAAAATTACTTGATAATATTTTGTTTTTGCAGTGAATGCTCGAAAAAACAGTGTGAAATAGTTAATAGGGGACTAGTGATGAGATAACTTCCTGAAGGAGGGGGGTTGGAACGAGCAGGACTTTCTTAAAGAGACAGAGCCCCAATTACAAAATCTAAATTTGTTCATATATATATAGCAGTTTTAAAACAACTGAAGTTACTTGACTGTGTTATAAATTGCCACTATTTGCCTGGAAAATAAATAATACCACTTTTTAAAAAAATCCTCATCATCCTCCCGTGTTGCACTTCACATCATCTTCCTCCATCCAGCTCTATGTTGCTCTAATGTGCTGCATCCTGTTCCTTCCCAATCCTGATACATTCTAGTCCATTAAGATCTACTCTCTACATCCAGCAATATTCTGCTGCAACCGGCTGAATCCTGCTTCATTGTGCTTCTAGCTAACTCTGGCATATTGACAGAAATGTTAACATGCACTATTTCTGTAATCAATACAATAAATTACAAAGTTTTTAAGAGTTTAGTTTGTATCACTAAACTGCACTGGATTTAATTACATTTTCAAATTTACTGATACTTTTTGATAATTTCTTAACATCGGGTGATATGTACTTAAGATTTTATCAAAATATTTTGTGATTCTATTGGGAAATCTTTTTTTTTTTTAAAGTACGACTAGAGAAACATTTATTTCTTTTTTTTTAAGCAACTCACTGAAAAAACAAAAGTAGTTTCTGGTGCAAAATGTAATGTCTTAGTACAGTTGAAATAAGAAAATAAGACAAAGCTAACTTATAACTTTTCAGAAAGATATGAGCTTGATTAGAGTCAATAACGGTCATAGGGCTGTTACCTAGCAACCCAAGCCAAGCCCCGCCCGTCACCTAGCAACCCAGTTCTAGTTCCTCTGGCACATTTTTTTGCTTACAACATAGAAAATGTCTTAATATAAATGAAATTATCTACCAGTGTAACTACAACTTTTTCAGTTTGAGGAATTTTTAACTAAAAACGTTTTTTTTTCTTACTTCTAAGTTACTTCTAAGTTATTTTCATATTTCAAGATTACTAAGCTATTTGTGCTACAAATCAGAACAAAAATACTTATATTTAAGGTTTTTATTGTATTTTTTGCAGTACTGTATGGTATTTGCATACAGTACTGCAAAAAATTTGCAACACATGTTCACATACTGTACTTAAATAAGCTAAATTTATATCACTAAACTGCACTGGATATAATTACATTTTCGAATTTACTGATACTTATTGATTAATTTATTATTTTACACAAATAGATGAGAAAGCAGTAAAAACACAATTTCTAATTATATTGTCAGGTTTTTTTTTATGAACATCATTAATTTAAATTTACTGAAACAATATTTATCCAAAACTGTCCGTATTGTCAGGATTGCTGACTTTGCTATTTTCTTCACTGTTTTTCCAATGAAAGTATCAATAAATACGACTTAATGCAGTTACTGTGTGCAGTTTAGTGATATAAATCTCACTTCCTTACAAATAGGAATGTTTTTCAAAAGCTGTATTTGCGTTTGTGGGGCTATGCTTGCTGTCATATTATCACTTTTACCACTAATTATTGTGATAAAACTTTAAGCCCATATCATCCACCAATACTTTTTCTTGCGCCCTGCAGTTAACGTAGAACAGGTTATCATATTTTTCTCCATTTGCAGCAGTGAAATCCTCAGATTATTTAAGCCGCAGAAACGCTGCAGAGAGGCAGATTAAAGAGGAAAAAATGCTGGTAAATCTGATTCCAGAAATGACCGGCAGACATCCCAGAGGAGATCCTGATAAACATCCTGCTGTGACATCATCGTCTCCTCTTTTATTCGCAGACACGCTTCTCGCTGGGATCCGGAAACCTGAACTCTGAGGTCACCCAGAACCTTCATCCCGACGGCTGCCGATCCCTCCTCATCCTCTCCTGTATGGATCTGATGACGCAAACCATCAACTGCTGAATCAGATGCAGGACGAGAAGTTTTTATTTCTAATATTTCTCTTCAGATGGAAAGACCCAGTCTGTCCAGGTTGGAAACCATCAATGCTAACAATGTGAAAATACAAAATATATCGACTAGTTTCCAGTGAAAATATTTTTGTACACTTAAAATAAGTAGCTTTTCAGCAAGATATAGGAGCTTAATACCGATTGATTAAAAATAAGATTATTTCACTTAAGACATTTTTCTGTGTTTATGTGAAATAATTGCCAATTGAACTGAAACTTTATCAATATTAAGGAATTATTAACTTAAACAATCCCATATATCTTTTTTGAAAAGTTACATGTAAATTTGTTTTGTTTTATTTTCAGTGTACTAAGACATTTGTACTAGAAACTAAACCAAAATTACTTGGTAAGATTTTGTGTTTTTGCAGTGAACCAATGGGTTCAGTTTCGCCTCGGTGTTGGATGAACACGGATCAGAAAACCCGGCCTGCAGGCGGCCGAGGAAGTAGAAACTGGATCAGACACCTCACGTTTCAGGGAAAGCCAAGTGACCTGAGTCACACATTGAAACCCTAATAGCAGTCAAACAGGAGCGAGAAGCTGAATCAAAACAAAACCTGGAGAATCCAAAACACAAACTCTTAGTGGTGTTTGTGGTTAGTGGTGTTTTCCAGGCAGAAAAAGTAACAGGTTAATAAAACCTGGATATTCCTGGATATTCCACTAGTTTGACTGCAATAAATACAATTAACTTCTCCAGATGCAGCAGAACAGAAACATCGACTCAAAATTCAGAGTGAAAAATCAGAATCCGATGTTTTACTGCAACACTAAAGCATCACCCAAGAAGCAGATAAACGGCAGAAATCAGCCCATTTGTGTTTCTGCTGTTTCTCTCTGAGACGTTTATGATCATGAATCTTCAGTCTCTGTGTGATCGTTCTCTCTTCTGATCTCAGAAACGGTTTTATCTGCTTCGCTAACATCCAGGAAGGAAAACCGGAGGGATCAGAGTGATATTTACTGTTCCAGTCATGACGAGCAACTTTCAGAGCCGCTTCAGTTCCCATCAGCATTTCACGTTTTTTAAACAAAATGTAAAACAATTTTAACTTTTTACATTTTCTCTTGTTACAACACAAAGTGGTGCTTATATACGAATGAGATGAAAAATTATACATTATAATTAATCATGAAACCAAGGAACAGGGATTAATATGTGGGGAAGTTTGAAAAAGGTATTTGGATTGGAATGATTAATTTCATTAATCAACTAATTAAGTAGTTGATTGAATAATCAGCATACACATTTCAGCAAAAAAGCTGAAACAACACACTTGGCATATATTTAAGCCAAAATGTTGCAAAAATTATATATATATTGGATTTATGATTTTAAAAAAAACTTTTTCTATAAATATATTCTACCCATACTTACTTAATGTCATAGTTTTAGCTTTATTTGGTTCAAAATCGACATATTTTAATGATTCTTACGTAGTAAGAAAAAGGCTTAAGTGATAAAATAAATCTTCAGAATGTACCAATTGTTTATCTGATTTAGCAATCATCAAAAAATATTGATTACTACTATACGTGTTGCTTGCAGCCTTGAAAGGCTAGGCTATATAATAATGGCTCAATAAAAACAACAAAAAACAGTTTCCACAGTAAAACATTGTGTTTTATTGTGGAACATTCCACATTGCCATTGTATCATGGAATGGCAATGCTATTCTTGTTGTTTTTCTTTAGTAGGAACGTGGAATAAAAGTACATATTCACATTTTAGAATGTCCTAATCAAAGCTCAGGCCCAAATCCAACTGAGAATCGAAGAGATTTAATTTTTACAGGCAATTTGCATCTGATCTATCTGAGCTACATCGCTGTTTTTGGAAGAAAAAAATAAAGCTTTATATCTAAATTTGAAAAGCTGGTGGAGACAAAAGACTTGCAGCTGTAATTGGATAAAAAAAATGATTCCACAAAGCATCGACTCAGGTGGGAGAATATATCTGCAAGCCATACTTTTCAGACTGTTATTGACAGAAGACTTGAGACTGTTGAGTTTCACTTTCCAGAAGAACAGCTACCCTAAACATTCAACCAGAGCTACAATGATATGGTTTGAATCAAACTATACCCATGTATTAGAACGTCTTAATCAAAGTTCAGGCCTGAATCCAACTGAGAATACATTTTTAAAGACAATTTTCATTCAATCTGGTTGTTTTTTTTTTAGAGAAAAATGGAGGGGGGGGTCTAAATTTACAAAACTGACAGCAGCTGTATCTGGAGCCAAAGGTGGTTAAATAAAACATCAGGAGAAGTAAGTATATCTGCAAGCCACACTTGTCAGATTGTATTAAATACTCTACCATCTGCTTCACAAATAAGTGTTTGGTCTATCATTATTTAAACTTTCCAAGTTTCATTCTGCAGGAATTTATGGTCTGCAGAAGAACAGAGCGATCCTAAACAACCGCACTGTAATTATCTATTTACAGCTCTGACGGGTCCAAACTCAGCAACACGAGCAGCTCGGATCCAGAACCAGCCCTGCCGGATCTGGACCAGCACCTGGACGCTGATCTGGATCCATCCTGGCTGTTTTCATGACCAGCAGAATCACCTCCAGCTCCGAGGACAAACTGCAAAACAAAGAGCTCATCCTGCACAACCAGGCGTGTGGGCGGCACATGCACGCTGTCAGGCGCTCAGACTTTAAATTAGACGCTTTACGGTTCTGATGCGGTTCTGAGAGCTGCAGCTGCTGGTTCTGGTTCCAGCGGCTCGCCGCGGCTGCTGCACCGGCCCTCAACGCTTTGTTCCCCCGGCTGAGGGCGGAGCGGCGGCCGCTTCCTTTGTCCTGCTCCCCGCGGAGTAAAACAACCGTGTGAACCCGCCAACACAAAGACCCGCAGCTCCCGTGTGCGGTGGCTGGAGGCGCGTGCACAGCCTCGTGTCAGGCTTGTAAATCACACCCACGCACGGCTGGGTCGCAAGTTCCAACCGGACTCACCCAGCGGCTCCGAACCGCCGAGGAGACACCCTCACTGGGACGCATTCAGCCGCAGCGGCCGCTTCTGGAGACTCACCGGCTCCTCCTGCACGTCCACGGCCCGTCACAGGTCACAACGGCTCCGCATGGCGCCGAACCGGGGTCTGAGCTGGACCGTCACCGAGCGCTGCGGGTTCCGCATGGATCCGAACCCGGGTCTGAGTGTGGACATGGAGCGCGTTCTGTGATTCAGGAGCTGCTTTGTTGACATCGGTTCGATGACGTCATGGTTTCCCTCATTCACAATAACAACCCCCCCACCCGCTCCTCACTCAGCACTACACACACACACACACACACACACACACACACACACACACACACTCAGCACCTTGGGATTTACAGCAATATATCCATAGAGGAAATAAAAAGCTGTTTAAGTTTTTTATAACTAAATCTCGTAATCCATAAATAATTATATTAATGCATAACAGAATTAGATACCAAGTAATGCTACTTCATATACTTTTAATCAAGTAAAAATAAAAATAGCTGCCAAAAAATATAATAAGAGTAAAAACGCTACAACTGCTAATATTGAAAATTACATCATCGTAAGGAACAAACTCTTCAGTTATGTGGACATTTTGTATTTTAAGGATAAAATGAAAATAATTCGTTTTGTAATATAAATCAGGCAAAGTATATATTTTTTCCAAATCTTTCAATATACAACTTTAGCAGAAGCTACAAGTTTTTTTTTATTTTGAAATAAATTTGTTCTTCATTCAGTGAAGTTGCTCAGTGTGTAGAGCAGACATTTTACTCAAGTAAAAGAAGCGATGCTTCATAATAAAATTACACAAGTAAAAGTAAAATGTACAGCAAATTAAAAATACTCCTAAAGGTAGTTTTCCCCCAAAAAAAGTTACTTACGTCGATCTAAATGAGTAAATATATTATAACAGCTTAAATCTAATGGAGCTTCTGTATCCAAACATATTAACAGAAAGTTTAGTGGAAGGAAGAATTGTATACAAAGTGGTATATCATCCCTCCAGAAAGATTTTACGAGTCAGTTTTAAAATTTTTGTGCCTACTTGACATTGAAACATTTCAATCGCATGAATTTCCATCTTCTCTGACTGATCACTGCAACTCAACTGAATTTTGATAAAATCTCTTAGCTTCCTTCTAATTTAACTTCCTGTTTCACAACCTGCAAGATGAAATCACGTGTGCAGGGCCTTTTTGGACCCAAGGTATATTTTCATTTGGGGCCCCTCTTAGGAACAAGTCAACACCAAGTGCTTCTTGATTCCTAAGCTACTGTGTGCAACATACCTGCCATCATTTGTAATTAGCTAACCAAACAATTTACATTAATTAGGGACAAATTAACCCATTATTTGTGTACCAACCATAAATACGATATGGAAAAACATTTTATTCAATGTTATTTTAAAAATACATCGTCATCATGCCAGCTTGGTGCTCTTGAGGGCCCCCTGGTGGTGGGCAGCCCGCTCTGCATGTCTGACATGCAGAATTTGATTCTGAAAGTTACATCTGATTGCAAATTGAATGTGGTCTCAAAATAAAACATTAAAACAAAACTTGTGTACAAACCACTACCATCAGTTTGTTGCTGCATCTGACATTTTTATTAAAACGTGTTTGTTGTTCATTTAGCGAACTTACTTCCGGTGGGTAAAGTATCCAGAAATTAGTAAGATTAGTAAGATATTAGTAAAATATCAAACATTTTTTGATATTTTATAAAAACATTACTGAAAAAGGTGTATAAACCACTTAAAGAACAAAAAGTTGTCCAAAAAATTACGTAAGTAAATGTAACTAGTTACTGCACACGTCAGACTCAGAACCGTCACATTTTGCAACTCTCTCATCAGAACCAGCACCAAACTTCTCTAAAAAAACTTCTCTAAGATCCCATGAAGAAGAACATTTTAACTCTTTCAGACTGAAAACTGAAACGCTTTTGTTTCTCCAGCAGAAAACTGGAGACAGAATCAATTTTAAAATGTTCTCTAAGAAAGACTGACACCTGCTGGTCTAAAACAGAAGTACACAATGTAAATAAAGTTTGGTGTAAAATTTATTTTGTTACAGTAATTGTTCAACATTTTGTAAAGGAAAGTTTTTTTTCTCTATTGCAGTCAGCTTGAATGGGTAAAAAAAAAGTATAAAAATACAAAAAGTAGATAATTTAAGAAGTTCAGTGGGGGAACTTTAGTAAAACCAGTGCTGACATTTCTCCAGCTTTTAGTTCTGTAGTTCTTTAGCTGATCTGAGGATGATCAGTTCCTTCAGACCCAACTGTGAAGTTCATCTGTTCACCTCAGGATCAGTTTCGCTCTGGACCGGCTCCACTACAGACTGCTGGTGAGCTGCTGAAGAAACAGGTCCAGGGTGATGCAGGTCAGGACCCAATACGTTACATCTGAGCAGAATCAGAGGCAGGAACATGCTGGGTCTCAGCTGTAGGGCTGGTTCTGAGTCTGGATCAGAGTCAGCCTGCTCCTCAGGTCCTGGCAGACGGCTGACAGGCTGCTGTTGTCCTCCAGCAGCTTGTTGTGTTCCTGTATGAGGCGTGAAGAGGTCTGCTGCTCCTTCTGCTCCTGCTCCAGCTCCGCCATAAGCTCCTCTCTGAACAGAAACCAGCAGAACCGGGTTGGTTGGAAAAACTCTTTCACTAGAGCAGCAGATAACCGAGTGTTTCAGCAAAAGTCTTTCACATGCAGATACAAGCAAGGGTCTCGCTTTTTTGAAAAGAAAACAATGTTAGCCACAAAAAAAATCAAGATGGCCGCCACGATTTTTCAAGATAGCCACTAAAATTCTGATAGAAACTAAATGTATGGATTAAAATCAGCAACATATTTTGAAACATAATTTTTATTTTATTTTTTCTTGATCTTGTGTTTCCTTTTCCCATTTTCAAAATAGTCATCATGCTTGTAATGGACCACTACTTTGCTAACCACCACAACCGCTAACCACATGAAAAATTATCAGAAGCTAAAGTTAAACATATTAAAAATCTACCATAAGCTAATTCTAAACCACTAAGCACAGAAAACTATTAGCTAAAGCTAACGCTAAACTGCTAAATCCGTAAAAAAATGAGCATAAGTTAATGTTTAACATATTAAAAAACTAGCAGAAGCTAGTTTTTAAAAAGAAAACTAGTGCTAAACTTTTTAAGTGCTAAACCAATAAGCACTTAAAATTATTAGCCAAAGCTAACGCTAAGCCGTAAACATATAAAAAAAATTAGTGTAAGCTAAAGCTAAACACATTGAAAAATTAGCAGAAGCTATCACTAACCATTAAGATGATCCTCAGTTTCTGATTTTGCAACATATTACTTAAAATTGTATGAGCAGGATAACAAGACAAAGTTCATCCAAATCATGAAATTGGAGAATATTTTTGGGCAATTATCAGTTTAAAAGACTCAAAAACGGCTGCCATCTTGAAAAATGAGTTTACTGCAACAGTGATAGTTCAGGTGGCCATAATGACACTTTTCTAAACTAAAGTCTCAGGAAGATATAAAACGCTCTGTTAGGTGGAGGAAAACGTACTTCCTGTTCAGAAGGTGTGCAATCTCGGATTGGACTCTCAGATATTCCTGAGCCATTCGTATGTGCTGCTCAAACACCATCATGGACTCGTGGGAGTTTGGACAAGGAGCCAAAGGCTGAAACAAGAGAGACAAATACACAACAAGAAGACGGTGAAGACCAAGGATCCAAGAAGAGTTTTTGTTCGTTAATCAGACATTGATACACCAATAAGTGGGACATTTTTCACTTTTGTTACATTTAAAACAAAGTGAACAACAGTGAGAACACATGGAAAGTAATCTACAGTCCAGAACCTATAAGAAAATCCCAGTGATGTGAACGTACCTGTAACTGATGGTCCAATTTCAGGTAGACGGAGGGAACCGGGCTTTCTGATCCCTCAGTACCTGAACACAAAGTAACATTAAGAAAGTCAGCAATAAGAAGCATAAAGTAAAACTTAAGTAACAATTAAAGTTGGACTTAAAAAGTAGCATTAATACAAATGTAACAGTAACTAAAGATGCAAATTATGTAACAAACAGTAAAGTTAACTAACATGACAATGAACGACTGTTATAGTTACAATAAAGTAACACTAAATTTAAGTTAAAAAACCTCAAACTTAGTTCATTAGACTTGTTATGTGACTCAACGCTGATGATCCACCTGGAGGAGGAGCTCTACGTGAACCTCACCTGTAGGGCTAATGGTCATCCTCAGCTCTGATTGGCTGCAGGTGCTGACAGAGCTGCTGAAGTGGGTGGAGCTTTGACTCTCCAAGCTGGAGGTTCTGGAGACAGCGGCCCACCGAGCCTGGAGGAAAGAATCAAAACATCAGCTGCGTCCAAGTTACTAATATTCACAAATCACTGGCTAAACTCTGCTAATGTGAAAAAAAAAAAAAAAAAAACACACAGCTGGGCAGCTGTGGCATTTACATGAAATAAGAAATTAAACTAAAATCGCACGTGAATAAGCTATTTCATGCGATAAAAATATGGATGTAAACAGTTACATGAGATTAAATTCATATGTTATCTATCAGCCATCAGAAGAGATGATAGTATCTTATGCAGGAGTTAGAGCGACAAGCCGCTTATGCGCGTGCAGAAACTGTCGTCGGTCATTCTACAGAACAGCTACTGATTCAACATTTTTGAATTAGATGACTTTTTATGAACTGTGCGATCCTGTGAGCAATCTGGTGGAGCTACTCGTTTTCCAAAAACAAAAACAAACCATCATCTTCCTACTTCCTGTCGTCTTTTTTGTTGATTTCACAATCAATCGAGTTTATTTTCACAGTTCAGCAACAAGGCAGTTCAAAGAGCTTCAAAGCATAAAAACACAGACAACAACTGAGAAAGCCAGTAAACATCACATTTTTCCATCTTTAGACATTAAAATGTTGATTAATGTTTCATTTATTATCCAAGTCTAAACAGGTGGGCTTTTAGTCTAGATTTAAAGGCGCTCAGTGTTTCGGCTGTTCTGCAGTTTTCTGAAAGGATGTTCCAGATTTATGGTGCAGAGAAGCTAGAATCTGTTTCTCCATGTTTGGTTCTAAAACAAATCTTTAATATATTCTGTATTGTTGTATCATTTTGTAAAACGTATTTTCGCCACTGGTTGGTCATGTGATGCATGTCGTGATGCGTACAGTTTTGCGAAATCCATCTAATTTGATACGGCTGAAAAACCTATCAAATAATGTGAGATTTTTTTTAATTACCGTGGTTCCATTCAGTGAGTTTATTTTAAATTTGTGTAGTTCTAAAGTTGATGGAAATTGGAGGAAGTGTCTGTTTTTTATTTCCTGTTACCTTTGGAGTTCTGGCCTGCAGCGGGATTCTGTTCTCAGTGTTCTGCAGCGTTTCTTCGCCGCCAGATGCAGAACTGTGTTTGGCGTCGTCGCTGCGATTGCTGTGAATCTTTCCATCAGCACACGAGCCTGAAAACAGGACACAAAACCCACAGAATCACCGATAAGTACCAGGAACATTTGTGGCCCCTGTACTAATTTTGTGCGGCCCTCAACTGCAGTTCAAAAATTATACAATTTGGCCCGTACATGCAGATGGACTTTTAATCTGAAATCAAGGTAAAAATTGCTACAAACATAATTTTATTAAACATGAAAATATAAAGTACAACACAAAGTATTTGTCTTTTTATAAACGAGTTTTAGCAAAAGGTAAAACCAGAATACTTTTACTGAAAAGCCAAGTTTTGCTTTTATTATTTCTTAAATTTTGCTAAAAAATAGCAAACATTTTGAGACGAAGTGACCCAATTAAACTGAAAACTATATACCTTTATTTTTCAATGCAGCAAACATGAAAATCTGCTACTAGGTTTTCATGTAAACCATTGTATTAGGGCCATTGTAAGAAGAAAAAGAACAGGAGTAAATCTTTGCCAAAACAAATCAGAAAGACATTTCCTTGAAAAAATAAATTTTTTAGTTTAATAGAAATTTTCTACAGAAAAAAACTTGATTAATCACTAAATTTGAGTTTTTGGCAGAAATTGACTCCTTTTGTTCTCATACCTGGTCATAAAAATCCCTTTAAAGTCTAAGATCTACGATAGATATCAGGCTACTTTTTTTACTTGAAAAGTTTTGGTTGGGTTTTTGGAACTGCAACAACTTTTGACTCTAAAAAATTTTGTCCCACGTGACAAAAACTTTGGACACGCCGGGTCCAAAGTGACTCCAAACGTGGGCCGATAGGCAGCAACGTCTTTCCCACTCAGTAGCTCCATACCAACAATACCGTACTGCTGTTATGGTCTTACAGCAGAACATTATACAATGGAATCGGACCGACCCGTTCAGTGGAATCGTTACCTGTGCTCGTTGCGGATGAGGAGCCACTTCTGTTGGATGATGAAGACTGGTGAGGAAGATTGAGGGGTTCATCAGAACCTGGGAAGTACTGGAAGCACAAACATGTAATCAGAGGCGGGAAGTAACTAGTTACATTTGCCGGAGTAAGTTCAGGGAAAAAAGAGTATTTTTACTTCTTCTTGAGTAACTTTATGATGAAGTACTGCTACTCTTACTTGAGTAAAATCTCTGGATACTCGACTCACTGTGAGTAACTAAGTTTTGCTACTTGGATGCTCTACCCACCTCTGCATGTGATTAGACAACGTAACGGTGGTAATTGAACAAGTTTTATTTATATGATTTAAGCTGAGGGTGTTCAAACTGGGGCCTGCGGGCCATTTTCAGCCCTTGGACTTATTTTTTTCGGCCGCACAACCATAACTCAACAATAACTTCAGACAAAACTACAACTTTTAAATCAAAATCTACTTACAAAAATGTTAGTAGATTAAAGATGTTATCTTTTATAAGCTTTCTGGTTTTCTTCTGTTGTCATGGTAACTAGGACCACATCTGCTCATTGACTTGTACTCTATAAAGTGACATTTTGTGCACCTACATCTGAGTTTAATTGTTTTTTGTTTTTCAGTTTTCTTCAATCGAGCCAAGGAAAACATGCAAAAAACATTTTTCCAACTACAATGAAATTCCTACAAAAAACATCAGATTATTTCTTTGATTAAAACCGTTCACGCTAATTTTATTGTTGAGAAAGTTAAAAAGAGCAACATTTTTGATCATTTTAGTTTTTAAAATTGAAATGACATTTTCTGATCTTAAATGTGACTAAATGTTTGCACATCTCTGATTTAAAGGTTGCTGCAGCTGCAGGAAAGCCGTGCAGAGCGTTACCTTCATCAAGCTGCTCATGGTGTCCCGGACCTCGCTCATAGACGGCCTTTGACTAGGCTCTTTGTCCCAGCAGCGGGTCATTAGCGTCTCGATGGGTTCAGGGAGATCCTTGATCAGAGGAGGACGAGTTCCTGCATCACAACGACCCGGCAGTTAGCTTTGTATGTAGCAACATAGGCTACATTCATGGGACTCTTAACTCATATATGACCTATGACCCTGAATAAAATCCAGCCTGTACCACTTCCATATGAGAATTCAGACACGCATCTGATTTTTCTCCAAGCGTCTGCAGTCTTCAGCTTTTACGTCATGGATGTGAAATGTGTCATAATTCTGCACCAGAAAAGGCAGGATGTGGTAAATTAGGAGGTAAATACTGGCTGAAAATTATGATCATAAATTTATGAATGAAATTTGAGTCACTGCATAACATCATAATCCCACCAATTGAACATCTAAACAGACTTCTCTACAGACGTTGCCGTCAACATTTAGTGAATAAGAGAATCGGATTTCAGCAAAAACAATGAAGTGAAATAAATCTGTATTGAGCAACTGCGTTGCCATGGTAACCCACCTCTGTGCACCGCCCACATGATGCAGAACGCCGATCCGCCGATCTCCTCGAAGGGCTTCCGGCGGGTGATGACCTCCCACAGGATGATGCTCCAGCTGAACACGTCACACTTCTCGCTGTAGTTACTCCCTGAAACATCAGGCAGGAGAGAAGCTGCAGCTCAGGGAACGACAGAGCAGTGCTTCCTTCACAAAAACGATCAAAACTTTGTCGAAAAAATTAACTTTCACAAGTGTAATGTTTCCATCAAGTAAGAAATGCAATTAAAATCACGTGAATACGCTTGTTCACATGATAAGTCATTAAAAATCATGCCGTGCCTCCAACAACTTCCTGCCGTCTTTTCTGCCAATAGAATCATCCGACTGCTGACCACTTACGTGATGCACAAAAAATTATTTCATTGCAGTTCTTTGCAAAATATTATGATACGTCTTTTGCATAATTCTGACTTTGATCACAGAAGATTAAAGTCAGAATTCTGAGAAAAAAGTTCAAAATCTGAGATTAAAATCAGAATTATGAAGAAAAAAAAATCAGGATTCTGAGAAAAAAGTCGCAATTCTAAGAAAAAAGGAATTCTGAAGAAATGTCAGAAACCTGAGGAAAAAGATGAAATTCTGAGATTAAAGTCCGAATTCTGAGAAAACATCTTTACAGTGGTGCTAATCCTCGTCCGTAAAATATTATTTCAATATCTCAACTGAGTGCAAAAAAAATTGTTTTCTTTGAAATTGGCGCATTTCCTTAAAGCAAATTGATTTTTGTAATTCCACTTTGTGCGATTATCTGGAACCGCAGCTGACGGCAGAAACACAGCCGAAGCGCCTCGGACCTTCAAACACCTCGGGAGCCATCCAGGCGGCGCTGCCCTTGTTGTTGGTCATGTAGGTCTGGATGTCGCACGCCGTCCCGAAGTCACAGATCTTCAGCACCGTTCCCCGGGCAACGAGAAGCAGACTGAAACAGAGAGACAGAAATGTAAAAGAACCCAACAAAAACCAGAGGACCCTGATGCATCATGGGCCGCCGGTGCTTTTACTTTGGCGGTTTGAGGTCTCTGTGGATCAGCGCTTTGGGCTTCATGTTGTGCAGGTAGGCGACGCCGTCCGCGCACTGCAGGCACCAGCTCATGGCGTGGGCGGCCGTGTAGTGAGGCAGCGGGTCGGCGCTGTGCAGGACTGCAACACAACAACACTAAACTTAAAGATAACAAACATTTTAAAAGTTATGATTTAATTACTGAGTTTTCCAATTCGGCCAAGTGTGGAAAAGTGACAGTAAATTTGGTTGATAACCTGATTTAAACGTGACAAAAGAGACAAAACTGGAATAAATCTGAAATGTATGCATCTTTTCCTGTTTTGTTGTGTGTTTCTCTAAAGAAAATGATAAATAAGTAGCCCTACTTTAAAATGTTTTTACTCCAGTAAAAGTAAAAAGTAGCCAAGAAATTACTCAAATAAGAGTAAGAAAGTATTTGTTAAAAAGTCTACTCATTGTTGGTATTTTAATAATTTACAAAGGTAACAAAATATAATCAGACAAAATAATTTCCAAATCAGTTTCTTTCAATAAAAAACTTATGAAACTTTAACAGAAACTGTAGGTGTGTCTGTGTCTGGTGAATCTTTGGTTAAAAGATGTTTGTTTTTCATTCAGTGAGTAGAAAATCCAGAATTTTTACTAAAGAATAGAAATAAAAGTAAAAAGTACAGCCTAACAATACATAGTTATTGAAGTAAATGTAACTAGTTACTCTGTGAGTAAGACAATCAGAAGAGACTCACGGTTGTATAAAGAGCCACATTCTGCGTACTCCATCACCAGACAAACCTGACGACACAAACGAAAAAAAAGATTGAAAAAAAACAAACATGACCCACCGTGGAGCAATTTAATTCTCTATTTGTTCAACATTTTGATGAAATATGGAGAGAAATAATCATTAAATGCTCAAATCTGGGCCGAATAATAGATTCTACTTGAATCTATTATTTACTAAATGATGCTAATTGATTGTTAACTTAAGAAATATGGCAGATTATGACTCAAATCTAACTTATTTAAGCTTTTAATTTACTCCAGAACTCTCAGCTCATTTTATAGTTATAAACAGAACCAGCAGAAACTCGTGGTAAATGTTTCAACGATCTGTCGGGTTCTCACCGGGTCGTCACAGGAGCCGTACAGTTTCACAATGTTGGGATGACTGACCCGGGAAAGCTGCCGGAGCTGCACACATGCAACAAAAACAGGTCCAAATGAAAATAAAAACAATTCACATCAGCAGCAACAAAGACACAGGGATTCATCTGGGTTTTCTAAGGTTCTGTTCAGAAATGAGTAATAATTACATCTATGAATCAAATGTACTAATATTGGAAATCAGTTCAGAGGAACACAGACATTCACCTTTAAAAGCAGATAAAAGAAATGAATATATTAAATATTGTCTTGTAGCATTTCCAATTTATGCTACATTAATTTCTAATTGTGTAAAATAAAATTAATCTTTAAAAAATATAATAAAATTGTAGCATATATCCTTTACAATGCAAGAATGTTTTTATTTTAAGATTTTATTATAGAATAATAAAAAAAAGTATATTGTTTTTATGACCTTCAACTCTGGAACAAACAGTTCCTTTAGATAAATGAAAATATTTTCATTGTTTACAGTCGCCTTTGATTTAACAAAACAGTCTGACTAATAAACATGTTTCTTTTAAGCATTTTAACAATGGTTTCTTATTTTCTCCCTGCTTTTTGTGTGAATGTTGATAATCATTTACGGCTCAATAGGTTCTCTTTTACCCCAAAAAGTACATTAAACTCTGTAAACTACATTTTAAATAATTGATATTTTCACTGAGGTTCAAGTAAGTTTTGCAGCCCAGTGCAGATTTTATTTACTAAAAATAAACCAAAAAGGGCTTTTTGGTCAGTAAAAGGATCCGAACTGGCTCCCCATCAAACATCAGCGTTGCTTAAACTGGACTGAACCTGGATCTCACCCCGGTCAGTGTCGGTTCTGACCCATAAATCATGGATCCGTACCTCCACCAGGAAGGCGTTTCTCTCTGCGTCGCTCTCGATGGTTTTGATGGCCACATCTTTTCCTCTCCAAACAGCCTTGAAGACCACACCGAAGGTTCCTCTGCCCACAGCCTGCAGCCAC
Organism: Poecilia reticulata; assembly: GCF_904066995.2. Taxonomy (NCBI): domain Eukaryota; kingdom Metazoa; phylum Chordata; class Actinopteri; order Cyprinodontiformes; family Poeciliidae; genus Poecilia; species Poecilia reticulata. Next base: position 21,803,876 of record NC_088851.1, read on the forward strand.
ACACACACGGAACCTGGTGATGGACCCGCTGATCCGAACCGTTCACCGTTACGCAGGAACTTCACAAGCTCGGCCCTGAACCTCGCCTCGAACCTCTTCTCGACTGCAGAACCAGAACTTACCGCCTCGAACAGGATATCATCGTACTGGATGTCCTCAAACACCATGGTGCCCCCTTCCTCTGGGCCGAATCGGAACCAAGCCGCTGCTCCGCCGCAGATCCAAAGCACCAAAACAAACTATCTGCAGTTTGAGGAAGTGGAGTACTTTAGCAGCAGCAGCCTGGATGTTTAAAGTCCGGGTGTTCCTGAACGCCTCACGGAGGCGGAAGAGAACAGTGCTCCAGGTCATCACGTTCATACATCACATCCATTCCACTGGCTTATCTTACGTCTCTGTGATCTGAGTGGATTCATAGAATTTACGTGATTTAATTTAGGTTCCTAAACGCAGCTTTACTTGAAGACAAAAACGTCCATTAGGGGGCGACAACACATCAAATTTCCGTTTATATCTCCATTCCGTCACCTTCCTAAAATAATGGTCATTTTTTGCCAAAAGGGATTTTGACGAAATAATAATAATAATAATAATAATAATAATAATAATAATAATAATAATAATAATAATAATAATAAAAAACACCTCTTTCTTGCCAAAAGATTACTAAGGCAAACATTTTAATTAAATTAAAAATAAATTAATGATAACTTTTGGCAAAAAAATGACTTGAGCCATTATTTTAGGAAGGTGACGATTTGTGTGAAGCCAGTTCTTTATTATACAGATCGTTTATTAAATTTCAAATCTTAAAATTTATACACATGCTTTATGTTTAAATAAGCTGTTTCAGTTTAACAAAAAGAAAATGAACTTTTACAAAGAGATAATGGATTTTCCTGAATACATTGTTCTCTATTATAAGAGATTAACACATTTTATAGCTTGTAACATGATAATAAAAAACACTAAACAACAAGCACTTCCTTTGAGATGTTAGTTTTTATTCTTATGCATAAAATACACAGAAAACCTGCTGATGTGTGCCTTTTTTTATTACTTTGGAATAAAGTTTTGGAAATAATTAACCTTTCAGTTGTATTCAGATTTAGTGAAGTGTGCCAGTGTGTATCAAAAAACAAAGATGTGATTTATTACCCATCAAAAGTCAGCTGTGATTTTTCTCTTCCAGCTCAGGAACATTTTTATTCAACATTCAGTTTATTATGAAAGTGAGTCATAAAGAAACAGGATACATTTTTTTCATTTGTACAGTTTAAGATCAGAAATAAACAGAAATCAGGCCAAGAACAGGCACATTTATACAACACTGATTATTTAAATTTACAATTTTAAAATTCTTCAATTACTTATTATATGTAAAACCATCATCTTTGAATATTTTGTTCATTATACTAACTGATTATAAAACATAATTAAACTTGTTTGATAATTAATCAGACATAAATACGCATTAATAATGGTTCTGTTATTGCACATCCCTTTTAGAATCACGAACATAATGAAGTGCTTTAACAAACAAATAATTATAACAGACACTGTTTTCACTGTTGGGTGGATTGGTTAGTTATTTTAGTTTTATTCTAAATATTTTAACTTGTTTGATGTGATGAAAGACTTAAAAGTGCAGTATGTAACTTTTTTATATATTTTTTTTTCTTGACAGTCACTACGGTGTGACAGTTTGATTTGAGACAGATAATCTGTGGAAAAGAAATCAAGCTTCTCTTTCTCCCAGTGTAAACTAGAAACAACCAATCAGAGTCAGGAGGCGGGGCTTACCGCTGTCAATCACCATCTGCAGCAAGCACAACCTGTTGTGAATGCTGAGGCTAGTTATCATAGCCACCGATGACTGACGTAATACGTTGTTTCTCCATGAGGAGTACATGAGAGTGATTGACAGCGCTAAAATCCTCCTCCTGGCTCTGATTGGTTGTTTTCGTTGGCAGCGGTGCATTTCTTCAGACAGCAGTAGCAGCTCAGGGAGGATCAGGAGGAGATTGGTCTTTTCACAGATTATCTGTTTTATATTACACATCATCTTTAAGAAATATGTAAAAAAAATAAAATAAAATAAAGACATTTGTATATAAAAGTTACGTACTGCAGCTTTAACTGGTCTCAGATAATATCAGATGTGATGGGAAAGTTTCAGCTCTTCCTGGGTTCATTCGAAGGTGAAATGTGAAGAAATTTAGTTACATTAAAATGGCCCAGAATGTTTTTTTTTTGTTTTTTTTAGAAACAAACAAAATTGAGTTTTTATTTTCTCCATTGAAATGTTTTGCCTTTCAAGCAAAACCATTTCTTCAGGGTGAAACCATGGACATACCGGTGAGCTGGTTCTGAAGAACACTATGTTCCAGTCCCAGTAAGATTCCGGATGGTTACAAACTGGTTCTGCTCCAGCCCAGTCCCAGTAAGATGCTGGTGGTTACCAACTGGTACTGGTCCAGTCCAGTCCCAGTAAGATGCTGGTGGTTACCAACTGGTTCGGTTCCAGTGAATCCGTCCAGGTTATGAACTGTTTCTACTTCAGCTCCTGTCTCAGCGAGTCACTTACTGGTTGTTAGTCAAGACACTGGTTCCACCTCAGTCCCAGTTAACCCAGTTACTACCTGTCCTGGTACTGGCTGATGGTCGATCTTTGTCTTTTTTTGTCTTTGGCCCCTTTTTTCTCAAAGACCTCTCCGGATCGCAGCGCGGACACCAGGTCATCGAACTCTCCTCCTTCCTCCTTCTCGACTGACGTGGCCTTTCTCATCCTCTGCTCCCGTTCCTTCTTCTTCTGCAGGGACAAACACAAAGAGCCGGACTCTGGTGAGGTCATGAAGCTGCTGAAGAACCTCAGGCAGGATCTCCACTGACCTGAGCCTCCGCCAGGGCCCGTTTCTCCTCCTCCTCCTGCCGCCGGGCCATGTCCTCGTTATCCTGCCGGGCTTCAGAGTACGCCAACAGGAAAGTGTTGAAGATCCCAAAGAAGTCGTCCGGCTGCTGTTTGGACGAATCCTCTCCAAAGTGCGTCAGCGCTTTTACAAACTTCAGCAGGAAAACAACAATCCAAGAGTTAGTTGACAGCATGCTAACTTCCTGAAGTTCAGAGCTCTGCTGTTTTCAATGTTACATTTATTTAAAAACAGGGTTGAAACTGCACTAAATTGCTGCACAGACGCATGAAAAATATGAAATCAGAATAAAACAAAACTAAAACATCACAATAAGTTTTAAGACTGTGAGCAGATCTAATTTGAAAGGCTAACTTATTCCAAATATTAAGAGCAACAACCGAGAAAGCATAATCTCCTTTGCTCTTAAGTCGAGTCTGAGGGACATTTAATACAGATTATTTTATCTCAAAGTTCTGGAAACAATTGTTAGATAAGAAATCACCAACTCACTTAAAACTTTCTTTATAAGCTTTTAAAAGAATCTTAAAGGCTACCCAACAGGAAGCCAGTGTAAATAATCCAATCATGATGTAATAAAGGCAAACAAAAATAAGATTAAACTTCAGAACTGAACTAACTTATCAAAAATAACTTTTGAAAGAAATATTCAGGTTGTAATAAAGTCTGGATCACAAACTGTAAAAGGTGAAGGAAACTGAACTAATGCAACAACATGAGGAACCTGCAGCACAATATTTGACAATAACTCACCAGATCTTTGGCTTCTTGCAAAGAATCTTCTACGTCTGAGAAGTTGAGGGAAGCCATGGTGATGAACTGACTGACCACAGACACAAACTTATCCACTGGACGCTGGGAAGACTGTTTCTGCTGGTACTGCAGCTCCTGCACACAAACATGCATGTAAATATAAACCCTGCAAAGTTCAGCAGGTATTTCATGCTTCTGTTGGACTTACTGCTTCAATGCTCTTCAGACCAGAACGCAGAGTGTTTATTTCCTTCTCCAACTCCGTCATGCTGCAGTGACATTCAGGAAGGCGGTGATGTTAGTGATCACAGTTAAAGCAGGAACAAAAGGCGAATCTGGCTGTGTTTCCTATTTACTTGACTTTAGCAGCTTCTGGGACATTCTGCAGCTCTTTGCTGAAAGATGCGGCTGTAGGAAACTTTTTCTCCAGCACAGTGATCATGTAGTGCAGCAGAGTGATGTTTCTACAAACACAGCAACATCAGTCAGACCTTCACACCATCAAGCTGCAGGTCTGCAGGGATCTGAAGGAGTTTGAAACCTGTCAATGCTGGACTTGGTGTCAACCATCTTGTTGAGGCTGGAAACTTTGAACCCATAGGCGTTTCCTCGTTGTCCTTTGTTCATGTAGTTCCCGAAAGCCAGAACCACCTGCAGGAGCTGACGGAGCGCCTGGCTCTGGATCACCTCAGAGGAGGCGAGCTTGAGAGCTGCAAGAGGAGAGAGGATGAGGAAGAGGACAGAGAGGAAGGAGCACTGACCTCTGAACTCCCACCTTCAATCTTAGGCTGGACTTCGGCCATTCGGTCATTGAACTTCTTCTTGAAGTGAAGAGCCTGGAGTCTCTGCTGGTAGTGGTCGATTCTGGTTGAGCAGAAGAAAAGATTTAGATCCAACTAGTTCCCACAAAATAAGTGACATTTTCTTTCACAACACTGATGCCTTTGAGCAAGTTTAGCAAAAAAGATCTGATGGTAAGAATAACCCTGGATGGAGGGATGGATTAAAGTAATTCTTATTCATTTTTATTAGACATGTTGAGACTGGTTCACTTTTGAATCTGTCTTGTGTTATTTCTTAATATTTGCAGGTTTAAATTAGACCGGGAAACGCAGTGACAAGGAAGCTAGAGTAAATTAAATAAAATGCTAACTCCACACAGAAAACCCCCAGAAAGCTTAAAAAAGACCTATTATTCAAAATTCACATTTTGCACATTTTTGGATTTCTATTTGGGTCTCTACTTGTTCAGAAAGAGCTTTAAAAAACCACCAGATGTGTTTTGGCAGTAAGTTATTGTTTTTTGGTGTCTGTCCATAGAATGTGATGTAACAACTTTGAAACAGCTCAATTTCCAGTGTGTCGTTTCCTAGCAACCTCAACCAAACCCAGCCCGCTACCTAGCAACCCAAGTGGAGATCCAGCATATTTGGTCAGCTGGTTGTATGGTCTGTACAATGGCTGCTAGAAAATACAAGTGTTGTTGATTTACCATCCAGAAACCACTTTCTACTTTTTTTTTTGGTTGTGCATGTGGCTCTACTTCTGCTTTTCAAAGCTGTATTTTCATGTGTTGAATATAAACGTTGCATTGGGTTGGCCGGCTCATTTGGATTTAAAGTGACAAGACCCCCTAAAGCAGCTCATTCTGGCAGGAGCTTAAAACAGGCAGAACTGATCAGACTAAAATCTCATTATCTATAATTTTGTAATGTAATGACCATGTTTTATGTAGCCTACAGACTTATCCTAAGCTGTTTAAGGAAGCATAATATGTCACCTTTAACCTTCTTGAAGCCCTCAGTTCCCTTTCTTCCACCTTCTTATGCCTCTATCATGGAGTTCATAGTTCCTTTGGACTACACACTGACTGTTCCTGCCCCAGAGTCAGTGAGCAAACTCACCCCCCGACCAGGTGCCGATGCTGATACACACCTGCTCATGTCAAACAGGAAGCGGTCGGCTTTGGCCATGCGCTCCAGCTCGTGTTTGTGTTCCTCTAAAAGGTCAATGTCACTCTTCTCAGGGACAAACTTCAACAGCTGAGACACACACAGGAAGAAAATCTCCGTTTAATTCATCGTCTGAGTCACTGAAAGTCAAAGACTCGAGCTTCGGTCTCTGAGGCGGCTGGTTTCATACCTGCTCCAACATGTCTTTGGGCAACTCCTGCTGATCATCCATGCTCATGACGGCCTGGCAGATCTCCTCGTTGGTCATCTTCAGCCTGTCACACACAAACGCAAACAATCAGGATCCAATACTGACCCAACCCCACAAGTAGCAGCTTATCAGACTGAACAACCATCAGGGGAACTGACCAAGACCCAAAAAGAGGATATGGGATGTTTCCACAAACCACAAACTGATCCTGACCAACCAACAGGACCTGAACTAGACCAGAACCAAAAGAAAGTTCTCAGACTGACCTCCCAAACTTAAAAGTTGACCCAGAAGTAGCATCTCGGACTGGCCAACATTCTCAAAAAGCAGACAAATAAGATCCTTACTCTGACCCAGAAACAGGAACTTAGACTGACCCAAAGTTGCCCAGACCCACAACCAGAAACCCATACTGACTTTGACAACAGGATGTTGCAATTCTGCGCTCGGCGCCCGTCGATCACTGACAACTCCTTGACTTTTTTAACAGACTCAGTGTCACCAGTTTCTTTCTGTAAAAACACACAAATAGCTCCGTCAGAGTCCAACACCTCTGTTTAAAGAGACAAAGTCAGTTTATTATATGTTGTGTTACCGCTGATCGCTGGTAAGCTGAGAAACTCTTCTGAAACTCCTGCAGATCCAGAACTTTGAACACATCTTTATCGTCGATTTCTTTCCAGATGGTTCCTGTTATCTTAGCCTGAAACAAACAAACAATTACCTTAATAAATGTCGTCACCATCAGTGTAGTTTAATTTCAAAACAATCTGAGCTCTTTGACGTCAATGAAATCAGTGTAGATTTACTGGCTCTTGTCACTTTAAATCCAAATAAGCTGCTGCTGGCCACGCCCCCCAACTCAATGTTTACTCTTGCGCTTGAAAATGGCTGCAAACATTTGGGCACTTATACAACCATACATCTTTGAAAAGCAGACATGGAGCCTCCTTCACTACTAACAAGGATGCAGTAAGTGGTTTCTGGATAGTAAGACAACAACAAACACTGGTCTTTTCCAGCGGCCGTTGTACAGCAATAATACCAGCTGACCAAATGTGCTGGAGCTCAGCTTACAGTTTCTGTTAATAATGACTCAACATTCGACAGGTTTTTGATCAAAAAACATTAACCTATTACCACAAATATGTCCGAGTGTTTTTTTTTAAGTACTTGGGCTGTTTCTAGAAGAAAACGTGCAAAATCTGAGTTCTGCATAATAGGTTCCCCTTCCAGGGTCGTATCTGGATGTACATGGATAACACATCACTTCTGAGCTGGGAATGCTTTGGGATCACCAAGAAGGAACTGGAGGAATTTGCTGGGATTCCCTCTTGGATAAACTAACCCCCCATCCCAATCTTGGATAAATGAAAACAATGGATGGATGATTTATCCATCCACAGTTGAGTTTGAAGAGGAGCTGAACCCGTAAAAACGTCAGCGCCTTATTTGGTCTGAAAAGTAAAATCTGCCGCTGCTTCGCGCAATGAACTCAGCAAGAAATAAATCCAGAAGTTAAATTTACCTCCGGTAATTTGCTCCAGTTGAAGGACTTCAGTGGGCTGGACGGTTGAGGGATGTTCTTCTTCTTCTCTGTCATCCCTAAAGTAAGTCCTGGTGCAGGAGGAGGAGGAGGAGCTGGAGGTGGAGGCACTCCAGGAGGAGGTGGAGGAGGAGCAGGACCAGGAGCAGTGGGGGTGGAAACAGGTGAAACGAAGCCACCAGGGGTGATTGGAGGTCCTCCTGGAATGCTTGAGCTCTGGAACGAGAGAAGAGTAAAGTCTCTTCAGAGCCACAAACAGAACAGGACATTCAGAGACTGAGACTTTAATCATGTGAGTTTAAAAGCTTACAGAGCTGAGCTGCTGCAGTCGAGTGTTCAGCTCCTCCACTTGTTGCTTTGTTCGTTTGTGCTCGTCGCTCTCTCGCTCCAGCTTGGTTTTCACCTTTTTCAGCATCTCAAACAACTCCTCTCTTTCGTTGTTCTTGATTTCACACTCCCTCTCTTTCTTCTCAAGGCTTTGCTGCAGCTTCTGATGCTCTGAGAAGGAGACGCATTGTTTACTTTTCTGACATCTACAGACTCGCAGGTTAAATGTGGACTTGGAGAAATGTTTGTTTTACCTTTTCGCATTTCATCTGCTTCTTCTTTCCACCGTTTCATCTCGTTTTCTTTCATCAGCCTGTTAAGGCGCAAAAAGACAACTGCAAGTTATTAATTCACCTGTGATGTAATTTTCGTATTTCGCAGAAAGTCATCAGTATAAACTCTGTAGACAATGCACAACAGCATATTAGGGCATAAAAAGATGAGTAAATTCCACCAAAACTGAAATTTTTTATTTTTATCTTACAAATTCCCTTGAAAAAACAAGATCTAAAGTCCAAAATGTGCAAGAAAAAAAAATTAAGAAAATTTTAGATTAATGTCAGAAATTTGCTGGAAAACTGGAAATTTTTGAGTCTCAGAAGTCAAAAATTTGCACAAAAAAACTAAGAAATTTTGAGATTAATCTCAAAGATTCCCTAGAAGACACTTCTAAGATTTCTGAGTTTCAAATATTTTTAAATAAAATTTTCAAAAATCAAAAATCTTCGACTTTTGAAACTTGGAAAATTTCAAGTTTTTCCTAAAAAACTTCTGAGGTTGATCTAAAATTTGGACCTGAAAATTCAAACCTAAAGTTCTTAGTTTTCCAACATTCTCTGTTGTGTTTTCGACTTTTCTCCTGCTCGAATGTCTGAACTCACATGCTCAGAACATTCTTCATGTTGAAATCCCCCAGCGGTGCCACATCTGGATCTTCGCCTTTATCCGACTGCAGAACCATCTGCTGAATGATCCGGTCCAACAGCACCCAGTACTGAACCGACATCCTGCTGTTATTATCTGCATACAGAACCGAGTAAATATGTTAAAATTTATGTTGCTGTTAGCGGAGGAGATGCAACAATATAACAATGTAAGAGTTTTACATGGCATGATGAGGCAGTGCTGCAGAGCAGACAGTAAATGAGGGTAAGCTTCAGTGTGGCTCAGTTTGCTCTTGATCACGTCAAACATCTGGCTCGCACTCTTAGTGTCGATGTGGGTCTGAGGAGCAGCAGAGAACATCAAGGTATCAACAGTTTCCAATCTGAACCGTCTAAATGTGGGAGTTACTTACAGTTTTAAAGCGTTTAGCAATCTCAGCTTCATCTTCAATCCTGGACTCCTCAAAAAAGTTCATGTGCCTGAAAAGAAGCAGGTTAAGTCCAAAGACTCAGTCTGACTCAGTCTGCAGGGCAAACACCTGACCTACTTGTCCAGGGTGCTGTTCTCCCGGGACCGGAGCTTATCCAGGATCGGTTGGATGCCCAACATCAGGAACTCGTAGCGCAGATGAATCCGGAAGTTCAGATTGTTCTGAGATCAGATTTAACAGAAGACATGAAGGAGACGAACCGATCAAAGAAGAGAGAAAGAAAAACTTTGTTTACCTCTCCTGCTCCCTGAGTGAGAACTGCATTGATGAAGGACATGATGGCCGTCTTCAGGCTGACGTCGTCCCTGTGGCGCCATGTGGACCGGTCCAAGTCGATCATCAGGTTCTGCACACAGGAAACATATTAAAGGTGACCCAATATATCTCCGTGAAAAGGTCAGAATAGATCTATGGGTGTTGCAAAACATGTTCATTAATTTTTTTGCACAAAATCATTCTTAGATCATGAAATAATTTAGTTTGGTTGGTTCCGCCTCCCGTCAAAATGAGCTGTTGTCACTTTAAATCCACATGAGCTGCTGCTGGCCAGGCCCCCAGCTCAATGTTTACACTCATACATAAAAATGGCTGCAAACACATGCACAATTATACAACCATACAGCTTTGAAAAGCAGACGTTGAGCCTGCTGCGCAACCAACAAGAATACAACAAGTAGTTTCTGGACTGTAATAAAACACAAGTGGCATTAACTATCTCACTCACTCTCTGGTTACCTAGCAACTCACCCACTCTCTAGTTGCCTAGCAACAATCCGTAGAGTAACTTGCACAGTTATGTGCCTCATAACTGCTTAAGAATAAAAAACAAGGGCATGGAAGGGAAACTATGGACTAAGAAAGGTTAAACCACCCGATATTTAAAACAAAAAATGTATCAATAATTTTAATATTGATTGATATGAAACGTTTATATATTTTATACCTGCTTTGAGTTGGCCTTTCACATAAAATCCCAATAAAATACACTGATGTTTGTGTATGTAAATACTTTTGTATGAAGTGTTTGCTTGGTTTGTTTGAAAGAGTCCTTTGGGTTAAGTGAGTGTTTTTATTCAGAATGTTTTGTAAATCCAAAATTATGCTCTTTGGGTCTCAGTTGGTCTCTGAAATGGATTGAGTGTTTGCGCGTTTCAACATATCCAGGATACCCCGCCTCCCGTTCAGTGACCTTTAGAGATAGGCACCAACATTATCACAACTGCATGTTTTCCCTTTAAAGTTAACCATTCACTTCCTGTAACTTCATTTTGCAGTTTAAATTTGCTGTTAGTCAGTTCTCTGCAGATTAATTAACACTCTTTGTCTTTGTTAGCATTAAAATCTGTATGTTTTTGCTCAATTTAATAATTAGTGAATAAACATAAGGTTTATCAATAAGTTTAATTGTTGATTCCATTGGTCACCAGCTCCAATTGTAACTTGAAGTGTAATTTGTAATCCTGAGGAAACTTTTTTTGGTGTTTTATGAACTTCTGAGTAACTTATTCATGACGTGACTCAGAAATCTAATCCTCTTAGCCGCTGTTCAAAAGCCAAGACAACATATCACTCAGGTCTACATCCCACAGAGAAATATTTAGGAAGTTCATACCAACTGGAACAACGGTTAAAAAAACACTTTGTAAATAAGGAGAATCAGATACTGAACTCTCCTGGAATCTGCTGCTTTTTTCAAACGAGACAAAAAGATTGAGGTTTTCAGAAACAACCATTTCAGATGGGTCATGCAATTTTAGGAGAGTTTAATGAGATAGACTTCGCCTTAAAAGTGAAAATGTGTCGTAATCTGATCCGAAACATGTCGAAATGAAGACAAAAACGGTTCACCACAAACTAAATCAACTCTGTCATTGCTCTGTCAGCACACAGACTCGTTTGCTGACAATCCAAGTTTTCAGGTTTAAAAATCAAAAATGAGGTTTCCTTTTCCTTCTCTACCTTCTAGCAGGGGAACATACCTTTATTTTCTAGTTGTATTTGCTCCATGCTCGCATCATTTGAATGCCTTTGGTTGAATTCCTGCATGTGCGACAGCAGACTGACCAAACAGAAACTGTTCATCCGGACTCTGAACTTTCAGCTGCATATTGTAGAAATATTTTTGTAGATCTGACTTTCATATCTGGTTCCCACAGATACACAGAAGTCTCTCAAACTGATAACTTCCCATAAGCTAACAGAGCTTTGGTTTATGTATAGTTTCTGGTTAAAATCCAGAAGGAAAAGCAGACCTGGAAGCGAGTCCTCTCTGAGGCAAACGTCTGGTAGTGGACCATGGCCTCCAGGACCTTCTTATGGCCTCCTGGAACCAAACACACAGCGCCAAGGATCTCCAAAACAGCCACCTGAGGAAACAGAGAAAAACAGCAGGCAGGAGATCAGTTTTTTAAAGGTCATTATGCTTCCTTGAACAGGTTAGGACAAGTCTATGGGCTTCACCAAACATTTTCATTACATTTTTTGCTGACCAAATGTGCTGGACCTCCACTTGCGTTGCTAGGTGATTGATGGAACTCCAGTTGGGTTGCCAGGTAACGGGTTTTGCTTCCCTGGGGTTGCTAGGTGAGCAATCCCAGGAAAGGTTTTTTGAAATGCCTCATTGTCCAGACACCAAATAACTTTAACTTAATGCCTAAAAAAACATCTGGGTATTTGTTTAAGCATTTGGGTTTTTTTTTTTAGAAGCAGTAGAAACTCAAACAGAAGTACAAAAATGTGTCAAATGCATCATAGCTCCCCATTTGTGTGCATGTTTTTCTCATTTCCCCTCCAGCTGGCCTGATGAAGTGAAACTTGCATCTGACTCATGTTTATACTGGCAAATAAATTCTAAGAACAAACTCTGACTGCATAGCCGAAATTCCCACAGAGGTTTTGGGTCTGGGAATCTATCAGAGTCAGGATTTTACAGGTTTGGTCTGTTTGATGTTTAGGTGAGGAAGGGAGGGGCCAGATGCTTAGTGCGTAAATATTCAATGAACAACAGAAAATTACAAGGTTAAAACGTCTACACGCCTACAGAAGCAGCTATGGGGTAGATTTTACATCACCCTATCCAACATGTCTTTAGGTGTTTGTGAATTTATTTCAGAAAATCAGACATTCTGAACATGTCGCAAGGTTCTTGGTGAACAGGAAATGTGCAATTGGGTGTAGCGCAGCGTTATACAGGTAAAACAGGAAGTTCCTTACCTGCCCATCTTCTGTCTGATATGGCGTAATCAGAACAACAGCTGGGAGAAAAGACTGAGGGAACTGAACACTTAACACTAATTATGTCTATTACGTCAATGAGGCAATCACACTGACAAAATAATGTGCTGAAAAAATGTTGAACCACACGAGGCACTCTGATCTCTAACAGGGTTGGAACTAACGATTACTTCAGGAACCAATTAATCTATTTCTTCTGACGATTAATGAAATTAAATTAGATTTTTCATTCATCCACTAATGCCTTTTTTATGCAATATTAGAAATATATTAAAAGAAGCAAATAAACAGTTTTTTTTTCTTAAATAAGAAAAGCATTTTATTGCCTAAATAGCTTTAGTATTTGAACAAGGTGAAGCTAAAACTATACCACTTGAGGGGTTTTGGCTAAAACATATTTACAAACAAAGCTGTTTTTATCCTAAATGCAAATTGTATCTATTTTTGTAAAGCTTTGCCTTAATTACTGCTCTACATATGTTGTTTTTGTTTACTAAATGGCCTTTTTAAAATCTGTATACTGCACGATTAATCAATCACTAAATTAGTTGATGATTATTTCGATAATTGATTAATCACGATTAATTGTTTCATCCCTAATTTCTAATCTTTTCAGCATGTTTATGTTTCAAAGGCTGTAAAGGCAGCATCCACACACCTTGGTTTTGATGTTTTCTGCAGCTAGGCTTTGAGCGACGATGTTGATGCTCTCTGGGTGTTCCAGGACATGGGTTCTGCCCTCAGAGCCATTCATCAGGGCCTTGATGCAGCCGATCAGAGACGTGTGGATCTGGGATTCAGCCGTTTCATAGTCCATGGACTTGAGAAAGTTAAGGATGCAGGAGAGGCCATCCTGGTCAAGGAAGCCGGTCACAAAACTGCATAAGGTCAGTGAAGTTAGTTAATTTGAAATTCTCTGGTGGTCGGAGAGACGTTAATTTCTTTGAGTGAGAAGGTGAACCTTATTGGCTGAGTCCGCAGCGCTGTTTTCAGACCATTAACCTGTTTTAGCCTGACTTGCTCTTCTTCTTCCGATGCCAGCACAGGCTTTATCTGAGAAAACAGGACTCACATCAACACAACACCTCAAACAGTTAAGCTAAGTTAGTTTAGCATCCTTTTGGTGGTGGATGGTGGGAAAAAAGTTCAGAAATAACTCACGACAGCCATGGAGTTGAGCTGGTTTATGTAATACTGAGGCCAGCTGGTTGCTCCTCTATCCACAGCTGCATCCTGAAAACACACACAGTATAAAAACACCACACAGTCATCAGCATACACTCTAACGATGCATTCAAGTTGTAGTTGGAGCTGGGAAATTCCGACTTCCCAGTCAGAAAAAATCAACTGGAACACCCTTCAAAGCCAGGGTTCCAGTTACTGGCAAGCCAAGTAACTGGAATGCAACATAACACTGGATTATATTAGTTCCCACACTAAATGGTGCCATTTTTAACCAGGCTGTAAATATTTCTCTTTCCTTTAGGCTTGAATTTACTTCTGCTAAAATATTTAAATCCATACATCATTTGCATGTTTGTAAAGTTTGGGTTTTCTTGGCGCAGTTCTTGTATCCAGAGAGGAATGATAGATAAAATTTCAATTAATTAAAAAAATATGTTTATATTTAATGTAGATTTTTTTTTGCAACATCAGATCCCTAAATTTATTTAATTCTTTTAATAAGTGCCGATGAAGGTTATAAAAAGCATTTAAATTGGAGAAGACCAAAACCTACAAATAACTGGGTAGTGGTCATGATGGAGTGCATCCAGTTGTTAAAAAGATTTGTCTGATATTTCTTGTTGGATTGATCAATAATCAGAAAAATGTAAGAAATTCAGCAAAAATCTGAAATGGAAAACTCAGATGTGCACAAGTTGGAAAAGTCTTTTTGATTATTTTCTAAAAATGACAGATTTCAAGATAATCAGTTCAAACAGCTAATACTGTCACAATCCTTGAGCATTTGATTTTCATATATGTTTGTGTTTTTACCACTTATTGGAGTGTTTTACCTATCCATTAGGTTATCCATTAGGTTACCAGGCTATTGCCATGTAAGTTAATTTCTTTGAGTTTAATTTCTGAGTTTAATCTTGTTTTTTGTTCTTTGTGCAGCTGGATTTATTTTTTTAGATCTGTGTTTATCTTTTCATCTTGGTTTGTGGGTTAGTTGAGTCTTAGTTCAGCTCCAATGTGCTATTTAGTCTCTCCCTCAGTTTCCATGTCTACATTCTGCCACCAACTCTAAAATCAACACCATCAGCTGTCAAACAAGTGGTGGCAGCATGGTGCTGTGGGCTTGTTTCACTTCCAATGGTACTGGTGCCCTGCATGGGGTTCACCTCAAAATGTCACTTCAGAATCAACACCAGGATTACTAAAATCTGAAAACAACTGAACTGTGGAAGGAAACATTTGAAATTTTATTGCACTTTCTTTTCAACAAAAAATTAAGATGTTGCTTTGAATAGAAGAAACTATATTTCTAAGGTGAAGAGTTGGAAATTTGAAAATTTTTGCCAGTTTGTTTTTGTCACTTCTTATGTCTTAGTTTAATGCAGGAAAATGTTGGACAGATTTCAGCTGCATTGGATTTCCAATAAAGTCACTTACGTTTTTATTGAAACAGTAAATCTCCCACTTCTTTTTTGTTGGCAAAGCAAACATGGCTGCTTTCTTCTGCTCTGAGAGCCCCAGTTCATTCTGCAGAGGAAACAGAAAGATTGGGATTAATGTCTGGAGCTGTAATCAGATTTCTGACAGATACTGTGCTCCAGAACGCACCACCAGTTCAGTAAACCGGGAGTCCACCTCCTGGGGGGGAGGCATGGGCTCCAAGACCTGCATCGGCATGGCATTTTCAGGGGACGTTGGTTGTTGGTCATGTCCTCTGTAGCACCATGGAAACAGAGTGGCGAAGCTCCACCACTGTTGCGGTTTCTCCTCAGACGTCATGGTTGCAACATGTCTAGACTAGAGAGAAAGAAACACAAAGACAACATCAAGGCCTGGTCTCAACCTGACCCTGCCCTGGTCTCAGTTGGACAAGTTCTGGTTTTAACGACTCGTTCTGCTAACCTCAGCCCGACTCTGGTTAGCTTGGTCTCTGGTTTACCAATTAGACTGTAGACTCAGGTCAATTGGGGACCAAAGTTGTAACATTTGTTACATTTTAGTTGGTGCGGTTCGATTTCACACTGCACTGTCAAACTAACAACCTGTTCCCTTCCTCGCCTGTGGGGGCGCTGCACCAAGCCCACTAAAGGAAACAACACAAAAGCCCCAGAAGAAGATACCAGTGCAACTTCCTTTTTTAAAAAAAGGTAAACAAAAATGGAGCACCATTAGATTTTAGAGGTTGAAGGATTTCTCTTTTTGTTAAAAGACCACAAGCCATTTCTCCCACTTGCGCGTTTGTTTTGGTTGTATTTACCCAGAATGCCCTGCACGTTAGTCCACTTCTTGCTTTTGGAGCGGTTTCTGGTTGTCTTGGTGTTCATATATGCATTTGAACCACACCAGAGTTCACTTTAATCAAACTGAGACCTAGGTTATTTCCTGAACTAGAGTTTGCTTTTTTTTGTCCACATCAGAGTTCGATTGCACGTTCACACTCCCCAAACGAACCGGACTCTGTTTCAGTTGGGTTCAGTTTGACTCTGGTTGACCTGGTCTCTGATTTGCTAGTTTTCAGTTTGAGTTTTTGCTCATTTGGTCTCAGTTGGAGTCTGTTTTGCTGGTCCAGTTCTGGTTTTCATGCTTTTTGATGGATCTGTTGTCAGTCTGACCACCAAATAGTTTCATCAGACTCTGAGTCGCCTGGTCTTGGTCTAGTTGTGTCTCCAGCTAATCCAAGTCTACTGATTATCTTTCTGGTTAAATCATAAATAATAATCACCCTGTAATCTCTCAGTAATGTTTGGATCATTGATAGTTTTCAGAACCAACTTTCACTCTGTTGTCTTCATGGACTTTCTGTCAACAGCGTCATCAGTTCCTCAGAGCTGTGATTAGAGTTGGGTTGTAACTAAACACAATTACTCAGTTATATTTACTTGAGTAACTGTTTTGGGAAAAATACTTTCAGAAGTATTTTTCACTTTCACTTGGGTAAATTTCTGGATGTTGTGCACAAATGAACAAGCTTGTTTTAACCAAAAACAGACACACACCCTCAGTTTTTGTTCATAAGTTTTAAAGTGAAAGAAATTGATTTGGATTTTTTTCTTTTGTTCGGCTTTGTTACAAAAAAAATTTGGTCCTTAAAAAGCCAAAATTTTCACACAACTTTTTATTTTGTTCCATCTGATTATGTAATTTTAAAATATTAAATAATTGATATTTTGATCACTTAGTACTTGAGTCGCCTTTTTTCCTACACAGCTAATTTTTACTTTTACTTTAATAAAAATAGTTTAAAGTAGTGTTACTATTACTTGAGTGCAATTTTTGGCTACTCTTTACTGAATTCATTAATTTAACAGGACTACACTCAGAGAAGTGGGTGAATTACTGTCATGTACTGATTTGGATCAACTAAATACCTTCAATGCATGAGTGAACATAGAAAAAAGAGGTATATGAGTTGGAATTAATCAGCTTGTGTTTATCAGGACCTCACCTGCAGTTAAACTGGTGCTAAATACAATTAAAATCCATAAAGTGAATGAATTTAACTGATTAATTGGCTAAAAACTGAGTAAAGAGGCTGAAAAATCTGCCTACTTTATTCAAACAACAAAACGGGTTTCAGATGGAGACCCTGTGAATCCAAAGTTCACAAACTTTGAAACTGTTGAGTTTCGCCTCGGTCATTGACCAATGTTTTTCAGACCAACACTCAATTTTCACGCTGTGTGAGCATTAATACATCTGCACTGTTTTTGATGCATCACATTTGAATAAGTACTGCATTGGTTTATTGATGACATGAGATAAAAACCTCATGTTTTTATCTCATGAGGTAAAAATGAGATGGCCTCTGTTTTTTATGGAGGGGATGATATGCGAGTCTCCTACCTGTGCGATACTCACTTATGTCACAGGGTATGAAGTCATTTTCCAGCTGTGACTGGTCCAGTTTAACCTGCCGTCTCCAAGCCAACATGCTGAAGAAAACCTTACATGTTCCAAAATATCTGGAAAAGTTTTAAAAAATGAATCTGAATCAGGTCTGTAAGGCTTTAACTCAGAGTTAAAGTTAAAATTGTTTCAATCCGCAGTTAAACCGACTTCACCGCTGAGCTGATTCATGCCGTTTGTCCAGTTTTACAGAAACCTGCAGAACTGCAGCACCGTCCTCAGTCACTTCATATTTACCTGGTGTCTCAGTTGCAGGCTGTACGTGTGACTCTGTGTGTGTATGACTGTGTGTGTGTGACTCTGTGTGTGTGTGCGTGCGTGCGTGTGCGAGAACCTGACTCAGAGCCGCGGCGGGAGTTTGAAACACACGACTGCATTCCTGCAGCTGCAGTCACACCCAGCCTTGCCTCACCCCTGCAGAGGGCGGAGGGTGAGGCCCGATGTGCGGTAACGTCTCTCCACCTGATCCTGAAGATTTACCTACAAATCAGCATCTGAACTGAACATCCTTAACTACAGGTTGAGGTGAAACGTCACTCATAAGAACTCTTTAATCACAGCAGTAACTAAAACGTACCTAATTTTTTTAATTAAAACAAAAATCAGATCTCATGCTTCTAAAAATAGTTTTATAATGTGTGTGTTATGAAGCTTGGTGACATTCCAACCACGGTAACCTGATCCTGCAGGACGAAACGTTGTTCTGCCTTCAGGAAGAAGGTCACACAAATTCACAGTTAAGAATCAGAGCAGAGCCAGTTGGATGAAAACATCAACCTTACACTGGTTCTGTACTGAGAGGCAGAGGTGACCAGTTCAACCAGCAGCTTTACAGGAGCTCAGCAAGCATCAAACTCCAGTCGACCTGTCTGGACTCGTATATTAAATCCTACACACACAACTTACAAAAGAAAAATGGAACCATGTTACGTAAAGTGAAAGATCCGTTGCTCTAGCTACGTATTTTCAATAGGACAGATCAATCAATCAATCAATCAAATTTTATTTGTATAGCACATTTCAGCAGCAAGGCATTTCAAAGTGCTTTACATAATTAAAATAAAAACAGAAATAATCAGTGAGAAAAGAGAGATTTAAAAATAATAAAAAAATAAATAAATAAAATAAAAACAAAAAAATTACATCATTAAAACGTCGAAAAGAAAGAAGAAAAATTAAAAACATTAAAGACATAAAAACAGACAGATATAGATTTTGCTACGGTATTGTGTACATTTTTCTGAAGTAAAATTACAAGTTTAAACCCACTTTGTAGAGCCGACCAGAATAAAAATAAATATTGATGGAAGATTTGTGAAAGTCTGAGGTCATATTAAAAATGTTTGAGCTGCAAATGTTACGTAACTGGCAAAAAAAAACCTAGTAATTTTTGAAAAATATTGTAATATATTGTCATTAAAAACACGTAATTTTGTTTCTATAGTTTCTGAACTAATGACAAGAAAAATAAGTCTAAAGGTAAATTCTGGTACCCCAAGGCGTTCCCAGGCCAGCCGAGAGACATAGTCCCTCCAGCGTGTCCTGGGTCTTCCCCGAGGCCTCCTCCCGGTGGGACGTGCCCGGAACACCTCACCAGGGAGGCGTCCAGGAGGCATCCTGACCAGATGCCCGAGTCACCGTCCTCTCGACGGGTAGGAGCAGCGGCTCTACTCTGAGTCCCTCCCGGACTAATAATAATAATAATAATAATGATTTTGTACCTGATAGTTGTCCTGCTAAAGGTCAGTGTTTGATAAAATCCTGAAGATTTTGGGACCAATGATGCCTTCACTGACTCGGTAATATTCCTGAATGCCATAACATTTTGCCTGCACCCATCCCAGTTGTAGCAAAATTAAAGTAGGTGACTGTCAGCGCCATCTGCTGGAGAAGAGCTGCTACAAACCTTCAATGTTTGCAGAGAAACTGAGTCTGAGAAAATCTTTTAAAAATCTTTATTGGAAATCTTTTAAAGTCACAAATTCAATGACAAAAGTTAGTTGTATGAGAGACAAAACAATGCATCATAAAAGTTAATCTTAGTTCATTTTTACTAAAATACTTTCAAATGGTTAAATACTGAATGTGCATCGTGTCAAAATGTTTTGAAATATTTAAAATTCATTGACTATGCAAAGTAACACTTGTTTCAGCTGAAATGTTGAGGGTAAAATCCCAAATATGAGAAACTTTCCAACATCAGAGAGGGAAAACTGGTAAAGGTGTTGATAAATGACTTATGAGATGATGAGATTTATGCTAAACAATGAGATTCCCTTGTTTATGGGCACTAAAGTCATTCAACGCAAAGTCAGATGTTTAGTTTTCTGAAGAAATAAGATGGAAAAAACTCAGCATGTTTGGCAAATTGGAGAGAAGAGCGATCCAGAGTGCTTTTCCAGATAAATCATTTACACAAATGTTCTTAAAATTGTTGTATAAAAGCTGCTTAAATAACTGCAAAAGATCAAAAGTCAAGTCATGAACGGCTCAGATTGTCCTTAAAGCTGCAGTATGTAACTCTTGTGAAAGAAATATGTTAACATATCTGTTTAAACTGTCAGCGTGTTGTGAAAGTTTGTTTCCAGACAGATAAAATGAAAATATTGATCTCTGCCTCCTCCCTGAACTACTAAAGAAATGCACCATCAAAAACAACAAATCAGTGCCAGGAGGCGGGTGTTAGCGCCGTCAATCAACCTCATGAACACGCTAATATTGGAAAAACAACTTACCATTAAAGGAAAACTGTTAATCTGTAGCCATGCTAATTAGGATTAGTATTTACTACAGAGGAGAAGCTGTATTTTAATAGAGAGCAAAGACGAGTGATTGACAGCGCTAAGATCCGCCTCCTGGCACTGATTGGTTGTTTCTAGTTAGCACTTAGAGATGGTGGAGGAACTTGATTTTTTCAGATTATCTGTCTGTACTACACTGTAACAACATGGTAAAAGTTTCAACAACTTTTTAAAATCAATATTTCTTTGTTAATAAAATTTACATACAGTAAATTTAAGCCAGAATCTTTCCGACCCGGTCACAGGCTGGTATCAGCCGTCTTTGTCTTCACCTCCCCTGCAGCGTTGGGCAGCAGCGTTGTGTCGTGTCGGGCATCCCTGCAGAAGAACACGGTCGGGTTCTTGCAGGCCCACATGGCCACCTCTCCTCCTGCTGCGGCCACTCCCGTTTTTCCCGGACTGGAACTCGACAGCCGGCTGTTGTTGGGCCCGGCTCGGCTCACGTAGCGGTCCCTGATCCTCTCCGTCTGATTCAGCCGGACCTCTCGGTTCCGGCTCTGGCTGGACAGGTAGGCGGCAATGTTTCTGGTCCGGTAGCCCTCCTGTCGGCTGCGGCCCAACAACATGCGGATGTTGGGGTTCCTCAGGGCGTAGATCAGGGGGTTGATGGCGCCGTTGGCCCACGCCATCCAGATGGCGACCGTGTCCATGGCCGGGTTGAACCTGTAGTTCCCGATGGCCATAACCAGGCCCATCAGGCAGTATGGTCCCCAGCAGCAGATGATGAACACGATCATGATCAGAACTGTGGTGGCTGTTCTCATCTCGCTGTAGAAGCGCAGCAGGTAGGCGTAGGTGGTGACGGGCCGAACCCGGATCTCGGAGAGCCGAACTGTTTTACAGATGTTGTAGTGGCAGAAGCACATGAGGGAGAACGGCAGCAGGTAGCACACGACGATCAGGCAGATGCTGTACGCCGTCCCTACGCTGGAACCGCCAGGGTGGAAGACGTACATGCAGTGGTAGAACCCCCGCTTATGGACTCCTGATGTGGTTCTGACCAGCAGGTACTCGGGTAGCGAGAAAACCACCGCGGTCAGCCACACGGCCGCCAGCAGCTGGGTGGCTTTCCGACGCCCGATCTTCGCCTGAGGCTGCCGGACGATGGCGTAGTACCTGTCGAAGGAGATCAGCGTCATGGTGAGCGTAGAGATAATCCCGAAGCAGGTGTTGAAGAAGCCGTTGGCCACGCAGAAGGCATCGCCGAACATCCAGACGCCATCTTTGCTGAAGAGCATGATGAAGGAGAAGGGGAGGCAGAGCACGGCCGTCAGGAAATCCGACAGTGACAGCGACATGATGAAGGCGTTGGTCACCGTTCGCAGCCGTCTGTGTTTGATGATGACTACGACCACCGCCGAGTTACCCAGACTGGACAGGAGGAAGATGAAGAGCAGCACCAGAGCCTGAACAGCGACCGCCACGCCCTGAAGAGCCGAGTTCCCGCCAACCGCTGCGGCGCTCAGAAACACTGCGGTCGACGGCGGCTGGACCTCGCCGAAGTCGGTGCCCCTCTGCTCCCGGAAGGCCGAGAGGTTTCCCGACGTTCCCACGACAGCCTGCGTGGTGGCCGTCACCAGGACGGTTACTATGGAAACGACCCTGGAGACACATCCATAAGAGATGGAGAAATTAATCAAATACTGATCTCTAACTTCCAGAGGTTGGCAAAGTTCCCAAAAACTTATCAAGTAAGAGTATAACTACTTCAACATATTGATTCACCACTGGATTTCTAAACATCAATAATCCCCCTAATATGACCATCTGAAAATGCTAAGTTATGCAAAGTTATTATTTGCATATTTATGTATTTATATTTTTCTGTGTTCTTTTTTTTTTCCTGTGTGCTCTGGTGGCCAAGTGATGACATTTCATTGTCCATTTCACTGTTGTGTTTTTGTGCAACGACAATAAAATAAGTCTAAAGTAATCGTCCAAGGAATTTCTGAACTTAAAGTTAAAAAATATTTGGTAAAACTACTACAAAACTGAGTAACTGATCAAATTAATCATTTGATATTTAAAAATTACATAATCAGATTTTAAGGACGAAATGACAATAATTCATGTAAGTAACAAAAAATAAAATCAGGCAAAAGAAAATTTTTCCAAATCAGTTTCTTTCAATAAACAACAAAAACTGCAGGTGTGTGTTTGTATCTGGTGGATTTTTCATTGTTTTTCCATTCAGTGGGTAGAAAATCCAGACATTTTTACTCAATAGTAGCAATACTTCATAATAAAAGTACTCAAGTAAAAAGTACTCTAAGTAAATTTTTTCCAAACAAAAGCTAAAGTAAATGTGATTGAGTAAATGCAACTAGTTACTACCCACCTCTGCTAACTTCACCATCCAATCAACTCAAATAACTGAGTCAAATTTACTGATTACTTGCGATCAACAGAAATTGATTCTATTAATCTGTTGCATCCTGAGTGAGTTTTATAAAGCTGCAACTAATGATTAGTTATCGATTAATCTATTATTCTGACAATTAATTGGATTTTTTTTAATTAGCACATTCCGCAAATTTTTTTATTTAAGCCTTTTTATGCAGTTTTAGAAATGCACTAAATTGTTGACTGAAAAAAGAAAATTGTATGCAAAATTTACAACTATGCATTACATTTGTTGGGTAGTAATGTTTGTGAAATATGAAAAAGTTATAGTTGTATAAAGATAATCTGGATTATGTGATTAAATTATGCAAAACCAGATTTAAAAGTCAGCTAGATGTTTTGTTGGATCACCTGGGTTCCACAGGTGAGGAGGTAATATTCGGACCCACAGAGTCGGCTGTGTAGTTGGTTCTGGACTGTAGAGCCATGCTAACAGGTAAATCCATTGGGTTTCTGCAGCCAAACTGGTTCCCATCAGCTCCCAGTTAGTTCTGCAGCTGCTGATCGATTATTGACATAGGTCCGGGCTCCACCATCATCATCCTCCTCCTGCTGACCTTCGTCTCCTGGCAGCAGCTTCCGGATGGAGAGGTCATGAACTGGAGCTGCAATCGATCCGCAGGAGTCCTCATAAAATATAGATGTTCCCACATTTAGAAGCAAATCACACAGAATCCCTCAGAACCGGTTTTCATTCAACTAATGGCTTCGTGTGGACCCGGTCCAGATGTGCTGGAGCATCTGCAGAGCAGCTCAAATATTTCAGCAGATGGTGCAGTCAGCTCAAAATGAATCAGAACAAAAACAAAAGAAGCAGATCTGGATCAGACCCATAAACCATAGCTGAAACAAAGATCCTGGATCAGAACCGCAGACCTGCATGAGCCAGAGCACCGATCGATCCTGGACCGGAACCCCATCAGAACCGCACTCAGCTGTTAAAGCGACCCTCTGGGTTAGCATTTCTAATCACCTCCATCGATCCGCTCTCGATCACTTCCTGTGTCCGTCATCTCGCTCCGAGTAGAGCGCGCGCGGACCGGATATTACGCTGCGGGCTCCGTTGTGTTTGGATCAACACGGCAGCTGTCTTCACGCTTTTTGGTAAAAATAAAAACAAACTAATGAAAAAGTAAAAAAAAAAAAACAAAGGATCTCCTGAGATTCGTCTGAAGCCGCGGTCCCCTCGTGAACGCGCTGGCGGCTTTGTGACGGTTGCCACGGTGACCGCTGATGATGCAGAGGCTCCGCAGCAAGTCAGATGGCTGCTGGTTCGTCCCCGGTGCTTACTGGTCCACAAACCAGTTCAGACTCAATCACGTGATGATATCGGTCACGTGACCCACGCTTCGTCGTGTAAAATTTTTTTGAGGTCTGGCTCTTTGTGGTTTCCATGGTTACATCAGCTGTTGCCCCATCTGGTCCAGCAGGGGGCGTCTTCTGTAGGATTCTGAATGGTACCATTTGTGTTTTGGGTCTTGTTTTGCCCTTTACTCTTGTTACGACTGGCTCAATGTCATAACAAAAATGGGAGACCATGCAGGGGTTAAAGTGTAGAAAAATGAATATTTATTAACAAAAACAACAATGGATTGTGGATATCAGTATAAGTGGTGTGATGCAAATGCTTGGATGTGTTGTATGAGTGCATATGGAAGTGTTGAAGTGCCAAAACAAAGACAAACGCAAATGTGCAAAAAGGAGGGGAGAGGAGCCGAGGCCTGGCAACAGAACACCATAAGCGGCAGAGTGGACGCTGAAGGCGACCCAGAAGATGGAGACAGCCAGGTTTAAGTACTCTGCACTCCCAATCAACCTGATCAGCAGCACCTGTAAAGGGGAGGAGCACAAGGACAGACAAAAGCAACACCTGCAGCCCAGCCCTTAAGGCCCAGGGCCGTAACACTCTGATTATCTGTAAGGAATCCCGCTGCCTCTCATCTTTTCATTTATTTGTTGCCTTTTAATTCTTATTCATAAGTTAAAACTTTTGCCAAACATCTGTGAACCTTTATGTTGTTCCAGCAAGTTGACTTCATGACAGATACATTAGGTTCTCTGTATTTATTTTAACAAAAGAGGTAGTTAAGTTGGTAGTTAACATCAGTCCAGCTTTTACACCTACATTAAATAAAATGTATAGGGATACATTTCTGTCATCTTCGTCCTACAAAGCAGCAGAAATTGGCAGCAGTTAAAATTTGTGAAATTAATCATAGCCAACATGGGCAGCAAACATGCAACATGTCGGCAGTAAAAAGCGTATACAAAACGCAGCAAAATTACTCATGATATACATTAAATTTGTATAAAATATATGTTAAAACATAATGCTTGTAAAGAAAACAGAACGGATGCTAAACATCACATTTACTAACGGCAACAGAAAACGGGGGAGATGTTAGTTACCGGTTACTATGGTAACCACCAACCCTCAAGGCTAAAGTAACAGCACTTAAAACACCAATGTCTGGATAAACAACTTCTTGACAAAGCAAAAATAAATTTGGAAAAACATCGCATCTGTAATATTGTTAAAATAAAACCATATTACACATCTGTTCATCAAAACCAGAGCGACGACTTTTTGCTTTTACACCCTCCATTAAGAGAAGCGCCTTTGCTTTTTGCTCCTTAAATTTTCACATGCGACTAGTTACGATTAACAAAATGACCTGGAGTAAAAAATAAAAAAAATTTTAAAAATCGTAAAAATCCAAGGCTCACATAAAAAGTGCGTCATAAATTAAATGCTTCTTTACTTTTCCTAAATTCCTGCAACATTAATATCTCACATCTTCTATAAACGCCGATCTATGTTTTCGCATCCACCTGAATAAAGTGTAGATGCGCCACTGCTGGAACCCAAAATAAATGTAACTGTTAATCCCACCATCTGTATCCTAAATGATTATTGTATTTCTAATGAAATGTCTGTTCTACTCTCTGAATGATTTAAAAATTGATTAGCGCTTAACAGATATGCGGCGTCAAGTTTCGTCGCAATTTTCACCAGATTTCCGATTGTAGCCTACTACCCCCCATCTTTGAGGAAACTGCAACCCTCTGCACGTCGAGTATAAATGCAGTCAAAAAAAACGCTATAATAAGTCAATCTTCAATCTGGGCTTTGTAGGGGTCAGAGTTCACTCAGCGAGAAGATGGACGGATAGCTGTCGATACTTTATTATAAGCACTTCTCATGGCTCCAAGATTTGGACTTGAAATGAAATTAATGTGAAAATAAAGTTGTCCATAACGTTAAACTTTGTCCACCAATGTTTGCCATATTAAATGTTTAACATTGAGGTTTATCCAGGTTATTTATAGCATTATCCAAAATATTAAACGTTTCCCCCAATTTTTTTCCTTTAATCTCCAATGCTTCACGATATCTTTAACATTGTTAGTTTATCATAAGATGTTTAACGATAAGGTGGCAGCCCATGGAGGGGAAAAAAAGTTTTATTACAAACTGGACAATGAGTGGAAAAATCTAACCCGTCTATACGAGTCATTTTTCTTTCCATAGACGCTACACTTGGTCTGGGGTTTTGATTGGCTGTGGTCTCTTCCTGGAGAAGTGCATTGGCTGACATGATGCTACCGTCCCCTAATCGTTCTTCCTCTCCTGCTGTTAATTCATCACTTCCATGAACACAAAGTTCTCTTGATCAGGTGACCCGTTGTGTCTCTGCCGTCTTCCCTCAGCTCCCGTCAGTCGTGGTAAATGGCTACTGGTACTGAGCCTGGTTCTGGTTCTGCTGGAGGTTTCCTCCTGTTAGAAGGGAGTTCTTCTCCCCTGTCGCTTCATGCATGGTCTGTATGAGGGATCACTGTAAAGTCTGCAACTCAACACAAGCGATTTGCTGTTGCCCCCTGCTGGTCAGGAGGAGTGAATGTTGTTGGTCAATGACTCCATACAATCTGATGGGTTTGCTTTGGCACAAACATTTAAACTACTTTAATAACTAAGCTTATTGTACTGTTAAATAGCAATTAATATGTGGGTCAACTAAAATTGTTGTAAAGTGCATTGCAACAACATTTGTTGTAAATTTGCTTTATATAAAACTGAACACTTAAAACAACCAACTCAACTGTTTAAAACGCCGACCACAAACTCAAAACGCCAACAACCAACAACCAACTCAAAACGCCAACAACCAACTCAAAACGCCAACAACCAACTCAAAACGCCAACAACCAACTCAAAACGCCAACAACCAACTCAAAACGCCAACAACCAACTCAAAACGCCAACAACCAACTCAAAACGCCAACCACCAACTCAAAAACTGTTCAAAACGCCGTACCAAAAATTCACAACAATGTTGTCGTCAAGGCATTTAACAAAGACATTTCAATTCAGTCAGACTCCAATTGGATTCCTACTTAGAATTACTGATTCATAGTTATAAATATATTGTATTCAGGTAATTATTAAAGTAGTTTAAATGTCTGTACCAAAGCAAACCCATCACATTGTATGGAGTCATTGACCTACAACATTCACTCCTCCTGACCAGCAGGGGGCAACAGCAAATCACTTGTGTTGAGTTGCTGACATTACAGCGATCCCTCATACAGACCATGCATGAAGCGACGGGGGAGAAGAGCTCCCCTCTAACAGGAAGAAACCTCCAGCAGAATCAGAACCGGGGTCAGTACCAGCAGTCATCAGTCACCACTGACGGGAGCTGAGAGAAGACAGAGCAGAAACACAACGGGTCACCTGATCAGGAGAACTTTGTGTTCATGGAAGTGACGAGTCAACAGCAGGAGAGGGAGAACGGTTAAGTGATGGCAGCATCATGTCAGCCAATGCGCTTCTCCAGGAAGTTGACCACAGCCAATCAGAACCCTAGACCACGAGTAGCTTCTATGGAAACAAAAAAAAAACAACAATAGTTGAAATAAATAATGTGGTACATAAAAATGCAAAAATATATTCCAACAGATCAAAACAATCAATTGTAACTAACATTTAACACACTGGAAGACATTTTTAAATATCTAATAAAAAACAACAAATAAAATCAAGTCCGTAAAGAGTCCGTAAATAAAATTGTCCTTCAATCTGTGGTTTGGGCCTGGCGATGAATGCCAAAATCAGACGTAAACAAGATAATCCAGGATGATTCCTGAAGGACAACAAGAAAAGAAAGCAGGATATATCCAGGTCAAACCCTTCAACAACTATGAATGAAATCACCACACTTGCAAAACTTCTCAAAATTTCAAGTCAAGTTTCAAGTTGAAGTTTAGAACTGGTCAGAAGGCATCTGCCTTACCTGCTTACATGGGAACACTTACAGGGTATCCTCCAGAAAACCTGCAGAGCCCGATGGAAGGGTCACTGAGGTCATCCATCAATGGGTGGGCGATGAAGTCCTCTTCCGTTCGATGTTCAAAGGGATGATGAAGAACTTTTCCGTCGGTCGATGGAGGGGCGATGAAGGGCGTTAATGAGATGAACCAGGAGGATTCCTGAAGGAAGACAGGAAGACAACAGGATGCTGCAGGTTTCAGGTCAAACCATTTAACTCAATAAAATAACCACTTTTTAAAAACTCTCACTTGTAAATATCACTTCAACAGCAAAATACCTGCAGCATTTCTCGAGGAAGACTGCTCAGCCCGATGGTAGGGTCACTAAGGTCATCCATCAATAGGTGGGGGGCCGATTAAGTCCTCTTCCGTCCGATGTTCAAAGGGATGATGAAGAACTTTTCTGTTGGTCGATGGAGGGGCGATTAAGTGCAAAATCGGATGAAAATGAGATAGTCCAGGAGGATTCCTGAACAGGACAGATGAAGATTTCAGGTCAAACTATTTAACAATTCACAAAGAAACTCAAGACTGTCACTTCAACAGCAAAATACCCACAGCATTCCTTGAGAAAGGCTACTGATCTCAGTGGTAGGGCCACTAAGGTCAAGGATGCGAAGGAGGCCTTTTCTGTTGATCAATGATGGCATTTTCCATCTGTCGTTCTCAGGTGTAGTCGGGGGCATCATCTTTAGAGATAATGGATTCTACACATGCATTTATAACTTACAACACGCATTTCAAACAGTACCCAAGATGACAACACATACATTTTATATAGCCTACCGGATTTTTCCTGCGTCTCTGAGATCTGTTGATTGCTGTACCCAAAATCAGAACACATACATTTCATATGGCCTACCGTGTTTTTCCTGCATCTCCAAGATCTGTTCTGATTGCTGTACCCAAAATCAGAACACGTGCATTTCATATAGCCTACCGTGTTT
Organism: Poecilia reticulata; assembly: GCF_904066995.2. NCBI lineage: Eukaryota > Metazoa > Chordata > Actinopteri > Cyprinodontiformes > Poeciliidae > Poecilia > Poecilia reticulata. The sequence goes on from NC_088851.1 coordinate 21,832,774, forward strand.
TTCCTGCATCTCCAAGATCTGTTCTGATTGCTGTACCCAAAATCAGAACACGTGCATTTCATATAGCCTACCGTGTTTTTCCTGCGTCTTCAAAATCTGTTCTGATTGCTGTACCCAAATTCAGAACACATACATTTCATATGGCCTTCCGTGTTTTTCCTGTGTCGAGTGAATCCAAAATCCATTCCAGTTACCATACCCATGATCAGAACACATACCTTTCACATACCATTTTTGCAAGTTTTTCCTGCATGTAATGGATTGACTGCTTCGTTGCACTTGTTATCAATTTCCTTGAACTCATCCGATGACTTCAAATCCCTGAGGAGTGGCTACAGGAAGAAGAAAGCCACATTTCATACTGTTGAGTTCCAAGTCCAGTACCATGGGGATCATGTTGATATCCACATTACCCAAATGTTTGAGGCCATAGCATGTCTTCAGAGTCTCCATCTCAACAAACACGGTTGATCAGTTTCCATATCTTCTCAGTCCGTATGCAATGTGGTGTTGATAAGGCCTTAAATTCCCCAACCATGAGCTCAAAACTATTCTCAATCAGCATAGATATGCTGTGGATCCATGCGATAACAGTGGAGGAAAACACTTCCCTTTAACAGGAAGACTTTCCAAAAATGAACACTGCACCAATTATTTACATTGGTTGAAAGAAAAATAAGCTCAATAAGGATCCATGGGGTGGCAGTGGAGGAAAAAAACTTCCCTTTAACAGGAAGATTTTCCAAAGAAAAACCTAACAGTGCACCAGTTGTTTAAATTTGTTAAAAGCCAACTAAAACTAAAGCAAAGTCAGCTAAATCCTCATACTGAGGATTCATGTAGTGACAGTGAAGGAAAAACTTCCCTTTAACAGAAAGACTTTCCAAAAATTTAAACGCCACAAATTTAAATTTGTTTAAAGAAAAATAAGTTGAGGATCCGTGCGGTAACAGTGGAGGAAAAAACTTCCCTTTAACAGGAAGATTTTTGAAAGTCGGCATCAATCGTTTAAATTGGTTAAAATTAAAGTAAGCAAAAGCAATGATTCATATTGAGGATCCATGCGGTAACAGTGGAGGAAAAAACTTCCCTTTAACAGGAAGACTTTCCAAAAATTAACACTGCACCAATTATTTAAATTGGTTAAAAGTTGAGTAAGCTAAAGCAATGCCTCATATTGAGGATGCATGTAGTGACAGTGGAGAGGAAATGCTTCCCTTTAACAGGAAGAACCCTCCAACAGAACCAGAAGTTGGCTCTGTAAGAAAGGTCATCTGTCACTACTCCCAGGGGATTTGGAAAGAAAAGAGCAGAGAGAAAAAGAAAGCTACTCCAGCAGTATTACTACAGGAGAAAAGAAAATTAGTTGCAGTAGAAACTCCTTTGGTGGCTTTCTCTAAGAAACAAAATGGTTAAGTGCAACAAAAAGTCAGCCAGTAGCTTAGTCTAGGAGAGAAACTGGTTTAAAAACCAACAATGAAGACTGGTCCCACTGGATCATCTTGAAGAAAAACATGGAGTTAATTTCAGCTGAAAACCTCAAAATAAGAGATGGATTAGACGGTGTGAACATTACCTCTGTGACCTCTGATCTTCAGCGCCAGAAGATCTTGCTCTTGACTCTCGTCGTCCAGAAGAAATGAAATTGCAGGAGACCGCGCATCGTTTCAGCGTAAAACTAAATCGGTTTTCATGTTTTAATTTAAATTGTTGAACGTAAATAAAAATTGATTGAGTTGTTGAGTTATTAAAGTATAGACCGTGGCTTTATTTCAAATTATTAAGTAGATACAAAAAATAAAAAAGGTATGCATGTTCAAATGTAAATGATAATTTTCACCCAAATAAAGGCTTATTGTGATATTTACTATGCTTAAGCTAAATGACTTCATTCTTAACTGTATTTGCCAAATACTTGGCAGCCATCTTTTCACATAACATCTGGTTTTCAAATTATGAACTTCTGATTTCAACACACTAACTACACCTAAATTTCTAAAGGTCATAAGACCTGCGTTTCAAACGGCACAAAAATTCCCAAAAAAAACTGAAGGATTATAACAGCAGAATCCTTCTCAGCTCATTGACTCGCGGCGGAGTCAAACCAAACCAGCAAGCGAGAGGCCTAGCGTTGGCCTTCAACAGCGTTAGCTTCAGCAGCGTGAAGCATATCAAAACCCGCAACAGCTCCTACCCTGAGATGTCTTCTGGATGCGCCATTGGAACAGTTCTTTGCCTTTTACCAACCTTTGACGGGTTGGGCGCATCCGCCAGGCACCTTGTAGGGATTCCTCAGCTCGACGGAAGCGATCCTCAACATCATTGAAGGGAATCCTCAACATCATTCTAGATCATCTTGGTTTATACATAATCGGGATGCTGCTAGTTCCAAACGCTATGTTTGCCTCGGATATTTCAGGGACGCCAGCAGCCAAACAAACAGGGCGCCGAGACGCCATGGCCATGTCGCTCCTCTTCTGCTGCTACTCTATTTTAACACAAAAAATGGCTTCAGTAACTTCAAGGACAAAACAAACAACTTCGAATAATGTTTATGAAAAATAACTTACCAGATAACAAAGGCAGCCATTTCAAACATGGCGTTCCTGCAGCCTACTCGCCCACTCTGGCTGAGCAGGTCGACGCCAAATTACTAAGCCTCATCAACACGGAGAATATTACAAGGTAAATCAACTAAAGTTTTCCATCATTTAGGCTGGGCGTCGATGATTCTTTTGTGATCTTAGGAGATCATAAGAAAAAAAAAATTTGTTTCATGTCTTCGTGGCGCCAGGTGCAAACGGATCTTAATTAAAGCGCACATGTAGAAACTCTGCCGTATTTGTATTCAGCACGGCGCATGCGCTTCACGCTCGTGAAGAAACAAACATGGCGCCAATATAAATTCTGAACTTGAAAAAACGATAGAAATTACTAAGAACTAAGAAGAAGTACTTTTTATCCTCTGATAAAAAGTAGGCATCATGGTTTCTTTTTTTAATAGAAACAATATGTAAGTGGCACATTTGGTTCAGAAACCCAATGTAGATAAGGATTTTTTTTTATTAAAAAAAATCACAACCTCACATCAAACTAATTTTATCAAGTTTTTCTGGTGTACAAAATATGTGTCAATATTAGTACTATGGTGTATTTGCAAATAAAAAAGACAGGACAACCAAAATGTTTTAAAATGAACTTAAACATGCTTTTGCTGCTCTATTAATGTTGGTAAATCAGTTTTATGTAGAATAACTTGTTAGTTAAATTAGGAAAAAATGCAAAAGGATGAAACTAAACGTTTTTTTATATATAAATTACTATTGTAAATAAAAATAATTGCATTAGTAATTTTAAGGGTTCAAATCAAAATTCAATTCAAATTCAAAAATACTTTATTGATACTAAAGTGAAATTAAGTAACTGATTTAGAAGACTGACAAGCATTTGCAATCATCTTTTTACATTTGTATTTTTTATTATGGGATGCACAGTGGCGCAGTTGCCTTGCAGCAATAAGGTTCTGGGTTCGATTCCCGGCCCGGATCTTTCTGCATGGAGTTTGCATGTTCTCCCTGTGCAATGCGTGGGTTCTCTCCGGGTACTCCGGTTTCCTCCCACAGTCCAAAAATATGAATGTCAAGTTAATTGGCCTCTCCAAATTCTCCCTAGGTGTGAGTGTGTGTGTGCATGGTTGTGTGTCTCTGTGTTGCCCTGCGACAGATAGGTGACCTGTTCAGAGTTTACCCCGCCTCTTGCTCGAAACGTTAGCTGGAGATAGGCACCAGCAACCCTTCCGACCCCACTAAGGGACAAGGGTGTTCAGAAAATGAATGGATGAATTTACTATTATTTATTTTATTTATTCCGTTTTTGAGGAACTGAAGGTGCTGACATGTTTTCAGTATCACAACAAAGAACATGCTTTACCTAAAGACTTTACTTTTTATAACAAAAAACAGTACATTTTCAGCATCTCGATTTTAGTTTCAGGTTTTATAGGTTTATACTGATAAAGCAAGTTAATCCAAACTGGATTTTGAAAATAGAGAGAAGGCGATGTTACTCCGGTCCAGGCGGGGGCGCTACTGTTCCTTCAAGTCAACAAGAAACAGTAGCAGGCGGAAGCAGGTCGAAGTGTATCAACAGAACCACATTCGCCTGGATTATTCCCTTTTATTAATTCCTGTTGGATTCTTGTTTGCGCGATGAGTTCAGGTGAGTTTGAGTTTCATTTCCTCTGATCAGTAGTGACTGAACCGGTGCTCCTAGTTCTACTGTTTGGACCGTTTAAGGATCATAATTCAGTTACCATCATCCAAACCTGCTAACCAGAACCAGTGTTAGCCATTCGAACAAAGGGACCCTGGTTATGTGGTTCTGGATTTTCTGCTTCGTGTCTGTTTGTTTCTAAATTTAAAAAGGAATAAAGACATTTTAATTTCTCCGGATCAGGAACCGCAGGACTGAAAAAAATATGAACTTCAGTGACGTCACGCACTGCAGAGCAGTGATGTATTTTAGAAGAATCCAAGTCAACTTTATTTATAAAGCACAAAACTTTGTAGAGCAAAACTCAAGGCCCGGGGGCCAAATGTGGCCCGCCATAACGAGGCTAGAGAGACACATAACAGAGCCTTCAGGAAAGCAGATTTGTGCCTAAATATTATTTTATCTATCGAATACAAAATAGTTTGTAATGTATTATTAAGGATAATATTGTTGTTTTGAGACCATTTTCAAGTAATATTCTAAAAATGACACAATACGAGAACATAATCTGGAAAACATTTTTAATATCCAAAACAAATAAACAAAACAACAGAAGCAACAAATTTAATTAATTTAGTCTCTGTACAAAATTGTCCTTCAAAAATGAGCTGGTTGAGCCCACAGTGAAGACTTTTGTCATCCAGGTTTTGGTTTTAAAAAAAAAGAGAGAGACGAGAACAACGATAAGTCATGCAAATGGAAATTAGTTAGCTAAATTTAATTTATCATGTGATTAATTGATTTATTACTTATTGCAACAGATGAACCTGTCAGTCTTTTAGGATTTTATTTCAGTTATTTTGTTCCTTCAAGAGAAAGTTTAGTATTTTCTGCAAGCTCCTTAGATGTTTTCTGTTTTACTTGACCCTTCTTAAACAGACTGACACCTTTTCCATGACCACAGGTTGTGTCTTGTGAAATATTCGTTTAAAAAAAGAGACGCTACTCTTTTGCATCAGTTGGGGTTGAGTAACTTGTTGTCCGCTGAAAAGAAATCACCCATGCCTTATTCAGTAGGAGGATTGTACCTCTTTGCTTAATTAAATCAGGGGGAAACTTTTTGCGTTTGACTGTAAGCAGAAATCGTGAAATCTCTGAAGATGAAGACAAGCAGCAGCACATTTTGGCCAGTAGGAGGAGACAATGAGCTGAAATCTTAAAAATAAAAGACAGTCTAGCCAGCTTCATTTGGGGGCCACAGCATGTTTATCTGTGCTTGTTTGTGTTCCAGGTGTGGCTATGAGCTCCACATGCCCCGGTCTGTACTGCGGTCGGATCATGGTGAATGGGACGGTGGAGGGAGAGTGTGGAGTGAGTACCAAACACCAGTTTTCATGTTTCCAGTCTGAAACTGGGTCTGGACCTCTGAGGCTGGGACAGTCTGTTCTTCCTCACTAACAAACAAACAAAATAATCACTATTGTTTTCCGAGACTTTTGTTTTGTTTGGTGTTTTATTGTTATGTTTTTCCCATGCAGATCAGATCTGCTTGTGTGAATGTTTACTTACCCATTAGTGCTGTTGGGAAACGCAGTAATGTGACTTTAACTCCCGACAGACAGACAGAGTGGGAATTGTTTTTGCTGCCTGTGGTGATGCCTCATTACACTTGAATTAGAGCTGCATTCTCAGCAGTTCCATTGTTGTCTCTGAAGGTCCAAACCCGGCAGCTCATTTGATTGAAAACCCTAAACGTCAACAGACCTGCTTCCTAAAGGAAAACCAGTAGGAGTTTGAGTTTGAACGCCTGCTTCACCCTAATCTCCTCGATCTAGCCGAGTTAATTCCTAACAAGAAACTATTTATTAAAACCAATAAAATAATTGCAGGAAAACCTACAGATTAAAAAAGTATAATATTTTCTGATATATAGGTATAAACAGCTTTTTTCTAAAAATCTGATCATTGGAAGGTTTGTCCTCGGGGAGAGCGGGCCAACATTGAGAAGGTCTGCCAGCGCTGCACAGAGTGTCCTGAGCTCTACGACTGGCTCTACCTGGGCTTCATGGCCATGCTGCCGCTGGTGTTGCACTGGTTCTTCATCGAGTGGTATTCTGGGAAGAAGAGGTGAGACTGGACTGAGCACAAACCCAAAACATGCAGAGTTAGGGCACAGTAATGAATTGATTTTATCGATAAAATTAACTTTTGTTTTTTGAAGATTTAATTTTTGGAAAATCTGGATTTCGGGACTGATCAATATGAAATGAGGTTCAATATTATTTAATTCTGAGTAGTACTTATAAAATACAGAGACAGTTTATCATTGACATTTTAACAACATGTTGGTAGGTTTTATCAATAGATTCTGGCACAAACAGCACTTGAGAACATTCATGATCTTATTACGTTTCCTAAAATGAAAATGAGGTTGACACCTGTAATGTAGAAAGACGTGGACAAGTCTAAATGAGATTTGGACTGATGTGAACCTGATGTAAACAAGTGTAACCCTAGGGAAAACTGGTGTAAATTGGTGTAAAACTTGTACAAACTATAGTTACACCTAATGTGAATCAGGTGTAACCCTAGTAAAATTGGTTGTTGTGGACAATACATGCAGACTGATGATGCAGTAAGAAAAATATCCTAAAATGGATTCTCTTTCTGGTCTTTCTGGTGTGTTTGCAGCTCCAGCGCTCTGCTGCAGCACGTCACCGCCATGTTGGAGTGCAGCGTGTCGGCTGTGGTCACTCTGCTGCTCACCGAACCTGTGGGAAAACTCAGCATCCGGTCCTGTCGGGTCCAGATGTTGTCCGACTGGTACACTATGCTGTACAACCCAAGCCCGGACTACGTCAACACGTTACATTGCACACAGGAGGCCGTCTACCCACTGTGAGAACACACAAAAACACACTGCTGGGTCAGAGTTAGAGTGTCAGAGTTGATTTGAAGGCTTTTGTCCAATGTGACAAAAGGTTTGGACAGCCCTGCTGTCCAAACCTCACCACACTTGAGGCCTTCCTCAGGGATTAGGTCTTGGTCCTTCTCTTCTTCTGTTTTAATGCAAAGTTGGCTTGAATTTAGAAATCCGTCTTATTAAAACATTGAATTGATCATGTTTAAATCCATTTGTGTTGCTGTTATTGTTCAGCTACACCATAGTGCTAATCTACTACGCCTTCTGCCTGGTCATGATGATGCTGCTGCGCCCCCTGCTGGTGAAGAAGATCGCATGTGGCCTTGGGAAGACGGACCGTTTCCGCAGCATCTACGCCGCTCTCTACTTCTTCCCCATTGTCACGGTGCTGCAGGCGGTCGGCGGCGGTCTGCTGTGTGAGTGTTTTGCTGTTACATAACAACAGCAACGTTAGCAGGATCTGAGGGTTTAACGAGTTTCCTGTGTGTTGCAGATTACGCCTTTCCCTACATCATACTGGTCCTGTCTCTGGTCACACTGGCTGTTTACATGTCTGCTTCTGAGATTCAGGTAAGGTCTCACCTGTACAGGGTAGGGCTGGGCAATAAATCGATTTTTGGTTTTGGAGAATATAGATTTTTTTGATTTTTTTTTTTACCAATGCATTCTTTGGGTTTCTACAATAGAGTACTGGAGTCACACTAAGAAAATTAAAAATAAGTAAAATTAAATCAAAGCTAAAATCAGGATGTTATGACTTCATTCTGAAACTATTATGACCTTATACTGATATTATTATGACTTTATGCACGTACAACTTTCTTCTCATAATTTTATTACTTTATTATCGTAACTTCATTTTACTATTTTTCTATCAATATGGCCGCCATTTTGTTCGACAAGCATATTTTACTTCTTCTATTTATTTGGACTGAATAAATATAAGGGCCAGGTTAAGTTTTTCTTTCACTACGAGAATAAAATCATAATATTACAAGAACACAGTCATGGTGATCCAATATGTAAATAGTCAAAATGTCAATATTAGCAAAATACATTCATAATATTAAGAGAATTATGAGAACCCTAACACAAAAAAATAACAAAACATTAAAATAAGAAACATTTTTAAATTATACTTTGGTGTCATTCTTACAGATAATTAGACACTTAATATTTAAACACATCAAGATCAAATAATTATCAATATAGCAAGGCTTAGAAATGACTGATAATATAAGATCATGATAACTATTTGCGCTCATTAAAACAACTTTACCTCATAATTTTAAGATGTCCTGGTAAAATCGCATCTTAATTCAGCTGATATTATGACTATATTCTCATAAATAAGTAAACTTTCTTGCAGTCTGGCCCTAATACTCAATTGTACAGTTCACAGAAGGGATGCTTCTAAAACACTTAGAAAATATTTTATGTCATTTGTATTTTCTTTTCTTTTCTTTTTTTTTGTAATAGAAAGCAATTTGATCTGGCATGAGAAAATCTGATTCTTTTATTAATTTTAAATGGATCAGCAGCATCAAAAACATCTTTAGATGGAAATAATAGTTGTGTTTTCTCTGCAGTCCCTCCAGTCTCTTATCTCCAAGAAGAAGCGCCTGGTGGTTCTGTTCAGCCACTGGCTGCTCCACGGTTACGGGATCATCTCCATCTGCCTCCTGGATAAGCTGGAGCTGTCGCTGCCGCTGCTCGCTCTGGTTCCAGGGCCCACGTTGTTCTACATCGCTACGGCCAAGTTCACAGAGCCCACCCGCATCCTCTCCGAGGGCGGCAGCAGGCACTGAGTGCCACCTTCAGGACTGATTTCCATCCTCGCTGCTCATTTAGTGTTTAAACTCTGTGTTAGTGTAAATGCTGCTCACATGAATCTGTAAATATTGACTTCTTATTCTTGTTGGGATTAAATGTTCATAAGTTTCATTGATGTTCCTCCGAGTTCTGCTGCTCTTCTCTAAAGTTCCCTGTTTCTGTAAATATGTTTATTTGTAAATATCAGTGTATTTATGTTTGCTGGTTATAATTAAACGTTTCACAAAAACAAAACTTTGTTGCAGTTTTGATTTGGGATGTTCTGTTACAATCACGTGATCGGAAATCGGGCCCAATCAGACGATTTCAGACTCATTGGAATCGGTGATACATCCCGATCCGGCATAGAATATATATGTATGTTTATACCCAAATAGAAATAACAGCATCTACCGTTATGTAGTGGTACATAGCCAGACTTTATCGAAACAGCACATGCGCGGCACTTTGCAGCAAAGACAGCTGCCGTAAAGTGAAGCAGAACACGGCATCAGCTTGAAGGTGCAACATTGTTGCTAATTTAGCATCATTGTCGCTGAATTTAGCGACTTTTCTGACCTCTCCAGCATTTTTTCTTTCAAACAAGTGACTAGCGATAAATCTAGCAACTTTATATGGTTTATTCGAAACTTTGGCCACCGATAGTTTTGACGTTATAGCGATTAGTGAGAGCGGCCGTTAGCCTAGTCCAACAACGAAGCACTTGAGGTTTTCCCAAGTTTTAATATAATCTATTTGAAATTATTAAACCAACCTGCAGTAGATTAATGATCCACAGTCTGATATTCCACTATGTGATATTCCACCAAAATCACTTACCTCCATCATAATAGAGCAAGGGTATCCAAAGTATGGTCCGGGAAGCATTTGTGGCCCTTTCATTGATTGATTTGTGGCCACCAACTGCAGTTCAACAATGATACAATTTTGTCTATTAAACTTTTTATTTTTAATGAGGGTAAAATTAAAATACAAGTAACTTTTCAGAAGATATAGGAAAGTGTTTTAAGTAAATAATTCCTTAATATTGATGAAGAAATACTAGCTCCATTGGCAGATTAATTCACTCACCACCTGGCAGGTAAGTGAAATAATTTGCCAATAGTACTTTTACAGCAATATAATTTTTTTGAAATCCCAACTGCATGTTTTATTTTTGTATTTTCAGTGAAAAAAGGAAGAAAACCTCCTGCAAAAAAACCTCCGAAATTTTGTAGAAAAAAATACAAATTTTCCGAGTTTAAAAAGTTTAATATTTTATCTCAGAAGCCATCAACTAAAATTATTTTCTGGGCTTTTTTCATGTAATTTGAACATCCCACCAGTCAAGGCAGATGTCTACTCATTCGCAACCTAATGAGGTTTTCCTCCCCAGTTTTGCTACATACTTTGAGGCAATCAGTGAAAATATTTTAATGTCAAACACAAAAGGTTCATACTCATCCTAAATGTGCTAAAAGACACATTCTGAAAAGTTTTTCAACATGCTTAATTATATCCGTGATACAAGGGAGGGAAAAGTTAAACACAGTAAGTCATATTTAATTATCTGTGCTTTTGGTTTCACCCGGTGGTTAGACGGCTGAGTTCAGTGGACAGAGTGTACCAGAGGTGTATAATCAGCAAACAGTTTATTAAATTCACATCTTAAACCAACATTGCAGTGTCAGAAGCACAATGTTCTCATGTAGGAGAAATAAAGAGGTTTGTATCTTTCGTGTTTTTCCTCCAAATTGATGTTGAATCTGATTTTTAAAACACTGGAAAAACAGAAAAGTATTTTTGGTCTGGTATACAGTGCAAATATCTTTGTACACTTGAAATACAACAAAACTATCTTGCAAGTAACTCTTCAGCAAGATGTAGGAGTTTGTTTTAAGTAAATAATTCCTTAATATTGATTAAAAATAAGTAAAAGTCTCACTTAAAACATGGGAAAATGTCACATTATAGGTGAAAATCTCAGTGAAACAAGTACTTTTTAGTCAATATTAAGGAATTATTGACTTACAAGCTCCTATCTTCCTGAAAAGTTACTTGTAAGTAAGTTTTGTCTTATTTCAACTGTACTAAGATATTTGAACTAAAAACTAGAACAAAACACGGTAAGAATTTATGTTTTTGCAGTAAGTACAGCAGAAAGCCTCATTTAATCACATTTAATGCAAGTTAAGCTTGCAGACGGTGTGAAGATATGTTCAGTGATGCCTCAGTTTGAACTATTTGTAGTTTCCTCTGAACCAATAAACACAAACAAAGCCTCCTCTGAAAGCAACTTAACTCCATCATTTGAGTTTAAGCTGCTTATTTTATATCAGATATGTTTTCAAAGCAAAAATAAGAGGCTGTATCCATGTTTGATCCTCATCAGAATCTACAAAGAATCAACTGTTTTTACAATCGACTGTAAAAAAACAATGACTCAGTGAGGCGAAGCTGTTTAGTTGGTTTCTCCAATTATGAACAGAACCAGAAAAACCAGGATTGATGTGAGGCAGAACTGCATTCAGAACCAGAGAAGAGTTTCTCTAGAACCAATTCAAACAAATGGAAGTTTACACACCATCCACCGCCATGACACTTTTCAACAAAAACAAAAAATCTTACAAAGTAATTTCATCTAGTTTCTTGTGAAAATATCTTCATACACTTGATTTAAGAAAACTAACTCACAAATAACTTTTCAGGAAGAGATAGAAGCTTATTTTCAATCAATAATTTCTTAATATTGATTAAAAAAAAATACTAGTTCTACTGACATTATTTCACTCATAAGAGATAATCTACCAATTGAACTTTTTCACCAATATTAAATAATTATTTACTTAAAACAATCTCCCATATCTTGCTAAACAGTTATTTGGAAGTTAGATTTGTCTTGTTTCAAGTGTACAAAGATATTTTCACTAAAAACTAGACCCAAAATACCTGGTAAGATTTTGTGTTTTTGCAGTAAAGCTCATGAACACAAACAATGTTCTGTGAATCTATTGGGTTGAGGGTGATAGGGGCATCATGGTGAAACGTAAACTGGACCAAATATTTTCTGCAATACGGCGGAATGATTACTGGAAGTCAGAAACGGAAGGTGAAGGCAAATATTTTAAAATCAAACCAGGTAATCAGTTTAGTCATTAAATAGGAAACAGAAAAAGGTTAGGCTGTTTGGAGGAAATTATCATCTTTGGCTGTTAATGCACAGAGCTTCTATTATTATAATTAAAGCAGGAAATAACAGCTCCATTTGATTGTCCAGGAGGAAACCCAAACGTTCGCAGATGAGGGTTTATTTCCACCTTAACTAACTTCAAACGTCCACTAGTGATGCTCCACAAAATATCTGACTACGACCTGCCGTCAGCATGAAACCAGTCTGCACCGGAGGACCAAGCAGCTCCACTCGGATCATCACTTCTGGATGTAGATGATGATGATGCACAGAGTTCCCACCAATCCCAAAGCCTGGAAACCCAGGAACCAGAGCAGAACCCAGAAGACCAGCACCACCACTGGCTCCACTGTCCGGTCCCCGAAGTAGACCTGGTTGAAGCCCACGCCCCGCAGGCACTTGTTGATCATCCCAAACAGAGTCCCCATCCTCTCGCAGTCGTCCAACTGAGGAGCTGGGACCGCCGGCTCTTGGGATCGCTGCAGTCCCGCTTCGCTTGGAGTGCGTGTTCGGGTCCGGCTGGGATCCATCTGCAGGGATAAAGTTTCATTTTGGTTTAATTTGTCCAGCTCCAATCACAACAATCATCAATTAATGGATAGATGCAGATTTAGCAGGGCCGGCCAAAACCTTTTTGGGACCTTAAGAATATTTTCATTCGGGGCCCCTCTTACCAGCATTATGACGGGTCCATTAAGAAAATAAAATAATAAAATTACGAGAATAAACTGACATTATTATAAGAATTCATTTGAAATATTTCATAATATTATGACTTTATTCTCAAAATATTATGACTATTTTTGTATTATTTTGATTTTATTCTCATAATGACTATTTTTGTAATACTATGACTTTGTTTTAAATATTGACTTTTTTCCCATTATTTTGACTTTATTCTTGTACAACTTCAGTCTCATACAAGTTCATTCTCTTCATATCATGACTTTATTCTTGTAATTTTACAATTTATTCTTGTAATTTTAATTTTTTATTTGTATGGCTCTAATATTATGGCTACTGTACCAGTATGTGTGTAACATACCGGCTATCATTAGCGTAATTTCTAATTAGAATACATTATATCAGTATTATTATGGATCTTGGGGGGGGGGGGGGGGGGTAGGGGGGGTTCTGGTGGTAGAGGCCCTAAGCAGCCCCTTAACTCTCATATGCCTTGGTCTGGCTCTGCAGTTCAGACCCACAGAGTGACCGGAACTGATTTGAGGTTCTGATCAGATGCGTGGTTTCAGACCAGGAAGTGCTGCTGTTCCACTCAGAGAAGCTCCTGCTGTGGTGAATGCTGAATCATTAACTGGGTTTAATTGGACACTAAATGGATCGTATCCATCAGAAGTGTTGACAGCTCTTCCTGCTGGGACACAGCTTCCCGTTTTCCCAGCCTTCCTCCCAGTCACACAAATCTACCTGCTCTTCGGACCCCACCCTCCATGATTCCGATAACACCACCTGTCCCAACTTGCACCACACTGGTCACTTCTGTGGACATCCCCTGATATTTACAATAAAACTACTGAACCAAAGTGAACAATACACAAACCGAACTGAGCTCAGAACCCCGCTGGTTACATATGTTCATCAGTTTTACTCTAACTAAACCGAACCGCTGAGTTGACACTAAAACGGTTCAATCATCAGATTTTTCAACGGAGTTCGGACCAATTCTGATCGCCGTTTTTAACGGAACAAACTTCAACCTAAAATTCTTTCAGCTGTTTTAATGTTCTTTTCTGAGCCGACCCAACAACACTATTTAAGTGTTCCGAAGAGTTCCCTCCGAACCCAGAACCAGTTTAAAACAGCAGGTTTTGTACTGTGACAGATTTACCCGGACTGAGTACAGATCCCCGCGGAAGGTCTGCGCCGCGTTCCGCCTCCTCTGGTCCTCCACAGAGAGCCCGTCTCCATGGTCCGGTGAGGCCGACATGTCCGGGTAACAACTTCCAGAACCCGAAGGGAACTAACCAGGGAAAGCAGCAGTTGGAGTCTGCCCAGAGAGGGAGAAGGAGAGGTGTCCGATTACAGACAGAGAGGTGCGGCGCGCCCCCTGTCGGCGAGGGAGAGTCACTGCTTCTGCTGATATTTCAATGACACATCAGCGTTTCTTCAGCAAATATCAGGCATCAACTTGAAGGGCAACTTAATACATATTTACTGCATTTTTTTATGTTTTTGAGGGCTTTCTAATGTTTTAACTTTACATAGTCAATCACTTAATTTTGGATTCACTGAATATGAACATGATTAACAAACTTGACAGACATTTTTGCCGTTAGTTCAATTAAACAGAATTTGTTGAGAGCTGCAAAAACTACATGAAGCAAATTAGCTTTTTTTGTACAGCCTGTATTGTAGGAAATCTATAGTTGTTTTTAAGTTTTACAATACTTTTTATCCGTGGATTTTATTTTTAGATATCCACATTGCCTGTTTTGTGTTTATATAGATGGTTGATTGATGCTGAGTGGAGAGAAGAGACAGACAATGTTTTTTTCATTCGAAACTTTTGCTTATGTCAACATGTGACATGTTCATTTTAATCTGAATAAAATGAATAAAATAACATCTATGACCTGTATGTAAATTGAATAAAAATGTATTTTATAGAAAAGTTACATTTTTACTACAAACTTTTTATAAAAAGGCAGTATTCTGCAACCAAAAGACACAAATCTAATATTATGAAATTAGCATCATTCTTTGCTTTCATGCAAACATGTAGGATAAACTAGCATTTATTTTTTATCACCTTTACATTTTAAAGTGCTTCTCAATTCTTTAGCTCAAATTGGAGGTGTAAAATGTTAAATGTGACTCCAGGCGCAGGTTGCAGACCTCTATGTGTGAAAATATCTTCACAACACTTGCCTGATCTTAGTGCACAATATACATACTTGTCATAAACCATCAGATACCGGGAAATATGATTCAAATGCTGCTTTGCATGTTCCACAGAAACTGAAACAGTTTCTGCAGCAAAGCATTGCATGTTTTCAAGCCTACATTTAGTTCAGTTTAGAAGCAATCAGTGCTGCAGCATCTGATCCAAACAAAGGGGACTGGCATCTTCTCTGAGGATTAATGGGTCACAGCAGTTCCTTCTACCTGTATTACTGAGCTCTCTGTGTTCACATGCAAAGGTCTATCAAGCTAAAGGAAGAAATGCAGACAAAAGAAAGTAGAGAAAGTAGTAGGTACAGATAGGTAGAGGGTAGAAATGATGTGAGGGGGAAGCTAAAAGTGCAAACAGAAAAATATTGCAGAGTTGCAGAAAGGACAAGATGCAAATAGGATGAAGAGGTGCAGAGGAAGAGTTGCACAAATGACAAAGTTCAGATATAAACAATAGAAAACAGAGAAGTAGATGCAGACATGAGGAGGTGAAAATAGCAGAGGAACCCAAAACAATGGTAAGAAAAATTTTTTTTTTGTATATATATATATATATGAAGCTTCATACATAAACGATAAAAACAAGAAGAAAACAACATCAGGATTGTTTTTATTGTGATCACTCCTGCTGAATTAATCCAGGGAGGATGAAGGGTTTAATTCTGCATGGGGCCCCTGCAGGCCCTCATGGTGTGATCTGCCACTTGGCGCTGAGGTGAGGGATTACAATCCCGACCGTAAGAACTATAATCCCAGCTAATCTGGGATTCCCTTTCATTCTGCAGCAAAGATGAAGACTGGGGAAGCCTGGGGAAGCAGAGCAGAGCAGAGGATCTGTTTGATGCGAGATGTTCCTGCTGGTTCTTCTTCACATCCTGCAGTCGGCTGTGATGACCCGCTCCTGCCCAGCTCTCTGTGTCTGCAGCAGCGGACTGACCGAGCCCAGGTTGGGTTTTTTAATAATCTCTATGGTTCTGTGTGCAGCTGACTGGTTCTGCTTTCTCCGTGTGATATTACCGTATATTCAATAAATACTGAGACATTTGCTGTGAGCAGAAGCTTTCAGAAAAATTTAAAGTTTCAGATTTTTGTTATGATCTTTTCCATCTGTGTTTCTGTGATTATCTTATAAGTTTCAAGTGTTGTGTTTGTTTCCTTCTAACAGATTTCAGAGCTGCATGCACTGCAAAAAACACAAAATCTTACCAAGTATTTCTGCCTCATTTATAGTGCAAATATCTTAGCAAACTTGAAATAAGACAAAACTAAATTACAAGTAACTTTTCAGCAAGACATTGGAGCTTAATTTTATAAAATAATTCCTTAATAATAAAAAAGTACTAGTTCCACTGGCATAAAAATTCACTTATTAGAGGAAAATGTCTTGTTGAAAGTGAAATAATAATCCTGTGGACCAAGTACTTTTTCATCAATACTGAGGGATAATAATATAATACAATGTGGTAATATTTTGTGTTTTTGCAGTGTGTGCTTATTCTGGTGGAAGTCTGGAAGTTGAAACTGACCTTTTGCAAGATATAGAGCAGGGATCCCCAAACTTTTTCCTGTGAGGGCCACATGACTTTTGCCTTCTCTGGTCGGGGGCCGGAGTCAGTTTGTAACAGAAAAAGTGTGACGATTGTAGGAGTGCCTAAATGTAAAAATGTATTGTTTTCCAGAAAGCACAATCAAATAACCCTCTCTGGGTTCTTCACAGAACAAAAGTCAGGAAATAAATAATAACACTATTAATGAAATAAATAATAACCAAACAATCCTCTCTGGGTTCTTCACAGAAAAAAATCCAGGAAGGATCATAGTCCGTATTTTCCCAACTATGAGCCGCACCGGACTATAAACCACAACCCCAAAGTCTTTTTTTTTTTTTTAAACCAGTAAACATACACATATAAGCCGCAGATCTCTGCCGCTTCAGGTTTTCCACAGCGATGCAGCAGCAGCAGAGGGGGCGGACACCCAACATTTTAGTCATAACAGGTCAATTGAATATCTCATATATTACGTTGAAAAATAAAAGTTGCCAAGTTTAGATTTAACTTAACTGATTACGGTAGTTTCTGAACGGTAACTGTAACAGTAAAAGTGCTGATCCTTCGTGTTGCTACTAGCATGTGCCAAATGAAAATGGGCACTTTCTTCTTCTTTAGATTTCAACAGCAGCTTGCATCCATTATTGTTGCACTACTGACATCTACTGGATCCTAATATCTATTCCTCAAATTCTCATAATGATCCCAGTATCATTTAAAAAACTGTTAAATAGCATTTCCCCTCAATGCTATTTAACTGATCAACAACATTCTCAAATTTCAATTCCCTATTAAAAACCTAATTCCGTTTTAATGGGCGCTTTCTTCTTTTATTTCTAATTTTGACTTCCAATGATTCACTTTGTAATGGTCTCGCTATGGTGTCTTGTACCAAAACTAACCATCACACGAGTCAGGATTAATTAGTTCTTCCTTTATTTCCACGTAGAATGGAGTGAAACTGTCAAATAACTCAGGATGAGCTCAGAGCAGCTTACAGAAGTGTTTTACATTCAGTTACACACAATAGAAGTACAACTGACACAACAGCTACCTCAGAATGCTATGAGCTGCAATGCTACATAACGACCTAAGAAATCTTAGCAGCCTGCTAGTTAGCATTTCCAAAACTAATTCAATAAATAAGTTACTTTTTTTTTAAATCATATGTTAACATAAAGGCTCGTTTTGAAGCATAAGCTGCTACTTACAGGCATTGCTTCGGAAAAACTAGACCTGGAAAGCGGCGATCATAACAGACACGTGTGTTCATCTGCTCTACCGCTAGCAAACAACCGTACTGATTAAATAACATAAAAGTAAAGCAGTTCCCTAAAAGTCCAACAGATGGCAGCAATGCACTATGCAAAACAAAACACCCACAGTTTACAGGACACACTTCCTGCTAAAGAGCCCCCTGGTGGTTGAAGAAAAATCTACATATAAACCGGAAAATACAATATATGAAAAAAAAAAATCTGAATGGATAAACATGTAAAAACCAGGGTCCAGCACCCTGGTATTGTTCAGGGGGCCGGACCAAATGTGGAGGCAGGCCGGATTCGGCCCGCGGCCCGTAGTTTGGGGACCCCTCATATAGAGGCTTGATTTAAGTCAATAATTCCTTAATATTGTTGAATAGCACTAGTTCCATTGGCAGATGATTTCACTTATAACAAAACATTTTTCCAGTGTTATAAGTTAATTTATCTGCCAATCGAACTAGTACTTTTTCATCAATATTAAGGAATTATTGACTTAAATGAAAACTATGTCCTGCTGAAAGTTACTTATGAGTTAGTTTTCTCTGATTTCAAATGTGTTAAGATATTTGCAGTAGAAACTAGGACAAAATATTTAGTAAAATTATGTGTTTTTGCACTGTACAGTAACTCCAAACATCATTGTTGCACTGTGCATTCCCCTAATGAGTGATGACTTTATAGCTTTATTGTTCGTTTCTCTAAAAGCTATATAATAATAAAGCTAAACCTTAACTTAATGAGTGTGTTTGGCAGGTCGGTCCAGTGCAGCGACTCCGGGATGTCAGCACTTCCCGTGAACCTTCCAGCCGACTCGGTCAAACTTCGCCTGGAGAAGACCTCGATCTCCAGGGTTCCCCGAGCAGCTTTCTACAACCTGTCGGAGCTGCGCTTCTTATGGCTGACCTACAACTCCATAACATCGGTCCACCCGAGCAGCTTCGTCAACCTGAAGGCGCTGCGGGAGCTGCGCCTGGACGGGAACCTGCTGACCGCCTTCCCCTGGGAGGGGCTCCGAGACATGCCCCGCCTGCAGACGCTGGGGCTCCACAACAACCGCCTGTCCAGCCTTCCAGCTCATGCTGCCCTCTTCCTCCCCAACATCACCTACCTGGATCTGTCCAGCAACAGGTGGGTGCAGCATGCGAGGCTATTGTCCGTTTTTATCCTTCAATTTGAGCTTCTAACAAGAGCAAAAGAGCTTAAAAAAAGTTTATGTTTGTTGGTGTCTGGAAAAGTACCCTTTTCAAAAACTTACACGAGCAGGCAATGCCCTCAGTAGTCCTAGGAAAGTTCAATCCGTTACCTAGCAACCCCAGTGGAGCCCAGCCTGTCACCTAGCAACCCAAGTTGCTTTAAAACATTTGGTCACCTGGCTTTATATGTTGTCTTTCTTTTACTTGTTTTGTCTTTGTGTTCTATATGTCTGTGAAAGGTGCTGTAGAAATAAAAATTTACTCACTCTTTTTTTACGGGTTTTTGTACTTCCATTTGGGTCTCTACGGCTTCTAGAAACAGAAAGTGCTTAAAGAAAACATCCATCTGTTTTTAGTAATAAATTTTGTTGTTTGTTGTCTAGAAAATGAGTCGTTTCAAAAATCTGAATGTAGCAAATCAGCAGGCAGTACTCCGTTTCCTAGCAACCCCAGCAAAGTCCAGCCCGTTACCTAGCAACCCCAGCATAACTACAGCTTATTTGGATTTAAAGTGACAGAGGCCCTAAAACAGCTCATTCTGAAAGGAATGACAGAAAGACTAAAGTCTCGTGTAATAATGAATTTGTGGGGGAAAAAAACTGTGATGAACATGTTGAACATGTTTTATATATACATGGATGTATTCTAACCTGTTCATAACCGATCATCTTTTTGAGGTATGTCTCACCTGTTCATTGATGCTCTCCTTTCCTCAGGTTGACTATATTGCCTGCTGAGCTCTTGGACCTCTGGTTTCCTCTTCCAGAACTACAGGAAGCACCAGTTCAAAGAAAGATCTTAGGCAAGTATAGAAAGACACTGCAGTCCTGAAAAATCTGTTCATAACTGCAGTCCTGAAGAATCTGTTCATAACTGCAGTCCTGAAGAATCTGTTCATAACTCATCACACCAGACAAAGATGCACCACATCAGGTGTCCAGTAGCCTTGTTCTACGTTTTGCTTCACTACAGAGGGACTGGACACTCGGCGAATAAGAAACGATTCCTTGTTGGAGGCGTGGACTCTGCTGAAGTTTAAGCTTTTACCCAATTGCTAGAGCTTGAAACATATGTAATATGCCAGTTTGATGCTAAGAAGTTTACCAGAAATGAACTTCACCGTAAACAACAATTGCCTGCTGGCTGCATTTCTGTTACAAATGTGTGAAAACTTTATTGCTATTCCACTAATGTCAAAAAATCATTATTTCTCAATCGCAGTATTTCCATTAAATAAGGAACGCAATTAAAATCACACGTGAATAAGTTTGTAAAGAAAAAAACATGCTGCTCCATCATCCTCCTGCCACTTCCTGTTATTTTCTTCGTCTTTTCCGCCGATAGTAACAGTTGTTGATCACACGACTCATGTGATGTGAAAGAAGTGTTGCTATTGCAGTCGTAAGAAATACTGTAATTTCAAAACAGCCGGAAAAACCACTTCATCCTAGCACAAAATTTTTATCTGAAAAATGTGAGTTTTTCAAGACTGGCATGTCTTCATTAACCAAATTTTGTTTCATAATTCCAATTTGTACAATTTCAAGATCCGTGAAAATGCAGCTAATTCAAAGAGAGATGTGGTGAGCCGAACAAACTGGCTGCTATATTTGGAAGAGTGGCCAAGATGGACTGAATAGTTTAGTTCACCTACTGAAGAGAATTCAAGTCGATAGGAGAAATCCCAGCGGGAGCAGTGAAGGGAGATGAGAATCAAGTGGATTGCGTGACACGGCAACAGATGTCACATTCATCTTTTTGTGCACTCCTTTGAGAAATCTGGGTCAAACTTTGCTTCTCACTCAGGTCTGCACGACAACCCCTGGCTGTGTGACTGCCAGATTTCCATGCTGACATCATTGTCCATGTCCCTGGGAAGCCCGGTGGTTCTGATGGATCAGCTGCTGATGTGCAGCAGGTCTGTGGGTCAGTCCGGGTTGATGCTGACACAAGCCGAGCTCTCTCGCTGTATGCGGCCCTCCGTCCAGCCGGCAGCCACCAGGGTCAGCTCTCCACTGGGCAGCAACGTCATCCTCAGATGTGATGCTAGCGGTTACCCGACACCAACGCTGACCTGGATTAAAACCTCGGCTTACCCTGGTAAGCAAAGCAGGGCTACATTTGACACTGAATCGATGCCACAAACATCTGAGTGACTGAATATAAAGATCTGATTTTCCCAAACAGGTTGTTGTAAACAGGACCTCCTGCAGAACACTGAACAACTTCCCAAGATTTTAGAGAGCTGTAAGTCGTCTCTTGATTGAAGCGTAAATATTTTTTCCTCTTGAATCTGCATTGCACCAGTCTTTAGCTTACACTCAACTTTTTACCAATATCAGTACAAAAACACAAAACCTAATTTCTGGTGTGAATATCTTTGTACACTTGAAATAAGACAAAACTATGAACAAAAAAAACACAACAAATTATTTCACTTATATCGAGATATTTTTTCCCTGTTATCAGTAAAATAATCTGAAAGTAGAAAAACTAAACTAAGCTCTGATTATAATTCATTATATGGGAAAAATGTCTTGCTCCATGGGCAGATTACAGAGCTTATAACTAGAAATGCACCAATTTGATATTAATATATGATTTGCTCCCAATATTTCCCAGACATTGTTTTTTGTCAGTTTCTTTCTTATATATTTCACATTGGCTCCTAATTGCACCAGCTGAACAAATTCAAGTTGTGTTTTTATATGTTTGGCCAAACTTGTGACACTATTGGTGTATTTAAGTGTGGATCAGATTTTTAAATTGAGTACATTTATGTTTAAAAAAAGAAACATTTTCAGTCATTATAGAACTGCTTTTCTGTGTCGTATCTGTATCGGCCGATACTAAACTTCAGATATCTGTATCAGTATCAAAAGTGAAAAAGTGAAGCAGTGCATTCCTATTACTATTTTTAATCAACATTAATAAAGTATTGACTTAAACCAAGTTCTTATCTCTTGCTGAAAAGTTACTTGTAAGCTAGTTTTGTCAAGTGTATTAAGATACTTGCTTTAGAAACTAAACCAAAGACACTTTGTAACATCTTGTGCTTTTGCAGTGTGCATCTCAAACTCTCCGCCGTGTGTTTCAGTTATGCAGGAATCTCCTCGTGTCGGTGTGCGCTGGTCCATAATCAGCCTCAATGGCCTGTCATACAAGGATGCTGGGGAATATCGCTGCCAGGCACGAAACATGGCTGGAATATCTGAAGCTCCAATCAAACTCAAGGTTATGGGCATCACAAGACTGTCTCGTGTCCCAAAGAAAAAAACACAAAAAATGTTGTCCAAATCCTCAACAAAAGGAAGAAAGCCGCTTCGAACTCCTTCCACCAGCAGCGTCAAAGGAAAGGAGAGTCAGAAAACTACAAATGCTCCGTCATCTCTACAGAACGACAGTTTAAAACCTTATAAGCAAAGACCCTCTAACAACTCTACAAATGTCCTCTGAGAAGAAACACCTGAATGCAAACATACTATGAATTCAAGAAGTTCCAGTCAACATCGAGATAAAATAAAACGTTTTCCTTAAACAAAACAGTAGTTTCAGCTTTCAGAGCTCTTTACAAAGTTCTGCACAGCTGTGGATGCCACTTATTTATAAAAAATAAAATCAAATGTGTGATACAGAAACTGAAATGTGTCATGTTTCACTTGTCTTAGAGATTAAAACAGAGATCAGAGAGTAAAGTAAGAAAGTTCCAGTCTTTATAAATACATTTTTTTATTAAGCTCCATGTTCCTGAAGTGATTCTGATTACAAATTCACATTCTAACAGGATGGTTTAAAATCATGATTATAAATAAGGCCATGGAAGGAATATTCTCACAATTTCCTGAGTGCAGAATCAAAAACTGTTGTTTTTGTTCCACTGGAGGTAAATTTTCATCAGACGGACCGGCTAAGCTTCAGTGGACTGGGTTCTGGTTCTGGTTCTAGGGCACATTGCTCTCCAGCCACGCTTGGATCTCGGGCTCATTCTTCTGGATCCACTCGATGTTGTTCCTCACCGTCTCCAGCGCCTGCTCCCTGGGCATTTGTCCGGCTCCAGCATCCGGAGTCAGTTTGAAGAAATTCTCCATCTGAAGGTCCAGAGAGAAAAATACAACAAACAAAGGAGAGCAAAAAGAAACAAAACGTCAGGAGGGATGAATTCAGAACCAGTTTAGGCTTAAAGTGATTTCTCCAACATCATAAATGTATTAAAATGTGATTAGAAGCAGAAAAACAGGATGAACTTTGACCTGCCACAGCTGCAGCTTGGTGTTGTAGGAGGTTGTGATCCGATTGGGCAGCCGGCCGAGGTTCCTGTCGTTGATGGTGTATCTGTCGGGACGGAGGAATCATCAGCATCGCCAACAGGAGATTGTTTACGATTTTCTAACACGACTTTGATTAAATAAATGACCTGACGAGCTTAACATTAAATCATTAAGGTTCAAAAATACAAATAAAAAACACAAAAAAGAAGTTGGAAAAACTGAAAAAAAGTCTTGCCACAAAATATAATGCATAAAAAAGTAAATATTAAAATTAATGAATAAATATACTACAGCAACAGACCGAGTACTACCTTAAAAATAAATTTGTGGTGGCTCTTTAAGAAAAAATGTGCAGCAAAGAAAAACTAATCAAGGTGTTTTTGTGCTCAAATACCTTTTAAATTAGTTTTAATAATCAAAATAAAAATGTTCTGCAAGATTTAGAAAAAGAAATATTTATTTTAACCCCGGAACTAAATGCTAAACAAACTAGTACATTTTTATCAATATTAAGGATTTATTGACATGTAACAAGCTCCTACATCTTATGTAAGTTAGTTTTGTCTTATTTCAAGTGTACAAAGATATTTGCAGTAGAAACTAGACCGAAAATACTTGGTAAGATTTTGTATTTTTGAAGTGAGCAAGATGAAACATATTATATAAAAAGCTGAATATTTGCAAACTTATGATTTGTTTCCAGCATAATTTTTGTTTAAATATCCTAAATATCCCTCACACAGTATTGGAATCA
This sequence comes from Poecilia reticulata, assembly GCF_904066995.2. NCBI lineage: Eukaryota > Metazoa > Chordata > Actinopteri > Cyprinodontiformes > Poeciliidae > Poecilia > Poecilia reticulata. Next base: position 21,856,854 of record NC_088851.1, read on the forward strand.
CCTTTAAGTGACATTACAGTGTGAAGCTTCATCAGAAGTAACTTCTTGTGCTTTTTAGTGGCAAGAGTTACTGAATTTGTGAAATTTGTAACAAAATTTTTTGGAAAATAACCCCAGAAACTAGAAAACCTGACATACATTTTCAATAAAAAGTTAAAATAATGTTGTTTTTAAAAAATATTTACATATATTTTATGTGACTGTGACTTGAAACAATTAATACAAATGATATTTTGCTGCAGGTATTCTGTTGGACAATATTATGTTGGGCCCTTTAAGATATCCTTAGTTACCCTTGGTTTCTACGACGGATCTCTGTCCAAACCATTCGGAAAAATGAAGACATTAGTAAGAAGCGCAGCTGTAGCACGCCTTTCCTAGCATTGTCTTCACTTCCTGCTATAACTGCATCGATGCAACAGATTTAACAGGTGAAGCCAGAAGTTTTTATACGCAGGTCTGTTTTTCTGATGTTAAATTTGACCAAATTTCTCTTGTTTTAGGTCAGTTAGAATAACCAAAGTAATTTCTATTTACTGGTAACGAGAGAAAGAATGTCAGATATTTATATGTTCAAATACTGAAGAAACTGAGAAGACATTAATAAATTAATGCGACAGATAATTTCTCTCAATATTGAGAGAAAGAATTGGCATTTAGCAAATACAGGAGAAATTTGTTCTGATTTAACTTCAGGCAGTTAGTAATAAACATGAATGTGTTTTTTTTTATTTACTGTATGTAAACAGCCGTTTCAGGTGTGAATATTTATAAAACAGACAGCAGATGAACAGAGGCTCCTTTAAATTGGATCTGGACTTTGACAAAAACAACAACTATAATTCTAGCTGACATCCCTAATCCTTCCCTGAAGGAAATATTTCACAGCTTACAGGAAGCTCCCTACTTTATCTCTCTCCTGATGAAAGAGTTTTAACAGTCTGATAAGTTATCACAGCTTATTACACTACAACCAAAGCTGGACGTCAGGTGACTGCAGTTTTTAAAAATATTTGTATTTTTCCTGGAAGCCTCAAAGTAAACTAGTCTAAGTTTAGAGACTTTGGTTCTTTGGAGGCTGAAAAGTGTTAATTACATGAAAATGGGTAAGAATCTGAGCTTGTTGTTGCCCGGTTCCACTGACCTGCTGACCAGGTAGTCCCAGTTCAACGTGGTCCAGTCCCAGGCCATAGTCTGACCCAGCGGGTTGTACGACACATACCGCACCACGGTGAACAGATCCTGACTCCTCACCACGGTTTCATCTTTGGTGGCCTCCAGGAGCCTGTTGGACAGAGAAAAGTTTCATCTTCATTATTCTTCACAAGGTTTTTACTTCATTTTGGACCAAAGATTTTCATATTTCACATATTTTTATACATCTATTTGGGTCTCTACTGCTTCTAAAAACAACCCAAGAGCTTAAAAAGAAAGCAGCTCCATTTTTGGCTGGAAAATGAGCTGTTTCAAAAACCTCCAGAAAGTAACAAATCACCAGGCACTGCCTGTTACCTAGCAACCCCAACAAAACCCAGCCCGTTGCCTAGCAACCCGAGCAGAACTCCAGCTCCCTTAAAGAGGTTAGGATACGTCTCTATGGGCGATACAAAACATCTTCATGACATTTTTCGTACAAAATCATTTTTAGATAATGAGATTTCAGTCTGGTCAGTTCAGTCTATTTTGAGCTCCTTTCAGAATGAGATGTTTTAAGGCGTCTTGTCACTTCAAATTTAAGCTGCTGCTGGCCACGCCCCCAAGCTCAACTTTTACACTCACATGTGAAAATGGCTGCAAACAGATGTGCAATTATACAACCGCACATCTTTGAAAAGCAGAAGTAGAGCTTCCCACACAATCAGCAAGAATGCAACAAGTGGTCGACAACAGAACGCCCGTCTTTTCCAGCAGCCACTGCGCACACACTTGACCAAATATGCTAGAGCTCAGCCCCTGCGGTTGCTAGGTGAGAGGCAGTGCCTGATGATTTGTTACCACAAGCCCCGCCTTACTTACTCAACAGTAAGTAAGGAGGATCTTTGAGCCTCTTCAACATTAAGCCTTGTTTTTTACGAGTTGCTGTTTGTCCTGTTGCTTATTGAGGAGATCAAACCTTTACGCCATCTTGAAAGTGAAGGATATGTTTTTATTTACTTGTTCAGAAGGTCTGTGTCCTCCACCGACGCCAGTCCATACAGAAGCTTGTCCTTCTCCTGAGCCAGAGTCGAGTCTTTGTACCTCTGGAACATCTGGTTCCAGTGATCCGCATTCCCCGACATCTTCATGCCGTAGCGGTACACCAGCAGCCTCAGGTTCACCGGGACGCTGCTGCAGGTCCACAGGAGTGAAAATACCACTTTTAAACAACAGATGTGTCAGAAATGAAGTTTAAGATTTTAATTAATGGTCCTGTTGTTCTGCAGGTTGGACTGGATTAATAAAGCTAACCTGATAGTTTTGTCGATCCACTGTTTAAAAATATCTGATGCTTCTTTCAGTGCATCTGCGTCTCCCATCTGACATGCGATGCTGAGGACAGTTTCCCTCAGCAACCTGCCGCATGAAACAGACAGTATGTTATTAATACCATTAAGTAAAAACAACAACCACTTTGTGTCACTTTTGTACCTCTCTGTTTGTGTGCCCTCATCTGCCCACCCGAGTCGCGTCGCAATTGGTTTAACCAGTTCACCAAACAGTTTCTGGAAAAATTAATAATGTAAATTTATCTTAAATACAACGAGGAGGCAAATAAAATAAATGAATTACAAAACCAAACTTAAAAAGATAATTTGCCTTTTCACAGTATTTATAATTTTGACTGCTTGGCAAAAAGTTTGACAGCACTGACAGGATAAAAAAAACAATTAGGCAACAGAAATATTACAATATTTTAATGATGAAAGAATATCATAATTATTGCATTTAGATTTATTTTTGCAATATTGTGTTTGTATTTGTTTGGCATGTTTATGGTTTATTGTTTACTTAATTTTTACAACAATTTCTTGGAATTTACAAATTTTTCCAAATAATTCAAAAAATTTTCTACTTACAGCAATTCTTAGAAAAAAATTGCCTTATCACACTAATGAAAATAATATTCATAGTTTTCCTTTTTATTTATTTGCTTATTTTCTTCTTTATGTATTTGATATTAATTATTTAATATTGTTTTTTATTTATTCATTTGAAGAGAGGATACATTTACAATTTTTTTTCCTGCCTGTTTACTGAAAGCTACGACTGACATGGAATGAACTTTGACCCAATAAGAGATTTGTGGTTTGTAACAGAAAAATAGTGCATAATAATTTTTATGTAACAAGAAAATAAAAAAGCTTTGTTGAGACCTACAGTCTCTTTTTCCAGAGGAATCTGGCAAAATAGCCGAACTGTTTCCAAGTGTCGACATTTGCATTCATCGTTTTAGTTCTAAAATCATCAAAGCACAAAATAGTAAAAACAGGAAGTTAGAAATTTAGTTTGAATCCAGATAGATATCTGGATGTTGTGAATTTCTTTTCTGCTCACCTGAAACTTTTCGTAGAGAACTTTGTTGTTGGACAGCATGTCCCGAACGTAGGCGATGGATGAAGCCACACGACTCCAAACGATGTACTCCGACTCTTCACTCAGGTACTTTGTGAGATTGAAGGCATTACCGTAATCGACAACATCAGCCCTAAAAAAGAAACAAAAATTCCAGTATTTATCTTTATTTTGATCTGTGATGTTGACAGGGTTTTCTTCTGTCTTCATTTCCTACCTCGCCAGAGCAAAAACGTCATCAATGAAGCTCGTTCGGTCGGCTGCATCAAGGGTCTGGTCAAGAAATCAGAGCAGTTGAGCTCAGAGGGCGAGTAAAACTGAAAACATAAAGATCCGATCTGTGGACAGAAATACCGTGTGGTTGTCCTGGAGCTGCTGACTGATTACAGTCCACATGCTGTCTTCATGGTTGACTCTGTAGAACCCAATATGGTCATTATTTATCTTCAGCAGTCCGTCTGCTGAGGGCGAATAGTCAATGATGGCAAGTTCTGAAAAAGAGAACAATCACTGTGATTCATTTATGAGCATAAAGCCGTCTAAAACAGATATTTATCCCATTTACATATTCTTTCAGTCTCGTTTTGTCTTAAATTAAGTTACTCCAGACCTGAATTCTGTAAAACATTTTAAGGTGGTTTAACTTGAAAATGAAAGTTCACTTTTTGCACTGAAAATGCAATTTAAGTCGACAAGAAAATTATATTGATTTTAACTCAGAAAATAAAGTTCATGAAGTTGATTTAACAACAAGAGACAAGTTGTCTAAGCATTGTTTTTTAAGTTCATTGAGCTTGAATGGATTCTTGTCACTTTAAATCCAAATAAGCTCTGAAAAGGCTCATCTTCCAGACACAGAAAGACAAACTTATTACCAAAAAATGGCTGGCTGGTTTTCTTCAGAAACCCAAATGGAAACACAAAAATCTACAAAATATAAATTTTACTCAATATGTCCCATTTGAAGTACATGCTGTAAGGCATTCTGTATTTGAAGATGGTTAAATAAATTTTCCTTGACAATTTCCTTTTATGCACGTGTTTAGAGAATCTGTTTGGATTAATTTAATAATAAAAATGACATTGGATTGTTTTTTGTTTTTTTGCCTCAAAACACTTTAAGTTTGTCATTTTCAAGCTAAAAGGGAGAATTACCGGCAGTGCTCTTGTTAAACATCGTCTCCTCTATCTTGTTGCTTTTCACGGAGTACCATTTGACAGGAATGGTCCACTTGTATCTGAAACCCAGACAGAATCATGATAAATAACTATGATAGTTGGGGAATCAGCTCATCTGTTTCTCTCAGAGGATCCTACTGGAAAGGTGAGTTGGGCTGGCTGGGGTCGGCCAGCGGGTCCAGGAGGAAACGCTTCTGGGTCAGTTTGGCGTTTGACTCTGAGATGGTGACATCTACAACCGGATAGCCCATCTGTTTGGTCCAGGTGTCCATCACCTCTGCAACAGGTAAGTTGCTCACCTAAACACAGAGAGCAACATTTGTGTGAAAGCTTCAAAATGTTTTTACTTTTCTTTTTGTGAAACATTAGCTTAAAAAGAACAAAGGTAAAAGTTCTTCAGCACCAATTTAGGCCCTGTCAAACTCAAGGCCTGTGGGCCAAATTCAGCCCGCCGTATATCTTTTTGTGTGGCCCTCTGTGCTCCAGAAGCCATTTTACATCAACCATTCCTTCCAGTTTTTCTTACTAATGCATAATTATAAGTTTATTGCAAATTTTCCACAGAAATGGTCAAAAACATTGGCTTAATGTTTTCCACCTGCAGGTGGCGGTGTTTCTTACTTTTCTTACTAATGCATAATTATAAGTTTATTGCAAATTTTCCACAGAAATGGTCAAAAACATTGGCTTAATGTTTTCCACCTGCAGGTGGCGGTGTTTCTTACTTTAACGACACTGCTGCCTCAACCTTACTTGGTTTTGAGTTTTATCAATACCAAATGGAAAAAAGTTTACATTTTCTTAAATCTAAATGTGAAATTGTATCATATTGTCTAGCTAGAGTTTATAAATCTGCCTTCATTCTGTCATAAAAAACACTTTTCAACATACTTCAGCCAGAGAAGCCCAGAAGTTGGCTGTTTTGGCGTTCTTGAAGTAGAACTCCTTTAAATATTTCTGCAGGCAGAAGAAAGAAGAAGCAGACGCCACTGTAAGATAAATCTGAGTTGTAAATTTTTATTTGGATGTTCTTTGTGATTGTCCACTCACCCTGCAGCCATCTCTGAATGCATCCCTCCCCATCCAATCCTCCAGCATGCGGAGAACAGAAGCTCCCTGCAAAAAAGGTCAACAGTCTAATTAGAAAACTATTAGACTATTAAACCTCCAAGGTTTGCTGAATGACAAACCTTGGAGAATAGCCCTCCTGCCCTCCTGTGACAAGGTTTGTTGTGACAACAAGAGTAAGTACCTTAGTCTTTGTGACAACAAACCTTTTCACAAAGACTAAGGAGCACAGCAGGCAGGTAAAGGATAAAGTTTAGTGGAAGTTTAAATCAAGGTTAGCTGATATTTTTCTGTATTTATGTGCTCAGAAACTGAAATGCTAATTGATATATTGCAGCATTTTCGGTCAAAATCCTTACTCGAATGTCACGAAGACTTCTGTATTGTTGCCAACATGTCCGACGAACAAATAAAAGAAAAAGTACATGCAACATAATGTTTTAAAAAGTCACTGAAGGTTTTCACCTTGTTGTAGGAGATGGCATCAAACACAGAGGTGATTTCCGCCGGGCTCGACACGTCCACGATGATTGGATGAGAGGAAACGAGGGCGTCGTCCACCAGGACAGGAAGCACGTCGCTGATGATCATGATGTCTCTCTGTGAAAGGAGGCTTCGTCAGTCTGACACCCTCAGAGTTTCACCGCCTCTGTGGTGAACTGAAGAGCTCACCATGCCCCAGGTCGGCTCGGCCTCTTCCACGCCGATGTACTCAAAGAAACTGGCGAAGCCTTCGTTGAGCCAGAGGTCGTCCCACCAATCCATGGTGACGATGTTACCAAACCACTGAGAGAGAAAACCGACATGAGGATCCAAACAGGTGGAATGGCAAAAACATTTCATGACATCCTCAAGCAGGTGGGGATTGGAATAGAAAATAAATAAAAGTGTAGCATGTTTTTTACATTTTTGTTAAAACTGTCGCCCAAAGCAACCAATCAGAGCAAGAAGGAGGGTCTTAGCGCTGTCAATTATCCTCATAAACTCACTGACAGATATGCTAATGGTGGAGAAACAACTCACTGTTGGCAGGAAAACAGTTTATCTGCCGTTATCCATGGCTATGCTAACTAGCCTGAGCTTTCAAAACATGCTATGTTGTGCTAGCTGCAGATTAGCAGCGAGCACAGCAAACAGCACTGGGAGTACTGGGCGAAGGCAGAGGAGCTCAATTTTTTCACAGATTGTCTCATACCATACTGTCACGACACTTTCAGCAAATATGTAAAAAAAAAAAAAATTTATTAAGGTTACATACTTTTATAGCTCCAACCTGTGTCTGACCTCCTAGAACACGAGTTAATGCGTAATTGTGAATTTAATGCAAATTTTCCGTAAAAATTTTTTTTTAAATATTGGGTTTAAGTGGTGTTAACTTTCACCTGTAGGGGGCAGTATTGTTGCTTTTGTCATGCCTTGATGTCAAGTTATCGTCCCTGATTGATGTGCCAGGAACAAAAAGTCACATTTACCATCATGCATAAGCACGATTATGTCAAAATTCCTTGCAAATATTTCTAAATTAGCACATAATCTGGGATTTTGATTGCAAAAAAAAAAAATCACAAAAACAACTGCAAAATCCTGTAAGGACTGATTGATGTAAAAAGACTATTTCAATGTTATTTAATTCTAACTTAATTTAATGTTTTTAATTTTGCATGTTTACTTTACATATTTTCTGTTTTTTATTGTTTTCATTACTGATTTTATTACTAAAGTTAATAAATATATTTATTTTACAATCATGTTTTTGTAATAAATCTTAGATAAAAATGAGATTTTTACATAGCTCCAGTTTACAAAAAACAATTACATAAGTTGTAGTTCATTCCCAGTTTTGAAACAAGGGAGGAAGCTGGAGTACCCAGAGAGAATCCACACATTCACAAGGAAACTCCATGAAAAAAGACCCTAAGATCCAAGAGCTCTTTCCTGCTAGCACTACATTTAACTTTAATTTATTTTCCTAAAATGATCCTTCATATTGTAAAAAACTTTCATTTTCTCTGTAAGCAATCTGTGTTGTGCTGAGACAAGTATTTTTTTTACATTAAAATGTACTTTGCCACGAGTTTGTCTATTTATCACTTATCTTTACACTTTGAAGGTTTAAAGGTTCACTGCACAGTTCATGTGAGTCAGCTTTACTACGATTCATAAACAACCAGGAACAATCTGGTCCAGTTCATAAAAGTATAAAGACCTCTTATCTTTGTAATCTGGAGGATAAATTACTTCACTTTGTGCATCGTAATAAAAATTTAAAATACAACCAGTTTTAATGATTTACAGGACAAATTTGGACTCTGGTTTGGTTGCAGTGGAAGATTTCCATTTGGAGATGAAAGGAGCAGCAGTGGTAGAGTAACTTCTCCTTATCAACTGAGGCTTGAAAGCAACACAGAGCTAAAGCTTTTATAAAAGCTGAAATATCATCTATCACAACAGATGATAACATTTTATATTTGTTGTTTGTTGGTTCTGTTGGACTTCAGTGCCACAGTGACACAGTTGACCATGATATATTATTACAGTGACTGGATTCTCTGGACTCAATTAGTTCACATCTTAACTAAAAACAGGGATTTATTTGTATAAAGAGGCAACGTCTTGTTAGAGTGGACAGGAATCAAAATGTGGGGTACCACAAGGTTCAATCCTGGGACTCCTCTTATCCAATATCTACATGCCCCCATTTGTAAGGTTATAACAAAAAAATAAGATTAGCTAACTATGCAGATGATACACAGCTGTACATTATGATGTCACCATGTGACTCTGAACCCATCTAATCACTGAACAGATGCTTAAACAGATAAATGTGTGGATGTGCCGAAACCTTCTTCAGCTGAGCAGAAACAAAACTAAAGTAATTTTTTTGGAACCTAAAGAGGAGCAATCTAGAGTCAATGCACAGATTCAGTTATTACATCTAGAAACTAAAGATCAGGCCAGAAATTTAGATGTTGTGATGGATTCTGACCTGAACCTTCAGAGTCACATAAAGACAGTTACAAAGTCAGACTTCTATGACCTGAAGAATTTTTCAAGGATGTCACAGGAAGATCTAGAGAAACTGGGGGAGGCTGAAGAAACTGAACCAAACAAATCTGACCTGAACCTTCAGAGTCACATAAAGACAACTATAAAATAAACCTACTACCACCTGAAGGGCATTTCCAGGACTAAAGGACTAATCTCGCAGCAAGAACTAGAGAAACTACTTTTAGCTGCATTGATAACTGCAACAGTATGATTTCAGAGAGCTGCAGCTGAACCGGAACGCTGCTGCTGGCGTTCTGACGAAAACCAGGAAGATAGAGCACATAACACCAGTTCTAAAGTCAATACACTGGCTCCCTGCAGCTCAGAGAACAGACTTTAAGATACTTCTGTTAGTTTATAAATCACTGAATGGCTTAGCACCACAATGCATTAAAGATCTGCTGGTGTTGCATCAACCTTCCAGACCCCTCAGGTCTTCACAGAGAAGCAGCATCCAGCTTCTAGGCATCACAAATCTGGAACAAACTTTAAATTGGTGCCTTTAAAACCCACGTTTGATTAGTAGTATCTGAAACTTTGATCAATGTATTTGATGTTAATTTTCTAAATGATTTTGATAATTGCTATATAAATAACCCTGACTTTACTTGACTAGAAGTAAAATTAGCTCAAAACTCAAATTGTTATTTATTTGCATCTGGATTCATGTCTCTTTTTCCACCAGTATGTTCTCGTCTGTCCCTACCTGGTGAACCAGTTCGTGGGCGATGACGCTCGCCACTCGCTGCTTGTTGGAGGAGGACGACTCTGTCTCGTCATACAGCAGGTTGGTCTCCCTGTAGGTGATGAGGCCCCAGTTCTCCATGGCCCCGGTACCGAAGTCAGGGATGGCTATCTTATCTGGATCAGAACAGCACAGAGAAGCCACATGATAAGTTTTACTGCATCCTGCATGATAACTTCACTCAGTGCTGCATTGTAGAAGTGATATTATATTACATAATAAAACTGATGTACGGAGACAAAAAGTAAATGATTTGTAAACCACATTTGGTGAATGATGAAGCATTAAATTATGAAATGAAGGTTAGTTTGGAGATTTAATACCTTAAAGTTTCTAATCAAGATAAATTACGTTTAAAAACAAACACGCGATTAGCTGTATTATCCAGACTGAGTGGGATGGAAATTTGACTAATTTGAGGAGCTGTTTGTGAACCAAATAGCACTGATTTTATATGATTTACAAAATGTCTTTATGTTTTGTAAATTTACAAAACATAAAGCTAAAAATTTAGATAAAAATAGGGGTTTTACTGTCTTTGGAATTAAATTATGTACTTAAGAGAGTGTAGTTTAATATTGAACTTAAGAAAAACACTAAAGAAAATATTCTATAGTTAAAAGAGTAAATTATTTGAAATTGTATTTGTTTTGGATTTTGAATAGTTAACTTTCTTTTTATGTTTCTGTGTAGTGCTCTATCTATAAGTGGTATGTTTTTGGATTTTTATATATTTTAATTAATAATGAATGGGTAATTTGATTTTATATGTAGGACAGGCATAAGTATGAGCATTGTGCCTTTTCAGTCAAATTGAATGAATTGTTGCAGTGTTTTGAAATATGGATAATAAATAATTTGTTGACTGAATAAATAACAAAATAAACAAAATCAAATAAAAAAAACTGGACTGTATAAAATTAGATTAAACCGGATTGCATATTGAATGAGTTAATGTTACATTTCAAATCAATTATAATTAGTTTGAAACTTATCAGATTTGAATTTCAATCTAGTATTGAACTGGTTTTATTGTGTTGAACTGGACTGTTCCCAGCTGGTTTTGAAGCGTACCCAGTTTGGAGATGGAGTACGACATGTTGAAATACTCCTCAAAGTGATCAAAGATGACCTTCGTCACGTTCGCTGCGTATTCTGCAGTTTTTAACTGGCTGGGCTGGGCATAGATCCTCAACTGCAGCAGAAAACACCAGAACAATCACTGCAAACTCAACCAAAAATATATAATTTGTTTGAATATTTGTTTTCAATTAATTCACCGATTGTAACAGACTTACAGGAATGTTACTGGCAGATGTTCTTTCCACAAAACCAAACTGGTGGACAGCAAAACAAACCAAGTAGGTGCTCATGGGAATGGATTTCTGGAAGGTGGTTTTTAGCTTATTGTCTGGCAGTTCTTCAGGAGAACCCTGGAAATGCAAAGCAAAATGATCAATTATAACAGTTGGCTTGTATTGATGGGAATACATAAAAAACAAAGCAAATCTAGCTTTCTACGACTTTTTCAATGAAAACATTGTGTTTCTTGGTTTTGTTTAAACTATTAAGAAACTTCAGATGTTCAATAGTTGGGATTTTGGTTCAAAAACAAAACAATTGTTCATTTTTACAGCTAGATAATAAATTAACAAGGGACTTGATGTATGGTTACACTAGGAACATACTTACTTTGCTTTCCAAAATTTCAATATTCCAAGTATTTTATTACAAAGCTACCAACTATTACCAGTGTGAACCAAGTACTAAGTCAAAGTATTGATCCTACTGGTCAAATAATATTCCAGTAAAAGTAGCTGTCAAATTTAACTTTCAAAAATACAGAAGTATTGGAAGTACTTAAAATTGTGAAGTTTTTCTTTTGAATATTTGGAAAAACTTGCTGCTAATTTGGACAGATCATAAATCATTAATAATAATGCATTAGTCATTTTTTCCTAGCTTTTCTTGGCACTCAAAGAATACAGAAAAGTGAAGAAAATTAAGCGCCAAGATGCTAAGAGACTCAAAAGTAACAAATGGGTTTTATTTGAAGATAAAACACACAAAAGCACAATTAAGCATTTAAAATGTTTCAAAATTGTTTTCACTGCAAGTTACTGTCTGTGATTCATTGAATTATAGATTAATCAGAACATGAGGAGACTGATGAGTTTCCCATAATGGGAATTCAATGGAAATGAACCTTTTACTTGGTTTCCTGTTTTGAGGGAAGCACTCATTTTCCATTAAAGCTTTTGGAAAGAAGCTGTTAAGACTTATGTTGATGGATGAGGGTGACGTCTTCCTTTATGAAATTATTTTCAGTCAATGTATTCATTAATCTTTGATTGGTAACCCAGCTTCGGTTGGACAGTTGTGGTCAGAAAGAGACCGATTAATCACTCAAGTTTATCCCAAAATGGTCGACATATTTATCATAACCGGGAGGAAATGCAACAGTAAAATACCGACAGAATTTTATCATACGCAACCGCAGCTACCGGTATTTTACGTAAATTAGGCTGCGTTCATACTACAGTCTGAAGTGACCAAATTCCAATTTTTTAAAGAATTATTATTATTATTTTTTTTTTTTTTTACGTAATGTGACCTGTATTTGATCTTTTCGTGGCAGTCTGAACAACAAACGTCGGATTTTTTCTGAATACGACCAGGTCACTTGGGTGCGTTCACACTGCAGCCTGAAGTGACCCAATTCCGATTTTTTTGACGTAATGCGACCTGTATCCGATCTTTTCATGGCAGTGTGAACAGAAAAGGTCGGATTCTTTTTCGAATGTGACCCATATCCGATACGCATCCGATTCAAATGCGACCTAACGTCCAGACCACATCCTCAACAAATCTCACTGTTCTGCGTCCTGATACGCGCACGCGGGAAGAAAAACAACAAACATGACCGTCTATATGAGGATTAAGTTGTTAATCGGGACAACAATCGTAAGCTATGCTCCACCGTTAGCATCCATGTTTACTTCCACAAACACTGAGCTTCTTCTTTATAGCGATTGACAAAACTCTGAGCACTCTCTCTGTGTGTGACGTAATTGCGCCCTCTACTGCGCATGCGGGACACTTTCAGGTCGTTTACGGTTCACACTGGAGATCATATACAAGTCGCATATATTTGGAAATGTGAACGATAACGACAAAAAAATAAAAATAAAAAATCAATTTGACATAAAATTGGATCACTTCAGGCTGCAGTGTGAATGTAGCCATAGAGATGTTTTTTTGTTGTTTTTTTTGTTGTTTTTTTTACAGTGTGGGCTTAAAGTCCACCAGTTTCTAATGAAATATTTTGTTATTTTTTGAGTGCTCCCTGGTTTTGAGTAACGTCCTAACAGTTTGATTTACACCCAACATGGCTGATTGCAGTCCTACCTCTGATGGCATGTTGGAAAGAGCGCCGTAGTTCTTGTCATGAGTGATGGAGATTGAATAGGTGGCTTTCTTGTTTGGTTCGTCAAAGCAGGGAAACGATTTCCGGGCATCTGTTGGCTCATGATCAGTTGCAGCAATCTTCCTGGTAGAAAAATAGAGATGTAGATGTTAAAAACTCCTATCAACATCTTAATACTGAAACTAGACTTGTTATCTTGGAAGCACAATGCACTTTAATGCATCAGGGCAATCCCATGGGACATTATGTTTTATGATGTTAGGATTTGAGAGTAATAGGAGCAATTATTTCTCATGATATTTGTAGTTGTGTTGTACTAACAGAATGTCTTCTATGGATGTTTTCTGCAAATATGATGATTGCTACAAACCAGTTTCCCATTTAGATATCAATAAAACTGAATGAACTTAACTAATCTAGTACAATTTCTCTTTCTAGGACCAAACAGTACCACTGTAAGAAAGTTTTCTTTAGTGCTAATATCTTAGTTTGCTTGAAATGTAATAAAAATAACTCACAGGTAACTTTTCAGTAAGATACATGAGCTTGCTTTAAGTAAATAAGTCATTAATATTTGTTTCAATTCCACTGGCAGTTTATTTCTCCTATAATATGGAGAAACTGCCTTGTTATAAGTGAAATAAATAGAACTAATACTTTTTAAAATCAGTTTTAAGAAATTATTTACTAAAACAAGCTCTGATATATTGGTGAAAAGTTATTTATGTCAGCTGTAATTACTGCTTTCATCTATATAGTCAAATAGCCTTTTTTGAGTCTGCAAAATCCAGTTGAAAATTAATTGATTACTAATGACAATTATTTAAATAATCAATTAAGCATAATTAATTGTGATTAGTCATGATTAACCCAATTAATAATGATTAATCTGATTATCTGATTATTTCAATATTCAATTAATTACAATAAATCATGATTAATCATTTCAGCAATGGTCTCATTTAACGAGTCTTTTCTTACTTGGTGACCCCCTCCTCTGTGTAGACGACCCTGTAGAACCCCACCACCGATCCGGTGAGCAAGCCCTGGAAGTCCAGACTGAGCACGTAAACCTGTCCTGGGTCGGTGGCGGGCAGCTCCTCCGCAGCCTCCACCACCACATACTCCTCAGGTTTGTATTCAAAGCAGCGATTGACCTCCACGTCCCTCTGCACCCCGTTGCTGTCCTGCACCTTCAGCCTGGGCTTGGCGTTGACGAACGTCTCCCTGATGTGCAGCCACAGGTGGCGGGTGGGTTTACTCACCTCCACCTGGATGTCCACTGTGCCAGTGTAGGTGTCATCCACCAGATTTGGCTCCAGGTGCAGGTCGTAGTGGATCGGCTTCACATAATCGGGCAGACGGAAGTTTTTCCAGTCCCCGCTGGAGTCTGACGAAGCCAGACAGGGCCCCCTGTCAGAAGGAGGGGGGTCTGTTGGGGCTCCAGTTGGGGCTACAGTCGGGGCTACAGTCGGGGCTCCAGTTGGGGCTACAGTCGGGGCTCCAGTTGGGGCTACAGTCGGGGCTACAGTCGGGGCTACAGTCGGGGCTACAGTCGGGGCTCTAGTTGGGGCTGGTGTGGATTCTGGAGTGGAGGAGGAGGGTCTAGAGAGTCCAACCCCTAAACCAACAGCCAAGGAGCAAACCACCACTGTTGCACAGATGATGGCTGCATGTTTGCCTCGAATGCAGTACCTTTTCCCCTTTCTCTCCAAGTCCATGGACATGCTGTCCGGCATGCTTACTCTGCAAACTGCAAACTTCTGGAGGTAAAAAAGCTTTGAGCTTTTCCTGGAAAAGCCAGCTGCTGCTGGGTTTAGATTAGCTGTGTGAAAGCTTGTCTTTGTGCTGCTGAGGGGAGGAGAGAGGAAGGAGGAGGAGAAGTAAAAGGAGAATCTCACACAGTCACTGAGAGTTTTATTTGGTCCTGCATGATGTTAGCACGCCTCTTTTTGTTAAACATCTACTGTCTGCCTGTTAATCAGCAGTTAGGCTTTAACGTCTCGTGTTGCTACACTGCAATAACAAAATCTTACCTTGTTTTTGTCTGGTTTTCATCTTAGTATGCTTGAAATAAGACAAAACTTACTGTTACATAGCCTTTCAGCAAGTTATAGGAGGTTGATTTAAGTAAATAATTATTGAATATTGATGAAAAAGTATTAGTTCCATTGGCAGATTATTTCTCTCCTGAAATATTAGACCTGAAAACAAGCTCCTATATCTTGCTGAAAAGTTACTTAGAAGTTAGTTTGTCTTATTTCAAGTGTACTAAGATGTTTCCACTAAAAACTAGACCAAAAATACTTGGTAATATTTGGTGTTTTTGCAGTGCAGAAATACATAAAAGAAGTAAAAGCTGATGTTTTAACCTGCATAATTGGAGGGAATTAAATTTAAACCTCTGTAATTATACATGCTGTTGCACATCCTCAGAAAAGTGGAAACGTTGCAAAAACACAAAATTTTACCAAGTAGTTTTGGTTTAGATTCTAGGGCAAATATTTTAGTATACTTTAAATAAGATAAAACTAACTTAGAAGTAACTTTTCAGCCATAGATAGGAGCTTGTTTAAGTCAATGATAATGGAAAAATTCAAATGAAGAAAACAGATTTTCCCTAATGAACAGTCACTCTTAATTACCAACCAGCAGGGGTGAAAGGCGGGTACGGTCGGGTACTGCGTACCCCTAAAAGATTTAGCGGGGATTCGCAGTACCTGCAAGAGAGAGGAGCGGCTGTTTGCTGTAAAACATCAATGGGTTCACTGTGCAGCAGTGAGTTCACCCACTAATCAGCCGTGACTGATTAGTTTTTTAGAACAATCTAAAACACGACTTAATCAGTTAATAAATAGCTTTTTTCCCATTTCACGTTGTTTCTGAACTGTTCTTTGTTAGAGCAGCGGTGCAACACGTCGATGGCGGAAGGTTTTGAGTCGATCTCTGCATTAGGTGACAAACTGAACGCTGCCAGGACGCTGAGAGCAGCACGTCCTCCTCTGGCTCTTTATCAAAACGTTCGTAACTTTATTAAAGAACAACAACAAAAATCTCAGGAATTCTTGTTTCAGCAAGGTGTTATGTGCGTTTCGGCTCCATTACCAAAATAATTAGCGCAGGAGTTTAAAGTTAACTTGTTCCACTTTCAACTCTTTCGTCTCGTCAAGAAACAAAATATTTTTCCAAAAGTTTTAAGGATTATCAAGCTGTTTTTGGCAAAAGTAAGATGGATATTTAAGTTTGAACTCTTCCATGGAAGCCATTTCTGACCAGCCTCTCTGTCTTGTGATAAATCATAAACTCCTACTCAAACTTTCTACTTCTACTAACAAAACATCCTGGTGGTATATGACTATATATATACCTATATATATTAGGAGACAAAAACAAGTGAACCTCATGCACTGAAGTGCATTTTGAGTATAAAATGTGATTTGATTCCTAACATTTAATTTTAACATTCAGTTTAACTTCTGTGGAAACTGATTTCTTCATACTCCTGTTTTATTATAATCATCATTGTTCAGTTGTTCCTTGTCTTCATTTATAATTTGGTTTCCATTTAGGATAAAAACACTTTCACAGACTCATATCTGACCCTGAGCGTCGTAAATCTTTATTGGTTTTGCAGTTTCTCAGTGATAAGATGAGTGAGATAGAACGAATGTTATGGTGTCCTGATCCTTGACCTAAAGTGTGATCCAAACATTCATCATGACTGTTCATTCACATGTCAAAGTGGTGGAATCATGGTGAAACAAGTAAACTGAACTCAACAATCACATGTTGTAGTAGCAGAAGAATCAGGTGTAGTTTCAGTAATTACTTACTCATCTAGTTCCAAAAGTAAATAACTGGGGTGAGAACTTCTCTACAGTAAACTGTATTTACATTCCCAGTCTGTAAAGTGGTGTTGTGCAATAAACACAGTGAGATCATCACAAATTCACCTGTTATTTTCACATGAGGCAAGCAGCCTGAAGTGAAAACAGTAAATATGAACTCAGGGATACATGAAATAGTGACGTTCTACATGTGGGTATGGAAGCTCAGATGTGCCACAATTTAAATGGCCTCTCACAAACAAAGTTAGTATGTCTGAGTCTCAAAACATATAGAAAAAGTCCTGTAAGTACAGATTTTTTTTTTTTCTTTAATTAAAAACACATAGTTTATTCTTTTAATTCTTCCTGGGGAAAATAGTGGTATGATGCCAAACAACTGCTTTAATTCATTAAGTCATTTTGCAGTCAGTAAGTGGAATAAACTTTTACTGTTATTTCATTTGTCCTACTTCTAAATTAAGAGTATGGAAGACTACAACTTCCAAAATTAATAAAAGATACAAAAAATACATTGTTGATTAATTAAACTACAATACCCACAAAGAGAACATTTATTTTTAATCCATGCATTAAACTGCTGCTTTAGTTTAATTTAATGTCAATACTACCACTTATTTAATTTTGACATAATTTTAAATATTTTATTCCTGTGAATATCAATTCATGTTACCTGCTTATTTTTATAAAAAATTTTGTAGCCCTAAAATTATTTAGATAGTTTTAGTTTTAGATTCTTAGCAGCAAAAGAAAAAATAGTCATGCGTAAGGAAACATTAATATAAATTGAATAAATAAGAAGCAGAGTAAAACATTTCTGCACACATGGTCATTTAAACAAGCAATGAGGCAGCACACATTTACAAAAAAACCTTTAATATTCATTTAAAAGTATTTTCATTTTCTTAAACTATTCTCATGAGTTACAGGTTTGCTAAAATACATCTGCAGCTACATACACACATTCAGAAACCAGCCGTTTCTAATGTTTTTCTTTTCCACCAACCCGTACAATAAAATGTGCTTGTCTGTTTTTTTTTTTGTTGTTTTTTTACTTATAAATAAAAACGTTTATTTCAGACCATTAAACCTAATTTACAGCATTGTGTTTATTTTTAAACAGAAAACTCTCCGAATTAAAATTAGATTTAAAATCCAGCTAAACTCCATTTATTTAACAGAAACATATGCTGTAAAATCTACATTAAGGCAGCGTATCTACTCCTGACAGAAAGGCAGCACATAGTACATACACTTAATCACCAGCGGGATCAAATTAACGACAAACCTTGTGGAAAACTGATCCTCGGTTTTCTCCTTTAAATGAGGCTCTAGCTCAGTCAGATCAGGCTCAAAGTTAAGGATCTATATCTGATGTTGTTCAGATGCTTTGGGGAACAAATCAGTGTAAAGAATTTGATTATTAGAAAGTGTTTGCACTGATTTTGTTGAGTTTTTAACATCTTTTAATTTCAGTTCTGCACAAACAAGCAACAGACAGCAACTTTATCTCAGCTGTATGTAACTGAAATTTCTAAGAAGAGATTCTTTTAAAAAAATCACTTTGAAACAAAAACATGCTTTCATATTAGATGAATTAAAGGATAAGCATTAGCCAGCTCTGTTAAAAAAAAACAACATGCAGCAGCAAACAACAGGAAGATGTTGAACATTGTGCCAAGATGGAAGGAAAAGCTGCAGCGTGTAGTTTTGTTTCAGGTTTTTCTGAATGTTGTTTTAAAGGTGAAACATTTTAAGGGTTTGATTTTTTTATTTTTTTTGCTGCATAGATTTAAATGGATCCAGCATCTTCCTTTATGGATTTATTAAAACTGAAGTTACCTTTTTTAAATGAATAATTACTTCTTACAGAAGTAATAAGTAATTATTCAACCTAATATTGCCTTTCTATCTCAAAAGTGTCTGTCCATTCTCCTCTGCATGCAACTGCATGAAAAAGTGTGCCTAATAAAATGGCCAGTGATGTTTCTACGTAGAGCTGGGTGACATATTATGAAAATTAAATCTTCATATTTTCATACCAGATCCAATTTCCAATTTGATTTTTTTTCCCTTTCTTTTCTCTCTCTCTCTGTATATATATATATATATATATATATATATATATATATATATATATATATATATATATATATATATATATGACAAAAAAAAGTTGTTTTTTTCCTTCTGTGAGTATTTCCTTCTGTGAGGCTATGATAATCTGTGTTTAATTACGAGAATATACAGTCACAATAACAGCAGAGACTTTTAAAACAAAACAAAAAACTGTTTTATTAGAAAAAAGTTTGGGTAATGCACTTTTTAAATTTTTTAAAAAATATTTCTTAATTCCCCTAAAATTATGACTTTATTCTCGTAATTAAGAATAAAAAAATATCTTAGTTTGGCCCTAATATTTTGTTGTCAAAGTCCAAGCAAGTAGAAGCTGTCAAACAAGATGGCGGTCCACTCTGAACTGTGGAAACCCAGGAAATGCTTTGGTTCTGCGTGATTGCAGGATGGCGCAGAAAACAGGCAGATAAATCACAGCTTTGTCTCTTTTGATTAATACAATCCTTCAGTCTGTCATGATGAAGCTGAAATATTACGCTTTCGGTTTAGAATTTAGCGTTCCAACCGGCCAATCAGCGAACAGAAGAAGTTGACGTTGATTTTCTGCGCTGTTTTTAAAGTTGTTGTCTATTTGTAGTTTTAGCGGAGGAAGTGAACGAAGCCGTTCAGTCCGTGTTGGCCACGCTTCCAAATGTTAAATTAACATTCACAGCCATCTCGATACTTTTCTCTTCGCAGTGGAGGACTGTTGTTTACAACGCAGGCAACTCCCGGTTAGCTTCATAGGGGCGATACTGGCGCATTACATACGTCACAGCCGTATGTAATCGTTTCTAAATAGCCGCCGATGGCTCAGGCCCTTTGCAGGAAGCAAAGCGTAGAGAAAGGGTCTGGTTTTTTACCAAGCTAGACTGAAATCGGCTCCCTTGGAGTTTCCCTCTGAGTTTATGGGTGGAGATTCAGAGTTGTAGAGCAGGATGTCGTCGTTAGAGATGAAGGGAGCCCCGAACTCGCGCCCAGAAGTCAGTGAAGAGAGTCGGTGGGGCGAAGGACGCTTTGGACCGGTTACCTCTAAGATCTTAGGGAAGTGGGAGGCTGTGGATGGATTTGCTACAATAAACTGAACCTTTGCTGATTTAAAACTGTATTTGCACCGTAAATCCACATGGTGGCATCAGGGAGCCGTTTCAGCATCCTGTCCAGGACTGTTGAAACTTTGTGCATTTGTGTCGTAAAAGGTGTGTCCATTTTCCTCTATTGCTTCCGTTTGAGGATCACGCTGTGGGTTTGATGGTGGGTTCTCCTACTGGACCGGACCTTGGAGCTGGTTTCCTGACAGCTGCTGTCGAACAGAAAGCTTTGAACCAGCAGCGTCGCCCAGCTTTCTCCAAACCACCTGCAAGGCAAGAAATGCAGCTGTCAGCCCTCAACAGGAGGCAAATATTAACCAATCACACTGAGGCAGGCCCTTAAAATGTGATAAATCATCAAGATATCTCCAAAGATTAGCGATCAAACATTTTAAGCTTTTCTTTGCTTCAAGGAGTTACATTTTTCTCTAGATTTGGGTTCATGTTCTAAACTGTTCTGAGATGCACTCAGAGATTACTTCAACATATATAAATATATATTTACATATTTTCCTCTATTAAAAGTAACACACACACATTTTATATATATATATATTTATATTAAGTAGCCATACAAGAAATTACTCAAGAGTAAAAAAGTATTTGGTAAAAAGTCTACTCGAGTATTAACTGATCAAAACAGCAACTATTTAATACATAAAAATTATATTATCAGATGGACCAAAATGTAAAGTTATGTTGAAATTTTGGTATTTTAAGGATCAAAATGAAAATAATATAAGTAACATGTAATTACAAAATTATGCAAAAGAAATATTTTTTTCTATATAAAACATGTGAAATTGTATCAAAACTGCAGGTGTGTGTCTGGTTAAAACAAGCTTCATTCTGAAGTTTTACTCAAGAGCAGTGATGCTTCATAAAAATTGCTCCTGATAGTAGTAAAAATACTCCTAAAAATATATATTTTTTTAAAGTTGCCAAAGTAAATGTTATTCAGTTTCAACCCAAACTCTGGAAGTATTCAGGAGAAACACTGAAACCAGAATGAAACTTACATTGCACATCTCTCTGACGATGGCTTTCTCCTTATCGTTGAGGTCTTCATCGTATTCCCTCGAGTTCTGGCTGTCCAGCTTTTCATGGACCTCCAGCACCTACACAAACTTAGAGTCAATTACAGAATAATAAAACATTTCTTACCACACAGTGTTCAGAGTTTACCTTCATGGCATGGACTACAGCTTCGGGTTTCTGTGCCAGAGGCAGGTAGAACCCCGTGGGGGACAGTTCTCCACTGGGAGTCCGAGGATGGTTCTGATGAGAACGAAGATAAAAACCAGTCAAAATTCTGACTTTTTCTCAGAACTATGACTTTTTTCTTAGCATTAAGACATTCTGACTTCTTTCCTCCAAATTCTGATTTCTTTCCTCCAAATTCCAACATTTTTTTCAGAATTCTGAGGTTTTCCCTAAGAATTCCGACTTTTTTCCTAGAATTCTGACTTTTTCGCAGAATTCCAACTTTTTTTTGCAGAATTCTGAGTTTTTTCTCAATTCCGACCTTTGTCTCAGAATTCTGACTTTTTTCCCAGAATTCCAACTTTTTTTCCTCAATTCCGACTTTTTTCTCAGAATTCCAATTTAACTTTTTTATCAAAATTCTGACTGCAGAATTTCCAAATCCGAATTGTTTAAATTGTTTATGGCAAATCTAGTCGTTAAACTCAAATCTACCACATAAATTTGGGACAGGCTTTCAGCGCAGGTTCTCAAATACTCTTCTGTAGTAACGCCGTTTATAACACGGTCGTATGAATCATGTGGCGTAAATTCAGGCATATCTGATCAAACTGACAAACAGGTCAGGAGGGAGAATGTATGGATCGGTTTCTAAACTAGTTCCAACTTTTATAAATACCGCCGTCTATGAGGCCAAACTAGGTGTGCTAGTTCCACAGAACATCAAGTAAAACCATGGCTATATTGGCAAAATACTTCGGTAAACAATCGTAGTCACTCCATTCAATACTATTGTCCATCATGTTGGTTAATTAAGTGAAATAGTTGCAAAGGGTGAATTCTGTCAGAACATAGTAACAATTTAACAAACGTGTAAAAAACACTACAGCCGTAACCAAAGCCTATGTCTTATTTATAGGTTTTTATTCATGTTTCAGGATTTACAGGTAAAAGAAATCAAACTATATAAAGAAAAGGAGGCTGGTGAAGCCGTTTGTAACAGGAGAGCTGCAGCGTTTGCATTTACTGGCAAGAGTCAGCTGCTCTGATTGGGCTCATCAATAGGTCATGGCGTTCTCCAATACAAATCAGACCAAAGCCTGAGGTGTTGCTCAGTCCCGGACCAAAACTGAGAACAGCAGCACCAAAACATAAACGCACTCATGTTTGTATTAAATATAAAGGAGAAGAATACCAGGCAAAACAACACTTTATGTTCATGGCAAAATTAAAACGACATTGAATCTATTTCTGTTGGGTTATTGAATTGCACTACAAAAACACAAAATCTTACAAAATCTTACTAAATACTAAGTATTTTTGTTTAGTTTCTCAGGCAAATATGTTAGTATATTTGAAAAAAGACAAAACTAACTTACAAGTAACTTTTCAGCAAGATATAGGAGCTTGTTTGAGCTAACAATTTCTTTATATTGATGAAAAAGTTGTAGTACCATTGGTATCTTATCATATCTTATCATGTCATGTTATAGTGGAACTAGGACTATTTCATCAGTGGAAAGGAGTTATTGACTTATTTCCTATAGCTTGGTGAAAAGTTTTGTCTCATTTTTAGAGATATTGGTACTAAAACTATTTGGTAAGATTTTTTGTTTTTGCAGTAAAGATTGAAGTAATTTCTCCATGTGTTGAAATTCTTGTAATAAAACTCAAATACACCATAAAGAATGTTTAATGGCCTCTTAAAAACCAAACTAGCGTTATTGTACATCAATAAAAAAGTGCTGCATTGTTTAAAAAGTAACTGATGTTGATAAATTTGACATTATGAGTAACGTCTGCAAAGACAACACAAGTCCTGACATGTTACATCTCAGAGTCACTGACACAAAACGCTGCAATTAAAAACCTGTGTAAGGGGCCTGCAGCAAATAAATGTCAAATAAAGTGAAGACAGGAATAAAAGTGTAAGTTACCTGCATTGTCAGCAGTTTCTTTTCCTCCTCCAGGATCCTCACCTTGTTTTCTAGCTCTCTGATGTAGCACTCTGATATATCTGCAAAAAAAACAGAAATACTACATTAATTAATGTTTCAGTGACAGTTTGGTGTGAATTCCTGAAGAAACGACATTCGAATTTTAATAAATTGTCTTTGTTCTTGAGAAAACTGTTTCTATACAAGCAATAAATAATCTCAGTATAAAAATATCGAAAAAACCCCAAAAAACAAGTGAATCTGATTTTTAAGCTCAAAAATCTGATTTTTTTGAGCTTCTTCTCATAATACGCGCTTTCTAGATGTACTAACCCACGTAAATTAATCTGCACCTACAGCCGAGATCCACATTCTTGATTTTTTTTTCAAAAGAGATTCCAGTTAAGCCGACTAATCCGTCACGAAATCCCAGTATTTAGCGAGACCCAACCCCGGCGTTCGAACGCACGTGCTGATTTCAAAGCACGTTTCCGTTAACGGGGAGGAATTTCTGGCACAAAAGGTTCACTGACAGTTTGGCAGCGAACGAGAGAATGAAACCTGTTCTGTCATGAACTTTCACCTGCAATAAAAGCCGTAGCTGTGATAAATTTGAACAGGTTTTTATTTTTGTTTCGTCCTGCAGTGAACAGTAGAATCCAAGCAGATGTTTCTGATTTGCCACCATGTGTGATGCTGTTGCTGCAGGGCGCAGCTCTCTGCAGGTGACTGGCATGTTGCTAGCTGATATACCTCACACAGATACTTTCCTGTCAAACATAATTACAACTTAAGATATTCCAGGATGAGTTTCTGCAGGTTTGACCCGAGAGATTAAGTCAAGAAATTAAAAATATGGCTGATTGACAAAGTGATTGACACCTAATTTGACTGAAAATACTGATAAAAATAACTTTAAATTATTACACTGTACATTGTAGGATCTTTTCAAACACAGTTAGTTTTGATAAAAACATATATTTAGACAACATTGTGTAATACTTGTTTTAAAACCTTAGAGAACATTGACATTATTTACAGGATTTTTGATTTAAAGACATGTTTACATTTACTCCTAAAGACCCCATTACACTGAGTCAAGAGATTAAAAATGACATTTCCAGGATCTTCAGGGACCATTAAGGATCTAACGGTCTCTGAGTTTCCTGAGTGTTTCCTGACTGGGAACAAGGGGCTTTTATTCAATCATCCAAATTATTTATACCCTGATTCACACTTTGTCAAGCTACAACCACATTTTAGGTGACATATCAACACAAAGTAGGGCATAATTGTGAAAGAGAATAAAAAAATACATGCTTTTTAAACTTTTTTGCCTGAAAACCTGAAAAGTGTGGCATGCATTTGTATTTAACTCATTTGTATTAAATGTTGCAAGAGTTGCAGTTGTAACAAGACAAAATGTTTACTTTTTACCTCAGAAAGTGTTCCTCTCTATCAAAATGGTTTCTTTTTCCCCATCTCTGTCTTATTTTAATGCAACTTTACAAGAAATTGAAAATGTCAACCTTAGTTTTAACCACAGCCTGTTCTGACCAACTTTAACCAGAAATAACTTTAAGCGGTTCTGAATAAAAACGTGTGTCAGATTTATTGGGGGAAAACACAACATGGCTCCACACCCACTCTGTGTAACTTGATGCCACAGTTTGACATTCTTGCCGTGTAAACAGACTTCCATAAATCTATTTTCATCTGGTGTGACAGGAGGGAAATGAAGAGCGGCGCTCGCTGCAACAAAACACTCACAACGTTCCTCTGGTAAGGTTTCAATTAACTCCTACAAGCAGAACCGCTTCAGGTCCAATGAGCAGACATGGCTGTTCAACCCGCATTGTCTTCAGGTTGGTGATTTGTGTCCAGAAAAGTAACGTCCTGGCAGAAGTAGTGAAAGTCACCGCTGCAGATAAACTGCTGACCTCACACACAAACACAAGAGCAGACTGTGCTGACAAAATAAAACAGAGGGCGTCCTTTAATTACAGACGGTCAGCACAGATCCAGTTAACCTTCCTGTCGTAGTGCCAGTGAGTCTCTACATGAAGACACTGTAACATGGCGGACATTGAAGTACCAATGAGAGACCATTTTTTCTCAGGTTTAATTCAATCTCTTGGTGTTTTCGGATGAGTCCTTACAGGTTTTACACATCAAGTCTTGGATAAAGTGTCCAACTTATTGTAGATTCTCTTCCTCCATTAGGAAGGAAAACATGTTAATGTTTCCAATAGGTTTGAAAAACATTTTAAGTTGGAGACTAATTGAGGTCGGAGCTGCATATTTAAAGCACAAGAATTTAGTCACGGAAATCCACAGGGTACTTTATTAGAGGCACTAGTTTTCACACAATAGGTACTTTTTAAATGCACACATATCTTGTATTTTACTCTTGTTGGTTACAAAGCAGCTGATTTTGTGCAGATGACCAAGACCTAGTACTTTTGGTTTGTTCACGTTCTTAAAACAAACATTAGAATAAGGATTCTTTCTGCAGTTTTTATTAGATTTGCACCAATTTTGTTTGTTTTTTTGCAGAATTTCAGTGCATCATGTTTGTGTGCTCCAATGTAGAGTAAATTGGTCTAAAGCAACTATACAGTTCAGTCAGTGTGTCTTCCTCTGGTTAAAGTACCATTAAACTTTAACCTTTTAAATTGTGTTGGCTCAACAGATCAGTAGATGGAATTCCCATTTTAGCTCAAAATCTGACATATGCCAGACCTAAACTAAAATATTTACTTCTAGAACAAAAATCTAAAATACTTAAACTTATCAAAGCCAGACAACATTATTCTTCTCTGAACAGAGATTTTATCTAAGCATTTGTGATTAAAAATATACTTACAAATATTAGAATGCTTACTTTTTGGCAAAAAAAAAAAAGTGCTTGAAGAGTGCTTAAAGTCAAACCTGGACTGAACTATTGATTTGTTACTGTTCACTCTTTACTCAACTTCATAAACACAAACTGGGAATTTTCAGTTTTCTTTAAAAACTCTTGGGAACCGTTTGTTGTGCATCATCTTGTCTCATGAACTGTGTGCATTGTTTTACGACCAACTTTTAGCAAATAAAAAGAACCATGAAGCAAAAGAAAGAAGTCCCTGTGAGAGTCTGAGTTTCAGACAAGTCATGAGGTCTCTCTTTAAAGAAAACCACGGGATTAAAAAAAACATAAAAGTCAACAGTGCTTGACAATAAGAGCGATATTCAGTGGAAAAAGATTATTGGTTTAAAGGAAGGATTAGCTGGAGTTTAAAAGCTGAAAAAATGGAATAGCACCACAGCCTGCAAACATGTTTGAACTGGTTAAACTGGCACCAGCTTACTTCGAACGCTGCATCTATCGAGGTACCGATACGGGCCACTTGGAGCGTTTTCAATTTGCATATGTAAAGGTTGCTTCAGAAGAACTTCATAGGAACCGATTTAGTTCTTGAGATTGATGAAACCAGTCGGAGATCAATTAAAAGGAGAAACGGTTTATTTAGAAATCTGTCAATGCTTGTTAGAGAATATCTTAAAGTGAATAATGTTCCTTTGGAACGGTTTCCTCTCAAATGTAAACAATTGGGTTGGAAAAAATAGTCAAACCTGTTTTTTTTAAACTCATGATCACTGCGAAACATTAGATATTCCTATGTGAAACACAGAAGCATCAGAAAAGTTTCATATTGGAGCTGATCAACCTGCAGATTCTACTTCACTGTTTACCATTTATTTTACAATAAATGTTATAAGTAAAAAAAAAATCTCCAAGTGGAACTGGTTCTTTTTTTCAATATTTGTGAATTATTGACTTAAAACAAGTTCCTTTATATTCCTACACAGTAACTTGCAAGTTATTCTTTTTATCTTAATGCAAGTGCACCAAATATTTCTGCGCTAGAAATATTTGGTAAGGTTTTGTGCTTCTGCAGAGTGGACTGCAAAGACCCCCGAGAGGTCGTGGGTTCAAATCCTGGACGAGCCCCCATTTGTCATGCCTGGCTCAAAAGCGATGACAAAAATGGGGCACAGACGATCGTCAACCAACATATCGGATGTATATTTTTTAAAAATGTAATATTTCTTCTTTTTTCATAAATGGCTAATACCTTTTTATGAGTTTATGGTCTGAAACACTTAGAACTGCCTTGCCGCAACGTGACGTCACGCACACAAGATCCTGCCCTCCATCTCCCTACTGGAGGGGAAAAACCTGTTCGCTAACAACAACTAGTATTGGTTTTAGCATTGAATTATTCTTCTTTGGCAGCACAGCTACAGATGGCAGGTAGAAGAAGAGTCTTTCTGCCCTCCAGCATTGTGAGAATGTGTGAAATTTCCAGATGTAAACAATAACATGCGACGTGTCTATACAAATAAACTTGACGTGACTTGGAAATCCCTTGGATGTTTGTGTTTGCAGACGACTCAGTTTTCTCTCACAACAAATTAAAAGGTTGTTTTACTGGAACTCTTTATAGGAACTCCACTGAGTTTGCAGGATTTCCATTTTGAGAAATTTCTCTAGCCGTTCTCAAGCTGCACTCCTTCACCCTGACCTCACCAGACAACCCCCCCATAAAACCCAGTTTAACCACCGTTTATGTGCGGTTCTGGTCCTGTTAGTTCACCGCTCCGCAGCTGAACTGATAAAACAGACGTCAGCTGAGGTGGGGCCCCCATAAAATCTGAGGCTCAACCTCTGACCCCGGCCGTCCCACAGAGGATGGGACAGAGTGGATTGGGAAGGGGGGGAGGTTATGGGAAGCTCTGCACAGCCAGTCTTTGAAGAGCGACACCCCCCCTCCATTGTCTGCCACATAATGCAGTGAGACAGATGGCACAGGGAGCACAAATGTGTTGGGAATGAGGCCAACTGGGAAAAATACCACCACATCACTGGGAAAGAAAGAAACACTGGTTCAGAGCACCAATCAGGGTGTAGCTGCTTCTACAGCAGGACGACTGATAAAGGATTAATAAGTCTGCAGTGATTTTAAGAATTTATATTCTCTGCTTCATCTCTAACTTTTGTCTTAAAGGAAGGAAAGAAAACCAATGACTTTATCTGGGTTGTATTAGTTTAGAATACGGATGAAAGTTATAGTAGTTTACAAAAATATCTCTGTTTTTTCTACTGAATCAGGACTAATTTGCACCCCTGAATTTAAAAAGTGACGTCCATTTTTCTCGATCATGTATTTATTCTAAATTCTGAACGAATTGATGACATTTTTGTGGCATTATCAGTTTATTTCCAAAAATATTTATCATTCAAAAAAGGTTTTGGGAGAAAAAATGTTGTTTTCTAACAGAGCGTATTAATTAAATGCTACAAACTTGGATTTCTGTAAATTGAATAATAAACACTTATATGGGTAAGTACATGTAAACTGAACATTACGTCTTCATCTCTCTCTGCTCGTCACTCATTGGTCCAGATTCTCAGGAAACAGATCCAGATGTGAGAACAAGTCACACATTTTGATGCTCTTGTTGCTCCATAGTTCAGAAAGTTCACCTGATGGACCAACGCCAATGTGATTTTTGGATTCAGCACATCAAAATTACCCTAAAACAATTGAAAAACCCCAGACAGTACTTTGGCTGTTGACCAGTGTTATCAATTAATGAGTTAATCTAAAGCACATAATTGTTTTCAATTTATTTATATGACATTTTTGGGGACAACTGTGTTAAATACTGATTAAACAGGAAATTGTGTTTTTCTCACATTATAAAACATAGACTCAACCCTGCATATTAGAATCAGATGATCACTTATTAGTATCATGTTACTAATTTTCTGCGTTATTTACTTCGTTTTTCTGTCATCATCACATCCTCGCTTTGTAGCAAATCAGTAAGTTTTGGTTGAATTCGCTCTTCTCACCAATGCAGCTGAATGAGCTCTCCTGTGCGATATTACTGTTTCTACTTCAAAATAGAACTGCATGTTGGATCGTTTCTCGTTCCTGTTACGGTACGACTCCGCTGAAGGACGACCAACAGCGCCCTCTGCCTGATGGAGGCCAAACTACAACACTAAAAGAAGGTTTGAACGAACTTTATTAGTCAATAGATTTAAACAAATTTTAATCTAATAAACTATTAATCGAAATCTCTAGTTTAGCATCCAGCACACATGTGAGGAACCTGTCTAGTGTTTGGGTTTTTCTAGATAACTTGACTGAGAGATCAGCTGGTTATGAGATATTTGTGATGAATTACCACTAAAACAAACCGAAACAAATTCAGCTGGACCAAATAAAATTCAACCAAACTGAACTAAACTCAGTTAAAATGAACTGAATTGTAATAAACTCAACTAAATTAGATTAAGATGAAATGAAATAAGGGAATGCACAGTGGGGCAGTTGGTAGAGCTGTTGCCTTGCAGCAAGAAGGTTCTGGGTTCGATTCCTGGCCCCGGTTTTTCTGCATGGAGTTTGCATGTTCTCCCTGTGCATGCGTGGGTTTTCTCCGGGTACTCCGGTTTCCTCCCACAGTCTCCAAATTGCCCCTAGGTGTGAGTGAGTGTGTGTGCTTGGTTGTTTGTCCCGTGTGTCTCTGTGTTGCCCTGTGACAGACTGGCCACCTGTCCAGGGTGACCCCGCCTCTCGCCCGAAATGTTAGCTGGAGATAGGCACTAGCTCCCCTCCCAACCCACCAAGGGACAAGGGTGCAAGAAAATGGGTGGATGGATGAAATAAAATAAGCTGAACTGAGTCGTATTGAAATTATTTAAACTGAATTAAACTGGACTCAGAGTTCAGACGATACTTCACATTTACATGTTATTTCACTCCTCCTGAGCTATCAGAATAAAATGGAAATATTCCCCAGCAGCAGAGCCTGTAAATATTTGACAGCTAGAACTACTGAAGATTAATCGCCTTTAAATAAAATCCGTCACATTCCTGCTGGTGCTGTAAAAAACTGAGGCAAAGAAGAGAAAGCCGAGAAAAACTCGACCTCAGCACAAACAAACCCTGAAAGTCCCACACAAAACGCTGCATGTGCACAATGCAAATTCACACAATGATTTATCTGTTCTGCTCATATTCATCGATGTTAATTGCTCATTTGGCCCGTTTAACCACCTCGTCTCATCCCAGCAGGTGGATTTTCTCTAGCCTTGCTGGATAAAACAATGCCTCTTTATCACTTCAACATCAGGGTTTTTTCCCACAAAGCTTCTGGGGATCTGTGCGCTCAGGAATGTGGGGAATTATCACCAAGTAGCTTTTCCTCAACAAATCCCTGTAAGACCTGACAGGTTTTTACGACACAAATTACTTTTTTTGTGTGTGTGTGTTTCAGAGATTATCTAAATTGGCAGTATTGGGGAATATTTACATAAAACACAGAGTTTCTCAGTTGGCAAAATTGTATGCTTTCTGAATCTACTCATTTATTTACCTTCCACTCAGACAATTTACTTCTAGATTCATACTTCGGGATATCGTTTCAATTCTGCAGAATTAGAGTAAAAATTAACTCTGAAGCAAAGTCAGATTTATTTACCCGTGTCTTGACTGAGAAATCAGAAAAAGTGACAGAATGTGCATCTGTATAGCTCAAAACTTGGAATTTGGGATTGATCTGGTGAGACAGCTAAAGCTAAGAAAAGCAGAGAAAGAGGGGGTGGCTTCGATCAAGTGGGCGGAGATTTGGGCGAGGCTTTCAGGCTAATGCTAAAGCTGAAACACTCGAAATAGATGAGGTGTCACTTTTATCAAGTGGGCAGAGCTTATGTGCTAAAGCTAAAGCTAAAACACACCGGAAGCAGATGGGTTGTAGCATGTATCAAGTAAGCTAATGCTAAAGCTAAAACACACCAGAAATAGATTAGTGTGGTTTATATCAAGTGGGCGGGGCTTTATCCTTGAGGGAGGGGCCTTAGCCCTGTAGGAGGGGCTTTAGCCTTGTGGGCCGGGCTTTAGCCTTGAGGGAGGGGCCTTATCCCTATAGGAGGGGCTTTAGCCTTGTGGGCGTGGCTTTAGCCTTGAGGGAGGGCCATTTAGCCTAAAGCTAAAACACAGCAGCGAGAATAAGGGATGGCTTATGACAGGCATGCTGGGTTCTAGTGGCCATCTAATATTTAATTATATACAAATAGCTACAAAAACACACTTTCATCAACTTTTATCTTCATTATAGTTAATTCCAAACAGAGATGCTGAGTTTAAGATCTTCAGTGATGTCTCACTACCATGACAAAGGTTAAAACTTTAAGTCCTGAAATTAGTAATTATACCAAAACTCACACACGATTTCAAGGAGTTTTAAAACAACATAGATGTTGTGAATGAGACCAAACTTCAAGATATTGTTTCAATTTTTTTTCTTATTTCCTCTACCAAACATGATGAAGCACTGATTAACCCCAAACAAACCAAGTTGGTTTCTCTTTCTCAAACATTAGTGAGTCATTTGTTTGCAACAAGAAAGTTGGTCAAAATTGGTCCAACAAACGATGTTTTCATTGTGTAACCAACTCCTTTTCTTGCCATGTCAAGTAAAAATTTTAATATAATTCAGGGGAAACCAGTCGTAGAGAAACCAACTCATTGAAAATTTATAGAAATAGTTAGCTTGATTTGCTTGATCAGTTAAATAAACTCTCTGAAAGGATTGGATGTAAAATCAGGCGCTGTTGGCGGTCAATCAGAACCCAAACAAGATGTAGTCTCTGGTCAGGATCAGTTTTCCAGTCTAAGCTCTTCAGTAAACAAACTCTGAGATCTGCTAGCAAGAAAACTCCTGACTTGCATCCCAACTGATCCTCCATCTGTGCTCTGTCTCGTACGGTCCCAGCTAAGGTGCTAAATCCTCATTAGACCTGTCGAGGTAATCACGACGGGACCATCTGTGCCGACCGGGCCAGACAGAGGAAGATCGGCGACAGAAACTATCTGTGTGTGAGGCCAGAAATATACCTCTGCCTCTTAAAGTTTGATACCTGGTCTTTATTCAGGATCGTCACTGAAAAGTTCATTTATTTCAGTAAATGAGTGTTTACCTTTTGTTCATTTCAATTGTCTTTCTTGAAGGTGACTTTTTATGCTTCGTTGACCCGGTTGGGGTAGGTCTACAGGCTTTACAAAACATGTTAATTACAATTTTTGAACAAAGTCAGAGGTTTTACAGTGATAAAACCAGCTGACCAAACGTCCTGGAGCTCCACTTTGGTTGTTAGGTAACGGCCTGGCTCAGCTGGGGTTGCTAGGCAACGACACAGTGCCATTTCTGACCTAACAATCGTGAGGTTTTGGAAACGGCTCATTTTCTAGACACCAAAAAACATTAACACACAAAACAGCTTAGTGTTGTTTTGTTTTTAAACACTGTGGCTTTTTTTTAAGAAGCAATTTAAACCCAAATGGAAGTTTAAAAACATGCAAAATGTGACTTTTAAAACCTTTAACTAATAAAAATAATAAAAACCCAAAACTCAGTTACTGAGAAAACAACAATATGACAAAAGACCAATAAAAAACAAACTACTTTTAATACAAAAATGCGCCTCAACTGAAAAGTTATGTTCCTAAAATATTTGAATTTGAAATAAATGTAGTTTTTGATATTATTCTCATTTATTTACAATGGATGAGAAATATGGAATCCTATTGGTGACAATATGGCTTACCATAAATAAACCAAAAATAGAAACATATTAATATATTTGCTTTGGGTTCATAGCAAAAAAGACCCTAGATAATGAAAAAAGAAAAAACAAAAATTAATTATTTACATAATTAAACATTTGTACTTGTGTTTAGTACTTAAATAACTGTTCTTAGTGAAATACACACTGTTGTACTTTTAACCAGCGTGTAGCGTGTTATAAACTGGTATCTATAACCAACATTTAAATTCTCTTTAACTCGAGCTGAACTTTGAATTTTCCCTTTCCAGATTAAAGTGACTCCCAAATGTTAAGGGCCGATAAACCGGGATAAGTTCAGGGTTTTAAAGCTGCAAAGGGAGAATAAGTCAAATAGAAATAAGAAAAAACATTTCAGTGAATTTTTCTGCAACATACATTTAAGAAAACCGAGTTAACAGGAAGTAAATGGAGATTTTTATCCAACAGGTTGAGTGGTTTTATGATCTGTGTAAAGTAGCATTTTTTAAAATGGAGGACTGTTTTGTTTACATAAACAGTATTATCTCTACTTTTAGCTTATTTTGCTTGGTTTACTTTCACCTCCACTCAACATACTGTGAATATGATCTGAGAAGAATACAGTATATTATTTTTTACTATTATAATTATTTTTATATTTGATTTTTAACACTTTTTGTCATCCTTTCTGCCTGAATCTGCTGAATTTCCACTTTGCTGGAAAATAAAGACAGTTTCTATTCTACTATTTTCTATTCTGTTCTAATTATTCTAATCAGAAATGAAAGCCACGTTGAGCACGAACTGCTTCATGAACATTTTTTGTAACGTTATCAGAGGTGGGTACAGTACCCAAATATTGTACTCATGTAAGAGTAGCACTGCTTCAACATATTTTACTCAAGTAAAAAAGTATTTGGTAAAAATTAACTAATTAAAACTTAAAATTACATCAGAAGGACCAAAATATAAAGTCATGTGGAAACAAAATGCAAATAATTAATATAAATAACATAATTACAAAAAATAAGAAAAAATAAACATTTTTCCAAATCAGTTTCTTCTGATATAAAACTTAATTAAATTGAGAAAAACAACAACAAAAAACAGAATTTTTGGATAAAACATGTTTGTCTTCATTAGGTGAAGTTTCTCACCGTGGGTTGTGTATCCAGACATTTTACTGAAGTACAAATACAGATACTTAGTAATAAAATTACCCTAAAGTAAAAAGTACAGCGTAGTAAAAAATACTCATATAAGTAACTTTTTTCCAAAACGTTACTCAAGTGAATATAAACAATTACTACAAACCAACTGTGTATTATCTGTACTTTTAGTTTATTTTACTTAGTTTGCACACTTTTTCCTTCCGCTGAACTTTGCGGATGTGCTTCACTCTATGAAGAACCAGCTTGTGACTGAATCGATCATAGATTTCACCTGATCGGAACTCACCGGTGCCTCCATGAGATGACAGATCGTCCACGGACCGCCTCAGCGGGCCCGCCTTCCCCCCGCAGCCCTTCAGGTAGGCGGTTTGGTGGTCCGGACTCCCCCCGCTGCTCCCGTCGCCTCCGTCCCGGGGCGGTACCGGTCCGCTCAGGCTGGACTGGCTGTCGATGGAGCTCCGGGACCCGGCTCCGCTCCTCTCCTCGTCCAGCATGAGGACGATCTCCTTGAGCTCGGCGTTCTCCGCCCGCAGCGCCTCCTGCCCGGCCTCCAGCTCGGTCAGCTTCTGCTGGTACAGCCCCAGCTCCCGCCACAGCACGCCGGCCGTGTAGCGGCCGAAGCGCTGCCACTCCCGGGACACCTTCCGGTCCTTCTGCCGGTCGTCGTCCAGGAAGCAGCAGAGCTCCCGCAGCTCCTGGTTGTCCTCCTGCAGCTTCTGGTTCACCTCCTTCAGGCTCCGGATCTCCTGGAGGTGGACCTGCAGGCTGCGGTTCACGTCCTTCATCAGTTTCCCGTGCTCCAGCATCACCTCCGTGCTGCGGTTCTGCAGAGCCCGCAGCGTCCGGATCAGGTCCTCCTTGCCGAACCTCTGCAGGTCCTGGTCGGAGAGCCGGATCAGGTCCTCCATGTCCGAACCGGTGTGTTGAAACGAGTAAGCAGTCCTCCAACAGGTCTGGAACAGCTAAGTTATGATAAAACCCATCCTGCGGAAGGAACAGAACCAGAACCGGCAGGGGAAAAACACAACCAGCGGATTCAGAGAGTTCCCAACATCCTAGATCAGAGTTTGTTGCTCCTGAAGTAGCAGAGACACTGAGAGAGAGTGGGGCTGCCACTGAAAACACGCAGGAAAAACAGAAACACTCTGCAGTGAGGGGAAACAACGCCCTCTACAGGCCAGGCAGGGCAACTACAGCTGGTCGGAGGGCAGCACCACCATAAGAGCCACTGTAGATTAAATAAAGGTAAATTACCAATAAAAACCTCATTCCAAAAATAGGGGTTTTTATAGAAAAAACCCTAGAAAATAAGTTTAAAAAAAATTCAGACATTTTAGATCAATTTTAGAAATTTCTAGATAAAAAATAAAATTTCTGAGTTTCAAAAGTTGAACATTTTCAACTTTTTTCTAGAACATTTCTGAGATTAATTTAACTTTTTCTGAGCTATTTTTCCAGCCATCTGTTTAACTTTTCAAGCTCAGAAAATTCCATGTTTGGTTGTGAAAATTTTTCTCATAATTGTTCTACTTTTCAGACATTTCCAGTTTTCTTTTATTTTGAAAATTTGAGATTAACCTCAAAATTGATGTACTTGTTTTTTCTAGTAATTGTTCTACTTTACAAATTCAAACATCTCCATTTTTTATTTTTTAGAACATTTCTGAGATTAATCTCAGGATTTGAGTCTTTTGATGCAAATATTCAACTTGTTTGATGTCAGGACTTTTGTTTTTTCTAAAAAATGTCTGAGGTTTATCTCAATTTCTCAGCTTTCTTTTCAAATTTCTGGGTTTTCTGTTTAGAACATATGCGAACTTGAAATGAGCAATTTAGCTATAATCTCATGTATTTACATATAAATGTCAATATAAAATATCCCATTTTTAAAAAATAAAAGAAATGTGTCTTTAGTTGAGACTGTTCAAATTCAAAAATACTTTTATCTCAATGGAAAATTAAATGTTAAATCATGTCATCCAAATTTCCTCCAAGTCTTTGTGGACTGAAGAATCTCCAGTAGCAGTCAGTGTTGCGACGAATCTGAAGAGGCCTCTGACTGAATAGTCAAAACATGCCAACAGCTGAGGCAATATCTCACAGCAACATTGACCTGGATGCAAGTGAGCAAGCTCTGCTAATCCGCCTCATTTGCTTTTGCTGCTCCTTGTTTTTGATTTTCTTGTAACTCGTACTGAATGTATGAAGAAAGTTCAGTAGCTTGCATCTCTCTTTATTTCAACAGCAGGAAGTCATGTGGTACAGTCAAACAAAACAGAAAATATATATTCACATAGAATATATATATAATAAATTGTACATTTCTTACATTTCTTTATTACTTTTCCTGTAGAGCGTTAAGATGACTAAAGAAAAACGGGGAAAGTGTCTCATAACAGTTCCTTCCATATATTGTAATTACACCATGCTTACTTTTTGGCTTACTGTTGGTTTAAATGAAAGGATTTCATGATGGAAATTTTTAAAGAAACTTAATAAATTTTTCTAGAGGTTATGAAGGATTTTAAACTAATACACGTGGGAGGTTTCATTATTATTTGAGAGAGAATCTGAAAGTAAGTCACACAGGAGGGTTTTCTATACAGGAGTAAAGATGAGAGCAGATAGGTCCATATTTTATCTATACAGAGAGGAGGGAAAAATCGATTTAAATAGGATTTATAACCATATTTAAACCCTTCAACATCAAATGTTTTCAACACAAACAGAGGAAATCAAATCTATGAACTAAAAACAATGTTTTTAAGAAGGTTTTGAGTTTATCTGAAACAAAAAAAAAACTAAACAAAACGTCACTCCAAGTGAAACTCATCTGCACCGCAAAACGAACTGGATCAAGGCGACTTCGGTTACATCCTCATCACCGGAACGGGTCAGGCCTCTTCTGATTGGAAGGCTTTAAATACGTGCACGTGTGAGTGTATGTGTGTGTGTGTGTGTGTGTGTGAACGGGGAAATGCGGCGGTGGGTCGGGAAGCGCTCAGACCAGCTGCCACTCGAAGGCGAACATGACGTTGACGACCTCCAGGCTGCGGGCGATCTCCTCCAGGATGCAGTGCTGCTGCCACAGCTGGTTCAGCTTCCTGTAGCGCTCGGGGCAGAGGTGCAGAGGGTTCCCCCGCCTGGAAAACAAAACATTCCCACTCGCAACGAGGCCAGCCGCAATGATGATGAATTAAAACAAGCTCTACGGAATCATTCTAATTATTTATCGCTCTTGTTTCGCCTCCGTTTCTGACGAAACTGAACAATTTTGTTTACAGAGACTCCATAATTAAATTTGTAGCTTTGGATATTTAAAATGCCTTTCTGAGAATGTGCCGGCAATTATTTCAACAATCGATTCATCATGATTAATCGTTTCAGTCCTAATCTGCATGAACGCAAACCTTCTTAAAACTCTGGAAAGGTTTAAAGTTTAAATATTTAAAGTATTAAAATAAAATATCTGGATTTCCAGCCTGTATTTTGTATTCCGCTGCTTGTATAATTGTTCTATAAATCTGTTTAACGTTTAGCCGCCAACATGGCGTCCATCAGATATTCCTCCAACCAACTCTGGATCTGTTTGTCTATTTTTCTACTAAAAACTAGATGATAAAACTCTTCAGTCTCAACTGACCCAACAATTGTTTTCAGAGAATCCATAATTACATTTATTTGTTATTTTGTTTATACTAATGGACCTTATTAGTTAATTGATTCTAACTAATTTTAATCTAACCAACCATTAATTGACAGTTAATTGTAAATTGATTTATTGTTGAATAATTTAAAACCTATCTGTAGCTTCCTAATAATTTAAGTAAAAATATAACTTATTTCTGAAGGTACATCAGACTTACCCTATCCAATAAGGAGGAGAGAAGAAACATTTTCTTCCATTTTTTTTTTTTTTTTCAAAGAAACTTTGGCTGACTTTCATAAAAATAGCTTGAATTTACCAGGGAATATTTATAAAAAAGATTCTCTTTTGTTCTTCTTAGTTCCTGAATTTAGTCTAAAAATGACAAAGCAAAAAAAAAAAAAGAAAAGAAAAGAAAAAAAAATTCCAACTGGAAATATTTCTGATCGATTTGTCTCACATTCAGTTCATTTTGATCCATCGGCGATCAATGATCATGATATTTTATGCTTGTCCACCAGATGGCGCTGTTTCCCACCAATTCAAATCAAACGGCAGCATTTCCCACTTAGACTGGTTCCATAAACATAGTTAATGTCACATAATGGTGCTTATGTGTTAAAATACAATGTGAGTTTTTTTCAGGTTTTTTTTTTTTTACAAGGCTTTAATAGCAGAAAATATGATATTTGACATGAATATTTCAATCAAAAGTTTTCTGTGGAAAATATGTAGTATGAAAACTTTTACTGGTTGTTAATCTATAAAATATAACAAAGATTTAAAAAAAAACATTTATTAGGCAAGTGTAATTTTGGGGTTTAGTTTTATTAATTAACTTCAGTGTTCTCAGTTAAACCACTTGTCACTAAACCTCAAAAACGAATGTTTAAGAAAGTAAAAGTGATGTTTTGGGTTTCTTAGAAGAATTTCTGAAGCACACAATTATGAATAAAGTCATAAAATTATGAGAATAGAGATGAAATATTTTGACATATTGTTCTTGTATTAGTCAAACTTTATTGTCATATAACTTTATTCCCATTATAACAACTGTACACATATTATTACGACTACCGTCATTATTCCTTTACTGTCTTCTTATTGTGACTTTTTTCTCCTATTTTAACTATTATCTTACAACTATTCTCGAAATATGAGTTTATTCTCATTTTATTACAACATTATTTACATATTTAGACTACTATTGTACCACTTTATTCTCATAGTATGACTTTGTCATAATTTTATTTATTTATTTTCTGAAACGATCCTAATACTGCATCATATAAAACGGTGTTAAGAGTATAAATGATGCGTCTGCAGGACATAAACGTCCATCTTACCCCAGGTGAGGGTCAGTTTCTCCATAGTCGTCCAGGTACGGAGCGGGGTAAGTGCTGCCTCGCGTCTTACTGGCCATCAGGACAATTTCACACTCTCTGATTCTGTAACGAGCCACATCTCATTTACTTACAGCCCAGAGCTTCAACAAGAGCTGCTGAGCAATAAAAAAAAAAAAAAAAAAGAGTTTAGGGATGAACTGACCTGAGGAACATTCCCACTCCGGCTCCACAGGTGGCAGCGTGGGCCGTGCACGCCCCCACGTCCTCCCCGTCCAGCTGACTGAGGCAGCAGGAGCTCTGCGAGCAAAGCATGGCGCCGCAGACCAGGCACAGCGTCGGGTGCTTCCTCTCGTCCACCGTGGACTTTGGACACCTGAGGGACCAGAACCAGCAGGTGAGAGGTGTCGGACCAAGACGAACAGAGACGGAGACAACGGGGATTCTTACTGAAAGTGGCTGGCTTTGTTCAGGAGAGCGCTGTAGTCCTCTGGAAGATCGATCAACCGATTCCTTCTCCTCGGATATCTGAGGAACGAGGAATATCAGCAACTTACTTCAGGAAGTTTAACCTCATTGTTCAAATTTAAGACCTTTATGCTTATGAAACTTAGAAATTTAGTCTAACCATGTGGCGATAAAATTAGTACTTCAACCTTTATAGAAGCAAAAACAGCTAGCTAGCAAGGGTTTATTAGCAGCTAGTTAGCGGTAGCCTCAACTGACTTGAGACACAGAACGTAATGAAGATCTCTGCATGCGACTCAAACTTTTGTTACCCACAAGTAAAATGCATAGAAAATACGAGATTAAACAGTTCCGTCACAACAAAATTTAAGACCTGTGCTTAAAGTATTTATAGCCAACTTAAATATTTTCTAGTTAATTTCAGACGTTTTAAGGTTTTAATTTTAGATCCATGAATTTAAGACGTTTTAAGGCTGTGCAGACCATGTATATAAATATTAAGCACAAGTTAAAGCCAACCTGATGGTCTGGGTTTTCCCTTGCAGGGCTTTGTTGATAGAGGGGCTCCCACACCACCTGGGTAATAAAACATGAAGTCAGAAAACTCTCCAGGTAGCTAGCGCCTGCTTCAAGTGGCAGCAGCATTTCCACTCACCTTTGAAGCATAGGAAAAACTGCGTCTCTGTAGTCCTGGAAGAGCTGAAATACATTGAACGGTAGAGCCAAGTAGCTACACAGCGCCTCCATCTGTCCTGGAGAGGAAACTACAACACAAAACATCGACCTTAATTTGAAAGGTTTCACGAATTTTAGTTAAACTTGATGCCAAACTGGGAGTTTGACTCACCAGGAGCGCTAAAAAGCTCCTCTGGAGGATGAACTCCAGTAAGGCAGTTAAAAAACAGAGCAGCACTTCGCAGGAAAGGTTCAATTCCCGCCTTCACCCTTTGAGCCACGGAGCCACCAGATAAATCTGGAACCAGCCTGAAACAAAGTAGCAGCTGTTACCACCAAGCATAGAAAAAAAAGACCCAACACGCATATTTGACATTAAAAATGAAACTATTATCTGTGTTTCTGCAGATAATTAAAGTTAAATAAAAGAAGACAACCTTCCTGTGTGTTGCAACACTGTTGTGTATAATTCTGCTGCTAATCTTGCTTCTTCCGTCTCCTCTCCATCGCCTGCAGCTGGAAAATCTGGGGAAAAAAACCCCAACAAAAAACATTAAAGCTTTCAGATCCAGTTCAACTTCCTGGTTATTTTCAAATCTGCAACTCCTTCGGGAAAGTTTCCCTCCCGTTTGGCTGTTTGGCTTGAAGGAATCCCATTCAAGTGAAGTCAGGGATCAATATTAGAAGTGAAACTCAGAGCTGGGAGACATGGCTTAGAAATAAAATCTTGTTTTCTTTTCTGAAAAGAAACATATTTTTCACACTTGTCTTATTTCTGTCAATCTTTCCGTGAGTTGCATGACACTTCCCAAGGATTTCGGGATGATGTGACAGTACTCTTCAAAATGAGGAAGACAGGAAAACATTCCAGTCTGGCAAGTGTCAGAAAATAGCAACAAGAAACCTGATAAACTTGCTCATATTTACAGTCTGCAGAAAACAAAATCAAAAGTTTACGCCCACTTGAACTGCGATGGACGAGGATGAACCCACTGAGCAGAATGGAAAGGAAAACTAAACCCTCTGTGTGTCACATTTCAACCGACCCAGTTGTCTGTGTGGTTTTGGTACCTGTGGAGGTGAGGAGGACCTGCAGGATGTGAGCCATGGTGACCAGGTGAAAGATGTACATGTTGTTGAAGGCGGAGCTAACGGCAGACGGCTGCAAGTCGATTCCTTCCTCCTGGTACAGAGAAGGAATCGACAACACCAACCCCACCTGACGGAAACAAAGGAGGTTAAAACACCTAAAGGTGAACCATTATGCTTCCATCAACAAGCTAGCATAAGGACCACAGGCTAAGCTACTGCTGGCCAACTCAACGTTTACACTCGCATGTGAAAATGGCTGCAAACAGATGGACAATTACACAACCGCACATCTTTGAAAAGCATATGTAGAGCCTCCTGCACAACCAACCAACAAGTGGTTTCTGGATGGCAAGTCAACAATAAAACACTTTTCCAGCAGCCATTGTATAGCGCGGTAAAACCAGTTGGCCAAACGTGCTCAGCTTGGGTTGCTAGGTAACAGCGAATGTGATTCAACAATCTGAAGGTTTTTGAAATGACTCGTTTTCCAAACACCAAAAAAATAAACATTAACTTATTGGCACAAACATTCGGGTGTTTTTAGAAGCAGTTGAGACCAAAATGAAAATAGAAAATGTTAATTTGGTGCAACAGTTCCCCTTTAAGACACCTGAAATGAGGCCAAAACTAAAAATCAGCCTCAGTTCTGAAATGCTTTATTATACACATGTGAATTTAAAATGAGATAAAACAGAGTGAAAGCTGCTCCGCTGAAGGGTCGCCTACCAGGAGATGGAAGAAGTCCACATCCAGGACAGAAGGCGTGTTCTTCCTGCTCAGGACCGGCAGCAACACTGAGGAGAGACGCTTTGATTACAGCAACCACTGAACAAATACTGCGAGGAAATGAGCTTCTCTCACCCTCAGCAACGCCAAATGGTCATTTTAGACAAGACTGTAAACATTAAAATAAAACATTTCATTCTCATAAATCACATTTGTAAACAATCCTATGAGCTGCAAAACCCACATATGTATCCGCAACAGTTTATGTGCAGTTCTAAAACACATTTTTGCAACTTATTTGCTTCTTACAGATTATTTAACAGATACTGACTTTTTTAGATGAATAACTTCCTACCAACTAGCATTACTGTGCATTTAATATGAATTATCAATTCATCATTAACTTGAGCACACAACCTCAAATTACAAACCGTATAAAAAATATACACATTTAGCATTTAGGATTAAAATGTATGGAAATGTGTTCTACCCAGAATTCCTCAATTGTCAGTTTGAGCTTCACCCATTTCCAATTCTGTTTAAAAGAACCTTTTGCAATCCAATTATTAAACAGTTAATCCAGGAAATAATCGGTAGATTAGCCCTGCACTGTGTTGAGCTTTGTACATTTTATTTATGCATCTTTTACCACAAATGATCAATAACGTACAAAAGGAATACTGCTATTGAATTTTAGGCAATAAATTGTTTATTTTATTATAAAAAACCAATTTGTTTCTTTGTACCATTTCAAGTGTTTCTAATACAAGACAAAAAATACTTAAATAAAAGTCTGCCAATTTTTTAAACTATTAATCCATTAAGCATGAAAATAATCGATAGTTGCGGCCTGATATGTTTATTTTTGTTTTTCATTCTGTAATCTGTCCTTCAAAGTGCTCTAGGCTGAGTTTTCTGTTCATACCTCCCATCATGTCTGCAAAGTGCCTTTGGATTACTCCCTGGGAGCTCTTCAGTCTCTGTGATGCTGCAAACTGAACTATCGCCTTCAGTCCTGCAATCTAAAAGCCAACAGAAACTTTACGTCATTACTCCCGGAACACAAACGCTCAAGCTCCGTATTTCTCAGGTATCTCACCTGTCTGTTCTGTAGGGATCCAAACAGCGGCTTGTCCTCTTCCTGCAGAATGTTTTCTATAAAGAAAAGCAAACAAACTGAGAAAAGCAGACGTGGAGCTGCACACCTGGACGTGTGGACGGGGAAGCGGTACCGATGGCCTGGACGGTGAAGGCGCACGTGTTCCAGGCCATGAGGGGAACGCGGGGGCAGAGCTCGTTGGGCGCCGTCTTCAGTCCCACCCTGTGGACCGTCGTGGCGCACACCACCAGCATTTCAGCGATGCCGTCTGAGAA
Source organism: Poecilia reticulata (assembly GCF_904066995.2). Taxonomy (NCBI): domain Eukaryota; kingdom Metazoa; phylum Chordata; class Actinopteri; order Cyprinodontiformes; family Poeciliidae; genus Poecilia; species Poecilia reticulata. The sequence continues at coordinate 21,900,200 of NC_088851.1, forward strand.
CTTCCTCCTAAATAAAACCAAAACCAGAGGGAGAACTTGGCGAGGGTTGCCGTGGAAACGTAAGCAGGTGAAGCTGGAAATACTCGCCGGCTGGACTCACGATTCTTGAACTCCGTAGGCCAGAATGGATCTGAAGTCCGGCTGGCCGTCGCCGAACAGGCCGGTGGTGCCACTGCTGCCGCTGCCGCCGTCCATCTGGACGTCTGAGAGAAGAAAGATTTTTTATATTCATTTAAAAAAAGACATAAAACCTGCTTCCTCAAGTTAAATCAGACTGTTCCAGTTTGTTGCTTTATGTATTTATTACTGTAATTTTTATTCTTTCCAAAAACAAAAACAAATACTGAAAAAAAAATAAACAAAGACCTTTATCACAACAGAAATGTCCAAATGAAAGTTGCATATTTTATATTTAAGGAGTGTAAAAGTAGCATCTTATAGGTTAGCAACAGAAGTGAATAAATTTTAACGTATTTATTCTTAATATACACAAAAAAGCTAGCTAGCTAGCTCGTATATCAGCAGCTAGTTAGCAGTAGCTCCAACCGCCTGGAGACACAGAACACAATAAAGATGTCTGCATGCGACTTAAACGTTTGCCTGACAGAAAATATACAAGATTAAATAATCAACAACAAAATTTATGACCTGTGATTTTAAATCACAGGTCATAAATTAAATTTTAGATAAACGAATTTAACACTATATATGATGCGCAAAACCTCTGAATCCTAACTAACCTGAAACAGGAAATATTTCATTTATCTGTATTTTTCCTATTGTGTTATTTCAAAAGCAGTTTGTCCTTTCCTCCACCTGGAGGTGGAAACCTCATTTCTCACCGTTGTCCTGCATGATGGACTTCAGCCCTTTAATCCTGGCAGCGAGGACCTGAATCCAGCGGGGCAACGTCAAATGTTGTCCTATTATTTCTGCATTTTCACTACAGAGAAAAACAACATCTTTACACACTGTGCAAGCAACTCGACAACACAAACCGCCTCGGATTGATGGGCGGGGCTTTAATCTGATATCACTTACTAGTTGAATGTGAGTGGCTCTAAGGGGATGAGAGGGATGACCGTGTTGCATAGAGACTTGCACAGAGGACACAAGTACTCTCCGTTCTCCAGATCGACGATGAGCTCGGCGTGGAGCCGGTTTCTGGTCGTGTTCTGAACTGCCTCAAAATACCTGAGGACGACGACGAGAAGAGGGGAAAGAACGACGCAATAAAATCTAAGTAAACTAGGAATGCAAGTTATGGATTAATGAGTTAATCTAAAGTAGATTTATCTAAAGATTAATTGGTGAGTGGCCATTAAAAAAAAAACAAAAAAAACGGACTCTTCTCATGAATCTTTGTGTCTTTCCATAACAAAAGGTTAAATTTGTCATAATATGCTGGATTAAGAGAAAAAAGATGAATTTTAAATATTTTGTGTCAGCTGTATTAAATACTGTTCACATGACCACTGTTGGTATGAGCTGCTTACTTCTGCCAACATGTGGCATGCATGACGTGTCCACAGCTACCAGTGTGGGTTCCCACCGCGAGGTCAGGAGGCATGAAGAGGGGATAAATCCCTGTTCCTTTAAGACAATAAGGTAAACTGGTTAGGCGACTCCTGCTGCAGTTTGGATTCCCAGTGCTGGCAGAGTTCAGGAGACTGACCATCTGCTCTGTTAGCTGGGATTCTCCCTCTGCACTGCGTCAACACGGTGGATCTTTGGACGCAGGCGGTCAGCACCATGGCTGGAGCCAGAGGCAGCACCTCCTGCTCCTCCTGACACAGAATGCAGGTGAGCACCTCCCGCTCAGCTGGGGTTGGTCCCCGCAGAGGCCCGAAGGTTATGCACAGCTCCCTCTGCTCCATAGCAGAGCTAAGGCATAAAAATTACAGATTAGCGACAGATTCTTAAATAGAACCAAACAAAAACGCAGATAAACCCTCTGCAGACCTTTCAGTGGACGTCACAGGCTCCTCCTGTGTGCCCGTCTCAGGCATGTTGTCATAAAGCATCTTGTTCGATTCGATGAAGTTCTTCTGCATCGCCGACATCTGGGCCATGATCTTCTGACGGTGGAGCTTCGCCGCCTCCGCTTTCCTTTTTCGCTCGGCCTTTTCTTTATCCTGAGAGTTCTGGATTAATAAATCGGTCACCATCAGGTCTAATTTTCCCTCTTTGAATCCTTCGGTTTAGTTTTCCTTACCTCTTCTGGTTTGGTTGTGTCCATGCTGACAGAAACCGTAGGACTGGACTTCTCTCTGATGCACTTCACAATCTCGAACATCTGGAAAAGAAACAAAAAATGAACACAAATTACACTAATATGATATAACCCAGAATAAATCATCGCTGGGCTTTCCCAGGATTCATAATTTTTTGTGTATGTAAATTTCTGATTTTGAAAACAACAACAAAAAACTTTTTTTTACATCACAGTAACTGAAAATTATCATTTTGAACACGTTTAGTTTTATCATATAGGCAAAATGTTTCATTCACAAAAGTTTGTAAACCTAAATAACATTCATAATTTCTCATCAAAACTAAAATATACAATCAAATCCCTTAAACTGGTTAATAATAAGAGAAAAATTTTCTTTCAAATTACAAAAAATATCTGAAACCTGACTTATTTTTGTTTATTTATTTCAGGGTTTATTTGTTTGCTTTGTTTCTTAGATTTATTTTATTACTTCCTTTCCTTAAAATATGTATCTCTAATTATCTTGCTTAGATTTATCCTTTGATACATAATATTTTTTATTTCTAATACTTACCATTTTCTGTTTTTAGTCTTTTGCAGTACATTACTACTGTTAATTTTATTTTTTATATTTGTTTTTAACACCAGAAACTATTTCTGTGTGAACCTGACAACTGATGCTGCTGTTACACCTGAGTTTTCTTTGTTTCTATTCTATGTGTTGTTATTGCTTTTGATTTGCTGTTTTTTAATGCAAACCTTCTTTGTTTCGCACATTTTTGTTCAATAGAAACATTTCATGAATATTCTAGAACAAGAATAAAAAAAGATGATGAGTGTCTGGACCTGCAGCAGCCATTTGACCAGGTCTTTCTGAGCTTCCAGTGAGGGCAGAGCCTTGATCTTGGATAATAAGAGGAAAAGCGACTTGCCATGTTCTGAACCAACTGCTGCAAAAATAGAACAACAAAAATTATTCTGCTACAATTAGTCATGAGAAGAAACAGCTGGTCGGGGATGACTCTGAGTTTTCCCTCACCGCGGGCTTTCAGGCTAAAGTCAAAGGTCACGTCCTCCACACTGCCGCACTCAAGCTGGGTCTTCTCCTCCACCAACGCCTGGCCAATCAAATGCAGCGCCTGCGAAGACAGGAAGTCATTTCTTTAGGTGAACTTATCAACTCAGAAAAAGGTTTCATATCAGATCCTTTAATTTATTTTTTTATTGACACAAAATATTTTCAAAAATTTTCTTTTTTAAAGTTTTTGTTAAATTATTAGAATGTCAGTAGAAAAAAACTAAAATTTTTACCAGAAAATGAGTTAAAATTGCAAGATGAATTTTGTTTTAATTGGATAAAAGCTAATTAAGTTATCAGTATCTGATGCGACTAGCTCAGTTTTTGTAGCTCTTTCTTTGAATAGTTGTTTGCAGTCATTTTAAAGTCCTGCTGCAAATAATAATTTGATTCTGATGTTTTAAAAAATGAAACATTTCCTAATCTGTTGAACTGATGCCAAAATACACAAGTTGTTCAACATTTCTCATTTTAATCTTTTTATTTTTCACATAGGAGTCATAAAATTACTTTATTTCCTTAATATTATGACTATTTAAAAAAAAGAAAAAAAAAACATCCTGGCCCTAATATTCCATCAAAATTGACCTGAATTCAAAATACAAATAAACAAAAACTGCAAAACAAGATGGCCGCCCTGGTCAAGATGACATCACTCTGAATTATGGAGACCCAACAAGTGCATTGGTGAAGAAAAAAATTAAGATTTTCCAAAAATTAAACCTTCAAAACCAAGATTAATTCGGTTAATCGATAAAATCTATTTTTTAGACCAGCTCTAGGTGTAACAACGTTTATTTCACCCTCTGAATCATGGCCTCCGTCCAGTGTGTGGACCGGTCCTCCGCGGCTCTCTGCAGGATGCGTCTCAGGATGTGGATAAAAACGTCGCAGCAGAGGAGCTGCACGATCCGGGAGAAACTCGGAGAAAAGGCTGGCGGCATCGGAGGACGCAGAGCTGAGTGGAGTCAGACTGTCAGCAACGCAGTTGAGACTCCAAACACAAACTAATTCTGACAACAACAAAAAAAAAATCACCTTTATCGTTACTCTCTTGAGCTCTTCTCTTCTTCTGAGACTCCTCTGCCTGCAAAAAGTTACAAGATATCATTTCAACCAAGAGTAGTTTGACACAAAACATCCACTCACTGAAAAAACACATCATCTTACCAAGAATTTTGGGTCTAGTTTCTAGTCCAAATATCTTAGTTCACCTGAAATAAGGCAAAACTAACTTTTCAGCCAGAAATAAAAGCTTGTTTAAAGTCAATAATTCCTTAATTTTGATTAAAAAGTACTAGTTATAAGCAGGGATGGACAGCAAATCAATAGTACACATCGCAATAGACATGTGATCAATATCAATAGATAATATGTCCGTTAGAATATTCAGTAATTTCACTGAACTCTGATCCAGAACCGAACAGCATTCTGGGAGATGTAGGCAGATGTAGGTTGTAAGTTGAATCAACTAACTCACTCAGTCTTTGGTAGCAACAACCTGCTGAGGAAGAAGCAGTTTCAAGTTCCGCCCAGCTTTGGTTACCTAGCAACAACCTGCTGAGTAAGAAGCAGTTTCAAGCTCCGCCCAGCTTTGGTTACCTAGCAACAACCTGCTGAGTAAGAAGCAGTTTCAAGCTCCGCCCAGCTTTGGTTACCTAGCAACAACCTGCTGAGTAAGAAGCAGTTTCAAGCTCCGCCCAGCTTTGGTTACCTAGCAACAACTTGCTGAGTAAGAAGCAGTTTCAAGCTCCGCCCAACTTTGGTTACCTAGCAACAACCTGCTGAGTAACAAAAAAAAAAATCAATAATTATCAATAGACTGATGTGAAACCCTGATATCATGATACATTTTCAACCACATCATTCAGTCATGGTTATAAGTGAACTAATTTGCCAGAGGATCAAGACCTTTTTTACCATATTATAAGTTAAAATATCTGGTTCCACTTATAATTATTACTTTTTCATCAATATACAGTAATTACTTACTTTAAACAAGCTTCAATATTGCAATGAAAAGTTACTTGTAAGGTAGTTTTCACTTGTTTCAAGTGTACCAAGATATAAAATATTTGGTGACGTTTTGTGTTTTTGCAGTGCATAATCAAAGCACTTACCTTGCTACGCTGAGATCTGGAGTAGTGGTAAAAGAAAGGGTTAAAACCCATCAGCCGCTCCTTTTTCACCTCGTATAACCCATGTCCAGACACGCCTGGCTTTCTGAAAGCACAAATTCAACTTGTTTTAATTAAATATGTTCAAGGCAAATTATGTTGTTTTTTTAAAAACATCAACTTAAAATACCTAAAAGTTGCAACTTTTGCAATTACTGCCTCCAGGCCTGTTTCGTGATTTTCCTAAATACAAAAAAAATAAAAATAAAAAATCAGATTTTATCAAAACGAAACGTCTGAAAAGGTTTTTGATCATTTAGAAACGTCTCGTTGCGATTCATACGTTCTCTGGAAGGCTTTTCACCAAAGTGCTGTGAGCCATGGGCTCGATGCACAGCAGGTGGATAACCTCCCTCATCGTCACGTCCTCTTTGGTCACATGACTGATCCCGGGAACGTAGCGCTCACCTGGAATCAACAACACCGGTCAGGTAACGCTACTTTTAACCACACCTGAAGAACACGGCTTCGTACCAAAGATGGCGATCAGCAGGAACAGCATCTCCTCGGTCAGACGGTTCCACTGCGTCAGCTCATCCTGCAGATTTAGTTTAATAAAATCCCATCAGGGCGTTTTCAGGAGCAGTAATGATTCTTCTTCAGGTGTAGCGATGCTCACCTGGTCTTTGCTCACAGAATTCCCATTAAAGTATTCGAAAAGCTCAAATCTCAGCAGGATCAGCATGAGGAAGTGGTTGGGATCCATTTTGGAAGCAGCAATCTTTAAAAAAAACATACAAGATACAAGTGGTAAGAGTAAAAAAAAACCAGAAATGGAGGTAACATGTTATAGATGGCCGACTGATTCCCACCTGAAGCATGATAATATCTTTATCGTACATCTCGTCCCTGCATTTTACATCCTGATAGTAGTAAACCTGTTCAAGAACAAAAGAAAAAAAAACTCCCTTAAAGAACAGAATAGATATTAGATTAAAAAAAACAAAAGTATTGTGACTCAAACTTACTTGGCTGACCAATGACAGGCCGTTTCTGCGCCACATTTCGGCAGTAACCTGAGCGGCGAGGACAACGCAGCGCAGAGGATGCTCTGCGAGCTGAATGAAATCGTAGCATTCCTGCACAGAGAGAAACAAAGCTTCATGGAAAGTGTAAAGGATGCATCACTCAGCGTGTCATCTATAAAACAGCAAACAAGTTGAGCTTTTACTTTACTGAGTCAGAGTAAATAAATTAAAGGTGGCCTGCTATGCTTCCTTGAACTGGTTGGGATTGGTATGTGGGCTACACAAACATTTTCTGAACAAAATTACTCTTGGATGATGAGATTTCAGTCTGTTCAGTTCTGCCCATTTTGGGCTGTTTTAGGGCCTCCTGTCACTTTAAATCCAAAAAAAGCTGCTACTGGCCACACCCTCCAACTCATCGTTTACACTTGCACATGAAAATGGCTGCGAACAGATGCGCAATTATAGAATCAGACATCTTGGAAAAGCAGAAGAGGGGCCTCCTGCACAACCAACAAGTGGTTTCTGGATGGCAAGTCAACAACAAATCACCTGTCTTTTCCAGCAGCCATTGTACAGCGCATGTAGCGGTAAAATTAGCTGACCAAACGTGCTGGAACTCAGCTTGAGTTGCTAGGTAACGGTGCAGTGTATATTGTGACTTAATCAGGACGTTTTCAAAACGGTTCATTTTCCAGACACCGAAAAAAATCAAAGTTATTGCCAAAAACTGTTTTGGTGGGTTTTTCAAGCGTTTGGGTTGTTTTTAAAAGCAGTTGAGACCCAAATGTAGATATAAACCCATGAAAAATGTGAATTTTTGTGTTCACTTACAGGATTATCCAGATGTTCAATCACCCCCGTTTTCCACAGAAGTACATACAGACCTACGAATGACAAAAAACACAGAACAGTCTGGTACCAGCTTCTCTACAAATCACAGTTTATGTCAGGTTCCAGTCCGTCTACCTGCTAGTAGCCTGGAAATGGGCAGGTGTATGCTGACAGGCTCCTGTGACACTTTGTATGGACGAGCACGCAAGATGTGCTTGCACATGTAAAAGTCGGTGGCCTCCTTATGAAAAGGCTGGTTGTTGCATTCGATCAGCACCGAGTGGCACTCCTTAAACGCCTGCAGCATGATCTTGTCCTGAGGGGAGAAACATTAAGAATCCTGATCCACAAGGAAAACAGAGAGCCGAAACTACAAAGCTGCAGATGTTTGTTAAAAGTTGAAACTAATGATTATTTTAGTAATCAATTATTCTGACGATTAATCGAATTTAAAGATTTGGCACATTCTGAAAATTATTTTTATTTAACAACTTAAGCCATTTTTATAAATACATTAATATGCAAATAAGAATAATTTAGGATACATTAAAAGATGCAAATAGATAAATAATTTAGGGCTGCAACTAACAATAACTTTAATAATGATTACTTTATCGATTATTGTGATGATTAATCGTATAAAATTTTTTAACATTCTGCAGATTTTCCAATAAAACTCACAATAAAAAACAATTTATTGGTTAAAATGAAATAAAATAGCATTCCTGTAGTTTACATTTGATCATTTGTAGCATCTAACACCAACATGTAAAAAGCTCAGTCCTTTCTGCTCGATTTATCAGTACACTTCAGGTTTGATCTGTTGACCATCTTTTGAATTAACCAATTAAATATTTCATAGCAAAAGGTGCTTAATAAGAAATGTAATTCTTTCAGAAAACTGAACCAGCTGAAGCTGAAACTCTGCCACTGAAGGAGTTCTGGGTGAACATATTTACAGACAAAGTGGTTTTGTTGTTTTTCTCTTACATCAGACGAGCACCAGTCCTGAAACATGGCCAGAATGTGACGCAGCTGAATCTGGAGAGTGAAACCAGCCTCCCACTCTGGCTCCACCGCGATATGCTGCCCAAGCTGTCGCTTCACTTCTTCCATTCCCTGGTTATCAAAGTAAAGACATGTCTGGAACCACAGGCTAAGCTTAATAAACTAAGGTTGACCTTGTTTGGGATTATTTGTACCTGCATGCATTTAAGAAAACCGAGGAAAATCTTGAATCCCTCCAGGAACTGTTCTCGCAGCTCCTCTGTCCACACACAGGGCTTACTGATCAGAATGTACCTGGTAGGCGGGCGGATGGTTACACATCAGATAAAAACTGAATAATTCAACATCAGAACAAAACAAATCATTCAAACATGTTAGAAATACCTGAGGTCATGGAAGATAACCTGGATCCGGGAAAACTTGTCTGAGTTGTATCCCAGGAAGAAAAAGCGATTGCTCTCATCCAGATGTTCCCGCAGCAGTTCTAGGACCGTATCGACAATCACCTTGATGACATTGCACTCTTCAATCAGCTGTCTGGCCTGAATAACAGAAAATATAACAATATGAATTACAAGAGCATCTTGAGAATTAGAATCTCGTGAAAAAGTTCCAACTTATTCTGCCATTTCAGAAAGCAAAAGTCATATTATGTAGATTCATTACATTCATTCATACGGTGAAAATTGCACAAAATGCTTGTTACAGTTAAACAAGTGTGCTAGTTTAATGAATTAATTGATCAATTAGTTAAATTGTGGTTAGAGTTGAATATAAATGTCTAAAAATAGAGAAGGTTTAATTATATTAGTGCAAACTGAACTCACTAGTGTTGGAACAGTGAAGATCTGAACAGACAGAGCTGTGATGGAAATACTCCTTTCATGGTCATCACTGATGAAGTCCTTCTGTAGCTGTTTATAGTGCTGTAAAAGAAAAAAAACATGTGATACATTAAAGACTTAGATAATTGAAACTAAAACCAATCGAGGTTGTTTCTGTGTTTGCTTACTCTTGTAAATTCGATTGCAAAAAGCCTCTTGAAATCAGAATCCATCAGCATGCTACCGAAAATCAACTCGTGTACGATCTTCCGAGCTCCTGCAAAATGAAAAACACATTTCTCAACGTGTCAAAAAACGTAAAGCTGGAATAATTAATTGAATTAATCGATTAATGAAATAATCAATCAATTTAGTAAAAGATTAATCAATAACTGGAGAATAAAACAGGCTCAAAAAAGGTCATTTGCTGAAACCACACAGTGAGAGAAGTAATTAAGCCAAAACTGTAAAAAATATATACTGCTCAAAAAAATAAAGGGAACATTTCAGTGTTCACTTAAATGTTAAAGTGTTCCCTTTATTTTTTTGAGCAGTGTATATGCGACTTTAGATTAAAAAAATAACATTTGTCTGTAAATATGTTCTACCCAGAACTCTTATCGAATTAATCGCCACCATATTGACATAAAGTCAAGCAGAAATGGTTGAGCTTTTCACATTGTTGATGTCAGAATTATTTTTTTAACTGCAGATGTATCCTTTGCTACAAATAATCAAGCATCCACTAAGAAATGCTACAACAAAATATAAATGTTCTTAAAACGGAATGTATTTCTAGTATTGTGTAATAAAGGCTTAAGAAGTTAAAAGAAAAAGCTGCAAAATGAGCCAATTTTTCATCCGCTTAATCGTCAGAATTATTGCTAAAATAATTGCAGCCCTACAAAAATTTATTTAATTGTGATCAAATTTGAAAACGCAGCCTACCTTTATACATGCGTGCATCGTGCAGCATGAGTCTGCTGATGAGACAAGGACGATCTCTGTCTGCATTCGGCTCTAATGCGACCTGGCAGAAGGCCTGTCTGAATCCCACTGCACAGAACAGACGAGACACACATCAAAACAAAAACTATAGGATCTGTTGAGATTAAATTTAAATGAGCACAATGACTGCAGCACCTGAGTAACCAATGATTTTCTGGAACCAGGAGCCCAGACGGAGAGCGAAAGTCTGATGAGCCATCACTGTTGCATGAAGGATTTCCACACGTAGAGGCTGAAGGGAGATGTGCTCGGAGTTGGACTGCAATGCAGAACGGAGAGGGTTGGAGCGATATTAAAAATGCACAGTTGCTTATTAGAAATATCAATATTAGGGGGAAAAAATGGGAGTTTACCCTGATAAGGTCTTTTGCTTGCTGGCAAGTACGGAGCGTTGCTCTTTTCACCGCCCGCCGACCCTGTAAAACAGTTCAAACATCAGGAGAGCAGTCAGCTTTACCAAAGTGAAAAATAAGCAACTGTGGCTACTGAATTAACGCATTTTTTCTACTTACACATTTTATTATAAAGTAGGGAGGCGAATTATCTGTTAATACATTAATCTAAAGTTGATTGATTCTTAAAAGTTTGAGTTTTCTCTTATATCAAGAGGGCTAACCGTCTTCCCATAGCATAAAGGGCTAACTCTTACGAATTGCTGACGCTGTTGCGTCATGTAGCACTTCGGCTGAATAAATGCTTATCAAGTGTTTATATTTCAAAACATAACCGCATAAAATACATTTTCCATCCCAAACCGGACTCTATTTGGACCGTTCATCTTTTCCGTTCTGGTATGGCCGCCATTTTTTGTTTCTGTATCAACGGTTGGCTTCGCTTCATGTGACCAGAGGCGCCCTCTACTGGATGGCAGCCAAACTTCATTAACAGAAGGACAACGCGGACGTCATTAGAACTAATTTCAATATAATAAACCATTAATCGACTCTAAATGAATTTTTAAAAAAAATTATCGACAATTAATCATAAGTCAATTAATTGTTTTCATTCTTGTTATAAACTTTATTGTGTTCTAGTAACAGTAGATATATTTAATATCAAATTAAATATGTCAATGTTGGGTTACATCGATTAATAAAATGCAACCACGTTGACAGCTGCAATTTAATATGTAAAATATTTAGTCTCAAACATATTTTTAATTTATGTTATAAAAAAACACATATTTTCAAAGATGTGAGAATGCGTGTGAAAAAAAATTCTAACAAATATAAGCAGATTGGTAGTTTTATATTACAATACTTTTTTGTGCAAATCAAGACAAAAATATGTCAAAACATTATTACAGTAAGTAGTAACATGCATTTTAATTGGGTTTTATTGGCAGAAAGATGGAGTTCAAAACAAAAAAAAATCATGAACAAAAATACAATTTACCCCAAAGTTTGCCTATATATCATGACAAACAAAAGTAGCAAGCAAGGTCTGATATTTCACTGCATGTTTAGTTTGATAATTAAACTGTAATTACTTAGAAAAACAAATCTGACACTGCTCTTTATAAACTCTTTCATAAATAAACATCCTCTTCTTAAAAACTCATTACGCCTCCATCTTTCCTTTGAGTTTAGGTGTGTACAATATTTAAAATATTTGATTGAAAATCCAAGCTATTTAGAAAGTATATTTAGACTTATGCATTAAATAAATCCTTTATGTCTGTTTGTTTATTCAATGGAGTATCCTGAGGACATCTAATTTCCAGATTAGATTATCTGTTGGTAACAGCTGTCAACACAATCAAAACTTGGATTACTTTATATATCAAAAAAAGAAAAGTCACGAGGACATAAGGCTGAAGAAATACCTCTTTGTCAATAAGAGTTGTGTGTGTTTGTGCTTCGGCCTGATCGCAGTTGACCGATCGCTGCAGGGTGTAGATCACGTGGTCGTACGAGTGATGCTCATCGTTGTACAGCACACAGTAGTACGCATTGTCCTTTAACCTGCAGTGAGGATAAAAACACTCTGAGTCAATCTTATGAGATTATTTTGCTTGTTTGTGAATAAAAATTACATTTCTGTTTAATCTGTGAGGTCGTACCGGGGCTGGAGTTCGGCAGTCAGCTCAAAGCTTTCCTCCCACACCAGGAAGTCGGTAACGTAGCGCAGAAGAACCCGGAAAAGTTTCTCTGCACGTTCGTGCAATTCTGGCTCTAAAACAGCTTCGTCCTGCAAAAACAGAAGAAGTAGAAGTTATTTTTACATAAAACATGCTTCCCATAAGCAGCTGTACACATAAAGCACAATATTTACAATCCAAAATAATAACATTTTTCTGCTGCTTTATCAAAGATTCACATGGAATGCCAAAAATGTAACCTCAAATATTTCCTACTTCCTGTGTCAGAGGCTGTAAGCCAATAATGAGGCCCTGAACTGCTCCACATGGTTTTCCAAATGAGCAGAGAAAAGCAGCTGGCCTTTTGACATCAACATCAAATCCCGCGGGAACAAACAGAATATCACAAACGCCACAAAAACTAATAAAAATATCCAACAGGAGCAACAAACAGCCTCTGATTGGGTGGATTTTTCCAGTTTAAACGTCTGTGTGAAAACAGCCACTGGAATCTGAAACCAGATTCTTATACTTTAGAAAAAGACAACCGTTATTTTCTCCCCTTTCACTCTGGTATTAACTCAAACTAAAACTATTTATTTTTGCTAAATGCCAGAATAATGAGCGATTTTCATTACTTTCTTCAAAGCCAGGGAGATTTAATCGGATAATGATGCAACGGCTTCATAAGCTTCTCCTAACTCGCAACATTTGAGTTAATGGGAGATTTATTTTATAGCTGAAACTCACTGGTTCTTTGTGTGACATCATGGAAATGTCTAAATGATTCTGACAAGAGAACAGAGAACCTCCACAAGTCCAGCTCCTCCTTTTTCCCAGTAATCTGAACATTCGTCTTTCCAGACAGTGTCAGTGTCCCGGAGAAAAATGTGTTTTAGTGTGAAATAACTTCATTATCAAAGACAAAGTAACATCATCATTATCAGGGGCGCCGCCAGGAATCGTGGGCCTCCTGACAAAAAATTTGTTTGGGTCCCCCGCGCATAAAAAGCGTCACAATTTTAAAGGCTTGCACATCTGCCTTGCTTGCTTTCTTTAGTTTAATACTGATAATTAGCACAATATTTACTGCTCATGAATTTAACATCCAACAGTCCACATCCAATATGCAAGTAGGTTGCTTAAATTTTTTCTATTAGTTTAAAATACTGAAATATCTCCCCATGAGCAACAGTCAAAAGCACATGCAAAATACACATAGAGCAATCCAGACTTCTCAAAAATGCTAAGTAGTTGCATTTTATTCAAGCTGCAGTACATAACTTTAATAAAAAATATGTTTTCTCCATGTTTGTTTAAGTTGTCACCATGTCGTAGCAGTTTGTTATGAGACAGATAATCTGTGAAAACAATCAATCTCCTCCATCTCCTTCCTGAATTACTATTACTGGTTAACATAATGCACCATTCTGACCAAAACAACCAATCAGAACCATTAGGACGCTTTTAGCGCTGCCAATTAGCCTCATTCACTCACTGCTAAATGTGCTAATGGTGGAGAAACAACTTATCATTACAAGAAACCGTTTATCTGCCGTCATTGGTAGCTATGCTAACTAAACTGAGCATTACAGTTTGAATCTGCACAGCTCGGTGCTATGCTAGCTGCAGCACGGCACAAATCGAGGGGGAGGAAGGATGAGCAGCACCACATGAGATTGTGATTGACAGCACTAAAACTCTCTTGACACTAACTGGTTGTTTCTAGAGAACCCTGGGAGAAAGCAGAGGAAATAGATTTTTCACAGAATACCTCTCATACGATACTGTCACAACATAATGACAGTTTTAACAAATATGTGGAAAAAATATTTATATAAAAGTGACATACTGCAGCTTTAATTTCACTTAGGAGAGGACGGATCAGGAGGGACGTGGGTTAGAGCTGCTGCTGACTGACTCACCTGTTGTTAAGTGGTAGAAGGTACAAGTTAAATATATGAATATGTTGGTAATTTTTTTCCCTTAATTCATTAAATGCTAGTGAAATGAAGGCAAACAGTAGTCTGTAGCTACACTAACTATGCTAAATGGTTGATAATCTCACACAGACTACCCACCTCTCTTGGAGAAAAACAGTTATAAATTAACACTCTTGCCTTTTTCCTTCTCTCCCTCTCTCTATTAATTGAAATTAATTAAAAACAGAAAGAAAGAAATATTTCTACAGATGGTAGAAGAATTAGAATCAGATGAAGCTAAAAATACCACTGAAGGAGATCTGGTAGAACATATTTAATACTAAATACAAAACGTTATGAATACTAAATACAAATGCAGTTTTGGCTTTATTGCTGCTCTGAATATGTTTTTCTTTCAGAAAATATAATATATTTCTGAAATATAATACTGTTTGAGACTACGCTCCAGTTAACAATTAATCGATAATTACTTCAAATTATTTCAGCCTTTAAAATGTAATGACTAAATGTAAAAATCTGGTTTCGACCGGAATAACGGAGGGACTGTGGCTTATCTTGTTCCCAGCAGAGACGCTGTAGTGAATGTTCATTAAGCACAGGTTCAGATCTGGTATGGCAAACACAAAGCAGGCTGTCAGACAGCGCTGGACGTGTTAATGGACCACCTGCTGCTTATGGAAAAAAAAACTGAAAGAAAGAAACGTCCAGCTGCGTGCCGGCTCACGACGCGCGATCTTATCACGGCTGGGCCCAAACAAACCGATCACCACACTGAGTTCAAGGCTGCACAGCTCTCGGTTCTGGAGCCGAACATCCAGTAGCAGCTTCCATTAACAAGATGGGAAAATAAGCATTCTGGGGATCACTGATACAGCAGTGACGTAACGCACCGTTACCATGGCAGCGGCAGCCCCCGGGTCGTGTTTGGAGCAACACGGGCCGACCTTCCAGGCTTCCACGTCGCCACAGTCACAGAACCCCCCGCCGGATGACGCGTGCATCTGAAGGAAAAACAGTAAATGAGTCACAGAGGGCGAGATGATGGATACACACAACGTTAATTAAGTTAGAGGGTTCTGTGGGAACCGAGCGGCGCACACAGCATCACTGAACAGAAAGAAAAATCAGCATATGTAAATATTTACATCAATACCAACCTTGTAGCGATGGTTTTTGTGCACACTGTCCTGGAAGCAGTCCATGCACAGCACACAAGTGGGATCTATTGCACAGTCCCTGAAACAGGATGAAGAGGATGAATATAAAACGAAGAAAAATCATTTAATTTAAACTCATTAGTTTTAATACTTGATAAAAATGGACAAAAACAACTTCCACTAAGAAAGACTCCAGGCTGGGATTTAAATCCTAAACCTTCTCGCAGAAAGGCAACAGTGCAACCAACAAACATATGATTAATTATAAATTGATGGTTTATTAGATTAAAATTAGTTCTGATCAATTAACTAATAAAGTCCACTTAGGGCTGGACACTATGAAAATTTGTCTCAATATCGATATCCAATATTAATATTACTTTATGGATAATAACTGATATTTAATATTACATATATTTCTCTACATTAAGCGCCTTTGGGGAAAAAAAACAACCAGAGGAAAACCAACATTGGTTGCTATTATCGGCTGATACCGATGTCAGTGACGATATGTCATGCATCAAGACTCTAAACTACACAGTAACTGCATTTAATCACATCTTAGAATTTCCTGATATTTATTGATGCTTTTGTGTTATAAACAGTGGTGAAAATAACATTTGCGATAAACTGTCAGTCTTTGAGCAGACCTGCAGGAGTAAACAGTCTCTCCCTCCTTGAACACGCGGCCGCAGAGCTGAGAAGAGGCGCTGCCTTGCTGCAGCTTCTGCCGACCTTCCTGAGGATCCTCTCCAAACAGGAAGCATTCCAGAGGATGAAGGAGCCGCCTCTGCATCAGCTCCTCTTCCTCCGGAGGGCTGAGCTCCTTCTTCAGGCAGAAGATCTGCGGCACCTGCTCCTTCAGGTGCTGCAGCAGCTCCGCCCTGCAATCTGCCGCCCCCAGCCATTCCTTTAGGGACAACAAGGAGAAAAACGCCCTGTTGACTATTGAAACAAAACCGCCTGAGCGTTTTTTCAAAGCTGTTCATATTTGAATTATTATTTCCAGGCCTGTCATGACACCAAATTTTGCTGGATGATAAATTCTCAAAGACGTTATTGCAATAAATGACAATATTGTTGTTTTAAGACCATAATCCAAGTAATATAAAGTAATGGCACAATAATTCAAGAATGCATTCTCAAAAATCAACAAACTTTAAATTCTAATGAATATTTAACACTTGAACTGGAAGACATTTTAAATATCCAAAATAAGTTAACAAAAAACAACAACAACAACACAGAAACAACAAATAAAATTCATTATGGAGTTTCTGTAAACAAAACTGTCCTTCAAAAAATTAGCAAATAGAAACCAAAGCACCGGACTGAAGAATTTTATCATCCAGTTTTCAGTAGGAAGAGAGAAAAGAGAAAAACAATAAATCATGCAGATAGAAATTATTGAGTTTGTTTTAATTTATCAAGCGATTTATTGTTTATTGTGACAGGCCTAATTATTTCTACAGATGGTAGATAGAAGAATGGACAAATGGATCAAGACTAATACAGGCTGGAAATGCACACATATGTTATTTTAATACTTTGAATATTTAAACTCTATACCTTCCCAGATTTTGTGGGAACTCTGGTTATGCCAAGCGTTTGCTTTCATACAGATTAGGGCTGAAACGATTAATCATGATGCATTGATTATTGAAATAAAAAGGCAACAAAATGTTTATTTTCTTACTTATAAAGTGGATTGTTTGTTTATATCTTTTAGTGCATTTCTAAAAGTGCATAAAAAATGTTTAATTGAAAATCTCCAGAATGTGCCAATTTTTTTATCCGATTAATTGATTAATCGTCAAAATTATCTTCAACTAAAATAATCATTACTTGCAACCCTACTGTAGATCAACTAAAACTGATGGTAAAAATGACAGTTGAATTTTTCTATGACATTCACAGCAATTACAAAGAAGTTGTACTGAGGATAACTCTTGAAATTATTCATATCCAACCAAAGTGGCTAAAATGTCCTCTAAACTCTGGTTACAAGCTGTTTCTACTAAATGAGGCTGCAAGAGGCTGTCACCAGATAAAGCCAAACTGTTACAGCAAAATGATTCCTGGCATTTATCAGATGTTATGCAAATATCTTAAACCATTACAGCCACCTTCACTCATTGGCCACTTTATTTGGTACATCTGTTTAACTAGTTGATTAAATTTTTTACCCCATCATATGACAGCAATCCAATGCCTTTTGATATCTAAACCTGAAGTTGTTCAAACCAATCAGAAAAATAGTCAGAAAAGGCATTGAAGTGAGTTTGAATGTGGCCGACACCTGGATCTCTCTCAGGATTTCAGAAAAGGATCCGCTAAAGAGAAAATACCCAGGAAGGGGAATGTGCAAGGATGAAATAGCCTTTTTGATGATATCTCTGAACAAACAACACACTGAATTTTGAAGCAGACAGCTTCCACCAACAGTAGAGCACACTGAATATCACTTCTGTCAGCTAATATCACAAAACGGGCTAAATCCACACCAAAATTTGGCAACAAAAGATTTTAAAAAGGTTGCCTGATCTTAATTCAGCTGCAACATTCAGACAATAGGGTCAGATCAATGCCGAAGGTGATAAATGGCAAGACTGTCTGCATCAAATCCTAATCAAGTACTAAGTGTTTTATTGTGTTAACGCCTCTTGGCAAGAGAGTTGAACTGAATTTAGATCGCTATTAAAAAACAGTCAGTAGGATTCAGTTTTGCTTTAACATTAAAAACATTAACGAGAACAATGACGGAAAATAGTCGTGATTTTCACCCACAAAACCCAGTAAAACATCCGAAAAATGAAAAGCATATTTATAAACAGATCAGAGACAAAAATCTCAAACTAATGTTGCTTTAAACCTAAACAATGAGCTGGATTAATAAAACTAAAACTAATTGTGGTTCAAAACACACAAATACACTTAAACAAACTGGTTGTTGAGCAGCAAATATAAAACAATAATGAATCCTGCTTAAAACCCATTCACATACGTAAATAAACACGTTTATGTACATTTAATTGGAGGCTCTTTGAGGCTAGTTGGTAGTTAGCCTGAGAGCTGTTTTAGCTTAGTCGGAACGGTGCTCTGTCACAAAGCAAAAAGACCGTTAAATTCCCAGAAATGATCTCGGTGCAATCCGCGGTCTGCCCTTAGATTGTCGGTCAGCTGTCAACTGCATTTAATCCCAGAACATCTCACCTGACTGAGCTGCAGCCCCGCTGACGGCTTCTCCCTGTCCGCCATGTTCAGGTCCTGTTTAAGGAGCATGCGTCATAGGGAGACCGTTTCCTGTTACACGGGTCTACGGTTCTGAGCGAATCTCCAAAGCGCTGAGTCAAGCCAACCACCAGGGGGCGCCAGTAAAGATTGTCTCCTGTCGCTGAGCTGATGAATGCGGAAGAGGTGGAGGTCAGAGTTGAATGTTTGACAGAAAGCTGAATATGGATTCCATATTTCATGAGAAAGTAGGTAAAATATTTAATCTGAGTCGCTTATCTGTAAATGTTGACTGCAACCCGTCGTGTGAGTGTCGGTGTCAGTTTATAGCAGCCGGTAGCTGCCGCTGCTAACTGAGCTGTGGTGTTGTTGTTTGTTCTGAATGCTAACTGCTAGCTCACCAGCTAACAAGATAGACTGAAAAGTTTGTTTTCAGATTGTTTTAACAGCTTTAAACTAATTGTTTGAGGTTCCCAAACTGTGATTTTATTAGTAATGAAAGTTTCATTAATAAAGCGATGTGTTGTCGCTGTGGAGTAAAAACACTAATTTGATGCTTTTGATTAGTTTGATTTCTGAAGACTACTGGATGTTTATAAATTATACTGTTGGGTCTGGTGATCGATCGGTTACTCTCATTTAAAATCATAATCACTACGTTTTAAACTGATATATCCTGTGTTTACAGTAAGAATAAATGCAGTCATTTCCACTGGTGCGCCTTTTTAAAAGTCCTTTTTTTAATCTATGAAGGTAGATTTTTCTCTGCCCTTTAGTTATACTTTATTATTATTTGTGCTGTCTGTGTTTATTTGGTTGTTTTTAAAATGTGTTTGTATGTATTTTTAACTTCTGTTGAGCACTTTATGTTAAACTGCGCCGTATGGAATAAAGTTGAACTAACTGGTTGAGTTTGATAATTTATCCTCTTACTTTTCATTCTACTCTGATTCTTTTCTAATGCAGAATTCAATATGCTTACGATATTCCCAATAAGTAAGAGTATTACTAATAGTAGATCTAATAGTGATAGCAAGAATAATAAAGATAATAATGTTAAAACAACAACAACATAAAATATTGAGGTAATTTCACGTATTTACTGTATTGGTGTCCAAAGTGCGGCCCAGGGGCCAGTTGTGGCCCTCCAAGTGATTTTTGTGGCACCCAACTGCAATTCAAGAAAGATTTAAAAAAAAAAAAAGTGGCTTGTTCATCACAGGTGCAAACGTTTTACTTTAATTCAGGATAAAATGGTTACCCTGATTAGAAATAATATTTTATGTTGTAATTTTCTTGCAATAGAAAATATTAAGTAAACTATGTATATATTTTTATGACAAGCCAACTTTGCTGCATCTAATAATTATATAATATTATTTTGTTTTGCAGCAAGAGGGCTCCCTGTGTGCCCAGCACTGCCTGAACAACCTCCTGCAGGGGGAGTACTTCACCCCCGTGGATCTGTCCTCCATTGCTCACCAGCTGGATGAAGAGGAGAGGATGAGGATGGCCGAGGGCGGCATGGCCAGTGAGGAATACCGGACGTTTTTACAGGTGATCAGAGGACAAAACGTAGCTTAAAGCAGCATCATGTAACTTTTACTAGAAGACGTTTTTTACATATTTGTTAAAACTGTCGTGATAATCTGCAAACAAACTGAGATCCTCTACTTCCTGCCTGAGCTACTATTGCTGTGTGAAGAAATGCTCCCAACCAGAAACAACCAACCAGAGCCAGGAGGAGGGGCTTAGCGCTGTCAATCAACTTCATGTACTCAATGCTAACTGCAAATGGCAAAGAAACAATTTACTTTAACAGAAAAACTGTTTATTCTCCATTATCTGTAGCTACGCTAACTAGCAATAGCATTCATGACAGGCTGTGCTGGTGGATACAGTGTAGCAGGAGCACTAAGGCCTGGCTCTGATTGGTTGTTTCTTTTTGTTTATGTTTTCACAAATTATCTGTCATACTATTCTATCACAATATGTAAAATATATTAGAAAAGCTACATACTTTAACTTTAAATCATGCTTAATGTTGTATTTTTGTGTTTAAAGCAACCCTCAGGGAACATGGATGACAGTGGATTCTTCTCGATACAAGTACGTCTTTAAATTCCTCCTTATTGCCAGTAAATCTAAAGTCCTGACTTAAGATGTTTTAGCTCCCGTTTATCTGCTGGTCGCTACAGGTTATTAGCAACGCTCTGCGGGTGTGGGGCTTGGAGCTGATCCTTTTTAACAGCCCAGAGTACCAGAGGCTGATGATAAACCCGATGTAAGGCGCCGTCACTGAGCTGTGAAGAAGTTAATAGTTACATTTCAGTGGAAACTGATGCCGTCTTTTATGTTTCAGAAATGAAAAGGCTTTCATTTGCAACTATAAGGAGCACTGGTTTACTATACGCAAACTGGGACAGCAGGTATGACGCTGCCTTTTAGTTTTTAATAACTCCAGTCGATGCAGTTCACCAGAAACTCTGATTTCACTGCAGTGGTTCAACCTGAACTCACTCCTGACTGGACCGGAGTTGATATCGGACACATATTTAGCCCTTTTCCTCGCACAGCTGCAACAGGAAGGTACGATAATATAAATCAGGATCGCAAAATTCTTGAAAATGTTTTCAAGGCTTGAAAAGTGTTGAATTCTGTGCACACTTTAGCAATAAAATGCAATCTCTTGTTTGATTAAAAGTCTGAATTTAGAAAATGTTATTTATAGCTGAAACCAGATATTTTCAGACACCTAATATAAAGACACAGACATCTTTTTTTCTCGCTGTCTGAAGTTAAATCAGTCAAAAAATTAATTGTTTAAGGTTATGTAGAATTGCCAAAATTTTTTTTATTGGCTAAATGTCAGAAAACATTTTTGAGAATTTTTTTTGGTAACTTTGTGTTTTAAACATTTAATTTGAGCTCAAAGCTCATTAACCTTAACAGAATTTGTTTGCATTGTTTCAGTGTAATGAATATATTTTATTCCCATTTCCTCAAAGACTTATTTACCATGTCATATTTTAAATATTAAGCAAAACTACTGAAATTGTGAGATTTATTTTTTGTTAAATTTCTGTTTTATTCTCAGACCAGTCACGTGAATGTGAGACATTTCAAAACATAAAATTGTGTTACGTTTTAGCTTATTTGTTGCTGATGTAGATTGTAGAATATGATCACAATACATTATTAATAACAGTAATAATTATCATATAATCATGAATTGAAACTATATTTTTTAGTTCATTTGTTTATTTTGGTGCTGGAATAGTACATTTGGTTTAGTTTCTAGTGCAAATATCTTAATACACTTGAAATAAGACAAACTATCTTAAAAAGAACTTTTCAGCAAGATCTGGAGGCTTGTTGTAAGTAAATTATTACTTAATATTGATGAAAAATCAATAGTTCCACTTGGAAAATGGGAACAAATATTATTACAGATTAAATAATCAGCCAATTGAACTAGTATTTTTTCATCAATATTAAGAAATTATTGACTCAAAAACCCTTTATATTTTGATGAAAAGTTACATGTTAGTTTTGTTTTATTTCAAGTGATTTACCTTAACTAAGATATAAACTAGACCAAATGACTTGGTAACATTTTTCATTTTTGCAGTGTGAATTTTACTGAGCGAACCCTGATAAATACTCTCACAGGTCGGGTTCAGATTAGAAATATTAAACCTGTATTTCTGCAGGTTATTCCATATTTGTAATCCGGGGAAATCTCCCAGAGTGTGAGGCGGAGCAGATCCTGGGGATCATGCGGGTCCACCAGCAGCAACGACCCAGACTCATCGGCGAGGACGAGGCCCAGACCAGCATGGGGTACGTCTCCACAGCGCGCCGGCGTCCCGACCCAACAGAGCCGCTAACGCCAGTGTTTACTGCCAGCAGGACGTCGGCCTCTCAAGTGCAGACGGACGCGGGTTTTGTTGTGGAGGACGAGGATGAGGAGCTGAAGAGAGCTCTGGCGCTCAGCAGGCAGGACATGGATGTGGAAGACGAAGAGGCCGACGTTCGGAGAGCCATTCAGCTCAGCATGCAGGGTAACGGGATTAATGGAGTCATTTATCGGAGCAGCCTTCAGTTTTTCCCTTTTTCCTCATTTCTCTCCTTCCTTCCTTTTTTCCATCCTACCTCCTTTCCTTTTTTTTTGTTTTTGCTCCACATTTAAAGCCTGCATGCTTTAAAAATGGCCGCCATTTTTTCAGAGCAAACTTTATTATTTTATGTTTAGTCAAAGTGAGGAAACTCTGGGAGTTTACATCTGGAAAACGTACAAAAAAAATGTACAAACATTTCAACGTATTCTTACACTTTCTCTCTCTCCTCCATGTTTTTCAGGAGCCGTGATGAGCAACTCGTCTTCGGAGTGCGAGGCTTTAGGTGTGAAATCCAGCAGC
Organism: Poecilia reticulata; assembly: GCF_904066995.2. Taxonomy (NCBI): domain Eukaryota; kingdom Metazoa; phylum Chordata; class Actinopteri; order Cyprinodontiformes; family Poeciliidae; genus Poecilia; species Poecilia reticulata. The sequence continues at coordinate 21,923,144 of NC_088851.1, forward strand.
GCTGATGAAGGACAAAAAGTCCAGAGCGAGACACTGACAGCGGAGGAGCTGAGGAAGAGGAGACAAGCCTACTTTGATCGGTAGGATGAAGCAGACTCTTCATCTCCTCCTAAGAGAGGAATTAAAAAACACGTTTTAGAGTAAAATCGTCTCTGATTCGTGCTTTAGGCAGCAGCAACAAGTTCAACCAAACATTCCCCAACAGCCAGACACAAATCCAGGTGAGAAAACTCGCTTTGCATCATTAAAATGTTGAAACCTTTGGGGAAAAAAGTTATGGAAATATTCACATTTCATGTTTTGGGTTAAATTTCTTGATCCTGAATATTTTTGATCCATTCAGTGGCAGAAAGACGTTTAGTGCGTCTGAAAACCCAAAGGAAAATAAAACACATTTTAACAAATTAGTTCGTTTAGAAAGTCTGTTGCTACTCCATTTTTGTTTACATTTTGTGGAGAGGGAAGTTTTGCTCCGTCTCTTCTTCTGAGGTTTTGGTGTCGTTTCCTGAGGTGGTTATTGATGCAGCGCCACCACAGACGAGGAGGGGAACAGGTTTTTAAATTAGTTTGATCTGTTTATACGACAGAACGTTAGGGCCACACCCAGAAAAAATAAAATTATGAGAATAAAGTCATAATATTACAACTTTATTCTGGTAATATTATTACTTTATTCTTGTATTATTTTAATTTTATTCTCATTATTTTGTTTTTATTATTATTTTGACTTTATTCTTGGATTATTTCAACTTTATTTTTGTAATTTATTTATCTTTTCTTGGCATGGACCCAATACTCTGTCATTTATCTGACAGTGCAGCATGAATGTGAACCACAGCAGCTGAAAATGTAACAAAAGTCACAACTTTAGTCCTCAATCAGGTGTGAAATCACCCAATGAACAGCTAATTTGAAACACAAACACTTTCAGTTTGTTTCCCTAATCTTAAGACTTTTCCTGTATTCTAGAGGCAGTTTAATGCAATGAGAAAGAGTGTCATTAAATATTAACCTGAGCCCACGACTTTACCCAGGATCAGCAAACACCGGCTCAGAGGAAGACCAACAGCAAGAGTCCAGCCAGTGAAGTTGTGGAAAGTTTGTGTTGTTTACCCGCGGCCTGGATTGGAACCCCTGCCTGGGGTAGCTTCGCTCCCTCCTCTAACCTTTTGCATATGCAAACATAAGGAAGTAAGGACACGGTTTCCTGTGTTAGTTCACTGACCGACCACAGAGACGAGAAGAAGAGGCAGCACTTTGGTGCGACTCGGTGAAGCGCTCGGGCTCCGGCGGACTCATGATGCAGTAAATCCAAGATTGCAATTGCCTTTTTTACCATGGCGCCTTCTTTTCTATTGTATACAGTTTTTTTTAATTCCAGTTCTTTTGGGTTTTTTTAGGAAGATCTGGAAAGACAAAAAAACATGCAAGTGTTGGAGGTTAAAAGAAAAAGAAAAATAAGAGAGGCATTCTATGAAAGCCATACGAGACCAATGTTTTGGACAGAAAAAGCTTTATAGGCGACGACAAACCCTCCTGCGTTTGGTTTGTGGAACAAAGAAATGATTAGGAGACCTAATCCATCACAACTCCTTTTTAGTCTGAAGTAATCCAACAATTTCTCACCGCATCTAAGTGTCTTTGGGTCTGAATTACACTAACGTCTGTGGATTGTTTATTCCTGATCTGAGTGATAGTTTTACTCCCAGAACACAGTTCGTCTTCGATGTTTTCACTTTATTCCTTTCTTTAAATGTACAAGTAGACATTAAATGAATAAAAGGTCCAGTGTGGACAGTACAGTTTTTTTTCTACAACGTTCCGTTCGAATCTCTCATAAAGCACTTAGTGAGATAAGAAGGAAATACTCAGTTTGTTATACGTCAGAATATTATTACTTGGATTATACAGCTACCAAACTACTTGCACAAATTTGACAATTTAAGTAGCATAAAGTTGAAACCAGATGTTCTCATTTTTTCAATTCTCACTTTCTGACATCAAATATTCCATCTTTTAGGTCAGTTGGGACAAAAACAAATTCCTAAAAGCCACAATAACGAGATATTTTGGTATCTATTTTCATTCCAGAAGTTTCTAACAATAGTTGCAGGAATCTACTGAAACATTTTCTATGGTACTGAAATCAGGAATCAAATGTTTTCTTATCCAACTGAACCAACTTTATAAACACAATGGTGGCATTTTAAGGGTCATTCACTGCAAAAATACAAAATCTTAACACATATCTTTTGTCTAGTTTGGAAGCAAATATTTTAGTACACTTCAAACCATTTTATAGAACTTTTTTAAAGTAAATAATTCCTTAATGTTAATGAAAACGTAATAGTTCACTGGCAGATTATTTCACTTATAGCATGAGAAAAATATCTTGTTTAAAAAAGCACCTACATCTTGCTAAAAAGTTACTTTAATTTTGTCTCATTTTCACTAAAAAGTAAAAAGTAGACCAAAAATACTTGGTAAGATTTTGTTTTTGCAGTTTTATTTTCTGATACTTCAACATGGTGCCATCTTTGTGAAGTGCACCAGTCCCTCCTGCAGCGTTTTATGTTACTTTTGGAGTAATGACTTCTTCCATGCCGAGTGGCCTTCCAGCCCACATTGTTAAATTCTGTTTTTACTTTAACAGCTTCAGTCACAAGTATCACCAGATTACGTTACTTTCTAGATTATAGAACCCAACTTCTACCCAATTATGATGAATGCTGGGTATTTTCATGCAGCATTTGACAAAATAAACACCTTCAGTCATCTGGAAATCATACCGAATAATAAAACAAGACGTTTTGAGATCCACAAGTCATTTCTCATGTCTTCGTTTGGTTTTATTTTCTCATGGCGTCACATAAGGAAGCAGAGTGTTTGCCTTAAAATGCTTCTGTAGATGTGCTTCCTGTTAGCTTAAATGTTGCAAAAGAAGCCCACAGATGCTTCTGGGATTTTCCAAATTGCTTAAACAATTAAATTATGTAGCAAGTACAAATAAATGTGGTTTTCCTAACTGACCTAAAACAGTAAAAGATAGATTTGGTTTTACAGTATATATATCTGATTTGAACTGCCTTACACTGATACTTCGGTTATTATTGAGGTTGCCAAAGGTCCTTGAACGTCATGTGTTGATAAATAATTATTAAACTCCTTAATCTGTTAAGCTGAGAAATACATCAGAAACGTTTGGCAGGTCTGGAAACCATGTTGTAGTTTATTGCTGGTCTAAAACTATAACCATGCTGAGTTTTGTCAGGTTGTTTTTCCTGAACAGACCACATTAAAACCGTTTGTTAGGGGTCACGATTTCTGAAAGCAAGAACAAGTTTGGAGGTTATGCAAAGTAAAGAACATGCTTTGCAGATCTGATGTTTTCACTGTTGCTTGTCAGAATTGGCTGTAATTTTTTTCCATTTTAAATGCACTTGAGAGTATAAAAGGTGTTTTTTTTATCATTGCATTGTTTTCAATCACTTCTTTCTTACAGTAATCTGTTGTGTTTGTTTCATGTTGCGATACACATTCTTTCAGTTAATATAATGGTCAGTGTTGCAGGATTAAAGTGATATTAATTCACTGTTTGCTGCATTTTTATTGTGACTTGTGACTACGGAAGCCCATTTCTGCCAAAAAATAAAAAATAAAGACCAACAGGAAGTCGAATTAAGAGATTAGAACTCATAATTATCAGATTTAAAGTAATGATTATGTTATACAAGAGCAGTTAAGATACAATCCAGCCAATTTTAGCTTCTATTAAAGATTAGCTTCACGGATACATGGTGTATTACGGTATCAGCAGTAATCAAAAAGTCAAAATTATGATTTTGATTCCAATAATTATGACTTAGAAAGTCAAAATTATTACTTAACTCATAATTCTTATTTTATATCTCATAATAACGACTTGGAAAGTCAAATTTATAACTTTCATAAATAAAATCCAGTTGGGCTTTTACTTTGTCTATTTTTAGTTGAGCAGAAATGGGCTTTGTCTGCAGATAATGTTCCTACTTTTATCATAAAACAACAAATAAGTCAAATTTAGATATTTTATTTGATGGGGAAAGTTATAAGCTTTAATAATAATTTGCATGCAGTAACAAAATGCCTGCCAAAAATACTGAAACTGCATAATTGCCTTCTAAAGCTGCGGTTAAGTTGGTTATCTTTGAGGCAAACCCAACATAGACAAACCCGGTAGGATAAATACTACTATCAGCTGCAGTGGCGGACCTAGAAAATGTTTACTATTTTACTTATCAATCAATATTAAGGAATTACTTAGTTAAATCAAGCTCTTATTTCTTACTGAAAAGTTACTTGTAAGTTAGTACACTGGAAATGAGACAAAACTAAGATATTTGCACTGAAAACTAAGCCAAAAAAAATTGGTAAGATTTGGTGCGATTCTTATCAAACAAGTGATTAGTTTTTCTAAGGAAAGTTTTAAGGACATAAATACTACATGGGGGCAGTTGCACCCAATAGTCCCCATGTAGATCCGCCCCTGATCAGGTGTAAATCACAGCTAAGCCATTTATGAGTAATGGGGACAATGATGGTGAAAGTTTCCCCCCTAAAAGTTTGTTGTAGTTAATATGTAACCAGAAGAACATACTTGTACTTTGTTTCCCCAAATAACAGTAGCAGTTTACAGAACTCATCTGGATCGAGCTGAAAGGTGCGTACGGTGGTTAGTTGGGCTAGGAATACATTTACAGTTTCTCTGTAAATGTAGATTTTTTACATTTTTTACTCTTCAGATGAACTGCAAAAACACAAAATCTTACCATGTATTTTTGTCTAGTGGAAATGTCTTAATGTCCTTAAAATTAAATAAATATAATTTACAAGTAACTTTCAGTAAAATATCAGCCTGTTGAAAGTAAATAATTGTTGAATATTGACTAAAAAATACTATTTATACTGGCAAATTGTTTAATGAGACATTTTTTCCATTGTTATAAGTGAAAAAAATGCTAATGGTTTGTTTATTTTAAACAGGCTCTTGTGTCTAGCATATGTAGGGTCATTCAATGCAAAAACACAAAATCTTAAGAATTTTGGTTACTTATCTTAGCCCACTTGAAATAAGACAAATAACTTTTTAAATAACTTTTCAGTAAAATACAGGAGCTTGATTTAAGTGAAAACTACTAGGTCTGCTGGCAGTTTTCAACTTATAACATGGAAAAAATATTTTGCTAGAAGTTAAATCTGACAATATTGATCAATATTCAAGAATTATTTAATCAAGCTCATATCTTACTGAAAGGTTACTTTTAAGCTAGTACACTTGAAATAAGATGAAACAAAAATATTTGCAGTAAAATCTGGACTAAAAATACTCAGTAAGATTTTGCTGGGGGTTTTTTTTGCAATGTTAAAAGCTGATTTTGCAGGCATCAAAGTTTGCTTTTGAGCAAAAATCATCAGAATTTTTGTTGGAAGGAATTTGTTGATTGAAAACTTATTAAAAGAAAGGCATCCAGTTTTTACATTTTTTGAATCTATCAGTAAAAACAAGATTTAGGTCATTTTTACTTTGAAAAAGCTTCCAAGCAAGTTTAGCTAATTAATTAACTGCAAAAACACAAACTCTTACAAAGTATTTTGAGCCGGTTTCTTTTGCAAATATCTCTCTACACTTGACATAAAACAAAACTGACCAGTAACTTTTCAGTAATTTATAGGAGGTATTTTCAAGAAAATAATTCCTGTACAAGTTTTTAGTTTCCATATTTCCACTAGAAACTAAAATATTTGGTAATATTGTGTTTTTGAAGTGTTGTTCATTTGTCCACACTGCAAAAACACAAAATCTCACCAAGTATTTTGAGTTTCAAGCACACATATTAGCACACTTTAAGGAAAACAAAAACTAACTTACATGTAATATTTCAGAAAGATAAACATGTGTGTTTTAAGTCCATAATTCCTTCAGTTTTGTCTTATTTCAAGTGTATTAAGATATTTGAACTAGAAGCTAAACCAAACTACTTGGCAAGACTTTGTGTTTTTGCAGTGCAATTAATTTGCTAAACTTGCTACAACACCGGAAGCGTTTTCAAAGTAGAGGAAAACACTTGGTAATATTTTGTATTTTTGCCCTTAAAACATCTTCCTGTTTCAGGTTCAGAGTTCAAACCTTCCCTTACTCCAGCTATGGAAACCCACAAACTGGAAATGCCGCTTATTTTCTTGCTAACCTGCTTGTGCTACGTGGCTCCTGTCCATCCAGCAGCGCCTCCAAACGTCACCATCTCCCATCTTTCCTACAAGAACATGGACTTCGCCATGAACCTTTACAGAAAAATATCCAGCCACCACGACAAGAACGTCTTCTTCTCTCCTCTGAGCATCTCCACCAGCTTCGCCGCCCTGCTGATGGCGTCTGGCGGCGTGACGCACCAGGAGATCCTCAGGGTACTGAACTTGGAGCAGTTGGAGTCGGCCGACCAGCCGGAGCTTATCCCGAGGCTTTTCCAGCTCCTTCAGGAGAACATCGAGCAGAACGGCTCTCTGAAACTGGACCAGAACATGGCGCTTTTTGTCCGTCAGCAGGTGGAGGTAAAGAATGTGTTTGAGGACAATATCAGGACGTTTTTCCAAGCCGACGTTAAAAGCGTGGACTTTGCGGACACGAAAGGGAGCGTCAGTTACGTAAACGAATACGTCAGGCAGAAGACGCAGGATAAAATTACCGAAATGATTTCCGCACTTGATGAAACGACTCAGCTCCTGCTGATCAACAGCATTTTCTTCCGAGGTAAGATGAATGAGTATGACGGAGTATTAGGACCATACTCAGAAATAAATAAAAAGTAAAAAAAAAAAACAACAACAAAAAAAAACAAGCTAACTCAGAAATAAATAAAAAGTAAAAAATTAAGTTATGAGAAAAATATAAGTAGTTAAATACCATAGTTAAATTACCAGAATAAAGCAATAATATTGTGATTTTATTATTGCATTATTTCAAACTTATTCTCATATTACTGCGACTTTATTCTCGTATTATTCGATCTCATTTTCCTAATACTGGCTTTAATCTGTTGACTTTATTCGACTTCATTCTTGTAATTTTATGACTTTATTGTTTTATTTTGACCTTATTCGACTATATTCTATTTTTAAGGCTTTGTTCTTGTAATACACATTTTTGTTTTCCTGTTTTGACTTTATTTGACGTTACTATTTTATGAGTTTATTCTAATACTTTACAACCATTCATCCATTTTCTTACACCCTTGTCCCTTGGTGGGGTCGGGAGGGTTGCTGGTGCTCATCTCCAGCTAACGTTCTGGGCGAGAGGCGGGGTCACCCTGGACAGGTCGCCAGTCTGTCGCAGGGCAACACAGGACACACAACCATGGCCACACACATTCACACCTAGGAGCAATTTGGAGAGGCCAATTAACCTGACAGTCATGTTTTTGGACTGTGGGAGGAAACCGGAGTACCCGGAGAAAACCCACGCATGCACAGGAAGAACATGCAAACCCCATGCAGAAAGGCCCCAGGCCGGGAATCGAACCCAGAACCTTCTTGCTGCAAGGCAACAGCTCTACCAACTGCGCCACTGTGCAGCCCATACTACAACCTTGTTCTGTTATTTCAGCTTTATTCTCGTATTATTTCGATCTTATTCGACTTATCCTCATAACTTTGACTTAATTCTCATAATCTTATTTTTAATGATTATTTTAGCGTGGCCTAACACTCCACCGCAGAATAAACAATATTGACTTGTTTTTGAGTCTAACTTTAACTGTTTACATGCAAGTTAACCATGTTGACCCAAATCCAGGTGCCTGGCAGTCGCCTTTTGACTCGGATTTGACCAGAGACGCTCCTTTTTACATTGATAATTACAATGTTCTGCAAGTTCCCATGATGGTTAAAGAGGACAAGTTCTACACTGCGGAGGATATTCCGCTGGGAGCCAGACTGCTGAAGCTGCCATACCAGGCCGGCGTCTCCATGCTTATCCTGCTACCAAACAAGGGTATCGATTACACTGTGATTGATGATGAGATCAATGCCGAGAAGTTCCTGAGCTGGGTCAAAGACCTCCGCAAAACGTACGTTCATACTGGGAAATTCTTGCTTAGTCGTCATGTGAATTTGCGGTTTTCACAATAAATAAATAAAAAATGTGAAAGTGGTGCTTTAATTTAGTGCTTAATCAGTAATTAAATCACTACATTTTGCTTCTAGTCCTTGAAAGTCATTGATATTTTACCTGGACAGTTTTGTGATAACATGTAATTTTAACGTTTGATTAGAAGATTAAAATTTGGAAAAGGTTATTTACAGTTGAAACCGGATAAAAATACACACATTTTTTTCTCTCTGGTAAATCAGATCAAGCTTTTCTTCTTTTAGGTTTGCTGGAATCACCAAAATTATTTATTTTAGTTAAATTGCAAGAAAATCTATATTTCTGTTTGTATCTTGTGTGTTTAAGCATTTAATTTAAGGAGAAAGGACATTTATCTTAACACGATTTGTTTGGATTGTTTCAGTGTAATGAATAATTATTATTAATAATTTCTCAGTAACTTATTGCTCTGTGTAATAAAGCGTGACTTGTATTTTATACGTTAAAGATGATTGAAATTAGGTCGTTTTCTTTGTTAAATTAGTGTGTTGTTCTCTGATTGGTACGATCTATAAATTATGTATGAAAGACATTTCAAAACATAAAATGTTGCTACATTTCAGATTACCTGTCCTTGCTGAATACAGTAATACATTACACTTGATTTTTTTTAGTCCATTTTTTTATCTCCAAGCTGTGGTGTTGCAAAAGTTTGAAAACATATACTTGAAGATGCTTTTAAAAACGCTTGAATTTTGCTTTTTTTTTTTTTAAGTGTATGAACCCTAACATTTTAATAAACACACCGTATCTTGTTCTGTTTGTAGGAGGCTGGAAGTCAACATGCCAAAATTCAAGATGGCGGAGGAATATTCCCTGCAGGGTCTTCTTCCAGATATGGGCATGACCAGCCTGTTCAGTAATTCTGCGAACCTTACACAGCTCAGCATGGAACCAGGCCTCAAAATCTCAGAGGTTAGTTAGAAACTTCTCCATGTTTTAATCCCGTTTGGAGAGATTATCAATCAACGCCTTCTGTTTAAAACAAAAAAAAAAACCTGCCACTGAAGTTTGAGCCATTTTCTCTCATCATTTATCGAGTTACCTGCATTTAATGCTTATATGGGTCATTCACTGATAGAAAAGAACTTATTTGATCACGCTGTGATAAACCGTTGTAACATCCGCTGTGCTTACAAACAAATAATCCCTCTATATTCCCACCTGAACGCTGTTGATCCCTGCTGTGAAACCCGCAGGTGCTGCACAAAGCTGTGGTTGAGGTGGACGAGACGGGAACGACCGCGGCGGCTAGCACCACAATCGGCATCACTCCCTACTCTCTGCCCAAGATGTTCGTCATCAACAGGCCGTTCTTCTTCTTCATATACCACGAAGACACCAACTGCCTCTTGTTCATGGGGAGAGTTATTAACCCCTCCAGCAACTAATTACTGCACTGTTTAAACTCTGGAGAAGTCAGTTGATGTGTTTTCTTTGAAAAATCACTTGTCCATGCTTTACTGGGTTTCAGTAAGTTTTTATGTCACACTTAGTAAATCAAATATAGCCTTTTGAACTAAAGTCAGTATTTTCCATGATTGTCTGACTTTAACGCCTCTTTACAGCTACTGACAGAAGGTTTTGGTGAACTTTTAAGGTCCCATTTTTAACCTAAACCTAATTAAAAACATTCCCATGATAAATTAAGTAATGGATGAGATAGTTTACATTTTAGAGGTCAGTGGTCACTTCACTGAAGTTTTCACAGGAATTACAGGCCACAACCGACTGAATAGCTAAACTCCACAAATACTTGAGGGCTACTTCTAAAAAAAAAAAGAAATGTTTCTAACTTCAACTCATAACCAAATATACATTAATAAATACAGTTTCACATAAAAATTCATAAAAGTAGTCGCATTTCAAAGAAAGATTTGTTACGAGGCAATGGTTTTGCAAATAAACTGAAATCACATTCCATATTAAAATTCACAAATAAAAATGTTTCTTTTTGCAAATAAATTGTAGTTTCGTTCCACTTAAAAATGTGAAAACAGGAAGATTTTTGTGAATAATTTGGAGTCTCATTCCACCGAAAAATTCACAAACAAATGATTCTGTAAATACTGAACTGCAAGCAGGCGTCTCACTGCCTCTCAAACTATTTTTTTGTATACAGTTAAGCCCCAAATTGTTTATGCACCTGACAGATTTAGGTTTAAAGTAATCTTTTATTTGTACTTTAATCTGGTAGAAAATTAGTGCATGGAGCTAAAGATTGGGGTTATGGCAGTGAGCCTCTCCATTCTCAAAGACTTTGAGCTGATCACCAAGGATAAATTGTGAAAATACCAGTTAAAAGTTGGCAAAAAAAAAGGTAATCAATTATAAGAAGGGACTTATTGTTGTAAAGCCAATAAAGGTTTTTCCATTAATTATTGAAAAGGGTATAAATAATTTTCTAAATTCCATTTTTTTTAAAGTGTTACTTTGTTTTATTATCTTTTGAGAGATTGTCTCTTATTATCTAGAATTGGAAATAAAATTCTTGGTATCAATAAAACTATTTTAGCTGTTCATTTCGGGTGTTGTTGATTCACATCATGTTGAATCATACACTGCCACCTCCTGGCCAACCAGGGTAAGTACACAAAACTGTCTCCAGACTCATGTTGCTGTCAAGAACTTCAAAACATTTTCCGAGTTCTTTTACTGGCTGGTAAAAATATTCATAACAATATGCATCAACTAAGGATCAATATAACTGTTAAGACATGTAAATATTGATTTTTATGTTGATAAGAGTCTTTAAATGTGTGTTCTCTCTCTGTTTCCCTATGTTACAAAATGACAACCAGTCTTTTCTTTATTACTTGGCACCCGCAGTAGAGTATAACTTTTTTTTCTGTTTAAAATTATTATAATTATTATTTTAAGTTTGAAAAAGCATGTTTTGAACAATCATTGGGGCCCCAATTTAGCTCCACACACCCCTGCTCCATATCGACTGTAAATGCATAAAAGTGGTGGGAAGCTTGTTCAAATAGAATTATTTATCATGATGTGTTGCTCGTCATACGCCTCATATCAGTGCCTCTGGTGAGTGTTGGGTATGTTTAGGTGCATACAGATTAATATCTAAAAACTACTTTTTTGGTATCATAATTTTTGTACATTAAATTAACATTATTTACTGTACTGCTGGGCTTTTACATTTTCTGGCTTCTCTAAAGACACAAAAACATCCTTTTAAGAGTAATTAAAGATTGTGAAAAAAAAATCTAAATTGTAAAATAAGTAATCGGTTGCAAAGAGGACGAACCCGATTCACTGTTAACGTTTCTGGATGAATAAAGTTTTTACAAACCACGTGATGATACTGTCATGGCTGCGCCCTCGTGTCATGCGTTGTGTGACCAGACTGAAGCCGCTTCAATTTGGGTAAATTGTTGTTATTGATCGTCTTCAGACGGATATTTAGTATAAAAACTTAACTGTTAAATAACTTTGACCTAATTTTAAAGCGCGTAGCACGCATGCGCAGTCAGACTCGGTGTTTAGTTCAGCACGTTGGCGAAACTGGCTAAAGTTTCAAGAAAAATGAAGCCGAAGAAGGAGAAAACTGGGGGGAAGCGGAGCTCCTCGGTAAAATTAAGCTTTGATATTAAGGGCAAATGGAAACCAGTGGATCTGGATCCCCATTTGTTCGCAGAGGAAGGCCTGAAGGACCTGGTGTGCTTCGAAGAGCTGACCTCCTACCGTCTGGTAGACAACGAGAAGGCAGAAAAACAGCTGAGAAAGGAAAAGAAACGAGCAAAGAAGAGAGAAGCCGAGCAGGCTCTGGATGAACCTGTCAAAAAGAAGAAGCAGAAGAAACGTCAGAAAGTTGCTGAAAATGATCCAGAGATGGCTGGTTGTGGTACCAATGAGGACGTGAAGCAGGAAGGAGAAGCTTCCAGTCCGGAGGATGGAGAGAGTCAGAAAGAAGCAGCTGCTGTCGCTGAACACGTTCAGTCCAGCAACACAGAAAAGAAGAAGAAGAAAAAGAAGCAGAAGAAGAAGAAACCAAGGCAGCAAACAGAGCAGGCTGCAGTCACAGAGAACCAAGAAGCCATCAAACCTCCAGAAGAAGAAAAACCCCGTCCGAAGCAGAGAAAACCTCCCAAAAAGCAGCCAAAGAACTGGACCAACGCGGCGCTTTCTGGTTCCGAGGAGAAAAACTCTGATGTGAGTGCTTGGAAGGATCTGTTTGTCCCCTCTGCGGTGCTGAAGGCTTTAAGCAGCCTGGGATTCACGTCACCCACTCCCATTCAAACCCTGGCTTTGCCTCCAGCTATCCGAGACCGCATGGACATCCTGGGGGCGGCTGAGACCGGTAAGACTGATCTTACAAATTTCAGTTTACACAATTTTTTTTTTTACGTCAATCTAGTTCTTGACTGCTTCTAAAAATAACCAAAATACTTAAAACAAAACAAAACACCAAGTTGTTTTTCGGCAATAAGTTAATGTTTCTTGGTATCTGGAAAATGAGCTGTTAAGTCGCAATGGGCACTGCACTGTTGCCTAGCAACCCAAGCTGAGCTCCAGCATGTTTGGTCAGCAGATTTTATGGCTGTACAATGGCTGCTGAAAAAGACAAGTGTTTTGTTATAGACTTACTACTCAGAAACTACTTGCTGTATTCTCACTGGCTGCACAGGAGGCTCCACTTCTGCTTTTCAAAGCTGTACAGTTGTTTAATTGAGGATTGGTATGCAGCTATTTTCATGTGGGCGTGTAAATGTTAAGTTTGTGGGTATGGCCAGTAGAAGCTTATTTGGATTTAAAGTGACAACTCAAAATAAGCAGAACTGAGCAGACTAAAACCGCATCACCTGAGAATGATTTTGTGCAACAACAAAAAAAGAAATAAACATATAGCCCAAAGACCTATCCTAACCTGCCCAAGGTAGGAAAATAGACATTTATCATATTAATTATTTATCTTCATAAATTTCTTGTAAGATTTTTATTTATTGCCACAATAAATTCCAATTAATGAGACTTAAAAACCCCTAAAACAGTCAAGATTATTTTTACTACTTTTGTCCACTGTTTTATCTATTTTTTCAATAAAGGTGTTTCAATAAATATCAATAAATTTGAAAATGTTTAAATGCAGTTACTGTGTGCATTTTAATTATATAAATCACACTTCTTTATGTAACTGGTCTTCTATATAGTGTATTTTATCTGTCATTGCTTTCTCATGCAGTCAGTTATACAGTTAAACAGCAACAGGTAGTTCGTATCGTCACTGTTATCGTTATCACAATGGTACCACAAGATATCGTGATAAAACTATCACCCCTTTAAATGTCTTGAATCAGAAAATCTTACCTAAATGTTGGTCATTGAAGATGGTTTGTAATTGCAGGAAGTGGTAAAACTTTAGCTTTCGGTATTCCCATGATCCACACCATCCTGGAGTGGAAGGACAGTTCGGAGATAACGTCCGAACCGGTAGACACAGAGGAGTCCAAAACGGGAGAGCAGCAGGAGGACGACGGCATGGAGGCTTCAGAGGAAGATGAGGACATCGACGTGGATCAAACTCTTGGTTCTGATGAAGACAAACAGGACTCTGAGGGTGAAGATCAGGACGAACAGCTGGGATGTGTTCGAGTAATTGACGATGTGGAGTTTGACTTCAAGGAAAACGTACCTGAGGGGCGGAAGCGGCCTCTCCTCGGACTGGTTCTCACTCCGACTAGGGAGCTGGCGGTCCAGGTCAAACACCACATAGATGCCGTCGCAAAATACACGGGTGAGTCGTGATTAAATGGCCATGTGAATTTGATCAAGATAATTATGCTGTGCTCTAGTTGTAACTGGGAATAATTCCGACTTCAGAGCGAGGACAGACTTGGAAGCTGGAATTTTCCAGTTATGATGGCAACTGGAACGCAGCATTTAGCGATCGGTTCCAACGGTCTGAAAATCTAGTGGACCCACTTAATAATCCTCCTAAAATCAGTGTTAGATTTAGCGCCTGCAGCTTTAAACTGAATAAATTAATAGTTATGTTTGCTTAAAATAAAAGCTTGTTTTCCTTTGCTTGTTTCCACCCTGAAGACATCCAAACGGCCATAGTGGTGGGTGGCATGGCGCAGCAGAAACAACGGCGGATGTTGAAGCGCAGACCGGAGATCATCATCGCTACTCCGGGACGTTTGTGGGACTTGATCAATGAGGGGCATCCTCATCTGCTCAACCTCAGACAGCTGAAGTGAGTCACAGTTCAGATTCCTTAACCAGTAAAGATCAGAGAAAGTGTTAGACTGAGCATACTACTCGGTCTAAATACACTTAGGCAAAAAGAAATGATATAATTTACACAGAAACCTGCTTTTAAAACCTGCATATGTAGCTTGTATGGCTCCAACTGACGATTATTGGAGTAATCGATTGTTCTGTTAATCTGATAAATAAAAATCTGTAGATTTTGATTAAGCCTTGTTGCAGCTGCAGCTTGAACTAAGTTGCTCCAAAGTATAGCATAGCATATACTATGCTAGAAATGCACATAAACAAACCCGTTTCTTTATTAAGAAAATAGTTAGCCTATGAGTAGTGGTCTTCAGGAGCTCTTCCAGAACCTCATTCTGTCCATGAAGGCTGTTTACAGCAGGTGATGACAACCAAAAGTTGCTCCTAGTATTAAAGATGCTATTAAAAATGGATTTGATAGTAATGATGTTGTTGTAGCTATTAAAATTGACATGTTTCTAATTTGGAAAGAAATGTTTTTGTTTTTTACAGTTGCTGTTTAGTATATTTAGAAAAAAAATCAATTGTTATGGATATTGATTAATATGAGAAGCTCATATCCTGATGCATTTTTCAGCCGTATCATCCATCGCTAAGAAAACAAAGAGATAATTCAGTGATGTTGTGTTGCAGGTGTTTGGTCATCGACGAAGCCGACCGCATGGTAGAGAGAGGTCACTTCGTAGAGCTGGAGAACCTCCTGGAGATGCTCAACACCACACACTTCAACCCCACCAGACAGACATTTGTGTTCTCCGCCACTCTGACGATGGTCCACGGCTTGCCCAGCCGTGTCCTGCAGAAGAAGAGGAGGCAGCTGGACAACCGGAGCAAACTGGAAATCCTGATGGAGAAGGTGGGGATCAAGTCCAAACCGAAAGTCCTTGACCTCACCAGGAAGGAGGCGACCGTGGAGACCCTGACTGAAACGCAAATCCATTGTCAGAAGGATGAGAAGGACTTCTACCTGTACTACTTCCTGCTTCAGTATCCCGGTCGCACCATGGTGTTCGCCAACAGCATCGACTGCATCAAGAGGCTCAGTGCTCTTCTGGTCATCTTGGACTGCAACCCTCTCCCTCTGCATGCCAACATGCACCAGAAACATCGCCTCAAAAACCTGGAGCGCTTTGCAGAAAAACAGAAGTAAGTCCCACAGCTGTCAGGTGTCACTTCGGGAAAGAGTTCAGTAATTCTGTTTCTCTGACGTTGAACGTCTTAACTTGTCCCCACAGTTGTGTCCTTCTTACGACTGACGTGGCGGCGCGAGGCCTCGACATCCCCAACGTTCAGCATGTTATTCACTACCAGGTGAGGTCATGGCGTCCTCTTACCTTCAGCCTCAACTTCTAAGGCTGCAACTGATGATTATTTAAGCTATTAACCCATTAATCTAATGATTTTTAATGGCACATTCTGCAGACTTTTCATTCAAGCCTTTTTTATACAATAGTTCCAAATAAATAAAATTTTTTAACGAACATTTTTATTGCCTAAAATGCAACATGCATAATTAAGTGTAACTGCAGCTTAAAATGAGTTCCAACATGTGAAAAGCTCAGTTCTGCTTGACTTATCAATACAGTGTAGGACTGATCCAGTGATTATTTTTTGGGATTAATTGATTAATAATTTGATAGCAAATGTTGCCTAATAAGGATTTTTTTTTAAAGAATTTGAACAAAATGAAGAAAAAATGCCACTTGAATTCTGGGCAGAACATATTTACAGACTTTGTACAGTTTTGTCTTAACTGCTCTAAGTGTGTTTCAGTAAATCGCCTTTTGAGTCTGCATCTTCCAGTTAACGATTGACAACTAAATTAGGTGACATTTCAATAAAAATCCTGCATTGATGTGGTTGAATTACCTTCACAGTGCACACACAGATGTAAAAATATGAATATCCTCTTTATTATGTACATTGTATTTTTATTTTTTTAAAACAAATACTGATTACATCGTTTCCCATCCAAGATGGTGGATTTACAATACATGAACAAATATCTCCACCCAGTGGAAAGCATTAAAATGTGAAATTTTAGAGATTCCTGTACCAGCAAATGAAAACAAAATTAGCAGCAAATAGTAGTGGATTTTTAAAAATACATTTTGAATTGGAACGTTAAAAAAAAAAACACACACACAACAACCCCCCTCCACACACACACTTTAGTGTCTAATACACAGCAAAAGAAAAAAAAAAAAATTATAGGTGACCCTTTATGCTACCCTGAACAGCTTAGGAACGTCTATGGGCTTTACAAAACTATCGATTACATTTTTTTGTACAAATCATTCTTGGATAATGAGATTTTAGTCTCGTCAGTTCTGCTTTTAGGGCCTCCTGTCACTTTAAATCCAAGTAAGGTACTGCTGGCCACACACCCCTCAAATCAATGTTTACACTCTCCTGTGAAAATGGCTGCAAATAGATGTGCAACTGTACATCTTCGAAAAGCATTAGTCGAGCCTCCTACCCAACCAACAAGAATGCAGCAAGTGGTTTCTGGGTGATACATCAACAACAAAACACTTGTCTTTTCCAGCAGCCATTGTACCATGCATACAGCGGCAAAATCAGAACAAACGTGATGGAGCTCAGTTTTAGTTGCTAGGTAACAGTGAAATGCCTGTTGATTGTGCCAGTTTAAGAGAAGCTGAGACCCGAATGGAAGCATAAAATCAGGAAAAAGTGAATTGTGCTTAAAAGGTGCCCTTTAAGATATTCAAGTGGCTCAATTAAAGTATTATAAAAATACTGCACGTCTTCAAGAGCAAACAGCAGCAATCTCATTAAACAAAATGTGTTGGCATTAGTGGGCAGGATTGCTCTTGCATGTACTTAGTGTAGTTTGCTTTGTGAATCCAGTGTAGAAATAAAGCAAAGTGGAAGTAAAAAAAAAAAAGATTTATCGTGCAGGTTCCTCGAACATCAGAGACGTATGTCCATCGGAGCGGCCGCACAGCAAGAGCCACCAAGGAGGGTCTCAGCTTGCTGCTCATCGGCCCAGACGATGTGATAAACTTCAAAAAGATTTCCAAAACTCTGGGAAAGGAGGAGGAGCTCCCCCCCTTCCCCGTGGAAAACAAATGCATGAAGGCCATCAAGGTATAATCATCAGCATCATGTGACAACAGAGCTCTGTAATTTTGTGTCTCCATTAACAAAACGTCTGGCATGTTACAGGAGCGCGTGAACCTTGCCAGGAAGATAGAAAAGATCGAATACTACAACAACAGGGAGAAGCAGCATGACTCGTGGTTCAAGCAGGCAGCAGAGGCCCTGGAGGTTGACCTCGACGATGACCTCCTGATCGGTAAAATTAAGTTAAACGCACTCAATTTACAGCTTTTCCCAGTCACTTTGGTGCATTTCTGAAACAATTCATGCAAAAAACAAGTTTCTTAAAGTCCTTAGCTCCTCACTCAAAAGTAAAATATCAATGATTCAGTATGACCAGTCATTTTATTGAGACAGTCAAACTGCTGTCATGTTAACAGTGTACTCAGGATTATCCGTTTTGATGACAAGTATTGTAATTATGGGAGATCAAAGAATTTTAATTCTGTACTTAGAAATGCACAAAAGTACTAGAGTATTAGAGCCATACTAATAAAATAAAAAATGAGAATAAAGTCACAATGAGACAACTGACATGAGAATAAAGTCATTACAATAATGTATGAAAATAAGTCAAAATAACATGATGGTCAATAGGTCATATTTTGAGAATAGCTGTAAAATTATGACTTTATTCTCGTAATTCTGTTTTAGTGTGGTCCTAATATGCTGTCATATGACAGACTATTAGGGCCATTGTAGCTAAACAAAAAATAAAAGTAACAGTCTGCCAAAAAAATCTGTTTTCTGGAGAAATCCAAATTTGAGCTTGAAAAGTCAAAAAATATGCAAAATTACATTTTGAGAATCTCAGGAATATTCTAGAGAAACTGGACATTACTGAATTTAAAGTTGCAAATTTACTAGAAAAACATCTTTCAGAAAAAACAGATCTTTCAATTTCTGATACGCTCAATTTTCTGAAATGTCAATTTCTTTCTGTCTAGCAAACATTTGACTTTTCAAATTTAGAAATGTCATTTTTTTCTAAAAAAAAAAAAAATTCCCCTCTTTTTCCATCTGCAATGGTTGTACTAAAGCAGCTGAGAAAAACAAGTAAAAAAAAAAAATCACTAAAAAAAAAAAAAGCATAAAAAAATACTGAAAACCATCTGTGTCCACAGGCAGCGCCAACGACCAGGAAACTGACATGGAGCAGAAGAAGATGGTAAAGCAGATGAAGAATAATTTAAAACATCTGATCTCTCAACCAATTTTTAAGAACTTGGTAAAAACAAAGTATCCGACTAAAATGGGAAAACTGGCCCTGGCGAACATGCCTGTTGCAGGGATGGAAAGCGCCCTGACCAGGATTTCTGGACAGAAGAAGGTAAAAAGATATTTTCCACAACAGCAGAAACAGCAAAAACAAAGGAAAAGGATCAAGAAGCAGGAATAATGTGGTTAAATAAAAAAAGTTTCTGTACTAAAAAGAGCTTAATTCTACCTTTAATAATTCTTACTATTTGTGTAGCTTTGAGGATGGGCCGCTATATTTTATAAAGTTCTGTTTTCATAATGAAATGAAAACCTGAGTGTGTTTTTATCATCGTCATTTGGCCGCTTCCTGAGCTGGTCACAGGTGAGTCCGTTGGTAGAGAATGTTGTAATGTGAAGCCTGGTAGAGGAGATGCAAGGATGGATCCACTCCCTCGGGAATGACGTGGTGCACCAGCTGCTGCTCGTTTCCCTCCATGGACACGATGTGGATCCCAACGTCCAGAGCCTGGGACAGGGCCAAGATGTCGACGTGGTCACACTCCATGGCCATCACCTCCACTTCCTGAACGAGGCCAAACAAGACTCCATCAGCACCACGAGAGCAAACAAATAATTCATGACTTGTCAGATTAAAATAAGTTCCGATCTATTAGCCAATAACGTAGATCGGAACTACAACACTAACTACAACTTAGTGTTGTAGTTTGTCCGCCATCCAGCAGAGGGCGCCGAAGGTCATCCTTAAACGGAGCCGTTGACACAGAAACAAACAAAGATGGCGACCGTATCAGAACAGCGAAGAGTAACGGTCCAAACAAAGTCCGGTTTGGGATGCAAAATGCACTTTATGCAGTACCGTTTTTAAATATAAACACTCGAAAAATCCTTAAGACGTTTCGAAACAAATGCTTGACAAGATCCTTAATTATCTCCTTGATCGCGCTCATTCAGCCGAGCTGCGTCAACTTCCATCCATCCATCCATTTTCTTCCGCTTATCCGGGGTCGGGTCGCGGGGGCAGCAGCTTCAGAAGGGAGGCCCAGACTTCCCTCTCCCCAGCCACTTCTTCCAGCTCCTCCGGGGGAATCCCAAGGCGTTCCCAGGCCAGCCGAGAGACGTAATCCCTCCAGCGTGTCCTGGGTCTTCCCCGAGGCCTCCTCCCGGTGGGACGTGCCCGGAACACCTCACCAGGGAGGCGTCCAGGAGGCATCCTTACCAGATGCCCGAGCCACCTCAACTGGCTCCTCTCGACGTGGAGGAGCAGCGGCTCTACTCTGAGTCCCTCCCGGATGACCGAGCTTCTCACCCTATCTCTAAGGGAGAGCCCAGCCACCCTGCGGAGGAAACTCATTTCGGCCGCTTGTACCCGTGATCTCGTTCTTTCGGTCATGACCCAAAGCTCATGACCATAGATGAGGGTGGGAACATAGATCGACCGGTAAATCGAGAGCTTCGCTTTTTGGCTCAGCTCTCTCTTCACCACGACGGACCGTTACAGCGCCTGCTTCACAGTAGACGCTGCCCCAATCCGCCTGTCGATCTCCCGTTCCCTTCTTCCCTCATTCGTGAACAAGATCCCCAGATACTTAAACTCCTCCACTTGAGGCAGGACAACCCCCCTGACCCGGAGAAGGCACTCTACCCTTTTCCGGCTCAAGACCATGGCCTCGGATTTGGAGGCACTGAGCCCGAGATGCTACAAAGGCGAAGATGTTATGACAAAAAGGCGCAAAGGATAAAAATTTAACGGGGAAAAAAACATGCCAATAAGCAAGGTTGATTTTAGGGCTTTAATTAACTTTATGGAAAGAAGTTTAAACATTTCGTCAAGAGCAAACAATACTTCCTTATGAGCATCTCCGTTTACTGGTTCATATATTAATTCAGCAAACTAAGAGATTGCAGTTTTGCTATATTTTATAAATACGTTTAAGTTTAATACAACTGAAAATGAGTAACAAAATGTTCTTTGTTACTGCAAGACATTGAGAGAAAATTTAGGTTTTTAAAAAATGGCCGCTTATTAATCTAAAGTTGGTCCATAAAAATCAGTTAACCCATTAACACCTTCTTGCATCCATTTTAGACTCCCAATAATAAATATTCTCAGCAGGCGTTAGGTTTATTCCCTACCTGACGACAGTACACCTTCAGATCTGGAGCCTCAACGAAGTTGCAGAAGAAGTCTTCGTGGATTTGGAGGTGTGCAGACGTGAGCAACCTGAGGAACTGCACAAGGCTGTCTGAGATGATCTGTTCGTTCAAGAGCCTGAGGAGAACGTCGTCATGCTGTGCAGCAATGCACTGATCCACCACATGTAGGACCTGAAGGGCGAGAAAAACTGTAAACAGACAGAGCTGCAGAGGCGGGAAACATTTCTGTCATTTTTCTTTCCTGTAGCCAGAGCAAGAAATATTTTTTAAGCCGTGTTTGTTTGGATGATTGTTGGTTCTGATGCCAAAAGGTTCACAGCAAGTCCAAACCAGTTGGTTGGGCTCAACTGGTTTGATTAAATGCAAGTGAAAGAAAGGCTGCCGTTTGAAAATCCCCGTCTACATTTCTAGAAAGTGTTGGCTCCACAATGGGGCAATGTTAATTATTTAAAGTATTTTAATAAGAATCAAGAAGCTGACTAAGGCAGTCATGTCCAGACTTTTAGCCACAAGAGCCAAAATTGTAAAGTCAAAAGCATTTTATAGCACAATCAAGTAATTACCTCGAGTGTTATAAAAATGCTCTATGTATCAAATATGACTAAAAAGACATTTGTAATTTAACGCCTTGAACTTGGGGCCGTCTCTTTAAGAAACCCCTGCTCTGAATCTCCAACCTCAGGAAGTCATCACAATCATGGGCGGGTCTAGAAAAATATTTATAGGGTGGCAAGAGGGGGGCAGCATATGCCAGTATATAATGGACTTTTAATGCAACTGTTAGAGCAACTTTGCATTAAAAGTGTCATTATTTATGGAATGACAATTCATGACAAGTGTCAAACATTCAAAAAGACTTCTTCATGTTCATGACAGATGTTATGTCATGTTTATGACAGTGTCATGTCAGTCTTATGCACACCCCTTCAAATAAAGTGTTACCATAAATTCTCCGTGATACAAATCTAGAAACAGTTTTGTTTCTGTTAGTTCTGTCAACATGCAAGAAGGGGCAAATTTCCCTTATATTGGTCAATCGTTTTATTTTAAATATGCTGTAGGAGCCATCGTTTGATGATTAGTTCAGTTTTTGTCGCTTGTTTAACTTTTAGGCATTGCAGCGGCTGCAGACAGTGCACCACAACAAAGGTACAATAAAGGTGATAAACAGGTGAAGAACCAAACACCACTTCTATTCCGCCTTTTCTCGCTATGTGTCGCTTTACACGGACCCGTTGCCATGGCAGCCGACATACAACAGCTCAACGAGCAGATGGAGCAGAGATTACCGATCAGCGGAATCAACACCAAAAAAACAAACATTTCCCACACAAAAGAGTAGCAAAAACACTAAAACAGAACATTCAGTCTGTTGCATTATGCCGTCAGGCTTGATGTCTATATTGTCATTATTAAGCTTTCGCCTGAGCACAGCGGCGGTTGATTAGCTGATTTAAACAGCTGCTCTATTGATGATTTGATGTGCGGTTGACCTGTTTTAATGCTAACGGAACCAAAACACACCGAACTGCGCAGCACATGTTAAGGTGATCAAAGTTAATAGAAGGCTAGCAACAGTTAGGCTAGCATAACTGACCCACTGCTACTTCTTCAATGTTTTCTTTAAATTAAAACTTTTTCCTCACCTGTTAAATCTGAAGCCCTTGTCATCCAATTCATAGGGTTGAATTAACCGCTAAATATTACGTCCATTTTTCAGATTCTTTGCGTGACTGTAGTATTTCCCTGACCACCCATAATGTTGACTCAATGGACAGCAATGGCGCATCACGTAATGTCCAGTCCAGTAATTTATATCCATCCATATCAATGCTGCTGCCTCGCGCTCCGTCTTTCCCGCTACTCGGCAGTAGGTGTCAGGTTACATTGTGTTGCATTCAATGTTGTCGGAAAAAAAAAGAGATTCATGCGCTTAATACCCGATTTCCCATAACTATTTATTGAATTCATAGTCGCCAGCTGGGGTGGCAAGGCTATCATTTGGGGTGGTAACTGCCACCCTATGCCACCCCAGTAGATCCGCCCCTGATCACAATATAAATACTGCCCCTCGTTTTGTGCTTTTTACTTACCCGTTTAATAAGCTAAAAATGTAAAAAGAAAAAAAAAATCTACATGATCACTTTATCTAAAGTGTATTAATTAGAAAAACGTCTCCTAAACTCACTGTGCTCTGGAGGTGGTCGAATGAAGCCTCTTCAAATCCTGCAGAAATCAAAACTTTTCCACATTGTATTACCTGGGCCTTAAATCTGAAATGAAGAAGCAGACATGAAAAAAACATTTTTCTCTTGTGATACTGACCTCAGCTTGGCTCTGGGTCTCTGCAGGGTAAAGATACTGATGCTGGGATTGTGCAGAGTTCAGTTTATTTCTGACCTCTTTAGTGCTTTGAGCAGGAGTGGCCAAACGTTTCGTCACATGGCACAAAACTGCCAAATGACTCGGACCAAAAAGAGGAAAAAAAAAAAAAAAAAAAAAGCTTTCCCATCTCAACAATAAACTGTAGTAATTTTAATTAAACAAATGGAATAAATTTTTGTTGGAAGAGAATATCTAAATTACTGTCAAGGCATCCAGTTTTCACATTTTTTAGGTCTCGATTAAAAACTCTTTGAAAATGCTTCCGGTATTTATCAATTACACTGAAAAAACACAAAATATTACCAAATTTTATTGTAGCTTCTAGTGCAAATATTTTAGCTCACTTAAAATGAGACAAAACTAACTTACTGAAAGTAATGTCTCAGCAAGATACAGGAGTTTGTTTTAAGTCAGTAATTCCTTAATATTGACAAAAACATTCCACTGCTAGATTATTTCACTTAGAAGGTGTCAAGTGAAATAATCTGCCAGTGGATCTAATACTTTTTCATCATCAGGGAATTATTTACTTCAAATAAGCGGCTATATCTTTCTGAAAAGTTACTCGCTCCTCAAAGAAATCCATTTAGCAGGTTAGCTTAATGCCGCCAGGAGGAATATGGAGCACCGTAATTTGACGACAGCTAATAAATAGATTCATAAACATGAAAGCGAAGGATACATGTGTAATTTCAGTGTGCTTTAGTTAGTTTCATAAATGTATAGTTACTGCTTTTATTTCAATTAGCAAAAATGTTTTCTCAATTTCAGTTTGTTATTTTGCTAGTTTTAGTAAAAGGGCAGTATTGTGTAAAAACAACTTTTTTTGAGCTTTACGTCATGTTATGTTATTCCCTCGTCAAAAATACATCTGGAGTGTTGCTTTGATTCTTTCATGCACGTTTGATAAATCTTTTAATCTCCATGGCAACCATTCAGTTGTGTGAAACACCTGGATGGACCTAGCCTTGCCTTCGAGCCGCAGCTTCTTCTCAGAGCTGCAGGTTCTAAGTTTCTGCATGACGATGCAGCCCTCCAACACTGAGCTCCTTCCTTCAGACTAGCCAGCAGCAATTAGCAAACGCCTGGTGGAATTGCTGAGCTCATTTTAATAGCTACTTGTTTGTAAAACGCTGGCAAAAAAAAAACCCCAAAAAACTTCAAGGGGTAAACGGAGGAGCGGTATGATGACGGAGTTTCAATTTCAAGGTTTTACATTACAAAGTACAGTCATATTTGATATATTTAACATTCTTATAACTGAAGTGAACAGTTGCTTAATTTTGCTATAAAATGGCTCAATGTGCCTGGAAAACACACGATACTGCCCCTTTAACTATAATAACCTTGTCATGGACCCCAAACAATAAGTCAAAGGGCCTCAAATGGCCTGTGGGCCGCACTTTGCACACCCCTGGTTTGTGTGTCTGTGTCTGCATTGCACAGGTCAACACTGACCTCTGCAGGACTCTGGGGTTGTGCAGAATAAACTCCAGGTGTGCGAAGCAGACAGCTCTGTAGAAGCAGTTTCCATCGCCGTAGACTTTCCTCACTGCCGAAAACTGGCGGGCCAAATCCTAAGAGAAGAGGAGTTGTGTTTGTTTACGACACAGCGGACCGAGTAAACCAGAAGAAGCTGCTTTCTTTTGGGCATGAAGCCGCATACTTGGTACTTGGGACTCAGTGTTCCCTCCGGCAGCAGCGATGAAATGTCCTCTATGCATGAAACCAGGCTGCAGTCCTCCATCTGCCGACAGCCGAGCAGCTTTGGAACCAAAGCGCAGCTTCACACGGGCACACGCAACACCACGCACGTCAAAAGAAGCGTTGAAACACGTTTTGTAAAAAAAAAAAAATGTACTTCCACTTTCCCGAAAACCGGATGTTTGCGGAAGAGCATGTGCGTAGTCCATTTAAAGGGCCAGTCCACGTTTAGCAATGCTGACGTCATACTAAAGAAATTGTATGGTCGAAACATTTGTCCTTTTAAAAGACTATCGCAAATTCACTTAAAATATGTAAAAATACTTTATGTTGAATAAAACTATAATATTATCATTTTTATTGTATTTTTCCTGTATTGTAGCCTCCAGGTGTCAAACTCCAGTCCTCAAGGGCACCAGGGTCCTGCAACTTTTAGATGAGCCTCTGCTGCACCACACCTGAATACAATAATTAGGTCATTAAAGCTCTGGAGGACCTGGCTACACAAGAAGGAGGTAATTAAGCCATTTCGTTCCAGTGTTTTGTACTTGTGGCAGATCTAAAAACTGCAGGACAGTGATCCTTGAGAACTGGAGTTCTGCACCCTGCTCTAAATTAATTGTTTTCCCTTAAAGATTGACCAAAAAAAAAAAAAAAAAAACTTAAAATAAAGCAGCAACACAATGTTACTCAGCAAAATTTTGGAAAATACCAATTTTAATTTAAAAAATGGCTGGAAGATAACGATTTTAAATTAATAATGTAGAATCAGTTAAATAAATGTAGCTGAAGAGTTTTTTTTAATGCTCTGCTTTCTAAGTTGTCCAAGAATTTTAAATTAGTAATTTTGGACTTAAAATTTCCATGAACATAACCTGAAACTATTCAAAATGGAAAAGACAAGAAAACATGTTGTTTA
Source organism: Poecilia reticulata (assembly GCF_904066995.2). Taxonomy (NCBI): domain Eukaryota; kingdom Metazoa; phylum Chordata; class Actinopteri; order Cyprinodontiformes; family Poeciliidae; genus Poecilia; species Poecilia reticulata. The sequence continues at coordinate 21,949,087 of NC_088851.1, forward strand.
AGAAAGAAATCAGGAAATTACTATTATTTTCAGTCAGAATCGAATCAGAATTACCTTTATTGATCAATAATTTGACTTTTTGTCAACCTCACAGACATTCAATATAAATATATAAACTTTAGAGGGAATAGAATAAACAATAAAAGGAACCGTATGTATGAGTATAAGCAGCCACTTAAATATAGAAGAAAAAAGTCAGCGCAATAATTAAAAAGTTAAAAACTAGAACTATAAAAAATAATAATATCCAGGTTTATGCTTGACATGTGGTTTTTCTCAGTGTTGGATTCTGATGTAAGATAATTAGTTTTAAGGTTTTATTGCAGCTTTAGCAGATGTTCCATGTTGGAAAAGGGTAAATTAAGCATATTTAATAAAAACACAGATTCCAGATTATCTGCAGAAACATAAATAACTCAACAAAAATCCCCTAATTTTTTCTGCAAATTGCACTTCAACCCAATCTGTAATAACCATCAGAGATTAAAACATTTTTCTTACCTGTTTGTCTTAAATGAAACCCTTGTTTCAATGAGTAATTTACTATAAATTAATGCTTGTAACCAAATTGCTCAGACACTGCATTGCATATTGTACCTTTCTGCATTATTTGAATCTAATTCCTCATTTTGAAATGAAACAACGGCTACATCCCCATGACATTTTCCTGATTCTGGAAGTAAAAGAGGCACTCAGGTGGAAAAGAGGTTCAAAACACAAGCCATAAAAACACACTTTAATGTAATAAGCAGAATAAAAGCTTAGTAAAAAATGTTAAAAAATGAAAACGACAGAATCAGTTGGACGAGTCGCTGATTTTACTGGCTTTACTTGAGCTTTTGATTTGAGTTTTGCTGCCGATGCTTTTCAGCGACTCTCTCCATCGTTTGTCGGTCAGAGTAGCGGTGGAGCAGGACTCCAGCCTCCTCACTCTCCTCTCCGTGTCCGCCTTGTCCAGAACAAACTCCTGGAAAACGAGATTTTAATCGATGAAAACATGTAGGAAAAGACACAAAACGTTTGTTTGTATTATTCCATCGGTGTCTAAACTTAAATACTTTGTCATATTTATATAATACAACCATGTAAACTTCTGATGGGTTAGTTCCCAAAGTTTCAGTTAAATAAAGTCAAACCAATGGATGCTTTTCAGAGAGGAAGAAGCCATTCCCCCAAAAGCAAGATAAAAACCAAGTTTCTGTTTGCATTTGTTCATTTTGGACGTAATGTAATAAATTTGAAGTTTTTGACCGTAACAACTGTTATCTGTAGTGTGGAGTCTGGGGGTGGCAGCATTATGCTGCAGGAGTTTTGTGGTTCTGGAGGGACAAAATAGATAGCACCATCTGAGAAACTGAAGCTTCTTTAATAACTTTTTCTTTTTTCTTAAAAACATTTTTCTTGTAATTTTAACAAATTTTTTCTAGTAAAATTGCATCTTTTTTTTTGCTAATATTGTGACAACGTTCTTGTAATTGAAGGGTTAGGGTTAGGGTTATGGTAATGTTCCTAGCCTGGGATGATTCATATAAAAGCCACTTTTTGAAAATATTTTCTGTTTTTAAGAAAAGAATATGTCAGATATGCCTTATAACTGTAGTTATAAAAGTAATCTTCCTTGTTATTCCTGTATTATTGTTAGTATAGAAAGTTACCTTCACCATGTCCATCATAATCAGGACACTCATGCCTTCCAGCGGTCCAAATTCTGGGATGTAACACTCTTGTGCAAGATTGTTGACAGCCAGAAGTAATTTTCCAACTTCCTCTCCCTGCGAGACACAAATGCATGTTGCATTTTTTTCAGAGCCGTTCTACTTTTTGTAAATTAACCATCTTTGAACTGTAATGTTGAGAAAGTCACACCTTCTCTCTGGATACGCCTCGTTTCATCAGCAGGTTAACTTCAACCTGCCTGTTCTTCTCTTTCAGGCTTTCTAACTCGCTGTGCAGTTCAGACAGTTGTTTACTGGACATCTGTGCATGAAAGATGCAAACATTAAAGTCGCATGATATTCAGAACCAGAGCCGGCCCAAGGCAATGGGAGTTAAGTAGCTGCTTAGGGCCTCCACACCACCAGGGGGGCCCCAAGAGGCCCAACCTACCAAAATATAAACATATTTAAAATAATACAAACTAAATTCTATTGCACATTTCTGTATTATTTTCATAAAAGTTACAAGATATTAATTTGTTTTCTGTAAATTTAGTGTTTACAAATAGTTAAAATAATATAAATGCCACTCTGCATTTTAAAATCCTTTATTTTAATTTTGCTACTATTTAAGGTTAAAATCATAAGCCATAACAACACTAGGACGATGTAACTAATTATAAATGATGCTAACAATAACATAGAGTAGCTTAGAAATGATGAAGCATCTGGTGTTGACATGTCGGTATCGGGGGCCTCAAATGAAAATCTGCTTTGGGCCCCAAAAAGGCGTAGGCCGGCCCTGTTGATCTGAACGTTTATAGATCTCTAACCAGCGTTGTTATGCTGTGCTGCTGCTTCGTGCTTTGCAGCTGCCGCCACTGCTGCTCCACCGCCGCCTCCATTCGCCTCAAACGTTGCAGCAGCTCTTGGTGGGTCACGGACAGCGTCTCATGGCGTCGAATGATCGGCATGGCTAAAGATTCGCTGCTGTTGTGGCGGGGAACTGGAAGAGATCGCACACACTTTGTTCCAGCAGAGCAAGTTGGCAAACATTCAACGTATAAAAACACACGCACCTTTTTCCTCACTGTGACGTTAAATCAGACTATTCCTGCTTAGGATTACAGAAAACATTTTTGTTTGCTAAATGACAAAATAATGAGACGGGGTACTTTCTATGGCATGTGTCAAATTCAGGGCCTGGGGGCCAAATCTGGCCCGCCGTATCTTTTTATGTGGCCCTCTAGTCTCCAAATTACATCAATAAGTTCTTCTAGTTTTTCACAAACCCTCAGAATTCACACAAAATCAGCTCATATTTTTTCTGATTTTTACTGCAAACTTGTCTCAAAATTAACCAAAAACATTGGATTTGATTGACTGCTGGCTCAGCCTTACTTGATGTCAAGTTATAGTCTGTGATCGACACGGCGAGTAATAAGACGTCACCTCATAAATTAGCTCAAATATTGGAAAAAATCCTTAAAATATTCCTAAATTAACACCACAAACTGTGATTTTCATTACAAAACCACAAAAGCAATCACGAAATCCTGTGAAAAAATGTTCAACATTATTTAATTAGTGTTTCTAATTCTAAGAAACACTTATTGAATTCAGAAACAAACAGCTACTTATAGACTCTTTAACAGTTTAGCATGTTTTATCAATACATTCTGGGACAACTGGCCCTTTAAAAACATTCAGAATTTGGATACAGCCCAAAATGAAACTGAGTTTGACACTGATCTAGGGTGAAGACTTTCTGACAAACCTAATAATCCTTAAAGTCAGAAAGTGAGATTTTAAAAAATAACTTTTTATACAGTGTACATATTTGGACTTACTGCTGGGGAGATGATCCAGAGTTTTCATCAGATAATCCTCGTAGATTTTGTTTTTTTCTGTTCTCTGCTTTAAAACTTGTCTCCTGTAAGTTTAATATGGGTTTAGCAAACAACAGGAGCCTCTGACATTATTAAACTGTTTGTTTCACATCCTCACCTGGTTTCTAGTTTTGTCAGTTGTTCTGTTAAATCTTCAATCTGTCTCTGTTTCAGGATGTTCTGCTCCAAAGTTGCTTCACACTGTTTCAGCGCTTTTCGTCGCTTCACTTCTTTCTCAGCCACAAACTTCTCAAATTTCATCTCCTCCTCTTTAGTCTGGGAGAAAAATCCAAAGCCAAAAATCGCTACTGGATTTATTTTTCTTCCTGCAGTTGCAGTAATTTTAGGAAATATCACCTCACCTGCTGTTGTTGAGTTTCCAACTCTGACCTTCTATTAGCAAGGGCCTCCATGCAGCTCCTGAAATCTTGTGTTTTGAGTGCGAGTTGCACGTCCAGTTCATGCAGCTCAGCCTGTTTTCTTGCAATAAGTGCCTTTTTTAGTGCTTTCACTCCAACCTCTAAGAGTTTGCTTGAAGTCTAGACATGAAAAAAATAATCAGGGACATCCAACTCTGGCATAACATTTGTTACACATTTAACAAATGTGTAACATTTATCCTTACTTCTGTTGTAGCAGATATGCACATCGTCTCTTTTTTCCTGTCTCTAAACAAACCAATGGTTATTAGCAATGTGATTTAGTCAAGACATTTTTGAATATCCTGTCCATAACGAGCAGATCGGGCCTACCTCGGGTCCTCCGGCTGAGTAACAAAAACATTTTTCACTCGTTTTTTCATCTGAAGTTTTGGACAAGAGTCTCCGTCCAGAACTGGTACAGGAGGCGTTGTCATTTCTGCTATAAATGTGTCTCCCCGTCGTTCTGGTCATGAAACACAAACACTCTGCTTCCTGGGTTTGTGTAGCTGTTGCCTGGCAACCACCACGGAGACTGCCCAGAAGAATGCCTGACAAAAACTCATGGAGAAGAGTTTTTATTTTACGCTTTAATGCAGTGGTCCCCAAACTTTTTCCTGTGAGGGCCACATAACGTTTTCCTTCTCTGGTGGGGGGCCGGAGTCAGTTTGTAAGAGAAAAAGTGTGACAATTGCAGGAGTGCCTAAATGACAATATATATTGTTTTCCAGAAAGCACAATCAAATAACCCTCTTTGGGTTCTTCACAGAATAAATCCAAGGATTATAGTCCGTATTTTCCGAACTATGAGCCGCACTGGACCATAAGCCACAACCCCAAAGTTGCTTTTTTGTTTTTTAATCAGTAAACATACATCTAAGCCTCAGATATCTCTGCCGGTTTTCCACAACGATGCAACTGCAGCAGCGGGGAGCGGACACCCAAAATTTGAGTCATAACAGGTCAATTGAATATCACATTTATTATGGTTGAAAAAGAAAAAAGTTGCCAAGATTAGATTTAACTGAACTGATTACGGTAATTTCCGAACGGTACCTGTAACAGTAAAAGTGCTGATCCTTCGTGTTGCTACTAGCATGTGCTAAATCAGTGGTCCACCTTTTTATTACCGCGGACCGGTCAAGACTTGGAAATTTTGTTGCGGCCCGGGGGGAGAGGGGGAGGGGAGATGAACAGTCAGATAAGGCTTCTGCATGTTGGTGTTCTCACTAAATACTGATTAATATGCCCTGTTTGGGTTGTCTTGGCCCTTTTATCGCAGCCTGTGGGGTTTTTCCCTGACTTGGAACGAGAATACAAACAGCTGAATGTGACAAGTAGCCAATCAAAAAGCGCAGTGACTCAGAACAGAGGGGAATCCCAAACAGCTGACACAGCGCCACTGAGAGTCCGGAGGATATCGGAGATGATATGTGGAAATGTTTATTATTAAATCTAAAGATCATTATTATGTTTATTCAGTTAAAAATGTTAACTATGAAAAAACATATCCACCTCCAAATCATAATGCAGCAAATAGAGCGGCTGCTCCCGTCGTCTTTTACCCACCGCCTTTTCTTTTTGTTACATCTTTTATCTCTTAAAATGACTCCACACTACACTTCTACATCGTCATCCGTGTTTGGTTATTCTAAATTCCCGCTACGTTAGGTGTATACTGGATTATCCTCTGGAATCGGGATGTTCGTGACTGGAATCGGTTCGTGTTGCTCCGGGATAAATCCATTCTCCTGTCTCTTCTCTGGCCTTCTCCCCTTTGCAAAGAAACTTTCCAAAGACATCTGATCTGTTTCTTACTCATTTTGCTGCTTGTGGGCTCAGTGTTGGCGCGCAAGTAACCAGACTTCCAATGATTCACTTCCTGCTAAAGAGTCCCCTGGTGGTTGAAGAAAAATCCACATATAAACGGCTTATAGTCCGGAAAATACGGTAAATGAAAAAAAAATCTGAATATTCTCAGGAATTGTTCAGGGGGCCGGACCAAATGTGGAGGCGGGCCGGATCCGGCCCGCGGGCCGTAGTTTGGGGACCCCTGCTTTAATGGGACTGAACATTTACAAAACTGAACAAATCATAACAGAAGACAGAAAAATGTAAGATTAAAATAATCGTAACTGATTTATGGGGCAAAATGAGAGATATTTGTTTTTGTAACGGTCGTGGTATAAAAGTTAGAAGCTGAAAGGCTTTTGTCATTTGCATAAATATCTTTGTATTTTTTTTAAATAACTCATTAACTATACAGGATTAAGTAAGTAAGAAACAAACTGCAACAGCTACCTTGTGCTATGGTAACTAAGTGAAAGAACTTCTGCTGAAGTAATGGCGGGAACAAACCTGAAAACTGGACGGTCAACGATGGATCAAGATATAATCCACCAGGTAGACTGGGTCCTTAGGAGGATGTAACTTATGAATTTGGACGCACTAGCAACCTAAAATAGGTTCTATGGAACCAGGAAATGTGCGAAAAAATTGATAAAATCCAGATAATCAGAAGTACAAAGGAATGTTTACTGTTGGTTTTCCTACACAAACAAACCACACAATGGTGGGCAATGAACTAGTTTGTTTTTAACCTAACTCATGTCTGAAAAGAAAAAAAACATCACGTAGGAATACCTGTCCAACAAATGTTGGATCGGAAAGCTGTTAACCGAAACCATTTTGGGTTTGGAAACAAATCTTACGCCTCTTTCTCACATTCTCAGCTGTCAGCCCAACAAAGTTCACTTTGACATTGAAGGCTGTTCGTTCTGTGCAGTCTTTTTGGTTCCTCTTGCTGGAGATAAAACCTAATAACTCGCCATTCAACAAACATGTTCTTCCAGAATAAACTTCAGTTCATTTATAGGTGAATGAGGGCAAAACAAACGGAGCTCGCTGGAACTTCAACAGCTAGACCTTCAAAAAAACACCGACTCAACTGAACCTTAATACAAGGAAGTCAGGCTTGTCTTTGATTTTGATCACAATCTATCCTCCATTACTCACATTTTTGGCAGACAGAGTTACAAAACTCACCTGAGTGTGATGTCACAGGCTGAAGGCAGAGCCAGATATTTATACCTTTTTCCTCTCTGTCTGAAGTTAAATCAGAACAAATTTTTCTTGCTTTAAGTCAGTTAGCATAATCAAAATTATTTAAATTTGCTAAATGCCAAAAAAATTGGCAAGGACTATTTCTAGAGATTTTTTTGGATAACTTTAACACATTAGTCTTAGGGATAATTGTCTTTGAAATGGGGTAAGTGTTTTGGGTTTCCTTTCTCTAACTGAGTCCATTTTGTAGGCCACTTCACTTTCACACTTCTTTTCAGAACGAACTAAAACTTTTCCATATTGACATCAAGTCACGCCAAAACATTGACTTTGTTGTCCTTAAGCTATAACTTAAGCTATAACCACCTTACCTGAATGTTTAGGGTTATTGTCCACCTTGAAGACTGATATGCATCCATTTTTGACTTCCTGTCTTCAGATGTTGCTTCAATATTTCCACATGATCTTCTTTCCTAATGATACCATCTATTTTATGAAGTGTACCAGTTCTTCCTGGATCAAAACAGCCTCACAACATGATGCCGCCACCGCCATACTTCACCGTTTTGATGGTGCAAGCATGCCAATTTTTCCCCCAAATGTAACACTGGTCATTATGGCCAAACAGCTGCATTTTAGTTTCTACAGACACAGGACAATTCTCCAAAAATGTCCTTGTGTTATATTTCTTTCGGACTAATGGCGTCTTCGTTGCTGAGCGGCCTTTAAGCCTATATTAGTTCAGGACAAGTTTCACTATATTAGACAACAATTATCTAATATAGTGATACTGATGATTTATATACAAGGTTCTGAATTCAAACAAAGTTATGAAAAAAATTCTAATAAATAATATTTCTAAGTTTTTACAGATTTGGTAAATAGGATAAATTTTGGTAAAACAAAAGAAGTTTGATCTGATTTAACTTCAACCAGAGAAAAAAAAAAATCAATTTGTGTCTTTTTACATGTGTAAATATCTGTTAATTAATAAGGTTTTCTTAGGAATATATAATGTTTATTCTCAAGATTTGAGATGTAAAACCCCAAATCTATTACACATCACTTCACGTCGCTCTGCTACTTTGTATTTTCTTGCTAAGTACTGAAGCACTTTTCTGCTGCCAACAGGAACATACCATTACTCATCATAACAATAAAACCAGTTATTTTTCTGGCTAAACATTCCTGCTAATAAAATCTAATTCTTTGAAGCAAAGCATGACAGCTCAATGGAACAGCTCACTTTTTTCCAGTTGGGTATTTCCTGATAAACACCACTGGGCAAGTCAATCCTGTATTTATTTAAAAATAAAAACAAATAACTTAGGCAAACGTCACATGAACTTCTGCTTTACAGAAACGGTGAACTTTACAAAACAGTTAATAAATTGGATTATGGTTCTGACTTGTTCTTGTTTTTGCAAAGCTTAGACAAACCCAAGCTTTGCAGCCAAGATATGTTGATTTAAAACTTGTTTTTCCACTGCACTGTACTTTGAGTGCAGGTTTTTAAATGTTTCCATTTATTTTACAGTGAAGAAAAATGTCAAAAATTTTTGACTGTTATGAAACGTTTAATGACAAGTTTGAACAGAAATGCCAAATCTGAGCAATGCTACAGTAAATTTAACGAGATTCTTCCTCCATCTTCAACTGAATTTGGTGAAGTGTGCTGAGGAAACGTGCATGACAAAACCTAGGGGCCACCTCCAGTTCACAATAAGGAAGCGTTTTTAAAAAATACTTCCTCAGAAGTGATTGTGAAACAAACATCAGCTGTAATTGTGGGTTTCCTCCAGCATGTTTTCACACTCCGCCGGCTGCTTCGCAGAGAGAAACTTCTCTAAAAGCAGAGGATGAACGAAGCTTTGTGGTGGTGAGTCTTTAAAATTAAGCTCAACAGATTATTTGTGTTTGTGTTCCTGCTCTTATTGTTTATGAATCTAATTAGTATTTTGGCTGGTTTTAAAGGTATGATGGAATAATAAACATCTCTCTTAGCTGTTTCTTGTTGTAATTCCTAAGTTATGATTTAAAGCACTTTGAATTGCCTTTGCTGAAAATGTGCTATATAAATAAAACTACCTTGCCTTATCTTACCTTTATGGACAGAGTACCCAAAAATTTAATTAAAGTAAGAGTTGAACTACTTGAACATATTTTTACTCAAGTAAAAGTTAAAAAAAAAGTATTTGGTAAAACGTCTACTCAAGTACTGAGTAACTGATCATATTGTCAATCATTTAATGCACGTTTCAAACTCAAGGCCAGTGGGCCAAATCCAGACCGCTCATAGCTTTTTATGTGGCCCTCTAGATTCTAGACAAAACACCAAGTGTGCTTAAATATAAGTTGTCAATCAAATTACTGCAGTTTTGATTTATTTACTGCCAAATTATATCAATCAGTCCATCCAATTTCTTGAGAATTATTGTGTAAATTCACGCAAAATCAATAAATCCCTGCAATTTTTTGTTTAGTTTGGAGTTTATTGCAGATTTTTCTCAAACAATTGTCAAAAACTTTCTTACTTGTACTAAACAGCTGCCTCAGCTTTAATTGATGTCAGATTGTAGTACATGAGCTATACAGCTGGTAATAAAAAAGTTGCATTTACCGTCATAAATAAACACAAACATTGTAAATATTTGCTAAATATGTGATAAAAAAAAGTTTTTTCTCTTTTTTTTAATCGCACATATTTGTGATTTTTTTATTGCAAAAAAATCACAAAAAGATTCATGAAATCCTGGAGGGACTGAAAAGATGTTCAGTAATATTACTTAAGTTTAAGAATTCATTGATATTTTAACAGTTTGTGATCAGGTTTTATCAATATATTCTGGCACAACCGGCCCTTTAAGAGCATTTATGATCTTGATTTTACCCAAAACGAACCCCTAAAGGACACCCCTAAAGGAAATTTTGGTATTTTAAGGTACAAAGATGACAATAGTTCATGTCAGTAACACAACATAACAAAGTCAGGCAAAACAACATTTTTCCTAATCAGTTAATTTAATAAAAAACGTATAAAACTTTAACAAAAACTGCAGGTGTGTGTCTGTGTCTGGTGAATTTTTGGCTAAAAAGTGTTTGTTTTAAATTTTACTTAAGTAAGAGTAAAAATACTTCATAATAAAATTACTTGAGTAAAAGTAAAAAGTACAGCAGAGTAAAAATACTCCTGAAAGTAATTTTTTAAATTATTAATTAAAGGTTACTGACGTATATGTAACTGAGTAACTGTAAGTAGTTCCTGCAGCTGTTTATGGGTCAGTGATCCTGCAGCAGCAGACTGAACCGAACAGCATGACCTTAAAAGGAATCCCCTCTTCAAACCTCTGATTGCTCCCAGCACCGTGTTCATCTTTTTCACTGAGGAGATACTGAACTCTCACTCTGCTCCCTGTGCCTTTTATCACACAAAAACATTGGACATATTCCTACAGCCCTGGGTTTGCACAGCCTGTATTCATTTTTTTTTAAATGTGTTTTTCAGATTTTATTCTGATTTATTTGTAAAGAAGACGGCAGCGATGACGGCGGTCAGCAGATACAGGTTTCTTTACAACAGACTGAACAGGGATTTGAAGCAGAGACGATCTGTTTGCCTCCACAGTCGCCTCATTTCACCAAACTTCTTCAGGTACGGAAAACAGATGCAAAATAAAATCTGTTACAAACTGAGCATCTCAACAGACCCGAGCAGCGACTAACGACTACTTTAGTATCAGATTATTCTGATGATTATCAGACAAAAAATTGCAGAATTTTCACTTAAACTATTTAGGTTTTTTATGTCCAATTAGAAATACATTTCAAGATGCAAATAATTATTAAATTCCTATTTTAAAGAAGATAATAAGCATTTTATTCCTTAAAATGCAATAGTACAGCATTGTTTTAGTGAATTTGAATCAGGTGGAACTAAAACAATGCCACTTGAGTTTTTACAGAAAAAGGTGTAATCTTAAATGCAAATGTAAATATGATAAATAAGATTTTTTCACTTAAACAGGGAAAACATCTTGTGAAAGGTCTGCCAGTGGAACTACTTTTTAAAAGTATATATTCAGGAATTATTAACTTAAAACAAGTGTATTTATCTTGTTAAACAGTTTAAAGTTAGTTTTGTCCTAATTCAAGTACCAAAATATTTGAATTACAAACTATATAGTAAGAGAAGTAAAACAGATACTCACTGAAAGACATCTGATATGTCAGTGAACAGCTTTACAATTCTGTTTATTTTATAAATCTTTCTTGTTGTGTGAGGATTATTTGTATTTTTCAGTTTTAATAAGTTTGAAACCATAAAATCTACAGTGAACACAAAGAAAACTGCAGCTTCAGGTTTCAATGACTGCAGGTGGCCTTAATTTGAATGAGCAGCAAATCCTGCGGCTTCCTGCAGACGCACGTCCTAGTGACGTCAGACGTTTACATCTTATCGGTGACCGGGTTAGCCCCGCCCCCTGCGGTTTAACTGCCGCTCACTGAACTTGAGTGGCTCACCGAGATAAAAGCAGTTTTTGCATTTATTAAACAAAGCAGCTCTGTGCAGAGATCGTGTTACGAGTGTGTCCATGGCACACTTTGGAAATAAATTTTCTTTTACCTGATTTTATCTTTGATTATGTTATGAATTATTTTCATTTTCATCTTTAAAGTACCAAAAATTACATTACTTATTTACATATGTTTGGTCCATCTGATGGTTTTGTTTCTAAATATTAATTAAGTGATTCATTTTTTGATCAGTTAATACTCGAGTCACCTTTTTAACAAATACTTTTTTTAAAACTCTTGAGTAATTTCTTGCAAGGCTACTTTTTCATTCAACTTGAGTATAAATATGTAACGCTCCTTTCTTGAGTACTCTACCTCACTTCTGCATAATTTTAATTCATTATTTTTATGGAGGTAAAATGTGGCCATAAATTGTGTTTAAAAGAAAAAAAAATACTGAAAGTATTTTGAAGCTAAAAAAAAAAAAGAATGTTAATACTGATTTTAAAAAATGAAACTGAAAATAAAAATTACACTAAAAAATGTTTTCAAACTCAACAAAATTTGCAACTGAAAACATAAATATGAAAAAAAAAATGTTTTGACACTGAAAAAAATTAAAAATACTTTTAAGATGTCAGGTTTTTTCTATAGTTTTTTTTGTTTGTTTTTTTTTTAGTTAAAAACACCTTGAACATGTTTTTTTCAGTGTCAAATTATTATTTTTTTTAAGATCTAAAACTGAATATTTTTTTAAAAACTACTGTCCAGTTTCTGATTTTTTAAAAGTTTGGAACAAAAAAATTAAAAATAAAAACACTGAAACAAAAATCCCCTAGAATCTTAAAAGTAGTTTTGATTTTTTTTTTCCAGTTTCAAACTGTATTTTCCAGTTTCAACATATATATATATATATATATATATATATATATATATATATATATATATATATATATATATATATATATATAATATATATATATATATATATGAATGAAATGGAATATATATTCTTTGTTTTTTTCTTCTTTTTCCAGCCTTGGCCTCGGTGTTCACGTCTTGACCATCTTTAGCTGAGTTATTCTTCTTTTTGCTCTTCTTGCTCTGCGGCTCAGCAGCCAGAGTGATGCTGTCCTCCACATCCTCTTCCTCCTTCACTCTTTGGAATATATATTCCATTTCATTTTGTTTTAGATTTGAACAACCTTTATGACCCCAATGTAGCTCCATAAAATAGATCAAATACACCTTGCCTCGCTATTTTGTGACCATTTTCAAAGTTTCTGTCATTCTGGTAAATACTTTTACATTTACAAGTCGATGTGGACTGAAAAAAAGTTGCTTTGACTTTTTAAAAAACACGACACCAATCACTGTATGTGTTATTTTTAAGTTTGTGGTTTGTTCTGGAATGAAAAAGCAGCAGCGTTATCTTCTGCCTTATCTCTCTGGATGTCTTTGACATATAAGGCTGCAGCCGTCAAGCCGCAGCCTGACGCTTCTTTCCCAAAATAATCCGACAGCAGCTGCGCCCTGTGCGGCGCTCGCTGCGAAAAATCCGCCGCCAACAATGACCAAATTCAGCTACGCCGATTATTTATCGCAGTTCCGAAACGCTGGACGTAAATGCGGAGATGATCCGCGGCGCGGAGGATCTCCAGAACCGCCGGAGTGAGTCTTTGTTTGAGCGGATGATGCGTTTATGGTGGCTCGGTGTTTGCGGTTGCTGTCCTGAAACACAACGCGCATCACAAACATTACAGCTTTTTCTCGTCAACTTGACGGAATAAGAGGAATTTATGTAAAATCCTGAAGGATGTTGTTTTATTTTACATCTGTAATCCTAATTTTCTGGTGTTTATAATCCTTTAGGGATGCTGACCCGGTGTTTTCTGCCGTGAGGCGCGGAGATGTGGAAACTCTGAAGGATCTGGCAGCATCTTCCTCCCACAGCCTGCTGAAGGAAAACAAAGACGGGTGGCTTCCTCTGCATGATGCTGCCTATTCTGGCCAGACTGGGTGCCTCAACACTCTGTTGAAAGGTAATAAATATAAATCTAAGTTAAACTCTTTTCTCCACATTCCCAGAAATTAAGACTTGAGATCCTAATTATTGTTATGGAGGCTATGGAGTGCAGTAAAAAATCAACAGCAATAACTGTATTCCTTTAGCTTGTGAGAAAGAAAACAATGTGGGTGTTCATTTTTCAGTCATATTTTCACCATGTTATTAATCCATCCATCCATTTTCTTTACACCATTGTCCCTCAGTGGGGTCAGGAGGGGTGCTGGTGCCTCTCCAGCTAACGTTCCAGGCGGGGTCACCCTGGACAGGTCGCCAGTCTGTCGCAGGGCAACACAGAGACACACAGGACACACAACCATGCACACACACACTCATACCTAGGGGCAATTTGGAGAGGCCAATTAACCTGACAGTCATGTTTTTGGACTGTGGGAGGAAACCGGAGTACCCGGAGAAAACCCACGCATGCACATGCAAACTCCATGCAGAAAGACCCCAGGCCGGGAATCGAACCCAGAACCTTCTTGCTGCAAGGCAACAGCTCTACCAACTGCGCCACTGTGCAGTATATAAAACATGCAAAATGTGAATTTTGAATAACAGATCCCCTTTAAAGAAATTGAATTTAGCCAGTGTTGAACTTCTGGTAAAACTCAGATCCAATAAACTTTGTTAAGCTGTTTTCTAAATGCTTACAGTTGCTTTGTGGGTGTTTTTCTTTCTGCTGCAGCCCATCCAGGCTCAGTGGACAAGCGGACGCTGCAGGAGCAGACTGCGTTGCTGCTGGCCGTGTCCTGTGAACAGCTGCCCTGCGTCCAGTCGCTTCTGGAGTCAGGCGCCGACCCCGACATCTGCAGCAGCAACAAAGAGACTCCTTTGTATAAAGGTACAGCTGTGAAATCAGAGCTGCTAAGAAGTGTGATGACGTACGCGGGTGTGTGTGTGAAATGCTGAGTTCTCTGTCTTTACAGCGTGTGAACTGGAAAACGTGAACATGGTGAACCTTCTTCTGTCACACGGTGCCTCCGTGAACCAGCGGTGCAGTCAGGGCTGGACGGCCCTCCATGAGGCCGTTTCCAGAGAAAACACGGAGATCTGTGAGGTTCTGATCCGAGCTGGAGCCACAATCAATCCAGCAAACACCTACAGCATCACACCGCTCACTGTAGCAGCTCAGCGAGGCCTGAAGAGGGCGCTGTGCTACCTCACTGAGAGAGGTAGCTCCTGAAGAAAACAGTCACTGATTTCATTCTTACAAACCGTATTAAGGTCATTGTGCATAGGAAAGAAAGTACATTTCCTGTCAAAAATATGAGAAATTCTGACATTATTCTGAGAAATTTTCCCAAAAAACAAGGACATTTCTGAGTTTGCAAGGTCTAACATTTTCAAGAATAAATTCAGAAATTGTGAGATTATATAATTTCAGAAATTTTCTAGAAAAAAATGTAATGTCTGAATTCAAAAAGTTCAAACTTTTTAACATTAATCTCAGAAATGTTCTAGGAAAAAACAGGAACATTTGTGAGAGAAAAAGCAAGGACATTTCTGAGTATGGAAAGTCGAAGATTTTGTAGAAAAATTCAGAAATTTTAGATTAATATCAGAAATTGTCTAAAAAAAAACTTGAACATTTCTGTGTCTCAGAAGTTGAACATTTGTGAGAAAAACATGACTTTTTAGATTAATCTCAGAAATGTTCCATAAAAAATCAGGAAATCTCTTGAGTTTGAAACTCTTTGAAAGTTTCTCTAGAAAATTTCATAGATTAATCAAAATTTCTTTCAAATTCTTGACCTGACAAACTGAATTTATTTTTCTGGAATTTTTGTTTTAGATTGATCTCAAAATTTCTGAGCTCTTTCTGCCAATTTCATGACTTTTTAAACTCATGACCATCTCTGATGTCCAAAAGTTGAAAATTTTCTGATAAAAACTCAGAAATGTTCATATTAACTTTGGAAATGTTCTAGGAAAAAACAGGAAGATCTCAAATTTTCTCAACTTTTTCTAGCAAATTTCAGACTTTTCAAATTCAGAAATTTTCTTTTTTTCTGAGAATTAAAAAAAATTCAGAGTTTTTTGGCAGAATATTCTGAGTTATCAATCTGCAATGGTTCCAATATGCTGCCATACATTTTAAATTGTATAAAAAGTGTTGTTTTTTCAGGTGCGGATGTGAACATGCAGACATGCGATGGTGTCACAGCGCTGCATGAAGCCAGCAGGAACGGACACCAGGAAGCCGTTGCTTTACTCCTCTCTAAAAACGCAGATGCCAACATTTCTGATAACTCTGGGCTGCTGCCTCTGCACGTTGCTGCCCAGTCTGGACACCATGAGTGAGTCTGCATGTCTCTTACTTTATTACAAACCAGCAGGTTCATAGGGAACAGAGGGAACAGTATGAGCTTGCTTATTTTATGCTAAATTCATTTTAATTTCAAACATCAACATAGCATCCAGTCCAGATTTTCTCAAACTTTTTTATATCAAGTTCAATTTTTGTTACTTTCCCCCTTTTTTTATTCCATTTTTATTCTTAAAAAAAAAGATAAAGCAATAATATTTGATTTGTGTAGTTCATTGACCTGAATTTACCAAAAGCACCAATTGTACTTTTTTTTTTTTTATCTTGTAATTTGTCTAGAAAACACAAGGACATTTCTGGGGGTGAACCGTCAAAAATATGCTAGAACAAAATCAGAAATATTTTAGAAAAAACTGACTTTTTTTGTCTAAAAAGTAAAAATAAATCGCAAGAAATTTTTAGACAAATCAAAAAAATTTGGAAAAGAAACGTGGACATTTTTTGGTTTGAAAAGTCAAAGAAATGCTAGAAAAAAACGCAGAAATATTTGAAACTCAAATTTCCTATGTTTTTTTTTCTAGAAAATTTATGATAAATCTCAAAATACGAGTTTCAAAAGTTGAAATGTTGCTATAAAAACTGAAATTTTCTAGAAAAAAAGAAAATGTCTTAGTTTGGAAGTCGAACATTTGCTGGGAAAAACTTTTGGAAATTTACAAAAGTTTTTCTCTTGAAAATTTCTGAGATGAATCTCAAAACTTCTAAGTATTTTGGCGGAAATTTCCTCCTGTTTTTCTTCTAATCTAATATCTATATCTAGTACTCAGTAGTTTCATTCTGTAATACAAGTTCTGTGATCACACGTCGTGTTTTCAGGATTGTTTCTCTGCTGGTCTCCGCTACAAGCCGCGCCAAGCTGCGCCACAGCTGGATCAGCCCGCTGCACCTGGCAGCGCAGCATGACCGCCACGCAGCGGCCGCCGCGCTGCT
This sequence comes from Poecilia reticulata, assembly GCF_904066995.2. Lineage (NCBI taxonomy): Eukaryota > Metazoa > Chordata > Actinopteri > Cyprinodontiformes > Poeciliidae > Poecilia > Poecilia reticulata. The sequence continues at coordinate 21,965,955 of NC_088851.1, forward strand.
CAAAACAGGCGCAGACGTGAACGCCACTCTGGCGCACAGCCGCTCCGTCCAGTACGCGGACCGGCGCGCCACCGCTCTCTACTTCGCCGTCGCTCACGGCAGCAGGAGGACAGCGGAAGTGCTGGTGAACGCCGGTGCAAACCTGAGCCTGGATCCGGTCAGCCCTCTGCTGATGGCGGCGCGTCAGGGCTGCGTCAGCACCGTGACGCTGCTGCTGGAGCGAGGCGCGGACCTGGACGCCAAGCTCCCGTCTTTGGCGACCACATTCCCAGCTGTGGTTGCGCTCAGCAGGAATAATCTAGCTGTGCTGAAGTGCCTTTTGGACCACGGCTGTGACGCACAGGCCTGTTTCACCTGTACGCACGGTGCGGCGCCCCACCCTCAATCCGGAGGATCCGACACAAGAACTGCTGGCGGCCATGACTGTCTACCTCCTTTAAGCGGTGATGAAAGGCCAGAGCGGGCGACACAGGTGGGCAAAACCAACAACCACATTTCACACTGACAAAATAGGCAGAAGTATGAACTTATTTATTTCTGCTGTCTTCTGCTACTTCTGTCTTCTGGTCTTTCTGTCTTTGGCTGTCTTCTGCTACATCTGTCTCTGTCTTCTGCTATGTTCGTCTTCTGGTCTTTTTGTCTTTGACTGTCTTCTGCTACTTCTGTCTCCAGTTTCTTTTTAAAGCCACTCTGTGTGTCCCCCAGAGTTCCACACAAATAGATGAAACAGAATCACTAGAGCTTCATGGTTTTGGGTTTTTCATGAAGATTGTTTTGCTTTTTTCATGGTTTTCAGTTCTGCGAGTGGATCTCAACCCCAGCCACGTGTAAATGGGCCGGCCCGGTCATAGACCTGCTGCTGGATTACGTCGGCCAGGTGCAGCTGTGCAGCAAACTCTCTGCGCTCCTGGACAGCAGAGACGAATGGCGCGCCATCAAAAGGAAGTCATGTAGGTGCCAGATAAAAATCAGTGCAAGGAAACACTTTGCTTTCATTTCCTCATAGAAAAACACGTTACTTTTTTTAACAAACGTTCTTATCTCGTCTTCCAGTGTCTCCACGTCCACTTCAGCACCTTTGCAGATTAAGGATTTGGACTCAGATGGGGAGAAACAGGAAATCTGTTACAAGTTTGCCTCTGCCAAACAGACTAAAAACATATCTGAGTCCTGACGGCTGAATTCAAACAGATAAACCTCAGATTTTTGTCTTTTTATGCACCACTATATTTATCTTCCCGTTTCTTTTTTTAGTCGTATCTTCAATCTGTTCTGTTTAAATATCTATTTATACTTGAAGCAATGCGACAGCAAGGCCTTTTAATCTGTCATTTACGTTGTGCTTTTAAGAGACCTTCAGAGATGGCTGCCAAAAGGATTTCTTGAGGGAATTTGAGTCTTTTATTTAAAAATAAATCATTTTGGCAAACATTATCCGACAAAGACAGATTTTTGTTGTTAAAAGGGGAAACCGTGACAGCACACAAGTACAACAAACACATTATTTTCTTTCTCTGTGGACACAGTGAAAATAAACATAAAGGTGAAGCTGATTAGTTTATTGGAAAAGTGCAATTTATCCTTTTAGGCTTAAACATCACAAATAGATGCAGCATTCTAGTAAGTGCTTAAAGAAGTGTCCGGTTTCCAAAATACAAGAGAAAAATCATAAACACGCCACATAGCTCACAGTTTCACCTTCCCAGGTGTGCGGTGGCGTTTGTAGAAATACAAAGTCAAAAATTAACAGCAATAATTTGGGTTATTCAGCCTAACAGGTTATATTCCAAAAGTTATATTTTCAGCCTGTTATTCATTCTTTTAGTAAGCTAAATATTTACTTTACAAAAAGTAAATGTTCATTTATTGTATTTGAAGCAAAATATATTTAGATATGCAAATTACTTAAATATTTAGTTAGCAACCTAAATATTTAGCTCTGAGTGTTTTTTTAGTTCTGAATCAATATTTAGTTTCTAACGACATATTTAGCTCCAAACTAAATACTTGGCTTGCTAACTAATGCTAAATATTTGCCTTGCGAACTAAATATTTAACTCAAAAATAAATATTTAGCTCAGAGTTAAACATTTAGTTAGCAAGTTAAATATCTAGCTTGGCCCAGATTTTATTTTGGCAGATATTTTCATCAATTAGCAAATTAATTTGAATATTAGTTAAATATCCAACTCTGAGCTAGCTATATACTTATTTCCAAACTTGCTAACTAAATAGCTCAGAGTTCAACATTTAGCTAGCAAACTATATTTAGCTAGCTCAGGCGTTTACAGAGGAGGTTAGCAAACCCAGCTTTTACTCTGACAGACACTTCCGCCTACTGGCAAGTGAATTTGCATACCTAGCTCTGAGCTAGCTCAATATTTAGTTTGCCGTCTAGCTATTTAGGTCAGAGCTAAATGGGTACCTCCGAGCTAGTTAGCTACCAAGATAGCTTTTAAGTTTGGAGCTAAATATTTAACTTTCAACCGAATATTTAGCTTGCTAAGTAAATATTTAGCTTGTACACTGAGTAAATAAAAAAAAATTAATTACTAAAAATGAATTTGTTTCTCTTGTAATAGGCTAAATGACCCACATTATTTCTGTAAATTTTTGTCTATGACTTTGCAAACGGCACCGCATCCTCATGTGACGGGCAGATTAAATGAACCCAAACACGCTGAAGATCGGAGACTGCACCGTGGCCTTTGTCGGTATCGGTTTCACCACAACGTGCGTGTGGAGTTTCTGCCCGTACGGATCCTCGGACCTCTCCGGCTCTGCTGCCTTGCTCCACAGACCAAAGGGAGGATGCGGAACAACAATCTGGCTGTGGAGGACCTGATGTCCTTGGAACTGGAAGGGGCAGCAGCTGCAGAAACTCACGGAGCGATGTGAAGTCAGATCCAGTTTCAGCACTTCTTTTTCCGCAGAGCTGCGCCTGCCGGATGAGGAGTTTGCGGATTTTTGCGCGTCATCCTGACTCCTTCTCCTCTTTTCATTCTCGCCGCCATCAGATGTCCCCGAGCTGCTGCTTCTTCTCAAATCCAAACAGGGTTTGTCTCTCCTGGCTTTGGTTAGCCTGGGTTCCTCCCAAAACGATGCTGGTAGTTGTCGTTTCCGCATCGGCACCTGGTCCATTACGCCGCCGACGCTCTGCGCATGTTGCGCATCGGAGCTGGCCTCATCCGTCGCAGTCGCCCTTTGACGCTCAGCTCCTCTGGCGCACCTGTAGTCCGCAGAAGTGAGACTCTTAGCTCTAGGGACTCTGGAGAACTTCTGTGAGAAGCGCTTGAGCTGCTTCTGTAGGTATTTCCGGTGATCCACGGAGCGCCTGCAGGGAGCCGACTTATCCAGAGCCGCTTTGATGTCGCTGGACGCCAAATTTACAAAGTTGAGTAAAGTTTTAACTTCGCTGTCTGCGCTTGACATCTTTACCAGAAGCTCCTTGGCTCACTTCATGAGTGCATTATAGAAATATGAACCATAATCCACCGACACAATCTGTGAAATATCATAAATTAGTTTAGATTTTTGCGTAATTGCACACCAATAAATCTCCGCTTCTTAAACTCAAGCTCACCGTTTTAGTCGAAGCTTCCCTCCAGACTGCAGAGGTACTTCAGGAAGCTGAATGAATATAAACCCTTTGTAGTTATGCTCCTTCCCTTGAACCAATCAGCGACCCCAGGCCCCTCACAATGCACTCCAATCAGTCTCCAAGCGCCTTGGTATCAAATTCTTCACCAGCGCAAATTGCTGCCATGGAGATCTGGAAAGCCCAGCCCTGGAAACGCGATATCCCCCCCCCCCCCTCCCCACCCCAAAAAAACCCGCTTCTAACTCTGCTCCTTTTACGCAAAAAAATATTTCAGCATAAATGAAATATATCGCATTGGACATGCTTTAACTTCCTGTTGCACGGGTTAAAGTTGAGGTTTAATGCCTTCCACATGATGTCAGCTGTAGGATTTGGTGGCGGCGGGGGGATCTAAAGAGCGCATAACCATGGAAAGGGGCTTGAACGCTCAAGAATCTTGTCTTTCTGTTTGCCCCCTCAATCGAGCGACACAAAGGCTGAATTACTCATTCAAACCTGGCGGGACAAAGGGGAAGGAGCTGGATAGCACTCCTGCATTTGTAGTCAAACATTTAGAGACTTAAATCGAGTCGTCATGAAGGAAAAAAGACTCGGACAAAGCCCATAGAATTGCCATCAGCAAACATTTTCCTGTGTCATATTATGGGGTCTCCATGGCTCCCTCTGGCCGGAGGACAATGGCACAAGTTTGCACACCCGAATACTGTCACCCTGCCAACCGCAGCAAGGGCCCAAAACAGGACAATCCCCAGAAAAGCATGGGCTCCACGGGGAAGGCTGCGGCGGAGGGGGAACCGGACTTGTGAAATGCTAATTGAGCTTCATCCCTTTATTGAGCTGGGGAAGTGTCGTTCTGCTGGAGCTCAGCGGCTCAGACAGGAGAGGCGATAACTGAGATTACTTAACCTTAAAAAGCAAAAAGTTAAACATTTTCAGACAATCTCAGATATATTCTGGAATAAACTTTTTTTATTTTTTTAGTTTGGAAAAAAAAATCAAAAATTTTCTAGAAAAAAATCTGAAATTTTGAGATTAATCTCTGAAATTTTCTAGAAAAAAGCTCCCGACTTTTTTGAGTTTGATAAATAAAAATTTTCTAGAACCTCCTCTTCACCAAAAAAGTTAATCTTAGTTTTTTTTCTAGAAATTTTCTAGAAGAAAAAAAGTTTAAAGTTTTTACAAGAAATTATTTCACTTTTCAAACTACAAAATTATTTTCTAGAATTAGTTTTTTACGTTTGAGAACAGAAATTTCCCTTGTTTTTTCAAAAAAATCTCTAAGGAAATAAAATTTCAGAGTTTAAAAAGTTGGAAATTTGCTAGAAAAAAATGAAACTTTAAAATTAATCTTAGAAATTTTATGGAAATAATTAGGACATTTTTAGTTGCAAAAGTAATCTTGTCTAGAAAAACTCAAGATATTTTTTAATAAAGCAAAAAAAAAATATCTAAAAAAGGAAATTTCAGTCTCAAAAATCAACAAAAAAAAATTTTTTTTTAGAAAATAATGGACATTTCTAATTTTCAAAAGTAAAAAATAATTTGAATAAAACAAGCTTGTCCATCTTTCAGACAATTTTAGAGAATCCAGAAATTTTACTCACGTAAGAGCAAAAAGTAAAAACACTCCGAAAAGTAATTTTTCTCGAAAAACTTACTCAAGTAAATGTAACTAGTTACTATTCATCTCTGCTGATATGCGATGCTGTGATCATGTGATGTGTTTTTAGATAATTTAAATTGGAATAAATGTGTAGTTTACTTTTTTATTTACATTTCAGTAAAAACTTGAAAGTCCTTTTCTCCAGTTTTGACTTTAAACTCTCTGGACGGAAGCGACTGATAGTTAGTTAACATCCACGTGTTTCTCCAGGAAAACTTGCTGAAAATCGCAGACATACGTCCCGATTTACGGCCGTTTATTTGGAGATCGATCGACTCCTGCGCTGCGTTTAGAGACGTTGTTCCTCCGGCTGGTTTCTCTGGTTCTGGAGTTGCAGTCGGGCCACATTGTCCCCATCCTCTGGCTCACCTCTGTTTAACTGAAAAGGCTGGTTAACAATGGGGTCCCCCGCCCTCCACCCGCCTGTCACCCACCCACTCCTGTGCTTTTGAAGTGAGGAAGAAAGAGGAAGAGGAAGCTCATCCAGCATCCATCAGTGGTTCCCGATAAAATGTTTGTGGCTCATTTTAGGCTTTTCTTGGTTTGAGTTTCAGAACTTTTTACACTTTTACACAGATTTTATTCCAGCTCTAGGTGTCCTGCACTGCAAAAATACAAAACTTTACCAAGTATTTTTGTCTATTTTTTAGTACAAATATCTTAGTTCACTTGAAATCAGACAAAACTAAGTTATAAGTAACTTCTCAGGAAGACATAAGATCTTATTTTAAGTCACTCTTAAGACGTTTTCCCCGTTTTATAAGTGAAATAATCTGCCAGTGGAACTAGTAATTTCTCATTAGCAAATTATTCACTTAAAACAAACTCTTATGTCTTACTGAAAAGTTACTCTAAGTTAGTTTTGTCTTATTTCAAGTGAACTAAGACGTTTCCACAAACTATAAAAAATACTCGGCAATATTTGGTGTTTTTATGTGACAATTTACATACAAATTCATGATAAATCTTTAAATCCATGCAAACTACACAGAAAGCTGCAACAGAACAGCGTCATTATTTTTATTTTTTCATTTAAAGCACTAAAATAAAACTGAGAATTAAATGAACATAATGTGATTCACACTCCTGTGGTTTTATGTGTAAACATTCAAGTAAAAACAAATACATTCTGAAAATTGAACAGAATATTTTATGATTTTAGTGCTTTGTTGATGGAGTTGGAGGAGATTATAATGCAGATTGAAGCCTCTGTGTGTTTCAGAGCTGGTGGCCTAAATCCTCCTGACTACCAGGAAAAAAATATTGTCCAATCACCATTTTTTTTTTAAATCCCACATTCTTTGTAAGGTAATAAAAGGTTTTATGCACTTTGTCTCTTCCCATAAAATGTGTTATTACTGATAAACGCCATTTTTATGAATTAGAAAAAGGTAAAGTCCCACCCCTTCACATGTGGTATCATTGAAAAGCCCTAAATGTCCTCTGCAGATACCAAAAGGAATTAATTCAGTAGAATGCAGGGGGTGGGAGATATTCAAGTTTAGAAATGTCCTCTACAGAGGACAAAAATGAACTACTGGTAGTCAGGAGGATATGAGATATTTAAAGCACATAATGTTGCTTTGTTTAGACTTCTTCTGTGTCAGTCAAGCGTCTGTCAAATGACTAAATATAGAAACCTGAGGAAAAGTCTTAAACCTTCTTCCTGTTTCTCATTTCAAGCAGCTATTTTATAAACAAGAAAGAGTCACTTTACATTTTAAACAGATGCATTTGGAGGTCAGACTTCAACATGCAAGTCTGTGTTTTTCATTTTGTATGGAGGCGAGTTTCAAACAAACAGGGCTGCAACTAATAATGTTTTAGTAATCGATTATTCTGACAATCAATTTGATTTTTAAAAATGGAGAATTCTACAGATTTTTCATAGAACCACTTAAGCTTATTTAATACTAGTATTAGAAATGCATTTAAAAATGTTGTCAATATTTAACAAAAAAGTATATTCTATAACAAATATTTTTTAATATTTTAAAAATAAAAATATTAAAAGTCATATTTTTCATAAATATCAAGGAATTAATTACTTAAAATGAGCTCATATTTCTAGCTAAAAATCTACTTGTAAGTTAAGTTTTGTATCATTGCAAGTGTATTAATATATTGGCTAGAAGCTAAACCAAAAATACTTGGTAAGATTTTGTGGTTTTGCAGTGTACGTAGTCGCAGTCCTGTTTCCTGCTTCACACTTTTCACTAGATGGCAGTGTACTTCCACTGCTTTCTGACCCACTGCACATGTTCAACCAGATCCAATAATGTTCACACACACTGATATAATAAGAGAGAAACACAGATAGAAAAGATAAAGGCAGCTGTGCTAATCTTAGCTGAACATTATTATTCTGCGGCTGACTGAGGGATGTAAAATCTTTTTCATTTCATGCACTCGGCATTTTCAGGCTTTGTTTGCTAAGAGATGCAGATTAACTATCTTGGCAAGAAAGATAACAGTGAAAGACTACAGTAATTATATAAAGAGGCTTCCCTATCAGTTTATACGGCCGTGATGTATGTTGTGCCAGTCTGCTGGTTGTTGGAATGAGGTGAGGTAGCAGGAAGGAAACAGGAGGATGTAGAGCTTTCCTCTTGTCAGATAATCAATACTGGGACTGACTGCTGGAGAGGATGGATGAGCAGGAGCCGCAGACTATATGCCAAGCTTGTTCCATCTTTCAAAACTCTGAAAAAGCTCTGCAAATGCAGCCTAACATGCAGTGGCTGAGGATTTTCCACTCTAAAAGTCATCCACAGCTCTTTGTATGAGCTCATCCCATTACTGTCTGTGAAGTGCTTTTTGATAGGCAAGACATGTGATGAATGCTCAGCCACAACAAAAGGCTGCAGGGCTGGTTACTGAATTCACTGATCTTAATCCAAACCGGTTTGAATCGTAGGCTTAGATGTTATTTAAATTATTTGGACTGAGCAGACTCGGTTGGCTCCCGTTTCAAATATTTAAACCCCCAGGAAAGGAGAGAGGACATTAAACTGAAACTTATTATTGAAGATGTGCAAAAATGTTCATTTTCGAACACTCAGCGGAGTAGGAGGAGCATTTCTGCTTATTGTTTGCTTTAAAAAAGGCAGAAAAATCTCATATTTTTACAGGTTTCTGGTGAAGGATCAGGGTTTTATTCTCATTGTCAATCAGGCGTTTGAATGTCACGTTGGCTCCCTGGTACCGTGTATGACTGGGGGCTAATTTCATAACCGTGCCCAGAGAAAACCACCAACAACATTATGCAACTCCACTCTTAAAATCCGCCCATTGTTGTCTCATATCTTCCACTCTGCCCCACAGCATCACCCACTATTAATTACAGCCAAACCACAAATTTACATACAGCACAGAAAAAAGACAACCTTTCATTCCCACTGTCTGACTGCGTGTTATTCTAAAGTTCACTGCTCTAAATCGATCGACTCGTTTTTATCTTGTATCAAAAAGTCCGAACTTCTTTCCATGGCGCGAAGATAAATACATGTTCAACTGCTGAATGCTAAAAAAGAAGCTGAACATTTGATTATTTTTTACTGTTAGATGTGTTTAAATACTGATTAACAGAAAATTATAGATTTAAATCATTTTCAGACAGCGCTGAAAACCAACCGTTTATTGGCGTCATGTATTTTTATTTTTATCCGCCTTTCCGTCATCACCTTCATAGCAAATCAGTATTTTTTTAATGAGAAATTGACTTTACTCTGCCATACTATTAAGTTCCTAACTTAAGAAACTTATCAAGTGTTTATATTTCAGAACAGCATAAAGAGAATTTTTCATCCCAAACCGGACTGTTTGGACCTTACCGCTACGCCGTTATGGTTGAGCGCCGCCATCTTTGTTTGTGTACCAACGGCTCCGGTTAAGAATGACGAGCGGCGCCCTCTGCCGGATGGCGGCCAAACTACAACACTGAAAAAACCGATCTAATGAACGTTGTTAATCGATTGGAACTAATTTTAATCAAATAAACCATTAATCTGCAATCTTCTGGATTATGTGCTAAATGCCAGAATAATTAGAGATGTTTTTATTTTGAAATATAATTTAGAAGTTTACATCCAACAAGATTATTCTGCTTTTAAACCGTTTTGGAAAGCCCAAATAAAAAATATCCTTTTGGTTATTTCATAGCGTTGGAGGCGTGTTTTGAGGTTTGATGAAAGTAAGGTTAGAGTTTTTGACTATAATGCCCACGGATATGCTCAGATAGACACTAGGTGGCGCTAGAGTGCCTTCTCTGTTTTATTTTTACTTTATTTTTATAGTGTACTGAGCGGAATACAGTGCAGAATTGTTTAAGGCAATGGCCAGATTACACATTTGTTACATTTAGAGGAAAACAAGGAAAATTGCACCCCAACCAAAGTCGGTGGCAGCATCATGTTGTTGTTTTCCTGCAATTAAAGCTGCAGTGATATTTATTTTTAAAAATATGTTGGTTTTTTATATTTGTAAAAACTGTCACGATGTTCTGATGGTCTAAGACAGATAAAAAAGAGCTCCTCTACTTTCTCCCAGTGCTAACTAGAAACAACCAATCAGTCAGGAGGCGGGTCTTAGTGCTATCAATCACCACTCTTTACAGCTAGCAAAGCCTGTTGTAAATGCTAAAGCTAATTAGCTTCCAATGACATTAGATGTCCAGGAAGATTTCTCTGTGATTAACACATTTAGCAACAAGTACATGAGATTGATCGACAGTGCTAAGGTCAATCAATCGATTGGTTGTTTTTGGTACATTTTTCAGAGTAGAAGTTGCGAAAATCAATCTTTTCACACCTTTTATGGTTCCTTACTTTTCATTTGTTTGGAGGCATCGTTAGCACGGAGACTACAAAAAACATGCCACAGGTGTTAAACAGCATAAAAACTGTTAAACTGCCCAACTTCAAAATGGCCGCTGCCTTGTTTCCTCCATGACATCCCTGAAACTGGATGACTGATTGCCATTCAAAAGCAGAACCTAAAACATTCACTGTGAAACACAACGGACATTTTATATTGTAATTCTCAAATCTGCCACAGGATGGAGCGGTTTCACCCCTGGGGAGAAAAATTAATAAAAAGCTGATTATAAAAAGTATGAAGGTTATGAATACCAAGAGATATGAACAAACAGGTGTTCTGTCTATCTGTCATATACCTCGTGGTAATGCGCATTCCCACATCGATGTTACGTTTCTTATAAATCCGTCATACCTCTAGAAGTTTCGTTTTGCGTGTTTTATGTCTCGGAAGTTTACGGTAAATAAAAAATTACATTAAAAAAATCTAGTTTTTTCCACGCAGTGTCCAGAAAGAGACGTTGTTCTGCTTGTTGCCTAACAGCTTCGGTCAGCATCCAGCGTTATTCATGTTTTTTTTTTTAGAACATATTCCGTGCAGTTTTTTTTAAAGAAATATTAACATATTAAAAAGGTAGATGTAATTAAAAGTTACATACTGACATCCTACCCTATGTCAGATCCTGTTTTCGGTTTACGGGTAAGAACTGGACTTTAACATTCAAATTTCGGTTGAAAAGAAGATGAAACTCTTTTTATTGTGGCAGTTTGAATCACTGTTTATACCGGCCCACTTTTGGGACTTCGCAGCGCATCAACCACGACTTTAACACGCAACATATATACCTTTATGGAGGAGAGAAAGAAAGAGAGAGAGCGAAGGGAAAAACATAAACAAAGAAAGAAAGCCTGCGCTGATTGCTTTGCAGCCAACCACATGGAGCTGCTGCTGTGTTTTGGAGGAGGAGGAGGGTTAGTTCGTGTCGGGGGAGCTGAGGTGAGTGGAGATGCGCCACTGCCCTCCGGACTCGCCCATCCCGAATCTTGCCTTGAGAAGTTGAGGTGATGCTGCTGCGAGGACCCGTCTCTGTTTTCTTTCACTTCTCGATTTTAACATCCCCCCTCCTCCTCCTCTTCCTCTTCCTCCTCCTCCTCAACTTGGATGGCTTGAGCGGCTCGTCCTGCGCTCTTGCTCGCCGTCGCGGAGAGATGTAAGGTCTGGGCCGTCCACCGCCCTCACACTGCGCGGAGCAGCGGCGTGATTCAGGTCGCTATCTGACAAAGAGAGAGAGAGAGAGAGAGAAAGAGAGAGAGAAACAAACACACACAGAGAGAAAAAAAGGAAAAAAACTACTTTGGAGATGTGAATGATCGCGGGTTTGCTGCTCATCCCACCAGCTCGCCTGTCCTATGCGATCGACAGCGGGATGTGAAGAGGAAGATGATTGGGGCATAAACTATTCCCGGAGACGCCTGTCACAGCTACAGCCGCTGAAGTGGAAAGGGTGGATGGTTATTTCGCAAACACTTCAAGCCTATGTATACTACTGCATTCATTTGTTGGAAACGCTTCCTAGTATCTTCGAGAACAGCGCAGGAGGAATGCTGCTCCGAGATCTGATGCCATTTACTTTAAGTTTTTGGCCTTTTTTCATCGCTCACTGTCTCCTGTCACAGCTTTTACTCTCGTGCAAGGTAAGCATCGCGTTGAGGTGCATGAAGGGGGGAAGCGGGCTGCACGGATCCGACTGGAGTTGGATGTTTAACTAACTTACGGCGGTCTGTTTATGCTCATCGTGCTGCTGCTGCTGCAGCTGCTACTCTACGGATGTGAAAATAGTCTAGTTTTTAAAACATCTTTGGATATTTAGTTTCAATTCTAAAATTACAGATTTTTTTTTTTATTAATGATCATGAATGACGTTGATTCCACATAATAAACAGAAAAGTAGGATTTCGCATCTTTCGCACATGAGGAGTACAATGTTGCTCTGTATTTTGAAGGTTTCCACTGTTTAACACGTTTAGTTTGATGCTCCTTACTCTTGAAGTGAGAATAAACACCAGAAAGTCACAATATCAAATTCAACTGGACGATAAATTGCCCCAGAAGTCATTGCAGTAAACGATAATATCGTTGTTTTGAGACCATTTTCAAGTAATATAATGGTGGTGGCTTAATAATGGGGAAAAAACACATTCTCAAAGGAGAATAAACTTTAAATTTTAACAAACATTTAACACTGGAACTGGAAGACAATATCAGAAACAACCAATAAAATGAATTATGAAGTCTCTGTAAACAAAAAAGGGCTAGTTGAGACCAGAGCACCAGACTGAAGAGTTTTGTCATCCGGTTTTTGGTAGAAAGAGAGAAAAGAGAAACAATAAATCAACAAAATAGAATTTATTAAGCTTGTTTTAATTTATTATAATTGATGTATTGCGACAGAAAGCTGTTTAAAATAAGGGTGTACCAATAAATCAGCTTCGATTTCCTTAATTTCTGGGGATCAGTGATCGATCGATACCTATATGTGAAGCCGATATTATCAACCATTATTATTTAACTTGGCAAAAAGTCTAAAAATCATCCACTGTCCTCTTCTTGCTCTGCTGTGAGAAAAGTTTGACTAGACCACCTGCACAAATATTAAAACATAAGAAAAACATGATTTTACTTATTAGAAAAGCTTGGTTATAAAAAGATGAATACTTTGTGTTGTGCTAAACGTTTTGCACTGACAGAAAATTACGTTGGCAATAGGGCCGAAACGATTAATCAAGTTAATTGTGATTATTGAATCGATTAATTGGTATCAGTCAAAATTGGAATCGGCAGGTCAAGCTTGTTAAAGATTGGTAATCGACCAGAAAGGTGCAATCGGTGCACCGACAGTTAAAGAGAAGGCAAATAGGTCTCAAAAGAGCTTAAAATCCTTCTGTTCAGAAAATAAGAGAACATTCAGAATCACTGCTAACACAGCTACATCTGGCCATCCAAGCAAGTTAACCTCAAAAGCAGGCCGCAACATGCCAAGAGAAGTTAAACCTAAAATGTTATCAGGCTCTTGCTACTGTCAAGCTAAGTTTAAGTTTTATGGCAGAGATGAAAGTTAAAGTATTTCTCAGGACAGAGGACACGTTTGATGTAAACAAAAATTCAGCATTGCAGGAAAATAACTTTCAGATGGGAGATCTGACCGGGCTGCACAGTGGCGCAGTTGATAGAGCTGCCTTGCAGCAAGAAAGTTCTGGGTTCGATTTCTGGGTTCGATTCCCGGCCCCGGTCTTTCTGCATGGAGTTTGCATGTTCTTCCTGTGCATGCGTGGGTTTTCTCCGGGTACTCCGGTTTCCTCCCACAGTCCAAAAACATGACTGTCAGGTTAATTGGCCTCTCCAAATTGCCCCTAGGTGTGAGTGTGTGTGTGCATGGTTGTTTGTCCTGTGTGTCTCTGTGTTGCCCTGCGACAGACTGGCGACCTGTCCAGGGTGACCCTGCCTCTCGCCCGGTATGCTAGCTGGAGATAGGCACCAGCACCCCTCCCGACCCCACTGAGGGACAAGGGTGTAAGAAAATGGATGGATGGATGGATGGATGGATGGATGGATGGATGGATGGATGGATGGATGGATGGATGGATGGATGGATGGATGGATGGATGGATGGATGGATGGATGGATGGATGGATGGATGGATGGATGGATGGATGGATGGATGGATGGATGGATGGATGGATGGATGGATGGATGGATGGATGGATGGATGGATGGATGGATGGGAGATCTGGCCAGCTTCAGAGAACTATCATGAGTTTTACTGTGTATCAGAAGGTGAACCATCTGTAAAAAATAAAAAATGTAAATAGAAAAGAAAGAAAACTAAAGTGGAAGTGGACCCTGAAATATGAAAGCAAACCAAAATATTTCTATAAATCCACTAATAACTGGTGAGAATAAAGAACTGTAAAGTCTTGGGATGAAGATTTGAAACAAGCTAAATGCCTCAAACGTCTCATGGCTGAAAGTGAGAAGAGTGAAAAACTTTCCTCAGACTGACTGACGTTAAAGACTGGCTGCAAGAAGCATCTCACTGAAATTATTCCTGTCATTTCGGTTACTCTTGGGCTCGATTGAACAAATTTAATTTCAGTTATGAGAACAGGGTTTGGGTCTCTTTCTTTCAAAATGCTTTCATTTTAATCAGTTAAATAAAAGCTGATATTTTTTTACTTATTACAAAAGATTAGTTATTAAAAGAGGAATACTTTGTGTTGTGTTAAACATTTATGCATTGAAAGAACATAATGTTGATAATAAGGCTGAAACGATTAATCGAGTTAATCGTGATGAATCAATTATCAAATCAATTACTCGTTAAGAGACACTCTAAAATGTTTACTGAAAGAACAGCAATTAAGTCATAACTGTACAAAAATATCAACAAAAGAAAAACTTTGTAAATGTTCTACCCAAAACTCTTCATGTGACAACATTTTAGCTTCACCTGGTTCAGATTCTGTAAAAAAGAAATTTCTTATTAAGCACCTTTTGCTTTCTAATTATTAATTTGTTAAACCCAAAAATAAACGACAGATTAGCCATACACTGTACTGATGATAAGTCAACAGCTTATCACATGTTCATGTTTATTTTAGCTCCTTTGATACAAATAATCAATCATTCACTAAAGGAATGTTTTTGCATTTTAGTTCATAAAATGTTTATTAAAAAAGAAATGACTTATTTATTTGCATCTTTTAATGTGTTTGTATTGTGCAAACAAGCATAAATGAAAAATCTGCAGAGTGTCACAATTTTTTTTTATCCGATTAATCATCAGAATAATTGATATCAATAACTAAAATAATCATTAGTTGCAGCCCTAATTATGTTTGTAATAATTTTAACCTGATTACAAATAAAAAGTCTCCATCTGCATCAACAACCTGTGCTGGACGGGTCACTTTTTTACAATTCTTGCAGTTTGGGACCGCACAAAATCAGTCCAACGGCCATAAGTGGGCCCCGGGCCGCACATTGGTAGGGGTAGGGGTTTGGTGATAGTTTTTAGCTATTACCCACAGTTGTATTGAAATGTTTTAATTAATGAGTAAAACATTAATTTTAGGGCTGCAACTATCGATTAATCTAATGATTAATCGATTAATCTAATGATTAATCGATTAATCGTGTAAAGAAAATTGGCACATTCTAAAGATTTTTTTCATTTAAAACTAAGCATTTTTTCATTCAGTGTTAGAAATACATTAAATGATGCAAATAAACACGATTCCTTTTTTATAAACATTTTATTGCCTTATATGCAGTAACACATCATTCCTTTATTGAATTTGAACCAGGTGGAGCTAAAACTACGGTACTTTAGGAGATTGAGTAAAACATGTTTACACAACAAAGGTGTTTATAAAAAAAATTTTTTAATGCAAAATACATGTATTTTTGTAGTTTTATCTTAATTACTGCTCTGACCATGTAGAATTTTCAGCAAATTATTTATTCCCATTAACAATTAATTAATTACTAAATAATTTGAAGATTACTTCATAAATAATACTAATAATGATGAACGTTTATTTGTAACGCATGTTTTCAGCAACAGAACAGTTCAAAGATCATATAGTCGCCTATATGATCAATTATGAAACCGACTAATCACGATTAATCATTTCCTATTAATTTAGGTTTTATTAAGCAACTTGTTCAAAGATAATTTTTTTAAATCAGATGAAATTAGGTATTGAATATTTAATTGTGTGTCCTAATTGGTCCTAATCAGCTCTCCTGTTCTGGGAACACGAAGTAGCCAGTTGTGTTTTCTGTTCGCAGCATTCCCACCAGGATCCCTGCAGCAGGCATATGTTACTGATGACTACTCTAACCTTTGCCCCTTGCAGCTGCCTACAGATAGTGGTGAGATGTTCTCCACATGCACGCAGTGTTACCAGGGTTCATGTGTAATGTGATCTGCTCGAGTTTTCGAGTTTCCAAGTCCACCCACGCACACTCCTCGGGGCAGCCTGCTGCCCACTCTGCTGGTGGGTGGTTTCTTACAGGGAGAAACAGCAGCAGCAGCAGCCGCAGCAGCAGCCGTCGACGTGATACTATTCTGCATGTACTACACACACACACACACACACAGCAGCCCCAGTGACAACAACAGTGGAGCTGTGATGTGAAAGGAATGCTGAGAGGAGGAAATCCACGGTGCTGCTGAGTGTACACTGCTGATGCTACTCCTGAGTAACGCGCTCGCTCTTCTTCTGCTTTCTCTCGCCATAAGGGAGAGATCCAGAGGTCATGCTCGCGGACGGTGGTGGAGAAAGTTGGCGAACAGTGCCAGGTGGCGTGCCACTGTAGGAGATACCCTCCCCTCCCTCCGCCTCCGCCTCCTCCACCGCCTCCTCGGCTTCTGGGAACCACAGGTAAGAACTCGAATCCGCTCAGTTAAACAACTGGTTTATTTTCTTTCACATGTCTTTTTATTAATTAAAAAAATATATATTTTGATAGATATGGCACAAAATCATGTGTAGTTGTCAAATTTTGACAGATTCTAACCTACACTAGAAGTCAAACAGTGCAAAAATACAAAATCTTACCAAGTATTTTGGGTCTAATTTCAAGTATTTTGGAAAATAAGACAAAACTAACTCAGTAACTTTTCAGCAAGATATATGATTGTATAAATAATTCCTTAAGTACTTGTTCCACTGCCAGATTATTTAATTTTCCAATGTTTTAAAAGAACAATCTGGAAGTAATACTTTTTCATCAATATTTAGGAATTATTGATTTAAAACAAGTTGCTGTATCTTGCTGAAAAGTTACTTGGAAGTGAGTTTTGTCCTTCCAGCGTACTAAGGTATTTATGCTAGAAACTTGAAAATACCTGGTAAGATTTTGTTTTCTGCAGTGCAATGGCCAGGCCAATACACTGCAAAAACACAACATTTTACCAAGTACTTTTGTTTAGTTTCTTGTGCAAATAACTTAGTAAAAATAAAATAAGACAAAAAAATGACTGACAAGAAACTATCCAGAAAAATATAGAAGCTTGTTTTAGGTAAATAACTCCTTAATATAAATTTAATTGGCAGATTATTTCACTTATAACATGGTAAAAAATTATTTTTCTAAGTGGAAATAATCTGACACTGGAACAAGTGCTTTTAAAATCCATATTAAGGAATTATTAACTTTAGATAATCTCCAGTATCTTGCTAAAAAGTTACTTGTAAGTTAGTTTCATCTTATTTCAAGTGAACTAAGACATTTGCATTAGAAACTAGACTAAAGATACTTGGTAAGATTTTGTGTTTTTGCAGTGTTCATCCTGATATTGTCGGTTTTGCACCAGTTCTTCCTGCAGTAAACGCCTACACAGCATAATGCTACCACTCCTATACCTTACAACTGGAGTGCATGTTTCCATTTTTACCTCTGAATGTAACAATGATCGTTATGACCAAACAATTCAGTTTTAGTTTCATCAGACCACAGAATGTCTCCAAGAATCAACTGCAAGATGTAAGCTAGCTTGGTTAGTTTTGTCTTATTTCAAGTGTATAAACCAAAAACAATTGACAAGAGTTTGTGTCTTTGCAGCATGTACCTCAAGTAACAGAAAAAGTTTAAGGAAACTATTTGGAGCTTTTCTGTTTTTGCGCAGGGGGGAAAATGTACCATCAGCCCCCCTGAGATTAGTGCAATGAGTGCAGTTTTGCACTCTTGCATCTGTGCATGTAATAGAGCCAGCAGGATGCTGACAGCTGAACACAGGACTAATTTATGCTGGGTCTGACTTTAGGGAGTACCCAACTGTCTGAGAAATCCAAGCCTGCTGGGCCGCCATGCTCAGAGGTTCAGTGGTAGGGTTTTCCCCGTGAGGAGCCCCGCCGCCCCCGATCGTAACACAAAGGAGTTCGTTTAATTCGCTAATAAGGTGCTAATGAAACAGTGCAGCAGTTCCACCTTCAAAGTTTAGCCGGCAGCATGAAGAGACCATGTTGGTGCTGATGCACACTGGGCTCTTACAGTACATCTGTGCTGATCTATTGCTGGTTGCGGCAGTTTTCTGCTCCTCATGGGGCCGAATCGTCTCACACTGTGAAGGTTTATCAGCTGGCGGAGTGAGAAAACCAGCAGAAACCAGATATTAACACTAAACTGTACTGAAGCAAGAGTAGCGCTACTTCAAAACATTTTTATTCAAGGAAAAGTAAAAAAGTGTTTGGTAAAAATGCAACTCGAGTTCTGAGTAACTGATCAAAACAAAATTTAATATTTAAAAATTACATCATCAGACTGATCAAAATATAAAGTTATGTGTGGACCTGTCACAATGAATCAATTAATCGTATAATAGTTTTTTCCCCCCTTTTCTTTCTACCAAAAACTGGATGATTAAGCTCTTCAGTCTGGTGCTTGGGTCTAAACTTGTACATTTTTTGAAAGACAATTTTGTTGACAAAGACTTCATAATTTATTTTGAATGATCTGAATTCACCCTAAGAAAAAATAGCCAAGCGTTTGGAAATAAATGATCATGTTTCATCTTAAAAATCTGAGCATTTCTTGCTAAAAGTTTTTATGATTGTATGATCTCAAGCATCCAGAAAAACAGAGCGTTGAATTATGGGACAGGCGGAGCTGATGATGCAGCCCTTCTGCGCTGCACTTTGGAATCACTCACCTCTTATCCCCGAGAAAAGAAGAGCACTTAATCAGTGGGTAGGAAGGTTTTAATCTATCACTCCCAATGATTTTCTTTCTGTCCGCTCAATGTAGATGGATCTCTTCCCCGCACTCCCCACCCCGAGAGTTAAAAATCAAGAGTTATAGACCCTTCAGTGCTTGTTGTCAAGGTCACTGCATGAGTGCTGCCACGGCCATCTGACTGCAACCAAAGGTGGGGGTTTGGACGCCCAATTGTGCCCAGTGATTCATTTACCTTGTGCTGCATCCGCATGTTTTCAGCGTCCAGCAGCAGCAGCAGCACATCATAAAAAGTATAAGTGGTCCAATTTATATTCTCCCCTAACTTAACACAGAACTGTTTGCAGGAGGTGGAGACAGCATGAATAATTTATTTTAAGAGAGGGCTTCTTTTTTTTTTTTACTACAGAGAGGCATAATTATCTTGATATTCCCCTTGTAACCTGATTTGAAGAGGTCTTAGAGCTGAAGTTCTATAGTCTTTAAAAATGCATCGAATATGCATGACCGACATGAAAAAAAAACTAGGACAATGACTGGGACCATATCTGTCTGCCAAAAGGAGGTAATAAAAGGTTGGAGAATAAGAGTCTGTGTGCTAAAAATGGTTAATTCAAAGGACTGGAGCCTCATCACGCTGCGGTAGATCCTTAACACCGGCTGAATTAGAGTCTTCAGCCGGTGACGAAACGCTGGATTAAAATGAGAGTTTGGCAGAGAAGAGCTTTTAAATTTACAGCGACTTATGACAGAGCCATCGCTTCACTCTGGGGAAATGAGCTGCACCGGAAAATCAAAACTTAGAGAAGAAGTATTTGTTGTTTTGGCTTAAAAAACATCACATTCAGAGTTATTAGTTTATTGTTTAGGCTGTGTGATGTATTTCCAAGGTGATAAAGGTGATAAACATTTGCAGGCGACTTCAATGAAATTCTGCATGATGCGTAGAGAGAAGCTGGAGTTGCTGATGCACGTAACGTTACACAACATCCCGGTGAGTGGTCCGACTCCACGGATCTAATGTGGAAAGAGCAGGAGGTTCTTGCAACGGTAATTTGTGTAGACAAGAGTGCTGGTGTAAGGGGGGCTGACGGGTCCCTAAATGATTCATGGTGTCAGGCTGGATATCTCTGAACACTGAACCCAAGACCTGCAGAACCAGCGAGGACACAGGAGCATCCCTGCTGCTCACCTATTGGTTTGGGTAAAAACGAAATGCTTAAAAATTCAAATATTTTTTATGGTACCTACATTTTGTTTAGAGCTGAAATGATTAATCGCGATTAATCGATTACTGAAATAATCATCAACTTATTTAGTAATCAATTAATCATTGACTGACTCAGAAAAATGTCATTTGGTGAAAGAACAACACAGTCACAGCAGTAATTAATTCAAATTTGTACAAAAAATATTTACATTGTTCATTTAAAATAAAAAAACAAAAGAAATTCTGTTAAAAAAATCCTGTTGAGCCAATTTTGGTGGTAATTGGTAAATCCTAAAAACATTCAACAGATCAGCCCTAAAATGTACTGATGTTAAGTCAAGCAGAAAAGGTTGATGCTAAAAGTATTTTTTAGTTGCAGATGCATCCTTTGCTACAAATAATCACCAAAGAAAATCTATGTTTTTGCATTTTAGGCAGCAAAATGTTTAATTTCTCATCTAAAACACAAAAATACCACTAATATTATAAATACATTCTAGAAATAATGTTTTCCAGATGTTTTTCAAGCATTAACATAGAATAAGCCTGTGTTTAAAGAACAATTTGTAGAATGTTAAATCGATTAATCACCTTAATTAATAGATTACTAAAATAATTGTTAGTTGCAGCTGCCCTAAATGTACATTTAAGGTGCTTTTATTCATTCTTAAATGTATTTACATTACTTGAATTTGTTAAATTGGTATTAAATGTTCCTATTTTCAAATATATAATTTTTCCACGATTGAACATGAATGCTTCAAATGTTTTGGAAATGCAATAATAATTTAATAACACATGACTCCATATCTCTAGTAAACCAACCATGGTACATTTTTAAATTTATTTCTAATATGATCATAGAATAAGCTTAAGTGGTTAGAGGTTAGATAAAATCTGCAGAATTTTCCATCTGATTAATCGATTAATCGCCAGAATTAATCGATTAACCAATTGCAGCTGTAATTTTGCTTAATTTTCTCCATTTTGTCAGTGGCAGAGCACAAAAATCTGCAGAATTTTCCATCTGATTAATCGATTAATCGCCAGAATTAAGCGATTAATCGATTGCACCTGTAATTTTGCTTCATTTTCTCTCTCTTTTCTCCATTTTGTCAGTTGCAGAGCCCATGGTGCCGTTGTTGAGGCCCTGGTGGATGGAAGTGGACATTATAGTGCTTGGGACAGTGAGCTGTGCCTCAGTTGTCTTCCTCCTTTCTGCCATCATCATCTGCTACAAGGCTATCAAAAGGTTAGAGGAAACTTTTTATCATGCAAAGCACCTCGCAGCTGAAATGTGGTATTCAAATAAATTTGATTGATTGAAATGTTGCTGTAAATATTCAGAAATTGTTTTTGGTACCACTTTATTTGACGGGGTGTGCATCAGACTGACACGACACTGTCATAAACATGACACCTGTCATGGAGGTGAACGAGTCTCTATGAATGTTTATGACTGCTGTCATGAAGTGTCATTCGGTAAATAATGACACTTTTAATGCAAAGTTGACCATTTTAATGGACTTTTAATGCAACTTTACATTAAAAGTGTCATTATTTACCGTCGTAAACATTCATAAAGACTCGTTTGTCTTCATGACAGGTGTTATGTTTATGTCAGTGTCATGGCAGTCTGATCCACACCCTGTCAAATAAAGTGTTACCTTGTTTTTCGATAGAGATGGGGAACATCATTTATGATATAACATTCTCGTGTCTGTGAAACATAAAAAACATTTTGCATGTCTTTATGTGGAGTATTTTTTATTGTGACAGGCCTAAATATAACAACAGATTTTTATTAAATGCGTTGTTGACCATTGCCACTCTGCTGAAGGCACAGAAGTCACAAGAATCAATCTGCAAGCCGTTAAAAAACACCATCTTGCTTCTGTAGTCTCTCAGCTTCTAGTTTTCTGTCATTTCTCAAAGTGCAGACTGAGACGATGAAGAGAGTCCAAACGCAGGTCAGATCGATTAAATAAAATGAATCGTTAAACAAACTGCAGCGCAGGCAGGAAATCACACATCAACTGAGGAAAGCAGATCCATTTAATACACAGATGAATAATAATTTAGTATTTAGATAAATACACATTACAGGTGATAATTAGAAAAACTGGGCCCAGAATAAAGAAACAAAACAAAATCCAAGTTATATAATTAAGAGGAGGAGATCCACAGGCTTGTTCTTCAGCGTGGCTAACCAAAGAGCAAACACAGCAAACAATATTGCTCGGAACATTTCCATATGTGACTAATGCTTTGGAGCCGGCTTTGTGAAAGTGAACAAAAGAGGCAAGAATTGGGATCCCAACACAAAGCGTTCTGAGCTTCCTTCCCATTCGGCGAATTAAAAGATAAAAGTTGAGCTTAGCGCCTGCAGCAGCAACAGATTCAGACTTTGTTTTGAGCTGCTAGTGTCACACAAACTGTCTGACCTCCAGATAAACGTACAACCAAAAGTTGTTTACATCCTGCTTTTTAGTGAAAAATATAAACGTTTCTCCTGTTTCTGCTTCTTTTTGTCACATTTATCTAATAAATCCATGTAATCAGAGAAATATAAACTCGATAAGTACAAAAAGTAGTTTTCAAATTGATTTTCTATTATCTGTTCATCTCATGAGTTTTAGTTTTGCTTTATTTTAGGATTTGTCCCTGCTTTTCATATTCAGTTAATTCCTTTGAGATTTATTTTAATTCTTTATGTATAACTTTGGAAACCTCTTTTCTGTTGTTTGGTTCTGTTCTCCTCAAACCTTTTGAATCTTGGTGTTTGTTTACATTTCTGTTTCCTTGTTTCTTGTGTTATTATTACCATCAAGTTTATTTGTGTTGCAATTTCAGCAACAAAGCAATTCAAAAAACATGATAAAATTATAACACAATAAACAAATAAAAAGCATTAGATTTGAGTGGCTACATAAAGAGAAATAATAAGCTGCAAACGGAGTATAATTAATGTATTTTCCAGTTTTTACTAGTTGCAGGATAATAACTGGGAGCTCTAAGGAGATGGGTTTTTCAATTGGTGTTTTAGTTGTTTTTTGTTTTTTTGCAGTTTTCTGGAGGTTTGTTCCAGATTTGTGGTGCATAGAAGTTTTTTTTTAAACCCTCCTGGATGAGTCACTGATGGGCTTTTGGAGTAATTTTCACTGGCAGGCCACTTCTGGGAAGGTTTCATGTTTCTCTATCTGAAGTTGATGGCTCTCTCTGGGGTTCACTGGAATCCCAAAGCTTTAGAAATGGCAGACAGATGTCAGTCTGTTTCTTGTCGGTGTTTTCACATCTGACGGTCCGGTAGACTCGGTTCGACTGGGAATCAAAACTGCTACGTTTGTTACATTTTCAGCTGCTGGGGTTTTATTTCACTGCTCTGTGTCAAACAAACCAAACTGTTTGAAAAACCTGTTCCCCTCCTCGCCTGTGGTGGCGCTGCAACAAGAACTACAGGAAGAAATGACACAAAAACCTCAAAAGAAGACATGAACGCAACTTTCTTCTTCATGGAATGTCAACAAAAAATGGAACGGCATCAAATTTTAGCGGTTGTAGGATTTCTCTTTTGTCTCCGGTAAAAGATGATGAGCCTTTTCTCCCGCTGGTGGTACTACTTACCCAGAATTCCCTGCTCTGTAGTCCACTTCCTGCTTAGCGGTCAGATAAGCATTAGCATCATGCCAGAGTTCACTTTAAGTGAATTGAAACCTTGGTTTTAGACGGAACAGAGTTTAGAAACGGACTTTCTAAAAAAAAATCTGGAGTTGGATTAAAGCGGATTAAAGAGGGCTGGTGTGAACGCACCCTTAATTTTCAGAGCACATTGTGTATCTTTATAAAACATGTTAGCTTACTTCATGATCTGGGTGTAACATTTACTGTAGCTGTTTTTATTTTACGTTTTCTCTCTGAATAAATAAAATCATAATTTTAAACCTACTTTTCGTATTTACTCAGGTTTATCCAATACTAAAGTAGGTTAATTGATGTGAAACAGAAGAAAACTGTGACTAAGCAAAAACTTAAATGCGCTCATCTCATGCATAATTTGGCAGATTTACACTCTCAATAAAACATGGAGCAAACATTGATCTCACACTTCATGTGAAATCGGCTCTCAGCCTTTAAATTAGGGGCTATTCTCTAATTTATTTATGCAATTTTAAAGATATTTACTTTCATTCCTCTGTATATTTATGGACATGTATTAAGTGTGCTTCCCTCAGCAGAAATCTATTCCACCTCCTCTTTATTTAAAACAACAAATGGGCAAAGTCAGGGCGTGGAAGTAATGGGTGGTTGGCTCAGGAATTCATCAAGGCAATCCTCCATCCTCCCGTAGCCAACAGGCACCATTTTTAATGCAGCAGTGGTAAGAACGTGCCGTCGCAATACGAGCTGGGGCTCCAAACCCAAGCCATTATTTATGGATTAATTTGCGCAGTCATTCAGTGGCAGACCACATCTTTTATACATGCAAGAAGCAGGTTGTGTCCTTAAGCTTGCGAGGCTCCAGACTGCAGGCTTCATCATGCACGGCTCCAGACTGCGTCATTACGCATTCATCAGTCACCAGCCGCGAGGTGAGCTGCTCGGGTGAAAGTATGACGCCATGAGCGCGCTGATCGTCCAGAGGAAAGGACAGATGTGATGTGTTTACTGAGCAGGGGCGTGTCTAGATTTCTCTCTGTGGGGGGCCACAGCCTGTAGAAGGGTGGCACCAGTGGCGCAACTACACATTATTCAGGTGGATGCGAAAACATAGATCCCCGCCCCCCACTTCCCCCGACCGAGGGAAGGAACGTCAGGGTCAAGGAGCGACGCTCACTCAGCCCCCCCCCCCCGCCCCGAGGCGACGATACGTGAAAGGTAAAACTCGCTACATTTACCTCGTTATGTGCGCGAGGTGAAGGAGCGTAAGGCGCGCAGAAGTGTACAGGAAAACATCATTGGCGCGCCGCCCCCTCCAGACGGGGTTTTGGCGCCCTCTCTGGTGCTGCGCCCCTATGCGTTGCATACCCTGCATACCCACTTTTTGCGCCACTGGGTGGCACAATAAAATTGCAATTTCATCTAAATTTACTGCAGCTTTAGATTGCAATGAACATTTATTTACCCAAACAAAACACATGAGTCTGTTTAGGATGAGAAAACTATCAAGTAGATTTGTTTGTTACAGTGGCATTGTTTTCCAAAGTGGGAGCATCAGAAATTTGAAAGTAAGATGAGAAAAAAAAAATCTTTAAATCAGAAATTTTATTTTAAAAAGTCTGTTTTTCAGTCATTTTTATATTACATAAGTTAATATATCTTACTGGAGACTGAAATTGAAAAATGAAATAGTCTTTATTTTCATTTGTCATTTTCATCTTTGAGTGGCTGCAAGTCAAATTTCATCAAGTTGCTTTGAAATGACAAGAAAAACACGAAAGGAGGAAACGACTAAAAAACCTAAGCTGCAGCGATTAAATACAATTTTATGGGATTAGTAAATGGTATAAAATATTACATATTTTCTTATCAAAAGAGAGGACAGAGGTGGAAAATGTTATTTTATAAATTTTACATCAGACTAAAAGAAGTCATCAAATATTCCCAGATAAAATTTCCAACACAGAACTCATAGCCAAGTAAAATCAGAAGGAAGCATTTATGCTAATTAATTATTGAATGATAAATAAAAGTGAGAAAAAATACGTAAAGATAATTCAGTGTTTCTTTACATATTTTGTAGAATTGTCTGGAAAAGTTTGGGAACATCGAGGCTAATTTTTCCTGCCTGCTAGCTTAGCATAGCTTAACTGGAGTATAGAGACTCAAAAAAGGCCATTTGCTGGAAAAAAAACCATCATTAATCATCAATCGCAGTAACGCAGTCTGCTTGTGTGGAATTACCAGTAATCTAATTCCTTTCTTTGCAATTATAATCCCTTATTTCACTCGTTACTTGAAATTAGTGAGCTTTTTCACGCCCCTGTTCCTGAAGCAAGCGAAAGCAGTAATTCAGTGTCCTGGTCAGTAACAATGTGAGAGAGAGTTTGTCACTGTGAAGAACACATTTGGTTATATATAGCCCTTCCAGCCGCTCAGTGGTCCGGGCTTTCCCAGTGAAAACCAGCTGGCCGAGGGCCAAAGCCGGAGCATCACAGACTGAAGATGAGCCAGCTCTGCAGGTCCCAGCCCTCCTACCCTTTAGTTAGTGCTTATAATCTCAGTCTGCCAGTCATCTGTCAGAAGCAAAGGGGCTGAAGCAGAATAACAACTTTTCTAACAATCTTTTTCTAAAGTCAACAGCACCAGGGAGTGAGCAAAGGATTCAGACACATGCTGCGTTTGTGTTGCTGTGCCATCCAAAGCAAAAGACATGATGCTGCAGTCCAGGCAGTTGGCCATCTACAGAGCCAAAACAATGAAACCCAAACCATCTGACTGATGAATCCTTTTCCTAATCACTCCCTGCTCTGGGAGGCTCGTCTGAGGATAATTCAATCCCAAACAGATGACCGCAAACGGGGAGGGGGGGGGAAGTATAATCTCCAGGGTTATAACAGTTTGGGTTTCTTCATTATAACTTCAGTTTGTTTTGCTGCAACGTTTTGTTTGTCTAATTGAGTGAGTTTTTAGGAGTTTGTTTGCTGTCTTTTATTAGTCATTACTAGTTAAATGTTGTTTAGTTTCACTTTTGTTTTTGTGAGTTATATTAGTAGTTTTAGTTTTTTCATCACTGAAAACTGAGACGGGTAAGACCAATCAGCGCCAAGGAAAACAAATGCTGCTCCTGGATTGGCTGCTTTTCAAAGACGCCGGTCTTTGAAAAGCAGCCAATCCAGGAGCAGCATAAATAACCTAGCGTGTGGAGTAGGTTTGCAATAGTTTTGGGTTTTATGTTATAGTTTTATTTAATAAAAAGTTAATGCTTTTGGTGTCTGGAAATGCGCTGTTTCAAAAACCTCGTAAGTGTTGAGTCACAATCAGTCACTGCGCCGTTACCTAGCAACCCCAGCCAAGGCCAGCCCCGTTACCTAGCAACCTAAGCAAAGCTTCAGCACATTTGTAATCTTTTCTCTCTCATATTGTTCTGGCATTGAGAAAATACAAACAATTTTTGAATTTGTTTGTCTAATTCAGTTAGTTTTAATCAAACTTCTTGCTTGGGAATAAATAAATAAATTTCACATCACTTCGAAAGGCTAATAAATATATTCATAAACACAAAAACGAAGGATATTGTATCTATAATTTCAGTATGTTTTAGTTAGTCTTACAAACACAACGTAGATCCAGTTAGTTATAGGTTTTTCCCATTAATTACCATTTTTATTTCTGTCAGTTAGTGAAAATGTTCTCAATATCAGTTTTTATTATTTCATTTGTTTTAGTTAACTATAATAACCTTGATAACCACATATTTACCAACACATTATTCAGCTATTTATTAAAACTGCCAACCCAGCAGCATCGAAACTGAAGCCACGTTTTACAGCCTGTTTAATATCTCTACTTTTTACTAATTTCCAGATGGCCGGTGTAATGGTAAACAGCCCAACACATGTCCCAGTTTCTCCACCATCCATTCCCCAAACTTCAAACAGGAAAGTGTGCACTGTGATTGCACAGCTTTGACATGAAATATTCATCTCACCTGTGAAGGGTTGTGTTGCCACCTGCCATGTGCCGACAGCATGACATTTATTATTGAAGGGCCGGGTAGAGGTCGCTCCGAGGGCCCGGCGCTGTGGCCCCGTGCGGTGGCCCGAAGTGACATGGTCACTCCGTGGAGAGATTACATCCTGGGGAAAATAAACAAGCCTGAAAATCCATCCGTCTGGAAGCAGAACGACACATGAAACATCACAAAAACAGCTTTTATAAGCCTGCTTTGCCTCTGATTGTTCACTGCAATGAAGTAATTAAGAGAAATGAGCTGGATAATTATTTCTTTTAATAATTATATAGAGGATCAGCAGAGACTAAAATGATTGCTTCTGTAGCTCTGCTAAGCTTTTGTGAGTAAAATAATATATTTACCAGAAAAAAATAATAATTTGGGGGTCTTTTTC
Source organism: Poecilia reticulata (assembly GCF_904066995.2). Taxonomy (NCBI): domain Eukaryota; kingdom Metazoa; phylum Chordata; class Actinopteri; order Cyprinodontiformes; family Poeciliidae; genus Poecilia; species Poecilia reticulata. Next base: position 21,994,049 of record NC_088851.1, read on the forward strand.
TGCAGCTTTAAACAAGTGCAGTTTGAGTCTGCAAAGGCAGCGCGCCAAACAGTTAGGAAAGACAGACAAAAAGATGCTGAGGTCAGCAGGACCAATTTACTTAATGAGAAAGATAAAGATAAAAGACAGTCAGCAAAACATGAAGTTTGTGCGAGGAGGGATTAGAAATGAACAGCCGCAGAGACGAACGATAAGGACTCATAAATGGTGGCTTGTTAAATGTAGGCTCTAATGAAGCTACTTAATTATATTTATTTACTTAAATTTAATCTCTCATTAAGAGAGTACAGCATTAATTTAATATGTGCTCTCCTGAGGATCGTTAGCCAAATTAAAAGTGCATTTTGATAATAAACTTTCAGCAGATGTTAAACATTTCTGTATTAAAATCAAAATATTCGATATTTCATTACATGTGAACAGAAAATCGTCATTAGTGGCTGAAATAAAGGCTTAAATATTTCACTGTGTGAAAAGCAAAACAAATCAAACTGGCAGGAAGGATTAAATTAACTTTGTTTGTAATGCTTGTGCATGGACTAAAAAGATCAGAATCATTGTCTCAAACCTTTTGTTTTCAGTATAGTAGGTCATGACGTTCAAAGAGTTTTACTTTGAACTTTGTTTAAATGAGTCTAAATAAAAAATTCATCATGATACCTCAGCTATACATTTTGCAATTGGACATGGTTTAACAGGATTCTTATACGTGGATTAAAATATTATTTCAGTTCAGTCTAGAGTCTGAAGATGACGGCTTTCTGCACAAGTCTTGATCAGAGAATGTTTCATCTGATTTTTGAGTTGAAGCTACAGTTCATCTCCAGGCTGTTGGTCTCATGTATGGATGGAAGGACGATGCTACATATTAAACTCTCCCACTTCGTATTCAGCCACTTAAAAGCATCCCGACAGAATGATACTGCCACCACCATGTTTTACTGGTGGCGGTTCCTGTATTCACAGCTGTAGTGTATTTAAATGCGATTAGTTTTTTATGAACAGGTTACCCTGGTGAAAAATGTATGCTTTAGTATACTAAATTTTAACATACTTCAGTATACTTTTATCGATGTACTTATCTGTACTATTTTGGTACAAATAATTTTGTGCTTAGTATACTTTAGTAGTATTTAAATAGTATTAAATTACAACTAATAGTATATTTTAGTATATAATATTGTACTTTTTTGGAACAACTTCAATTATACTTTTTAAATATATTTCAGAGCTTTATTACTATATTTTTATATAATTATTATATTTTGAGTGCAATAATTCTGTCTCAGAATTATATAAAAAAAATATATTTAATATACTTCAAATATATTTTAAATATACTATTAATATATTAGTAATGTATTTAAATTACACTTAATTTTTAGTTTTGATTTTCTGCTATTGATAATAAACTACAATTTTAATTACTCGTGAAAGTCTTTATTCCTACGTACCTATTTTGTAAATGACATGCATAACTACACTGCAGTACTTAATTGATTTAGGCTAAAATTACATGGAAAGATTAATTACACGAGATGCCCAAGGTAATTCAAATATTTTGTTTTATTACCAACATTTTAAAATTGTCCAATTTTACTCACAACTTTATGAACTTTACATAAATTATCAGTTTACACATCAAAAGTGAACACATGAACATGAAAATTTAAGTGCAACAATAAAACATGAAAGTGAGGATCAACTACAGAACATTCTCGTTCACTGCGACTTACAGAATCCTACAAAAAAGAACAATAGAGCAATTAAACAGAGAAAGCATTTGTATTTAAAGAGAACAGAAAAATGGCAAATAAAAAAATAATACTTAAAATTTTAAGACGTTGTGAACTCGCCATGTATGTGACATCATAAGAACTGATGATGACTGGGACCGGATGCCTGGGGTGGAAAAACATTTCTGGGTGTCTTCTTTGCCTGTTTATGTTAGAAGTAGAAAAAAATAGTCAACAATGTTAGTTGATGTTGGCATTAACTATGAAGCTGTTTTAAGTGTGGACTTAAGGAGACAAACTACCTTAAAATCTTTCCATCCATGATCTGAACACGCTGATTCTTGCAGGGTGGTGAGGGGGGCTGGTGGTGCCCATTTCCAGCAGCCATCAGATGAGAGGCAGGGTTCCCCCTGGACAGGTCACCAGTCCATCACAGGGCCCTGAAAGCCAACAACAAATAAAAAAATTAAAGATAAATGTTAGATTAACAAGAAGAGAAACATTCGTTCCAGTTACCTTTAAATCAAATCATGTTTATTAAGCACTTGGTGTTGGTAACACAGCAGTTTTTGTTGTTGAAAATGTAGCTAGCTCCTCATTGAAACAACAAACTTACATCATGAAGACAATGTGGAGGTTCATCCTCAGAGCTGGTTGGTGATCTGGTGGAGTCAGAGCTTCTTCTGAGACAGAAAGTCTTTAGGTTTTCTAACACCTGATTTCTCTGGCTTCCTCTTTCATCTTCATTTGCTTAGTTAGACTGAAAACATATGTTGAAGATAAAATCATTGATGAACGAGTTAGAACAACAACAACCTCACAATATCATAGTCTCTTTGTCTTATGGAGCTTAATTAAAACCAGGTTAGTTTATGAATTAAAGTATAAGTCTCAACAAACAGCCTCCATGCAGTTATAACATGAAGCTGAATGATTACTATAGTAATATATCTTTACTGCACTGTTAATAATTAAATGAAGATAATTAATAAGCAAACTTACCACCAGCTTGCAACACTTAGCAGCCTTCGTCCCCCCCGGGCTCCTTTTGTGACACACATTTAATTTCCATCGGTTGTTGTCCCGTTGTGTTGTCGTCTAACTCGGAGTAGGACGTCACCAGCTTGAATTTACCTAAATTAGTAACTATTGTCAAGGCCCTCTCTACTTTGAAGGCAATATTATGCGAGTAAAAATGGCGAATTTGAACAGCGTCTGTTATCTTCCCTGCTTCAAGTTTTTTCTTCTCTTTGTGGCGTTTTTTAAATAAATGAAAGTGTGCGATACCGCCACCATCTGGTCTGGAGTGTGAACTGGAGCTAATGCCGTTGATTATAAGGTTTTACATACACATCTGAAAATGGATGATTATTCTTTTTTATTGTATGCAATTTTAATAAATAGTAAAAGATTATTAAGGCACTTAAAAATTCATACATATTCATTCATATTTTGTTCACTTAAAGCATACTTTTATTTAATATATTAAAAGTGTATTTTGGTACAATTATGTTTAAAGTTCTAATTTCGAAATTGGTACAAGTGTATTTTTAATATACTCCAGATATACTTATAGGTAGTACACTTAATATTTAGTATACTTAAAGTATACTTTCACAAATTTAAGTATGTTTGAAGCATACTAAAGTATACTTTTTTCACCGGGGTAGGATAGGTGGGCTATACCAAACATTCATTAGATATTTAGCACAAAGTCATTCGGCCTCATCTGTTTTAGGTCCAATTGTCACGTTAAATCCAAGTAAGTTGTTGCTGGCCACGCCCCCAACTCAACGTTTACACTCACCCATGGAAATGGCTGCAAACAGATGGGCAATTTAACAACCATACATCTTTGAAAAGCATTAGTAGAGTGTCCTGCACAACCAACAAGAATTTAGCAAGCGGTTTCTGGATGTTAAGTGAACAACTAAACACTTGTCTTTTCCAGCTGCCATTGTACAGCACATACAGCATTAAAACCAGCTGACCAAATATGCTGGAGTTCTGCTAGGGTTGCTAGGAAACAGGCTGCGCTTTGCAGGGGTTGCTAGGTGACGGGTAATGCTTGCTGACTGGTAATTTTGTCTTTCAAAGGTATTTGAAACAGCTCATTTTTCAAATACTAAAAGACATTAACTTAATGATAAAATAAACAGCTGAGTGTTTTTTTTAAGTTCTTCAGCTGTTTTTAGAAGCAGTAGAAACTCAGCCAGAACCACAACAAAATGCTAAATGGGAATTTTGCATAATAGGTCACCTTAAAAGGAACATCATAAATCAATCACTCATATTATCTTAGTTGGGTCTGAAAACTATTTAAACTTGTTTAAGTTGTAATTGACTTTGTATGTGGAAGCTAGTATTTCCAATTTACAAGATTCTGGTTAGAATTGATCATTGATTAGAGACTCAAATCCTTTCAGGAGCTGCAGGTTTATTGTGACACGTGAAAAGTAGGGAAATTCCCCGGCTGCTTGAACACACCGGGATCCATCGGTGAAATTCTGGTCCATCCTAATTCCCAGAGCTGCAGCTGCATCAGTGCGGCATCTCAAACCCAGCAGCAGAATGCGTTTCCCCCCTGAGGCTGGGCACTTTCATTTCTGAGCGTCCACATGGACACAGCAGGCAGCGTCTGTCCTATAAGGCCGTCCTGTGTCCCTGGTGTGCTCTCATACAAACCCAGCCAGATGACACAAGTCTTAGTCATCGTCTCACACTTTGTTCACAGTTTTTTTTCTCTCTCGCTAACTTTTATGACCTTCAGCAAAAGAATGCAACTTTGAATTTATTAAAAAGCACAGAGGATTGTAGGGTGCCGTATGTGAAGTTACACAACACAGTTAAAAATTAACAGCAATAAGTTGGTTTATTTAGCCTGTCATAAGAGGAAAGGAATCAGGGTCCATTTGTCAACGTCATATTTTCACCATGTCATTCATTTATCCATTTATAATTGTCACAGTTTCAAAATGAATATTTAATTAGCAAGCTAAATATTTACTTTACATCTAAATATGTAGCTTCAAACTACATATTTATTTCTGAAAACATGCTAAGCTCATCAAGACCAAGTCAAAAACTCTAGAATCCTTCCCCAAACTACATATCTAGTTCGAAGATAAATAGCTAAATATTTATCTCAGAGTTAAATGTTTAGCTAATATGCAAGTTTGCCTACCGATAACCGGAAGTGGACCATAAAACTAAACTAGACTGCTTCTTTTCCTCCTAACATGTAAAACATTTCAGCTTAAAACAAAGGAGGTGGGATGTTTTCCAATGGATCGGCAGCAACAGTGACTGCACTGACTCACCAGCTGTTTAGAGCTAAAAATATCTAGCTTGCTAGCTAAATATTTAGTTTGGAGATACTTAATTGGCAATCTAACTATTTAGCTTTTTAGATAGCTTACTAAATATTTAGTTTAGAACTAGTAAATATTCCTCTTTCTAATGAGATATTTAGTTTGAAACAGTAACATTTACAAACGAATGAATAATATAACTTTAAAAAATGGACTCATGACATGCTAAAATTATTTCTGCTAATTTTTTTACTTTACAAACGACACCCCATACTGGATTGTCTATGTATCTGTGTATCACTTTTTTACAATAATTACAATCATAAGTGCCTTTCATTTAAAATTGAATTAAACATTAGGTTTTAAATTATAACGAGAGCTTGTTTAAACTAAATTGAAGGCAGTTTATGCTGACTTCTGCCATACTACAAGGTTTACCATACTTTTGAAAGTATTCATATTCAGTACATTCTCCATATTTTGTAACATTACAGCTACAACTTCATTGCATTTTATTGTAATTTCATGGGGTTGATCAACACAAACTAGTTCACAACTATGAAATGTTATAAAAAATAACAATAAGGTATTTGTTGACCTTAGATTTGCAAAACAGCTGAACTCAGTCTGACTGGAGAGTTTCTCTGAATGTCAATTTTCAAGACTTGATTTTTTGTTTGGATTTAGGTCTTTGGTTTCCCCCCAGTCTCCAGCTTCAGGTCTTTTGTAGCTTCTAACCAGTTTTCGTTGGTCTGGTCTGATCCGCATTTGGAAACTGAACAACTTCACTGCTGGGAAAAATGCTTCCCTATGACATGATGCTGCCACTACTATGTTTTGCTGTGGTTAAATTTGTTTTCTTACATACTGTGCTTTTCATTTATGTCACAAACAACTTTTTTTTGGTCTATTCTGGAGAATAAAACAGAATATTAACCTGAGCTTTCAGCCATGAGGACGAAGGACGAGACACACAGTGAGAATGTTGCTCTGATGGTCAGGACCAAGTACAGTGTTGAGTTGGACAATGACTGTACTCACTGTATTCAGATCTGTCTCCAAGTTACATAAGCCTGTGTGGGGACAGAGGCTGAGGGGGCTGATGAAAAGCCACAGTACACTGGACAAACATAATATAACCAAAAAGGCTTTATGGAGTGCATGAAAAGGGCCACACTGAGTGAAACGGCTATTAGCGACGAAGGGATCATGGGTTGTAGCTGCATTTTGTAGCAGTCCTTACTCACAAAGAGGATGGAGTTCAGTGTGGAGCAGAAATAGGACATGTCATGTATTTCCCAAGCTGTTTTGACAGCATTGCATGCTTATTACTTAGAGGGAAAATTACATCTACCAGTCCATGTAGGTAATTGCCATATCTGCTGCATGGTGATGTATTTTCGCTCCTGTCTCCTTGCAAAATTGACCTTTAAATATTGAGCTTATTTACAGGAAGGATTGCCCAGATCAACAAATCCAGGAGAGGAGCTGCAGAAATCAAATCATCTTAAACTTGACATATTGTGCTTCCTTGAACAGGTTAGGATAGGTCTATACATGACATCTTCATTACATTTTTGTCAGTTTTGACTCATTTGAACTCGTTTCACAATGAGCCATTTTTGGGGCTCTGTCACTATCCAAATAAGCTGCTGCCTGCCACGACCCCAAATCAACATTTACACTCGAACGTGGAAATAGCTGCTAACAGATGAGAAACTATGCAACCGTACAACTTTGAAATGCAGAATTAAGAATGCAGCAAATGGTTTCTGAATGGTAAGTCAGAACCAAGACAGGAGTTTAAAAAATCTAATCAAATTTTATTTGTATAGCACATTTCAGCAACAAGGCAGTTCAAAGTGCTTTACATCATAAAACACAAAAATCAACAATTAAAACAGCAAAAACATTTTTTGCAATTCAGTTGTAAACAACTGAATAGGAAAAATAAATTGTTATAACATAATTTTATTTAGAAATCTGCTGAATGATACATGTAATAGAAGGTCACAAAAGACAGGACAAAACACTTGTCTTTTCCAGTAGATATTGTCCAGCTAACCAAATGTGCTTTAGCTGAGTTCTTGAGTTGCTAGGTGACGGGCAGAACTCTGCTTGCTGGGGTTGCTAGGTAACGGGCGGAACTCTAGGTGAAGGCCAGTGCCTGCTAATTTGCAACGTTACATTCGCAGATTTTTTAAACTGCTCATCTTCCAGACACCAAAATGTTCAAAATGTGAATTTTTGCCTAATAGGTCTCCCCTACAGAGACAAACAGACTGGAAATTGTAATGACAGACAGGACGAATGTTATGCCTCAGAATTTGACCTCGTGTTTGTTGACAGGAAACCACTGCGAAAGGAGGAGAACGGGACGAGTCGCGGGGAGTACGCCATGAGCATCCGCAACAAGAAGGCCCTGGGTACAAACAACACTGTGGTATAGACTTTTCTCCTGGTCCAGGAAGTAATCACCATCATGTCTACATCATGTCTCCTGAAAACAACAGACCCTTCCCAACCCTTAGCGCGACTTGGGTTCACCAGAAGCTTTCAGACAGGTAAACCTCTCCTCTTTGTTTGGCATTTAGCCCGGACTGAAGATGCCCTTTCGCTCAAGAGGAGCTGAAAAAAGACGGAAAGCAGAGCAAAATCGGAGCAGAAAAGACAGAGAGACAGGATCCACAACTCCCTGTGGTGTCAAAAGTGGCACAGCAGACCGGGCATTATGCTTTTAGTAACAGCAAGTGTTGCTGACAGGCTGGTTGGCTGCAGGCTGGAGAGGAGCTGTCTGCCAGTCTGCAGCAGATCCAGACCTCACGCACTGTTGACGTCTGCAGCGGGACAACAAGCAACCAGACGAGCCAACCAACAACATGCATGATGTTTTTACAGAGAATGAAAGATTTTTTTATAACCCTCCTCTCTGTCACGGTCTCCACCTTTTGTTCTCTGTTTTACCACACGCGTTGTGAAAGGCAGGATCTGCCTCTGAGATGTGGATTCATCTGACTATGCAATATAAAGAAATTAATATTTAACAGAGAAGAAGAGCAGCAACATCAACACGGGACGTCCTGGTTGTTTTACCACGCCAAAAAAAGAGACTTCTGTTCCCTGTAATATATCTTAAGTCATTCATTTATTTATTTTATTTAACTATCTTCAAATTTATTTTTATACTTAAAGAAAACTGTCCTGTAATTTACACACATGCTTACAAATCTTGGGCATTTTGATGAATTTGTCTTTTTTCTTGATTGCTCTGTTTTTTTAAGCAAATAATTTGTAAACTATGTTAATCACTAGTGATCTTCCTGTCAGTCTGATGAGACTCTGTTTTCTCTCTCTGGGTGTTGCGACGCAGACAAGGAAAGAAGAAGTGAGGTCCCTGCTTACGTTGGATTTATAAGGGAAATTAGCAGCCAGGTGCTGCTGATCATGCCGTTTACACTGCAAAAACAGAAAATCTTACCACTAAAATAGTGGTAAGATTATTTTAGTTTCTAGAAACTAAAATAGTTTCTAAAAAATATTTTAGTACACCTGAAATAAGATATAAGAGGTTGTTTAGGTCAATTATTCCTTAATATTGATGAAAAAGTGTTAGTTCCACTGGTGGATTATTTCACATACAACAAGAATTTTTCCTATATGAGTGAAACAATCTGCAAATGGAACTAGAATTTTTTCATCAATATTAAGAAATTGCTTACTTAAAACAAGCTCCTATATTTTGCTGAAAGGTCACTTCTAAGTTAGTTTTGTCTTATTTCTCAAAATACTTGAAATTAGACCCAAAATACTTGGCAAATTTCTTTTGCATTGCATTTGCCTGGCCGTTGCACTGCAAAAACCCAAAATCCTAAAGCATTTTTGGCCTAGTTTCTAATCCAAATATCTTAGTGCACCCAAAATAAGAAAAAAACTAACTTGCAAATAACTTTTCAGCATAAAATACAGGTTTATTTTAAGTTAATATTTATTTAATATTGATGAAAAAGTGCTAGTTCTGGCAGATTATTTCACAATGGAAAAACGTATTGTTATAAGTAGCAAACACAACTGCAAATCTACCAAAGCATGCCTGAAAAATAAGAAGAATCAAGGTTTCACAATGGCCTAGTCAAATCCCAGGCTTCAGCCTTTTTGAAAAGTTGGTTAGGAATTTCAGAGAGCGTTGCAATGATAAAACAGAGCTCCAACTTTTAAAAAACTTCGTTAATTTGTTCCATTTAAAAAATTAAGTTTTTCAAACTTGCTTTATTTAAGCTTTTTTGAACATAATAATTCTTAATAAACTTAATATATTTACTTGCATAAACTCAATTTGTTTACTTGTGGCAAATTAACGACATTTTTTAAAGTGAGATCATCTATTGTCTTTTTTCAGTGTGGCCAATAATAATGAAAAAGACACAAACCACTGCTTTGTTGCTGGTAATGGTGGCTACTGAATCAAGGGGTGTACTTACTTTATTGTTCCCATGTCTGTCTTTCAGCTCACCAGACTTACGGTAGAAAGTCAGGGTCTCTATGATGTGCTATGTGAATGTGTTTCCAGGCCTTTTTTTCCCGTACTCCGTCACGCAACAGTCTCAAATCTTCACGGTTTGTTTCCAGTCACGTAATCAGCCTGTACGGAGAGAAATTTGTTCCAATATTATTGCGAGCAACAAATAAAATATGTACAAAAAAATTTAATAAAAAATAAATAAAGTATGAAAAAGTATCAGCCTGCAACTTAAATATTTGAAATTACTCTCTAGTCATAATTTTTGATCAAGAAGTTTTTTTAATTTACATTTTTTGATATTTGTAAATTTAAGAGAATCAAGTAGCTCAAGAAAAAAGTTGTATGCTAATAAAAATTGTATTTAGATTTTATTCTTGTTCAACTTTATTTTCGTAATTTTATGACTTTAATCTTGTAATTTTACAACTTTATTCTCATATTATTTTGACTTTATTCTTAGATTATGACTTTATTCTTGTAAAATTACAACTTTATTTTTATAAAATTGTTACTTTATTCTATAAATAATATAACTTTATTCTCATATTATTACGTTTTTCTTGTAATATTTTTACTTTTCTTTTGTAAAATTACAACTTTATTCTCATATGAGTTCATTCTCATAATTTTTTTTTTTAGCGTTGCCCTTATACTCCATCATAGAATTTCTTTTTCAAATTAAAAATTTCAAATTTTTGTTTTTTATTTGCAACAAAACTGGAACAAATTCCTCTCCATAAGCCTGACGCCTTCAGCCATGTTTTGTCCAGATCTGACACTCATCATTTTTTCCATCTTACACTGGGCTTCGCCTATAGTTACAGAAACAGGGGATGTGAGTGCTGGGCTGACTTTGTGGCTGAAGACTTACTTATCCAACAGCAACAGGATCAGGTTGCACTGAGGATTTCCACAGCAGAGACGACTGTGACTCAGTGCTGTCACTGCCATCCTCCACATCCTCAGTGGAAAAACACAACGGCTCTGCTTTTTTTTCAACATTAAAGCAGCGTGTGTCCATGCATGTGAGTGCGAATGCATTTGGATGTGAGTATCTGTTTGTATGCGAGCGTGCATGCAGATGAGGGCTTTGAGATAAGAGTCTCTGTGAATGTCAGAGATGCATAGATATTGGCTAAACTGTTGAATTTTGGAAGAAAAGAAGAAAAAAAAATTAAACACATGCTTGCATGTAACCATGCACAAGTAATAGCTAACAGTATACCCCACCATGTACCTATATGAGAAAAATGATGGATGCATGAATGTAAATATTGATATTTAAATATCTGCCTTCTGGACTGTTGATTCATGTACAGTGTAACGGATCAGACATTTATACATAGTAATTCTCAATGTGCGACCATTTAGATCCATGTCAATGTTGTCATGTTGATGGAGCAAGCCATTAATGTATATATGGCAATCAATAGTACACACAAAATTTGTGCATTATGACAAACCGATAAAAAAAATGACGTGCAAAACTTGATCTCACTGCTGAGTTTTTCAGTTGTAAATAAAACTGTAAATAACAACGTGGAAAAACTTGCAGATTTGTCTTTAGTTGCACAGAGGAAAGCAAACGAGTCAGCATGGGATAAAAGGACAGAAAGGAGATTGTTTTTGTCAATTTTGCACATACAAACAAACACACACACACACAGTGGAGGACATGCCCCCGGTCTGTCTCACACATTGCATCTTTAATGTACCTCAACTACCAGACCAGTACTGAGGGGCTTTAATACACAGAATACTTAGAGGATCAGTCAGGATTTCACCAAAAACTCTGTTTACGCCAGAAAAATATAAAACAAAAAACAAAAAAACCCAAAGAAATAACATCTCAAAAAGGTCGACCATGTAAACATAAAAAATGAAGGTTATTTGACAGTTTTTTTGTTGAAAAAAAGCTTCTTGGCTACAGATTTTACACTCTTGGTGCAACATTTGTAAGGAAAATACATGTGTGGGTGCAGCTGCAGGGTTGTCTGCTATACCAAAGCCTAACAGCTGTTGGTGAAGGCAGTGTAATGCTGTGGGATAGCATCTGTCTCACTGGAAAAACAAGGCTTGTACTCATTGGATAGAAGCTGCTATTCAGGCATTTTCCTTTATCTTCACTTTTAGAGAGTACGGATTAAAACTATTAATCAATTTACGATTAAATGTCGATTAATGGTTTATTAGATTATAATTCATTTCCATGGATTTACTAATAATGTCCGCTAACTCTTTTTTAGTGTTGTAGTTTGGCCGCCATCCAGCAGAGGGCGCTGCTGGTCATTCTTAAGCGGAACTGATACATAAACAAAGATGACGGCAGGACTGGAACAGAGAAACGGTCAAAATAGAGTCTAGTTTGGGATACAAAATGTACTTTATGCGGTTCTGTTTTAAAATATAAACACTCGACAAGTACTTAAGTTTCAGCTTAATGGCGCTTCATTCGGCCGAACTGCGTCACCAAGTAGCATGAACTCAATCAAACATTACTGATGTGCTACAAAGACGAGTATGTTATTCAAAAAGGCGGAGAAAACGATTTTCTGTTTATTCAGTCGGTAGGACTACAGCTGACACAAAATAACGTTAAAACTTAATGATTTTTTTTTTTTTATTTAGCATATTATGAAAAGACGGTCGATCCTCTTGATACAAGAGAAAATTCTGATAAGATCAATCAGCTTTAGAGTTAGATAGATTAACTCATTAAGCGATAACTTGCACCCCTAGAATACATTATTAAATAGAAAATATGTCTGCTTGTTTTTATATTTTCATTATTAAGTCCAATAAATGGTTCCAAACAAAAGTCAACAGCAAAATAAGCTGTTTGACATTGACAGAGAAGTTTTGAAAAGTTATGTGGGACAACTTTCCTTAGAAATGTGACACCATTTGAGAGGTAATAAACAATCTTTCCAACTGTATTGTAAATACACACTGTTATAATAAAAAAAATGGACAGACTAAACACAAATTTTCTATTTTTTTTATGCTAAGTGTACATGAACTGTAGCTCGCGGTGCAAAACAAGCACAGATCAGACCTGTCTGATGGACAAGACCAGTGAAGAGTAATTAAAATGCGAAAAAGGAGCTATAGAGTACTCTGCCTTCCCTGCTTTCGATGGGGGTTGATGGTGATGCCAATGGACACTGTGAGCAATTTAAACATTCATGCATTGTCCAGCCAGGGCGCTGTGGATTTGACTGTAATAAAAACAAAGTGACAGCGCTCAGCAGGGGGTACCAGGGTTTGTAACCGCCTCAACAAATTTTCAAGGCTCTCAGAGGGCACTCCAGTGCAGACAGTGCATCTAGACTCTATGAAATGTACATTCTTTAACCAAGGGATGAAACGATTAATCGTGATTAATCAATTCTTAAAATTATCGTCAACTTATTTAGTAATCGATTAATCATTAACACAATTCTATAAAAGGCAATTTGCTGAAAGAAGAACAAAAATATATGTTTTACATTTCTACCTAGAACTTCTCAGGTGCATGAATAGTTTTAGCTTCTCATGATTATTGATTATTAAGTATCCAATCAATAATCAACAGATTAACCCCATACTTTATTGAGGTTAATTTAAGCAAAAAGGGTTGGACTGGCATACTGATGTTAAAAGTATCTTTTTAGCTTCAGACACATCTTTTGCTATAAATAATTCAGCATACACAAAGGAACTAAGCATACACCCATGCTAAGAAGAAAAAAAATTAATAAATTATGATGATATTGTCAAACAATTAGAAGAATAAAGTCGTATGAGAATAGTACCAAGAGAATAAAATCATAATATAACAAAAATAAAGTTGAAATAATACTAGAATAAAGTCATAATATTACAGCTTTATTTTCGAGTTTATTCTCAAAATATTATTTTATATTTATTTTGACTTCATTCTCCTACAACTTTATTCTCATAATTTAATTTATTTTTGTTTGCTATGTGTTACTTTTGCTTTTATTATGTAATCGGCTATTATAGCATAAAAGACAATAAAATGGTTATTTTCTTTAACTAATTTGATCATTTAATTATTTCCAATATTGTACATAAGGGCTTAAGTTGTTAAATGGAAAATCCGCAGAATATGTTTAACCCGATTAATCGTCAGAATAATCGATTACTAATATAGCGTTACAATGCGCCACCTGTTTCCGGAGCAAAACTGACCTTCACAACGTCGAAGAACCGTCACACACCTTTGTCTGCCGGCGTTAATTACCCCGGCTCGGTGCCTCCAGCTGCCGGCTCATCGGGTCAGCCTCCCATCTGGTCCTCCAGGAGGCGGCAGGCCGGGGCGGGGAGCGAGCTGGATACCTGTGGGACACTGATTGCATAAGCTGCCGCTAATGAGAGAGAGGCGCTCTGTCGGAAAAGGGCCTGCGAGTTCAAACGATCACAACGGTGGCAGTAGCTGACAGATGCAACCCCGGAGCAAAGGGGGGGCTTGATTAAACTCGCGCACACACCTATGCACGAGCGGCGGACTCAAGCACGTACACACCTGCATCCATCATCACTTGAAAACGCGGTAACCCACGTAGGGGGCGCAGCAGGAGAGAGGCGCTTTGATGAGCAGGACTGATGAGACGCTGCTGCCTGATTCAGCAGGTCACAGCGGAGTGTACGTGCGTGCGTGTGTGTGTGTGTGTGTGTGTGTGTGTGTGTGTGTGTGTGTGTGTGTGTGTGTGTGTGTGTGTGTGTGTGTGTGTGTGTGCGTGTGTGTGTGTGTATCTTGTTTGTCCATGCTTATTAGTCACACTGTCATTCAAAAATTATACTCAAGTAAGAGTAGCACTACATCAACATGTTGTCATAGTAGTTACAGTTACTCAGTTACATTTACTTGAGTAACTTTTTTTTTTTAAATGGACTTCCATGAGTAATTTTTTACTGAGCTGTACTTTTTACTTTTATTTGAATAATTTTATTACAAAGTATTTCTACTGTTACTTTAGTAAAATTTCTGGATTTTCTTCCCACTGAATGAAAAACAAACATGTTTTACCAAAATTTCACCAGAAACAGACACACACCTGCAGGTTCTATTAAAGTTTAAAACGTTTTTATTGAAAGAAACTGATTTGGAAAAATGTTTCTTTTGCCTGATTTTGCCTTTTTTTCCCTTTTTTTTTTTTACTTATTGTCATTTAAATACCAAAATTTTCACTTTAATTAAATATCAAATGATTGATAAGTTTATCTTTACTCAGTACTTTGACCAAATTCTTTTTACTCCATAACTTAAGTAATTTCTTGTACAGCTACTTTTTGCTTTTACTTGAGTAAAATATCTGAATACTCTACCCACTGTGAGTAACCACTGAAAAAAGAAAGTAACAAAAATGCTTAAGATACAGAATTATCTACAGTTTAATTATAAGGTTTCTTGTTTGTGCACAAATTTTGCTGAAAAGTAACAACACTTCATAATAAAATTACTGTACAGCAAAGTAAAAATACTCCTAATAGTAAATTTTTCCAAAAGGTTACTCAAGAAATGTAATTAAGTAAAAGTAACTAGCTACTGTCCAACTCCAGAGTTATTTGATATGAGTTGGGTAGTAACTAGTTACATTTACTTGAGTAACTTTTTTAAAACATTTTTTTGGGGGAGTCTTTATACTTTTGTAATACTTTTTTAATGAAGTATCGCTATTCTAACCTGAGTAAAAATACATGACATACAGATGCACCAACAGTTTAAGTTAAAGTTTCTTTTTTTTCACAAATTTTACTCGAGTAGCGATACTTCACTGTACTCAAGTACTTTTCCCCAATAAAGTTACTTAAGTAAAAGTAACTTAAGTTACTTTTACTTAGTAGATGTTTACATTTATGAGTAAATGTAAACATCTACTACCCATCTCTGGTTTTAACAAAAGTAAGATACAGCGTACTCAAGTACCCCCCCCCCCCAAAAAAAAAAATATGTTACTCAAGTAAATGTTACTAAGTAAATGTAACTAGTTACTACCAAACTCTAGAGATATTTGATCAAGTTATTCAAGTTCAATTTACTCAAGTACTTTTTTGGATTTTTTATTTTTATTTTTTTTGTATTTATACTTTTGTAATACTTTTTTAATGAAGCATCGCTACTCTAATGTGAGTAAAAATACAAGACATATAGAGCCACCAACAGTTTAAGTTAAAGTTTCTTGTTTTTCCCCCACAAATTTTACTCAAGAGTAGCGATACTTCGTAATAAAATTACGTAATAAAAGTACTTTTGTTTTTACTTTTGCTTTTTACCTTTGTTACTCAAGTAAAAGTAACTTAGCTACTACCCAGCTCTGGTTTTAACAAACATAAACGGACTAAAAAAGTTACATTTTAGCCAAAGAAAAAGGTCTTTATATCATCCCATCTAATTCATCTTAAAGCTCGATAATGAAATCTTTGCAGCAGGGATGAAGATGAAAACAAAGATTAATGCTCTGCTCCGCTTTCTAGCCCTGCTGTCATGTCATCTGTTATTCTCAGACAAGAGCTTTGCGGTAACAAAGTTAGACCCCGCAACAATGCTTAATCACAACAAACCTCATTAGTCCAAAAGGTAATTGTGTTTGCGTGGCATATGCGCGGGGCCAATCTGTTTTGCTGCTGCCAGGGTGGAGCAGGTAAGGTTGGGAGTGGGGAACAACCCAAATGTTCTTGTTTACCTCCAATGTCTGGCTCCGTGTTATCGAGTTACGAGCCGCTGCTGCTGCGGCCCGATCGGCCTCTGATCGATCTGAGCGCTGATTGCGGGAGGCAGCGTGACTGACAGTCCGACAAGCATCTCAGACTCTCTGCCCGCCATGTCAGGGATTTTTGTTTTGTTTTGTTATTGGTTTTTTTATATCCTGCAGGCGCCTGAGCTGATTTAATCGCACCTTCATTATGGTAAACTGGACATTTTCCACGTCTGCGAGGACATCAAAGGGGCTGAATGTCACATTTGAATTTTCCAGCAGGAGGAAGAGGAGGATGAGGATGGCGATTCATACAAAATGACAATCTGTGTTTAGAAAAAATAAATAAGTTTAATATCCAGCCTGAAGCCAAACAACCTGAAAATGAAGCGAGAGGACATGGGTTAAAAACGATTTTTTTTTCATACCAGTTGCGATTTCCGATTTTAATCGATTATTTTCTTGCTTTATTTTCTAAAAATAAAAAAGTATAACAGAGTATTAGGGCCATACTAACAATAAATTTAAAAAAAGATAAAATTATGAGAATGAAGTAGTATTACAAGACTAAAGTTGAAATATGGAAATGAAGTCGTAATTATTTGAGAATAGTTGTACGAGAATAAAGTTGAAATAATGAGAATAAAGTCGTCTGATAATATACTAGAAAAAAGTTGTAGCATTACAACTAGAAAATAGTCAATATTACAAGAATAAAATCACATTACCTTAAAGTTGAAATAATGTGAAAATAAAGTCATGTTATAGAAACAAAGTTGAAACTGTAATTATTAGAGGACTGTGAACAAGAATAAAGTCATCTGGTTATAAAGTCAAAGTTCACATAAATAATGAGAAAGTTGAAATAAAATGAGAATAAAGTCACATTATAGAAATAAAGTTGAAATACAAGAATTTACTCATAACAGTCATATTATCACAAAAGTCAAAGTGTCAGAACAAAATTGTAATTTTATGACTCTTCTCATATTTTATTTTCTAAAATTTCTGTTAAGAAAAATCACAAATGATAGACAATATTTTTAAAAAAGTGTCTTTTATTTCAATCTTCCATTCTGAGTTGTACAATGGTGTGTTAGTCAGGCTACGAGAATTTTTGTTAAATTACAAGAACTTAATCATGTTAGCAGAAAAAAGACCCAAAAACTTCTTAAAATTACGAGAAAGCAGAGATATCAGTTCCTTATTTGAAGTGAACGCAGTTTAAAAGTCCTGCTGCTGATTAGAATTTTTAAATGTAAAATCTATTTTTTTTATATTTATGTTAAAATTAAGTAAAACAAAAAGTATAACTTCACAAGATGTTCAGCTTCCCTCAGTTTACGTTTTTGTTTTTCATACGGGAGTTTCCATAAAACTATTACTTTATTCTCTTACACTGAACTGTAAATAAACAAAATCTTAAAAACTATTTTTGGTCGAGTTTCTAGTAAAAATATCTTATTACACTTGAAATAGGATAAATTAACTTATAAGTAACTTTTCAGCAAGATAGTGATTGTTTTAAGTCAATAATTCTTGAATATTAATAAAAATTGCCATTTCTACTGGCATATTTTTCATTAATATATTTTCCTCATGTGTAGTGAAACAATCTGCCAGTTAATTTGTACTTTTTATCAATATTCAAGAATTACTGATTTAAAACATGCCGGTAAATCTTGCTGAAAAGTTACTTTTAGTTAAGTCTTATTTCAAGTTTACCAATATATTCGCACCAGAAACTAAACAAAAATACTTGGTAATATTTTGTATTTTTGCAGTGTAATATTATTTTCTTGTATTATTTCGAGAATTATTGTATTATTTCACTGCCGGTTTATTACTATATTTTTGAATTTTTTTTGACGTAAACAAAAACAATCGTAGCCTGGACCTAATATTCGGCTGTGGAGACAACTTTAATTCAAAGTGTAAATAAATAGAAGCTTTAAAACAAGATGGCCGCCCATCTGATCTATGGAAACCCAAAGGAACACATAGGGTGGTGGGAAAAAATAAATAAATCCAGATTTTCCATAAATTAAATCTTCAAAAACTAAAAAGTCGATCTATAAACTTGATTTACTTTAACAGAGTCAGAAGCTTTTGCTTTTTAGCAACAATAGAAAGTTTTCACAGTCGTCCTTCTTAGGCACAAAATAAAAACATTTACCCAACTTTTAATCACCACTTTTATAGTGATTACTTTAAAATAGCAACGATTTGCTGTACAAGTATGAAAGGTGCTTCCTTCTGAAAACTAATCCAGCACAGTATCAGTGGATCCCGTTTTGTTGGTTTTTTGGTCACACGGTTCAGCCGCGGCAGGCCGACGGGTCACATGGGGTAGAACTGCGACGCCGCCTCCGACGACTGGATCTCCACCTGCGCCATCTTGAACTGGGTGCACTGCAGCCATTTGCGCAGCGCGAACGGCGGCGCCCCGGATGTCTGGCCCTGCAGGCACTGATGGTTCACTCGGTTCTGGATGGCCTGGAGACGCAGCTGCAGCCCCGCCGACAGATGCTGGTGGACGGATGAAAAACAAAGGACAGATCCGTTTGAAATGGTGTAAAAGTTCTGATTATATCTCTAGAAGTGTCAACTTTTCTTCATATTGTTTAGTTGAGTCATTGCAGATCTGGACAATGGAATGATTTTAACTTAGGACAGTTTGCTGTGTATTGTAACCATGGCAACAAGGTGTTTCTGTTTAGCTTTTTTTTCTGATGATCAAGGGATCCTATCCCCTACTTCAACATCTCTTTACCCAGCTTTCTAACCACAGTGGCACTCCCAAAAGGGGGCCAGTTGGAGGCCATGGCCCCATCTTGAAAAAAATAAAAACAAATGTAAAACCCAAGAAATAAATACAAAATAAATATGTGAATTAATAAATAATTTAACTAATACAATTATATATATATTTGTGTTTTTTCTTGGCAGCTAATGAGGCGGATTAGCAGAGCTTGCAAACAAATAATGGTTTTATTCAGAACATGTTGATGTAGAATATTATCTCTGCTTCCCTGAAATTGAGCTGTTAGCATGAAATTACAGCCATGAGACTTTGATATAGAAACACCTTCAGTCAGAGGCCTCTTCAGACTCACTCCAACACTGACTGCTACAGGAGACCCTTCCTACCCACAGGATCACCATCGACAGTAACTCTTGGATTGTATAAGTCACAACGACATTTAAATTCCCCTTTGAGATAAATAAAGTTTTCTGAATTGAATGTGGAAGTCTTACCTTTAGGTTGGCCTGAATCATTGGCAGCCACATCGGAATCAACTAAAAAAAAGGAATGAAAATTAATGTAAAGGGAAAGGGAAAAGTGAAGATTTCTTTTGTTTTTAATTTTCTGGACACACTTAGATGTTTCGGAGTTGTACAACAGAGTATTAGGGTCAAGCTATGATGATATTTTGTTTAATTACGAGAGTATAGTCACAATATTAGGAGAATAAAGACGCAATTTTACCAGAAGAAGAAAACCTGGTCGATGGAGTTCTTTATTCAAAATGGACACAAAGTAATTTGATCCTGATGTGTTAAAAGATTAAACATTTTCTTACCTGTAAAACTTGTAATGCACAGTATTCTTCATTTTAATTTTGTGTTATTTTTTGTGTAGAAATTGTGACTTTATTCTGGTAATATCATGACTTGATTTTCTGAATTAAAAAAACGCAGCCTGGCCCCAATATTTCATCACAGAGTTGACCTCAATTCAAATAAATAGAAGCTGTAAAACACTCTTGTGAAACAAGATGGCCGCCTTGGATATGCCGACATCACTATAAACTAGGAGCTGATTGGTGAAAAAAAAAAAATCCAGATTTTCAAAAAATTTAATCTTCAAAAACCAAGATTTCAGCGCTAAACTGATCAATATCAATGACTGTTGATATTTTTTAAATGTTGCTTTTTGGTCTCTAGGTCTATGGGTTCTGTTTAAACGATTTCTCGATTTTAAAGGCCAGGAAGTGATCAGATTTGCTCGAATTATGTTTGTCTGTCATTAAAATCAGTTTGATGATCAGAAACAAATAAGTGTGACAAAAGGTAAAAACAGCTGAAGTCTCTAATACTTTTTTTTTAATTAGTAAAGTTGAATCAAACCTTCACAAAGATGGTGGAGTTGCATTCCTGCAGGGCTTCCATCAAACTGATGACATGCAGACAAACCATCTCTACCATCTGAGAGACGAACATGAAAACATAATCTGTTATAATCTGACACGTAGGATCTTATGACATCACAGGAGGTGAACCCTCACCACTTTGTTGTGGGCCATGAGCTGCAGGATGCTGGGAGTAACCCGACTCCAGAACTCCAGGCCCGTCAGAATGGCGCTGGATGAGAACTCGGTCTGGTTCTGGTTCTGGAGCGACGGCACGGCGGCCGCCTGCTCGCAGTAGATGGTCCACAGCTGGGCGAACATGAAGGCGTGGAACAGGGAGCACATGTGCAGCACTGACGTCTGTAGATGGCGGGGAAAATTAATTAAGGCCATAAAAACGTTTCCCCAAAGTAAAATTCAAGAAATGTAAAAGTTTTCAAACTTTTCAGCTACAGAAGTGGATTAAGACCACTGGAGATAAAAAGAATCCTGACTTTAATCTCAGAATATTAAGGTCAGAATTCAGATTTTAAAAAGTCATAATCCTGAAAAAAGGCATAATTCTGAGATAAAATCCAGATTTCTGAGATTAAATAACTGAGACTTATTCGCGAACCAGAGCTGAATTGACTTGTAAGCGACCAGTGAGCAACAGATCCGTGTCATCCTGACCTTTGACTGCTCTGGGAAGCCGATCAGGATGACGATCAGATGGTCTGCAATGTGGGAGCCGGCGTCCAGCGGGATGGGCATGCAGGAGGTGGAGCCCTGGTGCAGGGCGCAGTGGGTCAGCGACCCCAGCAGCAGCCAGGACAGCTGCCGGATGTGGGACACGCACTCAATGAATTCCTTTGGCCTGCAAGCGGCAAACAAAGAGTGAATTCAGATTAACAAAGCGGCTCAGGAAGCGGGCACCGCATCCATCATCCTCTCACTCTGCCTTCACGAAGGCAGCCATGCTGATGCGTCAAGATAATTTCAGCAGGCTTTACTAAGCATCACTTGATGTGGAAGCCCTGTAAATTATTCAGAGAGCGAGCCACTGGGGAAACTCCTGATCCAACCAATGTAATCAATCTTATTTACAGTGCAGTAAAAGGTTTTTGTTGCCATTATAGATTTATTGCGTTTTTATTTTTTTCCTTCCCACAGTTTAATGTTTCGTCAAATAAATGCTGTTGGATTCAAACCCAGTCCACATGTAGCCGGACATCTGGCAAAACAAATAAATACATTTTGGTGCGTTTTGGTCCTTCATTCACACATAAACTCTTTTATATCACTAAAAACGATAATACTGGTGGATAATTGTACTGAAATCACCTGAAAACCCACAATTAGCACCAGAACATTTATATAAACTAACCTTGGAGATCATAAGTAATAGATGACAGTAATGAAATAAAGAGAGAAGGGTGAATATAACAAACTGAATAAACATTTATTTTATTATAGTTTTGAACTGGAATCCCAAGGCAGCAAGTGGTTCATGTGCCTCTGTGATGCGGCTCATTCTTCCTCCTAATAAGGACGTTGAGGCATGTTCCGCACTTCATGATGACATTTGGTTTGCGCCCTCTTCACTACATAGCAACAATTTCAGCTCTTAAAAGCAACAGGAAGAGTGCAGGTAAACCAAATGGCAATGAAACTAATTTATTGGAAGAAAAAAATGCAGAAAATAAATAAGATGAAATAATCTTCCTGCATTAACATCTTTATTTAAACCTTTTTTATTTTATTTTCAGGCTTGAATTCACTCCAAAACACCAAAAACCCAACAGCAAAACATTTAGACATGCAAATAAACAATTCAATTCATTTTCATTCAATTTCATTTAAATAAGGAAATGAAAAAATAGCATTTTTTAATGAATTTGAAACGGGTGAAGCTAAAACTTTGCAGCTGATGAAGCTTTGAGTAAAACAGGTTTACATACAAAGGTGTTTTTATGCAAAATATATATTTTATAAAGTTTCAGCTTAATTACTAATCTGAATATGTAGATTTTTTTTAGCAAATGGCCTTTTTTAAAGCTACAGTTAATGATTAATCAATTGCTAAATTAGTTGCTGATTATTTCAATAATTGATTAATCACTACTAATCCGATTAATCGTTCCAGCACTAAATATGTAAATCTAAAGTTTAATCTTTTTATTGTCTGTGAGCAGAAATCCATCATAACTGGCTGAAATAAATGCATTAAAGCAGTGTAACTTTTTAATAATATTCTATTTTTTTAATATTTCAGAATAATTCTAACAGAATTTGTCTTTTTATTTTGATCTGTTCATGATGTTATCAGGTTTTGCAAGTGAAATTTACTGCACCAATGAAAAGTCCCTTTCCTTTCTTTACTCTATAAACGCCATTAAAACAAAATGTCTGCTCTGAATCCGGCCTTAGTGAGCGACGGGGTGGATGTGCTTGTTCTCACCCTTGCTGCATGGTGGAAGGCGGATGGTAAAGCCAGGGCAGATACCGAACCACAGCTTTGTTATCCCGGTGGTTCCCTTTGCTGATCTCCATGGCTGCAACTTGGGCCAAACCCACTTTCAAGTTTCCCCCAAAGGTGTCCTCATGCAGCGGCTGACAGCACGCCTTCATGTGGTTCTGAAAAGTCCATTCAGAAAGTGGGAAACATCACCAAAGAGAACAAATGTGATAAAAAAATCTACCGATGAGGTAAGACGTACTTTTAGTTTAGTTAGAGTATGCATATCTGCAATGAAGTCCAGCAGCTCACTGGTGTACTGCCTCATGCACTCCATTGCTGCAGTCGTACACTGTAGGGGAGGAAAACAGCTTATCTTTATCGAGGTCCGTCTGTTCTTCCTGCTGTTTTATTGGGCTCGGCTTAATAGTGTTGTAACACACACGGTTTTAAGTCTCACCCCCGGCAGCGTGGAGATCATGTGCTTCTGGATGATGGTGGATTCTGCCAGACGCGTTCCTATATCTGCACAAACAAACTGGCAACATTCACAGCATTTTAAAGAGCTGCATTCATTATCTACTACGACTGCAACAATTATTTGAGCAATTATTCTATCAAATATTCTGGTGATTAATCGATTAATCGGATAAAAACTGTCACTTTCTGCAGATTTTGAGGATTTGTTTAATCTTAAATGTAACATTCATGTATTGTTTGTATAGTTTTGGCTTAATTACTGCTTTTACTGTGTTGTTCTTTCACCAAATTACGTTAATGATTAATTGATTACTAAATTAGATTAATCACGATTAATCGATTTAGAGAGATTTACCAAAATGAACAGATCTTTTCTTTTACCTGGACCAGCAGTAGCAAGTTTGTATCAGGCAAAGGAGACTTGAACTTGAGAGCCTGCAGAAGCTCCAACACCACAATGCGGGACATGTAGAACTTATCTCGCTCCTGGATGAGAGGGGATGGAGAGGCGAGTAAATGTACTGGAGCAGCAAGACTGCCTTTTTCTATTATCACTCTTCCTTACTCATGCTGCGCGGAGAGCATAAACTCTGTGCTTGAAAAGAGGGGGAAGGACAGGCAGCGGGAGGGAGCGGAGGGCAGGCAGGGAGACTGAGAATAGCGAAGCTGAGGAGTAGATTTAGGCCAGTCCAGATCTCTCCTCCCAGAGTCCCAGGCAGCTCAGATGAGGCTGTCAGGCTGCCTTCTCCCTCCCTGAGGAAAGGCTGCTCTCTTTGTTCATCCCTTCCACACAAAGCCCAGCTGCCTGTTTACAAACCACACTGTCATCTTACAGTTTGCCTCCCTCTTTCTTCCTTCCTCTCTGCGGTCGTGTTTGCTCATGTCTCTTTTTGCTTCTGCAGAACTGACGTTCCTCCCTGTGTGTCCATGCGCGTACCTGTTCGCCGCTCTCTTATAATTAAAAGTTAACGGAGCGTGCCGTTTTGGTAAATAGCGAATCAATCGGCCGTTCTTAAGCCCCGGTAAGACGGTCTGGTCAAACAGTGTGCAGTGCAGCAGCGAGAAATGGTGCATGAGATGAGAAATGTTCGATGCAATCTAATGGGTTTCCCTATAGAAACGTCTTAAATTACTTTGAATAATTAAGTAAGCTTAATGTACGGATTGATAACTAGGATCAACTGGAATGTACATATGATTGAATTTAAATATGAATTTTTTATGCAAAGTGTCATGAGGCAACAATTGTGAATTGACACTATGTAAATAAATTTAATTTTATTAGAATGTTCTTTAAATTCTTTGTTTTTATAATATTTATATTAATTTTTTTGCACAAAATCATTCTTAGACAATGAGATTTTACAGCATTAAAACCAGCTGACCAAATGTGCTAGAACTCCCATTGGGTTGCCAAGCAACCGACTGGGCTTCTCTGGGGTTGCTAGACAACGAGCAGGGCTTCTAATCTTCTTACATTCCGAAGGTTTTTGAAACAGCTAATTTTTTAGCCACCTAAAAACATTCAATTACTGTCAATAAACCATTTGGGTGTTTTTGTAAGCACTTGGTTCGAAGGAAAGACCAAAACGGAAGTACAACAATGTGCAAAATATAAATTTTGCATTACAGGTTCCCTAATCTACTCAATCCAATGGTTCCTGCATTTCAAAAAATAAACAACATCCTGTTGTATTCTAATACAGACAGTGATTCTTACCATTATGAAAATATCAGACAACTTGGAAAAACTGGGCTTCATTGTCAGTGTTTGGTAGATAAAGCCATTTTCTGGTAACAGTTTTTTTTTGGCTCCTGTGTTTAGAATCTGAATTAAAAGCATTTTTTTCTAGTTTCGATTGCAAATATCTTACTACACTTATGAGTAACTTTTAAGGGATACATAAGAGCTGGTTTTTAGTCAATAATTTTAAAGTACTGGTTCCACTGGCAGATTTTTATAACAAGATGTTTTTCCCATATTATAAGTGAAAATATCTGCCAGTGGTGCTGGTCCTTTGGACAGCAGGACCAAAAACATTGCTGGAGTCCAACACATTCTGTTGAAGCAGCTGCAGGTTTGGAATTGCAGTGTTTGTAAGGTGAGAAATTAAACAGAGTGGAAAATCAATACAACAGGCGACATAAAGCATGCGGTGCTGACAGTGGCGGAGACCAGGGCAGGCTCCATCTCTGTCACAAAGAAACGCACCATACATCACCTGCTCCGGCACACAAACTAATCTCGTCAATCAATAGCGCCTGATTATTTACTTCATCATCTCTGACACAAGGCCACATTTCTAGCTGAGTGGAGAGCCGGGGAAGCAGGAGCGTCACCTAAAAGTGATGAGCGAGAAGCCAGCAGATTGCAGCAAACCGGTTTAACTCCTAACACCCCGGGCCAAACCAGGTTTCTTTTACCCACTTTGTTATTGGCCCTCCGATTCACTTTTCCCAAAGTGAAATTCAAACACTTTTCAGCTTTGTCATGGTAAGTTTTCAAACTTTTACACCAACCTGGTGTAAAAGGGGCCAGTGGGGTTTTTAGAGGGGACAATGGCCCTTCCTGGCCCCCCATAGGGGTGTCACTGCTAACAACACAACCAAAAAGAAACAATCCACCCCATAAAATCCACAAAACACACCAAGGGATGGCATTATGACAGTGTATTAGGGCCATACTAGTAAAAAATAAAACTACAAGACTAAGTCCATAAGATTGCGAGAATAAAATTGTATGAAAAAAGTCTAAATAATATGAGAATAAAATCATAATATTACAAGGACAAAAAAGTAACATCTTTACAAAAATAAAGTCAAAACATTACAAGAATAAAGTCATAATATTTTGAGAAAAAAGTCATATTATAACTTTATTCTTGTAATGTTATATTTTTTATTTCCTAAGCATGGCCCTAATCCTTCACGTTATCATAACGTCAAAAAATAGCATTAAAATGTAAAACATCTTTATAAAGATGGATAAAAATGCTAGGCTGCAGCATTTAATTTTTGAGACTATTTGTTTTTGAAGAGGTTTCTGACTAAAGCACCTTGTTGAAGCCTTTGTAGCAAAGTCCACACAGTTCGACGAGGTAGGAGAGGCTGAACGATCCGTACTGGATGACGAAGCTCAGCAGCTTAGAGAAAGGCTCCAGCAGACTCTGCAACATTTCAGCACGTTTCACTTTTAACAGATAAACTTCACATCTAGTTACATTTCAAATGTTTTGCTTTGAACTTACCCGAGTTGCGTTTGTAGTTGGGATCTTTAGAAGACAAATAATAATCCTTAAACTGGAATCCATTGGGCACTGTGGAGAGACACGTTGCAACGTATTTCACTAACGATTATTTTATTCTGCCGATTAATCGATTATTCTATTGATTAATCAGATAAAATGTCACTTTCTAAAGATTTTTCACTTAACCATTCCAATACTAGAAATATCTTAAAAGATGCAAATAAAGAAACAATTTAAATTTCTTTTTCTTAAATAAGTAAAATAAACATTTTATTGCCTAAAATCCAATAATATAGCATTCCTTCAGTGAATTTGAATTGGATGAAGTGAAAGTTATGGCATTTGAGGAGTTTCGGGTAAAACATATTGACACACAACAGGTTTTATTAATCTTAAATCCGTATATAGTACAGTGTTGTCTTAATTACTGCTCTGAGTGTGCAAATGCCGTTTTCTCCAGTTAACGATTAATCGATTGCTAATTTGGTGATTAATCCAATTAATCGTTCCAACCTCATATTAGACCACCACAGGCTGTTATCATGCTTTAAAAAATGGAGATCAAACCCAAACATCTGGTCCTGTTCCTGGATGTTGTATGCTGACTAATTTGACATCCAAGGTTAAAAGCATCAGAGTCAAATCAATTACAATTTTAAGACTCTCCTATTGAACCAGACAAGGACACCGCTGGATGCTTTTTCCTTCAGCTGTAATCACATTAAAGCATATCAGCCCATGACTGAGTGAGCGGAAGAGTTGATATCTACCTTCAGAGGAAGCACGCAGGGCAGCTTTGTGAGGAAGGTCTGGAACTGGTTGCAGATGGTCGTCCACAGGTTGCTGGGAGAGTCCATGGGGAGAGCCTCCATGAAGGTGGCAATGTTCTCCAGGCAGTGCAGCATGGTGCCCCCTGCTGGTAGACTCTTTTTGTTGTTTAAGCCCTATGAATAAAAACAAAGCAGGCTTATGTAATATAGTTCTTTTAAGACAGAATATTTCCATTTAGGTGATCATTTAGCTCTGATTTATCAGTGTTTATGATGTAATCAATCACATGGCTGTAGACAGCTCATGCAGCTATCTTTTTAATTATTTTATTTAACAATAACAACAATAAACATTAACATGTTTATTGAAATATTTAGACAAGTTTCTTGTAAAAAAGACTTCTGCAGCCAGATCCAAGAAAAGCTTATTGTTTGACAAGCGCTCCCCCTGCTGGTTGTACCTCAAGCAGCATGTTGAGAGCAGCAACAGAGCTCAGCTCATTGAAGTCTATCAAAGACAACGCGAGAGTTCGCAGGAAACTCCCATCTGTGAAGATATTAAGAAAGAAATTATTTTATTCCCTGCAGGATCGGGCCTAGTCCACATGTAGATGGATATCTGGGGACACAAAAATTAATTTTAATGTGTTTTGGTCTTTCATCCACAAAATAAACTGTTTAGTATCACAAAAAACAATTATTTATAAAATATAAATAAAAAAAACGCTGCATTTGTATAGTCAAATAATGCACCAATATATCTGTCAGACATTTTATTAACTTTATATTATAAAACTATATTTAAAAGCAATTCAAATATCTGTCCACACAAATGAAGTTCCTACCACCATGTTTGATTTCTAACAGGAACTTGTTGTTATTATGAAGCAATCTGATTGGCTGACATAGCCATAGCTTTGCTCTACAGTCTACGGAGCTAAATTAGGGCCATAAAGTTTGCTCAAATTTTATTTTTTATTTTTTTAAATTGACTGAAAATATTTGGAACAAAAAATATTTTAAAACTGAAAGAAAAAAAAAATGAAAAAAAATTAAATGGAAAAAAATATTTGAACCTGGAAAAATGTTTGAAACTGAATTTATTTATTTTTTTTAAATTAATATTGAAAATAAAAATTTACACTAAAATATCTTTATGGCCCACAATTTATCTCCATATGCGTTCGACACATTTAAAATGTCGCTTTAGGGCGGATTTGTGAGGGTTCATTGGCTGGAAAACTTTTCTGACATAAATTGCTGGTGGATAATTTATTTTTTTAATCGATCTGGTGGAGATATTTGTTTTTTATTTTGTAAACCCAGCTCGGTGTGCACCAGGCTTCAGACTGACTTTGGGTAAAAAGAAGCAGCAGACACCTTTGATGTTGCTCTGGAAGAGCTGCGGTAAGATGCCGTTAGGGGCCAGCTGGTGAAACATGCAGCGCAGGAACTGCTTGGCCACGCCTGCTACGTTTCCAGGGATCAACATGCTGAAAAACAGAAAAAGTATTTCTGCATCCACACCTGAACACCTGAAGCTTTAAACTGTCTTACCTCTCAGCTTGTCCGGAGAAATTGCCACTCGACGCCAGCCTACAGAGGTCAAAGCAGCAGATGCATACTCAGGGAGGAATTATGCATGATGGTTATGAAACCATGAAGTGGTGTGTGGATGGAGCTGTAGCGCCCTACCTGCCCACAGACTGCATGATGTCAAGAAGCATGGGAGCGGCCAAATCCGGGCTCAGGTGGATGAACATCGACAGAACTACGACTGCCAGACCCAGAGTCTCCTCATCATATTCCTCCAGCACGGCGGCGCAGTCCCGGCACCTTAGGCGAGGAACAAAAAATACAAAAAGTGATTCTGGGTATCAAACTCTGGTTTTCATCCAGGTGGAGGCGATGAATTATTCACCGGTCAGACATGGTGGTGGGCTGCTCGTCGATGAACTCCTCAGGTGCCGGAACAAACATGCTGACTGTGCTCGGCGCTGAAAGCAAGCTGGTTTTTGTGGGACCTGTTAAAGAGAAGATGTGATTCAGTTCTTGTTTTATCATCTCAGTAGGGCTGGGTGATACAAATAATAATAAAATAAAAAAAATCAGATTTCTTTTCCCCCCTACCAGATCTATGATTAGAGCCACTGTAGATAGAAAAGAAAAAAAGAAGTAAATTTCCGCCATTTTCTAGAAAAAATGTGGACATTTGAATCACGCCGAAAATTTATAAAAGTAGAAAAAAAATTTACTTTTGAAACTTATAAATTTCCAGGTTTTTCAGAGATCAATCTCAAAATTGATTTCTGAGATCAAGTAAAATATTTTTAGCAAATATTTTACTTTTCAAACTCAAATTTCCAAGTGTTTCTCTAGAAAACTTCTGAGATTAATCTCAAAATTTCTCAGTGTTTTATTGCAAAATTTTACTTTTCATACTCAGAAATTTCCATGGTTTATTTAGAAAATTTGATTAAATTAGATTAATTCCAAAGTTTCACATTTTTTTAAACACATTTTACAATGTTCAAACTCAGAAATGTCCTTGTTTTTTTCTAGAACATTTCTGAGATCAATCGGAAATTTACTCTTCCTTTGTTTTTTTCTTTCTACAATGGTCCTAATATGCTGTCGTACAATAAAATTTCTGATTTCAATATTGGCTATTATTCCAATTATCTCTTCTTTGAGTTGTACAAAAAGTAAAACTCAAAGAAATTTTACTGCAAGAATTTTTAATTATGAGAATGAAGTCAAAACACAATTTTGCCAGAACGAGAGAGCTTGAGTCGAGTAATCGCAGTCTGACATGAGCAGCTCAGATCATGAGGTTCTTTCTTCAAAACGTTGTTTGCCAAAAAAGATGGCCGCTCTGGGTGAGCTGACAAAACAAAAACAAAAAATCCAGATTTTCCAAAAGTTAAATCGTCGAAACAAAAATTTGATTAATAAAAATTGATCAGTTGCCCAGCCCCAGCCTTGACGTAATTTCCTAGAAACGTTTCGTTGCTACAGAGAAAAGTCCTGACCGGTCTCCCAGGTGCAGATGTTGTGCGGCGCACTGGACTGGTGCTCCAGCTGCCTCTTCATCAGCTGACTCATCGTCAGGGCGCCCAGAGAGCCTCGCTTCGCCTGCCGGTACTGAGCTGAAGGTCACACAGCACAAAAAAACACTAACAGTCACATAATGCTTAGTTTGACTTGTTTTTGTTAGTTTTACAATCTCAAATTGCAAATGGCCGCCTTTCTAAAGTAATGACCCAAGTAATTTTTTGCCAAATGTAAAAAAATCAACAGAACTTTTTTGGCAAATCTCTTTTGGCATTATTGGGCCTTTATTTTAGGAAGGTGACAATATTTTAAGAGTTGTAACCAAATGTTAACACTATCGTATAAAAAGAAACAACCCTATTTTTTCTGACTGTCTAACATTAAATCAGATTAAACTTAAATTAAACTTTTCCTATTTTAGGCAATTAAAGATTACCAAAGTTGTTTGTATTTGCTGAAAGCCACAATAAGGGGAGAGTAAACAAGCTACTTAATAAGGCTGGAGTTCCACTGGGGTTGCTAGGTAACGGGGCTGAGCTCGGCAGGGGTTGCTAGGTAACGTCAGAATATACATTGAATGTAACTTATTGGGAGGTTTTTGAAATGGCTTATTTCTAGACACCAAAAAACATAAAATTATTGCCAAAAAATGTCTGTGTGATTTATTTTAAGCGCTTGGGCTGTTTTTTTTTAGAAGTATTTGATACCCAAATGGAAGTACATTTTGCATAATAACTCTCAGAGAGAGAAATGGGTTTTATATATTTTTAAGCGTATGGGAAATGGTTTTAGAAGTTCGTCAGACAGATTTTGTGGAGGAGTTTGTGATTCCTACTTGACACTGAGGAGCGATGGCTCGTTTCAGGCAGAGCAGCTTCAAGAGTTGGAGCTGAGGCCGATTCCCTGGGCTTTTCCAACGCAGACATGCCTTTGTGATCTGCAGAGAAATAAAGAGAACATACGCATTACAATATATTTGGAAGACCAGAAGTCTGCACTTCATCTGACTGTTTTATATGTAATACAACATCTGAATAGAGCTTCAACAACAGAACAACACAAGAGTGGTAGAAAGTGTATTTTATCCATCACAGTAAAAGGTTTATGCTCTAAAAACAGGAAAATAAGCAAGTCCTTAATATCATCCTAAGATAAATTATATGTACTAGATTTCTATAAATCGTCAAGGACATCTTTCTTCAGAAGTGCAAATAGGTTTTGAGGAAAATTTGTTAAAGTTGTCACCATGTTGAAAGAGTTTGTTAAGAGAGAGATCATCTGTGAAAAGATCGATCTCTTCCACCTCCATCCTGGTGTCTAAAGAAGTGCACCGCTCCCGAATGAAAACAACCAATCAGAGCCAGGAGGAGGGCCTTAAACGCTGTCAATCAATCTCATGTACTTGCTGTTACATGTACTAATGGTGGAGAAACAGCTTATAGTTACAGGAGAACGGTTTAACCACAGTCATCAGTGGCTATGCTAACTAGACTGGGCATTATTGACCGGCCCCAATAGAGGGGTGATTGTCAGCGCTAAGACCCCCTCCTGGCTCTGACTGGTTGTTTCTAGATAGCGTTGAGAGAAAACAATGCAAAATAAATAGATTATTTGTCTCATACCATCACCACTTAATGTCAGCTTCAACAAATATGTAAAAATATATTTTTTTATTAAAGTTACATACCGCAGCTAAAACTTCAGGGATCTGTGTCAACCATTAGACATTTGCTCCAGTGTTCCTCTCCAACAACCTGAGCTAATGACCGTTTTATTCCGGCTCTTACCCGTCGAGACTTACCCGTCTCAGTCGCTGCCTCTCCTCCCAGCTTGTCGAACGTGTTGAAGGAAATGTCAAGGTATTCCCTCTGGATGGCGCTGACGGCGATCTTCCTCTGCTTCCGCTGCCGAGGAACGATCTGAATTTTGAACTCTGCTTCGTCGTTATCGTCTGGGTTGTCGGGTTTGGGTTCACTGTCGGCTTCGTCCCCCATGTCTTCGTCTTCCTCGTCGTCTCCATCCTCCTCTTCGTCGTTGCTGTCCGTCTTGCTTCTGTCTGGCGAGGAAAGCGGCTCAGCTTTGTCCTCCGGGATGTCCAG
The DNA here is from genome assembly GCF_904066995.2 of Poecilia reticulata. Classification (NCBI taxonomy): domain Eukaryota; kingdom Metazoa; phylum Chordata; class Actinopteri; order Cyprinodontiformes; family Poeciliidae; genus Poecilia; species Poecilia reticulata. Next base: position 22,026,537 of record NC_088851.1, read on the forward strand.
GAAGACGGTCCTGCCAGAGGGACTGGAGCCGATCACAGAGGAGTCGTCTAAGGAGGAGTCGGGGACATTCGGAGTCTTCCTCAGCAGATCTCTCTTCTGCTTCAGGGTCATCGGGCTCTCATAGGAAACGTTCTCCAGGCGTTCAGGGATGTCTAAAGAGGCGCTTGAAGTCAAACCTTTGAATTTCCTCTCTGAAGATGGCGGCTCTTTTCCAACCACAGCGACTGGGTTGTTTTTTTCACTGGAGCAGTCCTCAACGCTCACCTGAACCACAGGAGACAACCGCAATGTGTTGCTGCTGGCAGGGGACGCCGAGACCTTCGGACTCCCGCTGAACCTGGAGCCTATGATGGTGTTGAGGTCAAACTCTTCGTCGCTCTCCACAATCCTCAGCGGAGGCAGCGGTTCGAACACCAAGGAGTCGCTGTCGGACATGGAGAGCAGAGAGTGTTTTTCTGGGATCGAGGTGCAGTCTGACGACAGGTCGATGAGGTCCTGGTCCTCTTTCTCCTGAACCGACCCTTCTAACGAGCCCTGGTCCAGTTTGTCCTCGAATGTCTCCATGCAGCTGAGCCGGACCTCTGGGATGACGGGTTTGGCCGTGTCTGACTGGCCGCCACGGGAACCTCGGCGATCCACGGGATCAACCCGAAACGAAGAACCGTCGCAGGATCCCTTTCCCTGCTGCCTGCGGGAGGAGAGGACCCCAGCGGGCGCCTGCATGTCGCAACGATCGATGCAGGACTTCCTGCGGTGTTCGTCCAAACTGAAAAGGATGGAGTCCGTGTTGGAAATGTCCAGAGACTTTTGCTTATGCATGGCCTGGAGGCGCTTCTTCCTGGTGCTTTCCTCCCTGACGCAGTGCAGGATGCTGTCCTGGAGCGCGCTGGCTTCACGGTACTCCGACAGCTCGATTTCACCTGACGCACAGAACACAATGAAGCTGTTTGGACAGTGTCTCGGTGGCTCCATCAGAGCTCTCACAGCATCACAAAGTTAATAAAAAGTTGCATGTCATGATAACATGTTGAATCAAGAGCTCTTCTACAAAATGGCCGAACGTAATTTCCCCAAAATGCCGAATATGTATCCGCTCCCAAGTATAAGCGGATCATCTCTCCAAAGGCTGAATAATATGCTAACGTCTCCTCTGATGGCTAATAGCTGATGAGCGCCGACGCCACGGCTGAATCGTCCATCACTGCTGCTATTTTTAATGACTTATCACGTAAACAAACTTATCTACGTGTGATTTTAATTTTATTTCTTATTTAATAGAAACACCACAGTTGCAAAATCGTGTTTTTGTATTTCAACATTAGCAGAATATAGGCAAACATTTGCAAATGCAGCTACTGATGTGGTTTATAAAGGTGAAAACTTCTTACTTCTCTTGGCGTTCAGCTCCACTGGCTGATACTTCACAGACTTGCTGCCTCCAATCCTTTTCAAACGGGCAAAAAATGTCTGGGACTCCTTGTTGGCAGCTCCAGTCGGTGTGTCATGGACGTCTGACTCATCGAAGACGCTGTCTTCCTCTGACGTAGAGAAACAATACAGGACATGCGATTTATCAAAGATGATCTATTATGCTTCCTTGAACAGATTAGGATTGGTCCATGGCGATACAAAACATGTTCATTACGTTTTTGCACAAAATAATTTTAGATAATGAGATTTTGGTCCTTCATTCCTTTCAGAATAAGCTGTTTTAGGGCCTCCTGTCACTTTAAATCCAAATAAACTGCTGCTGGTCACGGTCTCCAACTCAACGTTTACACTCACACGTGAAAATGGCTGTGAAATGATGAGTGACTATACAACTGTACAGATTTGAAAAGCAGAAGTGGAGCCTCCTGTACAGCCAACAAGAATGCAGCAAATGGTTTCTGGAAGGTAAGTCAACAATACCTCCCATTCATGTTTTTAGCATTTTCTTTTCTTTTTTTTTTTTAAATCTCTTTCTCACTGTTTATTTAATGTCACATGCTGTTTTTATTTTAATTATGTAAAGCACTTTGAAATGCCTTGCTGCTGAAATGTGGTATACAAATAAAATTTGATTGATTTTTGAACAATAAAACACGTGTCTTTTCCAGCAGCCATTGTACATTGGTAAAACCAGCTGACCAAGTGTGCTGGAGCTTTGCTTGGGTTGCGAGGTAACAGGCTGGATTTGGCTGGGGTCTGTTGGTCTTACAGAAAATCTCAAAAGGTCTTCATTTTGTTATTAAATATCCACATATACCTAAATATGTTAGAAAAATTCACAGGCTGCTTCACGATCTAAAAATCAGTAGTTATTAGCGACTCATAAAATGGACGAGTTATTAAAGCGTTTTTTTTTTACCTTTCTCCTTCTCGCTGTAGCGGCTTATGTTGGAGTTGTCGCTGTAGAGCGGCCCGGCGGCGGCGTGCGGGCGGCAGCTGTGGTACTGAGCGTTCAGGGTGTTGATGGTGATGTGCACCAGGTGAAGCACCACTTTACTGCCATCCATCTCTCGATAAGGGTACTGCAACACATCAAGTACATGCTCTGAAGTTCAGAGTCCACCCTGGTTAAAGTTTCTAATTTTTCTGACTGAAGATATTTGCTGCTTCCTGACTTTTTCACTCATTTTCTTCTATTTCTATCGATTTTTGGACTATCTCGCTTTATCATGATAAATAAAATGTTGAAATCAACATGAAGAATATCAATTAAAATATATTTTCTTACTTGTTATTTTGTGCCAAGAACAGTACAAGTAATTTTGTAATCTGCATAACTGGATTCGTTTTAGAGGTTGTATTTTTCCAGAAATATTCATTTGGAGAGTTTGCTACTGCAATAAATGTTTATTTTATTTAAATGTGGAGGGTGTTGAATAAATATGGCTGAAACCAGAAATTACCAAACAATATAAAACAGGTAATATTTTTTCTCTCACTTTGACTGTAACTCAAACTTACCAAATTAAGATAATTTATTTTAATAGTTTAAAACTCAGTTATAAAAAAGTGCTATTTTAAAATATCAAGAATTATTCATGCAACTTTTTTGCTGAACTGTGATTTTAAAAAATGGGTTAAAAATATTGAATTGTAATATATAATTGTCGCTATACTTCAGTCTAAGAAACCATGACTGCAAATGACTTCTGTGCTGTATTTTTTTCTTGTAGAAATACCTTGTAGAGGATAACAAGCAGGGCTTTGAGCCACATCTGCCGAATATGTGGCTTCAAAGCCCACAAAGAGCATCGGGGTGGCTGCTGAAAATAGTGTCTGAGCTGCGGACAAGCGCAGTACTTCAACACCTGGACCACCAGGGGCAGCAGCTGCTTTCCCAAACCGATATTATAATCCATCACCTGAAGGAAACCACAGTCAGACTCACATTGTTTACAATTCAAACACAATGATGTGATGCAAAAGTGGGAAATTAAATCGGATTTCAGTCACTTGTGCAATCCCAGCAATGAAGGCGTTGAAGCAGGTGGAGGTTCGCATCTTCTGGGGTGCGATCATGAAGCAGCCTTCCTGTTGGTCGTAACCCAGCAGCACGTACAGGTGCCTCTTCACGGTGTTGAACGCCTTGGCGCTGCTGATGTCAGCGTCGGCGCTGCTCTGGTCTTTGGCCATGAATTTCATGAGCACCATGATGAGCTGGTGAACCGTCTGGTGGTCGATGCCGGCATCTTCGGGCAGCAGGTCTCTGATTATGGTGTCGTCCTCAGGAGAAGGAGTCTGGCCTGTAAGAGGTGCTGAAGCGTCAGGGTTAAAGTGCAGGAGGAAGCGTGCTACAGGGAGGAGGGGAGGGCAGGTAGCAGCAGCGGGGTGGGGAGGGGCGTAACAGCACAGAGGTGGGGGAGTCAACTCAACCTGTTCAGGGATAATGGAGACACCATCATGGAGCATAAACACAGAGTTTATGGGGTGTGGAAATGGGAAAGAAAAACAAATGAGCAGCAATCTGTTCGCAAAGGAGCACATTTTAATTATTTTTGTTTTATATCTTAAAACTCAACTCATTTAGAATAGAATAGATTAGATCCCCAGGGGAAAATTGCTTATTCCTTGACAAGCTTCTCCATCTAAGGTGTTAAATATTAATAATACAAATAACAGATAAAGTTGATAAAATATACGTATACCTAGAGTGATGCAAGTAATTCAGTATGACTGAATATAAACAAATAAATAATAAAGAAATAAATAAATAAGCATGCACAAGCAAGCGGTCATTTTCTTAAACAGTTTTTTTCTTGTGTCAAGAAGGTAGACACTTTCCAGAAGATTTTCATAATATTCTGAATTTAAAACATTTTTTTATTCAGAATATTCAGTCAGTACTAAATACTGACTGAATAACAGAAAATTGTAGGTTTCTTGTGGTACTAACCTTAAGCTATATTTGTAAAATAAAACAAAAAAATATCCTCGATCTTTCTATCGCTGAATAGAAAAATAGATGAAATATTTGAAACACATAATTCTCCATGAATAGAGAGACGTTCATGTATACAGACGTTCAGTATCGTATGAAGAAATGTTAAAACTTCGCTTCAATGAGTGTTTTAACTCACCACAGCCCTGAAAGTCATCTGCGCTTCTTGGCGCCATGTTTTTTTTTAGCCATCATATTACAAATTTTCATTTTTTTAGTTTTTCTGTAATCACATTCTCGCCTTCGTAGCAAATCATTAATTTTTAGTTGATAAAAGTTGTCGCTTAAGAAGCATCTCGAGTGTTTCTATTTCAAAACAGAAACGCATAAAGTGCATTTTGAATTTCTCTTCACACGCCGCCATCTTTGTTTCTGCATCAACGGCTCCGCTTAAGAATGACCAGCGGCGCCCTCTGCTGGATGGAGGCCAAACTACAACACTGATAGAACTAATTCTAATCTAACCGTTAATCGACAATTAATCGTAAGTTAATTAATTGTTGCATCCACAAGCTTAATTAATATGATTTTCACTTTTAAATGTTAGACTGAATGACTTGGTTTTTCCCCAATATGATACAATATATTAGTTGTATGTTTCGGATCTGGGTTGTAGTTTACCTGGCAGGACTTTCTCTATCATATCTCCAAGTGCCGGTGCAGATTGCTCTTGCCTTGTAAGCCCTAGTGCTAAAAACCACAGATGAAGAACAAAATTTAGGAAAATGTACAGGAAACGATGGAACTGGACACATGGTCTTCGAACATGTGATTACAAAAACAAAACCACACGTTGCAAATGAAAACATATATGATTAAAGACAAAAAACCACAATATGTCCATACAAGTCAGACTCTTTGTAAATGAATGGCATGAAAGGAAATCTTTTCTATGTTAAAAACAAAGAGCATCGCAAACTCGGTAAAGAACAAACTTAAAAAATGTGCTTGGACTTTGCTCAGATTAAATGTGGAAACAAATAATTATTATTGTAACAGAAGAAACTCAAAACAGATCTTTATCAGATGTCAATCACAGAAATAGACAAGATTAAAACAGAAATTAGCAACAAAGACAGAAACTTAAAACTAACAAGTCTTTTAAAAATTTCATTATCCTAAATAAATGAGAACAAAACAACTCCCATCAATGTTTTGATGTGCATTTAAAACGTAATAGTTTTTTATTTTTAAATTAAGTTACTCCCACTTGGTCAAAATTAATAAAGCAATGTAATCTGACAATAAAACATTTAGAAGAAATCAGCTGTTAATATGAGTACATTCACACAGTGGAGAATAAAAATTGCATTAAAGGAAATTATCAGTTGGAAACTTGATGCAACCTGAGCAAATGTGCAGTAACTAAGGTTTTCATAGAGGTATGTTTTCAGAATTTAAAGGATTTATTTCCAAGACCTTCCAAGCTAAAGGAGAAGAGTAAGAGAGAGAAAATGTCCAAAGCTCTCAGTGGGAACTGAAGCCGCCTCTGGGGAAGTCACCAGTTCTCCATAAAAACCATTAAAAACCATTAGATGCTTTCCAGTCGCCACATGTTTGCACGCCAGGAAAGAGCCTTTCAGTTCCACTCTCATGGAATGTAAACATTAAGTTTTCTTAACTCTACTGGGACTTTCCACTTGAACTGTGTGCTTTGCTCAGATCTTAAAATGCTAGTATTGATTCAATACTGATACAGACGTGGTATCAATATTATTAAGTTTGGATAAACTTTAATGGCTATTTGAACTCATCCCAGAACATTGCAGCTGCAACTAATGATTATTTTAGGAATCTTTAGTTGCTAATGATCAGTGTAATTGTTAGCAACTAATTGATTAATCAATTAATCAACTATCTGAACTCAACTCAACTATCTTTTAAATAAAATAATACTATGCTACTGTGTTAGCTATACATAACATAAAGTTAAATGACAAAATCAGGCAAAAGAAAAATGTTTCTATATAAAATTTATTAAACTTGAACAAAAACTGCAGGTGTTTTAAAACAAACTTGTTCTTTATTAAGTGAAGTTTCTCACAGTTGGTTGAATAACGAGAAATTCTACTCAAGTAAAAGTAGCAATACTTCATCATAAAAGTACTCAGGTAAAAGTAAAAAGCATAGCGTAGTAAAAATACTCGTTCCCAAAATGTTACTCAAATAAAGGTAACTAAGTAAATGTAACTGGTTACTACCCAACTCAGGAGTCAGTTGAGTAGACTCAGTCATATTTGTTTGAGCAACGTTTTGTGGAAAAAAATACTTTTATAAGTAGTTTTACTACATTGTACATGTTACTTTTATTTGAGTAAAATGTTTGGATACTCTTGGATACTCTAACCACTGTAAGCAACTTCACAGAACGAAGAAAAAAATATATATATATTGAGATATAGACACACCTGCAGTTCAAGTGTACAGATTTCATACTTCATAATAAAATTGCACAAGTAAAACATAGTAAAAATACTCCTGAAAGTATTTTTTCCCCAAAAAAGTTACTTAAGTAAATGTAACTACTTACTACAACTTCTAGTCATTTGAGAAGAGTAGTAACAACTATTTTATTTTATTTATTCAGTTAAATTGGCTTGAGTAACTTTTTGGGAAAAAGTGTTTTACTACTACTTACTTTTACTCCAGTAAAATGTCTGCATACTCTACTGTGATTAGCTTTACAGAATAAAAAAAATGCTTTAGATACAGACACCAAGTGCACAAATTTTACTCAAGTAAGAGTAGTGATACTTCATAATAAAATTATTCCAGTAAAAGTACAATGTAGTAAAAATACTCCTAAAAGTAAATTTTCCTATAAACTTACTCAAGTAAATGTAACTGAGTAAATGTTTCTAGTTACTCAGCTCTGCTTGTAGGACTCCTGTGTCTTTAAAGCTCTTTGCAGACAGAGGTTGACTGCTGGTTTCAGTGCAATGAGGTCAAAGGTCAGACGTATCGTCTTGTTCTACTCACGAAGTCGGTTGCTCAGCGACTCAGGGAGGGAAAAGGTGCGTTTCGATTCCTCCTGGCCTCCCTTCACGCTGTCGCGTAGCGAGCGCACGCTCTTCTGCTGGTTCCTGGCGAAACGCGCCCGCCGTATCTTCCACATCGCCGCGTCGCTCAGGTTCGCCACATTGGTTCGCACAGCTGTAATCGCTATAAAAAAGAAAAGAGAAACCTTAATCTGTAAAGACGATCGGTTGCGATTCATCATGCGTGACGGCTACGTACTGGTGGGGAAGGGAAACTCCTTGTTGCAGTCCAGGTGCAGCTGAGCCTCCAGCGATAGCGTCTCAAAGCGGTTGACGAAAAACTCCCAGCTCAGAGCAGGAATGTCTTTCTTCAGGAAGTGCAGCAGGAGAAGTTTGCTGAGAATGATGGGCCGATCCCTGACGACGGTGTCAAACTGGAAGTCCAGACACAGACACAAACCCTGCAGAGCCAACAGGTACACAAACACAACAAAGAATCATTATTCAGTATTGACCAAGAAGTTTGCACACTAAGATCAAAATGCCTTTAAGCAGAGATGGGTAGTAACTAGTTGCATTTACTTCCGCAACTTTTTGGAACATTTACTTTTAGGAGTATTTTTACTACGCTGTACTTTTTACTTTTACTTGAGTAATTTTATTATGAAGTGTTTCTACTCTTGAGTAAAATTTCTGAATCTTCTACCCACTGAATGAAAAACAAACATGTTTTAACAAAAAAAAATCACCAGACACAGACACACACCTGCAGTTTTTGTTATAGTTTATAAGTTTTTTATTGAAAGAAACTGATTTTGAACATTTTTCTTTTGCCTGATTTTGTTACTTTTTGTTACTGATATGAATTAATACCAATACCACTTTATACTTTTATATTATTTCATTTTTAAATATTAAATGATTGATAATTTGGCCAGTTACCCAGTACTTGAGTAGACTTTTTACTAAATACTTGTTTACTGTTACTTGAGTAATTTCTTGGCTGGCTACTTTTTACATTTACTTGAGTACAATTTTTGGGTACTCTGTCCACCTCTTCCTTTAAGCAATTTGACAAAAAGGTGAATCATCACAAAAAATAGACACTTCTAGTCTTTATAAGCTTTGAAACAGCACATAAATTTAGACAAATAGTTCCTCAGAAAAGAATAAAAACTTGGGACATTAGTCGTGACAAACATTTGATTTGCACAACTTCAAAACAGGAACAAGTCACCCCAAAGTTTCCTACATATCAGTTATTTTCTGCTATCGGCTGACCTGCAGCGCCGGCCTCTTGATGGTGTCCAGCAGCAGTCTGGCCCTGGTGGCCACCGAAGGGTTGACGTCCTCCACCGAGGCCAGAAAGCAGCAGAAAGCGTGGGCTAAGGAGTACTTGAGCAGGTGGTTTTTGGTCACAGCGCTGATGTCCAGAAAACGACACAGCACCGCCACCTTCTCGACTAAAGAGAAAGAAAAATTATCAGGAACAAACTGTGAATAAAAGGAAAGAAGCAACCACATGCTAAGGACACTAACAATTAATAGTCAGTCGATGAATGATTTATTAGATTAACATTTTTTCCAACTGATTAAAACAGTCACTTAAACGTCCTTTTAGTGTTGTAGTTCGGCCGCCATCCAGCAGAGGGCGCAGCTGGTCATCCTTAGTCATCCTTAAACGGAGCCGTTGACGCAGAAACAAAGATGGCGGCGGAGCCAGAAGAGTAACGGTCCAAATTTTTTAATTAAGTCCGGTGTGGGATGCAAATTGCATTTTATGCGGTTCTGGTTTGAAATATAAACACTCGACAAGCTGCTAATGTTTCATTTTAATTGCGCTGATTTAGCTGTGCTGAATAAAACGTTTGATTTTGAGGGTTTTGTGAGTTAAAGCATTTCAGGAGGAACCACAGACATGAACGTTTCTCTGTTCACGGGGAATTAATAGTTTTTCATATTTTATTCTTTCCATCTTTTATTTTTCTATTCAGCAACCTAAGAGGGGCCTCTACTGTCACATTTTATAAGTATTTCTAAGTTTCATAATGTTAGTAAAGGACAATTTTTTTATTTAGCCAATACTTAGTATTGCTAACACAAAATAATGTAAAAATTTTAATATATATTTTTAAATTCTGAATATTATATAAAAAAATAGCCCTTTGTGTTCTGGAAACAGTTACAAGTCAGTTTTTTTTTAACATGGATCCTTAATCGTAGTCAATTGATAAAATCAATTTTAGATTAATTCATTAATCGATCACTTGCATTTCTACAACATGCCCAGAAGCAATTCATTTATTGAAGATGATTTATGGTGTTTTAGCCAATGTATTTTTATTTTTATAGATGTAATTTTAAAGTGACCAGTAGAATCAAGAAACCATTTGAATAACACCTGCTACACAACATGAAATAGACTTAAAGATCTCAAAAATCAACACACAATGCTTCAATCTAAAAAAACAAAACAAAAACAAAGACTTTCTGAAAAACAAAGTCATTCTCATCAATCGGTTAAGGGAACCTGGGAATGGAGAAAACATGGAGAACCTGTATTTAATTTTACATATTTACAAAAATACATTTTTTAAAGGCAGATATTGTGAATCATTCAACGTTTTATACCCTGGAGGGAGTTTTGTCCTCACTTTGAGAATCACTTGTTTAGAAAAATGTGAAAATCTCATGTTGACCACTAGGTGTCAGTATGGGAGAACAATGGAGTTTAGGCAGCGGTTTGAAAGCCTGTTGGTGCTATTTAAGACTGAAATATATTAAAAAATAATGCCAACATGTGAACATTTATAATTCCTGACACCACCTTTAGATAAATACATAGTTTCTGCTTAGAAAGTCTTATTTAATAAATTCCAAAACTCATCTTTTTCTGAAGTGTTGCTGATTCTTTGTGTTACTTCTACTTATTTCTAATAAACCCAGATATTTACTGTCACCGTATCATTTGCCTGGTGCTTTGTGTCAACATTGTAAAACTGCTCTTCATCTGCCATAAGGCAGGATAACCATTATTAATTACTAACCTAAAAGGACTGACACGAGTAATCGGCTTAATCGTGATTAATCGTTTATTGAAATTATCCTCAATAATTTATTAATCGATTAATCATTAACTGGAGTATTGAGACAAAAATAGAGCAATTTGGTGAAAGAACAAAAGAGTCAAAGCCGTAATTAAGCCAAAACTGTACAAAAAATATAACAATTTTGCATTTTAAGATGGAAAAAAAAATCTCAAGTGGCAAAATTTTAGCCACAAATCTGTTAAAGCACTTTTTACTATCTAACTATTAATCCAAAAAACAGACAACAGATCAGCCCTGCACTTTATTTATGTTAAGTGAAGTAAAAGGGGTTGAATTTTTACATGTTCTTGTTAAAAGAATGTTTTTTATCTGCAGATGCAATCATTGCTACAAATAGTCAAGCATTCACTAAAAGTAATGGTACATTATTGCATTTTAGGTAATAAAATCTTTTTGTTCTAATTTTACAAAAATAAAAATAATACTAATATTTGAAATACATTTGAAAAATTTTATTTTTTAAATTAATATACAAAAAGCTTAAATGGTGAAATGAAAAATCAGCAGAATACACCAGTAATCCATTAATCATCAGAATAATTTTAAGTTTCAGCTCTAAATCCTAAAACGTCTCATTTGATAAAACGGGTCATAAAAACACAAGTTTACTAATTCACAACTTTCTGTGCAGGGAAAATATTGCATAATATTTTGATGTCAGTAAAGATCAGGATACTGAAAATCAAGCCGTCTCACCAGCTTCAAAGCGTATTTTCCAGTCTTTGCTGTTGAAGTTTGTGTTGATGAGCTTCCAGAAGATGTCGGCTCCGTGGGACAGAGAGAGCGCGTGGAGGAGCTGCGGCACGGCCAGCGAGGCCAGCTGGCAGAACTCGGACTTCAGCATCGACCACAGGCTGAAACACAGAACGCACCAGGAGTCACAGAGCGATCCGAAACCAACCAGACCGACCGCGGCTGTAGGCCTGTCACGATAACAGATTTTACTGGACGATAAATTGTCCCAGAACTTATTGCGATAAATGATAATATTGTTGTTTTGAGACCCTTTTCCAGCAATATAATAGCAATAATGGCATAATAATGCAAGAAGACATTCTCAAGGATCAATAAAATGTTAATTCTAGTGAAAATTTAAACACTGCAACCAGAAGACATTTGAAATATCCAAAATGAATAACAACAAATGAAATGAATTATGATGTCTGTGTGAAGGGATAGATGAGACCGAAGACTTTTGTCATTCAGTTTTTGGTAAAAAGAGAGAAAAGAGAAAAACGATAAATCAAGCAAATGAAAATTATTGAGTTTCTTTAAATTTTTCATGCAAATAATTGATTTATTTTTTATTGTGACAGGCATACAGGCGTGTCCAAGGTATTCGCGGCATTAAGAGCAAATTTCACATTTCAAGAATGGCCTAAACTTGCCTTGGTGGTTAAAATCTTTAAATGGAAAAAAAAAGTATTTTTCTGGGGTTTTACTTTTAATTTAATTTATTAGTAATAGGGACCAAAAACATCCAGAAGCTTTCATGAAAAAGCAGACCTGGGGATGCACATAAAGCAGCAGTGAGCCATAAACTGTTCTTGGTGCTAAAAAGAGACAAAAAATCCAGAAAAAGATGAAAAATTTAGGATATGATTTGCTGTTTTGCTTTGTTTTGTTTTAATCTGGCAAACCTGCAAGACCCTTTTATGTTTTAAGCTTACAAAGAACTACAGATATCTGACTGCTTTGCTCATTTCATCAAAATATTCTTTGTTTATTTAGCGAGTAAAAATAACTAAAATGGTTAGAAGCACTAAAAATTTTGTGGCGCCTGGAGAAGTTACAACTTGACATTTTTGGCCAAAAAGTTTGGACACCCAGGGTCCTTTCTGCACCTGGGGATGAGCATCTTCTCCTGGATGTAGGCCAGGAACTGCGGGTGATCCTTGCAGGCCAGGTACAGACACTCTCCATGCAGGCACAGGATCTTCAGGCAGTTCAGCATGTTAAACAAGATGTCAGGCTCCTCAAACTTGGACATTTCCTGACAACACAGCAAAAAACCATGACTAACAATGGAAATGCACAAACCAGCATGCAGAGGTTCAGAGCAGCTACCTGCAGGATGGTGTATATCAGCTTTAAGGACACAGGGAGCTGCTGGTAGGAGAACTTCTTGTCAGAGTTGTTCTTCATGGCTGGAAGGGAGAAAACCATTCAACACAATTCAACTAAATAATGAACAAATTTCCTGTAAATTATATGTTTTTGTTTATTACGTTTGATTTTTTACTGTAAAATGAAGATAAAATTAAAAAGGACACAAAATTTGTGCTTTTTGGATCATCGATGTTGGCAAAACTGACCACCTTAAAATGAGCTTTTCTCCAAACTTAAAAATAGATATGAAGACTTTATCAGGTTGATGCGTATCAGTGACTCTGTCATCTGCTTTAAATGGGGACAAAATGTTTTATGAGATCTTTTACTTCATCTTGTTCAAACCGTAATTAGTCCTGAGTGAGGATGGAGAAACTGAACCAAACAAATTTGTTTTTTCACGGCCCATGGGTGACAAGTTTAATCTTTTTTCCATCTATAAACTGCATCTAAGTGTGACAAATAAAGGCATCAGTTGTTTCTGTTTCCATTCAGCCACAGTGAAACGGGTCCGGACCTGGGTTCTCAGGAGAATGGTTGTTGGGGTTGTCGTTGTTCGGCTCACTTGGGTTTTCTCCTTCATCATTTCCATTTCCCGTCCCAAGGGAGAAGTCTGGTTGACACGAGATCAGCGTGTCCTCCAGACAGTCCGTCGGCTCCTACAGAGACAGAAAATGTCCCACTGTTTTCTCCTGCGAGATGAATCACGTCTTGACGTTTGTATTCAGACTGTAGCTGAACTTCAATTTCCCAACTCTTTTTCAGGAAAATGTCACTAAATGAAGAAGCTGAGAGACGGCTTGAATAATCAGTCAAATGTGGGGTTCAATCCTGGTGTTTTGTGTTGCTACTTTAAAGATCAAAATAAAAAGTATTTATACAAATAACATAATTACACAATAACAAAATCAGGCGTATTCTTTCTAGAAAAAACTTATGAAACTTTAACAAAAACTGCAGGTGTGTTTCTGTGTCTGGTGAATTTTTGGTTAAAACCAAAAATGTTTGTTTATCATTCAGTGGGAAGAAAATCCAGAAGTTTTACTCAAGTAAAAGTAAAAAGTACATTGCAGTAAAAATAGTCCTAAAAATAATTTTTTTCCAAAAAAGTTGCTCAGGTAGATGCAACTAGTTACTACAAATCTGTCATTTGAGTCGAGTACTAGTTACTACCCAACACCGAGGTAGATGGAGGTATTTTAGGTACTGATGCTTGAGACAAGGAGTCTTTAGGGCTTTAACATAAAGCAAGGTTAATTTATGCGCGTCTCACCACCAGGCGGATCTCCTCGCGGGGGGTCAGCCTCTCCAGAAGCTCGCAGCCCAGCTGGTAGCACAGGATGCTGGATTGGCACAGGCTACACTCAAGGGCCTTCTCATCCTTCTGGCAGGTGTGGGATCCACCCCACGGGGCCTGGAAGACGTTGTTGATGATGCTGACGATATCCTTCCCCAGGCTGCTGTCTAGACCCAGCATCACACCGTCGTCCTGCAGCTCCATCTGCGCCGGCATGGGGGAAACAGACACGTAACGGGGCAGAAAGTGGAGCGCGACACAAATTTCAAGATCCCACCTGTGGGCCGTGCTGGAACTGAAATGTGTCTGTGTGGATTTAAGCTGCTGCGTTCAGCTGAAACCGGATAATTGGCTTTTTTTTCTGTCTCTATTTTCCTAATTTAGGCCTGACATGATAACAGCAAATTGTCCCAGAAGACACAAACGATAATATTGCTGTTTTGACACCATTTTCAAATAATATAATGGTAATAATGCAGGAACACATTCTCAAAGCTTAATAAGCTATTAACACTGGAGCTGGAATAAAACCTTCCAAGAATAAATGAATGATTTTATGTGTCACCTGCTTTAAGATGAGATCAAACATGAGGATGAAACAGCCGAGGTTCATGTCGTCGTCGTCACAGTCCAGGTCCAAGGCACAGTTTCCGGTGGCGTGACCCAGGTTCTTAAAGGGGCTGCAGCGCAGCGGGCTCCTGAACGGGCTCCTGAAGGGGCTGGGGAACGGGCTCAGGGTGTTGTGCTGCCCGCGCCGGCCCGGATCCGACACGACGCTCACCTAAAACGAGCCGGGCCGCCATCAGACAAACAGAAACAACGCTTACTTTTCACCTTTCACGTCTCAGCCGTCTTTGCTTTTTTTACACACGTTCTTTAATCTTGAACAGCACAAATCGAGAGTCGTTCGCAGACATAACGCCACATCGCAGCCAATTCCAATTAAGCCCCTCCAAGATGGCTATTTTTAGAGAGCGGTGGTTACCGTGGCAACGGGCAGCACATCCCAGTGAGTGATAAAAATACATATCTCAAGAAGAAAATACATGTGGGCAACCTGCACTGCAAAAACACAGAATCTTACCAAGTATTTTTGGTCTAATAGTTTCTAGTGCACATATTTTAGACACTTTATTTGTTTATTTTTATTTTTTCTTTACTTTTTAACATGTTATTTAAAGTAAATTCTTCTTGTTTTCTATTATCTATTTATTGATGTTTTTTGTATATTGTTATGTTTGTGTGGTTCTGTGTTCAAATCTGGAAAATCGAAATAAATAAAATTAAAATCTTTCATTTTAAGACTACACTTCAAAAAAACACCAAATCTTACCAAGTATTTTTGGCCTAGTTTCTAGTGCAAATATCTTATTACATGTGTAATAAAACAAAACTAACTTATAAGTAATTTTTCAGCAAGATACAGGAGCTTGTTTTAAGTAAATAATTTATTAATACTCACCAAAAAAAAAGAACTTATTCAACTGGTAGATTATTTTTCTTGTAATAAAGACATTTTTCCATGTTACAAGTGGATTAATTTGCCAGTTTATCTGGTACTTTTTCATCAGTGTTAGTAAATCTGCCGTCCTGCTCACCCGGCGAGCGCCGGTG
Organism: Poecilia reticulata; assembly: GCF_904066995.2. NCBI lineage: Eukaryota > Metazoa > Chordata > Actinopteri > Cyprinodontiformes > Poeciliidae > Poecilia > Poecilia reticulata. The sequence goes on from NC_088851.1 coordinate 22,042,074, forward strand.
TTGCCAGAGAGATCGGAGGCGCGAGCCTTTCTCTGATTGGCCAGCTCCTTCAGCGAGTTCACGCCATCGGAGAACATCCCAATCAGCAGCTGGAGAGGCACAACGATGTCCAGCTCAGACAGAACCTTGGTCCAAACAAAACACAGAAACCAAGTCAAACGTTTAGCATCTGCAAATCTAAGGAAGGAACAAATATGAGTCCTACTTACTTTATCAAAAAATGTGATTCCATATTTACATAGTATGGTCTGTAAACAAGGCTATCATACAGTATATCTGAGAAATAGGGCTGAAACGATTAATCGTGATTAATCAATTATTATAATAAATCATCCTATAATTTACTAATCAATTACTCGTTAACAGGAGTATAAAGACTCAAAAGTAGGACATTTGCTGAAAGAATAACACATTCAAAGCACTCATTTAGAAAATTGTGCAAAAAATAAATAAATTTTGCCTTAAAGATAAAAAACAATTGTCTGTAAATATGTTCTTACCAAAACTTCTCAACTTTTCATAGTTTTAGCTTCACCTGGTTCAAATTCTGTAAAACAAAATCTCTTATGCAACTTTTTCTATCCATTTATAAACCCAAAAATAAACAGATCAGCCCTAAATTTTATTAATGTTAGGTCAAGTATTTACCAAGTACCAAGTATTTTTGGACTAGTTTCTAGTTCAAATATTTTTAGTACTCTTGAAATAAGACAAAGCTAACTTGAAAGTAACTTTTAAGCAGGATTTAAGAGGTTTCAGGTCATTAATTGCTTAATATTGATAAAAAGCACTAGGCTCCACTGGAAGATTATTTCACTTATAACAAAACATTTTTACCACTTTATAGGTAACAAAATGTACACTTTCTTATTTAAATTAGGAACTGAATTATTTTCTTGTTTACATCGCTTAATATATATTTAATATTGTACAAAAAAGGCTAAAATAAAATATGCGCACTGTGCCAATTCTTAAAAAAAAGATTAATGGTCAGAATCGTTAGTTGCAGCCCGACACATAAACATAAAATTTGTAATTTAAATTAAATCTGTTGCACATGCAGCTGCTCTCTCCGATGTGATTTTGGCCCAGTTTCTGAGAGGAAACATAAGTAATCTCTTGATAAAATCTGAGACAGAAATCATGAAACTCTTCCACGTGTAGCAGCAGCAAGCAGTGAGTGCATATGGGATGAAAGCCCAAATCCCCCGCCGCCGCCTCCAGTCTCAGTCTGTGACCCAGATCCATATTCAGCAGGGCCCCCGACCGGACTCTCAGGCCCGGTTACAACCTGTTCAATTCACACTCGCCGTGGACGGAGCTGCAGGAGGAGAGCAGACCTGTGTGTGTTTCTTACATGCAGCCACAGAAGAGCCTGCTCTTGCACCGACGCCGGGTAGCCGGAGAATCTGCAGCTGATGAAGCCGAACATCTCCTCCATGGAGAAAGGCAGGGGGCACAGCTCAATATCAAACATCTTACTGCAGGCAGAGGAGCGGAGAACAGAAAATCAGGTCCATACACGTGAAATCTTACCAAGTATTTTGGTCTAGTTTCAAAATAAGACGAAACAAGCTCCTTCGTCTTGATGAAAAGCTACTTTTAAGTTGTTTTTTGTCTTATTCACTGCAAAACACAAACTCTTACCAACTAAATTCGTTCTAGTTTTTAGTGCACTTGAAATAAAAGATAAATAACTTACAAGTAACTTTTCAGCAAGAGTTAGAAGCTTGTTTCAAGTCTCTAACTGCTTAATAAAACATTTTCCTTTTTTAAGTGAAAGAATCTGAAAGTAGAACGAATATTTTTAACTCAATAATTATTAACTATTGACTTAAAACAAGTTCTAAAGTTACTTTTTAAGAAAGCTTTATCTTATTTCAAGCGTAATAATATATTTGAACTAGAAACTAGACAAAAATGCTTGGTAAGATTTAGCATTTTTACAGTGCAGAAGGCAAAACTTCTGAGTACAAAAAAATGCAACAAATGGATATTTCTTGTCCTCATTGTGCAGAATAACCATCGGTTGAGTTCTGGAAATAATTTTAAATTGCATGTTCAAGAATCACGTTGTATATTATATGAGTAACGGTACTCCAATACTGCATGCAAGAAGTCCTTTCACCGCAAAAAATAAAATCTTACCAAGTTTTTCTGGTCTAGTTTCTAGTTCAAATATCTTATTACACTTGAAATAAGACAAAACTAACTTACAATTAACTTTTAGCTAAGACATGGGAGCTTGATTTAAGTGAATAATTCCTTAAAATTAGCAAAAATTATGAGATCTACTGGTAGACTATTTAATCAATTGGGGAAAAAAAGTCTTATCAGCTTGATAATTTTGACCAGTGTAGCAAGGAAACAAGGAGGCCTGTTACAATAAGCAATAAACCAATTAATCGCATGATAAATTAAAACAAGCTCAATCATTTACATTTGCATCATTTATTGTTTCTCTCTTCAGTTTGGTGTTTTGGTCTCAACCAGACATTTTTCGAAGGACAAGTCATTTTATTTGTTGTTTTGTTTATTTATTTTGGATATTTAACATGTCTTCCAGTTCCAGCGTTAAATGTGGATTAGAATGTGAATCTTGTTGATCTTTGAGAATGCGTTCTTGCATTGCTATACCATCACCGTCATATTACTTGGAAATGGCCTCAAAGCAACAATATTATCGTTTATCGCAATAAATGTTGCAAAATGTGTTATTGTGACACAACTGTTAGCAGAAGACGTTCGTACCTGAGCACCTCCCTGAACTCTTTGAGCTGGTTGTCAGGCACCTCGGTGCGGATGGCCTCCAGCCACTCCGGCATGAAACACTCCCACAGCGGCTGACTGATGACATTGTAAGGTATCAGACACAGGATCCGGTTCAGACCCTCCTTCAGCTGCGTCACCGTGCTACATGACTTATCCCAGTAACCTCCCACCTGTGGGGGAATACCCTGGCGTCAGAAAACACTGCAAAAGCACAAAACCTTAAGTATTTTTGTCTTGTTTCTACAGCAAATATCATAAGCACACTTGTAAACTAGTAATTCTTTTAAAATCAATATTCCAGACTTAAAACAAGCTCCTACATTTTTCTGGAAAGTCACCTTTAAACTATATTGCTTCAAGTGTACAAAGATCTGGACTGGAAACCAGACAAAGATACTTGGTAAGACTTTGTTTTTGCAGTGCATGCAAGATGCTGATGAAGATCATTATGTCGACCCTACCCTGGCGAACTCGACCGGTTTAGGCAGCAAACACATGACCATGACGTCAAAGCGCACTTCACACACCGTCTTCAGCCACTTTGTGACAAACTGTGGCTTCAGCTTCTCCACCAGGCTTCCCACTTCATCGTCCATCATGTAGGCAGTGGAGTGAAACCACTGGAAGACCATGCTGACGAGCCGCGCCAGGCTCTCCGTAGGCGTGTTTTCATTGGGCGTGCACAGGCTCACCTGAGCGCACAATCAGAACCAGTCAGAGCAGGTAGCACGAATGTAGGGCTAGGCGATTAATCAAATTCTATCGATTAATCACACTTTTGGTTTTGTAGATTGAATTTTTGGAAAACATGGGTTTGCTTTTTCAACAAACTCCACACTGTATTGATGTTAAGTTGAGCAGAAAGGGCTGAACTTTTTGAAGTGCTTTTAGCTGCAGATGCATCCTTTGGTACAAATGATCAAACATTCACTCCAGGAATGCTTTTATTGCACTTTAGGCAACAAAATGTTTATTTTCTTATTCAAAAATGTTTTAAAATTTATTTCTAATATTATTATAGAATGAGCTTAAGTGGTTAGATGAAAAATATGTTCATCCAATTAATCGATTAATCATCCGAATAATCGATTGCTAAAATAAGCCTGGGTCTAATAATCCTTTGTACAACACACAGAAGGGATCATTAAAAACCACTTTTTATAAATATTTTCTGCCATTTGTAATTTAGAAGAAGAAAAAAGTGATAAAAATCTGATCTGGTGTGGAAAAAAAACCAGGGGTTTAATCTTTATTAGTGATCGCCCCTCCCTCCCTTGCTGCTGACGCACCAGGAACCAGATGCCGAACTGACTGAGGAGCCGCTGGTCGTGCTGGTCGTCCTCCTTGTTGTCAAACTCGATGTTGTCCAGGGAGTGGTGGGAGGCGGACAGCCCCATCTGACGACGCCTGTTCAGCTCAAACTCACGCTGCTCTGCATAGATTTCTGCCTCCTTCAGAAGGCTGGACGCATTCATAGAGAGGAAGAGGAGTGAAAACAAAACGCATCTCCACAGAGCCGCAGCAGATCTGGTTTGTACCTAATGACAGCTTCCACCGTGCACACCAGCTCCTCCGCGCCGCACTCCCGCGTGTTGATGGGCGGGGGCGAGGTCTGGTACAGATGGGTCTCCGCCGCAGCCCCCACCTCGCTGCTGTGGTGGTTGACATGGCAACGCTTGCAGTAGCGGACGGGCCTGTTGCCATGGCGCTCGCAGCAGCCGGCTGAGAAGCAGGTGACCACGGCCCTCCTGACATGAGAGCTGCAGTTCTGCGAGGAAAACGAGGAGTGGGAGGAGGAAGAGGCGAAGACTGTTTATTTCCGATGTGAACAACCAAACCATACGTCACGTTTTTTTTGTTTTTAATCAGCTAACTACTCTGATTGGAAACCTGTGCACATCCGAGTGAGAAAACAGCGCACGTCGGTCGCTGGAGGTTTCTAAAAATAAAAAGGGAGACATGGTAATCTAATCAGCCTCTAATCTGGCGCCATTAGAGGAAGACGCTGCTGCCGATTAAATTAACACAACCGTCATTCAGCGTTCAACGACAAAACATTCACCAGCGACACACAAAAACACAAAATCTGAGCCCTGTTTGTCAAACTGTTAATCAAACTTTGTCTAGAAAGTCCGGTTGGTTTAAGCATCGAACTCTAATGCAGAACAAAAAAGCAAACTCTGGTCCGCCTAAAAACCTAGGTCTCAGTTCGACTAATGTGAACTACGGTGCTGTTCGAATGCGGATCCAAGCGGACTGGAGACCGCTGTGTAAGCAGGAAGTGAGCAAGTCTAACCCGGAAGTGATCCGCGTCATCTTAGCAGGCATGTGCACTCGCAATGCATAACGAACTCATGATGGCTTTCAGACCAACAAAAAGAAAATATGTGGAATCTGTTGACTATGTGCGAGAGAAAGATGCATGAACAAAATGGCTGCTGTCTGGATCAATCATATGAGACCGAGAACCAAAATATGTCGGACAATGTGGACAAGCTACCTCCGATCTCATACCACGATATATTTAACTATTTAGTGAACACCAAGACGCATACAATCAGAGTTTCAATGGCTTTGTAAAGGACGGACGAATAACAAGGTTCTGGTGACTGTCAGGGAAAGTAGTACATGTAGTAACATACTTCTTAGAGAGCAGAAAAAGCTACATTAGCTAAACTAATGTTAGTTCGGCAGTAAGTACTACAGAATATCACTAATATTTATCTTAGCATTACAAAGAGGTGAATAGAGTACTTAAAAATTGCAATTTTGGTTTCCAATTTAACCAAGTCTAACAGACTATCAGGTGGGAAAACATCCTAAAAGTATTTTCTGCTTAGTTTCTAGTGCAAATAGCTTTGCACACTTGAAATAAGGCAAAACTAACTTCCAAGTAATCTTTCACCACAATATAGGAGCTTCTTTTAAGTCAATAAATCCTCAGTATTGGCAGATTATTTCACTTGTAACATGGGAAAAAATGTCTTGATATATGTCAATAATCTGCTAGTGTAACTAGTATATTTTCATCATTATTTAGCCATTAATTACTTAAAACAAGCTCCTTTATTTTGATGAAATGTTACTTGCAAGTTAGTTGTGTCTTATTTCAAGTGTACTAAAATATTTGCACTAGAAACTAGACCAAAGATTCTCTGTAAGGTTTTATGTTTTTGCAGTGCAGGCCTCATGTTGTATTTTTAGGTCGAGATCCCGTTTGATAACAACAGCGTAGGTGTAAATCTAATTCCTGAGAGTGATCAAGGAAGGATGTGGATTACATGGTGCTGAACAAACAAACCGGGGCGGCGCCCAGCTGTTTCCACTGACAACACGGGCCTGACAGGATTACCTGAGACCCGAGTCTCCGTGGAAACCAGCAGGGAGCACATAGCCTGTGGCAGAGCATTCAGCAAGAGCAAATAAACATCACGGCCCAGTAGCAGCAGCTGCATTTGAAGTGGGGTGTGCTGCTTTCTTAGACCAGAATAAAATAAATTTAGTTAAGAAAATGTCTTGAACACATTTACAGAGATATACAAATGTAGTCAAATCAAATAGATTGATCAGTTCATATCAACAAAAGGCTGTAAACGTTAATCTATCTAAATTAGGGATGCAAGTTATTGATTAACGAGTTAATCTAAAGTTAATTGATCTTATGCAACGTCTAATGTAAAGGTTTCTTAAAAACTTGAGTTTTCTTTTATCAAATGGGTCTTTACATAACATAAAGGGTTATTTTCCTTAATATGGTGAATTTAACAAAAACATAACTACATTTTAAACACGGTTTTCTGTCATGTGACAGATTATTTAGATTTTTTCACATTATTATTCTTAGACATATTTATAAAATATAAAACAGGAACCTCTGCTGAAAAGAAAAAAAGGATTAAAATAATAAAATATGTCAAACACTTAACTCCCCATAAACAGACAGACGTCCACGCAGAAGTAGCATCTGTCGTTGCACATTTATGTTTCTCCATTCAACTCAAATGTTGTGAATTAAGTATCTCTGGATGCTTAATTCACAGCGATGTCAAGTTATGAGTGATGTCAAGTTATGACATCACATATTTCTTAAAGGCGCAGTAATCCCAATCTATGTAGAAGAAAGTCATTAAAAAGCCTTCTCTTTGTCATTATTCTGTCATTTAGCAAATACAAATTATTCAGTAATTCTCAGTGACAGTAAACAGGAAGCGTGAATTAATGCCAGACAGCGAGAGAAAACAAGTTAATATGTCCTTAAATACAGCTTCTGGAAATGTATGGCTTTATCTGCATAAAAAAGAGTAAAGCAATGTGTATTAACATAGATCACAGTAAATATTAAGCTTACCTTCTTTTGACAAATAGCAGATATCTCTGCTGCAAAGAAAATAAAGAATGATGAAACACAAATATTTTCATTTCATCACAGATCACTTCTAAACATTAAAAACATGATTAATAAATGCAAACAAATTTTCATATTGCCTGTTTTTTAATTATCACACTTAAACTTCATTTCTCCTAAGTGCAACACTACACGTTGGGAAATCTAGAGGTTTAAAATGTTAAAACAGATCATCTTAAAATGTAAAACCAATCATTTGCACCTTTGTTGCAACTTTGTGTGTGTGTATATATATATATATATATATATGGTAGGATACTTAAATTGTTTTAGCTCTCGGTGATGAAATGAGGAATCTGTCCTCATCTAATGTTCCACATTTTATTACATTTCATATCTTTTATATATCATTTAACATATTTATTTCACTATGTGATGACAGATAATCTGTCTTCTCCCAGTGCAAACTATAAACAACCAATTAGAGCCAGGAGGCGGGTCTTAACACTGTCAATCACTCTCTGTGCGGCGCTGCTCATTCCCCTCCCTAGGCAGAAACTATCACAGCTTGTAGAGAATGCTAAAGGTAGTTAGCATAGCCACTGATTACGGCAGATCAACAGTTTTCCTGTAATGGTAGGATGTTTCTCCAACTTCAGCACATTGATCAGCACATACATGAGGATGATTGACAGCACTAAGACGCTCCTGGCTGTGATTGGTTGTTTTTGGTGTGGAGCGGTTATTTTCTTCAAACAGCTGCAGTAGCTCAGGGAAAAGGTGGAAGGCATCAACCTTTTCACAGATTATCTGTCTTGTAACAAACTATCACAACATGGTGACAGTTTTAATAAATACGTAAAAACATATTTTTTAATAAAAGTTACATACTGTGGCTTTAAGATGATTTTTAGAAAGCTGGAGAGGTTTGCTTCTCGTAAAAGATGTAATCATTTGAAAACAGTAATTTTTTTCATGTACTAACTCAGGGTGTCTGTCTGGCACTAAAATTTGTTTATGAAAAACCAAAAAAAAAGAAATTTGTCAGTGGGCAAATATTTTTTTTTTACTAAAAGGCCCAAAGAAATAACCAGTAGAAATCAAAAATCTCTAAACAGTTTGAGACAGCTGTGAACGAGGCTTTAAAACGCTGCAGTGTTTTGTATGGAAAACCTCTGCTATGTATGAGTAATCCATCCTAAACTGCTGAATATGCTCACCTTGTGGCAACAGGACATCAACAAGCCATTCAGGATGATCCCTGCAAAGGTCATAGAAATAACAAAACGTTGCATGATTTAGAGGTGAAATGCTGCACAGAGACTTAAACACAACAGATCCAGCTTCCCGACAGAGCATAAGCGCCACTAAGCATCCTGCAAAACTCTGCAAAGCCATGTAATTATAATCGTCCACATTCTGGAGAAATGAGGAACAAGTGCATGCACGTTTTTCTGTGATGATGATCTCATTAGCGGCACAGGGGAATTACATAACCCTGGCTTTGTGCTTTGGCTGAGGTGGAGACGGGAACAATGAGCCTGCAGGCAACAGGAGATGTGAGTTTGTGTGTTTGTTTAGGAGAAAAGAGGTGAAGCAGATGCATACCCAGCGATCCTCTGGCTGCACTCCTCGCATAAATAAAGAGGCGGCGGCTTGTCTCCCAGCGCTACAGAGAGAGTCGGGTCTATGCACATCTGTAAGAGTCACAAAGACAGTGACTGAGTGGATTCCCAGCTCAAACACAGAGAATTTATTCATCAGATCAGAGGCTGTACTGGTGGGATGTTACAGCAATAGGAAGTGTTTCAACAACACTTTCTATTGCTGTTGAAAGTGGAAATTTTAGGCATAATGTTTATAAAATGTTTAAGTATTGAGGGGTCATTATCATTGAACCATATCACAATTACAACACTAAAACAACTGAAAATCTTACTTACCAAGTATTTTTGGTCTAATTTCCAGTGTAACTATCTGAGTACACTTCAAATACGACTAAACCAAGTTACAAGTAGCTTTTCAGCAACCTGTAAGAGCTTGTTTAAAGACAATAATTCCTTAATATTGATGAAAAAGTGCTAGTCATTAGTGAGCAAGATATTTATAATATGGGAAAAATGTCTTGGTCCACTGGTGGATTATTAAGGACTTTTTCACTTAAAACAAGCTCATATGTGTTGCCAAAAAGTTATTTATACATTTATCTTATTTCATATGTACTACTACCACCAAGTTCCTCTATTATTAAAATTCATCAAGGAAATTTACCTGAAGCTTGATTAAGTTATGTGCATCATGTTTCTGCCAGGTAATTATTTATGTTGCGCAACGGTCTCAAATTTCACCTATGAGTTGTTGACAAAAGCTAAACGTTAGCAGCATAAAGCACAATGTTCAAGTTCGGTTCAGTACAGAAATTAAGCCAAAATCGTACATATTTTTGTACGATTTTGGCTTAATTTCTGCTCTGAGTATGTTGCTCAGCAATCAGCTTTTCTTTAGTCTGTATATGATTAATCGATTCATCACAATTAATCCGATTAATCATTTCAGTCCTGCCTCACTAAACAGATTGTGTAAATAAAACACCAGGACACATTTATCTGCTCCTTTAAGCTCAATAACAATGGCTGTGTGCATATGCTGTGCCTGAGTCTGTGCTAAACGCTGCTGGCCTCAATGTTCAGATGGTGCACTGTAATTTACTGTGCTCACTGGATGCCACCCTGTCCTCCAGGGCTGCACAGGGTCACCGCTTCCAATTAAGGCCCCTTCCCCCATGCCGCCTTCCTGCTCCCGGTAATTGAAATCCAGCCCCCATCCCCGCTGCCCTGTTCCAACTCTATTTGTCAGTTTGGAGCACAGTTGAGTCAAGGCAGGCGGGGATGATAAAGCGGAGAATCTGTGAGCTTTGAGTGGAGAAAAGCGGTTGATGCCACCGCCTCATTGTTTATGTATTTACTGAGAGGACAACAAAAGGTGAAAATAAACCTTAAATACACAGGAGCTAATTCATCACCAGTGGTGAAATATACCACTATATAATATAAGTTAATTATATTTATCTATTTATAGGGCTGTAACTAATGATTATTTTAGTAAACGGTTATTCTAATTGATTAGGGCTGAAACGATTAATCGGATTAATCTTGATTAATTGATACACATCAAATATGTTGGTCCACGTTTAATTTATTATGGTTCAAAAGCAACTCTAAAGTTGGTTTTTAGTCTAGATTTAAATTTAGTAATTGGTTAATCATTAATTGGAGTATACAGACTTTTAAAAAAGCCATTTGCTAAAAAAAACCTATATATTCAGAGCAGTAATTAAGCTAAAATTGAACAAAATAAGCATACATTTTGAATTTAAGATAAAAACACCTTTTTCTATAAATATGTTTCACCTAAAAGTCCTCAAGCGTCATAGTTTTAGCTTCACCTGGATCAAATTCATTAAAGGAATGCTATGTTATTACCTTTTGAATAATAAAATGTTTGTTTTATTATTTGAAAAATGAATTGAATTGTTTTTATTCGCATCTTTAAATGTTCTAATATTACATAAAAAGGCTTAAGTGGCTAAAAAATTTGTAGAATCTGCCAAAACCTTTTCCGATTAATTGATTAATCATCATAAAGCAATCCTTACTATCAATTATTCTGATGATTAATTGATTGATTTGATCAAAAAAGAAATTGTCTCATTCTGCAGAGTTTTCATATAGCCAACCACGTAAGCCGTATTTTCTAATATTAGTATTTTTATTTTCACCAAGTGGCCTTTTTTTCTAATCTCCATGCTCTAGTTAACAATTAATATGTTACTAAATTAGCTGATGATTATTTCAGTTATCAATTACTCGTGATTAATAGTGATTAATTATTTCAGCCCTACTGAGATATGCAACAGATTTTTTTGTTACCTTGACTGCAGGTTTGTTGATGGCGTTATGGCACTCGATGTGTTGACAGTGGATGGGATTCCAGGCTGAACAAATGAAAATTTTGATTATTGAACAATTAATTAGTTTGTTCATATATAAAATAGCAAATATGGCCTCCAGGGAATCAAACCTGTGTACTGCAGCCCCCTGTATTCGCTGATGGCTCCTGGTGGCTTCAGGTTGGGCCAGTAATGAAACAGCATTTGCACAGCTGGAGGTTTTACTTGGGATGGGCCGTAAGATATGACATAAAGCAGGTCCTGAAACAGAAAATGTTTACAAAAAGCTTCATGTTTCCGCTTTAGGTAAAGAGTAATGGACACCCAAAGAAAATATGATTTTGTTTTTGTATTGTTTTAACTTTTATTTTCCAAACTTCAAACTGAATTTGGTTTATGCTGCAGTTACACCAGAGAGGATTAGAGTAACATCAACAAATTAGTGATTTTTTTTAAAAAGATTTTTCTTTTTCAGAAATCATCCAAATGTATGTATTCACTCTTTTGATGAAAGGCTTTTTAATAAAATTTATGAATGCTTTCTGTTGAAGTGTGAGAAACTGAAACCTATTCTAAATATTCTCAGTTTTTCACAACAATTTTGTGTCCCGCTAGTTCAGTTAATTATATTTATATCCTGGATTCGAAAGCAATGTTTAATATCAGCTCAGAGTTGTTGCTCTTCCTTCAGTCAAACTGGATGCAGAAGTGATAGAAAAATATTTTATTATTACTTTAATTAACCCTCCATTGCTCTTTGATGTTGTTTTGTCTTGTCTGGGTTTTATATTTGACTGTGTTGATTGAAATGGCCTAAAATTTGACCAGGTTGTGTTTTTTGTGTATTATTTATTTTCCTGAGACTTTTATGCCTTTTAAACCTGGAATAGTGTGTTTCTGTGCGCTGGATTGCAATTTAAAATGATCTTTTAAATACACTATTTTTCCAATGAAAGTAATTAATTTGATTAATCGTTTCAGTTCTGGTGAAATGATTAATCACAAATTCAAGATATGTTTCCACACATTAAATCTAACAATTTGCATATATGAGTAGCAGAAATGAACTTTTAGTTCTGTGACAGAGTTTGTTTTACCAAATGAGAATAATAAGATCATCGTTACACAGATGTCTGCTTCAGATGGGAAAAGGAGCGCTTTGTTTACCTTCCACACTTCCTGTTTGTGCTTCATTAGGCACTCCAACAGCTGACAGTGATAAACTGGAACAACAACAGAGATTGTGCTCTAACGTAAACAGAAAAAGGGAAATTTACTGTGCAGTTTTCAAACTAGCCAACATGGCATTTACCTGGGTTTGAGGTGTACTGCATGGCGATCATGAGCATAGATGAGGCCGAAAGATTGACGTAGGCAGGCACTCCGCCCTCCCTCCGAGTTGATCCCACTGCACACAGAAGGAGGAACATACTTAAGATATTACTTTTATGATTAAAAAGACACTATTACACGTTATAATTGAACACGGTAAACTGAATCTGCTTAACCTATAGTGAAACTTGTTTTTTGTTACATTTTAATGTAGGGCTGAAACAATTAATCGCATTAATCATGATTAATCAATTATGGAAATAATCATTAACTAATTTAGTAATCGATTAATTGTTAACTGGAGTATCCACACTCTTAAAAAAGGTAATTTGAAAACCAAAAGTGTGTAAAATTCTTTTATAAATTTTGCATTTAAGATAAAATAAACTTCTTAATCTGTTAAAATGTTCTATCTAGAATTCTTCAAGTGACATAGTTTTAACTTCGCCTGGTTCAAATTCTTTAAAAAAAAAATCTCCACATTGGTACATTTTTCTATCCAATTATTGATTGGTTACAAAAGAAATAATCATCAAATAAGAAAATAGTTAAAATTTAAATATGATGAACTTCAGGCAAATTTTGAAGGTGAATTTAAGTTTTTAAAAAAATCATATATGTATATATAATTGAACAAGTTAAAAATATGTTATAGATTCAGTGACTAAAAAGTTAATTCATGCTCCAAAACCTTTTAATTTGGCTGAATTAAAACAAGGTGGAAATGACTTATTTCAAATAGTCAATTAAAAACAACTTTCAGTGTTTATTTATTTGCCTGATTAGGCAAATAAATAATTTCACTTCAAATTAGTTTGAAGTAAAACAAAAAGCCAGAAACGGAAAGAATCTGTGATGAACCACTGCACTGTTCAGACTGTTTTATGTTTGCTTTTTTATTTGTTTAAAGTGTAAAAACGACGGGATGTGAATGATTTTAGAAATCCTCTGTCATCAGGTCGTACTCACGTATCGCCATGGGGAGGAAAGAGGTGCTCAGGTACTCGATGATGTCTTTATGGAGGAAGGGAGGGAAAGTGGCTAAGGTGGAGATCATTGTATAGGGCAAAGTGCTGAGAATATCGTCGCTGAGGAAGGGCAGAAGGCAGGTTGTTGTGTAAAATATGGACTGTCCCAGATCTGATGAAAAACAGAGAGGGCAAAAAAACAAACAAAAAAGGACAGAGATACACAAACACGCATTCAATCAGCTGCAGATACAGCATCCTGATGCTGTACGCAGCCACTGGGTTACATGAATGGCATTTATTTAATATTACAGCAGCAGAAAACAACAAAAAAAAACAACAGGATTAAGAGCTGCTGTTGAGGTCAGTTAGCTGTCTGCAAAGAGCTCTGAGGTACAAATCAGAGAAATCTAATCTAGAAGATGGCTTTTCATGCTTTAGAGCTCAGTTTTATAAAATACTGTGATGCAGGTGTAGTGCAGAGCAGAGTGATTATACTTAGGGCTGAAACGATTAATCGAATTCATTGCGATTAATCGATTCTTGGAATAATAGTCAGCTAATTTAGTAATCGATTAATCGTTAACTGGAGTAAATAGACAAAGAAAGGTAATCTAGTGAAAAACAACACAGTCAAATCAGTAATTCAGCCAAAACTGTACAAAACATATAAACATCTTGCTTTTATACCCCCCCCCCTCATTTTTAGCTTCACCTGGTTCAAATTGTGTGAAGAAATAGCACCTTTTGCTATTCACACTGCAAAAACACAAAATCTTACCAAGTATTTTTGTCTAATTTATAGTGCACATATCTTACTACACTTAAAATAAGATCAAATTAACTTGTATAAAACTTTTTAGTAAGAAATTCATACTTATTTTTAGTGATTAAATCATTAATATTTATGAAAAAGTAATTGCTAGTCTGCCAGATTATTTCATTTATAACAAGACATGTTGTAAGTGAAATAATCTGCCAGACTAGCAATTATTTTTTCATTAATGTTGAGGAATTATTTACTTTAAAAAATCTTGAATTTCTTGCTAAAAACGTATTTAAAGTGTACTAAGATACACTTTAGAAACTAGAGCAAAAATACGTGGTAAAATGTTTTGTTTCTGCCAATTATCAATCAGTTAATCCAAAAAGTAAACAACATTTTAGCAATACACTGTATTGATTAAGTAAAAATGATTGAACTTTTCACATGTGGATGTTAAAGTACAGATGAATCCGTTTCTACAAATGATCAAACATACACCACAGAAATGCTGTTATTGTTTATTTTCTTATTTTAAAAATAAAAATAATGCTAAAATCCGAAATACATTTAAAAAATAACATATTTTAAATGTACTTCAAATATTTAGTAGAGAATGAAGTTAAAAATCTGCAGAATGTGGCCTTTTTTTACCCGATTGTCAGAATAATCGATTACTAAAATAATTGTTAGTTGCAGCCCTAATTATACTCTGAATCATACTTACACTGCAAAAACACAAAATCTTACCAACTATTTTTAGTGTAGTTTCTCGTGCAAATATCTTATTAATCTTGAAAAAAGACTAACTAATTTAAAAGTAACTTTGCAGCCAGATATAAAGGTTTGTTTTACGAAAATAATTCCATAATACTGATGAATAAGCTCTTATAAATGAACTTATAACATCAAAAACTTTGTTATAAGTGAAATTATCTGCCAATGGAACTACAATTTTTTTAATCAATATTAAATTATTTACTTAAAACAAGCTCATAATTTTGCAGAAAATCTATCTTTGAGTTAGTTTCTCTTATTTTAAGTGTAATGAGATATTTGTAGTAGAAATTAGACCAAAATACTTGGTGAGATTTTGTGTTTTTGCAGTGCGGGTGTGTTCTGAATGCGTCTAAAAACATTACATTAGCCTATATTTGCACATGACAACATGTCTAAACACATTTATTTTTTTCCCAATCAATTTTTTTTTTTTGAATAACAACAACATGCAGTCAGGTTATGATGCACAGAAGAGAAGACTTAATTATGTCTGGGTTATCCAATGGCTTATGAAAAGTTGACAGGATCCAGCGTGCTCCCAAGCACCCCATGCATCCCTCAAGATCCTCAGCAGGACTTCTCTCCAAAAACGAGGCCAAAAAAAGCAGCAGTGGCTTCATGCAGGCCAGGCGGCTCGAGGATGATGATGACAAACAGTGGAGCACTGGGGCCTTGACTCACCATGCTGACCGTGCTGCAGCAGGGGCACCAGGTCAAGCAGGGTCACGAGGGTCACATAGAGGCCCTGATAGTCCAGAGAGGGGTACTCTGAGAGCTGAGCGTCCCGACTCTGCTGCCCCTGCCCCCCGCGGTCTGACGGGGCATCGCGCAGAACGCTGTAAAGGAGGGAGCGAGTAACTGTAGGGTTGATGGAACTGACTTGTGGTCTTAGAGATGGGGTGAGTGGGAATGGCACAGGAAAAAGACACATGGTCATGGGCACGGCCGAATTGGAAGCTTCCTGGTTCTCCTTCCTGCCTGTGCGGGACAGAATGCTGCTCCGGGGGCGGGAGGGGAGGGGAGGGAGGGTAGGAGAGGGGAACAAGGGAAAAAAAGAGACAACAAAGACACAAAAAAACAGCACATTACATTGAAATGGCACTACAGAGACAGCGTAAATAGAAAAAAACAAACCCAGATAAACCCCACATAGGATGCAGTGTCTCACTGTTGGCGTGTCGCTGAAAGACACGGGTAAAAACAAAATGTTTTTTTTTTTCCCTGCTTCATCCGGTCAGAGTGGCGTAAATTCAATTAATCTCGTTTTGACTTGCAAAACAAAATATAAAAAGAAAAACATGAGCACAAACTGCAAATGATCACTGCATCTCATGCGTATCTGGTGACAAGGAGCAAAAATATAAAAAATGGCATGTTTTCAGTGGCAACCCCATACTTCTCCAAAAAGGGACAGCGCAAAGGACTGTCCCTCAATGGCTGCCGTAGTCCAATCAAGCAAAGCCTGCAGATGCCGTGCAAAAATAAACGCCAATTGGAGGTGGAGTTTTGCAATTTAAAATGAATTTTTCCATGTTTTGTGGGGCTGTCAAGGATGGGAGTGACACCAGATTGGTTCGGGAAAATACAGAGGTGACACTTTTGAAACATGCTTGAGCCAATAATAAACATGTGTGTGAGGTTAGATCAAGTGCTCCGAGGTCACAGCACATGTTTATTGCACCAGAGAAATAATGTCCGTATGCATACGTTATGATACTGCACCAGTATCATCAGGAGAAATAATGAGATCCAACAGGCATATGGATTCAGGTTTCTGAAATAAATGTAACGACTAATCTACAGTAGAGAATTAATGACAAAGGAATAGGTTGTATCAGAAGGGGGGAGATGACTGGTAGCATCATGTTTGTGAGCTAATGCAGGATGGACAATTGTGTTTGCTGTCCCCTGGGGAAGGTGGTGGACAAATTGGACTTTGGGAGAAGGAGAACAAAAGCAAAAACTAGTCGGGTTGAGTGTGGAGGGAGGAAAGAGGGGAGGGCCAGAGAGCATTGCTCTTATTTTTTTAATTCACATTATAAACTCTATTCTATCAGGCAAAAATGATTGGGATTTAAATGACAAGAGCCCAGATTTTCTTTTTAAATCTACTTTGTCTTAAAGGTCACTCAAAAAAGTAGACTTACAGCAGCTAGAGTCCGAGGCAAGTGAGAAAGGGGAGGCAGTTTTTACATGTAACAGCAGAACATACAATACAGCATCGGACTGATCCCCTCAAAGTTATACTCTGCAAGAGCCGAGACTCTGTTCACTGCAAAAGCACAAAACCACACCAGGTGGTTTTCTAGATTCTACTGCTAATGTTTTAGTACATTAATTTAATGGTAACTTTTCAGCAAATAGCAGCTTGTGTTAAAGAGGGAACATTTTGAACGTTTTTGTATCCGTCTACTGCTTCTACACGGCAAAAGTACAAAATCTTAAGTATGTTTGGTTTAGATTCTTGTCTTGGTACACTTGACGTAAGACTAAACTAACTTATAAGTAACTTTTCAGAAAATATAGAAGCTTGTTTTAGGTTAATAATTGCTTAATATTGATTTAAAAAGTACTAATTCCATTGGCAGATTATTTAACTTAAAAGACATTTTTCCCATATTATAAGTGAAATAATCTACCAACAGAACTAGAACATTTTCATCAACATTAAGGAGTTATTTACTTTAAAAAAAAGCTTCTCTGCCTTACTGAAAAGTTACTTGTAAGTCAGCTTTGTCTTGTTTAACGTGAACCAAGACATTTTGCACAAGAACCTAGATCAAAAATGCTTGGTAAAAATTTGTGTTTTAGCAGTTTAAAAACAACCCAAGTGCTTGAAAAATTTTTTTTTAAAAGTTAATTTTCTTGCCATCAAGTTAATATTGTTTGGTGTCTAAAAAAACAACTTGTTTCAAACAATCTCCAGAATGTAACGGCACAAGTCAGTCACCACTGCCGTTCCCTAGCAACCCCAGCAGAGCCTGGCCCGTTCCCTAGCAACCCCAGCAGAGCCTGGCCCGTAACTTAGCAACCCAAGTTATACTGAAGTTAACATGACTTATTAGATGATGCTACAGATGTAAGAGAGGAGTGGGTGTAAAAATAAGTTCATACTTCTACCCACTCATTTGAACATGTAAATGTACTTTAATACTGTTCTTCCTTTGTTTGTTTGATTTTGTTTTAAATTTCTTTTGTTTGTATTTAACTTTGTTAATTCTTTTATTACGCCATGTTCAATAAAGTCAAATTCAAACCCGAGCAGAGGACCAGCACGTTTGGTCAGTTGGTTTTAACCTTGTATGTGCCGTACAATGGCTGCTGGAAAAGAGAAATCCTTTCTTGGCGACTTACCGTCCAGAAACCACTTGCATCATTCTTGTTGGTTATGCAGGAGGCTCCACTTCTGCTTTTCGAAGATGAGCAGTCGTATAATTGTGCATCTTTTAGCAGCCATTTTCACATACGAGTGTAAACGTTGAGCTGGGGGCGTGGCCAACAGCAGCTTATTTAGATTTAAAGTGATAAGATGCCCCAAAGCAGCTCATTATCTAAGAACAATTTTGTGCAAAAAGATTTACAGAACATATTTAGTTTAGTCAATAGTCAAAAAAATGTCAGGTTTTCTAACTTATTACAAACTGATTTTTCCATTTTATAAGGGAAAAATTTGCCAGTGGAACCAGTATTTAATATAAACTCCTTTACTTTGATAAACAGTTCCTTGTACGTTTGTTTGGTTAATTTTAAGTGTACTAAGATATTTGCAGGAGAAACTAGACAAAAATATTTGGTGATATTTTGTGTTTTTGCAGTGTTGGCTCAAACTGTGTGAACGAGAGCCTGCAGCTCAGAGTATAACTTTTTCACTGCCCGTTCATCAGAGAAAACATCATTAATTTGAACAATGAACACGGACATAAAGTCACACACACTCTCTCTCTCACACATACACACACACAGTGGACGTATACAAACAGAAAAAACACTTATGAGTCACACACACACCCACGCATACAGACAACAGAAAGAATTGCAAACAGAAAGGACACCAAACACATGTAGAATGCACTGATACAGAAACATGACATACATACACTGTAAAACTCTGCAGTGCTTACTATATGTGCAGTGATGGACCTGTTCGTGTGGGAATGGCTACAATCAAGTCTAAAGTGTTGGAGAAAGCCCTGATTTCCCTCATCTTCCAGGAAACAGATGCAAAAAAATCATTCTTTTCTGCAGCTAACTGAATTAGGGGCTGAAACGATTAATCGGATTAATCACGATGAATCGATTATTTGAATAATCATCAACTAATTTAGTAATATATCAATTACTATCCAATTATCAATAATAATGATCAAAATCCAAAAATAATCAACTAGTAGTTATAAAAATGATCAAACATTTTAGGCAATAAAATGTGTATGTTCTTGTTTAGAATAGGAATTTAAAATAAATAATGTTAATTTGCAATTTTTAATATATACTGCTCAAAAAATCTGTCCACTTAGGAAGCAACACTGATTGACAACGGGGACCCTCGTCGGGTCAATCAGTGTTGCTTCCTAAGTGGACAGTTTGATTTCACAGAAGTTTGATTTACTTGGAGTTATATTGTGTTGTTTAAGTGTTCCCTTTATTTTTTTGAGCAGTGTATTTCTAATATTGTATAAATAAGCCTTAAATGAAAAATCAGCAAAATATGAAACATTTTTTATTGATTAATCAATTAATGACCAGAATAATTTATATGAAATATAATCCAGAGAAGCAGCCCTTGTATGAATCAACTGCAAATCTTGATAAATCTGTTACTCAAATAATCATCAACTAATTTAGTAATTGATTAATTATTAAGTGGAGTAAATAAAAAGTAATCATCTGAAAGACCAACACACTCAAAACTCTAATTAAGCCAAAAATGTAGAAAAATGCACATTTTGCATTATAAATGGTTAATAAACAACAACATATTTTTCTGTAAATATATTCTGTCCAAAACTCCTCAGGTGGTATTTTAACTTTACATAGTTCAAAATCTCTTAAGAACTTTTTGCTGTCCATTTATTAATAATTTGTTACAAATGATCTAGAATATACTAAAGGAATGCTATGTTGTTCAATTTTAAACTGTGTATTTTATTATTTATAATTGCTATTTTAAATAAATAATGTCCATCTTTTAATGTATTTCTAGTATTGCATAAATAAGCCTTAAATGGAAAATCTACAGAATATGCCTAATTTTTTTATCCGAATAATCGATTAATCGTCAGAATATTTGATAACTAAAATAATCATTAGCTCGTAGGAATCAGCTGCCAACTCCACTTTCAGTTTTTCTTCAACCATAAATGCTCCCTCCGCCCGTCTTTGTTTTTTTTTTTTCTGGTTTCCTGCACGCCCGGCTGCTGGAAGCGCAGGTGTACGGAGGATCCCCGAGTCCCAGCAGAGGAACTCGGCTCGTCTAATGGTGGGCAGAGGGATTTACTCTGCATATCTGAGGCTAAGAGGCCGCTCCAAAGGAAGACATCAAAGCTGCACTGAGGCTGACTGACAAAAACCGACTTCACACTGCAGAAACACAAAATCCTACCAAGTATTTTTGGTTTCTAGTGCAAATGTCTTAGTGCGCGTGAAATAAGACAAAACTAACTTACCGGCAACTTTTCAGCAAAATACAGGAGCTCATTTTAACTTAATAATTCATTAATATTGATGAAAAAGTACTAGTTCCATTGGCAGATTATTACACTTATAACAAGAAAAGTTTCCCATATAATAAGTAAAGAGTCTACCAATGGATCTGGTCATTTCTAATTGATATTAAGGAATTATTGACTTAAAACAAGCCTCTATATCTTGCTGAAAAGTTAATTTCGAGTTGGTTTCTCTTATTTCAAGTGCAATTAGATATTTGCACTAAAAATTAGACCAAAAATACTTGGTAAGATTTTGTGTTTTCACAGTGTAGGTGGATTTGATTTGTGCTGGAAGCTTCCAGCAGAGGAATAATCCTGAGGAATAAAGTGGAGAATCGAGGCCAGCTGCCAATCTCTAACAGATTGCACCATAAGCTGATAATAATAATAATAATTTCAGTGGAGCATGCAAAGTCACCCTCCAGTGCCATTTTTTGGCTAATGTTAGCTAAAAAGAGAAGAGCCAGCCAGGAAAACTCAAATCCCTGCAACTGAGATAACAAAAATCAGGAAATGACACATCATAAAATGGGATGTGTCTAAAATGGCTGCCTGCTTGACCCCTCCGGAGAAGGAAATAACACACTGTTCCTTCTTCACAGCACCCAAGAGAGCAGCCTGACCCTCCGGCTGCACAGTCAGAGCAGCAGCCCCTCACCCCCCTGGGAACGACGAGGCGAGGGAAAACTCATGGCAGCTGAGCACTGAATCAGTAAACGTCACCATCTACCTCCACGCCAACACCCTGAAAAGACTCAAATACGCGGCTTTCCTCACGAATCGAACTCCACTTCCTGTCCTGCTCGGTATGGTGTCACTGCCATCCCTTTCAGCAGTGTGTGGAATAATCTAATGTGTTGAACTTCATGTATACTTACTATGCACTCAGAGTACTTACCTGAGGAGGGTTTGGGAAAAGTATTTCAATGTGTTTGCAATGTCTGTTCCGGAGGGCACAGGGTAAATATTGTGTTGCACACGGTTGTGATACTCTTGCAAGTATCGTATCTTAGAGGCAACTAGACAAAATAAAGAGCAGAGTAAAAAAAAATCACTGTTTTATCTCCACACAAACACACAGAACTGCACATAAATGATAACGAATGTCTCCGCCCCGTTGTTTCAAAAATAAAACCGCATTTCCATCAAATCCGCCGCTGAAGGTTGTTTTAAATATACCAAACCCATAGGGGGCAGTGTGGCGCAAAGCTAAAACCTGTCAGCCAATCACAATCCTTCAAAACAACAGCGTCTTCCTGTTAGCAAAACAAACATGACGTCTGGAGTTTTGGAGTTTTCCGGAGTACATTTCTGCCAAAAAACTCAAAAAGTTTCAGATTAATCTCAGATTAATCTACAAAAAAAAATTGGGAATTGTTGTTTCAAATGTTGAAAATGTTTTACTTTTGGAACTCAAAAATATTTTCGATAAATCACTAAATTTCTGAAGGCTTTGGTGGAAATTTATGTTGCCTTTTATTTTATTTTACTTACTAATACATTGGCATAAAAATCCCTTCCAAGTTTTGAATTGGAATTTTCAAGTTTTGAAAATTCTTGAAAGTGGATATTAAATATCCACTTAGAAAAAAAAATACAATAAAAATTTTTTGCAATGTTATTTGCTTGATTTTGTGTTGGGATTTTTTGGCATGCAGTTACTTTGGAGTCAACAATCTGGCCCTTATATGCAGATTTTCTGCAGCTGCCTGGCAGGGATCCACAAGTGCAGCTCTGCAGTTCACAACATGGATGTTTTAATTACATTTAAACCGTTTCTCTGTTCCCAGGGCTGCACCAGCTGACCTTTAACGTGCTGCAGCAAGGTCACTGCAACCCCTAGAGGAGGCAGCAGCAGCAGCCTGCTAGCTCATAGTCAAAAGGCTGCTGGTTCAAGTCCCAGTACCGGCTGGGAAAATCTGGTCTGTGTGAACGTGGGAAGGAGCTTTTAACACATGACACTGTGGGACATTTCAGCACTGAGCCCAGCTGGCTGCCTGTGTTCTTCTGCTCCCTGTGGTGTTTATGGGACTTTGTTGTTTTTGAAATATAAACAGAGTTGGAGCAGAGACATGCTGACCCGGTTTCTGTTGCTTCAGTAGAGACTCTAACTCTCTGACCTGTAAATGACCAACCCTGAAAATAAAGACTGCCAGCCATGCCATAACTCTGCCTAAGAGATTAAATCACAGAAGCAACCAGATATTTATATACACTATATTAGGGTTGAAGCGATTAATCGTGAAGAATCGATTATTAAAATAATCATTAACTAATTAAATTATCGATTAATCGTTAATCATCGTTTCATGCTATGATTAGGCGTCTCTGTCGATCTGGAAGATGGATTTGCACCCAAGCTAGAGTTTTAGACGTTTAGATGAACATGATGCTTCCACTAGGCCTGTTGCAATTAATATCATGATCAATTAAAACGAGCTCAATAATTGTTCACATAATTACTTGTTCTTTTTGACTTTCACTTTCTATCAAAGACCGGATGAACAAAAGCTTCACTCTGGTCTCAATAAGCCCCATTTTTAAGGCTAATTTTTATCACAGAGACTTCAGTATCCAATTTACTGGTTATTTTGTCTTTTTATTTATTTTGGATATTCAAAATGTCTTCCAGTTCCAGTTTGAAATGTTCTTTAGAAATTTGAGAGGCTGTATTTGCATTACAACCTCTCAAATTTGTTAAATATCACTTGAAAATCGTCTCAGAACAACGATATTATCATTTATCGCAATTCATTTCAGGATAATTTATCATCTAGTAAAATTTGTTATCATGTAAAGCTTAGCTTCCTTTCCTAACAAACACACTTTAGCTTCATCAGACTGCGGGATATTTCTCCCAGATTTGTATTTCCAGTCCTCAAATCTAGTTTTTTAATATATGTTTTCTTCCTCACCGAGTGTTTTTTTTAGTCCAAGTTGAAACATTATTTGCTTCACTCTTTTAGCAACTTCAGCTAACATTTTCACAAGGATTTTTGCTTTTTTTCTGTAGCTAGTTAACACACTTCACACCTAAATATGTTTATCTTGGGATGTCTATAGTGATTTTTTTTTTTCATTTTGTCACATACAAAAACATCATTGTCTGGGATTTCACAAATTATTTAAAGGTTACTTTATAAGCATATGAGTCAATTAATATGTTTTGACATTTATTGTTTCATTAACATCCAACCTATAATTTATAAGAGAGATCTGTTTTGATAAAACATTATAAACACAGCAACCAAAATATGAGTTAAAAACATAAGATTTCTGTCTGTCTCCTTTTATTCTGGCATTTATCAAATAAATATAATTTTAAAAATCCTGGTTGACCTAAACTCTAAATATTAACTCTGATTTAATGTCAGACAGCAAGAAAAAAATTATTATTTGTCTTTTTATACTCTGTATATTAATATCTGTCAGAACCACTGACCTTTAAGGTTTTAATCAACATTATTTTGGCGTATTTTAGTAAAACCACAGCAACAGGATTCTTTTTTTAAAGCAACAGACAACTTTAAGGCGCAACGTCTGACCCCAGGTTTCCTACGGCAGCAGCAGGGAGCTGCAACCTGTTTAAAGCGAAGGGGAAATCTCTGCAGCAACAGATTTAAACACTGAGGGACCAGAATCCCACCATCTGATCCTGTCAGAACCGAACCTTTCATCTCGACCTTGAGAGCATCCTCACGCCACGCAGACACGTCAATCATTCACACGGAAACGAAACACCGCGACCAGCATCATCATCATCATCCTCCTCATCATCATCATCCTCCGCAGTGAGAGGACGCGTTCATCACCAAGGACAGCTCCCAAATCCCCCTCATGTCGTTTTCTTGGTTACATTTAATTTAAAAAAAAAAATCACATTTCTCCAGAACCAACAGGGAGGGGAGTGGGGGAGAAAACACGCACACGCTCCGGTACTCACACTGCTCTGCCTTCGTGGACATTTCGCAGACACTTCGGGAGACATAAACCCGGACTGTCAGGTGTTTTGGTGTTTAATGTCCCTCCCGGTGATGTGTTTCCCTCACTGGATGCGTGCGCCCTTTCCTCCAGCCAGGCTCCGTCTGATTGGACCATCTGCGCCGCGGACAAAGCGCTGCGCTGCGTCGGTTTTACACATCCACATTTAACCAAAATTAAACCAGAACCCGTTTTATGGCTCAAGTCTCCATCCAGGGGATGCTTTTTATTTTAATTCTGCTGATATGAAGCGGAACGCTGGCTGGGTTCTGGCTCTGCATCCCTTTCCGAATGGACTGATCCGGATTTGACAAATTGTCATTCAAGAATCCCAACAACCCAATGAGCTGAAAACAGGAAGGAAAACCCTGACGCTTATTTTACATAAAAAAATAACCCGCAGAACACGTCAGGATTGGTAGCAGATTAAGATGAATAAACATGCAACAGATGGTATTTTACCTGCTTTAATCTGACACCAACATTATGATGCTTTTTAATGTCTGCAGATATAAAATCCAACAGTCTGTTAGTTTTATTGTTGTAAAATTTATTTTGAGCTCCTCACCGTTTTAAGGTTTGAAACTCCTTCATGTGATATAAACATTTTTGTACAAAATCAAGGCAAATATCACAAAGAAAGTTGTAAATTTCCACAAATCTGGTAAATTTTTGGGAACAATTTCCAGTTGACAATTATCTGCAGGTATATATACCTCTTGAAAACAAAAGATCTGTTTCTGTGATTTTACTTTTTATAGGTTTATGTTTGAGTAAAATGAGCATTTTTCTTTTATTCTATGAACTACTAACAACATGTCTTTGAAACTCCAGGCAAAAATTTTATATTTATTAGCAGAAAATGAGAAATGGTCAAAAATAACAACATACAATGCTTCAGAGCTCAAATAATACAAAGAAAACAAGTTCCTGAGACGGGTTTTAGTGAGAAACCTGTCTATGAACTGAAAAACCAAATAAAAAGAGGAAAAGGATGAAGGAACAATGAGAAAAATTAATCCTGCTTCCACATTTCCTGAAAAGTCGCTCAGCAAGGAAGAAGCAACAAATAGAGCATAAAAAAGTTCGTTTGGAAATCAACAATAATCTCAAAAATATGAATAGATAGATAGATAGATAGATAGATAGATAGATAGATAGATAGATAGATAGATAGATAGATAGATAGATAGATAGATAGATAGATAGATAGATAGATAGATAGATAGATAGATAGATAGATAGATAGATAGATAGATAGATAGATAGATAGATAGATAGATAGATAGATAGATAGATAGATAGATAGATAGATAGATAGATAGATAGAGATAGGCCTGAATTTATTAAATAAATACACTTCCACATATTCATGTTTTTACATCTTTATTTCTCTGAATGATGACGATTTTCTGCTCATAAAAACATTTAAAATAATCCAGAAATCTGTAAAGTTTAAAATAAAGACATGTAATCCAGGAAAGATGTTCAATATTGGGTGAAATAAAACACATTTATGGAGCGAATGAAAAGTAAATTCACAGATAATGAAAAAACATTTAATCTGAAAAAAAAAACACAAAGAAGAAAAATGTTATAACTGGTGACTTATGGAAGGCAGTTTTATCATAAAATCTGTTTCTTCTGACTATCTGTAATTACATTCTAGATTTCTAAAACTATACTTTGACTAGACACAACTAAATGTCAACTTAAACAACACAAAATTTCCATAACATGTAAATAAAAAACTTTAGCAAACTTCTGTCTGAATCTGTGTAAGTTTATTTTTTAACCACTTTCACAAACAAAAGTCCTGAGAAACAGTAACTTAAAATGAGACAGATTTTAAACACAGATTAACCAGAGAGTCTGTTTGAATCAGAATAATTTGATGTTTATTTGGTTTCCTCCGGATCTCAGGGAGTCGATCTCTGCCGGTATTCTGGGACATGATACAGAATCCATCCAGCCGGCACCAACAGGGCCGCCCCAAACACACACAGGGCAAAGGCAGACTGCTGTAACGCAGACACACACATAATCTGAAGGTTTTGTCAATTGCTTATGTGATGAACATTTAAAACTGCATAATAGTAGTTATATAAGTCACTTATGGAGATTTAATGTCTCAAAAAAAGCACGTAAAGCATGTAAACCAAGTAACTTGGTTTAGTTTGATGTGCAAATATCTTATTACACTTGAAATGAGACAAAACTAACTTACAAATAATTTTTCAGCAAGAAATAGGAGCTTGTTTTAAGCTAATTATTCCTTAATGTGGATTTTTTAAAAAGTATATTTCCACTGGCTGATTGTTTCACTTATAGCAAGACACTTTTACTAAAAGTTAAATAATCTGCCAGTGGTTCCAGAACTTTTTCAGCAATATTAAGGAATTATTGACTTAAAACAAGCTCCTATAGCCGTCTGAAAAGTTGTTTGTAAGTTATTTTAAGTGTATTAATATATTTTCAACCAAAATTCTTGGTAAAATGTTGTATTTTTCTGTTTGTCTTCACACCTGTGAGTCATAACCACAATCACAGTTATATGTCGTCCTTCCATGAAATCTCCCTCTCTGCTCTGGTATTCCTAACAGGTTATAAAAGCCAGCCCCAGAGGACAGATCAGCAGGTTTATAGCGGCGTAAATGTTTGCTGCTGTGTTGCAGTCGTATCATTGGATCCCTTTTCAGAGGCCAAAGCCTGCAGAATGAATAAAACATCTCCCCCACTCTGCAGAGGAGAGCGCAGTGTCCGCTTGAGTTCATCGCATTACAGCCAATAAAGTAGCTCAGAAGAGGTTCTGCTCTCCTCAGACAGGTTTGAAGGACCAGTGGATCTTAAAATGTGGTTAATTTGACAATGTTTCATGTTAATTTACATGAAAACTACCATATTACTGATCACTTTTCTAACACAGTGGATTAGGGCTGATTTCGATAGAAAAAAGGGAGTACATTACTGCCAAAAAACTGAGAAATTTTCAGACTAATCTCAGAAATTTTCTAGAAAAAAACTTGGAAGTTTCTTTGTTTCATAGGTTAAAAAATTTAACTTTTGAAATTCAAAATTTCAGAATACTTTTGAGATTAATCAAAAAATTTCGGGGGGTTTTCTCACAAATTTGTAATTTCTGGAGATTTTGGAAATTTCCTTGTTTTTTCTAGAAAATTTCTGAGATTAGTCTCAAATTTTTTTCTCACAATTAATTAATTACTTAAATATATTGTTTATCCTGGAACATTCCTGAAATTAACCTCAAAATTTCATATTTTTATAGCAAATTTAAACTTTTCAAGTTCAGAAATTTCCAAAAAACTTTCCAGAAAATTTCAGAGATTAATCTCTGAATCTCTTGAGTTTTTTGTCTGAAAGTTACTCCTCCTTTTATTTATTTTTTCTGTCTAGAATGGCCCTAATTTGCTGTCGTACATTCCTAGAACATTATTACAAACAGATTTGCTCAAATAGTCAGTCCTACCTCTGGGCTGATCTTTTCCTTCGGCGGTTTGCTGTAGATGGTTTCCCTTTGGTTTTGCTGAACAGTTTTCATGAAGAGCAGCCTGGTCAGTGCGGCTCTCCTGAAAATCGAAGACATCCTTTCTGCTTTGCCTCTCAGGCCGTGTCTTTAACTTAAAGGAAATGTTTCTGCATGAACCCCCCTCCATGTCCCCTGAGGTACAAGCAGATAGGATCAACTTTAACAAGTTCCCATCGCTCATCCGAGGAGGAGTCACTTCCATGAACCAGTAACACTTAAAATAACAGGAAAAAGCTTCATTAAGGCAGAATCAGTGGTCTTGTTTGTGTGGCTGCAGGAAAAGCACAAAATATGTTAGATTTCTAATTTGGCTTTAAATAAAACCCTAAGTGTAACACAGAATAAGAGGATGGTTTAATTGTTGACTGTCCTTGCAATCAATGCTAATCAGTCAAAGCAATAAAACGTGATAATTGCATGATTTGTCACTTCATCATAAGAAAACATCAATTTGTTGAGAACGCAAATCAGATTCTTCCCATTCAAGAAAATCATACATCTCTGCATGAGCTGCTGCAAGTTACAAACTAATTCAATTTGTATTTACATTTCTGTTTACCTGAATATAATAATGAATTGTTTTGTTTTTTTCTGTTGTTTTCAACAGAAACACCAAATAATCACTTCTAGTACTAACCCCGGGTCGCTTTACACAAGTTAGTCACACAAACCTCCATCTTGATTTCTTTATTGATTAGCAGAAATTGAACTTCAGTGCATTAGGTGTATTATGGCGCCCTCATCAGGATCCAAAAAAAATATTATCTGCAGGGACAGATAAATCAATTAAAAATGTTTTCAACAGATCAAATCGCTCCTGTCATACTTATATGAGGTAGAAAGTGTTCATTTTGATTTTTAATAATATAAAATTACTACATATTTTATACGCATTACATGCGAGCAATAATTGCTTCATCACACTTAAATTTCCTAAATGTCTTTCTCTGATAAGCAGACAGACTTGTATTGTAAAAATATTGTGTTATAAAAATCTATGATAAAGACATATGTTACATCTCTGAGCACTCTGGTAAGTTTTGTTTATGAATGAATTAGTAAATTAAGTTAATAAATTATTCTTGTAGCTCCGCTTTTTTTCCTCCACTAACTGTTAATTTATGTAAAGAATCGCTAGAGGGCGCTCGCAAATGAAAAATTGCCTAATCTGCTATGAGTTCTTGTGTTCCCTTCTGCAAGTAGAGCGAAAGAAGCTGTCAAGTTAGAGGAGCTTTCATCTCACTTCCGGAGTTAAGAATAGGCACACAAAAAATGTTAATGCGTTAATATTTAAAATGTATTACCTGTATCATAACTATAAATGTATTAAGGTTAACTGTAGATGTTTAATATTTGGCTAGCGTTCATAGACAGTTGCCCACTATTCACGGCTAAGAGGTTTTATTTTGAAAGGCTCAACCGGAAGCTGTGATTTCATTTCAGCCACCTTGGACTCGTAGGCTTCGGGATAGGCCGTAAAAACCACCCAACAAGGCGTTGTGGGGGAAATACCGAGCCGAACCGAGACTAAATAAAGCTTTAGTTCAGTTTTAGGTGGAGATAGATTCTCAGAAATGAGGGGAAGTCGACGGAAGTGGAAAAGGTTTCGCATTTTAACGGTTTAATTTGGTGGCTGACGTCGATCGGAGCGTAATGAGCAGAGTTAGAGAAAGAAGGAGCTGAGCAGCTTTTTTTTTTTCCTCCCTTCCTCTGCTGATCAGACAACTTGGACCGGACTGAACTGCGCTGTGATCCGGGGACAAGCTATGGACAGGAAGCTCTGAAGTTCCAGGTAAATACGATCCGAACGGTTTCTGTTCAACAGATGTTCCTCCGCTTCAAGGAAAACACCGAAGAGTTAAAGCCACAGATAGCTAAGCTAGCTGCTGAGGAGCTGCTGCTAATTACACTGAAGGGGGACTTAGGAGGTCCGAGAAGGTCTGAACAGAACTGAGGAAGTGTCAGGAGGACTGAGACAGGACGAACTGGACCGGGGGGAACTGAAGAGTGTTGAGGAGGACGGAAGAGGGAGGCTAGAGAGTCCCGAGAGGGACCACTGACCCTTTCTGATGGGGACAAAAAGGGACTTGGAGAGGTAGATTGAAGAAAACTGTGCAGGACTAAAGAGGTCAGAGGTCGTTTGACGACATTTGATTAAGACTTAGAGGGTCTGAGGAAGACAAAACAAGACTAAAAATGTTTAGGAAGGGCTGGGGAGTACTCCGACTGAAACGATTAATCACGATTAATCATTTACTGAAATAATTGTCAACTAATTTAGGAATCGATTAATCATAAACTGGAGTATACAGACTCAAAAAAGGCTGAATGAGCAGCACATTCAGAGCAATAATTAATGAAGGGATGTCCAAAGTGTGGCCCAGGGGCCATTTGTGGCCCTCTGGAGAATTATGTTTGGTCCCTTGGTTTGCAAGTATAGAGAGATTTTTACAGACAAATAAAATTGTCTTAAATATTTATTTTAGGTACGAGACATTATTTTAGTGTATCACTGAAGAGCTAAAAACAGCAAATAACTTCAGATATATAAAGTTTTAATTAAGAAAAAAAAAGTGTTCCCCTTTGGTTTTCAGTTTGATAATTTTAGCCCTAACAGCAAAAAGTTTTGGATACCAATAAAATAAACCAAAACCGTTCTAAAAATACATATATTTTGCATTGAAAATTGAAAAACAAAGCTTTTCTGTAAATATGTTTACCTAGAACTACTCGAGTTGCATAGTTTTATCTTTTACTGTTTCATATTTTTAAAAACTAAATCTATTAAGCACATTTTGCTTTTGAGTCATTAATCAGTTAATCTAAAAAATAATCACTAGATCATCCTTATGGTATTGCATTTTATGTAAAAACACGTTTTTAGTGTTTATTTGCGTATTTTATTGTATTTCTAATATCATATTAAAAAAGATTATGTGGTTAATAAAAAATCTGCAGAATGTGCCATTTAAAGAAAAGAAAATTTACTGGCTAGAATAATGGTGAGTTTGAGCCCTACAGCTCTGGATGAGGATTGAGGACTGATCGGGACTCTTCATTATTATTTATTATTTTCAAACATTGTCAATTTCCATCAGTACTGCTCTGAAATAAAAAGTTTGGACTCTTCTGTGACCTTTTCTGCTTCCTTCCCTGAACTACAAAGTTCTCTTGTCTGTCATATGTTTTTAAAATAAAAGTGTATTTGCATAGGCCTTTAAAGGGATTTCTCTGAGGAGCGGTTATCTTGAGATAGTGAGGAGCCATATGCAGGCTGTGATAATCCTGCAGTAATCTCTCTGAAATTGTGGATCCTCTCCCAGCCATTGTTTCAGATCCTCTGTGAAATGTTCTTAGTTGATCAGGTTAAATGCTGTTGCATTGATCTTTAGTTGATTACAATTGTTGAAGTTTCATCCTCAAAAACATGAAGTGAAAGGAGGTAAACGCTGAGTATCGGAAACGGCTGGACTTTGGTTTGTATGCTCCTTTCTCTTTCTGGTTGAATGGAGAACAAAACAAGGTCATTGTTTCCTGAGATTCATTCTCTGAATCCAGTCATTTTTAATCCAAAAAATCCTAAAAACAAAATATTGGAACAATGTTTTTGTTTTGGTTTCATGGCCTCCAGAGCTAAGCGCGACCAGCTGACTGTCGACGTTGAAAGGGGAACTGTGCAGAGGAGCAGTTTGCATTGTTAATTGTTCTCTGTGAGTCATCGAAGACGTGAATAGATTTTACCATTTCATTGTCTCTATTTTAGGTCTGCAGCTAACGAATATTATAGTTATCAATTATTCTGCCGAGTAATTAATTAATCTGATTTTTAAAATGGGCACATTCAAACCACATAAGTGTTTTGTATAGAATATTACATTAAAAGTAGAGATGTGCCGATCAGGTTTTTTCCTGACGATACCGATTACCCATGAGGGCCGATCACCGATACCGATCACATAATTTTACTTTTTTTTATCATAAATACTACCGGTTACATTATGTGGAAAAAGGAACCATGAGTTCACCTCAATTTAGACAAAAACTTGTTTTTAATAACTTTTTCCAGGAAGAAAACTAAACAAAACAGGCATGGCGCAAATTGTACTGCGATCAATAATACTATCTTTAACAGACTGAAAACATATGAAGGCTCTGAAGAGGCTAAATAATGCAAAGAGCCAAAATAAAACCTCTCAACATTGCCAAAAAATTCAAGTATAAAACTTAACATTCAAAGGCAAATACAGGATCCATTACAATAAACAATCCAGAGTTACTGAATGAAAACTTCCTGATAGCATGGCGGCTAGCTGATTACTGCTAGTTCTGAGAGGCTGTTTCTGACTAAGCGGAGTAATTATGCAGAACAGGGAGGAGATCGATTTTTTTTTTTTTTAGAGATTATCTGTCTCATGTTAGGACAGCGAAAGTTTTAAAACGTATGTAAAATGTATTTTTTTAGGTTAGATGCTGCAGCTTTAAACAGAGGTTCGGTGTGAGAGTCACTACCAGGTGGAGCAGAAGCGGCTCTCCGTCTGTGAAATATTACTACCTGTAGCCCGTAGCAGCGGTTCAACAGCGAGAGCAGAACCAGCGTCTTACATCGCAGCTCGAAGACTTAAATTATTTTGCGGGTTATTTGTTTAGCTTTCTGACAGTCATGCTAATCCGGGTGAGTGTTTGTAGCTGTGCGCTGCTTTACATGCTATTTGATCCTCCGTATGTCTTTTTTACTGCAGTGAGCCTCGATGTAGCCAAACTCCATCAAGTATGGCATTGTTTTTATGTCTTATTAGCTTCGTTGTATTGATGCATTTTGACCTGCTTCAATTTTCAGCCGCAACACGCAAACTTCCCCATTCACTCAGTGCGTTATAGCTCCACATCGCTTAGGATTTGTTACTGCGCGTTTGCTCAGTGTGAAGGAAAGAGGAGACCAGCTGCACAGGCAGGCTACGAAATGAGATGCAGGTGATCGGTATCGGCAACAAGAGCCAATGATCGCCGATCACCGATCATACACTTTTTCACGGAAATCGGCTGATTATGATCGGTGGCCGATCGATCGGCACACCTCTAATTAAAAGATTAAAATAAATAGTCCACTACCTTTTTTTAAAATAAGAAAACAAACATTTTATTGCCTAACATGACTAAAGTAGCATTTCTGTAGAGAATTTGACACACGTGAAACTAAAAATATGCAACTTGAGGAGTTTTATCAAAAACTCCTCAAGTGGAGTTTTATCAAAAATGCACACAAAGGCATTATTTTATCTTAAATCCTAAATGTATCTATACTTTGTACAGTTTTGGCATAATTACTGCTCTGAGCCTGAATATGTTGTTTTTTCGAGCAAAAAGCCTCATTTCAGTGTGTATCCTTCAGTGAACGATTAATCGATTACTATATTAGTTTTATCGAAACGGTTCAGTCTTGCAAATAAGTTCTTAGACCTCAATGAATATAAATAAATGAAGGTTAAAATTTTTTTTTTGATTGTTTCAATGACTGGTCATAATTACTCTAACGTGAAAAAAATAACATTAATCATGATAAATCATATTAATCTGATTAATCGTTATTAATCACTATTAAAATTATTAAAAATCAAGTTAATTTGATTAAAAAAGAAATTAGTTTATTTCAATAAGCGATTAATCACTATTAATCTTATTAATCACAATGATCATGAATAATCTGATTTATCACTATTACAATTAAACTGATTAAAAATCAAAGTAATTTGATTAAAAAACAAGTTTGTTAGGTTATTTCAATAGTGGATTAATCACGATTAATCTGATTAATCACAATTAAATTGATTAATCGTTTCAGCCTTTTATTTACAGTCTTTTCTGATTCTTTTAGTTTTTCGTGTCTCCTTTAGTCGGGCCTGTAATCATCCTAAAGAGAAACTGATTTAGTTGATTGGAGCCTCTGCCGTCCCTGCAGTCATCCTGCTTCCTCGGGGAACGGTGTGAACTGTTTTCCCATCCACCTGCAGTCCTCTCCTGCGGTGTGGTGATGTGTGCATCGACACGTCACAGCTTTGGAGGTCACTCTTTGTTCGAAAGTTCTGGTTTCCCTGCGCTGCTCTGTTTTATGACCTCGTTTTGGAGCACATCTGATCGTATCAAGTATCTCCCGAGTCAAACCGTCTATAATTACTCACTATTTCTGTCCAGCTGGCTTTGCGAAGCACACAATGCCCACATCTCACAGGTCATGTTACAGGTGTTGATGCAGCTAAACTGTTAATTTACGCTCCAACAATGTTAAACTGAATAAGCTGCTCATGAATACTAAAGATGTGCTTCTTCTTTTTTTTTTTTTAGCTAATTGATTTCTCAGTTTATAAAGATACTTCCAGCTTCCATTTTCTCTCGCCATGATGAAAAAATCCTCATTAATGATTGATGGGCCCCGGCGAGTCATTTGAATAATGCATCCTCTCCTTATGTCATGCATTTTCAGGTAGATCCAGTTGTAGTCCGTGTTTTGGTTCTGTAAGCTTTTCAATGTGTTTTAAAACAGGAAGAAAAGGGAAATGCTGATACAAGGTGAGCAGCTGGAAGTGGGAGGGGGGCAGGGAGTGTCTCATGTCACCTCTCATTAGGGACGCATAGTCCAGCTCAAACTGTGTCTGCAACACTAAACCAGCTCTGTTGGGAGCAAAACGCAACCAACAGCTCTTTATTGAGGCCTGAATGTGCAGAAAGCAGTCTTAAAGTTGCAGCTTTAGTGGAGATTCGGGTCTTAGTAATAAACTCCTGGATGATGCTGTTATAATTCTGCTGCTAAAGCTGAATTTGGGTTCTTTTGTTTGGCTCCAAAGTGTTGTAGAAGTGCGCGTTCATGGTGTCGCTTATGATGTATTATGAAAGATTTCTTACCATGGAAAGGATTTTGATTTAATTTGATAAATTTCAACTGTTGATGGTAAATGAAACTGACGGTATGATTGGAAATTTTGTTTTTGCCATTTTCTGCTATTTTCTTTGCTTTTTTGTCTGAAATTTTGCTAAATATAGCAAGAAAGTGGATGAGTTGATAAAAGTCGGATGATTTTTGTTAACAGTTTATCATTTGTTAATTGGTGCATTTGTTGATTCATTGGTTCATTTGTGGTTTGTTGGTTCGCTAGTGGTTTGGTTTGTTGGTTTGTTTTGTTCATTCATTCATTGGCTCATTTTTGGCTTATTGGTTCACTGGTATATCCTTTGTTTTGATCATTGGTTCCATTCATTTATTTGTTAATTGGTTCATTTGTTGGTTTTGTTTGTTCATTGGTTCATTCGTACGTTTGTTCATTAATAGGTTAGTTAGTTCGTTCTGGTCAGAAGTTCAAATTATCACAAAAAAACAAAAAATAATCAAACATTTGTGCAGATGACGAGTGGATGGAAACTTTTACTGGAACTGTAGATGAATGCCAACAACTTCCTACAATAAAATCTGCTTTTATGTAAGACTATAAATAATGTCATCAATAAAGCCTTGGTTCATTCGTTGTCATTTGTTAATAAAATAAAAAGTCCAGTCTGGTCCCAGTTGACTCTTCAGATTTTATGGCGATCATGACATGCTGACATCACATACTATTCATTTTCTCCACCTACCTGCAGTCAGAGCTAAAGCCGTATTTAGATCTGTCTCCACTTCTCTGTAGGTGCTGCTGAATTAATCCATCACCAAACTGCGTGTGGCAGACTCCAATGCCTGTCCTGTCGCCTTGTTACACCAAAAACATTTTCAAATAACCTAAAATATTAATTCTGATTCTCTACATTCATGCTCCACCGTCACCATGTAAAGGGCGTAGGACTGGAATGTCCTGTGTTTGTATATCTGTTTGTTTTAATGTTGAAGCCAAGCTACATCTGCATTAGATTTGTTGTTGACTGGCAATCAGTTTCCTGAGGGGAGGAAGAGGAAGTCTCTGTTGAAGATTGCAGATAAAAGCCTGAACACAAAGATCTTGGAAGGAAAACTCCCTGAAGTAAAAACCTCAGAACGTCTTTTTTTAATCCACACAGGCCGTTGAAACAGCCAGGACGGCTATGATTGATCACTGCAGTAAAATCAATGTGGCTGAAAGGAGGTGATGGATGTAATTAGGTGTTTCTCTGTTCAGCCTCGTCAACGCTGGCGCCGCCGGGCGTTCATTATCTCTCTCAGGGTCTGGGCGACACGGCTTAAAAATAAAATACATCATTTGTTTCATACAAAATGAGATTTTCTTTTCTTTCTCACCTTCTTTTCTGAAAAGAAATCACAAATGTAGTAAGAAAAACTTTGCTCAAATAAAAAAAATAATACATTTGAAAAATTTGTTTGAAACTAAAAACAGTGTGAAACTGAAAATAAAAATGTTAAACTGAAAAAAATATTTCTAAACAAAACAGCTTAAAAAAAAAGTTTTTAAACTAAAAAAATTGAAGCTGAAAATATGTTTTAAAACTAAAAAAAGGAGTTAGAAGTACTTTTCATAATTTTTTTTCCTCCCCCGCAAATCTGAAAAGTAATTTCAACATTTTCTTTGTTCAATTTCAGATTGTTTTTGTTTGAAGCTGAAAAAAATTGAAACGGAACAAAAACCTGAAAAAAACTTGCATAGTTATCAATAAGCAGTAAATAGATTAATTGCATGATAAATTTTCTCCCAAAAAACAGATAAGTCTCAACTAGCTCTTTTTGTGGAGGATAATTTATGTATTTATTTTTCTTTTGCGGTTGTTCTAATGTTTTTACCTTTACAGTTGCCTTCCAATTAATAAATAAATAAAGGGGAGATAAAAGCAGATAACTGTTATTAAAGTTATAAAAACTTCCCTTTCCAAGTGGGGAAGCTGCACAAATCAAGGGAGAACATGACGGTAAAACTTCACAAGATGCTCAACTTTCCTAATTTAAAATGTTTTATTTTTCATGTCAGTTTTCCTAAAATTACAACTTGTTCTCCTAATATTACAGCTTCATTCCAGTAATGTTAATACTTTATTTTTTGTACTATTTCAACTTTATTCTCATATTATGAATGTAGTATCACCAGAATAAACCCTAATATTGGTGCTTAATTCTTGTAATAATATGACTTTATTCTCATAATTTTTCAACTTTATTCTCCTACTAATGCACCTGTTTTATTACCAGAATAAAGTCTAATATTGTGGCTTTATTCTGGTAATATTAACACCTTGTTCTTGTATTACTTCAACTCTATTCTCCTACTGGTATGACTGTATTCTTGTAATATTAAAAAAAAGAAAATCTGACCCTAATATTTCATCGTAAAGTTGACCTGATGTCAAACAGGTCACTCTGAACTGTGGAAGGAGTGCGTTGGTGGAAAATAAATCCAGATGTGCCAAAACTTCAACCAAAAATTCGATTGCATTGAGTTGCTAGGCGCAGTTTGACTTTAGCTTTCTTTCTGTTCTCTTTCCTCCATTTTCTCGGGGTTCAGCGGCCGGGGCCTGGGGCTCGGAGGAGGCTTCAGGAGGTCCATGCCCGACCCCCACAGCTGAGGACCGAGCAAGATGACTCAGCACCTGGGGGCCCCCCCAAACAACAAGTGAAGAGCCGTAAGGATGGGGGCCAATGGATCCAGTTATCCACACTCCTGCTCCCCGCGCATCGGGGGAAACACACAGACGCAGCAGACCTTTATAGGTAAGTTCGTTTAGCTTCTCCATGCTGCGTTAAACTATCCCCGTCACTTCTCATGTAGGTTAAAA
The DNA here is from genome assembly GCF_904066995.2 of Poecilia reticulata. Classification (NCBI taxonomy): domain Eukaryota; kingdom Metazoa; phylum Chordata; class Actinopteri; order Cyprinodontiformes; family Poeciliidae; genus Poecilia; species Poecilia reticulata. Next base: position 22,079,960 of record NC_088851.1, read on the forward strand.
ACATGATTTTTTTTTTCTGCGTAATGAACCAGTATATATGCCTATCCTTCCTACAAATGCATACTAATAGGGCTCTGCCATGCACTTACTCACACTTTAGATTAGATTAACCTGCTTCCATGGCAACTGATGGTGCAGGAGGTGAATAATTTTGTGCATAAGAGCTCTTGAACCGGGCTGTTGACTCATAGAGCCGAGGCCGGAGCATTAGCAGGCTCTTCCATGTGCCTTTCTCTGCCGCTTGGCCTTGTTTTGAAGCGTAGTCAAAGGCCGGCGAGCAAAGAAATGCAATTCAAATCTCATTGACCAGAATTACATCACAGGAGGTATTTTTATTATTTTAGACCCTGTGGACTCACAATATGTTTGCGTGAGATTTTATTTTATTTTATTAGGGCTGCAGCTTAGTTTAGTAATCAATTGTTCTGATGATTAATCAATTAATCGGGTAAAATAAATTAGCATATTTTACAGATTTTTTATTTATTTAACCACTTAAACCTTTTTATGCAATTTTACAATACATTATAAGATGCGATCAAAAACCAATAATTCAGTTCCTTTTTTAAATAAAATAAATATTTTATTGCCTAAAATGCAACAACAGAACGTTCCTCTAGTTAATTTATACTGATGAAAATTATTTTCGTACAATTTTGGTTTAATTAGTGCTCTGTTTTGTTTTCAACAAATGGCTTTTTCTGAGTCTCCATTTAGTGATTAATCGATTACTAAATTAGTGACTATTTAAATAATTGATTAATCGTTATTAACCAAACTAATCGTTTCAGCCCTATATTATTATTGTGACTTATCAATTAATCGGATAGAAAAGTGGCACTTTTGTGGCACCGATTTTTTGTTTCACACATTTTACAATGTAAATAAATCGGGACATTTTTTAAATAAGAAAATAAATGTTATTGCTTAAAATGCATGACAGCATTCCTTTAGTTTATTTGGACGGGGTGACGTTAAATCTATGTCAGTTGAGGAGTTTTGGGTTGAACATGTTTACAGACAGATATGTTTATCTCAGTTTTGGCTTAATTACCGCTCTGAATGTTTTTTTTTTTTTCATCAAATTGCCTTTTTAAAACATCTGTTTACTCCAGTTAACGATTTAACTGATTATTTCAATAATGGATTCCTCACGATTAATCCGATTAATCGTTTCAGCCCTAAACTTTGCATGAGAGGTAGCCGTGTGCAAGCTGCCCTTTGAAATGTGACCGTGGTTTTAAAGAGCTTCTCTGACAGAACAGTTTGTTATTTCGCTGTGATAGCTGGTTTTAGAGTTGAATTGAACCCTTACTGTCTTCTTGAAGGAAGAGAAAGAGACTTCTTTGATCTTCCTGTGGAGTTATCATGAGCTTCGTCTGAGAGGTTAAAGTTTCGGTTTCTAAATGAGTCGAGCCCCAGTTTCTTTGAGCGGAGGGGTGGGGGTGGGGGGTGGGGGGGACTTCAGAGTGAATGTATTGTTAGAAGAGCCAAATGATCTCCGTTGCCTGTGGTGTCCTGGAGCCGCTCAGTTGATCTGGCCCGGCCACAGATGATTCAGAGTTCCAGTGATTACTATGTGGGTCACATTGATGGATGCTGACAGAAGGTCAGGCGAAGAGGATCTCCTTGGCAGAGCCTCTGCTGACGTACCCACGCTGTCTCAAGCCCAACATAACTGCCATTTAGTGGAACAGATTGGTCTAAATCTGTGAAAATGGCTTAAAGTTTATAGGGCTGAAACGATTAATCAGGTGAATCGTGATTAATCGCTTATCAAACGTAATCGTCAACTAAATTAGTAATTGGATAAGCATTAACTGGAGATTCTAAAAGGTGTCATTTGCTGACAGAACACCTTCAGTTAAGCCACAATTACATTACAATATGTTTATTTTGCATTAAATATGAAAGAAATGACCCAGAACTCATAAGGTGGCTTAGTTTTACCTTCACCTGTTGAAATCCTTTTAATTAGGTACCTTTTTGTTTCTATTTATTTATTAGTTGAGCCAAAAAATAGTCAACAGATCAACCCCAACAGAGTACTGATAAGTTTTTTTGCATGTTTTTAAATAATTTGTAGCATCCTTCACTGCAAATGATCTAGTGTACACCAGAGTTCTATGTTGTTACATTTATGGCAATAAAACATTTATTTTCTTATTCAAAAATGAATTTAATTATTTTTTATTTTTAATATTATATAAAGTAAGCTTAAGTGGTTAAATGAAAAATCTGCAAAATTTGCCAATTTTTATATCTGATTATTTGATTAATCGTCAGAATATTTGATAGACTAATAATCGTTACTTGCAGCCCTAAAAGTTCACAAAGGAGCACAGCGTCTTGATTTACTGTTGCTCTGTGAGGAACCAATTTGTGCTCTGAAATCAAAAGAAACGGGGATCCTGGATGTCTTGCGTTGCCGCTGAACGTGATCCAGCTGCCTGATCAGGCAGCGTGCGCCCAACCTGCAAGGGATGCCAGAGGCAGGTTGTGTTTCTGTGTGTCCGCCTGCAGCAGTACCTCTGGTTTGACTGCAGAAACTCAATCAAATCTTTTTTGCTATTGATTTGCCTACAACTGGATGCCATGAGTGGCGTTTGGTTCTGTTCAGGCTTGTGGAGCCAACAGAGATTATTCACACACACTCATGAGTAATTTAGAGCCTAATGGGGAGCTTCTGGGCAGTGGGAGGAAGACCAAATGTCTGCAGAGAACCCACACAGGCTCCAGGAGAACATTAATAAATCATACCCTGAGGCTTACACTAAGATTCAAAGAAAAGCTAGCTTCCACATCACCTTGGACCCTTTTAGCAGATTAGCTCTAAGGGTGTTTTCACGTCTCATAGTCTGGAAGATTTGGTTAAATTGGGGACCAAAGTTGCAACATTTGTTACATTTTCAGCTGGTGTGGTTTCTTTTCTCATTTCACTGTCAAATCAAACCTTTTAAAAAACCTGTTCCCCTCCTCACATGTGGGGGCGCTGCACCAAGAACCACAACAGGGAATGTCACAAAAACCTGTGAAAAGGAATGAGTGCAACGTCCTTTTTTTGTAAAATGTAAACAAAAATTTCGTTACGTCAGATTTTAGTATTCTTTTTAGTCTTTGGTAAAAGATCACAAACTATTTCTCCCGCTAGCAATAGACTCGTACGTTTGTTTTGGTTGCATTTAAGCAGAATGCCCTGCGCTATTGTCCGCTTCCTGCTTTTGGAGCGGTCTCTGGCCCGCTTGGCGTTCACATTCATTCAAATTGGATCAGAGTTCACTTTAACAGAGGTTTTTAGGCAGTTTTCTTTTTTGGTCCGTATCAGAGTTGTGTATTCACACCTCTCCTAACGAACTGGACTTTCCAGATAAACAAACTGGATTTTGATTGGAGTGAACTGACTTGACTGACTGACCCACCAGGTCATGTCTGCATGCTTGCTGTTAACAATAATCACCCCCTTTTGCCAACTGAGTGACTTTCCTACTGTGTAGAGGAACATTTCAGACAAAAAGATTATCTGCCAAAGTCAGAATCTGCAGATCAGGCTTTATAGATCGTTAATCGGGAAGAAAACTGCAATCAGCGCACCCCTAAAAATAAAGCGAAGCACCATATCCTCCTTTCTCATTTCTTCCTGTGCTTTTATTCCAGGAACGTCTTCATACTCCCAACAGGGTTATGGCTGGGAGTCCAAGCTATACAGCCTGGAGCACGGCCATGAGCGACCGGCGGACAGGAAGAAGAAGAGCCTGGGTCTGGCGACGCTCAAACGGCGGTTCATCAAAAGGAGGAAGTCCAGCCGCTCGGCGGACCACGCCCGGCAGATGCGGGAGCTCCTGTCTGGTTGGGACGTCCGCGATACCAACGCTCTGGTGGAGGAGTACGAGGGAACCGCTGCCCTCAAGGAGCTGAGCTTCCAGGCCAGCCTGGCCCGCTCCGAGGCCCCCAGCCTGCAGCGCGACCTGGCCGCGCTCTATCAGCACAAGTACTGCACTGACGTGGATCTCATCTTCCAGGGAACCTGCTTCCCGGCTCACCGCGCCATCCTGGCCGCCCGCTGCCCCTTCTTCAAGACCCTGCTCTCCTCTTCTCCCGGTTACGGCGCCGAGGTCCTCATGGACGTCGACACGGCCGGCATCGATGTGCCCATGTTCTCCGCTCTCCTTCATTACCTGTACACGGGGGAGTTCGGGGTGGGCGGAGCCGAGGACAGCCGGCTGCAGAACGTGGACGTGCTGGTTCAGCTCAGCGAGGAGTTCGGTACGCCCAACTCCCTGGAAGCGGACATGAAGGGCTTGTTTGACTACATGTGCTACTACGACGCTCTGCTCAGCTTCTCCTCCGACTCTGAGATGATCGACGGCTCTAACGAGAGAGGAGCGGTTGCTGCGGTGCCGACGGGCGGCTCAGGAAGCGGTGGCGGGGCGACCCCAGAGGAGGACCTCAGGGCCCACAAGGCCATCCTCTCTGCGCGCTCGCCGTTCTTCAGGAACCTTTTGCAGAGGCGCATTCGCACGGGGGAGGAAATGACGGAGCGCACGCTGCAGACACCCACCAGGATAGTTTTGGACGAGTCCATCATCCCACGAAAATACGTGCAGGTCATCCTGCACTGCATGTATACGGACGTGGTGGACCTGGGGCTGGTGCTGCGCGGCAGCCCGTCTTCATGCAGTTTGGGCGAGGTGCAGGCCCTCGTTTCAGGGTGCAGGGGGGCGAGCACGCGCACGGAGGAGGCCATGGAGCTCTACCACATCGCACTGTTTCTGGAGTTCAGCATGCTGGCTCAAGGTAGGAAACCATCTGCACACGGAAACAGCGAAAGTAACCAGAGATCTGTGTGGGACTGAGGTGATTAATCAATAATTTAAATAATCTAATTTAGTAATCGATTAATCTTAAGGCAATTTGTTGAACGAACAACAGTAACTAAGCCAAAATTATACTCAACATATTTACAGTTTAAATAACCTTTGCCTGTAAAATATGTTTTACCTAGAATACGGTTGAAAGTAACCGGAGCTGAAACAATGAATTGTGATTAATCGATCATTTAAATAATCACCAGCTAATTTAGTAATTGGTTAATAATTAACTAGTGTGTAGTTACAGACAAAAAAAATGCCATTTGCAGAAATAACAACATATTCAGAGACGTAATTAAGCCAAAACTGTACAAAAAATAAACACATTTTGCATCGGAAATAAAAAAACAACCTTTATCTGTAAATATGTTCTACACAGAAATCCTCAAGTGGCATTTTTAGCTTCACCTCTTCCAAATTATTTCCTTTCCTTCCTTCCTCTGCTAGATTTTTACTTATCTACCTCCTCTTTTTAAACACACCAGTCTCTTTGTCTTTTATTGTTTCCTCTCTTCTGGTGTTTTTGTCCAGTTTGAGGTTTAGTGCAGCCAGAATTTTTATGATCTGTAAATTTGCTGATGTGTTGTGTTGTGTAACCCAGTGAATTGTTAGTTTGGTCTCATTCCTCAGTAATTCCTTCCTTCCTGTTCAGTCACTACCGCTGAAATAAACCCTCAACTCGAGTGCGATAACATAAATCATCCTTGCTTGAGTTCCTGAATCGATTTGCATGCTCACTGCGTCCTAATTACAGCATCTGCTGCATCATGAGATGTTTTTGTCACATCTGGCTCGATTCTATTTGTTTTTCTACGTTAATCATAGCCTTTTTTTACATGTTGTGTCTAAGCTTCATCGCTGGCTGTGCAGATTAAAACGTGGGTTGCGCAGCATCATTAAGTGAGATATTAGGCTGTGTTAGTGCTGCGCCTGGCAGGAACATATTGCAACAAGCAGCTTCTGGGAGCGGACAGCTGGTACATGCATTAGATCAGTGTTTTTCAACCACTGTGCCGCGGCACACTAGCGTACCGTGAGTGATCCTCAGGTGTGCCATGGAAATTATCCAATTTCATCTACCGTATTTTACGGACTATAAGCTGCTACTTTTTTCCTACACTTTGAACATGCGGCTTTTCTGTGGATTTTTCTTCAACCACCAGGAGGCTCTTTAGCAGGAAGTGAATCATTGGAAGTCAAAATTGGAAATCAAAGAACGCGCTAATTTTAATTTAGAACAAGCACATGCTAGCAGCAGGCACGACGGAGAAATGTTTTCAAACTCATATGATGCAGCTTCTAAGTTGAGTATCGATCTGGCAGTACAGGAGGGAAATAAAGCTGCTGCATGTAAACTCGGCGTGAACAAAACCGGATTTGGAGACGGAGAACTTCGTCTTTAATGTATCCAGCAGTCATTGGGACACAGCCCTCTGCTGCCCTCTGCTGGGTCCTTATGGGAAACCGAGAGCGGCAGAAATACCAGCGGCCTGTAGCCCGGTGCGTCGGATGCAAGTCTCCGGGGGGTTCAAAAAATTTTAAGGTGCGGTTTATAGTATGGTGCGCTCATAATCCAGAAAATACGGTAATTGGTCTTAAAATAGTTTTTGAAAACAAATTAATTACCTGCAATTAATGCCATCTTTGAGCGTCTGTAGTAGTGACAAGCGGCGTAATCATGTAATTTTCTTACCACTAGATGGCAGTAGGTACAGAGCATTTTACATTAAAACAAGAGAATTAGTGATGCATGAATGTTACTACCGTATTTTCCGCACTATAAGGCGCACCTATAAACCTTCAATTTCCTCAAAAGCCGACAGTGCGCCTTATAATCCAGTGTGCCTTATATATGGACCAATATTGAGCCACAACAGGTCTAACAACTACAGTAAGCAGCCGCCGACTTCATTTTCCCCGTAGAAGAAGTGCGCTGTGCATGCTGGGATAGTTGTCAGAATGCTGGTTTTTTAATAAAGTTTGATAATACATTTAAAGCCAGGGGGGCGGAGGGGCGGGGAAGAGAGACAGAGACTGCGGCGGCAGCGTGTCGGTTGGTCTGTGTTACCCAGAAAGCAGTTGGGCACAATATTGCAACACCAACACCGTGAGTGAAACAATGACTGGGGCAGCCTACTATATAAAGTACTGGGGACCACTTCTTTACGAATGTGGATGTTTAATAATAGAGTACGGAACAAATTGGAAACCCAAACTGTTGTGTCTATTCTATGCGCCTTATAATGCGGTGCGCCTTATATGGGAAAAAAGTTTTAAAATAGGCCATTCATTGAAGGTGCGCCTTATATATGAAAAAAGTTTTAAAATAGGCCATTCATTGAAGGTGCGCCTTATAGTGCGGAAAATACGGTACATTCATGCATCACACACCACAGTGTTGTGACGCTGTTCAGGTGTGTTTTTGAATAGAACATGTTAAGTGCAATTTAAAATAAGAAATGTAAAATATGATTAAAAAAAATGTTTTGTGTTTATTTCCTATTCAAGACACTTCGATAAGAATGATATGTAATATAGGTGGCTACAGAGTCTCTTTGTTTACATTTTTTGTTGGTGGTGTGCCTCGTGATTTTTTTCTACTAAAACAATGTGCCTTTGCTCCAAAAAGGCTGAAAAACACTGGCTTAAGAAACAGAAGAGCTGCTCAGAGAAACTGTGAAGCATTGCTTTGTCACAATTATTGGGCACCATTTTTAAACTTACAGTCAAACAGCAATAATTTGTGTTCACAGAAAACAATGGGGTTAATTTTTCGGTAACACTTTATTTGAAGGGGTTTGCATAAGACTGACATGACACTCATGTGTCATGTCAGTCTTATGACATAACAGGTGTTATGTTATGTCATAGACATGACATAACACCGGTCATGTACATAAAGAAGTCCTTATGAATGTTTATGACATTTGTCATGAAGTGTCATTCAGTAAATAATGACACTTTTAATGCAGTCGCTTTAAAAGTCAATTAAAAGTGCCAACTTTGCATGATTTTGATAAATGATAAAATAATGCAAAGTTGGCATTTTTAATGGACGTTCAATGCAACTTTTAGAGGAAGTTTGCATTAGAAGTGTCATTATTTACCAAATTACTTAATGACAACTGTCATAAACATTCATAAAGACTTCTTTATGCTCATGACATGTGTCATGTTTTTAACATGACACATGTTTTTGTCATGTTTATTCCTTCAAATAAAGTGTTACCAATTTTTCTAAGCCATATTTTCTCCATGTTATTTGTTGATGTAAAATGTCACCGTTTCAAACTAAATATTCAATTAGCAAGCTAAATATTTGCTTTACCAACAAAGTATTTAGCTTCAAACTAAATATCTAGTTTGGAGGTGAATACTCTAAACTGAACTAAATATTTAGCTCAGACATAAATGTTTGCCTTGTCAGCCAAATATTTAGCTCAGAGCTAAGTATTCAGCTTTGCTCAAGGCTTATTATTTAGCTCAATGCCAAATATATAGCGGTCACTAAATGTTAAGCTTGTTAAATAAATATTTAGCTTAATGTTAAATTTATTTCGTGAACTAAATATGTATTATTTAGCCTGATTGGGCTCTGTGGGTTTAAAGCCCAGCCACCAGGCGCTCGCCAGCGTGCCCCACATCCAGGCCTGGCTCCAGAGTGGGGCCCCGGTGACCCGCGTCCGGGTGAGGGAACTCTGTTTCCAATGGTGGTACTCATCATAAGGAGTCTTTGGGCTGCACTTGGTCTGGTTCCTCACCTAGGACCTGTCTGCATTGGGTGACCCAACCAGAGGCATGAAGCCCCTGACAGCTCCTAGGATCACTGGGACACTCAAACCCCTCCACCACGTTAAGGTGGCAGCCTATGGAAGGGATGTGTATGTGTGTGCATGTGTGTGTGCATGTCTGTATGTGTGTGTGTGCATGTTTTTATATGTATGTGTGTATATGTTTGTATGCATTTATGTATGTATATGTGTCTATGTATATTAAGTAAGTTATGTATTAAGAGTAAGAGAGAACGAGAGAGAGATTAAGAAAGAGTTGTATTTTTTTTTTTTTTGTCCATGAGGCCTGGACATGTGGCAGGAGGAAGCTCAACTCCAACTTACACACTTCTAATCGCAAGACGACCACTCTATCCACAGCCCCCCTGGAAAAAAAAAAGCCACTGCATGATCTTTTTGTCAACCTTTTTTTAAATTCCGGATTTAAACGCAGCACAATGAGCTACATTTCACCACAAAAAAGTCCAAGTGCAACATAAAAAGTGAGTAGAGAAGGTAAAATAAAGGACAAACCATAAAACTACAAGAACAGTGAGAAAATAAACAGAAATCATTACAATTACAAGAAGAATTGTAATTCTTAATTTAATAGGTTGCTATAAGCATAGAGCTATATGTTGTTGAGGCTCTGCGCCACCTACCACTGAAACAGGGCTGATGTAGAGGAAGCAGTCACGGGTGGGTGAGGAATAGTCTTAGATGTAGGGCTGATGCCACATGACTTTTAGGTGATTTTAAAGCAATTCTTGCTGTTTCTTAAACTCTTTTAGGGGGAAATTTACATTGACCAATTGACCTAACCTACATGTTTTAGGGGTTGTGGGGGGAAACCAGAGCTCCTGGAGAAAACCCACGCAGGGACGGGGAGAACATGCAAACTCCACACAGCAAAGATGTGACACATCCTCTCTGTGCAGCTGCAGTGCTAGCCACTGCACCTCCGTGCTGCCCACTTTTTTTTCTATTTCAAATTCATTTTAAAGTTTGAATCTTTTTTTTAATTGGGTTAGGAAGGGATCTTTTTTTGTAGTTGGTTAATTGGAGGAAAAAAACCGGCCTTTCTAAATTTCCTCATGACGACGTGCCGCATTGCAGGATGGTTAAAATGAGAAGTTCTTGGTTTTAGTTCACTCTTTTTCTTTTTTTGATTTCTTCAAATGCATGAAGTTCTGCATTCTTTTCCAGAGTGAAAGCTTTGGTTTTTTTCTTTGACCATCCTGCATGTTGTCAAAGTCCATCATTTCTATGGATTCCAAATTCCTGGGAAAACCTGATGAGGTTCCTTCTAAGGGATCCTCCTCAGAAGAAACCTCTTGATGTAAATCTTCGTCATGGTGAGGTTGGCTCTCGTTCTCCATCTCTTGAAAATCTGTGGAGTCTTGTGGTGGTCCTTGCTTGAGATCTTCCTTCTCATCTCTCATATAGGTGCCAATCTCTAGATAGTCAAAGGCTCCTTCCAAATTATTTTTCTCACAACTTACTTGCTGGAATTTTTCTAGTTCTTGTCTCAGTGCAGCAATATCGGTGTCATATCTGCAGTGCAGCACCTTGTATATATCTTTCATCATTTCTAACTTAGTCTGTGCATCCCTTTCCTTCTCCTGAATGAATTGCATCTCTCTTGCTGTGTTTTCTTGGAAGGTGGCTTTCATGTTGTTTAGAAACACCATCTCCTCCATGTGCGTTTTTCTCTCCTGAATCATCTGTATCTGAAGCTTTTCCACCTGCTGTTGAAGTGAAGAATTTTCACTTTTTAAATCTTTTGTGACCGCGTTGAATTTCTGCTGCTGGGTCTGGAGCTCTTTTGCCGCTGCTTTATATTTCAGTTCTTGTTCTTGCTCAAGAGAAGCCAATTCAGATAGAACAAAGTGACATCTCTTTGCTCTATCTGAATTGGCTTCTCTTTCACGCTGGAGCTCCTTCTCATATGTTTCCATTTGGCCTTTCAGACCAGAAACATCTCTTTTATATTTCTGACTGAGTTCTTCATATGAATGTTTCACCTCGTCCAATTCTGCCTGTAAACTGTTTTCACTGATTTGCAGGAACGTGACCTCTTCCGACATCATTTGAAACATATCGTCCTTTTCAGCTCTTAGATTGTCAAGGACCAGTTGTAGCTCACTAACCCTCACTTCACAAAACTTTTGCATCTCGGCCTCCTGCCTCACCAGAGCAACGTTGGATCTCTCAGACGCTTCATACTTGGAGCAAAGCTCCTCGTGGGAAGTCTGGAGTTTTTCCAGTTCGTCTTGCAGGGTTTTGTTTTTGTCTTTCTCAGCCTGGATTTCTGATGTAAATGCTTCCTGGCTGAGGAGGTGGGCCGTCTTTAATTCTACAAAGTCTTGCTGGAGCTGCTTCTTGTTCTTATGTCTCAAATCGTCGTGCACCTTGGAAGCAAGGTTCGCAGCATTGACAACGGCTGGATCACTAAGCTTCTCTATTCTTTCTAGTTCCCTCTTGGTCTCTTTGCCCTTGTTGATGAACACTTCTTTGAGAGCTTTCTGCCTTTTTAATTGGAGTTTCGTTTCTTCCAGCTCTGCTTCCAGCTGGGCCAGTCTTTGGTTGTCTTCAAATCTTTGGGCTCTCTCCATTTCTAAAAGAAAGCCCATCCTTTGGATTTCCTCGTGCAAACCATCCGGGTGCACAGGAGGGAACCTGCCTTGGACATTCCGATGGATGCCCCTTCTCACCTGGGGTCCCATCATTCCACTGTGTCTTCTTGGGTTTTGATGAGACATTTTCCTCAATACGTTCTCCAAAATCTATCTAACGGTCGATTTGAAAAGGCTTTGCGTATGTCTGAACTAGTCAGTGATATAGCAATGAAAAATATCCAGAATTCTGTTCTATATATATGTAGTTTATGACATCACAGACACTGCCTCACTTGTGACATCACAGAATCTTCTTTTGCTGGTGGTGTTACATCATCCCACCAGCAAATAGCATACTTTCAATTGTTTATATTCAAAATAGTTTGACAATATGATAATTATTTCTTTTGAACTTTTTTCAGTATCTATACATGAGAAAGTTAATTTTGCTTGTTTAGTCAAACATTTATTTTCTTGTTCTTGTGTAACATTGGAACATTGATGTGGGAACAGCTAACATTTTGCTAAGTTAATGCCATAAATATAAATATAAATATAAAATCATTCAATAAAATGAAAATGACATGAACTAATTAAAGTAACAAACAAAATAAATTGTGGACAGAGCACAAATAAAGTTGTAAGATTTACCCATGAGAAAACCAGGGATCTCAAACCCATCCCACCGTGCTTGACCACCACAAACACAATGTGTGCCACAGTAAATGTCAAGGCTAGGTCATTTTCAGATCTAGGCAAGCGCATGATTTTTGTTTGTCATTGTAAACTAAATCTATAAAAAACATTATTTTGAGCAACGGGGAGGATCTAAATATGAGGCAATGGTAGATGAAGACAAACCAAGATCAACTGATTCAAAGGTTACACAGACTGACCAGCTGGTGGCGGTAGTGTACCAACTTGCTGTTTGGGAAGAAAAGACTATGGTGAAGAAGAAAAGTCTGGCAAAGACGGATGGAAAGTGATGCCGTTGTGTTTAGAGCTTCCGTCAAAACTTTATCACAGTTTTATCTCCACTGAGATTACACATCGCCTTGACTCCCCACACTGTTTTACACGCTAAAGGTTGGCGTCCTGCTCTGACTTGAACCAGCTGTTTTAACGCGCTCCGCCTCTGTTTATGCCGTTTCTACCAAGGTTAACTAACTACAACTATATCATGCATTTATAAAATTAGATATAATACCCTTTATTTTTGTGTTTATGAATCTATTTATTAGCCTTTTTAACTGTTCTGTAATTGATTTTTTGTTTATTATTTCCCTCACACAAGCAGTTTACGTCAGCTGTTAGCAAATTATGGTCCTCCATTATTCCTCCTGCCGGCATTTACGCTAGTCCGCAAAACGGCGACAGCAAAAGCTGAAAGAAAACACCAGTCCGTTGGTTGTTCAACAACAGTTCAATAAATTTTTGGAAAATTGTATCTTCTGTTAAAATTAACAACATTCAACCTATAAGAACTAGCAAACACACACTAAAAACTAAATAAAATTGAGTTAAGCTAACAAAAAGTTGCGTCGTATAAAGTTTCAACCAAGGTTATTATAGTTGACTAGAACGAACGGAATAATTGAAACTGAAAATGAGAAGACATTTTCGTCATCTGAAACGAATAAAAATGGTAGTTAATGGGGAAAAACTGTAACCATTCTTCCTTTTATTCCTTCCTTAAATCCAAACTCCTTCCTTTTTTCCTTCCTCCTTTTGTTTGTTCCTCCCTCCCTTCCTTCCTATCCTAGTTCTATATTTTCATTCTTTGTTTCCTAGTTAAACATCTCCTTCCTTCCTTCTTTCCTAGTTACTTGCTTCCTTCCTTCTTTCCCAGGTACACATCTTTCCTTTTGTTTCTTCCTTTGCTACCATTTTTACATGTTTCACATTTAAAACGTCTCTTTTGTAAAAACATTTCTGGCATAAATTCAACATCAGCTTCTTATATTTAAAGTCGATATAAATGACAGAGAACTCTGGAATTCTGGGGAAAGTAGAAAATCTTTAAAACGTGTAAAAACTCCACAGACGACACAAAATAACTGCACTGGGTCGTATTTTGAAATATTACTTCATATATAGATGTAACAAAAAAGTAGCAATTCCAGCTACATGATCAATATTTGGACTTTGAAAACATCAGCTTGTTCTTATGACAGCGCTTCTTATCACAGCGATATTTTCCTTCCAAAACATTAAACAAAAATAATAATAACCCATCTGTGCAAACATTTAGTTTTCATTTTAAATGTGTGAAATGATTTTTAGCATATTTTACCACCTTTTGCTATGTAATTCACAGAAAACCCAATAATATTTATTCAGATTTATTTACCGTATTAAAAATGCATCTAACAGTTTGTTCTGGCTTCATGGACTCTCTGCAGATGTTCCTTGTGGCTTTAATTAGATTCAGCAGACGTAGTTTGATGGGTTTAGCATCTGTTCATGCAAAGTTGCACGCTAATCCATAAAGCCGACTCGTTTACTTATAAAGATACTTCATCCTTCTCAGCGATGATGCAATCTGACTGAGTAGAAATATGCGACTCTTTTGGCTTAAAAGAAACGGCAAAACATCTGCTTTGAGGAGGAACACGAGACATCTCGCAGGAACAGATGTTGGAAATCCTTTCAAAGGGTTAAAAGTGATGTAAATAACTCAAACTCGCCTGTCTGAAAGGCGTATTGCAGTAAATAATAGGGTGTCACCCTGCTGGTCAATGTGGTTGCTCAACCGGTGATCCACTCTGTTCTGCACACATCACCGAATGCGACCGGCTGCCGTCTTTCTGAGCTCACTCTGCAACGCTGTAAACCTTAATGACCGTTCATGCAGGTGCTGGAAATAATTGAAAATGCTTGAATTTTAATCACTTGTTTCCAAGGTTTTTGGAAAGTGCAAACTGCAAAGTTTTGTATTATTTGATTTAAAACCTAAATTCGGAAAATGTTTTTTACAGTTGAAACCAAATATTTTCATATGCAATCATTTTTTTTCTCACTTTTTGAAGTTAAATCAGAATAAACTTTTTGTTTTAGGTTAGTTAGAATAAGCAAAAATAATTTCTGTTTGCTAAATGGCAGAAAAAATGAAAAAAATTTTTTTAGAGATTTTTTTTTTTTTTTTACCTTTTATTCATCCATCCATCCATCCATCCATCCATCCATTTTCTTTCACCCTTGTCCCTCAGAGGGGTCGGGAGGGTTGCTGGTACCTCTCCAGCTAACGTTCTGGGCGAGAGGCGGGGTCACCCTGAACAGGTCGCCAGTCTGTCGCAGGGCAACACAGAGACACACTCACACCTAGGGGCAATTTGGAGAGGCCAATTAACCTGACAGTCATGTTTTTGGACTGTGGGAGGAAACCGGAGTACCCGGAGAAAACCTACGCATGCACAGGGAGAACATGCAAACTCCATGCTGAAAGACTGGGGCCGGGAATCTAACGCAGAACCTTCTTGCTGCAAGGCAACAGCTCTACCAACTGCACCACTGTGCAGCCCACACCTTTTATTTACTGTGCTTAAATATCTTAATTTGAGCAGGAAGGTAATTTGCCTTAACACAATTTGTTTGAATTGTTTCAGTGAGAGGCTGGACGATGTGGCTGAAAAACCTGTAAAGATATAAGTGTTTCATATCAGATTATATTGATAATGATCGACTTGTTTTTTTAGTTTTAAATATCTGAAATAATCCCAAACTTGTTTCCTGCTTTATCCACATTTTTCACTTCATTTTGTTTATTTTTATGCGGTTATGAGACACAATGGGAATAACCTCAAACTGCTGCTGCGGAAGTTAATCAACAGGTTGTTACTGAGTAAAGAGAGTTGCTAGGTAACCAAAGACTGAGAGAGTTGCTAGGTAACCAAAGAGTGAGGCAGTTAATTCCACTAACCATTTTAGCTTACTGTAAGAGGTTGAGCATCTAAAGTCTTTCCTCTGTCTACATCTCCCATGTTCTATCTGTTAAATATTGAATTTTCTACCAGATGTTTTATCTACTGATATTGATCACAAGCGTATTGTCATATATATTATTGATTTATTGCCCAACCCTATTTCAGGGTATTAAATATTTATTATTCCTAGTTGCTCGGTGATTTACTTTATTCCTGCTGTAATACTATTCACAAGATATTGAAAACACATAAATTATATCATATAATAGTGAATTGAAACAGTTTTTTGGTCCATTTGTATTATTTTATCTCTAAACTCTTAAGTTTTCAAACTTGCCTTGAAAAGCTCTTGAATTTTACAGTGGGAGAAGTATGCGAACCCTGCTTAAATGACAAATCATCCTGCCGTACGTTGGTTAATTATGAGGTCCGTCAAACACCAGCGACTCCCAGGTTCCTTCAGGAGGCAGCAGAGAGGCTCGTGTCGGGGAGAAAACCCTCTAATCTTTCACAGATTAGATGAGAAACGATAATGAACTCATTATCGTTTCTCTTTGACAATATGAAGCTCTGCTTCACCAAGGCTTTGATTGTCCATATTAATTCCCATGCATTTAGGATTACAATTTTACTTGAATTAAAAGCTGTGTTAATTTTAAAGTACGCCACTGAGCTTCTGGATGGAAACCAGCCTCCCTCCCTGCTCTACACTTTGTCTGCTCTGTGTTGTGACTGTTAATTAAAGCCGCAGCACCTCAGCAATCATCCAACATGATTTCCAAGCAGACTTGTTTAGACTGCAGAGCGCATGTGATGTTTTACTTTTGGGACTGCGCTCCAGGAAACGGCTTCAGATGAAAACATCTGAACCTGCTGTCGGCCGGCTAAGCTCTGTAAAGGAGGCGTTCTCCCCCGTGGAGAGAAAAGGGGAAGCTTAGTGTTAGATATAAGACTGAGTCTAATCTCCTGCTCATAATAAAAGTGCTGCGCTTTAAAAGCCAGGACGGGAATGTGGGTTCTAATGGACCTACAGAGCAGAACCAGCTGCTGTCTTGTCCCACATGGGGAACCGTCTGCTGCTGCCCGAGGTGGAGGCACGTGTCTTTGCTTTCAGGAGATGGACTTTAAAGCTGCATCTTTTATTAAGAATATGTTTTTTTTAGATTTTTGTTAAAAATGTTGTGACGGAATAACATGAGATAGATAATCTGTGAAAACATTGATCTCATCCATGAGCTACTATATCCGTCTGAGGAAATGTGCCACTCCATTTCAAAAACAACCAATCAGAAATAGGAGGCGGGTCTTAAGCTAAAGATGAGTGATATGGCATGAAATTTATATCGCGATATATATTGTGATGGGTGGCGGTAACGATATACATCACTATATGATTTGTATAAAACTTGCAATAAAAACAAAAAAACTAAGTGGAGTGTATTTGTGTTAAAACTTAACACTCATTAAATACTCCTTATAAACATGTTATTTATATTTAATGTTTTTAACTGTTTTGCTTTATGCTGCTCCCTATCATTACCAGGTCTTCCTTTAGAAAAATCTAATTTTAAGAAAAACCTGGACAAATTACTTGCATTTTCTAACTTCCACACACTTTACAGATTAAATTTTTCTGCTCCCGGTTTTAGTCTTGAACCTTCCTGTGGTCTTAAGAGATGAAGTCATTTAAACCCCACAAGTTTTTTTACTCTATGCTCGGTCCAGCGGAGTCGCACCATGCGTTTTTACGAGGTTTTCTTTTTGTGGTTTCGGAAAGACCATCACTCAGCCCCATGGCGCTTCCCCGCTGTCCAACCGTGACATCTGCCTTCTCCTGAGCATCGCACTAAGACGGCGGGAAGGGTAAAAAACGGGATCCAATGGACTCAACAAGCTTTTTCCAGCAGGGGTCTCATCAATCCTACATGAGCTTTTACCCCTCTCCTCTCTGTTGGCTGACCGTGACATCTGCCGCGCTCCTCCTGAGCATCATGATAAGACCACGGGAGGTTGAACCTGAACCAGGTCCAGATAACTGATGTTTTTGCACTTTTAACAAGCTCTTCCCTTCCGCTCTCAGCCGCGCTGCTTCCTGCTTGCTCTGTTTTGATGCCGGCCGTTACGTCATCAACAAGCATTACCGCGGTTAGCCGGTAGATGGCAGACCTCAATCATAGGCCTAATTTCTATCATTTCCACTGTATACAGTTTATATCGCGTATTCCTACAATAAACCTCATACACTCGCTGCTAAATGTGCTAAAGGCAGAGAAACAACTGACCGTTAGAGAAAATGGCTTTATCTGCCATAGTCGGTGGCTATGCTAACTAGTTTAAGCATCACAACAGTCTATGCTAGCTGAAGCGTAGCAGAGGGCAAGATTGACGGCACTAAGATGCGTCCGGGTTCTAATTGGTTGTTTCCAGTTTATTTTTTCTTCTTCCACATATTATCTGTGTTTTACTCTCTATCACAATATATATTATTGATTTATTGTCCAGCCCTCACGTCTAGTTTATTTTTTTGCCAAATAGGGATCATTTTAGTAATCCTAACTATTCTAAAATGTCAAATTTAGCTTGATTTTATATATAGTTTAGGTAAATATCTTCTTGTGACGTATCTAATAGTCCTGGTTAATAGTCCTGGTTCTGATCATTACGCTGCCTTTGCTGAACCTGCAGTTAGACTCAGAGCGTCACTGGGTTTCCGCTCCAACGTATAGCAGCCGGTTTCCCAGGCTGCGTCTTCAAAGCAGTGGTTTGGGGCCGGAAGAGCAGCTTAAATTTTCTGTTTTAAGATAAGATGGTCCCTGAGGAAAGATGCTGCTGCCCCATAAAAGAGATAAAAGACGAGACCCGCTGCAATCTAAAACTTTCCAGGTTTCTATTTTAGTGAGGAGCAGCTTTTGGACGTCCAATCCGATGTGTTAAACAAGCTATTTGAAAGCACTCTTTTCTGTGTTGGCATAGATGCGCCTAATCTAAATGGACGTCTGATTCTGTCTAAATGGATCCCTCTTAGATTTACTGCTGGAGCCGGCGCTGGCTGAATCTGCAGAGCGCAGTTTGTTTTATTGTTTAGCTTTTCTTCCTCCAGTGCTGTGAGCGGCGTGTACATAATTCCCTCGGCCTTCTGTGGCTTTTAATGCAGTTTTGATTTATGTACACACGTGTGTCCACAGTTGCTTGGTGTGTTTGTGTGCTGGGGGCGGCTGTGTTTATTTAACACGGTGAGAGGAAGGCAGCTTGAGACTGAAACACATCAAGGTATCAAAGCGTTTCTGTGGGCTGGTGTGTTGCAGGGTAAAGCCGCTGCCTGCTGCTCTGGTATGCGCTCTGATTTAGGAAACGCAGCATGGAGAGATGTGGCGCTACTAGAGAGAGGCTCCATGGGTTAGTGAAAAATAATCAAACCTGCTGATGGTCTGGCAGCGGTGCAGAATGGACTGTACGGTTGAAACGATTAATCGGAGTAATCGTGATTAATCGATTGTTGAAGTGATCGTAAACTAATTTAGCAATCGGTTAATCATGGAATATAGCGTCTCTAAGCCAATTTACTAAAAGAATAACATATTCAGAGCAGTAGTTAAGATTTAAAAAAATATTTTTTTAATATATATATTGCTTACAAGGTGCAAAAAAATAAAGCATCTGCAACTCAAAGCTCCCCAGGTTGACATAATTTTAGCTTCAACTGGTCTTAAATTCTTCTGTACAAAAAATCTCCTTTTAAGCACCTTTTGCTATTCAGTTATTAAATAGTAATCCAAAATCATCAACGGATCAACCTTACTGTATTTATTTTAAGTCAAGCAGAAAGGGCTGAGCACAGTAATGGTCGAAGTATTTTTAGCTGCAGAGTCAATCTTTACTAGCGTATATTAAAGGAATGCTGTGTTATTGCATTTTAGTCAATAAAATGCTTTTTATTACTGATTTTAAAAATTAATTAAATTATCTGTTTATTTGCATCTTACAATATATGTATAAATAAAGACTTAAGTAAAAAATCGGGACGTCGGGAGGGTTGCTGGTGCTGATCTCCAGCTAACGTTCCGTGCGAGAGGCGGGGTCACCCTGGACAGGTCGCCAGTCTGTCGCAGGACAACACAGAGACAAACAGAACAAACAACCATGCACACACACACTCACACCTAGGGAAAATTTGGAGAGGCCAATTAACCTGACAGTCATGTTTTTGGACTGTGAGAGGAAACCGGAGTACCCGGAGAAAACCCACGCATTCACAGGGAGAACATGCAAACCCCATGCAGAAAGACCGGGGCCGGGAATCTAACCCAGAACTGTCTTGCTGCAAGGCAACAGCTCTACCAACTGCGCCACTATGCAGTCCTAATCAGTTACTCCTAAAATCCTTATTAATTTAGTAATCAGTTTACTGTATTATAAGCCTGGCGGGCCACCAGGCTTTTCTTGTGCCCCCACCAGGCCAAGCATTGCTTATTTATTCTAGTTTCTTTAATCATTGCCTTTTTTAAGACTTTATAGTTTGTGTTTAAGTATTAATCTAACAGTCTTCCAATAATGCATAACTATAAAGTGATATTTTCAAATTTCCTGTCAACTTTAAACATTTTCTAACTCAAAATTGTTAGAAAATGGCGGCCAGCTGGATGAATGTCTGCCTTAGCGCCCCGAGTCTTTGGACTGAATATCGGCATATAAACTGCTTCTTTCCTCTGTCAGGGTGCGAGGACATCGTTGTGGAAAGTTTGTCCCTGGACTCTCTGGTCCCCATCCTGAAGTGGAGCTCCCAGCCGTACGGCTCCAAGTGGGTCCACAGGCAGGCCATGCACTTCCTGTGTGAGGAGTTCAGCCAGGTGGTGACCTCTGACGTCCTATACGAGCTCGGCAAAGAGCACCTCCTCAACGCCATTCAGTCCGACTACCTGCAGGTAAACGTCCACACCTTTCAGCTTGTTTCTGTGCTCTGCTGTTATTCAGACGATGAGACTCTTAATGCGTCCAACGTGTCGGAGGCTTTCGAGCTCTGAATCCGCATCATGAAGGCATCAAAACAAGTTTTACTCTTGACCAGATGGTTGAGGAAACTTGTTGTGATGCAACCAACCAGGCTGGAGCTCAACTGGGACTCATAGTTCCTCATTTTAAACGATTTTACCAGTTCACAGAATACAACATGGTTTTATTCTTATTTTGTCTCTTTCCTTTTCTCCTACATATTTTTCCCTCCTCTGTAACCTTTCCTACATCCTTTCCCCCCTTACATTTTTTCCTCGCTTTCTTACATCTTTTGCTCCCTTCCTTATATCCTCTCTCCTTTCTTATATCCTTTCCTCGCTTTCTTATATCCTTCCTCCCTTCTCTGTGTCCTTTCCTCCGTTTCTTCATGTTTTATCCCTATCCTCTCTCACCTGTGTCCTTTTCTTCCCCTCCATCCTATCTTTCTTCTCCTTCCTCTCCTTGGTTTTCCTCCCAGGCGAGTGAACAGGACATTCTGAAGTATGTCGTAAAGTGGGGCGAGCAGCAGCTGATTAAGAGGATGGCAGACAGGGGTAAGATAATACACTCTATAATTACCCTCTCAGCTTCCCCCCTAATTGCTCTGAGAAAATTGCTCACTTACCAAAGACCCAAAAAATACACTTAAGAGTTGAAAAAAGGCTTAACCTCAGAAATTGAGTCAACATAAAGTGGCCTAATTTTCATTGACTTTGTCACTGTGCTCTATTCAAATGATAAATGAGATGCTGTCGGGTTAATGCTCCAAGTGACTCCAGGAACATGACGCATGCTGCAGGAGAGGCCAGATTTACGGAGATGTTTCACTAAATTAGTAGCTTATAAACTCTGTGGCATTAAAATCATAGTTTTAGCTAAATAAGTAACCATATTTATAGAGCTGTAGCTAACGATCACTTTAGTCAATCAAATAATAAAAATCTACAAAATTTTCATTTAGCCACTTTTTATGAAGTATTAAAATACACTAAAAGATGCAAATAAATTATTCAATTCCTTTGTGAAATAAGAAAATTAAGATTTTATTGCCTAAAATGAAAAAAATAAAACATTTCTTTAGTAAATTTCAACCAGATGAAGCTAAACCCGCCACCTGAGGACTTACCAATTAGTTGACGATTATTTCAAGTCGATTAATCACGGTTAATCCGATTTAATATTTTCAGCCCTACATATTAATGTGTTTTTGTATGAATTCAGCTGATTATTTCTGTCTTTGCTAACCCAGAGCCCAACCTGCTGAGCGGCACAGCCCACAGCGTCAACAAGAGAGGCGTGAAGAGGCGAGACCTGGACGTGGAGGAGCTGAGGGAGATCCTTTCTCCTCTCCTGCCCTTCATTCGGACGGAGCACATCCTGCCTCCCAACAGCGACGTCCTCGCCGACGCCGTCAGTACTCCTCCTCTACTTTTGTTAGCATTTTAAATGGGACCTTATTAAGCAAAACTCAAATTTTGAATGTTTTCATACTTCCATGTGGGTTTCTACTAATTCTAAAAACATGCTAAAGGTTTAAAATACTCGTTTTTTGGCAATAAGTTGATGTTGTTTGGTGTATGAACAAAGAGCTGTTTCAAAAACCTTCTGATTGTTGAGTCACAAATCAGCAGGCACTCTACCAGTCACCTAGCAACCTCAGCAATGCCCAGCCTGTTGCCTAGCAACCCAAAGCAGAGCTCTAGCACGTTTGGTCAGCTGGTTGTGCTGTACAATGGCTGCTGGAAGAGAGAAGTGTCTTGTTGTTGACTTACCATCCATAAACCACTTGCTACATCTTGTTGGTTGTGCAGGAGGCTCCACTTCTGCTTTTTAAAGATATAGGGTTGTATAATTTTGCATCTGTTTCGAGCCATTTTTACATGAGTGTAATAAACTTGAGCAGCTTATTTGGATTTAAAGGGACAAGAGGCTCTAAAACTAAAAATAGAACAAGCTGACTAAAATCTCATTGTGTAAGAATGATTTTGTGCAAAAAAAAAAAAATCTGTCCTTACCTGTTCAAGGAAGCATAATAGATCACCCTTAAACACTGTGAGCTTCACCGGTTTATCTCTGTTCACAGCTGAAGAGGGGTTTGATCAGCACCCCTCCGTCAGACATGCTGCCCATGGCTGAGGGGGGCAAGGCCAACGCCTGGCTGCGGCAGAAGAATGCAGGGATCTACGTCCGTCCGCGCCTCTTCTCTCCGTATGTGGAGGAAGCCAAGGTGAGACTGGCAAAGACTTTTCCTCAGCGCTGTGGGGTTTGGTTTTCACCAAGAGTCTCATTATCAGGATGGAAATTCATTTTTTATTTTTTTTGGGTCCATTTGGAAATTTTCATTACAACCTGTCGGCCTTCCCGGGTCTATGAATATTAATGGACATGTCTGCAGAGCAGTGAGAGGCGTTATTAAGAGAGCTGCCAGTCAGGTGGAACAGATCAGGCAGACAACCCGTCCTTGACTCTGTTATTTTCAGGGCTGCAACTAACAATTATTTTTAGTAATCAGTGATTCCGAAGATTAATCTATTAATTAGATTAGAAGATGCAAATAAACAAATGTTTCCTTTTTAAAATAGTGAAAGCATTTGTAGCAAAGGATGCATCTGTAACTAAAAATACTCCTAACATCAACATGTAAGAAAGAGATTTATTTTTATTTTTTTTATATACCTTTTGAACCAGGAGAAGCTAAAACTATCCCACTTGAGGAGTTCTGGGTAGAACATAAGAAGGTTTTTTTTTTCTTAAATGCAAAATGTTTGTATTTTTGTACAGTTTTGGTTTAATTACTGCTGAGTGTGTTGTTCTTTCAGCCTTTGGCCTTTCTTCGAGTCGCTATACTCTAATAAATAATTATCAGCCAATTTAGTAAACGATTAATCACGATTACTACGATTAATCATTTATTTTCTCTTTCATGTATTTTTTTTACATGACTTCAGTCTGTGCTTGATGAGATGATGGTGGAGCAGACGGACTTGGTGCGTCTGAGACTGGTGCGGATGTCCAACGTCCCAGACACACTCTACATGGTGAACAACGCCGTGCCTCAGTGCTGTCACATGATCAACCACCAGCAAATGGCGGGCAGCTCCAGCACGGCTCCCTCTGTCGTGGCCAATGAAATACCAGGTAGAGCAACGAATGACAGAATGAGATAATAAATAAATGAACGAACATCAGGTAGAAAAGTAGCAGGTTCATTGTTGGAATCGCTGCTCTGTGCTTCTTCCAGTGCCTCCACTGACTGTGGTGAAGGATATGATCCGCAGGCTGCATGAGCTGAGGCACACGGAGCAGGTCCAGCGAGCCTACGCCCTGAACTGTGGCGAGGGAGCCACGGTCAGCTACGAGCTGCAGCTGAGGGTGCTGAGGGAGTTCGGCCTTGCAGATGGAGCCACGGAGCTGCTGCAGGTAAAGAGGAGGATCATATCGCTTTAAAGGGGCGGTATCGTGTAAAATCAACTCCTTTGACCTTTACATAATCTTATAATGTTATTCCCTCATCAAAAACGTATATGTAGTGTTTGAGAAATCCTTCAGTCTCCCATGGCAACCATTTGGTTTCAGCCTTAGAGAGGAACTCGCCCACTCAGCTCCTTCAGACTAGCCAGCAGCAATTGGCAAACACCTGGTGGAACTGCATGTCTGCAGTGCTCATTATAGGACCTACTTCTCAGTCCAATACTCCTAAGAACAGTTCAAAACTACAAAATGGAGAAGTATTGTTGTCAAAGAGTAGGAGCTTCTAAAAATATGTAATACCGCCTCTTTAAGAAAATGTTTCTCTCCTGCAAGAAACGATTATTTTACTCATCTATTATTCTGACGATTAATCGAGTAATTGAATTCACAATATTGGCATAGTTTGCATATTTTTTATTTCAGCTCATTTTATACAATAGTAAAAATACATATAACATGGAAATAATATAATTTCTTTTGTAAGAAAATAAATATTTTATTGCCTAAAATGCAAAAACGTGGCATTCCTTTAGTTTATGTTTGATCATTTTAGCTGCATATGCAACAAAAAAAACCTTTTTACTGTTTAAAACATATTTACAGGCAGTTTTTTAAAATCTTAAATGCAAGATGTATATATTTGTTTGTACCGTTTTGGCTTAATTACTTCTCTCTGTTGTGTTTTTAGAATCTATATGCTCCAATTACCGATTAATTGATTACCAAATTAGTTGATTATTATCTCAATAATCAATAACGATTAATCTGATTAACTGTGTCAGCCCTGATCTTGTTTGCTTTCTTTTGCTTTCAGAACCCATCCAAGTTCTTCCCAGATGAGCGTTTTGGAGACGAGAGTCCGATTCTGGCCCTGCGTCAAGTGGGCCGTTGCCGCGTCAACAGCAGTCCGGCTATGGACAGCATGATAACGGACCTGGAAGGAGTGGCAGGCTTCCACCCTCCGCTGCCTCCTCCGCCTCCTCCCTACCACCCTCCCGCCACGCCCAGCCATGCCCAGCTCAAAGGGGGCTGGCGACCTCGGGTTCCCATGCCAACCCCAACCCGCTCCTTCTCCTACCCCTGCAACCGAACCCTGATCCAGCGCCACGCTGCTTCCAAACATGGCGGTTCGGAGTACTCCTCGGCGCCCAGATGCCAGCCTCCAGACTGCACCAACCCCCAGGCTATGGGCCGACCTCTGCTGTCAGACCAGCAGGCGGTAAGTGTGGCGTGAAATAAAGCTCCAACTAACAGTAATAACTTATTCTGACGATTAATCGATTAATCAAATACAAAAATGGGCACATTCTGCAGATTTTTCATTTATCACTTTAGTTCTATCCTCCAGTTAATTGATTGATTTCTAAATTAGCTGATGATTATTTCAATAATCGATTAATTGTTTCAGACCTAGTTTTGGGTAGAACATGAAGTATTTTTTTTTTCTTTTATATATCTTAAAGGCAAAATTTAGATATTTTTTACAGTTTTAATTAATGGCCTTTGTTTAAAATCTGTATTCTTCCTTTAATCAATGACTATATTAGTTGACCGTTGTTTCATTAATTGATCAATCATTGATGAATCCAGTTAATCGTTTCTGTCCTAACGTGAAGCGCCTTGTTTTTGCATCTCGTGCTCCAGTTGAGGAGTTTCCTCTGACCCGTTCATGTTGTGTCTGCTTCCTGATCAGATGGGGGCGGAGCCTGTGATGAGGGAGTTCATGCCGGACATCGCGCTCGGCGTCTCGGTCATGTCTCTGAGGGAGCAGCACATGGCCGACATGGACGGCGAAGGCCCTCACAGCCCCATGGGCCCTTCAGGCCACCACCTGCCCTGCTCTGCTGCGCGCTTCAGCCACGGTTACGGCCCTGGACACGGCCACTCCTGCAAGAGGCACGCTCCAGAACCCAAGGTGGAGGCCCAAGCGGAGTTCCCCGACCTGTACGACTTCTCCTGCAGACCCGCGACCCCGACCTCCGCCCACCCTCTGCCCGCTTTTGCAGGACCGGACCTCTACAGCCACAGCTGCACGCAGTCCGGCTCCTACCCCCCTCCTTACGTTTCTGACTGCCAGAGCCACGGCCACCTGCAGGGACGGCCCGCCCCGGACCCGCTGCGACTGGACGTCCTCAGCTTAAAATCCCAGAGACACGACGGCGTCCTCTCCAGTCCGTCCGGACCGCCGCCGAGGACAGGTCAGTTCCCGAAGGGGCGACCGAACGAGACGGACCTCACCCACGGTTTGGGTCACCTACGCTCCCCCAGCGGGAACATGGACGGCTACGAGGACAGACCCAGAGACGCTCCAGAGGAGATGATTCTGGGCGGAGACCCGTCTGGTCCGGTTCCGCTCCAGCAGTCTCACAGGAACAGTATAGGCGAAGAACTCCTCAGAGACCGCAGATCGCCCAGCAAACCGGACTACCCCTATAAGAAATCTGCACTTTAACCCCAGTTCAGGAGGCGGGGTTGAGTTGGGAAAAGGGAAAAATGCGATGAGCACTAAGTGTGTGTGCGTGCGTGCGTGCGTGCGTGCGTGCGTGTGTGTGTGTGTGTGTGTGTGTGAGAGTACAAGAGTCAGAAAAGGGTTGTAGCTAGCGTTGGGCAATTATTTTTCATATCCGATTTTAAGGAAGTTTAGTTTACTTGCCTACACTTCTAAAAGCAAAATAAATATTTTCAAAATGATTTATTTCAATATTTCAGGCTATGATTATTTTTATTATGAGAAAATAGTAACAATATCGGCAGAAAAACTATCTTAAAATTACAAAACGTTCCTTTAAATGAGAGAAAATCTTGACTAGCTTAGTTTGTGTTCTTTTTTCAAAATACAAAATCGTTTCAAAGTCCTGCTACTGATAACAGTTTGATGGTGAAGATTGTTTCTATTATCTGTGACACCAACACTGCAAAAATTAATCTTACCAAGTAGTTTCTAGTGCAAATATCTTAGTTCACTTAAAATTATACAAAATCAACTTAAATGTGAGTTTTCAGCAAGATGTAGGTGCTTGTTTTAAGTTGATTATTACTTAATATTGATTTTAAAAGTACTATAAAAGTACTGACAGATTATTAAACAATTTTCCCATGATATAAGTCAAATAATCTGCCAGTGGAACTAGAACTTTTTTGTCACTTCTAAGGAAGTATTGACTTAAAACAAGCTGCTATATCTTGCTGAAAAGTTACTTGTAAGTTATTTTTATTATTTCAAGTGTAATAAGATGTTTATTCTAGATACTAAACCAAAATTACTAGGTAATTGGCAGTATTGGTAAGTTTTAAGTAAGAGTCTATTTCAAAGAGAGAACTACACAAAATGAACTGGTTTTCTAATTAAAACAATTTTAAGATGTTTTTCTGCTAATATCGTGACTGTAATCTTATAATAAGTCAAACATTCTTGTAGTTTGAGCCTGATACTATAACTCAGAGTCCTGATATGAAAACCACTTATTTCAAAACAAACATTTTCTGTCGAGCTGTAAAACACGCTCGTCAAACAAGATGGCGGCCTTGGGCGCGCTGACATCTAAACTGTGGAAATCCAACAAGTGCATTGGTAATAAAAATTGATTTAAAAAAAATTAATCTTGAAAACCTTAGTTAATTAATCGCCCAGCTCTCGCTGCAGCTGCCGGTGTCTTCTGTCCTACCTCTACAGCGCTGCGCTCTCATCACACAGTCAGAGTTTAAACAGGAAGCCGCTCTGCTCCCGTTAGAGGATTTCCGCAAACATCCTCTCAACTTTGATCTGCTGGAGGTCTGCAGGAGACGCTCCGATCGGCAGAAACATTTAATCTGAGTTATGTAACGAGTAACAGCAGCACACGGACTCGGAGGAAGTGATGCAACAAAACCGTAGAGTTAGAAGATAGATCCGCTCTGCTGGGTTCTCCGTTTCTTCATGTAGCATTTCTGACGACACGTCCTCACCCCGTTCATCTCTGACGGGAAGTACACTGCAAAAACACAACATCTCACCAAGTAATTTTTGGTCTAGTTTTTACCGCAAATATCTTAGTACACTTGAAATAAGACAAAAACTAACTTACAAATAACTTTTAGGCAAGATATATGAGCTTAGTTTGATCTAATTTATTAATATCCATTAAAAAAAGTACTAGATCCATTGAGAGATTATGTAACTAACGACATTTTTCCAATGTTTTAAGTGAAACAAGTGAAATTTTTGATAAGTTTATACTACCACTCACTCCTTTTTAAACATATTACAAAAATGATGACATTATGCGTCATGCTGAATTATTTATTTATTCAAAAGAAAATAAAAAAATTAATCTGCCGTTGAAATTAGTTCTTTTGATTCAATTTAAAAATACTTCATTGATGCAAAAAGGGAAATTAAATGTAACTCATTCATTCAAATTAAAAGTATTGAGCTACTCAATAACTATATCTTGCTAAAAAGTTATTTCTAAGTCTTTTTTCAATCATATGAAGATGCCCTAGATAAAAAATACTTTGTAATATTTTGTGTTTTTGGAGTGTAGCTCATTAGAAATGATTAGAAGTGATAAAAGTGAAGAAGGGAACATCTGCGTACTATGATGATCGTTTTGCAGCAAACAAAACTGTCGGAACCTTCAGCCAATCAGAGAGGCTTGTTGGAACTCTTCAGCCAATCAGAGAGGCTGATTGGAACCCTTTAGCTAATCAGAAGCAAGTCAGATGTTTTGAAATCTCTGTGCTACAGATCAGAGTCCAATGTGTTGTTTAGCATCAAGTAACCACATTTAAAGCCTTAACAAGCGCTTCAAACGGCATTTATTCACATAAAAACATTTCCGTTGTTTCACTTTGACTCTCTAGGTTTGATTTATTCATTTCTGCATTTTCCTTTCACATTTCATAAAAAGAAAAGTCCACATGTATATACCAGGACTTTTGCAAACCTCATTAGCGCTGGATGCACATGCAGTGTTGATAACTGTTAAATATGTAGTTGGAGACGGGCTGCAGCTGTAGCTCCGAACTTCTCGTTTCTTACAGAAAGATGACAAACAAAAAAAAAAACCTGCATCTCAAACTGAAATGTAACCGACGGTAACGCAAAGTCGGCCCGTGCTGGCTCAGGTCTCCAACGAGGAATTGTGTATATATTGATTTGAGTCCAAAACATTCAGATCGCTTGTGTTTTTTTCTTATAGTTTGTCACATTTTGGTGGTTGTTGAAGGTCTGTGTGTTTTTACTGTAGTGAACAACACTGTGTGCTCGTCTTTGTCATGAAACTCTCACTGAGAATGTGTGATATAAAACAAAAAGATTGTGTTTAAGGACGTTTTTCATAAATGTTATGCATTAAGAACATTTCTTTTTTAGCTGTAGATGATGTGAGGATGTTTCCTCTCTGCTTTGCATTGATAGAGTTGCCAAGCAGAAAAGTATTTTCTTTTTCTTTCTTTTTTTTTTTTTTCAGCAAGTTGCTTCATGGGGAAAAAATGCAAAACTCCGGATTCTTCCCCGTCTTCATGTTTGGTAGCTTTTAATAATTATTTTTCCAGGCCAGTGTTCCACTGAGTCCCGGTCGTTGTTTTGCTCTGCGCTGTAGAGGAGTCAGTGCCTTTGATTGGAGGAGTGACTTTGATGTCTATGCAAGCTCTTTTCTACCAGCTTACCAGCATGCATCAGATAGTAATTTGAAAACCCATGTAGCTCGTTTTGTGTACAGTGTTATTTAGCAGCTTTTTAAAAAGAAAATTAATGAAAAAAAAATCAACCATCAGATGGATATGTGTTGAATTGTAACAGGTACATTGTACTTGTATGCTATCGTTGGATACCTTGTTTGTAGATTAATAAGTTGCATTTAGTTTCACTGAATCTATTTTTCTACTGTTGCCTCAGAAGGTGCATCACAGTGGTCAACTTCTCAAAATAAACACTTTAATATGACTGGGCTGAGTTTTTGTTCTTGTTTCACCATTAAAATGTTCAGTTCTGACAGGAAATGTGAAAATCTGGGAACATTTTCCTAGAGAAATGCATGTTGTGAGTTATTGTCATTTTTTGGGTACAGTTCTACATCTTTAATCTTTTCACAAATAATTTCATACCTTTGTCAAACATCCTCTATGTGGCGGGTTTTCTAATCTTCCTTGAACGAATAAACTGTAAATGTCTGGAGTTCGCCTAACATTTGAGGTTTAAACAAGCAAAATGTTGAGTAATCGTGAGCGGGAAAAAATGTGGGAATTTCTTTAACAAATTTATAAATTAAATTTATCTGTACTGTTGAAATTGATAACATATCCACATCCTTCTTAAAGTAACAGTAACACCATTATATTAAGGAGAAAATGCATGCAGAGCAAATTCTTTCTTTGCAGTTTATGGAAGAGTTGAGAGCGCAGAGCAGCTTCTTGTCTCAGCTTGTCTGATCGCTGCAGGGTTTGAAGCTCCTGCAGATGTGTCCGCATTTCCCTCAGCATCTCTGCACTCCCTGCAGTCTGCTCTCTGCTCTATTGTTCTGGCCTTTAACAAGACTCTGCACTTCCTCGTTAGTTTGTTTGCAAGAGGAATTCCTGTTTTCAGCTTCCTGCGGAACATAAAAACCTCTGATGGAACATCGACTCAAACACTCAGTGATCAAATCCATCTGAAGAGCTTTTTCCAGTCTGATTATTACCCTGAGGAATAGGAGGTACAAGATAACGAAAACAAGTTATCTCAGCCCACAGCTCCACCTGGTGGCAAACTGGGGTATAGACGTAAAAGTTCTGTTTTAAGAAGGAATTTTGTCAGTTTGCTTCTTCGCCAATTTACATTAAAAATGCAGTAAGCAACATTTGTAAAAAATAAGTAAAAAAATAAGTACAAATAAAATAAAGGCTAATTGCCTTCTCCCAGTCCTCTCAGTGCTTACTAGAAACAGCCAATCAGAGCCAGGAGGCGGGTCTTACGTCAGCCGATCTTGTCTTTCTAATGCTAGTTAGCATAGCTAACGATGACGGCGGAAAAACGGCGGTTTTCCTGTTATAGTTATTTCTCCACCATTAGTCTATTTAGCAGTGAGTATGGGACATTGATTGACAGCGCTAAGCCCCTCCTACTGGTTCTGATTGGTTGTTTTTGACTATTTTTTTCAAACAACTCAATCTTTTCACAGATTATATGTCACTTAAACTGTCACGACATGGTGGCAGCTTTAACAAATATGTTTTAAATTTTTTTTGATAAATGTTCCGGTGAACTGCTAGGTAACTACTCCCCTCTGTCACTCCCCTGCACCTTTCTGCAGCTCCTTTCTACCTGTCGGTGAGGAGAATCAGGTGGACTCAATCTTCAATCAGAGTGCAGCTACTTTTGGTGTGACTGACTTGTCAGTCCTGGTTTGAGAGCATGAGATGCAAACAGTGCTGGAGCATTTAAGCTCAGAACTGTGTGAAAGTTTCAACAAGCTGTGAAAGACAGCCGGTGAGGCTCAATGCTGCTGCTCATGCTGAATTGTTTGTTGTATTAAGTTGTTTAGTCTTGTTGAGGTCAAGTTAGTAGGTTGAAAAGAAAAGAATAAAAAGAAGGAAAATACACTTGGTGTTTATTGGTTAAAGTAGAAAGAAAAAGGAAATGTTGGTTGTAATGTTTGTGAGGGTATTTAACAAATATTGATAAAAATGCTAATTTTATTTATTGCTGCTGAATTTACTATAAAATATTTTCTATTTATTATTCTTTTGAAATAATTGGTTTGAAAGGGTAGAAATCTGATTTCACAATGTATTTACCTTTCAGAATGTAATAGATGTGTTTGTTTCTTTTGAGGTTTTTCACCTATGGGCTATTGAGATTTGAGCTATGTGGACCATCATGAAAAATAAAGATGAGTCAATGAAATTAAAGTCTCTGAGTGAAATCCAGTTCAAAGATCACAGTGGAAACGATCCCTTTCAAGTGGGGATCACACAGTAAACCAAACCGGAAAAAACTTGACAATAAAAGTTATATACTGCACCTTTAGGGCTGCTGAATGTAACTTTTACAAAAATGTTTGTTTTTACATATGTTAAAACTGTCACTAACTTGTGACAGATACTCTGTGAAAAGACAGAGTAATTCAAAGAAATGCACAGCTCCCAGTCAAAAACAACCAATCAGAATCAGGAGGAGGCTCTTAATACATCATTACTGAATCAGATTAGGTTTATGGGTGTTGGTTCCAAAGAATAGTAACATAATTACTAAAATATCTGCCTCTTAGAAACTCTAACAACCCATAAACCTGCAGATGTCTGATCACCTGTGAAAGAGCTTTACCAGTGAGGAGATTTTTTAAACTATTCAGTATTTACAAGAGACAGTAAAGGGAAGACGGGATTGCAGAAATACAGATTCCCCTTTTTACTTCTCATTATTATTCTCACTGCCTGCAGTTTTTTGGAGAAGCAGAAGGATGTTTTTCAGATTTTTGGTGCGACGTTCTGTAAAATAAAGAATGAGAAGACCCCATTAATGTGCAGTTAAAAGGAAATCGTGAAAACCTGATTGAAATTAGATTCAAACGTCTTCTGTCTTGTTTAATATGAAAAAGCAGAAACTTTACACTCCATAATTAAGTTTAACTTATTTGATTAATAAACTGGACTTCACTGCAGCTTGTAAGCTGAATGAATTACATTCATGAATGTAATTGACTTTTAATCTGTCTACATATCTGGTTTAAATTTACCGTTTATTTTTTGGTGCCTTAAAATTATATTCTGAAAATAAACTAAATTGTACATATCAATTTACTAAAGATACCTAAACTATAAACTAGTTGGGTTAGGATCTAACTTACATGTTTAAAAAAAACTATTTTTTAGTGTGAAACGTAGAAAGACTTGGTTAATTTAAATCTAAAGCTAAACGTTTTTATCTATTGTATTTATTTCAAACACATCGGCAATGACCCAGTTTTCCAGCAGGTGGCGTTATTGTTCCATGACAGCTCTTAAAGTGAAACCGCTTTTACTGAGTCGCAGACTAAATATTTTACCGCTAACTGTCTCTGTTGCGTTTGTTTACGTTTTCAAAAAGCAGATAAACCAAAACATGCTGACTCTATAATGCGATTTTTTGGGGTATATTTTTATTTTATGGCATAAGTATGTTGATAAGATAAAGAGAAAGGTAACCATTACAGTACATGGAGATTCTGTGGACTCATAGAAATTTTATTTCTGAGCTGTCAGTAAACGCAGCAAAAGGTCCCAGTTTTTTTTTTTTTTTTTTAACACAAGTAAAAGTAAAAAGTAGTCGTCCAAGAAATTACTCAAGAGTAAAGAAGTATTTGGTAAAAAGTTAACATATAAAGTTAAGTGGAAATTTTGGTGTTTTACGGACCAAAATGAAAATAATTAATATAAGTGTATAAAAAAAATCTGGCAAAATAAAGTCTTTCAAAATCAGTTTCTTTCAATAAAAGACTTATGAAACTTTAACAAAAACTGCAGGTGTGAGTCTGTGTCTGGTGAATTTTTGGTTAAAACATGTTTTGTTTTTCATCCAGTGGGTAGAAAATACTGAATTTTACTCAGTAAGAAAAACTTCATAATAAAATTATTAAACTAAAAGTAAAAAAAAAATAAAAAATACAGGGTAGTAAAAATACTCGTGAAATTTTTTTTTTTTTTTTTTTCAAAACATTTACTCAAATGTAGCTGAATAAATTGTAACTAGGAACTACCTAACTCTCCTTTTATGGACATGAAACTTGGCAAAAAATAAAACCAGGTTGGCGTTAGAAATATGACAGAGGAGTCTTTCAATCTATGAAACCAAACAAAACATTTTCAAACTAAAGAAGTGAATGGTTCGGTATTATTGGAGCAGGAGGACCCGGGATGTGTGCGGTCAGCTCCCAGGGTTTTGTCATTTCCGTGGCGTCAGTGAAGGCAGCAACAGGACCCAGGGTGTGTGCAGTCAGTCAAGCTGACAGAGGGAGACAGGGAGAGGGAAACACGGGGAACATCTGTGCCTGGTTCAGCCGTGTCCGTCTTCGGTCTCCTCGGGTCTCTCTGCGGTGGTCGGACCGGATCATGGACCGGTCTCTGAGCTAGTTCCCGAGGAAAACACGGACCGAACCCCGGAGCTAAACCTGCAGGTTGGTTAGCTGTGCGATTCTCCCTAACTAGTCTAGTCAGTTAGTTGATCCGCAGGTTAACAGCTGGCTGGCCGCTGTGTGATCTTCTCACACAACGAGGATGAGCGTCTGAGGTTCGGATAAGCGGGTTTCAGCGTGGGGAAGCAGCTAGCTTCAGTTAGCTTCTCAGAGTCACAGCAGCTAGCCTGCTAGCGTTAGCCGTTAGCAGCGGAGGGAACGAGCGTGCGCGCGCGCGTGTCCAGACACCCAGCACATAAAAGCTGAAAGCTCCTCCTGCGTGGGTCAGGAGTGATAGGTCCACTCCTCCCGGGACTGATTGTTGGTGGTTATCCCCGCCCGTGTGGTTGGTTGGCTGGCCGCTGACTTCCTGCCCCGTCCCCGCAGGTGGAGCCTCCATCATCTTCCCCATCATCCCCGCCAGTTCCCCCCAGAGGAGCCCGAGCAGCGCAGCGAGGATGCAGACCTTCCTGAGGGGCCGCCGGGTGGGCTACTGGCTCAGCGAGAAGAAGATGAAGAAGCTGAACTTCCAGGCCTTCGCGGATCTCTGCAGGTTGGTGGTTCTGTTCGGATGGTTTGGGTCTGGTACCGGGTGGTGGGGCAGGAGGTTGGAAGCAAGCGGTTTATTTTACTGAAAAGTCTGGAAATCTTCTGGTTCCTCTCAGCTTCACACATGGTGGCATTTATACACATGGGGCTGCTTCATTTTATACTTTTTTACAGTGTTTTTTTTTTTTTTATTAATGTATTTTTTTTACACATGGTGGAATTTTATTTATTAAATTATCTTTATTTTTTCATTTTTACATGTACTGATTTCTTTTTCATTTTTCAATTTTTATTTTTTGCATAGTGGTGTTTTATTTATTTTATTTTTTTTACAGGCAGGGAGTTTTGTTTATTTATTGTCATTTATTCAAACGTGGCAATTTATTGATTTACTTTGTGTATAAATAAATGAATTTTGTCTATTTTTCTTTAGACACAGTTGTGTTTTAAACTTTTAGCTGCCACCAAACAAATTGATTCTAAGAATAACTCCAAACCTTCTGCTTTTCTGGCCTTTCTTACAATAAACCTATAACTTTTTCTTTAATTTCCACTCTTGTGAAGTTGTATTTTAGTACTTTTCCATCTAAATGCCTGCAGATTGAAGTCAGCCCTGACTCCATGAGGAAATCCTCACGCTTTATTTTCCGCTTAATCCCTCCCAAAGCTTCTCCGTCTTCACTTGTGACTCACTCCGGTTCTCCTGTTACATTTACAGCCACGTCTCTGATTTGTAAACAGTTCCAACGTTGCAGCTTGGAGTTAAATCCATTATTTAAACTGCAGTATTCTGAAAGTCAGAAGGTAATATCCAGAGGGAAGCAACAGGAGGAGAGTTTCTTGTCAAGGCTTGATTCTTGTGCGTTGTTAATGGACTCTGTCTTTCTGGAGCGTTTCCCCCAGTAACAGTGCATTCACTGGTACAAGGAGCGCTGTGATTTTCTTAGATAAGTTCATCTGATTGTCAGTTCTCAGTATGCAGCTTGTTGGAATAAGGAAGGGCTGCCATGGGGGAGGGCAACGCCTCCATTATCTTATGTCGCAAACATAGCCGAAGGGCTTTATCTGAGCTGCGGGATTCCTAAAAACGATATTTGGCACGTGAAGCGGTATTTTTCTCCTCCGGTGATGCTCGCTGAGCAGGTCGCAGGTCGCGAGTGCTGAGTGTATTCTCACCTTTTCTGCGGCGGCGGTGTTGACCTGATTGAACCAGCTCAGATTATCTGAACGTAATCCAACAAAAACATTTTTAATCTCCTCATAAAACGCCCCACAAACACCTTCTGCCTTCATCCAAATCCCCCCTGCAGCGCTGAGGAGCCACTATTACATTTACCTGAGTAACTGTCTGGGAAAAATTTACTTTTAGGAGTATTTTTACTACACTGTATTTTTAAATCTTGGATAAATTATTATGAAATATTGCTACACACACCTGCAGTTTTACTGTGAAAGAATCTGATTTAGAAAAACTGTTTCTTTTGCCTGATTTTGTTATTTTGTCATTTATACAAATTATTTTGGATTTTGGCTTTTAAAATTCCAAAACTTTCCACATAACGTTATATTTTGATCTGTTTGATTATTTCATTTTAAAATATTAAATGTTTGTTTGGATCAGTAACTCAATACTTCAGTTTTTACCAAATACTCAGAGTCTCATAGTCACTAGTTACATTTACATGAGTACATTTTTGGAAGAAATGTACTTTTAGGAATGTTTTTACTACTCTGTACGTTTTACCTTTACTTGAGTAACTTTATTGTGAAGTATCGCTACTTTTACTTGAGTAAAATATCTGGATACTCGACCTGCTGAGAGTAACTTCACTGAATGAAGAACCAAAAATTCACACAAACCTGCAGTCTTTGGTAAAGTTTCATGAGTCTTATTTAGAAAGAAATTGATTTTGAAAATGTTTTTGTTTTGCCTAATTTTATTTTGTATTTCTGTTAGCTATATGAATTATTTTAATTTTGGTGCTTAAGTTACCAAAATTTCCACATATTCATATTTTTCTCCATCTAATGATGCAATTTTGAAATATTAAAGGTTTTGATCTGTTACTCTCACTACTTGAGTTTCCTTTCTTACCAAATACTTTAACTCTTACTTGACTAATTTATTTTACTTGAGTAAAAAGATATAGCTACAATTTTACTCTAATCTTCTCAATGCTGCCCTTGGACACAGACTGAACAATGTTAGAAATGAAGCTTAGCCAGCTCTACACCTCCATTTGTTTTGCTTGTATCAGGTTTTGCCTCTTTTGACCTACAAACTGTGTTTGAAATGTTTCTGTCACCAGTTTAACTGCTGCCTCTCACTGAAACTGTTCTTCAGGTTCTGTCTGAACTGAGAAAGTTAAGCAACAACTTATCTGTAGGAGGAAGGAAATGATTCGACTGATAACAATCTGATGTGTTTGGATATCTGCAGTAGAGTCAGTTTTTTTAAATCACAGGAAGATTTTCTAGTTTTAGCCAATCTTGTCTTCGTCTTTTCTGGGTGCTGTCTGTTGCAGCTGCAGATGAATGCTGCAGGTCAGGAGCAGCTGCCTGCTTTCTGTCTGCGGTGTTCGCTGCGGATCCGACGGCCTTCGGCGCAGTCGAGTCGGAATGTTTGATTAAAATGTTTCTAATCTTGACAAGGTCGCTGCGTTCTGCTTTAACAGGGTTGATGAGATTAAACCGGGTCAAACCCGCACACGTTAAATCACGACAGCGGCTGCAGGATGTAAACATTTAAACTTGTTTCTGTCAATAAAACACCAGATCACTGCAGGCGGTTACCAGGTACACCGTTATCCTCGCGCAAGGTTGAGGGTTGAGTAAATACAGAGTTCAGTTTTCAAGTCAATATTCCATTTATTAAATGGGAAATGTTTCCCTGCACTGCAAAAACACAAAATCTTAATAGATACTTTGGCCTAGTTTTTGAGCCGAGATGTTGGTGCACTTAAAATAAAACAAAACCAACTTACAAGTCACTTTTCAGCAAGTTATAAGAGCTTGTTTAATAATTCCTTAATATTGATTAAAAAATGTGCTTGTTCAACTGGCATATTATTTAATTTATAACAAGGGAAAAATGTCTTGTAATAAACAAAATCTGCCAGTAGAACTAGTATTTTTTAAATTAACATTAAGGAATTAATTGCATAAAACAAGCTCTTATAACTTGCTGAAAAGTGACTTGAAAGTTAGTTTTGTCTTATTTTAAGTGCACTAACATATTAGTTACTTGGTAAAGTTTTGCTTTTTTACAGTGTGTGTAATAAGTAATAAACCTGATCTGCAACCTGTGGCTCCTAATAATCTTTAGCTTAAAATAAGGAATGAAGAATTGTTTTAATTCAGCCATGTTCGAAAATTTTCCAGCATGAACGCCCTTCTGTGTTGGGGATAAAAAAATACAAATTCGCAGTTGTGGTGTTTCCCTTAATAAAAGAAACGCAATTAAAATCACATGTGAGTAAGTTTACTTTGTCTCTAAAACATGATCCTCCAACTACTTCCTGTTGTTTCCTTTCATGGTTTCACCAGTAGTAACATCCAGTTGTTGGCCATGGGACTAATGTGATAAAAAAAAGTGTTTTCATTGTAGTTTTGCAAGATACAATAATTTCATTAGGGTCACATGAAAAACTGCATTCTGGCGCTAAAACCTTTGATCAAAAATAGATTTTTTTAAATTGCTGTGTTTCCATTAAGCAAATTTAATTTTGAAATGTCAAAGTTTGCAGTTATATGGTCAATGAAAATGCACCTCAGAAGATGGTTTTTAAACCCTTAAGCCTACTTCGTGTTGTCAGACAGGTTCTGCTTTGGTGATTATTTGAATCTAAAGTAACCTGGATGTGAAACTGAACTCTTCTTTTCAAAATTAAACTGTTGACATTATTTAAAAACGGGGGAACTAATTTTTTACATGTAGCCATGTTGGTTTTAGTAAACTAAGTGATCTTTTGGGTTGATATTAAAACGTGTTTGATGATTTGAAATGTTTATGTGTGACGGGAAAAAAAAACAAAACGGAGGAAATAAATTTTTTGACGGGAGACTTTTCTCCCGGTTCCTCCAGATTTTCTCCTTCTGCCTCTTTAACAATGCATCAGAGCGAAGTGATCTCCATATCTGAGGTGGGTTGAAACTGAGGCTCCATTCACTACATGAAACCCGCCAGCTGCAGGATTAAATATCTGCATTGTTGCAAAGCTGTGAATGGCCACGCTACTGTTACCATGGCGCTGTAAATCAAGCTGGACCGGCTTGTACCAAGGCTCAGCCCCTTTTCGGTTCCTCTCACCTGCAAATGTGTGAGCAAGTTATCAATTAATGAGTTGATTGATCAACTAACAATTAATTGACAATTTTCTTAAAAACTTGTGCTTTCTCTTGAATCAAGAGGAACGGCCGTCTCTCTATCAGAAAAACTGTACTCAAAGTGAAACTTAAGGAGCTCGTTGTGTGTTTATATTTCAAACAGAACCGCATGAAGTGCAGTTTGCGTCCCATACTGGACTCTGTCCATTCATCCATCCATTTTCTTCCGTTTCATCCGGGGTCGGGTCGCGGGGGCAACAGCTTCAGAAGGGAGGCCCAGACTTCCCTCCCCAGCCACTTCTTCCAGTTCCTCCAGGGGAACCCCAAGGCGTTCCCAAGCCAGCCGAGAGACATAGTCCCTCCAGCGTGTCCTGGGTCTTCTCCGAGGCCTCCTCCCGGTGGGACGTGCCCGGAACACCTCACCAGGGAGGCGTCCAGGAGGCATCCTAACCAGATGCCCGAGCCACCTCAACTGGCT
The DNA here is from genome assembly GCF_904066995.2 of Poecilia reticulata. Classification (NCBI taxonomy): domain Eukaryota; kingdom Metazoa; phylum Chordata; class Actinopteri; order Cyprinodontiformes; family Poeciliidae; genus Poecilia; species Poecilia reticulata. Next base: position 22,119,061 of record NC_088851.1, read on the forward strand.
CCTCTCGACATGGAGGAGCAGCGACTCTACTTTGAGTCCCTCCCGGATGATCGAGCTTCTCACCCTTTGGGTCACCCCATGACCCAAAGCTCATGACCATAGATGAGGGTGGGAACATAGATCAACCGGTAAATCGAGAGCTTCGCTTTTTGACTCAGCTCTCTCTTCACCACGACGGACCGGTACAGCGGCCGCTTTACGGCAGACGCTGCCCCAATCCGCCTGTCTATCTCCCGCTCCCTTCTTCTCCCATTCGTGAACAAGATCCCCAGATACTTAAACTCCTCCACTTGAGGCAGGACGACCCCCCTGACCCGGAGAAGGCACTCTACCCTTTTCCGGCTCAAGACCATGGCCTCGGATTTGGAGGCATTGAGCCTCATCTCGGCTGCGAACCGCTCCAGCGAGAGCTGCAGATCACGATCTGATGAAGCCAACAGGACCACATCATCCGCAAAAAGCAGAGATGCGATCCTAAGGCCACCAAAACGGATCCCCTCAACACGTCGGCTGCGCCTAGAAATTCTGTCCATGAAAGTAATGAACAGAATCGGTGACAAAGGGCAGCCTTGGCGGAGTCCAACTCTCACCGGAAACAAGCCCGACTTCCTGCCGGCAATGCAGACCAGACTCTGACACCGGTCATACAGGGACCTGACAGCCCGTATCAAAGGGCCTGGTACCCTATAGTCTCGGAGAACACCCCACAAAGCCCCCCTGGGGACACGGTCGAACGCCTTCTCCAAGTCCACAAAACACATGTAGACTGGTTGGGCGAACTCCCATGCACCCTTCAGGACCCTGCTGAGGGTGTAGAGCTGGTTCAGTGTTCCACGGCCAGGACGAAAACCACACTGCTCTTCCTGAATCCGAGATTCGACTATCCGACAAACCCTCCTCTCCAGGACCCCTGAATAGACCTTACCAGGGAGGCTTAAGAGTGTGACTCCCCTGTAATTGGAGCACACCCTCCGGTCCCCCTTTTTAAACAGGGGGACCACCACCCCAGTCTGCCAATCCAGGGGAACTGCCCCCGATGTCCATGCGATATTGCAGAGTCGCGTGAGCCAACACAACCCTACAACATCCAGAGCCTTAAGGAACTTCGGGTGGATCTCATCCACCCCCCAGGGGGCTTCCACTGAGGAGCTTTTTGACCACCTCGGCGTCCTCGACCCCAGAGATTGGAGAGCCCAACCCAGAGTTCCCAGGCTCAGCTTCCTCAACAGAAGGCATGTTGGTGGGATTGAGGAGGTCTTCGAAGTATTCCGTCCACCGGCCCACAACGTCCCGAGCTGAGGTCAGCAGCACAACATCCCCACTATAAACAGTGTTGGTGCTGCACTGCTTCCCCCTCCTGAGACGCCAGGTGGACCAGAATCGCCTCGAAGCCGTACGGAAGTCTGTCTCCATAGCCTCTCCAAACTCCTCCCACGCCCGAGTTTTTGGCTCAGAGACCATCCGAGCCGCATGCCGCTTCGCCCGCCGGTACCCATCAGCTGCTTCTGGAGTCCCACAGGCCAAAAAGGCCCGATAGGACTCCTTCAGCTTGACAGCATCCCTAACTGAAGGCGTCCACCAACGGGTTAGAGGAATGCCGCCACAACAGGCACCAACAACCTTGCGGCCGCAGCTCCGATAAGCCTCAATGGAGGCGCGGAACATGGTCCACTCTAGCCCGGCGCCTCTCACCGTGGGCAACTCCAGAGTGGAAGTATGTCCAGCCCCTCTCAAGGAGACTGGTTCCAGAACCAGAGCCATGCATCGAGGTGAGGCCGACTATTTCTAGCCGGAACCTCTCAGCCTCGCACACTAGCTCCGATTCCTTCCCCACCAGAGAGGTGACGTTCCACGTCCCAAGAGCCAGCTTCTGCAGCCGAGGATCAAACCGCCAGGGTCCCCTCCCTCAGCTGCCGCCTGTAACACAATGCACCCGACCCCTTTGGCCCCTCCGACAGGTTGTGAGCCCATTGGAAGGGGCTCTGTTTGGATCCAAATGTTTACCGTTCTGGTTTGGCCGCCATCTTTGTTTCTGTACCAATGGCTCGGCTTAATCAGCGGCCTCTGCTGGACGGCGGCCAAACTACAACACTAAAAAAAGATCTAAGTGACCCTTATTAGTAAACTCAATGGTAAAGACTTCAATCCAATAAATCATAAGTCAGCAGTTAATTGTATGTTGATTAAGTGTTTGTTTCCCTAATGTGAGCTCTTCTGGTTGGGTTCTGAGATTGAGTGATGGGTCTTTTATGGATCATTAGTTCCTATCAAAGATATAGGCCAACTCCTGGCAAGTTTGGATTTAAAAACAAAAAGAAGATTATTCTTTTTTTCTTTTTTCAAGAAAGTACACATTGTCTATGTATGTTCTACTAAAGTAAATGATTATGATGATTTGGTCAAAATCAAATTACCCGTGTACCTTTCCGGAGAAGAGGAAATAGTAAATATAAATGAACACAATGATTGATTATGACAATCATTGTGTTCATTGACAAATGATTTTTCTTTATTAGAAGAAAAAAGAAACAACAAATTATGGAAAAAACATAATTTGGAAATAAACTATTTCCAAAAATGGAAATAGTTAAAAAAAAAAATTTTATTTTTTTTTAGCAAATAACATCTTAACACTTAAAATGGATGTGGTTATTAATCATTCTGCTATCTTGTCTGGTCTTTGACAGGAATATGTGATTAATGTACCTGATGTACCATTCAGTTAGTAACTTTTATTGGCTTCACATGACATTGATATTTATGAACAGTAGTAAATTATATTTGACTTGTTTTAGAATAAAAATAATGACATTTTCTTTTTCTTTTTTTCAGGAAAAGGGGAATAGAAGTTGTGCAGGTACGTGATCCCTACCTTTTTGTTTAACTTTTATTTTTTATTTATTTATTTTATGACTTAATTGATTATTTGACTCTGCTGTGTGTTGTGTAAGCAGCTCCTGATTAGGTGGAGAGTATTAATCTGTGTTAAAACATAAATTCTTCAAACTGTTGACAGATGATCACCACTAATATTGGTGTTGAAAAGGCGAATGTCTTTATCTCCTAAATATTCTGCAGTAATTAGATTCTGGTAAACTGAGGGAAGTAAAGAGTGAAGTTATGAATGATTAACTGGACACAGCAGCCAGTCTGCAGCTGAGCTGGAACCCCGACTCTTATATTCATTCTTTTCTTCTTGAGGGAGTTTGGAGTTTCCTATGTTGTTTTCATCCCTTCCTGAAAGTTATTTTCTTCTTCTCGCTGTCGCGATTATATAAAAAGACTCAACAAGATTTGTGTTCTGGGAACTGTCCCAAAGTAAACGGTGCTTTGTTTCCGAGTCTCTTCTGGGAGACAGCGGGTCCAAAACGCTGGGATGGGAGACTGACGTTTAATCCACCTGTTGTCCACTGAATCTATTGTCTTTACCAAAGATCTGCAACCTGCAGCCCTCCTGGCCTTCCAAATGCAATAAAGAATTAACAAAAGTTTAACAATAGAAATGTAGTTAAAAAATGCAGTTTGGCCGTTTTTCATTTTTTAAATTGCAAAAGAATGAAACTAGAAAGTAGCAGAAATGTTTGGGATCTATTTTACTACTTAGTAGAAAATGTGCTTTTAAAAAAAATATTGTGTAGAACTGAAGTGATTAATTAGATTAATCGTGATTAATCGACTTTTGAAATAACCATCAACTAATGAAGTAATCAATTAATCATTAACGGCAGTATGCAGACTCTGGTTAGTGAAAAAAAGCTGAAAGTACAACATATCCAGTGCAGCATTTAATCCAAAACTGTAAAAAATATACATTTAGCCCTTTTGTCTGTAAATATGTTTTTATATGTAAATATGTTTTACTCAGGTGGGATAGTTTTAGCTTCACCTGGTTCAAATTCTGTAAAGAAAAACTCATTCATCACCTTTAGCTACTGAATTATCAATCGGTATTAGAAAAAAATAGATAACAGATAAGCGCTAAGCAGAAAAGACTAATATTATTAGTATTTTTTAGCTGCAGATGCATCTTTTGCTATAAATGATCAAGTGTTCACTAAAGAAATGCTGTTATATTTCATTTTAGGCAATAAAATGTTAATTTTCTTATTTAAATTTTTAATTTATGTGCATAGTTAAAGTATTTTTAATATTGTATAAAATAGTCTTAAGTGGTTAAAATTGATATAAAAAATCGATTAATCGTTAGTATCACAAGTATTTCTAAAAGAACTAAATATTTACTGTGGTATTTTTTCATGACTATTTGTCTAAATAAAGCCTTGTGTCTAAACGAGGCGTGTCTTTGCCTCGATTCGTCAGGCCTGAAGTTTTGTGTGTCAGAAACGTTTCCTGACAGAGAGAGTTTGGGTCGCCGCCGGGTTAGTGGAGTAAGAGCAGGATGTTTACTGCAGATAAAAACCCATTTCTGTTTTGCTCATTCGCCGTTCATTTGAAGCTTTAAAGACGGCCGGTTTCACAGCTGCTGCGTTGACAGCCTTCAGAGGAAGCTGGGAGGAGATGATTTGTCTCTTTCAGTCTAATCAGCTGGCCTTGTCCCTGGAGAGAGACAGAGCAGCTGACCCTGGCGGTGACAGCTCGACCCTGGAACGATAAGCCAAACCCTGGAAAATAAATCCTTAAAGCAGCTCGTTTACCATCTTCATGTTTGGTTTTAGCCTAATAAAACATAACAAACACGGCTTGTTGGTTTTAGACTGTTTTCTGCTGCTAATTTAATCGACGAATGGAGAAAATAATCATCAGCAGAGTCAGAAATAAACCAAAAACACTTGATTGAATCAGGAAGGGAATGATTTGCAATTGAGATCATTTACTCTCACTTGTTAATATTAACCAGGACTGCAACCAATATTTATTTTAGTAGTCAATTATTCTGACGATTAAACGGTTTAATCTCAGTAAAACATTTTCATTAAACCACTTAGGCTCATTCTATACTATTAGAAATACTTTTAAAATATACTTTTCAAATGTATTTCTAATATTAGCATAATTTTCATTTTTTAAATAAGAAAATAAACATTTTATTGCCTAAACAACATATCATTCCTATAGTGAATGCTTAATCATTTGTAGCATCTGCAGCTACAAAGAAAAAAGAAATATACTTTTGTCATCAATTTGTGAAAAGTTCAACCCTGTTTGCTTCACTTAAACATCAACACAGTCGCTAATCTGTTGACTTTTTTTTGGATTAAGCTACTAATAATTGGATAGAAATTTTTTTTTTTTTACAGAATTTGAACAAGGTGAAGCTGAAACTTTACAACTTGAGGACTTCTGGGAATAACATTTACAAACAAAGGTGTTTTTTTTATCTTAAATGCAAAATGTGTATGTATTTAGTGCAGTTTTGGCTTAATTACTGCTCTGATTATGTTGTTTTTTCATTAAGTGGTCTTTTTTGACCCTGTTAACAATTAAATTAGTTGACAATTATTTAAATGATCAATTAATCACAATTAATCATTTCAGCCCTGCACAGATCTCCAGTTATTTTTGACTATCTCCATGTGTGCAGATGGTTTCAGATCTGTTCTCTGTAAAACAATTTACTGGCAAAGGTTTCTTCATCTTGAATTAAAACTGTATGTATGTTTTGTATAATTTTGGCTTAATTATTGCTCTGAGTATGTTGTTTTTTCGGACTTTTTTGAGACTGTATACTCCAGTTAATGAGTGTCACGTTACTGTTTTTTCTAACAAAAACAGTAATTAGATGCTAAATCAGGCATCTAATTACTAAATTAGAGGCCTATTATTTTAATTAGATGCCTATTATTTTAATAATCGATTAGTCATGACTAACCTGATTAACCTGATTAATCTGATTAATCGTTTCAGTCCCAGTATTATCCAGTAGGTTTTATTGCTCCGGGGTGTTGGTTGTGGGTTTGCCAAATCTGGCTTCCCCGGGGATCTCATTTTGTGTTTCCATTTCGAGTGTGGGAAAGCCGTCCACTTTGATCCCCTCAGGACCGACACAGATAGAAACAAAAAAAGTTCTGGATAACTATCGGAAACACTCAGATCTTCCTGTTGCATCCTGCTTGCATTTGCGTCCCTTTATTGCTGCCCCTCCAGCTCCTGAGAGCGTGGATCCATCCGTCATCCACACATCAGCTGGTCGGCATGTCAGAGCTGATGAGATTAACTGTGCCGGCTTTGATCCGATATTCACTCACAGAGAGAGGACTCTATTGTTTCAGTCTGAGGAAACTTATTGAGTTGGCCTCTATCATTACTCTAAATGTTTAAATAAGCATGGAGGCTGAAAAACCAAGTCTCAGGAGTCTGCCAGGTTTAACAGCCATGATCTCCGACCGCGTTAGGCTTCCTGTGGGCGGGTTCTGGCTTCTGAGAGGTTTTTTTTTTTGGTGAGAATCAGGTGATTAATGAGATTTAACACTAGGACTTCATCATATATTGAATTGCAGTATCGATGTCTCCAACACTGGCAAACAAAAGAATTCAAGAATAGAAAATACTGAAGGAATACAATACTGTCAATTCCATGTAGGCCTGTAGCAATAAGCAATGAAGCAATCAATCGCATGATAAATGTTCATTTGCATGATTTATTGTTTTTCCTTTTCCTCTCTTTCTACGAAAACCTGGATGATAAAAGTCTTCATTCTGGTGCTTTGGTCTTATCTCGCCATTTTTTGAAGGACAGTTTTGTTTACAGAGACTTCATAATTAGATTTGTTTTATTTACTTTGGATATTTAAAATGTCTCCCATTTCCAGTGTTAAATATTAATTAGAATTTAAATTGTATTGATCTTTAAGAATGTCTTCTTTCATTTTTCTTTCATTACCTTTAAATTACTTTAAAATGGTCTCAAAACAACAATATTATCATTTATCGCAATAACTTCTGGGACAAGTTATCGTCCAACAGAATTTGTTACCGTTACAGGCATAGTGCCATGCGATTTTTGAAAGCAAATGATTAACTTTATTAATTATTATTAGGGATATACACATATGAACATTTGAGCCAATATCTGATATTAATTGTGCTGACATGGTCGATGACTGATATTTACCAATCTGATATACTGTATTTCCAGACTATAAATCACAGTTTTTTCATAGGTAGGCAGCTAATAGTCCAGAGCAACTTTTATATTTTTTTTTCCTTTCCATGACGCATTTTTTGTCTGATTGCATTCACCCCAGCCTGGTTCAATCCACTTTAATCAAACTCCAGTTCGTTTGCCTAGAAAGTCCGGTTCGTGTGTGGAGGTGTGAATGTGTAATAAAATTGATGTGGACCAAAAAAGCAAATTCTGGTCCACCTGAAAACCTCGGTTTGGTCTGGTGTGGTTTGAATGTATATATGGATGCAAGCAAACCAGAGGCCACTCCAAAAGCAGGAAGTGGACCATAATGCAGGGCATTCTGGGTAAATACAACCAAAACAAACGTCAGAGTCTGGAGTTAGTGGGAGAAATGTTTTGTGGCCTTTTACTAAAAATAAAAGAGGAATCCTGCAGCCTCTAAAATCTGACGCCACTCCATTTCTGTTTACTTTTTGTGAAGAAGGAAGTTATTCTGTGACATGCAGCCTTACTCATCACTCTGCACAGTGACTCACTAAAACACTTCAGGCCTGGTTTGTTGTGGATTTAGACTCAGTGGAACAGAACCTTCTCCCTATAACATTTAGATGCTTGCGGAGCATCAGAGCTCGCTTTAACCTGCTACTGATCCAGTTTTTACTCTGAGCTCCATCACCATCACAGAGCGCAGTCTTCTTCCTGCTGGACTCTGGAGTATTGAAGAGACCCCATTAGCCTAATGAGATCCCAGCTCAACCTTCCTGGAGGATTTATGGTTTCAGGGGAAATCCTTCATCCCAGTCTCATGTTCTCATATTTCCTCCAGACTCTAAAACCTTGATTTTCAAATTGAATGTAAACTTTATTTTTATCTGAGATAAACGGAGATAAACAACTGAAATTTGTCACTACAGCAGTGGTGGGCACCACTAACTAAAAATTTGTTGCATTAACCCTGAAGCACTAATCATAAACATTAGTTCTGCTAAAGCACTACACCAACACAGTATTTAGTAGAAGCTAAATTACTATAGCTATATGGTTTTTACAGAGGCTAACGCTAAAACACTATACACAATGTTGTGTTGCCTACAACATTGGTGTAGGTTAGCGTCACTGTGCTATACCAACACAGAATTCAGTAGAATGCTAATGTGCTATACTGACACAGTTTTTACAGAGGCTAACACTAAAACGCTACAACACAGTATTTATCAGAAGTTAATACTAAATGTCATATCAATACAATAGCTAAAGTGCTATACCAACACAGCTTTTTGAAGAGGCTACTGCTAAATGCTACACTAACATGGTATTTATCAGAAGGTAACGCTAAAGTGCTAACACGCAATAACAACGAGGTTTTTATGGAGGCTAACGCTAAAGTGCTACACCAACACAATATTTGTCGAAAGCTAATGCTAAAGCACTATCTTCAATTCAAATCATATTTTCCTTGAAAGACTACAACTCTTTATCAGCAATTTAATTTTATATTTTATAATTTACGTGTTCTATAATGCTCTTGGATATTGTGTTTGTTTATTTCTTTTAGAAAGTGTCTGTTGCCTCATTCACACACAAAATAAATGGTTCATCAGATTGTTTTAGCAACCAGAAAAAGCTCAGTGGTGCTAGCTTAATGAGGTCTGGAAAGGTTGTGGTCTTCCTCTCTGGGCACAGCTCAGCCCCACAGCGGCTTTTCATCAAAACTGGAAATATATTGATCCCTGACCTCCCCTCTCCCACCGCCATTCGCCTGTTTTCTGTTCTGTCCATCAGAACTAAGGCCCAACTCTGCTTTTTAGTCCCACTGGGACGCGCTAAGACGTCATCGGACGTTTCTGCTTTCAGCATTTAGCCGGACTTTTCTGCTGAGCTTCAGCATGAACTCTAAAGCGGGGTCAGTTTGCCTACGAAATGTGTCTGCGAGCGGGTGATGACCCCCTCCCCACTGCTGCACAGCCCTGTTTTTACGAAGAGGCCAGACCCTGGACGGGCCCTCTGTGTTGTGTAAGCGGGAGATTAAAAGCCGTGCCTCAGTGGAATTAGAGATTCGGGTCCAGCAGGCCTCATCACGCTGACATTGCTGGCTAAACAGAAAGCAAAAGCACGTCACAGCAAGTCATCACCGCTGCTCCGAAACAGCTGGCCTCAGACACCCCAGAACAGATTCCCAATGGTTTCCAGGAGCAGAAAGGAAATTAAATGGCTTCTTTTAAAGCAGGCTAACTTTTGGTCGCCACAAACTCAATAAATTGTTTGCATTCCTGCATATATTTCCAATTATCACCTAGAGTAGAAAGATAACAAGATCTAGAAAACAAAACTACTCAGATGTGTTTCCTCTAGTACTGCAACTACCAATTATTTTAGAAATCAATTATTCTGATTAATTAATTGATTAATCAGATAATTTCTTTAAACATTCTGCAGGTTTTTAATGAAAATATTAGAAAAACATTAAAAGATGCAAGTAAATAAATTATTTTTTGTATATAAGAAAATAATTTTATTGCTTAAAATGCAATAACGGCATTCTCTTACTGAACGCTTAATCATTCCTCTGCAGCTATAAAATACTTTTAATATCAGCATGTGAAAAGCTCAGCCCTTTCTTTTTGACTTGATATCAGTACAGTGTAGAGCTGATCTATTGATTATTTTTGGATTAACTTATTAGTAGATGGATAGCAAAAAAGTGCTTAATAGGGAATTTTTTCAAATAATTTGAGCCAGGCGAAGCTGAAACTTTGCTACTAGACAAGTTTTGGGTAGAAGATATTTACAGACAAAGGCTTTTCTTAATTTTAAAATGCTAAATGTATATGTTTTTGGTAAAGTTTTGGCTTAATTACTGCTCTGAGTAAGTTGTTCTTTCAGCAAATAATCTTTTTTGAGTCTGTGTTTATTGTTATTTCATTAATCTGTTCATCGCCATTAATCTGATTAATCGTTTCAGCCCTAATTTACTCTGCATGTTTCCATTTACCTTTAACTTTTGATGGATTCCCCAGTAAGAGACGATGAAAGATATTTCTTTCTGTACTAATTTAATCCAGTGGAGAGTAAAGGCGTTGTAGTTAATTTTAATACCTGCAACTAACTGTATTTTAAGGTCACGCGTAAAACTTTGCAAATGCAAACAAATCTTCAAATACATTCAATTTTGTAGACATCTCCTGTTGTCTGATGAAACCAAAGTGGAACTTTTTGGTCATAATAATCACCGTTATATTTATAGGAAAAACATGGATGCTTGTACTAACTTAACTGTGAAGTATGGGGGTGGTGGCATCATGCTGTGGGAGGCACTTCAAAGATTATTATATGGAAATATTGAAGAATCACCTGAAGACATCAGCGAGGAAGTAAAAGTTTTTCCACATATTGGTCTTCCAAATGACAATGACTATGAAGTGGCTTCAGAATGACTAAGTGAATGTTTAGGCGTGGCGATTGAAAAGGTCTGAGCTCAAACCCAGAGAGAGTTTATGGGGGTAATCTGAAAATGTGAGTGAGGCGGCCTACAAACCTGATCCAGTTACTCAGTTCAGTCAAGAGGAATGGGAAAAACTCCAGCAAACTAATGCGAGAAGCTTGAGGAAAGAAACCCAGAAACATTTGACCTTTTCTGAGGAAACGTATATTACCATCTGAATAAAGACATTAATAAATAAATCTCTGACATATTCTTTCTGTCATTATTGTGAGATATAGCAAATAAAAATAATTTTAATGATTTTAGCAGACCTAAAACAAGAGAAGTTTGGTCTGATTTAACTTCACACAGTGAGATAAAAATGTTTTGTTTTGTTTTGGTGTATGTAAACTTCTGGTTTCAACTATAAATATTAGACAAGTAAACAGTGCTATTTGGAAGGGGCCTATTGAAATCTGATTTTGAAGGATGTTGAAACTGTAACCTAAGTTTAGGGATGAGACAATCACGATTAATCGTGATTAATCGGTTATTGAAATAATCGTCAACTAATTTAGGAATCAATTACTTGTTAACTGGAGTATATAGATCCAAAATAATTCCATTTGCTGAAAGAGCAACATACTCAGACCAGTAATTATGAAAAAAACTATACAAAAAAAATATAGCTGCAACTGATTATTTTAGTGATCGATTATTTTATCGATTAAAATTCTGGTTCAAACTGTAACTATTAGACAAGAAACAAACCAAGTCCAGTGTTTAGATGTAGACATCTATTGGGAAAGGGACAAATTGAAATCTGATTTTGAACGATAAAAAACCTGGAATTTGGGTTTTGGGATAAAACAATTAATCCGATTAGTCATGATGAATCAATTATTTAAGTAATTGTCAACTAATTTAGTAATCAATTCATCGTTAACTGGAGTTTACAGATAAAAAAATGTAACCACTTAAGCTTATTTTATACAGGTTTAGAAGTATATTTTTATTTTGATTTCTGTTATTCTGCAGCTTTTACCTTATCGATACTCTGGTGTTGAGATAAGTATTGTTTAAGCTTTATGCTGAATGTTGTCCGTTCAGCATAAATCGACGTATCTGTAGAGACGGAAAAGTGCTGACTGGGTTTGACAAGGAGGAGCTTTATGATCTGATATGTAATCATTTATTTAGTTATGCAACTGGCCCAGGTTTTCCTGTCTAATTATAATATTTGGTGCTTGTTTCACTCGGTATTTGGCAACTTCCTCAATGTAAGTTGACTCCAGGTTTGGAATGCTTACGCAACTATAAATGCCCCTTACGGTATGTTTGGCCTCGACTGGCATAATAACTTCACTATATCTGTGAGTTTCTGCAGCCGGTGTCTGCATGCTATTTTGGCCTGCTGCCGTGTTTCTGCAAGTAGATGGAACGAAACCGAACACCTTTGAAACAGAAAGAAACCACAAGATAATGTAACATAATAAGCAGTCTGGGAAATTGGGTCAGTGTAAAACTGTTGTTCGGACACGTCTCCGTAAAACTGTTGTTCGGACACGTCTCCTCATGTTGAAACATGACCCACTGATTAGATTTAAAAGGAAAAGTTACAACAATAACATGTTTAGTAACAAATGTTCTCTGGGTTTTCATTAAAGGTTGCATTAAAGGTTGCTATGTTGCATTTTGACAATAAAATTGGACTTTTCTCATATAAAAAGGAATGATCATTTATTTTGTTTTAATATATTTTGAATCTTGCATAAAATAAACCTAGGTTAAATGAAAAATCAGCAGAATGTGAAAATTTTTTTATTCGATTAATCGTCAGAATAATCAAAAAATAATTGTTAGTTACACCCATAAAATGTGCACATTTTTGTACAGTTTTGACTGCTCTGACTGTGTTGTTCTTTTAGCAAATGGCATTTTTATGAATCTGTATATGCTACATAGCATTTAGCCGATTACTAAATTAATTGGTGACTATTTTAATAATAGATTGATCACGATTAATCGTTTTATCCCTAAGCCTAAGTTCTAGTTTTTTCATTCTACAAAGTCAGATTTCAATTCACGTTTGGATGTCAACTCTGTACTGGCAAAGTATATTGTTTTTGTTAGTTTGTTAATCGATTACTAAATTAGTTGACAATTACTTCAGTAATTGATTAATCACGATTAATTGTTTATCCCTAAATTCCAGTTTTTACGTTCTTCAAAGTCAGATTTCAGTTGACGTTAAGATACCAACTCTGTACTGTCAAAGTGTACCGTTTACGTTAGTTTGTTAATCCATTACTAAATTATTTGGTGACTATTTTAATAAAAGATTAATCATGATTAATCATTTTATCCCTATGCCTAAATTCCAGTTTTTACATTCTTCAAAGTCAGATTTCAGTTGATGTTATGATACACTTTGCCGGTAAAGAGTTGGTATCATTTATGTTAGTTTGTTTAGTTTATTTAAAACAAGGACAATGTGGGAAAAAACATTAATAAAAGATGCTTTGCGGCAGATTTAGCTTAAGCTAGTTTCTATCTGTTGTCAGGTGAGATAATGAAACGGATATGATAAAGCATACATTGAAAGTCTCCATACACCCTATACATACAGTAACTGTACACAGTGATTGCAACCCATCCCCACCTTGAAGAATCACTTTGCAGCCTTCTGTCTCGGGTCGGACTCGGACTGTAATCAGTCACCTATCCCTCACACCTCTCACAATCATTAACCAGCGCTGGCTGCGCTTGACCCTAAACCAACTGAAACTGTACAGGTTTACAGCTCCTTCATTGATCCACACCTGTGTGACAAAGGTGTGTATTCACCATCAGCTGACTCGGAGTCAGAACGGGACAAAGAACAGTGAGGTTCTGCTGCTCTCTGGCTTGTTTGCTCAGGTGTGGCTCCGATGTTTTGTTCGCTAATGATCCGCTGGGCCCTGCTAGCTGATTAGCTAATGAGTTTATGTCCAGTTGCTTTAACAAACTAGCTTTATTTCTCTGAACCTCCAGTTTTCTGAGCCACATGTAAAACAAACTTTAGTTAGGGAGACTCCAGTTATGCATCAGCGGAGGCCTCAGCCTGTCCTTCCTGTTTCTACGCATGTTACATCACATGTATTCCCTCGGTTTGTTAAACCTGCGTCTCCTGTTGCAGTTCTTCTTCACTGCTTAGTATGTTCAGGCAGTCTTTCACTGTTAGTCTTCAGGGGAATGCTAATGAGGTGTTTCCTTGTTTCTTTTGAATAAGCCCTGTAGGATCGACCAGAGGGAGGCTGGGAGGCTTTTTACAGATAGTTATAGAAACAGCTGCAGCATATTTACAGCTCTGTAATTAATGCTTTCTAGTCTTAAATAACAACAAATAAACATGTCTTATGAAACAGGTGATCAGGCCAAAGACAAACTGATACTGCAGAAATGTTTGTTTTGAACTTTAAAGTTATTTATTAGAAATTATAAAAATATTTGCAAGTTTTACAAAGAGAGTTGGTTACGTTTCAAACTTGTTCACTCTAGTTGCAATCCCTTCACTTTTTGGTTACAGAAGGTTTAATTCTTGGAAAATCTGGATTTTTTTCCCCACCAAAGCACTCCGTGGGCTTCCATAGTTTAGATGTCGGCGCGCCCAAGGCGGCCATCTTGTTTGACAAACATCTTTTACAGCTTCTATTTAATTGTACTTTGAATTCAAGTCAGTTCTACGATAAAATATAAAAGTCAGGCGAGAATTTTATTATTTTTTTAGTAGAATAAAGTCATAATGTTACATGCATGCAGTTGGACAAATATGAGAATAAAGTCACATGATGATAAAGTCTATTAATATGAACAGAATAAAGTCATTATGTAAGCAGAATGAAGTTGTAATTCTATGAGAACGTAAACATAAAAAACACTATTTATCCAAGTTTTAATTAAAACAACCTGTTTCTGGTAAAATTGCATCTTTATTCTGCTAATATATTGACTATATTCTCATAATTCTCAAATCACAAAAGGAAATAATAAAAAAAAGTGTTTTCTGTCATTTATAATATATTTTTCAGAAAATGAATATCACAATTGGAAATCATGTCTTGTATGAAAACGAGCTGATATTTTATTTTTAAGCCATGTCTTCCTAATTGCAGCTTTTACTCCCAGTAATCTCTCCTGCTGGTTTTTCTTGTTCATCATTGGAGGCTGAATGATGTTAGGAAGAACCTGCATTTAGATATTAATGCTAAATATTATAATGATGATGAAATCGGTTACATTTATTCCACATTTCCTTCTCTTCTATCCTCCCACCTCTCTTTCTGATGTCGGATTTATCTCGGCTGTGGGCAGAAAAGCCAGTTAAAGCTGTGAAACGTCAAGCACACCTTTTTGATTTTGATATTAGACATTTGATATTTAGGTTCAGTTTTCTGTTTATATTTACTGCGATGCATTAACTGTGCAGCCTGATGAAGACTTGCTGCTTCAGTCCTGGTCGGCGTTGGCTCGTTCCTCCACACTGTGTCTGATGGAAACTGTATAAATATCAGCTCAGCTTTAAAAAAATTCAGTTATTTCTGCTGAAAAGGTTTTGCGTTTTGCTCTTCGCTCCAGACTCCCACAATCCCTCCTTCACATTCCCAGTTTCTACAGAAGAACGATGTATAGGTGGTCAAATCTAACCGGTGGAGGATGCTTCATAAGAAACTATTAAAATAAATCAATTCTGCTGACTGAATACTTCAATTTATACTAGTGCTGCAATTAACAATTATTTTAGTGAACGATTTTGCTATCAGTTATTCTGACAATTAATCGGATAAAAGAAAAAGATCCTAAAGATTTTTTAGTTAAGACAGTTTTATAAGCCATATGTATTTATAAATGAACAAATAATTAAATTCCTTGTTGAAATGATAAATGACGATTAATCGATTAATCTGATATTCTGTGCCAGTATTAGAATACATTAAAAGGTGCACATAAACAATTCAATTCCTTTTATATATAAATAAGTAAACATTTCTAAAACATTTCTAAAATGTAGCAACATAAAATTATTTAAATTGAATAATAATAAAACTGTTTACAGATGAACACTTTTTAATCTTAAATGCAAAATGTCTACATTTTTTGCACAGTTTTGCAAAGCGTGTTTACTTTTTTTTTGAGTTAACGATTAGTCAATTACTAAATTAGTTGACGATATTTCAATAATTGATTAATCGCGATTAATCGTTTGAATCCTATTAAATGGTTTACAATTTGAATAATTATTGCAGGTTTTTAAATCAGTTTGTTCCAGCTGTCTTCTTAGTTCGAAACACAACACTTTTTGACAATAACAGCTTGAAGGATTTGTTTTGATCAGAGGCGTTTATTTCTGTTTTCTTCTGCCTTCAGCTGGACCTGAGCCAGCCTCTGGAGGACCAGGGTCCGCTGGACCTCATCATCCACAAACTGACTGACCTCATCCTGGAAGCGGACCAGAACGATTCACAAGCCGTGCTGCAGGTCCAGAGAGTACAGGTATGAGTTTCTGGACAAAGTCTCAATAGAATCCACAAATTCAGCAGATCAAAATTAGAGAAAGTAAAAAAATTCACATGCAGATATTTTAAAGGT
Source organism: Poecilia reticulata (assembly GCF_904066995.2). Lineage (NCBI taxonomy): Eukaryota > Metazoa > Chordata > Actinopteri > Cyprinodontiformes > Poeciliidae > Poecilia > Poecilia reticulata. Next base: position 22,135,197 of record NC_088851.1, read on the forward strand.
GGCAGGTATTTTACTGCTGACCTGTAAAAAATGCAGCTTGACTCTTAACTGGAACTAAACTGGGTTTGACACATAGCAGGGTTGGGCGATATAGTCTTTTATTGTGGTATTATTGTGATAATGATAAAGGAGGGGTGTCCAAAGTGCGGCCTGGAGGCCATTTGTTGCCCTTGGATTGATTTGGTGTGGCCCACGACTGCAGTTCAAAAAATTATACAGATTTGGCCTTTAGGTCCAGATGGAGACTTTTAATTTGTAATAAAGGTAAAAGATATTACCAACATAACTTTCTTACACAGGGAAATGTGAAGTACAATACAAAGTATTTGTGTTTTTGTAACCACGCTTTTACTGAAAAGCCAACTTTGCTGCACCCAAATCAGCATTTATTCTTTCTTAAACTTGACCCAAATCATATTCCTATTAATGAAAATTAATTTATTCAATCGAGCCCAAAAGAAACTGGAAACTAGACGACTTTCTTTTAAAACAGCAAACATGCTAAATCAACTAGGGCCAAAGTAGAAAAAAAAGAACATAAAAATAAATAAATAATAATCTCAGAATATTTCTACAAAAAAATGTATCTAATTTTTAGGGGGGAAAAAACTATAAAATTTGTGAATTTCAAATGTCAAAAGTTTTCTAGAAAATGTTCAAGTTTTTGAGATTATTCACAAAATTTCAGAGTTTTATAGAAAATTTACACCTTTTTTCTATCTACAATGGCCGTAATACACCTTCATAAAAATCCCTTTCCGGTTTTGTATCTACAATAAATATCGAGTTACTTTGCTTGATTTTGGGTTTTGCTTTTTTGGTCCACTTGGCAAAACTTTTGGACTCCTCTGTGATAAAGAGCTTAATTTGATAAAACTATTATTACTAATTTTTAGGTAACTGTTTGAGTGTGACTGCATGGGACAGGATTCATAGCACCATAAAAATAAATATTGTTCTGAAAAACATTTCCAGGACAAACATGCTTCTTCAGGATCCCACTTACTGAAGAAAGTGCGATTTAAATTGCTCTACTTCACACATTTAATCAGATTTTGAAGAGCAATCAGTATGATTAGAAATGTTATTTTTGTCATTTTCTCTGCTGTCAGTTTTCTTTTTTTATTTACTATCAATAATAAAAATTTATTGTGGCAGGATAAGAAATTTTTCACGATAAAACGATGCGATACATTCCCACCCCTACACAGCAGTCACCAAAGCCTTACCTTTGAGGGAAAGGAAGTGCTGCCACTCTTTCTAGAATAAAAAAAACCTACAAATTTCCAAAGAATCAGTTCTTCTGAGGCTGTTGTGAACACTCTGGTTATATAACACTGTGCTTTAACTGAGCCTTAAGCAGAATAAATCCAGGTCAGCGAGATCCAAACAACTCGGCCCAGTATGTGGCGACCCCTAAGGGTCATGAGACCCGGCAGCAGTCTGAGAGATTTGCTGCCGGTCCGTATCTGCACTCTGTTTGCTGCCAGAGACAGTAAACATTTATGAGGTTCATATTTTCATCTGAAACTGGTCCCAGTTCAGGGAATCGGGGACGTCAGCGGCTGAACTTCAGCACTTGGTAAACCTGGAGATCTGAGGTGAGGATCCTCCCACTGGGAAACGATCTGCTGTTTGTGTTTGTGAAGCTGGCGGAGCAGCAGATGGTGTAAAATGAATTTACTGCTCTGACTTTGACCCGGTCACTCCGGCGGATTCATAGAAACTGGGATCGTGAAGACAATGGTTCTCCTGACACCATTGGGAGGACAAACAGAAAGTCAGAGCGCAGCGTTCTGGAGTTCTGGTACAAGTGGTGGTACTCAAGGAGAATATAAAGCTCAGTTACGCCCAAACAGCCAAATAAGGCATAACATTATGACCAGTGACGGGTAAAGACCGTCGAATAACTCTCCATCATGGCGCCTGCTAGTGGGTGGGATATTTATGCTTCCTTTAACAACATCCTTACATAATAACATTTTAGTCTGGTCAGTTCTGCTTATTTTGAGCTGTTTTAGGGCGTCTTGTCACTTTAAATCTAAAGCTGCTGCTGGCCACGCCCCCAACCCAGCATTTACATGTGAAAATGGCTGCCAACCCATGCAAAATATACAAGCGTACATCTTTGAAAAGCATTAGCGGAATGCAATTAATTAAAAGACAAGTTTTTGTTGTCTTGTATTTACAGACAAAAATAAAAGTTTGTAAATATGTTTTACCCTAAACTTCACCAGGTTCAAATGCAATAAAGAAATACTATGTTGTTTGATTTCTTATTTTAAAAGGGAATTAAATTATTGATTGTTTTGCATCTTTTGATGTAATTATAAAGAATGAAAATGCTTAAGTGAATAAATAAAAATCTGTGGAATGTTCCAAGTTTTTCTTTATTTGATTAATCAATTAAGTGTCAGAATAATGGATCCTTTAGCATGATAATCATTAGTACCAGCTCTATATCTAATTTAGTGCCACATAGCAGATAGTTTGGGGGTGAATATCAGAATTGGGCCGTTCAGACTGCCATGAAAAGTTTGAATATGAGTCGCATTTTGGTTTAAAAAAAAAAAACAAAACAAAAAGAAAGAAAACCGTAGCCATAATGTTTTGACTCATCTGAGTATATTTTGTTAAAAGGTATTTCTCTCAGAGCAGAACAGGTCGGGTTGAGCCAATCCTGGGTTTGGTCTGTGTTTACAGATCTGTGAAATTTATGAGCTTTGTCTCCTTTATTATCATCATGCTGCTGTTATTTTAATGAATCTTTGTGCTGCAGAGGAAGAAGCATTCCTCTCTGTTACTGCTCTTCAGTTCAAACAAAATGTCATGCTTGGTTTCTCAGCAGTGACTCAGGGGTTAGAGCTGTGCAAAATAAATGCAGAATATTTCTCTGGAGCTGGTGGAAGAACCGAACCCGGTTTCCACAAACATTAACTGTGTTCTGGAGGATTTACAGCCTGATGTAAATCCAACCCGTTTGGAGTCGGTTGATGTAAATGCAGAAATATGTCCGTATGTATTTTATGTGTTGGACTGAAACTGTTTGATCTCCAGTGAGGAGATTTGCTCCAGCGCAGAGCAACATGTGCAGGCCTCTCCTACGCCCACACTGACATACGTCTGGCTGCTTCTCTCCTGCAGCACCTGCTGAAGAGACTTTTCTCTCCTCCCCCTCTCCTTTCCGTTCTTCTGTTTTTCCTCTGAAATTCAGAAGAAAATAGAAGGTCTGGTGAGTTTCAGCATCTTGTATAACATTAGGGCTGAAACGATTAATCGTGTTGAATTGATGATTGAAATAATCGTGGATGAGTTTAGTAATCGATTAATTGTTAACTGGAATCAATTAAAAGCAATTTGCTGAAAGAACAACCCACTCAGAGGAGTAATTAGGCCAAAACTGTACAAAATATACATACATTTTCAAGGTTTCCCCCAAGAAACCTTGCTAAGCCCGGTGGTTCATTCATCCAGCGGCCCGTCATGTTTTTGAGTTAAAAATGTTTAAATTTGACAGGAAATTTTAAAATATCATTTCATAATTGTGTTATTGAAAAATTGGAAGACTAATACCTGAACACCAATTATAAAGTCTTAAAAAAAGCAAGTATTTAAACAAAACTTAAATAAATAAACAATGCTAAGCCTGATGAGGGAACAAGTCCAGCCTGGTGGCCCGCCAGGCTTGTAATATACTGGGGAGAAACCATGCATTTTACATTTAACATTAAAAAAAAACCCATAGGTTTTACCCAGATCTCCTCAAGTGGTATAGTTTTAGCTTCGCCTCATTCAAACTCTGTAAAAAAAATTCTCCTTTTAAACAGGAGATTTTAAAGGAGATTCTGCAGATTTTTCATTTAAATCTTTATAATATTAGACGTACATGAAAAGATGTTGATAAACAATCAACTTCCTTTTTTATATAAGAAAATAAACATTTTATTGCCTAAAACGCAATAACACGGCATTTCTTTAGCTACTTTGAATCGGGTGAAACTAAAACTATGAGGCCACTTGTGGAGTTTTGGGTAAAACCTTTAAACATTTTATGATCTTAAATGTAAAATATATCTATATATTGTATAATTTTGGCTTAATTATTGCTCTGAGCGTGTTGTTCTTTCTGTAAATAGCCTTTTTTAAGACTGTATTCTCCAGTAAATTAGTTGACGATTATTTCGTAATCGATTAATCACGACTAATCCGATTAATCGTTTCCGCCCCAGTAGAGATTCTGTAATACCAACAAGCAGACGGATCTGTTGGACGCGGAGGGGGGTTGCTGGGTGTGGAGAGAGTCGGCAGAGTCACAAACAGACGGCAGGAGTGGAGAAAGAGCGTGTGGTTATGTAAAGCAGGCGACCTCATGCTGACCGAGCAGCCGGCAGACAGAGACGCAGTGATGTAACCTCCACAGAGCCGCCGGCGAGCATCGAGCGATGCGCCAAGCACAGACTGAGCCGCGGCCACGCTCCGATTCAGGTTTACATATCCAGGGACGGAGATGTGTGAGAGGAAAGGCGGCTCCTGGTTTTTGCTTGTGGTAGAAAAGCAAGTCAGCAACAGATTGGGGATGGAGTAGTGAAAACATATTGGAGGTGAACAAACAAGAAATCTGAAGACTTCAAGTAGAAGTTGGAAATTATAGTTTTCAGGATACAGAAACCTTCTGTTCCTCTCTACGAGCTGAAGCAGCTTTAATTACGGTTCGCTTCAAATCCCTGAAAATGTTTGTATTTCAATTTGGTGTTTTCAAGGTTTGGAAAGTGCTTGAATTCTGTCTGAAGTCCTTGAAAGTGCTGGATATTCAAACTGGGCGTTTTTGTAATAAAGTGTAATCTAACTGGATTAGAGGTCTAGATTTGGAAAACATTGTTTATAGTTAACAAAAGATAATAAAAATACTTTTTTTCATTGTCTGAAGTTAAATCAGACCATTTTTTTCTTATTTTAGGTCAGAATTACCAAAATTATTCATATTTGTTAAATGACAGAAAACTTGGCAAAAACATTTTTTAGAGATTTTTTTTGTAACTTTCTTTATATGCATTTAATTTGAACAAAATGTAATTTACATTCACATGATTTGTTTGGATTATTTCAGTGTAATAAATATTTATTATTCCTAATGGCTCAATGACTTATCGATAGATTTTGCTATATTTTAGTTTATCTTTCCCTGCTGTGGAAAGTAAAATACAGTAATAAATGATGTCAGAGTGAAGTGAAACTTTTTTTTTCTTTCTTTCGTTTTTATCTCCAAGGTGTGGTGCTTGGAAGGTTGGAAAGCTACCTTGGGAATCCTTGAGAAGTGCTTGAGTTTTACTGTAGGAAAAGTGTTTGAACCCTGACCGTAACCAGGCTGTCGTGAGTCTTTGTTCGCTGCTATTTTCTTATCCGGTTATCTAGAGAACATCGAAGCACTCAGAGGAGCTGCAAACTCGTCATGGCCATAAAACAAGCTCCATTTAAATCATCTGTTTTATGGCGATTTAGGAAGAATTTCTGTGATGTGGTCTTATATCACGAACGTTAGCCCCTGCCAGCGGACTTTAAAACATCAACCTGATTAAAACCCTGAAAATGAACCCAGATGTTTTTTTTTTTCCATCTCCGTTTTCAGGACTACATTGACGCACACCCTGAGACCATCGTCCTGGACCCTCTGCCCGCCATCCGAACCCTGCTGGACCGCTGCAAGTCCTACCAGCTCGTCCACAGAATAGAAAAGTGTATGCAAGGTAAGAGACAGCTGATTGGCTGACCACTCACTTGTTGCTGCATAATCAGGCCGGAAGAGAGAGTTTTGTTGAATTGTTGGACAAGTAGATTTTTTAAAAAGAAATTAAAGAAGGAGGAGGAGGAACATGTTGGACTTGACCAAGTTTTTCTGAAACAGAAGGATTGTAATTTTTCAGTTTCATCATCCATCAGCAACATCACAGTGCCTGTCTGGTTAAAGTCAAAATTCTTCAAAAATTAAAATAAAAATTCTGTAAAAAAAAATGAAAATAAACAAAAAATAAAAAAACTTAATTTTAAGGTTAAAGTCAGGATTCTTCAAAAAAGTAAAAATCCTGAGAAAAATTTAAAAATTCTGAGAAAAATTTAAAATTCTGAGAAAAAGGTGAGAAGTCTGTGAAAAAAGTCAGAATTATTTCTTTTAAAAGTCCAAATTCTGAAGAAAATTTTGAATTCTGAGAGAAAATTAGAATTTTGAGAAAAAAGTGAGAATCCTAAGAACAAAGTGAGAATTCTGAGAAAAAAGTCAGAATTTCAAGAAAAATTTAGAATTCTCAGGACAAAATGAAAATTATTATTTTTTTAATTCTGAGTAAAAGAAAATCTGAACTTTGAGTTTAACGTCAGAATTCTTGGGGGGAGAAGTTAATTTTTCTTTTTAGAAATTTTTTATTTCTAGAATTCTAAGATTAAAATCTGAATTTTGTATTTTTCTTCTCTTTTTTTTTCTCGGTGCCCCAGTTCTGGATCATCAGGTTGAGACCAGATATTTACCACAAACAGCCATTTTCTTCTCGCTGCCATAGATCAGACTAAATTGTTCTTGTTTTTGGTCAGGTGTGGTTACCATAATAATTTCTATTTATAAATAAATTGTGGTGAGAGAGATATTTTTTAAAATTCCTATCACTTCAGATTTTAACGTTTGTTTCTTATCATTGCATAACCATCTGATTTGGGTCGAATGATTTGGGTTTCCTTTCACAATAGTTTGTGGATTGTTTTTGTTACGCTTTCCTGACAGAACTGGGAGAACTGGTGTAACTGGGTCAGATTTTTTGTTCCAGAGTGCATTACCAAATTTGGCGTTTCATGTCGCCTCTGGAGTTGCTTTAGCCCACATCTTCACGAGGTAGATGAGTCTTTCCTCTGCCTACATCCCCCAGAATGCCGTGCGGTGTTCAGTGAAATTATTGAATATTACATCTATTGATATCGATCAAGTGTCAAGATATATTGTTATTGATTTCAGAGACCACTGTGGGCTTTTCAGTTGGTGTCCATCGTATTTTGTAAGCAGATCAGTGAAGGAAATTTGTTTCGCAGCTTCTGTCGTCTGTTAAACCAAAACATTTCTGTTACTGTGGATTCGTGCAAGGTTTGCTGTTAAACCCTGTCCCTTCTGGCTTGGTCTCTGCTTTTTAATTCTGAACCCATAACTCCTCTCCTTGTTTACAGGAGAAACTCTGAAGTTGTAAACTGGGCTCGGAGTCGCTCGTTTCCCGACCAGCCCATAAAGTGTGTTTTAGCCTGCGGGTCGCTGACGACAGGGGCCACATTCCCCGGTGGGAAATCACATCCCGTCACCTCCCTATAAGGCAGGGAGCGTAAACCTTTAAATTATTTGTTGAGAGCGAGGGGCTGCAGGCTGGAGTCAGAGCATTGGATCGGCGGGTCGGACGTGTCTCAGCGTTCCTAAAATAGAAGGAGGAGAAGAAGAAGAGGAGCCGTTTCTTAGTTTTTTCTGTCTAAACAGACGCGATGGCTTGTTGCATAACAGAGCCGAGCTGCGTCGTTCTGTCTCACTGTCGCCGGCTGGTTTCAGTGGATCACAGCCATGTCAGAGGATTTTGGTCGTTATGTTCGTGATGAACTGGGCTTAAACTGGGTTCTGGAGTCCTTAAGTGGCTGCCATGGCAACCCAGGCCTAAAAGGAGAAGCCCCTCATCTCCAGAGGGAAGCGGTAATGATACAAACAATTAGTCGACTTACGGTAAATTGTCGATTTAATGGTTTATTACATTAAAATTGGGTCCAATCGGTTAACTAATGGCGTCTGTTAGACATTGTTTTAGTGTTGTAGTTGACCGCCATACAGCAGGCGGCGCTGCCGGTCATCAGGAAGCGGCGCCCACCGTTGATGCAGAAATAAAGTTGGCGGCGGTACCATAACTCTGAGAGAAACGGTCCGAGCGGAGTCTGGTGGTGTGAAAAATACACTTGATGCGGTTTTGTTTGGAAATATAAACACTCGAGAAGCTCCTTACTGTAAGTTTGAACTTAATAGTGTTTGTTGTTTCCTCTCCGAGCCAGAGAAGGTGTCTGTTTATGTTTCCTCTTACAACTGTAACGTTTGTAGCTTAGAAATAACGTTTACAATTAAAAAATATTGGCTACAGTCTGAAAACTACTCTAGTTTTTGTATAGAATAAAACAGACAGTTTTAACCGCTCAATATTAAAGTCGTACTACGATCAAGTTAAGTTTTATAAATTCAGTTACAACTTGTTTTCGCTAAGCTGCTGTTCGATAATGCATAAAGCGGAAGTTAAGTTGTCCTGTCAAAATAAAAGCGTTAAACAACCGGAAGTTAATCAGAGATTATACAAATGAAAGGAAGTAAAGGCAAAAAGGTGATAAAAACAAATAAGGAGTTTAATTTTTACAAATATTCCTGAATCCCCATGATCTCCACCTGAAATGCACTGTAAAAACACAAAATTTTACCAAGTATTCTTGATCTAGTAAATATCTTAATACACTTGAAAAAAGACAAAGTTAACTTATAAGTAACTTTTGTGCAATATACAAGGTTGTTTAAGTAAAAAACTCCTTAAAATTTATGAAAAAAATTAGTTCTTTTGCAAAGTTATTTCACTCATAACTTGGAAAATGTCTTTTTATAAGTCAAATAATCTGCCAGTGAAACTAATTCTATTTTTAATATTAAAGAAGTATTTACTTCCCATTTAAAAGTTACTTGTAAGCTAGTTTTGTCTTATTTCAAGTGTACTAAGATGTTGCACTGAAAACCAGATTTAGTTTTTAAGTGTAGACGAATGCATCAGCTGCTTTGTTTGCTCAAAGCAGCTGATGACGAGCAAACAGATGGGATCTCTGTTGTCCCTCATTGTTTGATAAATGAGTATTACTGTAATATTTGGGAAAATAGCAGAAATGTGTCGGATTTCCCTATTTCAATAAGGTTCTCCCGGTTCTCTGGAGTTTTCTGAGGGGATTTTTGTGAGTGAGCTTGAAAGCAAAATAAAAAGTAAATGAGATGATTGTTTCCTAACAGCCTGAAGGGCTGAGCGTGCCTCCAGGTGTTTGACAGACTTCTGGTGACTGAGTTGTTCGGCTCCGCTGGGTCTCCTCCAGGCGTTCGATGTTTAGACAGAACCGCAGATTGATCCTCCGGCAGAACGCAGCATTCCCGCTCTCTCCTTTCTTTACCATCAATCGTCGGCTCTGGACCCGAAACGCTTTCTGTTTGACAAGGTTTCAGTCGTGTGACGGCTCTGTTTGACGTGTCTTTACACCAGCAGCCCCCGTGGTTCGCTGATGCAACGTGGATGCTGCAGCACTGCAGCATCGGGTGTTTTGTCTGTGGAACATCAAGCGGTTATTCGTGACTCTCCACGGTTTTCCAACTCCTTTTACATGGAATCAGAACCAGGTTCAGAGTCGGCAAGCGTCATTCTTCTTCTCTGAACTTGTCATAAAAGGGAGCTTTCCAAACGGTCTACAGTTTATTTCAACAACTTGTCTTTTTGCAAATTTTTTTGTGCAAACTGATTAAAAATATATTCTTTAAAAAGAAAAACATTAATATGATTAAATGTCTCATATGCTGCTTTTATGCACACAGATATGCCTAATGTCAATGTGTTTCATGGGATTAAAAGCAGTTTTAAAAATATTTATGTGGTATTTCAAAAAAATATATGAAATAAAAAGAATCGAAAAACTGGTATTTCACTGTGACAGTCAGATTAATACAGACGCATAAAAGAAGGCAGCTGTTAGTTTTTGAGCAAAAAATGTAAAAATGATTGATTAGGAAAGGATGAATCTGTTTTACGTTGATGTTTTTATCATTGCAGGTAGGAGGCTGGGAAAAAAGCTCAGAAAAACCAAAAAAAAATCTTTTTTATATTGATTTAGACTAGGGCTGAAACGATTCCTCGAGTGATTCGAGTACCTCGATTATTAAAATTTCTCGAGGAAAATTGACCTGCCTCGAAGCTTCGTTAATTTATGTTTTATCATTTAGCGCACCGTGTTTCAGCTGGAACATTATTTGCGTTGAGCGGAGCTCTGACTTCCGCCTCCGAGTTGTTGACGGAAGCTACGTGTTAGCGGCATAACGTCCAATCTTCAAGTAAGGCCCGCAGGGATTTTACTGATTGGTGATAATTCTGGGTTTTCATCGTTTTTGTGGGACCAATAAACATCCTTAAAATGACCGGCGCGATGCCGGGAGTTCGGCAGCCTTTCTGCTCCGGAGCTGCTGGTTGAACGGCGGGAAGAAGCTGAGGAGGATTTCTACAGGTGAGCGGAGAGACTGAACACGGCGGGCGGCTGAGGGTTGATGCTTACAGGGTAAGAGCAGCTTTACGGACGAACCGCACAATAAACTTATATCATCCCGGTCTGAACAAACGGGAGGCGGAACATGGCTGGTAGATGACTGATGTTGATATCCTACAGTAACACTGGTGTTATGGAAGATTTACCAATATTTTATTTCATAATTGTTTGTATCCGATTACTCGATTAATCGTAAGAAAAATCTATAGATTACTCAATTACTAAAGTAATCGTTTACAACAGCCCTAATTTAGACTTTTATATCAGCTTTTACCAGCTGACTACCATCAGAAATTCATCGTCTAATCAATGTATCGATCACTTTGTTGCTTGTTGCTGATGCATCTGCAGATAAATGCCATTCAGAAATCAATAAAGGGAAATTTAACACCATTTTCTCCAAATGCTTAAAAAACGTGAAAAAATTGAACAAAGACATATGTTCAATTTTCAATAATAAAAACTCAACCAGGTAAATGTTTTGAGCACTGATGTCCTGAATGTTGTAAAAACTAATGAAAAAATCTGGAATAAAAAAAAGCAGTAAAATGTGACTAATTTAAAAATGTATTTTTATTTTTGTCACTTTTTAAGTTAAACTAACCCAGCAGTGAGTCCTGCTGGTTCCTCTGCAGCAGCTTCTCCTGCTCAGTGGGATTCTGCTGACTCTGGTATAGTTAAATCCCCAGAGCTGGACGACCCCGGCTTTAAACCCGCAGCTCACAAAGGTCATCACCTCTCTGTTGTGTTACAGGTGTGCCTCAAACACACAGATGAGTCTGGGGGTGTACTTACTTATTCACTGCTTCCTATAAAATTCAAGACAGAATTTTGACTTAAACTGTGATTTTTTTTTTGTATTTTCTGTTATTATCTACGACAAAGTCAGAATATTACGGGAATAAAGTTTAAATAAATAATATGGGAATATAGTAGAAATACTATGAGAAAAAGTCGTAATAAATAATCATTGTATTACCAGAATAGTCATAACAGCTTCACAAAAAAGTCGTACGACTTTCTTCGTTTTTTGCTGTACGACTTTTTGTCGACCGACCATCACTGTATGAGAATATAGTTTAATATTGCGAGAGAAAAGTTGTACGACAAAAAGTCATAATATTATGAAAATAAAGTCAGAGTGCTATGAGAAAAGTCATAATATTGTGACACAAGAATAGTCATAATGGGAGAAAAAGTACAAAAATAAAGGTGTACAGCAAGAAGTTGTAAGATAATAAAGGATTAATACTAGAAAATATTCTTAATATCAGTGATTACAGAAACTAACTATTGATGCTTTGGTTTTATTAAAACTTTATTCTGTTAATTTTACGTCTCCTGTTGGTTTTGTTGTCTTTATTCTGCTGATATGACGTTTTTATAGTTTCTCAGAGTCTGTCCTTAATATTCTGTTGTAATTATCACCTGTTTATTCATTTTGTTTTTTAAAAAAAACACTCAGTTTTCACAGCTTCTGCTGTTTGTTGCACAAAAGCAGGTCAGGCTGCGATGTTTGGTTTCATCTGAGCGAATATTTACCTCGTTTAAAACGCGCGTAGCGAGCAGATAGATGCAGCGCTCTGGATCCTGTTCACTCCTGCTGGGAGCTCCCCGCTGCAGGAAGTGATGCAAACCATGATGTAAACAGGCTTTTATTGTCGTCTGCTGGAGATAAGACGGAAAGAGGCCGAGCGTTGGCCGTAACGGGCGGCTGACAGACCTGATGACTTCTTAATGACAGCGCGCCGGGCGTGCAGTTCCTCCTGAAACGGTTGCATAACCGCAGGGAGTTCCAGTCAGTCACAAGCTGGCGTGTTTAATGGTGAAAACATTTAAAACAATAATACATGCATGACTGTTTCACCTGCCTGTCACATGAGTTCAGCTGTTGAAATGTTCATGGCAGCAAATCGTTTCTGGTTTTATCTGGAACTACATCGTTTCTTCTTGAGTTTTATTTTGTTTTTACTCAGATATGAGGAACTTAAAAATGCACCAATTAGATTTTATTTTTTTATGCATCCTGTTCTTTTGAAATGAAAGTTTCGCCTGTTTTGGGGGCTTATATCCCAAACCTTTATTTAATTTCTATTGAGCTAAAAACTAGAACAACTGTTTTGCTACAATCAAATGATTTAGGTTTAATATTTTTATCTGCTAGTTTTAAATGTTTCCCAAGTTCAACACTGTATTTTTAAAGCTGCATTTTATTTTAGTTTGTTTAGCTTCATCTGAACAAAATGTGACAAAATGTGTGGAGTCTAGATTTTTGCAACTGTTGTTATATTAATAATAATATTAACTGTTATTAAATTAAATGACATCAGATTTATTTAGTGCTTTTCAACTCTACCAGCCTTCTAAAAGACTCTTTATACTGAAATCAGTCATTTCCATTCATGTAATTAGTTGTTAGTTTATTTGTTTATTATTGGTCTCAAATCTTTCCTTTTAATAAGAGTTTAATACATTTGCATTGATATGTTTATATACCATTAAAAACGTAGAAAAAGTCTTATTTCCCCACTATTTCCTCCACATATGAACCAATGAAACTCCTTGTGTTTAAATGTGATAACGTCTTAACGTTTCTTTTATTTGTTTATATTTATTTACGATGTTGAAACATGTTTGAAGAGACATAAAATAACTTTGAAGCTCATATTTATATTTAAATATATTTGATAGAAAAGTGGAACTAAAGTTAAATTCAGTTTGCAAAAACTTTAAAAACTCACATCTCAATTTGAATGGCTGTTGCAGATAATCACGATTAATTATTAATATCACAAATTTATTCTGTTAATGACTGACTCAAAACAAGAAGCAATAAACTAACAAAACGGAGTCTGGCATTGACAGGACAATAAGGGAAGTTAATAGAATAATTAATAATGAAAGTGTAGCTTCATAAGGCAAGTTATGAGTTTGGAGTTTGACAAAATGAATACATTTTTAAATCTCAGTTGATTAAACATTTCAAAAGCTCATCTACTAAACCAGTGGACTTGGTTTTTGAGAAGACTACTGATTTATTTAAATAAACCTGTGATTAAAGTTCATTCCTGCTCGATCCAGAGGCGTACTATCGGCTTTTTAAAGGTTGTGATGACAGCAGTGAAATGTGTGAGAGGTCAGTTTCCACAAACATTAAGGCTCCTGTAAAGTTGTTCCTGTTGCTGGACTTGATTTTCCAGTCACACGTATCACTCATGTTGGCGACATGATCTAATGATGCAGCTCCCTCGTCACTTACTAAGGTTACAAATGGCTTTGTACTCCAGGCTAAATGTTTTGCTTGTTACCTGTGTAGTTTGAGGCAACATATTTAGCTCGCTAACTAAATATTTAAGCTCAATCTTTATGTGCCAACTAAATCATTGTTTTATGCCAAAGCTTAATATTTAATTTGAAGTTAACTATTTAGCATACTAACTAAATATGTAGTTTGAAGCTGAATATGTAGTCTGCACTCCTCAATATATGTAGCTTGCTAACTAAATGTTTAATTTGAAGCTAACTATTTAGCTTGGTAACTATTTAGCTATCTATTAGTTTCAAACCAAATATTCAGTTTGAAACTAAATAGTTTGAAGCTAAATATTAACCTTGGTAACTAAAACTTTAGCTATGTATCTAGTTGTTTAACTGAATATTTAACTTCCTAGTTAAATATTTATTTGCAAATTAATGATTACCGTATTTTCCATACTATAAGGCGCACCGGATTATAAGGCGCACCTTCAATGAATGGCCTATTTTAAAACTTTTTTCATTTATAAGGCGCATAGAATAGACGCTACAGTTACGGTTTCCACCTGTTCCGCAATACGGGACGGGATTTGTTCCGTACTCTACAAATGTGGATGTACAATAATAAAGAAGTGGCCCCCTAGTGCTTTATATAGTTGGCTGCCTCAGCCATTGTTTCACTCAACGGTGTTGGTGTTGTGATATTGTGCCCAACTGCTTTCTGGGTAACACAAACCAACCGACACGCTGCCGCCACAGTCTCTGTCTCTCTTCCCCCCGGCTTTAAATATATAGGGGCTGGTCCCTTGCTAACCCTAGTCGAAGCACCCGGATGAATATCTAAAGCCACTTTGTTGACATATAGAATGTCAACAAAACAGTCCGACTCGGGTCGGCGAGGAGAGCCTTCTGTGACTGGGCCGGGGCCGGACGATGGTCACCCGTCTCCGTTGGCTCACAGCATGTTGGTGGAGAACGTGGTGCTAAATGACCTGCAGACGACCTGATTATCAGGTCGTTAGGTAGATAGGTCAGTCAAACTTTATTAACAAACCAGTTTTTTGACAACTATCCCAGCATGCACCGCGCACTTCTTCTTCTACGGGCGAAAATGAAGTCGGCGGCTGCTTACCGTAGTTGCTAGACCTGTTGTGGCTCAATATTGGTCCATATATAAGGCGCACCGGGTTATAAGACTCACTGTTGGCTTTTGAGGAAATTGAAGGTTTTTAGGTGCGCCTTATAGTGCGGAAAATACGGTAATATGGAGAAAAAAATGACTTAATAATAAAGCTCTATTTTTTCTCTTATGACAGGCTAAATAACTCAAATTATAGCTTCAGGTACTAAATATTCATAGGCGTGGTGAAGTTAGCTAAATGTTTGTGGTTATATTTTCTGGTATAATCTGTTTCCTCATGTCCCTCTCTCTTCTTCTTCTGTTTTTGTTAGATGAGAGGATTTGCTCTCCTCCCTTCATGGTCCTCAACACGGAGTGCACCCCGGACGTTCTGGAGCAGATCAAGCTGCAGGGTCTCACATTCCCCTTCAGTGAGTCTCCATCCTTTATCCACGATTTTTATGAACTCCGCTGGAGATCCGTTTGAGTTCTGACCATCTGAATTTCCTCCATAGTTTGCAAAACTCGTGTGGCTCATGGCACCAACTCCCATGAGGTGAGAAGCTTTACTTCCTGTAGCCACAATTAATGGGATTGACCATTAACTCAGTTCAATCACCAGAATGAGATGAATGAAACCAGCAGCATCGTTGCTCCACTTTTGGGATGCAAGTTATAAATTAATTAATTAGTCTAAAGATGACTGATCCTGTCAATCAACTGATTACTTGATAAGCAGCCATTTTCCTAAAAACCTGACTTTTCTACTGCATAAAAAGGGCTGACCATCGTTCCACGTCATAGAGGGTTAAATTTTTTATAATACACTGAATAAAAAAAAACATTTTGTGTATTAAATAGTGACAAGATAATCAGACAAATTTTTTTTTTTTACTTTATTAAATTTAAAGATATTTATAAAATGTAACAACAAGAATCTATTTGGTTACTGAATAGAAAAATATAAAATGAAAAGATTCAGAGTACACAAAAATTGGATTCAAGTAAAAGTGAAAAGTATCCATCAAAGAAATTACTTAAGAGTAAAAAGTATTTGGTAAAAAGTCTACTCAAGTACTGAGTAACTGATCAAATTATCAATCATTTCATGTTTAAAAGTTACAAAATCAAATGGACCAAAATGACAATAATTTATTAAACAACAAAATCAGGCAAACATTTTTTTTCCAAATCAGTTTCTTTCAATAAAAACCTATAACACTTAAACAAAAACTGCAGGTGTGTTTCCGTGTCTGGTGAATTTTTGGTTTAAACATGTTTTTCATTCAGTGGGTAGAAAATCCAGAAATGTTACTCAAGTAACAGTACAGATAAAAAGTACCACACCACATCTTCGTAGCAAAAAAGTCATTTTTGATGAAAAGTTGACGTGTCTTTGTCACGTAGCGCTTTTAAAGTGAAACTTAAGGAGCTTGTTGCGTGTTTATATTTCAAACAGAACCGTATAAAGTTCATTTTGAATCCCAAACCGGACTTTGTTACTGTTTACCGTTCTGGCATGGCCGCCATCTTTGTTTCTGTTCAACTGTTTGGCTCCGCTTTAAACGACCAGCGGCGCCCTCTGCTGGAAGGCGGCCAAACTACAACACTGAAAGAAGGTCTAACAGAGGCTATTAGTCGGATTTAATTATAATCTAATAAGCCATTAAAATGGCGAACAGCGCTGATGTGGGTTCAGGTTTAACATTTTTCCTCTCTCCTCAGATGGCCATTATCTTCAGTGAAGAGGACCTGAAGGACGTGAAGCCTCCGTGTGTGATCCAGAGCTTCATCAACCACAACGCGGTGCTGTACAAGGTGTTTGTGGTGGGGGACTCCTACACTGTGGTGGAGAGACCTTCCCTGAAGAACTTCCCTGCTGGGCCTGCAGGTGAGAAGCGGCTGAGGAGTCCAGAGGCGGCGCACATCCACACCGGTCCGTCGGTACATTCTGCTCTGCTTGCTCAGATCACCCAATAAAAGCTCATAAAGCAGCTCTGAATGTCCCTGCGATTACAGCTGTTGGCCTTTTAAGGGCTGCAGCAGCTTTTAGCCCTGCTCAGAGTAAACACGGCTTTTCCTCAGCAGCAGGTCAGAGCCTCAGCAGCAGGGCTGTCCCCTGGACGGATGGCTCCCGTATTTGCATGTTGCACATTAGAGGCCCTCATGCAAAGCGTTTTCACATGCAGTGTAGTAAGCTGCTTTGTTTGTCATTGCACACAGACAGTTACGTTCAGTCTGAAGCAGGATCCTCACTGGGATTGGACCAGGTAGACACTGGGAGCCATCTGAGCCCTCAGAGTGATTTTAAATAGCAGAAATTTGGCTCAACTGCACAAATAGTTTTCTTAAATGCTCTGAAAGTTGATAATAAAAAGTAAGGCCGAAACTATTAATCAGACTAATCGTTAACTGGAGTATACAGTCAACGATTAATTGGCGATTAAAAATTCAATTTGGTGATAAAACCTCACAGCAACAATTAATGCAAAATAAATATACATTTTGCCCCACAACAAATATTAAACTTTGTTCTATTAAATATTTCCTTATTCAGTTTATTATTTAGCAGGTAAATTCATGTTTTTTAATATTTAGATTTGAAAACGTCTCATTGTTTTGTGATCCATGACGTTTTTGGTCTGCATTGCAAAACATTTAGATCATTATGAATTTAGATTTTTTCCTTCACAGCTTCATAAAATTGGAATAAGAAATATATAAAAACAGAAAAGAAAGTGAAGGTTTAAAATGCAGTTTCATCCTTTCATCACAGTTCCTCCTGCATTACGCAATTTCTGCATTTCAACACCTGGCTGAACTTTTACACTTAAAACACTTAAAAAGCTCACTTTGCAGATTCTTCTTTAAAGCACAGTTTGTACATTTTGTGAATATCATTTCCCCCAAGCAGCTGTTTTCATGTTTTGTTTAGCATTTAAGAACCACATTGTAACATAATGTCATGTTTTTGTTGTTGTTGTTGTTTTTTTGTACTTTCTGAACAATTTGATGTTCAGAAAGTACTGAACACTAACCCTAACCAGCTTACATTTAACAAATCCATATTTTAAAAGCAACTCACTTTGGGTTCCTGTGTGACTCGTTGTAACTGCTGGCCTCTGCTGCCACCTGCAGGCCGGGATGTGAAACTCATCTTTTGCTTTTCTGTGTTTCTTCTTCTGCGTCTTTCAGAAAGAAAAGCCATTTTCTTCAACAGCCACAACGTCTCCAAGCCCGAGTCGTCTTCAGACCTGACCTCGGTGGGTCTCTGTGTTTCTTTATTCAGGGTTCGTACGGGCGCTGGAAAATCCTTGAAAATCCTTGAATTTCAATTAGGTGTTTCAAAGGGTTGGAAAGTGATTCATATTCAAACTACAGTTTTGTCTTGAAATGCAATCTAACGTTTTATTAAAAGCCTAAATTTGGCAAACGTTACTTACAGTTAAAACCAAAAGGACACATTTATTTATTTTTATTTTTTTTGTTACAGTCTGAAGTTAAAGCCGTTTTATATATATATATATTCCGTTTCAGATCAGTTATAATTACCCAAATTATTTATATTTGCTAAATGACAGAAAACTTGGCAAGAAATTTTTTGGGAGATTTTTTTTGCAACTTTCTTTTAATATTGTGTTTAAGCATTTAATTTGAACAGAAAGGTCATTTAACGTGATTTATTTGGATTGTTTCAGTGTAATTGGTATTTATTATTCCTAATGGCTCAATGACTTATTAATCATTTTGTATTTTAAACAAAGTTATTAAATTTGGGCTTTTTTTCTAAAGTTGGTGAAAGAAAATTTTGCCATATTTTAGTTTACAGAAATAAATTATATAATTCTTTTTTATTATTATTATTATAAATATTATTTTTATCTCCAAATGCAGTCCTGGAAAAGTTTGAAACCCTGCCTTGAAAAATGCTTGAACTTTCCTGGAATCACCAAAATCATTTTTATTTGCTAAATAACATAAAACTTAGCAGGAAATTTCTTTTATTTTACATTTGAATTTTTAATATTCCTGACATCTCAACGACTTATTGATTTGTGTAATAGAAATAAAGGTATTCTTATGTTTTATTCATTTAATAAACTCATTTAAATTTGGGTTTGTTTTTTTAGTTAAATTAATGTTTTATTCTTGGACCAGTCAAAAGAGACATTTCAAAACTAAAATTTGGCTTTTATTTTAGTTTAGACTTTAATACAAAATAACAGTAACAATATCATATAATAATAAATTGAAACTACCTTGAAAAATCTTGGATTCTTGAATGTCACGGTATTAAAAGTGTAACACTTGTTGTTTTTTAACTCTCCTCCCGTCGGCCTCAGAGGGAGAACGTGGAGGGCGTGTCCCAGCCGCCCAGCGATGATGTCATCAGGGAGCTGTCCAGGTCGCTGCGGCAGGCGCTGGGCGTGTCCCTGTTCGGCATCGACGTCATCATCAACAACCAGACGGGTCAGCACGCGGTCATTGACATCAACGCGTTTCCCGGTACGTGCGGCTTCGCTCTGAATCATCTGTTTGGTTGTTGGCTCAGGAACTGGAGCGGCGTTTCGCTCTGCTGTTCGTCGCCTCAGCGATATTTTACCCTGTAGCCCGTGAACATGGGGTGTTTATGTTGCAGAAACTCGGGTTTAGCTGAAGAATTTATTCTATCAATTATTTTGACGATTAATCGGATTTTAAAAAAATGGCAGATTCTTTTATACAATCATTGAAGAACCACATCTAGTCATTGACTTACACTCTAAAGTACATTTTGGTGAAGCCAAATCTGCTTTTAATTTCTGCTCTAGAACCAGGGCTTTAACGATTAATTGGATTAATTGTGATTAACCGATTATTGGAATAACCAAAATCTGATTTAGGTGCAGCAAACTTGAATTTTCAGTTGAAGTTTCTGCATCATTTTACTTATTATAAAAGCTTAGTTATAAAAGACAAATAGTTTGTGTCATTCTTTGTGTTTTCCATAGTAAGAAAGTTATGTCAGTAAAGGGCTGAAACAGTTGATCATGATTAATTGATTATTGGAATTATCGTCAACTAATTTTGTAATCAATAAATTGCTAACCGGATTATAAAAAAAGGCCATTTTCTGGAAGAACAACACAGTCAGAGCAGTAATTAAGCCAAAGCTGTACAAATATATACGTTTTGCGTTTAAGAAAATAAGACTCTTGTCTGTTTGTGAATATGTTTTACTCAAAACTTCTCTGGTGCAAAAGCTTCACTCAGTTCAAAGTCTAAAAAAATATCTTAAGAACGTATCGTTATCCAGTTATTGATCAATTAACCCAAAAATAATCAACTGAGCTTTTCACAAGTTGTCAGAAGTACTTTATTTTTTACGGATGTATTTTTTGTTACAAATAATCAAGCGTTCACTAAAGAAATATTAGATTATTACATTTTAAGCAACAATGTTTATTTTCTCATTTAAAAAAGTAATTAAATGGTTTGTTTGCATCTTTAATGTATTTCTAATATGCTACAAAATAGATTTAAATAAAAAATCTGCAGAATGTGCCATTTTCTTGTCCAATTAATCTTCAGAATTATCTGTTAATCATCACCATAATTGATTAATCATCAGACACAATCGATTAATTGATAACTAAAATTATCAACCCGATGAATATGATTTTTTTTTCCTGGTTTCTGCTGTTTTTTGGTCAAATGAGCCCCGTTTCGTCGTTTCCTGAGCGTTTCTCTGCTCCCAGGTTACGAAGGCGTTCCGGAGTTCTTCAACGACCTGCTGAGCCACATCAGCGGCGTCCTGCAGAGCCAGAACCCGGACTTCGTTCCCGGTGGCGACCAGCCCAAAGGCCTGGTGGTGAGCGGCGGCGGCAGTGGTGGCGGCGCCGGCCCCCAGGCGCCGTGCTGCTGCTGCAGCAGCGTGCGCGGGAAGGAGCTGCAGAGACTCGGCTGCAACTCGGCCGTGTCGCCCAACTTCCAGCAGCACTGCGTCTCCACGATAGCGACGAAGGCCTCCTCCCAGTGACTGAACCCGGCCCGGCCCGGCCCGCTTGATTCCTAAACAAATCACAGTGGTGACAGTAATAATAATAATAATGAAGATGAATAATAATCTGAGTAACTATGATGTTAATAATGTATCTAATCAAAAATAGGCCTTTTCCTCTGTGGTTACTGAAACTGTTGGTGATTGGGTGTAAGCTTCTTTCCTCTCTGCCTTTTTGTACATTTGGTTCTGTCCGATGAGACTGTATCAGTACTGTAATGTGAACCTTTGGGAACCGAACGGCTGAGTTCAGTTTCGCTGTAAAGAAACGGTCCAGGCGTGGTAGCTAACGGCGGCTAACGGCCCGATCCCGCCAAACGCTTAGACTGAAGCACATCCGCAATGCGACGGGTCGCGGTCCTGCGGGCCGCTGTCGGGTCAGAAGAAGGGAGTTCTTCTCAAAGTGCCATGAAGTTAGTTTGAGAGACGAGTTGAACATGCGTGATCACGTGACCAAGTTTGGTGGCGTTTCTGCAGCTGTTTGGCTCCAGATGTCGATTCTCTGCGACCACATTCCCCGTTTTCATATCTGCAGAGAAATTCCAGGATGATTTCCGATATTCCAGTGGATTGTCTCCTTAAACGAGCGTGTCACTTTAAAACGATAAACTAAAACATCCAGGATTTTCAAAGTGTGAGATGCCTGAGCTCCTCAGAAACATATCCATAAACATTTAGCCAACTTCACCAAGCCTGTTCTAAATATTTAGTATCTAAATCAGTTTGGTTTCTGGTGATTATTTGAAGTTTGGATTTTCATGAGTTGGATGTTAAGATGCTCTACTATGGGGCAATAATTGAGTTATTTAGCCATGAGAGCCACAAATTTAAATCATATTTTCTCCGTATTACCCATGAATTTATAAATGTCAGTTTCAAACTAAATATTAAGTTAGCTGCTAAATATTTAGCTTCAATTAAATGTTTACTTTGCCATCTTAATATTTACTCAAAGCAAATACTTAGTTTGCAAATTAGATATTTAGCTACAATCTAAATATCTAGATATTTAGCTAGCAAGCTGGATATTTAACTTCAAACTAAATATTTAGCTTTAAGCAAAATATCTGGTTTGAAGCAAAATATTTAACTTAAAGCTAAATATTTAGTTTGAGAGAGAAAATGAACTGGTTAAGTGGTGCTGGAAGACTTTCCCAGCTTCCCAGCTGTAGTTTTAAAAATGAATGATGCTTAGTATTGGTTCAAACTAAATATTTAAATTGAACTAAATCTAAATATTTAGTTAGCAAGTGAAAGATTTAGCTTTAATCTGAATATTTAGTGTGAAGCTACATATTAAGATTGAAACTAAATGTTTAACAAGCTAAACATTTAGCTTAAAACAAATATTTAGGTATTTGCCTTCACATTAAATATTTATATGAAAAGCTAAATGTTTAGCTTTTATTTGCCAAGCTAAAAATTGAGTGTGAAACAAAATGTTTTGTTAGGGAATCTAAATATTTAGTTAGCCAGCTAAATATTTCACTTCAAACTAAATACTTAATTTGAAACTAGATATTTAGCTTCAGCCAAAAGTATTTTGGTATTTAAGCAGGTAAATCACATCCAGGAACTTCAACAGATTTTCAGAAATCGATAAAATGTAGGACAGTTTTCTATTTGCCCTCTCGCACTTTGAAAACTTCTGATCTGGATGATTTAAGGAGGAATCCGTTTTCCTGTCGCTCATCCTCTCCTGCAGAACTCCTGTCCGCCGCTTCGCTGAGCTCGGTTCTGACCCGGTTCCTCTTCCAGCTGCTGTATCCGTGTGAAGGGAGGAGGTCCAGCTCTTGTTCCCAGTGTTCACTGTGATTTTTTTTTTTTTTACTCCGGTTTGTTTATACTTTTGTCTTGACATCTAATGAGAGTAACTTTATTTTATTGAGATTTTATGGGAAAATGTTTTATATAAATAAACTGAGAGCAGTGATGTTTTTGAGCATATTTTACAGTAAAATGGCTCGCATGTTGATGATCAAATCAAACCAGAACCGCGGTTCAGTCTGTAAATGATTGCACTCCTCTGAGCCTGAATCCTGGAGATCATTCCTCCCATTTTCTTTTCCACTTAATTGTCTCTGCAGCTTCCTGATCAGCATCTCTCTGGGCCAGAACCTTTAAATCCATACCGGTGATCCGAACTACAGCGGAGTCAGGAGAATCTAACGCTTCCCTGAACTTCCTGTTCTTCACGGTGAAAATAATCTGCAGCCCAGACTGTTTCCTGCTCCCAGCTTCACCTCAATGTTTACTTCTTGGGTGTCTTGTATAATGTTTATATGCGCCGAGGCTTAATTCCATATAGTATGTTTTGTAAGAGTTCTGTAATTAAGATCCACAATTTTGACCTTTTTTTAATTAAAGGGCCAGTTCAACAGGCAAAAATAAACATGTGAAACCTCTGTTGTCTTAATATGGTGACCTGGTTTTGTTCATTCAGGTGTTTGGTTAGTTACAGGTGAAAGCAGAAGGTTTCTTTTCTAACTGAAGTTAAATAAAACCAAACGTCTCTTATTTTAGAATAATGAAAATTCAGTTCGTTAAATGCCAAATTTTACCACATAGCAAAATGTTAAACTTTTGGAGCCCAGAAATTAACTTTTTTTTTTTTTTTTAATTTGACAGTAATTGGAAAATTTGAAATCAATCTCAAAATGTTTGGGGGTTTTTTTCCTAGCCACATTTTTGACTCTTGGACCACTGAAATGTCCTTGTATTTTTTTTTTAAGAAAATTTAGACAATTTAAAAATGTGGGTGTATTGTAGCACACCCAAATTTGCTACAATACAAATTGTATTGTAGCAAATACAATACAATTTGTATTTGCTACAATACAAATTGTATTGTATTGAAAAGTTGAGTTGAAAAAAGCTTTTGAAGTTTTTTTTTTTTATCTAAAAATTTTCAACTATTTTCTAGAAAATTTCTGAAATGTTAATGTTCATACAGTGAGAAAGAAGTATCTGAAGTATCTTTTTATTCAGTATATATAAATGTCTGGTTTCAACTGTAGTTTTACTTTTACATTCAATAAAATATATTTTAATTATAAATGATGAAGAGAAAACCATTCAATCAGATCTCTAGTTCTCCACCTCCAGATGTTTATTGCATCACCAAATTCATGAGACAGGAAAACTTTGCAACACGGCTATTTAAGACACTATACAACATGTTATAAAAATAAAATCTTTTCATAATCAATCTTCTGTACATGTAAAAAAAGAAAAGAAAAAGAAAAGAGCAAAAATACAGACAATATTTACAGCAACTGGAGCGGCGACGATCTGGAGGTTGCTAATGCTAACGTGGGTTCTCTGCAGACGGCTAATGCGCATGCGCGTGACGAGGTCCCGGATTGGCCAGGAGGCCGAGGATGGTGGAGAGGCAGTGCAGCTTCTCTTTGACGTGTTCAGGCAGCTTCTCGTTCTCCTTGTACCTGCAGAGGAGATGCGCCTTAAAACCTGGGTTGTTTATTGTAAGAATGCAAACAATTGGTGGTAAATTGTGGTAAATAGATAAAAATAAGAATTCCAATCGATTAACTAATTTAACTAATGTCGTCCGCTTGGACCTTTGTTACTGTTGTTTCCAGCAGAGGGCGCCGCTGATCATCCGTAAGTGGAGCCAGAAATAAAAAGATGGCGGAACGGGACAGAGTACGATATGGGATACAAAATGCACTTGATGCGGTTCTGTTTTTAAATATAAAAACTCGACAAACTCCTTAAGCATCAAAAATACTTTGCGAAGATGTGGTGACACAAAAGCGTCAAAAATAACGGACAAAAATGGTAACATGATGCAGGGGGGAAAGAACATGGCGCCGCTAAGAACGGTTGGTTTTAGGGTTGTGAGTTAATTCACTAAATGGAGCAAAGATTTATAATCGCTTTAAGAGCAAAGACAAACAGGACATCTGTATGAACATTACTCTGTCCATGTGGAATTACTTTATCTTTTATTTTTCTTTTCAGCAATCTATGAGGTTTCTGTTATATTTTATAAATATGTTTAAGTTTAATGTGAAAGAAACAGAAATTTGTGTTAATACAGTTCAGTATTTAATACAGCTGATACAAAAATAATGTTAAAATTTAATTACCGGTATGTTTTATTTTAAATTCAACATTATGAAAAAAAGCCATTTATGTTGTGGTCTTGATATAAGAGAAAACTCATGTTTTTAAGAAAGTGGCCGCTTATGAATTAATCACCAACTCAACCTGCTTTAGACTAACTTATTAGTCGATAACTTACATCAGTGATTTATTGTTTAGAGAATGGAGGTGTTTCAGTCTAGGCAGGTGTGAGTTGTGCAGATTCAGAGTTTAAAACATTTAAAATCAGTTTGTTTCCCACCTGGTGACTCTGCCCTCTGCAGACGTGTAAGTGATGCAGGAAACCCCGGCCTGCACCACCAGCTGGGAGCCGTCGTTGAACTGGACCCACACCTCTCCACTCGTCAGCTTCAGAAACACAAACCCGACGCTTTAACAGCTGCAGCCACCAACAGATCACAGACTACCCTGATCTTTTTTTTACCTGGGACGCCCATCCGACGTTGGGCACGAATATTGACTTCACCACCTTTCCTGCGCTCTGAGCCGAGTCCTGTCGGACCGGGGAGCATTTCTTACTCAAACTGGCTGAGGTGAAATCCGACCCGTCGTAGGAAATCATCTGAAAATAAATAAGATCGTCACAGATCAGATCTGGATCTATTGTGGCTTAATGCTGAGCCGGCAACTCTTACTGAAGGAGTTATCTGTGGAGGTTTAGGAGGCGTCGCCAAATCAGGAGGAACCGGCCGTGACGGCGCCGACCCGGAGGGTAAAGACTCTGAGCTGGCCGGCCTCCTGCGAAGATTAACACAAAGAATGACACCTCAGGTGAAGAACAAGAGCAAGAAGGAAGAAAACAAGAACAAGACCGAACAAGAACAAAGCGCAAAATAAGAAAACATAAAGAGACTAAAACAAAATAAGAAGTAGAATGGAACAAGAAAGAAATTAGAAGGTGAAGAAAGAAAAGAATAAAAACAAAAACAAGGGCAACAAGAAGCAAAACAAAAGGAAAAAAACAACAATGTAAACAATAGAACAAGGAGAAGAAAAAGAAAAACAGAAAAAAACAACAGGACCAAACAAGAAAAACAGCAAAAACAAAAACAAGAAAAAAATTAGAAAAAGCAAGAATAAACAAAAAGAAAAAGGAAGAAGGAAAGAAGAAAAAAACACAAAGAAAATTACTAGAAGAAAAACAAGAGGGAAGAGAACACAAAAACAAGGAAAAAAGAACAAGAACAGAAAGAGAAAGAAAAAACAACTAAAACGAGAAGAAGGAAAGAAAAAATGAGAAGGAGAATGGGAACAAGAAGAAGAATCCCTCCATGCATATATAAAAGCGTCTCTCTACCTGCCGATGGTTATGGGGAAGAACGGGACTTTCTTGGCGCTCCGCTGCTCCTCCGCCGTGATGGCGGCCTCTAGTGACAGACACATGCTATGGCCTTCGTCGGACAGCTCCACGTAGAGCCGGCTCTCCGGGCTCAGCCCGCTCAGACCCACTTCTCCCTTCACCGTGTACGACTTCCCGCTCTTCTCCACCACTCGCACCAGCTCCGACGTCTTGTGGGTCTTTGCTCCTAAAAGACGGAGTCAGAGTCAGCTCAGCCGCTTCTGCAGCGACGGCCCAACATCTGCCCAACATCTGGGACTCACCGTCGTAAAAACAGACTTCCAGGTCCGCGTCCGGGGAGTTTTCCATCAGCATCACTTTGGCGAACTTGGTGTACAGAGTCACTTTAGGAGTTTTGGATTTCACAAGCTGCACAAACTTGGAGGCGTATTGGTACTTCTTCCAGTATTTCTCTGTGAAAGTTCACGAAGGCATCAGTTCAAACTGTTTTTAGCTGTAAAATTCAAGAACTTTTCAAGCACTTTCAAGGTAGGTTTTCAAACTTTTCCAGCACCAAACTTCATAGATAAGACAATACAGTTACAACTATACCTGGTATAATTTATTACCGTTATTAATACTGTATTGTGGTAATATTTTACATTCTACAGTCTGGATTAGGAAAATTCAAATCTAACAAAATGTAATGTTTAGAAATATCTCCCTCACACACCCTGCTCACCTAAATGGTCTGAAAATAAAACACAAATTTAACAAAAAAATCCCTTAATTTCAACAACATAATAAGGTAACCTTTATTTCAGTTACACAAATCAATAAATTAGTCATTAGTAATTATATCTATTCACTGAAATTATGTGAAGGTAAATTACCTTCCTGCTCAAATTAAATGTTTACACAATATACAAAGAAAGTTACCAAAAAAATGTCATTTATCAAATAGAAATTATTTTGGTAATTCTAACCAAGAAAAATTTAGTCTAATTTAACTTCACACAGTGATAAAAAATGTTTAAAAGTATTTTTATTAAGTGTATGAAAGATCTGGTTTCAACTTTAAATAATATTTTCCAAGTTTAAGCTTTAGATCAAACGTTAGATTGAACTTTATTACAAAACTGTGAAGTTTCAATCAAGAACTTTCCAAACTAAAGTATTTAAAACTCGCGTATAAACCCAGTAGTTTATTGTACTTATTTCCATTTCCTGATATTAATGAAGTCTGTTTGTTTACCTGGAAGGTCGTCGTAGCTACAGATGAGAATGTCCTCTGGGGGCGCTGGCGGCCGGTCCAGCACAGGTAACCCCTTCCCGCCATTGGGCTGGTATATCGTCACCTATGGCAGCAGCAACATCACCATGGTTACAACATGCTGAAAAACATGCAAATGGCTAAGCGTGTGTCGTGTGACCGCACCATGGAGCCATCGCAGGAAATCTGCAGGACCTCTTTAACCCTTTCCTGGCCGTTTTGGGATTTTAAAAGCTCCATGCAGACTTCACCTGTTTCCAGGATGCTCACCTGCAAGAAAGGAACAAGACATCACCATAAAGGTGGCCGACATGGACTTTATTGTTATCACAATTGTACTGCAATAAAATAAAAGATGATAAGAAAAAACTGTTTACTTGTTTTTCTTAGGTAAATATTTCATCACAGCATTCATACCGCCACAAACATATTTATTGTGAAAAACATTCTCCTCTTAAATATGCTTCTTGAAGCAACTTACTTAAAAAAAGTGATTTATATTTCTTAACTGCAAAAAGCAACTGCATTTAATAAAATTTTTAAATTTACTCTGGAGGAACAAAAAGTGGGCAAAGAAGCAAATAACCTTTCTGATCCGTTTTTTATTATTAAACATCAAGAACTAAAATTTATCGGAACGATAAGAATTTTGATTTGATTTTGATTTAACAATATGATAAATGCGAGTCAGAGAAAGGGGGAGAAAAAAGAACTTCAACCTACAACTGCGTTTTTGGTTTTCTGCCTGATGGGCTTCAGTCTGTGTGCACACAGAGGAGACACGACGTCTCTCAGAGTTTTCCTCTTCTGCTCCCTGCTGTGAGGAGGCTGGAAGTCTGTTCCCGCTGAGATCTCCCGGGACGATTCGGGATACGGCTGCAGACCTCGGCCCACGGGCTCGGACCAGGAGCTGTGGACCCCGGGGGGTCCTCTGCTGTGGAAGCTGCCGCCGCTGCCGTCTGTGGGCCTTGAGCCGGACCCTGAGGACACGACGACACTTTGACGTCACACTCAGAGGCGTCTGATGAACAGCTTCATCATTTCTAAAGAAAAACCCTTAAAATTTCTCTGAGGGAATTTATTAGTCCTGATTTAGCAAACACCATCATTTCCATCATTTGATCCAGGTGCGTTAAACCAGGGAACTAAAACACGCAGGGTGCCGGCCCTCG
This sequence comes from Poecilia reticulata, assembly GCF_904066995.2. Taxonomy (NCBI): domain Eukaryota; kingdom Metazoa; phylum Chordata; class Actinopteri; order Cyprinodontiformes; family Poeciliidae; genus Poecilia; species Poecilia reticulata. The sequence goes on from NC_088851.1 coordinate 22,163,796, forward strand.
AGGACCCACGCTGGGCACCCCTGGGCTAAGCGTAACCAATTTTAACCTAATAAACCATTAATCCCGAACACACCCACAGATTAAAAAATCAAAGCTCTACCTTCACTGTTGAGCCAGTTAGAAACTCCGTCCAGGTCCTGATACTGGGAGGTTGGTGGGTAAACCATCTGAGCCGGCAGATATCCTGAGCTGAAACACAAAGTGAAATGCTTCAATAAATCCCAGTCTGAGACCCGAAGAGGAGATCCGACCAACAGACAGACGTCTTACTGTGCGGGCTGTTTGACGGAAGGAGAGGGAAGCCTGCCATGGTCTGAAAACGGATGAGGAGTGGAGGATGAGGGGAAGAGGGGCCGCCCCACCGCCGACAGAGTCTCCTCTGAATGGCATCTGCCCAGCTCATGCTGCGACGAGGTCAGCCCTGGTTCTGCAGAACCGCAGCGGTCCGATGAGTGAGCCCTCCGCAGGAACCTGGAATACGGCTGTCCGGTCTCTCCGAAGTGAGCGGCCCGTCCCCGGGACCCGTCAACGTCGTCGAAGCTGCTCGGCTGCCGTGGAGGAACGTACGTCATCCGGTTGGGCAGCGCTGGACCAATCGCGTGCTTGGTTCGCCGCTGGAGGCGGGTGCCGCTGCTAGCGGAAACGGAAGACGTGCACGCCGTCGAGATGGTGGCGATGCCGCTGTCGATGGAGCTGTCGTCGCCCAGCCTCAGCTCTTTGGTCCTGACCAGCAGGCTCTGGGTCATGAACGGGTGGTCCAGCACCGCGGAGAGACTGGGCCGCAGCGCGGGGTCCCTCTGGAGCAGCTGGTGGATCAGGTCCTGAGCCTCTAACGAAACGTGGCTCGGCATCTCGTAGTCCCCGAGCACGACCTTGGACAGGGTGTGTTTGACCGTGTCAGTGTCAAACGGAGGGCGGCCCATCAGGAAGGCGTAGAACATGCAGCCCAGTGACCAGACGTCGGACTCCAGGCCGTGAGCGCTGCGGGTGGCCACCTCCGGGGAGATGTAGTTGGGGGTCCCACACATGGTGAAGTGCTTTTCATTGGGCAGCTTGAGCTGAGTGGCCAGGCCAAAGTCCGCTATTTTAATGTTCATGTTGCTGGTCAGCAGCAGGTTGGACAGCGTCAGGTCGCGGTGCAAGATGCCGTGAGTGTGTAAATACAGCATTCCCTTCACGATCTGATGCATGAAGTGTCTGGCTGCAGAAACAAAACAAATGTTTTAACAATCTAACTGGAACACAGGCCTGTCAATATAACAAATATTGTCTGATGATAAATTGTTCCAGCAATTACTGCGATAAACAATAATATTGTTGTTTTGAGACCATTTTCATCTAATAATGCAAGTTCTTTCAGAGAACAATAAACTTTAATTTTGTAAAGAGCTCTAAACACTAGAACTGGAGAACATTTCAAATATCCACAATAATAAAGCGCAACAAACAAAAATGATAAATAAAACAGAAAGAAAAACCACATACAACAGAAACCATAAATAAAATGGATTTGGATATTTCTGAAAACAAAATTTCCTTTAAAAAAAAATCATCAGAATGAACATTATCGAGCAATTATATTTTTAATAGCTTATTGAGACAGGCTTCCTGGAACATATACTTTTACAGCTTAAAAATAAACTTATAAGTAACGAGGAGCTTGTTTTAAGTCAATAATTCCTTAACATCGATGAAGGTTCTAGTAGCACAGTCAGTGAAATAATCTGTATATTGAATTATTGACTTAAAACAATCTCTTATGTCTTTCCAAAAGTTTACTTTAAGTTAATTTTACCTTACTTTAAAAGCACTATGATATTCGAACTAAAAACTAGATTAAAAAGTACTTGGCAATATTGAGTGTTTTTGCAGTGAAAGAGAAAACTTGCAGCTCACCTTCATCTTCCGAAAAAGGCATCTTCCTCTCTTTCAAGTACCGACTCATCTCTCCGTTGTGGCACATCTCCAACACCAGATACACATAGTTGCTGTCCTCAAAGTAGTTGTAGAGCTTTAGAAAAAAACATTTTGTTAATCATTAATTCATCAAAAAATAAACAGCTCATCAATACATTGTATTGATGTTAAGCAGAAAGGTTGAGCTTTTTACATGTTGATGTTAGAAGTATTTTTAGCTGCAGATGCGTCTATTGCTACAAGTAATCAAGCATACATTAATGAAATATTATTTTTTTGAATTTTAGGCAGTAAAATTTTGATTTTCTTATTTAGCAAAAGGAACTAACTGCTAACTGTGCATCTTTTAACAGATTTTTAATATTGTATGAAAAAAGGTTTAAATGGTTAAATGTAAAATCTGCAGAATGTGGCCACTTTTTTTCCTACTTTTCACTGATAGAATAATTGATTACTAAAATCTTAATCTCAGATTGCTGTGTAATCCCTACATAGAGTTTCTCTGGATAATCCTGTGTGTAGTTCAGGCTGGTCACCAACTAAGAAAACTGTGATCTAAATATTTCTGAAGAAAAATTTTAGCTTTAAATTTTTATTGAATGAGATATAAGAGACATGTCCAGAGTTACTGTACGTAGAATAGGAGTAGCTACACACTGCCAGTCAACTGGCTTTCCAAAGCTTTCCAGAATGTGGCTGTTTAAAAAAGTAACAACGTAAATATAGAAAGAGTAGATTTAATCAAGTATCTGATTGTAATTCTCAGTCACAAACCTCACATCACGAAACTCTACATGAAAATATGGTATGAATTATTTTATTATACACTTATAAACTACACCTGCAAACATTACCTCAAGGATAGAAGGATGCTTCAGTCTGCAGTGAATCTCCACCTCATTTGTCACACGCTGGACCATCCCAGCTTTGTGCATCGCTTTTTTGTCGATCTGCAGATGGAAATATCACAGGTAATTATACCCTCTGCAACGGACTAACAAGCACTGTGGGACTGAGCTGCCAGCAGCGTTTGAGTCCAGGAGCTAATAGCCAATCTGTTAGACAACAAGGCGTTACCAGCCGAGAGCTTCTCTCTGGGTGGTTAGGGGACCAGGAGGAGCCCTTGGGAGGTAACTAAAGTCTAATAACCCAACTGTTGTAGTTTACAGTTCAACTGTCTTTTGCTGGCAACAGCTTGTATTTCTAAGACAAAAATTATCTCACCATTTTGATCGCAACCTCCAGTCCAGTCTTGACAGATTTTGCCCGGTAAACGCATGCAAAAGAGCCTTTGCCAAGGAGGGTGAGGACTTTAAAATCCTACAACAAGAAGGAAAAATACACAATAAATATAATATTTACAATATTTTGACTTTAGATGAATATTCAAAATCCTGCAGCAGGAACTTTACACGCATGTACCTCAATATGAACCGCTTCAAGGCATGAAACACTGTCCTCCTCATCACCAAAAACACTTGAAGAGAAATAATCTATAATCTGATCAAACATCAATGTCCCTCTAACCTGCGACATGTTGAATGCTCAAAGGAAAGGTCACTCCAGCAGCTAAGGACACCAAATCCCACCAACAAACCGCAACTGTCAAACACCTGACGCTGTCATCTGGCCAATCAAAACCTTTAATTATCCCGGCTTTCTCCCCGCTAATGAGGAGAACAAGCTGCCGTTTCCAGGCAGCTTGCTGTTTACAAACGGATGAGGTCCCTGGAGAACCAGGAGAGCGTCTTATAACCAACCAAAAACAGTTGGTTATAAGGCGCTCTCCTTATAACCAACTGTTATAAGGACAGTAGATCAGTAGATCTCTTGAATGTTAATATAATGCAACATAATATCAATATATAAAAAATACTGTTTATTATTATTACTCATATTACTCTTATTGCTGTTATTAGTTGCTATTATTATTAATGGCATAATACATTGTTATTGATCATTATAATGAAGTAGTCTCGATTTTGCCAACAATAACAACAAGAACGCCATAGCAATTTGTCGTCTACCACAACAGGTTAAGTTAGCTTGAACTGATTCCACCCTACTAAAATCAGTCCTGCGATTATAAATCACCATCTATTAAATTTGTTAAAATATTAATATCAATTCATAGACGTTTCCACTTAGATAAACGGTGCTAAGAATCTATTTTGCTGCGTATTTGAAGCGGTAGCTGCTGTAACGCTCGGTAGGTGCACCACCCCCCAGTCAGCGCGAGCTGCGTGCGTTAGCCTAACAAAGGGACCCACCTCGATCTTGTCGCCGATTGAAACGCTCATCCTGCCGGATTTCGATCTCGCAGGTCAGCGCCGGTTTGTAAAAATGATCCTCGGTCGACAGAAATCATGGAGCCCCGGAGTAGCCGCTCTCAGAAGGTAAAGAAACTTAGTGCTCTCGTTCCCCTCCAAAACTCTGACATTTCTTCCATTTTGAAAATATCCGCCCGTTACTTTGTGTCTACGTCACATCTACGTTTCTTGGCAACAATAGTCTAGGCCACGCCCCCATTTAAAGGGCCCGTACATTATTATTGAAACGTCAACCCTGCTTGAAATCTGAGCTGAATGGCGTTATTGTTTCACGAATTCATGCATAAAACGTGAATAAAGAGAAACAACACGGTAAATTACTAAAGTTTTTATATGCAATTGCATCATAATAAACTAGAATGACTTCAAAGAATTAATATATTTCTGCACTTCAAATATTGTATATAAAAAAACAATAAAATTACATTTACATGAAAAGTCTCATAGTGTTTCATGTAATCTTTGCTCTTTTCTTTGAACATACTAGGGCTTGGTTATATAAGAGCAGTTAATGCATAAAGCTGTAATAGTGGAAAAACTAAAACCAAGCTGTTCTAACTGATCCTAAGCTCCTTTGAATAGATTTTGTTTCTAAACTTCTCATTCAAAGCTATTAAAATGCTTTTGATTTTACAGTTGTTGTTGTTGTTGTTATTGGAGAATGAAGATGTTGATATTTTGTTTGGAGACAGTTCTCACTTGCCATGAAATGAGGCACAATAGATCTCTTGAATGTGAAAAAATAGATTTTTTTCATTTTGGTTTAAAGAATTGTTGCTAATTTTGCATTTTTTGACTAAAAAAACAAGAAGTCATGAAACTATTCATGGATTTTACTGAATGAATATGGTTTTGCAACATTAAGAAAAAGACATTTATATTTATCCAGTCTGATTTTATTTACTAAAATCATATTTACAGTTTCTAGACATCAGCATCACTTTAACCCAATAAAAACAGATACATATACAGGATTTGTATTTTCGCAGTCGAACTAATTGTTCTGCATTAACAGTTGCTTGGACAGTACTTATTATTCTTACTGGTCTTTGGGATTACTGGTGATACTGGATGGATCTTTCTGGCATAATCTGAATTTAACCAGTTACAGAACTCTTCTACTTGCATGTGGAAGATGTGAGAGAGTAAAACACAGCACTGTCACACGTGGGAATAAACGGTTTGAAGGCTTAAAGTCCGATGGGAGAAAACACGAAAACAATCCACCGAGGACGCTGGTGACGACTGAGACGTTGCGCCCAGATTTTATTTTATGTTTCTACTTCCTAGGAGGGGCATGATGGAGAACGATGATTGTCAGAGTCCGCTCCTCAGTCCAGCTCCATGTGTTTCGCTCCAGGCTTTGGTTGCTGGTTTCCCTTCCCGTCTGGTTCCTGCCTGGCTGTGGGGCCGTTGTGAGCCGCCTGATCTCCAATGTCGGACGGCTCCTCCGCTACCGGCATCGGCCTGTTGGCAACTGAGCCGCAAACATCGTCCAGTTCCTGGTTTGGATAGAAACAGGAAGTTAGTAAAATGGGCATTTCTAAAATAAGGCTGGTTATCAGTTAATACAACGATTACTTTTAGCGATTAATCGATTAATCAGATTTTTTTTAATTAGCAGATTTTTCTTTTAAGCCATTTTTTGTGCAACATTAGCAGCAAAAAATGTTTTTAAATAAATAATTCAATTCCTTTTTAAATAAGAAAATAAACATTTTATTGCCTAAAATGAAAGAACATATCATTCATTTAGTTATACCTGATTATTTGAATTGATTATCTGCAGCAGAAAAATATGTTTATCATCAAAATATGAAAAGTTCAGCACTTTCTGTTTGACTTAACATCAATAACATCAGTCTGCCAGCTATCTTTTATATTATTAATCCTGTTTGATTAATAATTAAATAGGAAAAGATGATTAACAAGAGATATTCTTCACAGTTAGAACCAGTGAAGCTAAAACATTTTTACAATATTTCTTTTTTAATTTAATCTTAAAATCAAAAAATATTTATTTTTGTCTTAATGTCTTTCTTTTTCAGAAAATTGCCTTTTTTGAGTTAACGATCAATTGATTACAAAATTAGTTGACAATTATTTCAATATTTGATTCATCATGATTAATCGGATTAATCTTTTCAATCCTAATGTAAATCTCAATAATGGAGGATTTGTGAAATATTTATCCATACCTGGATTTTTGCAAAGATTTCTGCTACTTTCACCACTGGGTCTTGAGTTATTGCAGTTCTGCTCTGTGCGTTTATTTTGTTGTTCATCCAGCCCATGCTTTCAGTCACAAACTTCTCCACAGCGCTCACATCCTCTGGACTTAAATGTGAGAATCGTTCGTCCTTTGGAAAGTGAAGCAGACAGTTAGGAACAGGATTGAGGTTCATTAGGGGATAATTAAAAACCTTCTGTTACCTTCTGTTTGTAGGAATCTACAAACTTCATGTAGAGCTGCAGTTTCTTCCCCAGTTCTTCAAAAGCTCTTGGCCTTTCTTCGCTCTCTCTGTGCCGCTCTTGAATGGGCTCACCAAACATCTGGGAAAATTAAGTTACATTAATGAAAACAGCAGATTCCAAGTAGATTAGACATTTCTTATTTTAATTTTTCACGTTGGAGTTCTCACAAAATTACTAATTAATCTGCTAATACAGTAACACGATTCTCATATTATTTTGAGTTTATTGTTGCATGATTTTATTCTTGTAATATTATGAGTTTATTCTCATAATTTAAGAAAATCTTAGTCTAGAGTCGACCTGAATTAAAAGTCCAAACAAACAGAAGCTGCAAAACATGTTTGTCAAACAAGATGGCCGCCTTGAGTGACACTAATCTTAACTACAAAAACCCAAGGAGTGCGTTGGTGAAAAAAAAATCAAGATTTTAAAAAATACACCTTCAAAACCCCAAAACTAAATTAGTATGTAACATTGATTTATCAATCTGAAAGTGCGATGATGAAGTGAAACCTTGAGCGCGCCCAGCTTTTCCTCGTAGACGTTTTTCGGCTGGTCCTCTCCCTCCTCGTACAGCCAGTTCTCCATGTCCTCCAGCATCAGCGTCAGCCGGTTACTGTCCTGTTATCAGAGGAGAACTGCGTCGGTCCGCCTGCTCCATCTAAAAATTGCTGTTAAAGTGAGAATGTTGAAGCTACCTCCTCTGTGATGTACTTCTGATAAATCCCGCAGAGCTTTTCCCGCAGGTCGTACACGTACTCTTCCACGGCATTTTTCGCGTCGTTCAGCTCTTTCACCAGTTTGTCCTGGCAAATCATCTGACGCTGGAAGGAAGAAAGTCAAAAGTGAAAATATTCGGAGCTAAGAAAACATTAACTGGGAAAATAAACATTTTTGGAGATCTAATTAAAAGTTGATGCAAGTCAGGGGTGTCCAACATGCGGTTCGGGGGCCTTTTGTGGCCCTTTGACTGATTTTCTGCAATTAATGAATGATACAAATTTAGCCCAGGTGGTTGATGCAGAAGGAGATTCTTTATTTGTAATCAGGGTAAAATTATTTGCAACTAGCCATCATTTTTATAATCATTTATTCTAGCAATTATTTGATGATTGATTAATCGGATTAAAAAAAAACTGGCTTCTAATCTGTTGATTATTTTTGGCATTGACTGATTAATAATTGGATAGCAAAAGATGCTTAAAAGATTTTTTTCAAAGAAATTGAGGAGTTTTGGGTAAAACATGTATACAGACTTTTTAACTTAAATGCAAAATATATAGATTTTTTATACAGTTTTGCTTAACTAGTATGTCATTCTTTCAGTAAATGATCATTTCAAGAGTCCTTAAACTCCAGTTAATAATTAATCAACCATATTAGTTGATCACTATTTCAATAATCAATTCATCACGATTAATCATGATTAATTGCAATTAATCGTGATTAATCGTTTCAGCTCTATTACTTACATAATTTTTCCTACTATGGAAAATGCTAAATCCAACACAAAGTATTTGTCTTTTTAAAAACTTTATAGTAAGTAAAGTCTATCCAGAGACGTTTTGCTGAACCTAAATCAGCTTTTATCTAATTTAAAAAGTGACCCAAATGCTGTTCTGATGACGAGAATAAATTCATTCAGCTGAGCCAAAGAAAATTTGAAAACTAAATGTCTTTCTTTTAACACACCAAGCATGCAAAATTCTTGTTTTTTTTATTAAAGACTGCTTTATTTGCTTACTTTAGTATCATTTTACATTTTGTGAATTGATACAGATTCTTCTTTTACACAATTAAAATTCTCTGAGGCAGAAAACAGTTTCATATGTTCTCCTTTATGTGTTCTTCATATTCTGCACAGAAAACATGACTCAGCTTTTTAACCGCGGTTCATTTCTCACCTCATACTCCACAAAGTTGGTCAGAACATCTCCGTCCAGTTGCCGAATGTTGTTGGCCACAATAGGAAGATCAATACTCTTCACTTTGACTTTTGGCTTGCTGCCTCCAGCCGCTGCATCCTGCTTTTCTGCAACTGTCCCTTCCTTGGACAAAACAACGGATGCATATTCTTTAAAGAAAAAGTCTAGTGGCTGAAATATCATTCCATGTAATTAAATTAATCACTACAGATAGTGTGAATTATGTATTTTAGATCTGCAGGATCTCATTAACATCGAGGCAAAAAGACGACTTCAGCATGTCAGGGGTATCTGCCGGTTTCAGCATGTAAAATTTAAGTCTTTTTAAGACTTTTTTTAATGCCACCTTAAAAGAAATGTAAGATAGAAAACACTATAAATGTAGGGGATGGTTGGAGAAAATCGCTGCAACACAATCAAGCATCACAAAAACTGAAAATTATGGGGTCTGTTTGCAGCTTTGTGCTTCTCACACACTGGATATTTAATTTCCCTCTGGGAGTAATGAAGTATTTTTGAATTTTTAATCTTATTTTGAATATGGCTCTATATGGCTTTAACCTCGTAAAGGCACATAAGAACGCTGTCCAGCCAACCAGCGATAAATTTGCACTTAACCCATGATGGACGTTGTTACGGCCCCTGGCCTCTTGAGGCTGTGCAGGCTCTTCTTTTTGTTATGTAGGTCCAGTGGTGGGAGCGCTCCTTCCTGATTGGCTGCCTGGAGGCTGCATGAGCGCAGCGACCCCATTGGGCCAGCAGAGGATGACAAGCCAATCAGACGCTGATGAGGCCCACCTGCGCCATATAAAAGGCTCCTGAACCCATTCCTCCAGTGGGACAGCTTGTAGGAAGAGGCTTTGTTTGACTGTCCCCCACATGTGTTTGTTTTATTATGTAAAGCACCTTGAAATGCCTTGCTGCTGAAATGTGCTATACAAATAAAATTTTATTGATTGATTGATTTGTAACTGACTGTTTTGTCCAGCTTTGAGGAACTTTGTTCTGCCGACCCATTTTTGTTCTGCTGAGCAGTTTTGGCTGATCTTGATTGCTTCTACTCTTGCTTGTGTTTGGGATGCTTTGAGCTCCTCTTAGCATTCCCTTTGTGTTTTTCTTTTGTTTTTTTAGTTTGCTTTAGACTAACTTGTTTGGACATTTTTGTAATTTAATTAGCACTTATCGTTCTTTAGTTTTAGTCCTTTTTTTGAGTGTTAATTGAGTTAAATTTGATTGTGTTTTGGTTTTGTGAAGCCATTCTTTTGTAATAAATTATTTTTAAAAATTTCTGGACACGTCTTTATGTTACGTCCCCTGAACCCTGAGACCTTGGGGGTGTAACATATGTAAAAAAGCTACTGTAAAAAATATTCAGGTGACTTTACTAGAGGTATATTTGCAGCCAGTTAGTGGTAGCCTCTGTACGTAATGTCAAGCAAATCAAATTTCAAAATGCTGTGAGAGAAAAAAACTACATTGATATTTCAAAAGGGACACGTCACAGGCATAAAGGCTAGTTTTCTTGTGTAGTCCCTCAAGGTACAGTCAAATTAAATACAATATATTACAGTACAATTTAGACAACTTGATAAAAAAATGACACTTTAAAAAAAAATCTAAACAGAGAATACAGTGTCACAAAATTAGAACGCCATATAGCACAAAAAGTTCAACAAAAAGTTAAGACCTGTGATTAAAGTATTTTTGGCCAACTTAAATTTTTTCATATAAAAATCTGAGACATTTTAAGGCCTTTGTTTTGATGCGTAAATTTAAGTCTTTTTAAGGGCGTACAAACACCCTAATCTCTCTGCTCGGCTCTCTAACCGTACATCAAGACAGATTTAATGAGGAGTGGCAAAATCAAATGATGTGGATTAGAAGGAACAGGTCATGTTGATGTAAAATATATGACCAGAAAATGAGCTGTTAGCATGCCACGACAGTCTTGAAACACAGTCGGAAACGGTCCACTGAATGTAAGCCAGTTTCTGCCAAATGACCCCTGACTGACCTTAGTGCTGGAGCTGCTGTCCTCGCTCGGCCCCTCCGCCTGGTGTTGACCCTCCTGCTCCACCTGCATTTTGCTCTAAACCAAAACACATTCAGTTATTTCATGCCAGCTACAGTAAACATAAATTATATGTTTTCTTATGTTTCTGGTGGCACAAACTGTATTATCTTTCAAAGATTCATAGAGCAGAAATTAGAACAAGTGGAGTCAGTAGGACAGAAAACGTGACTAATTAAAGTTTACTGTTTGGTGTCGGACTCAATCATTCTGCAATCACAGGTTGTAATAGTTTAGATTTATTTCCTACAATAATTTATTTGGTCTGTTTGAAGAATTTTAAAAGATTAACTACAATTAATCACTTAAATGAAAAATAAATTTTTCAGAATTATTTATTGCCTAAAATGCAATAACAGTATTTATTGCATTTAATTATTGCATTTATTGCACTTAAATGAAAAATAAACCAATTTTTCTGAATTATTTATTGCCTAAAATGCAATAACAGTATTCTTTCAGTGAACACTTGATTAGTTGTAAATTGACTATTTTTTGCATTAACTGATTATTAATTAGGTAGTTAAAGCTATTTTGTTTTTCACAGAATTTGCCGGTTGTGGAGTTTTAGGTATTTACAGAATTTTTTTTTATCTTAAATGCAAGCTTTTAAAATGTTTTGGCTTAATCACTGCTCTGAGGGTGGTTTTCTTTCAGCAAACGGCCTGTTTTTGAGTCTGTATACTCAAATAATGGATTACTAAATAATCTTTCAATAATCGATTAATCACGACTAATTGCGATTAATCATTTAACAAATTGAGAAATAGCTAAATTTTCTGTAAATGTTCGGGTTCTGAAAGGACTCTGAAATACAGTCAGAAACTATTAAGACAAGGTCAAAAAAAACTTTGATGATTTTGCACATTACTGTCTAAATCTAAGATGACATGCTGCACCGTTTTCTCAGGTGTCAGACACCTTTAACAGAGAATCTTGTTTTCTTTTTGCACCGGCAGCTTTCCGTGTAACATGGTGGAGATCAGAACCTCACCTGCTCTTCTGCTCGGCCTTCATTCTGCACCGGCGGCTCAGACTCAATCTGCATGTCCTCCGCTTCCCCTTTCAGCTTCTCAATGAGCGACGCGCTGGACACGCTCAGGATGCCATGGATGTTGACTCGCACTTTGACCTTTACCTTTGAACTGTCTCCGTCCGGCTGAGGAACCACATTCTGCACTGAAAAGCAGCCTGATAACAGATGGGAGAGAAGCAAAGAAGGTTTTTGAACGTGAATTTTTTTTTACCTGTTTAAAATGTTTCAGAGCATCAAACATAAATACAAAAAGCAGTTTTCAAATTAGCATTTCATTTATTATGAGTAAAAAACCAACCAGCCATAATGTGAAAAAGTTATTGGGCCTCACTGTTAGATTAAGAAGTAACTGTGATTAGGGCTGCAGGTAACGATTAATTGATTAATCAGTTATACTGACGATTAATCCGAATTTTTTTTTTTCACTTTTGCAGATTTTTCAATATTAGAAATAAATTGCAAGTAAGCAAATAATTAAATACCTTTTTTACATAAGAAAATAAATATTTTATTTTCTAAAATTCAATTAAAGTGTTTATTTTGTGAATTTGATCCAGGTGAAGCTGAAACTAACCTGGGGAGTTTTGGGTGAAAAAAACACGATTATGTCTTAAATTCAAAATGTATTTATTTTTGTACAGTTTGAGTTTTACTACTGCACTGAATATGTTGGTCTTTCAGAAAATGGCTTTTTCTGAGTCTGTGTAACGATTAATCGATAGCTAAATTAGTTGACAATTACTTTAATAATCAGTTAATCACGATTAATCATGAGTAATAGTAGTAGTCATTATTAATTGTGCTTAATTGGTTGTGATTAATAATGATCAATTATTAATAAATAATCTGATTAATTGTGACTAATCACAATTAATCAGGACTAAATCAGATTTATCGTAATTAATCACAATTAATCGGATTAATCTGATTTATTGTTTCAGCCTTACTTTTTTATATTAATATATTTCGCAGTCTGAAACATGCAGGTCTAATAGAAAAGAGTAAATCTGTATATTTTTGGATAAGGTTTTCTTTCTGTAAAAGCAGAATCAGCACCAGTACCTATCCGGTGGTCCGAGTAGGGGAGCTCCTGAGGATTGCTGTAAAACGCTTCCAGGTCAAAGGGCTCCTTCTTGTGGAACGTGATCACCTTGGAAAACGGAGCAGCGTGGTTCTTACCGAAAACCTCGCATTCTCTGCAGCAGAGGAAAAACCAACGTCAGGAAACGGAAAGAAACCTTCAGTTAGGGCGATACGGATAAAAAAATAAATTTTTTTCCTCGCTTTCTTTTCTAGATAAGAAATTCCAAATGACAGAAAATATTTTCTAAAAGTGGCTTTTATTTCTGTAGTCTCTAATGTGAATTAGACGACGGAGAATTAAGGTCAGGCAACAAGAATTTTTGTTTAATCACAAGAATATGGTGATGATAAAAGTAAAATAAAGACCTAATTTTACCAGCAGCAGAAAGCCTGACATCACTTCACAATCCTGATACTCATATTAATTTGATGTTGATGTGTTAAAAGATTTAGCATTTTCTGTAAAACTTGTAAAATTCACAAGATGCTCATGAGTACATTTTTTTATTTTTGTGCAAAAGTTCTAACAAAATTACAACTTTGTTTTCCTAATATGACTTTATTCTTGTAACACTATGACTTTTTTTGATGTATTTTTTCAACTTTATTCTCGGAATGAAAAAATAATTAGCCTCACCCTAATATTTTGTCGTAGATAAAAGTCAAAATAAAATGCTTGTCAAACAAGATGGCCGCCCTGGGACTGCGTTGACGAAAAAATCTCAATTTTACGAAAAAATTAAATCTCCGAAAACCCAAAATTTATTGATTTATCACCCATCTCTACCTTTAGTCACTTAACTCAGACCAGTTGATTGTCACCTTCTGCAGAGTAACAACAGCAGAAGGTTTGCTTCTACCATGACATATTTACCCCAGTCCGTCCTCCGTGGGCGACTTCCAACGAAGAGTGATTGGAAACGGAACCACATCCGTAATGGAGAATTCCCGCACCTTAAACGCTGGAGATAAAATTGCGCACTGCATCCAAAAGCAGAAGAAAACAATGGTTGTTGAGCACTGAGGTTAATTTCCTGAGTCGGCTGCTGCTGTCAGAAAGGATTCCCACCTGAAGCGCGCAGCCTCTGGCTACGGCTTCGTCAGCGTTCAGCGTGGTGCTGACGTCTTTGCTGAAATATTTGGTTATTCTCTCTTTGATGGACGGGATCCTGGTAGCTCCTCCGACTATCTCCACTGCATAGATGTCGTCCCGACTCAACTCTATTAAAAACACACAGAGAATCCTGAGAAAAATCCTTGCTTGTTATCAGATCGAGATAATACTTTCAAAGGTTCGTACTTGATTGTTCAAAGGCTGTTTTCAGCGGCGTCTCCACTCTCATCAGATACTGAGCGCACAGTTCTTCAAAGTGAGTCCTGCAGACACAAAGACATAGATTAAGATATGGCTAAAATTGCTCAAAAGGTGATACATGTGACATATCTAGCTGCTCATATTCACTTGCTAGCTGTTTGTGTCTACAATGGGTAAATGCAAATTTATCACCAGCCGCCTGGATGAAGTTTGTACATTTCTGTAGAGATATAGGTCTTAAATGCTATTCAAAATTGTCTTAAAATGTTTTAAATTTAAGTTGGTGAAACCTGCAGAGACCTCGTGTTACAAAAACACAAATACTTTGTGTCGTACTGAACATTTTAAATTGTAATAAAACGTTTCCATCTGCATCCGCCATCTGTGCTGGATGGGATAAAGTTTCATCTTTCCTGAACTGCAATTGGGGGCCACAAAAAAATCTTTCCAAGGGCCACAAATGGCCCCCGGTCTGTGCCTTGGACACCTCTGATCTAAAAGAAATATCAAGGGAGTTGACCTGTTCATCCTGCTGGAAACGTCGATGTCGTTCATGAAGCACTCTATGTTGAGAGGAAGGTCAGAGGAGTTGGCGCTCATGAGTTTCTTCAGCTTCTCGCATTCCTGATGCAGCCGCAGCAAAGCCCTCGGGTTGTCCTTCACGTTCAGCTTGTACTTTGTCTTAAACTCCTCGCAGAAATAATCCACCAAGGCTTCGTCGAAGTTACGCCCTCCGAGGTACGAGTCGAACGCTGTGGCAAGAACCTAACAAACGATCGAGACGACTGAGTCCAACTTCAGATCAGAAAATCATGTGTAAACATGAGGCTGAAGGAAAGGTTCACCTTGAGTTTCCCCTTGTTGAAAGCAGTGATGGAGACCTGGAACGACGAATGCCCCATGTCCACAAACACCACATTCCTGGGCTTCTCCTCAGGCACAGGGAGGTCTTGTTTGTAGATGCCATAAGCCAACGCCACTGTTCAGAATAAAAGTGTTTATTGGGATCATTGTAACGCAAAATTCATATTTTTACATTTCCATTTGGGTCTCAACTGCTTCTAAAAACAGCCCAAGCACTTAAACATCCCACCCAGCTATTTTTTGACTATAAATTAATGGGAAGTTTTTGTTTGGAAAACTAGCAAACCTCCCAAATGTTGAATCACATTCCGCAGGCCGTTTCCTAGCAACCCCCGCCGAGCCCAGCCCCGTTACCTAGCAACCCAAGCTGAGCTCCAGCTCATTTGATCAGCAAATGTTTAGCTGTTGACTTACAATCCAGGAACCACTTGTTTATTTTTTTAATATGTGCAAAAAATACTTACAGCATAATATTCATAAAAGGTGTTTTTATAATGTTTGTAAAAGCATAATTTTAGAATCATTTCTATTATAGTAGTAGAATAATGGGGAGTAATGGAGATACTTAATTAAACAAATAATGTCAAAACGTACATATTTATTCACATATTCAAAATTCCTACTCCTTGTCCAGCTACATAATCTTACATTTACTATGTACAAGTCATACATATAGCAGCTAACCCTGTTTTTAATAGTTAACCCAGCAATACAGAGTGTATTTAATTTTATTTATAGTGGATGAACAATCATTGTTTGTTTAAATTTTACCAAAAAACAAAACTAGCGTCAATAACAAAAACACCTGTGATAATTAAATTGTTGGTTGTGCCGGAGGCTCCACTTCTGCTTTTCAAAGATGTATGATTGTGTATCTGTTTGTAGCCATTTTCACATTTGATATTTAAAGGGACAAGAGGCCCGAAAACAGCTCCAAAATAAGCATTACTGACCAGTCTGTAATCTCATTATCTAAAAAGGATTTTGTGGAAAAAATCTAATGAACATGTTTAGTATAGCCCATAGACTTATCCTAACCAGTTAAAGGAAGAATAATAAGTCATCTTTAACATTTCCTTCAGCTTTTTCTCAGCATAAACCAAACAACTCTGACCTGCTGTGGTGTCGTTGATCAGTCGCAAACAGTTCAGCCCTGCAATCTGAGTCGCATCGAGAACTGACCGTCTCTCTGCGTCTGTGAAAAAACTCGGGACCTGAAGAACCAGAAGCCAGAGTTCAGTAAATCTCCCTGGAGCTCTGAGTTACGCCGACTAGGCCTGTTACCATAACCATAACGATAATTTATCCCGGAAGTTATTGCGATAAACCATGAAATTGTTGTTTTGAGAGAATTTTCATGTAATATAATGGTAATGCAATTTGACATTGGAGCTGGAAGACATTTTAAATATTCAAAATAAATAAAACAATAGAAACAACAAATAAAGTGAATTTTAAGGTCTCTGTAAAATAAAAATTGTCCTTCAATTAAAGGGCTAGTTGAGACCAAAGCACCAAACTGAAGACTTTTATCATCCAGTTTTTGGTAGAAAAAAAGAGAAAAGAGAAAAAAACGATAAATCATGCAAATTATTAAGCTCATATTAACTCATCACGTGATTAAGTGATTATTGGTTACAGCAACAGGCCTAACGCTGACATCAGTCTGCATCGCTCACAGAAACCACGCAGTCCACCACCGGCTTCTTCAGCGCGCTCTCTGACGTCTCCTTCAGTTTGGTGAGCAGCATCCCGCTGATCTGCTCCACCGTGAACACCTTCTCCTCATCCAGGTAGCGCACCTGTAGACGGTTCAAAACGATGAGCAGGGGGAATATCTGTGAACGGGTAATCTAAAGGACCACGGTGTGTCGTCGCAAAGCGCTCCACCTTAATCCCAGTGCTTCCATTGGCTAGCTTGTCAAGGCTGTAAGGCAGCTTGCTCTTCTCTGATTGGACGAACGGATCATCAAACGCTCTGCCGTGAAACTTTTTGAAGCCATGAACAGTGTTTTTAAAGTTTGTTATGACCTGGTAGAAAAACAGGAGAAACATTTTGAGCTTTTAGATACAAGATACCACTTTATTAGGTACACCTTGCTAATGAGCTGGACCCTTCTTTGCCAGTATGGCTGAAACGATTAATCAGATTAATCGTCATTAATCAAAATAATTGTTAACTAATTTAGTAATTAAATAACCATTAGCTGGAGTATACAGATTGAAACATTTGCTAAAAGAACCCTGTGAACATCAATTAAGCCACAACTGCATCAAAAATTATTTTCATTGTAGGGCTGCAACGATTATGTTAGTTATCAATTAATCTTTGGATTTTTCTGACGATTAATTGATTAATCAGAACAAAATTAGCACATTCTGCAGATTTGTCATTTAAGTCTACATTGTACAATATTAGAAATACATTAAAAAATGCAAATAAACAATTCAGTAAGAAAATCAACATTTTATTGCCTAAAATGCAACACCATAGTGTACACTTGATCATTTGTAGCAAAGAGTACATCTGCAGCTAAAGAATACTTCTAACATCAACTGGTGAAAAGCTCAGCGCTTTCTGCTTGACTTATAAATACAGTGAAGGGTAAATCTGATTACTATTTTTGAGTTAGCTGATTTATAAAACAATGCTAATAGGAGTTTTTTACTGCACCATTTGAGGAATGTACACAGTAAAAATTGCTGGGTTAAAAATAACCCAATTCGTAACCCAACGCTGGGTCATATATGGACCGACCCAACGCTGGGTTGTTTTAACCCACATATGTCAAAGTCAAGGCCCGCGGGCCACATCAGGCCCGCAAATCAATTATCTATGGCCCCCTGAATGATATTTAATTACTATGAGAACCGGCCCGCAAGCCAGAGCCGCCCGCTCGTGTTTTGCCCGCAAACACTACATTTCCCATAATGCAACGGTAGCCCGCGAAGTGACTACAGCGCACCCAAACGGCTTCATTATTCATTATTCAGAGACACACCCCGAACATTGATGAACTTGTACAAAAGATGAGACACCTCCAAGTATCAGGCTCAGCCTCAGACAAGTGAGCATCACAGAGCAGTAACGTATTTTCAGTTTATAAGTTTCAGTTAAATTTTTACATTTGTTTCTACAAGACGTGATTTTTCTTTGAATGAAGTATTGTTTTGTCTGTGTGCCATATATTTTTGTATTTTATTTTATTTTATTTATTTTTCAGTTGAATGGATTCAGGTAAAATTGCAGATAAGAGCCATGAGAAAGAATACAACTGATTTGATTTATTTTTTTACTTTACTATTTGAAAGCAGTGATCGGTAGGATCATAGAGCAGCACAGTAATGCATTTTCAGTTTATAATGCATGCACTTTGATTTATGCATTTATCTTGATATTAAGAAACATATTTTGTTTTTAAAAACAATTAAATTTGTTGCTGTTTGCCTCTTGAAAAATGTTTTCCCTTGAAGTTACTGACAGAGCCATAACAAAATATTGCTTTATTCATTTAATCGTTAAATAATATACACTGTGTTAGGTCTTGGTTCAATAGGCTATGTGCAATCATTTCAATATGTTTTAATAAACATTAAACCAGTCCGGCCCTCGGCTTGTAGCAAATTTGTTTTTTTGGCCCTCTGTGTATTTGACTTTGACATCCCTGTTTTAACCCAACTGGGTTGGGTTGATGGTTTGACCCAGCACATTGGATCATGGAAACTAACCAAACGTTGGGTTAAATTGACTTGTTTAAATTGGATAAATTGACCCAAAGTTGGGTTGAAACTCATAACCTAACACAAGGGTTATTATACCACTATAGTTGGGTTAAAAAAAACATTTATGTATTTTCCCCCCCGGCCCGGTCCGGATGGGTGTCCATGGGGGTCCGGGTCTGGAGGTGCCAGGGAGGGAGGAATGTTTTCAAGTCGCTTTAATGTCTGATGCAAGAGACGGAGAAAGTGCGCCCTCACCTGTTCAGAAAGGTGTATGTACTGTTAGAGTTACTGGCCCTCAATGGAATATGTAGTAGTCAGTCCCAGTAACTGTTTCACTCACGGTTTAGACAATGTTCTTCCTGGCTAAAAATGAAACGAGAGACACGCACCCCCCAGCGTTCTACAAGCCCATGATCGACTTAAAATAGGTTTTGACCACAAATTGACTATAAACTACATCTCCCATAATGCATTCCGATTGTTACCAGCCAACATTACGGCTTCTCGCCACTAGAGAGCAGCAGAGTCACCTCAAGCTGCTTATTGATTTTACCAGCGAATAAAACTGAGACATCGACAAGCGAACATCAAAATGTCCAAGAAAAGAAACATCGATTTACAAGTAAGACTGTGAATGAAGGTGTGTGTGTGTTGGTGTCAGGGCGGCAGGTCGCGCTAGACTTTTGTTGTTATCCGTCATCTTGACCGACAACATAAAAAAAATCGTTCATGTATTATTTTTATCCGTGAAATTACAATCATATTAACATCGGCTATTTAGCCGCTTTTTGTGCGGTTTAGTTAAAATTCACCGTGAATCCAGATCCCATCACAAATTAAGCAGTTAAATGCATCTACATTTTTCTCCGTAGTGACACAAACCACTGACTGAGGCCCCAATAACTTTTAATAAATTAAATTAAGCGACTTCACTTAAATTAGCATCACTTCCCCCGCTGGGGTCTGAACGCACTTCCTCCTGGTCCCCTGCAGAAAAATCTGTTCTAACTCATCAGTCAGTTGGATCTGTCTGATCCAAACAGATCAACTGAACTCTGAGTGTTTTACCCTGTGTGCGGTCCGGTGTGCCTTTTTACCAGGATTTATTTATTTATTTATTTTTGCGTGTTTTCGCTTCTCGGAAACGGACAGATGTTACGTCTGCAGCGCTCCTCCAGGACGCCGCTCTCCTGGGTAACATGCACCAAGAAGGCTATATTTGTTAAATCCGCTGGATGAGTTACTTCCAGCAGTTTTTAATTCTTTGCAGCGGCGGAGCCGCGTCCGCAGTGTTTGAGCAGCGCACTGCGCATGTTACAGTCTAATTAACTTCTGCTTCGTCATTTATTTCCTCATGATAAACTGCCGGCTCCTCAAATTGATTAACACAACGTTGCATTCTCGTTAGTTTTCTCTGGTCTGTAATGGAGACTTGAATTTAACGCGCCATTTCAACCAAAGGTTTTGAATGCGCTTCCTAACCAGACGCTCCAAAGCGTTATTTAACAATATGAGGTGTTGTTTAATTTAATTTTTAACATTGTATTTTCATACATTTATGCTAGGGCTGAAAAGTCTAGTTTTCCAGAGCCACCATTCTACAACTTTAGATGTGTTCCTTCTCTAACACACCTGGATCATAGACTCATTTTAAGACTGAGTTGCTCCTAATGAGGGAAGTCAACCTTTTGTCTGGGGTGTTTTAGCAGGGATGCATCTAAAAGTTGCAGCCTGGAGGACTGAACCTGGGAACTCCTGATTTGTACCACCTATGTGGCCCGTTCAGGGTGGCCAACATGTCGAAGTGGCCCTCGGTGAAATTGAGTTTGACACCCCTGCAATATTTGGTCAAACTAACCCAACCTATGACCCAACAGCTTCAACCCAGAAATTGGGTTATGAAAATAACCCAGCATTTTTTACTGAGTAGCCAATGAAGTTTGAGGAAGAATACAAGTAGAAGACAAAATGCAATGACTGATCTTACCTGACTCTTGGCTGCATTTCCAATCATCCGGTTTTTGGAGGCCAAAGACACACAAGCCCTAAATGCAACGGAGCACAGGAGTACATTAGGAGGGATATCATAAAACGAGAATAATGAGCTGAATATTTTACACAAGGAGAGCCGAGATTAGGAAACTGCATCAGGGGAGTCTGAGGAAGAGCCACAAACGGGGGCAGTGAGATAAACCAGTTCACCTTCAAAATTCAGCTCATCTTGTCTGAAACAAGGAACAGGAACTGTCATCAGCTTTACTGCACTGTGAAAAAGTTTGTGCAACCTAACATATTCCTTTAGTTTTGTGTGTCACACTTCATCAAACTCATTTTAATATAAAAAAAACAGAAACAGGAGAAATTTGTAGTGGATAAAATACTTTATTATGCCACTGTAACGGCTGTTGTCTTACTTAGGAGTTGCATTGCAATATTTTATAGTAATATTGTGATAACTATAAAGATTGTGATTTTAAAAAACTATTTGTTACTTATTTTACAGATAATAAATAGTTTTGCACAGCATTTAAGCCCCACAAATGCAATTATTATCATTGAAAAACATTCTCATCTTAAATATGAATCTTCAGGAAGACTCTTGGTTAAACAAAAGTGATTTATATGACTAAACTGCACATAGTAGATGCATTTAATCATAATTTGGAATTTGCCGATATTTAAACAAAAAGTGAAGAAAATAGCTAAATTAACATTTCCGCTCATGCTGTCGGTTTTGATTTTTGCATTTAACATCAATAACTGAAATTTATCATGATAATAAATCAGAAAATCTTACTGTGATAAGGATTTTGTTACGATAAATGATCAACGATACGATAAATGTCCCCGCAGCGTGATGGGATCCAGTTCCCACTGGCTGGCAGTGACAAGGCACTCCCTAGTTTCACCTTGCCGCCACAACAAAAAAGCCCCACTGCTCCATTTAGTCAAGTGCAGCTGCACATCCCTGCAAGAAGCTGCTGCAAATGCAGTTTGCACACGCTGAGGCCAGCATGTTAATAACTTATAGAAATGTCTGACATCCTGGATGAGAGTGAGCTGATTCAGTTGCCTTTCTGGGCTCGGTTCTGGAGAATTTTAAGGATGTGGAAAAGCCTTTCAGGGTCATGCAACACCCAATGTCGCTGTGTCATGTTAAAAAGCTAGAGATAGTATTCTGTCAGTACCAGTGATTAAATGAAGCATTTAAAGAGCGACACCGGCTGCAGGTTTAACTTCAGATTACTGCTTCTTAGAGTAAACTACCAGCTCCAGGCCTGGACCTCGACCTGGCCCGGAGTTCAGAAACACCAGAACGTCTGATTCATGAGTATCACAGCACGCAGCGAGCGTCCATTAGGCTAAATATTGCGTAACAACCCGCGTCCATGATGCTGCTCGGCGTTAATACTCACGGTGTGCATCTGTCACTGTAATCATTGGCCACCGTTTCAATGCCGCCGCTTCTGGCCACAGCGATATAGCAGTTCTGGAAACCCACATCGATGCCAACCACTGACATGATGAGCACCTAAACGCACCTTCCCTCTGAAGGTTTTCCTGCGCAAAACCCGCACCGACACAAGGGCAAAACACAAAATGTGACTAGTTCTCCAGTTCTGCAAACAAATCCAGGCTTCCCGGGGCTGAACAAAAGTGAATTAGCAGCTCTTATGTAAGCCGAGCTGTTTATAGCAAACTCATTCAGAGTAATCCCCGAAGAGACCAGATCCAGAGCGGATTCTCCAACTCCGAGGCGGCCCTAGCATCACCCAGCGCCGCTGACTGTGAGGATGCTTCTCGAACCCGCCCCCAGGGCGCGCTGATTGGCTGCGCAGCGCTCGCTGTGCAGTACGTCATTGGTGCCTCAGCCAATCGATCACAGAACAATCTAGAACCTCACGCTGAAAGTGGAGCTTGTTTACGTCACTGAAGCGAGACAGTGACGCTGCGATCACGCTTGCTCTGAATTCATCATGTCAGGTGAGAGTTTCTGTCCTCACTCACCTGCCTCAGAGCGGACACACACACACACACACGCACACACACACACACGCACGCACACACACACACACACACACACGCACACACACACACACGCACGCACACACACTCACACACCACTGCTTATTTAAATTAATAATAATAATAACTATAATAAATAATAATTACTTAAACACATCAATGTATTTGTAGTGAATTAAAAGTCAAAAGTAAATAAAAATGATTTAATGTTTTTATTGATCCCAAAGGAATTAATGAAATATTGATCCCAAAATATTTTTGAATTGAATTCACTTTACACACACAAACACACCATTGCTTATTAAATTTAATACGAAATATTACTTTAATAATATTAAGTAACATTACTTATAAATAAGGGGCTGCACAGTGGCGCAGTTGGTAGAGCTGTTGCCTTGCAGCAAGAAGGTTCTGGGCTCGATTCCCGGCCCGGTCCTTCTGCATGGAGTTTGCATGTTCTCCCTGTGCATGCGTGGGTTTTCTCCAGGTACTCCGGTTTCCTCCCACAGTGCAAAAACATAACTGTCAGGTTAATTGGTCTCTCCAAATTGTCCCTAGGTGTGTGTGCATGGTTGTGTGTCCTGTGTGTCTCTGTGTTGCCCTGTGACAGACTGGCGACCCGTCCAGGGTGACCCCGCCCCTCGCCCGGAACGTCAGCTGGAGATGGGCACCAGCAACCCTCCTGACCCCATTAACGGACAAGGGTGCAAGAAAATGGATGGATACTTATAAATTAATAATTATTAAATGTAGTATTTAAATAAATATTATTTAATTATTAAATAATTACATGTTTAATAAATAATATATTAAATATTATTTTAAAATTATTTATTATTTAAATAAATATTATTTTAAAAATACTTTATTGATACCCTTTGGGATCAATGATTTAATCTAATCAGTTTTGTAAACACAGCTAAGCCAATAATTTTGCAACAATCTATTGTGACAAGGTCAATATAATTATCGAATAGTAATTAGACGTGAAGATACACAAAAAACATTGTATATGTGTATACACAATGTTTTTTTTATTACATATACATTTGTTTGAGGGTTTTGGTATTAAATATTTCGCAGTATGGTGACTGCACTGCATTCATAGCAGACAGAAATATTGTTCTTGAAAAACCACTTACTTAAAAACGTTTGATTTACCTCACATTTAATCACTTTTTCGAATTTACTTGATGCTCTTGTGGAACAAAAAGCGGAGAAAATAGCAAAAATAAAATTTCTTATCATACTGTCAATTTTGTTTCGATTTTTCATTTAATATCAATAACTGAAGTTTATAATGATAACGATAAATCAAAATCCTTATGGTGGTGAAAATGCAATGAGAGTCGCTAGGATTGATTAAGTTGCACTTCTGGGCTGGATTCTGTTTTTAAACACAACTTTCTTGTCGTAAGTGTCTCGTTCAGTTTCTGTCGCACGTCAACACTCTGGGGCTTGTCTAGTGGCTGAGAACCGTAGGGACGGAAGGTTTTTTCCTGTTGGAACGCAGCCCTCGAGACTCTGGGTTAGACACCAGGAAGTGCTCGTAGAACAACCTCTCCCAGCTAGCTAGCTTCAGTCAGAGAGGTTAGTTCGGTTGAAACCCAGCACACAACATGGGGCTGTTCGGCAGGACACCGGATAAACCCCCCAAAGAACTGGTAAATACTTTATGGTGAATATCTGGACTGTCTGGTTGAATTTAGCTCATAATTAGACAATTGCTGGAGCGTCTTTAGCTAACTGGCTAACGCTAGCTGTCAGTATAACCACCGCATGTTTAACTGATATTTCTCTTGATACCAATACTGCTACTGTTATTGACCCAATAACTGACTTATGTCCTGTTAAAAATTAATCCGTTGTTGTTGGTTGTGAGTGTTTTTATTCAATGTTGTGGAAGTTATGTTTATTAGCATACATGCTAGCTGCTGTCAGTTGTCAGCCCCATCAATGTAAACAAACCCAGATGATGTTTCAGCTGCTCTGACATTAGGCCAGTTTTACCGGTACATAAATATTACAACGTTTTATTGGTGTTACATCTTAGTGTGTTTTTCAATGTGTCGTTCCAGATAAATGAGTGGTCTCAAAAAATCAGAAAGGAGATGAGAGTGATTGACAGACAAATTCGAGGTAAGCCCTGGACATAATCAGACAGCAACAAATTACATCAAAACTGCAGCTGCATATAGTTTACAAGCATTAAATAAAAGTGCATATAGTTTAACTTGTGTGGCCAAAACAAGTCCAAAAGCTATAATTTGTATTCGTCATGATGTTAATATTGTATCGAAATGGTGGACGGTAAAAGTGCTTTATTTGTTTAAAAAGCTTGAGGACCTTGTTCAAATTTATTGACATACACAAATATTAGTCTGATTTTCATGTTGTAAACAGAGCAAAGGAGAGTAACTTAATATTAGCCGGGATAAAGGTAATAATATACTTGCTATTTGTTCAATAAATTCATTTTAGTTTATTATGTAGCACCAATTTACAACACAGTACATTGAAAGTAAAACAAATGCATTTCACATCCAGAAATGTCTTATATTGACAGTTTCTACGTTACTTATTTGCATTACAGTTCAGTCCTGATTATAATAAAGTAGTAGAGTCAAATACTGCTCATAAAATTAACTGGGGGAAAATATTTTTTAGTTAAGGAAACCTAGTTTATTGTAACTTTACAGAAATCTCTCCTAAGAAAGTTTGGAATGTTGCTTCAATATAATCAGTAACTGGAATATCTTTCACAAATTATGTGAAATATTAATAGTTTTATTAAAAATTAGTGTACGCACCATGTTTTTTCATTATTTTTTAATGTAACAATGCTTTTTCTTCTACTAGTTTAAGGATTATATGTTTAGCTGTGGGTTTATTTGAGAGGAAGAAACTTTAAATTAGAAATTACAGCTTCACTTCAAATATTATTACTATATTTATGGGGTATTTATTATGACAACAATAAAAGTGTATACAACTTCTTTGCAGACTTTTTCTTTTTAAGACAACTGTAACTTTAAAGCCCTGCAGATACATATATTGCTTACAAAAATCATACCTGTTGTAAAATATGCTTCTTCATGATACTAGTCACATAAAGAAGTATTTTTATGACTAATCTGCAAACAGTAACTGGATTTAGTCATATTTGATATTTAGTGATGCTCTCACTGAAGAAAACGTCAAAAGTAACAACCCAGAAGGAAGATTTCTGCTAAGTCAAAGACCATCTCTGATAACATTTTACTACTATAATCTTAATTTGACTGCATTGTTTTGTAATTCAGATTTAAACGGAACGTATTTAATTAAATCTGAAGTTGTTGAATTGATTTTATTGATCTAATAGTGTCGCGTATTTCTGGGATTTAAATCGCTCCTGGTGATTGTTGCTTTCATGCCTGTTTCTTCCAGATATTCAAAGAGAGGAGGAGAAAGTTAAACGCTCCATCAAAGATGCTGCCAAAAAGGGACAGAAAGATGTTTGTGTCGTCCTCGCCAAGGAGATGATTCAGTCGAAACGGGCCATCACAAAACTTTACGCCTCCAAAGCCCAGATGAACTCGGTGCTTCTCAGCATGAAGAATCAACTGGGTGAGTGACGGAGCGCGGCCTCGATCGTTGTCTTCCGCTCAGTCGGCTAATTAACACGTCTGCTTGTTTTCCAGCTGTGGTTCGAGTAGCTGGAGCGCTGCAGAAGAGCACAGAGGTCATGAAAGCCATGCAGAACCTGGTTAAAATCCCAGAGGTCCAGGCCACAATGATGGAGCTTTCAAAGGAGATGATGAAGGTCAGACGAGCTACAATCTAAGATTAATATTTGCCAGCATTAAAGCAAATATAATTCATCGTAGACTTGAACTTTTAGGCCGGAATAATTGAGGAAATGCTGGAGGACACGTTTGAGAGCATGGAAGACGGAGAGGAGATGGAGGAAGCGGCAGAGGAGGAAGTTGACAAGATTCTCTTTGAGATCACAGCAGGTGGGGATTTTAAAGAAAACATATTAACGCACGTTTCTGCTTTGTGGAATATGATGGAGTATTAGGGCAAGGATAAGAAAATGAAATTGTGAGAAGAAGGTCATAATAAACACATCAGATTCAGATTAAATGTTTTCTTATTTGTAAAAACTGAAGTATAGATTCACAAAACGCTCAATGATCCTCATTTTCAGCTGTGATCCGTTTTTATGTGCATCATAGTATTACAACTTTATTCTGGTAATATTACAGTTTTATTCCAATAAGATTCTGACTTTATTCTTGGATTACTACGACATGATTCTGGAAATATTATGACTTTATTCTCATTAAGACTTTATTCTTGTGGAATAAATAAATATAATTTCTAACAATGTATTTGTTCTCTGATATGAGAAGAAAGTCCTAATTATTAAGACTTTAATAATTATGTTTTAAGAAAATAATTTCTCAATATTGATGAAAACATTATTTCATTATTAAAATGTTATTAATAAAATATGATTTAAATATTAATATTTTTGGTAAAATATATGTAAATATTAATATTTTATTGGTAATAATGAGTAATGTTAATATTATTCATATTAATAATATTGACTTTAATAGGAATAAAGTCATTATATGACTAGTCTTGTACTTTTGCAACTTTTTTCTGGTATTAAGATTTTCTTCTTGTAATATTATATTATTACAACTTTATTCTGATAATAATTTGACTTTATTCTCATTATTTTATTTTTGTAATTTATTTATATCGTTTATCCTGGCCCTTCCACTCTCCAGGTTTTAATTTCTTAATATTTATTAAAACAACCCAACGTTACCCAGTGAAGTTGAACATGTCTGGTTCTGCTCTGGTTCTGCTCCGGTCCTTTAGGGGCTCTTGGTAAAGCTCCAAGCAAAGTGACGGAGCCGCTTCCGGACCTGCAGCCTCCGGGAGCCTCAGCTGCTGCTTCGGACGAAGAGTCGGAGGAAGACATCGAAGCCATGCAGTCCAGACTGGCGGCTCTGAGGAGCTAGAGTTCACCGCCGCGGTTAGAGTCACTTTGCACATTTCTCCAGTGCTGAGCATCCTCCGCTTCATTGTCACCTGGGTTAACATTGTGCTTCAATGGTCGTTTATTTGAATCCAGCCTGATTAAAAAGGTGATATTTTCTGTTATCTGCAGTGACTCTAGCTACGTCTTTATTCTCCAAAGTCAATCAGAAGGTTTATGGGGGTGTATATAATGTAAGTATGATCAGCCTTCTGTGCCTACAGTGGTTATTCTCGCTCTCCTACGTCAGTATTTATGACCCAAACTGACCAGCTGGGGAGGAAGTTTTTAATCTTTTAGGAAACTTTTTGCTCAGTTTACCAGGAATTAATCCGCCTACGATATCTGAAACACTAGAAGTGATGGGCAGCGCTTTCATTTGTTTCATTTGAATATATCTATTGTTCTTTTCGTGCTCATAAGTGTTATGAACATTAAAATACTATTTCTACACTGCAAAAACACAAAATCTTACCAAGTTTCTTTTGCTCTAGTTTATAGTGCAAACACTGAAATAAGAATGAATGTTTTCATCTTATTTTCAGAAAATAATTCCTTAATATTGATTAAAAATGGCTAGTTTGACGGGCAGATTATTTCACCTATAACAAAAAACTTTTTCATGTTATAATTGAAATAATCTGCCTTTGGAACTAGAACTTAATCATAAATAAGTAATTATGTACTTAAAATAATCTATATCTTGCTGAAAAGTTACTTATTTTAACCGTACTAAAAACTACACTAGAAAAACTAAGATTTTTTGTTTCTGCTTTGTATAAAAAACATCCTCACTGCAAAAACACAAAATCCTACCAAGAATTTTTGCTCTAATTTTAGTACAAATTTCTTGGTATGCTTGTAATCAGACAAAACTAACTTACAAGTAACTTTTCAGCAAGATGTAGGAGCTTCTTTTAAGAAAATAATTCCTTAATATTGCTGAAAAAGTACAAAGTTCCACTGGCAGATTTCACTTAAAACATGGAAAAAAATTTATTTTTATAAGTGAAATAATCTGCCTGTGGAACTAGTACTTTCTCATAAATATTAAGGAATTATTTACTTAAAACAAGCTCCTACATCTTGCTGAAAAGTTACTTGAAAGTTAGTTTTTGTCTGATTTCAAGTCTAATAATAATGAGACCAAAAAAACTTAAGATTTTTTGTTTTCGCTCTGTATAAAGAACATCCTCACTGCAAAAACACAACATTTCACCAAGTATTTTTGCTCTAATTTTAGTATAAATTTCTAAAGTGAATAGTTTCTTAATTGATGAAAAAGTTCCAGTTCCACCAGCAGATTATTTCACTTATAACAACATTTTTTCATGTTGTGAAATAATCTGCTAGTGGAACTAGTAATTTTACATCAATATTAAAGAACTATTTACTTAAAACAAGCTCTTATATTTAACTGAAAAGCTACTTGTTAGTTCTAAATTCTAGATATTTGCACCAGAAACTAGACCAAAAATACTTGGTAACATTTTGTGTTTTTGCAGTGTACTCATGTTTTGCAATAAGCGTCAGCTTGTTCATCGTTTGACTTTGAGTCGCTGTAGTTTTTCTCCAAAATGCAAAGGAAGTAGAGCTACTGGTTACTGCAGAACATGTGTATCGTTAAATATTGAGTGTATAATTTTTCTATGTGGATGGACGAAAACAAAAAAAACTAATAAACTTTTAAGAAAAATGTCAGCTTTTCTGCTCTCTGTGTTGGTCCCACTCAGGTCAGATACACGACATATCGGCATTAATATTGGATTATTTTGGTGATGTTCTAACGTATCAGTATCAGTCCAAACTGGGCCGATATTAATATCCGGTATTTATTTCCGTGTTATTGTTGTTACTGTGTCAGTTTTTCTCTAATATTGCATAAAACGACTTAAATTAAAAATCTACAGTATGCGACGATTTTTTTCATTATCCGATTAATCATCAGAATAGATTAATCGATAACTAAAATAATTGTTAGTTGTGACTTTATAAGACTACATAATGATTTTGTTAGATGTGATGCGCCTTGGGTTCAGCATGTTCCAAACATTTATTCAGCTTTTGAAATGAACAGAAGTGTTGGGTTTCCGCCTGCTACTGTCCTCCACTTGAGCTTTTGTTGTCCTGAAACTGAACCTCGGCCTTTACTTTGGATTACAGTCTGGACTAAGCCGTGATACTGCAACTCTAACAATGAATCTGTTCATAGTTTCTAGGCCAGATGAATGTATCCTCTGCTTTTTGATACAGGTATCTCTGTATCCTCTGAGACTGAAGTAAACGACACTGAAAAACATGACTGGTCTGTAGATTCACAGTTGATTTATTCTTCAATATTTATTATTATATGTATAACTCATTTAACCAGTACGACCAAATATTAGGGTTACACTCAGAAAATAAAATAAAAATACAAGAATAAGGTCGAAACAATATGAGGTCATGAGTCAGTCATGAGAATAAAGTAGAAAAAAGAGAATAAAGCAGAAATAATACAAAAATAAGGTAGAAATAATATGAGAATAAAATCGTAAAATATGAAGAAAATAGTCAAATAATACAAGAGGTAAAAAATATTACGACAAAGATGAAATGCGACGAAATTAAAGTCGAAATATGAGAATAAAATCTTATTGAGAAAAATGTGATCAAATTATGAAAATATTGTAGAAATAAGAATGTAAAGTCGAAATAATACTAGAATAAAATCGCAATAAAATTAGGAAAAAGTAATATTACGAGAATAAAGTTGAAATATTACGAGAATATGTTCGAAATAATACGAGAATAAAGTCAGATGAGAATGAATTCATAACAATGTGACTTTATTCTCGTTACTATTTTTATTTTCTAAGCGTGGCCCCAGTACTCCGTCGTAACCATGAATCCTCGCTGTGCATCGCTGCAATGCAACAGTGCCATCTATGGAGCTGCAGCCCCGTCCTGCATGCATCACGTTGCAGCCTGTGTGCGTCCAGACGCCGCCGCCTGTGGACGCGCCTGTCATCTGGAGGAAACTCCTCCCCGCAGACAGCGCGTCCTGTCGCCTTCCCAGCGCAATGGTCTCCTGGATCATCTCTAGACTTGTGGTGTAAGTCGTTTTATTCGTTTTCTATTTTTTCCTCCATTTCTCTCCGTCTGTGCCTTCAGCGCTATAGGAAAGAAACAGAAACGGGTTGGAGCGGATCTGAGCCTCTCCGTAACGGTGCAGCGGCTCCCGCAAGCCCCCGCAATCTCCTCCCAACAGCCTAATTTAATCAGAATCAAACGCGACAGCGGATCAGGTGACGGGCTATTAATTTTTCACTGAACAGGGTGTTTTGAGCAGGACTGCAGTTTGGACCCAGAGCAGGAAGCTGAGCCAGGCCTGCAGACCTGTTCTATTTCTGAGGCAGCGCTCAGCAGCCAACAGCTCTTTGTGTTTATCAGGCAGATTTTTACAAACATGACGGAGCAGCTGAGTTACACATTACACTGCTGGGGATGAGTCAGACCGTCCGGAGGTGACAGGAGCCTAAAGGTCACTAGTGATTCTGAACAACAGGAGCGGTCCTTCGGTGTTTGTGTCCCAGATTGGAAGCGGTACAAAGAGGATGGCTCAACCTTCTCGGGTTACATTGCAACACTTGAAAATGTCTGGGCAGCAGGGATGCAAGTTATTGATTAAAGCTGCAGGACCTAACTTTTATAAAAACGTATTTGTTTGAACCGTCTCCATGTCATAACAGTATGGTATGACACAGATAATCAAGCTCCTCCGCCTTCTCTCAATGCTAACTACAAAACAACCAATCAGAGCCAGGAGGCGGGCCTTAGAACGTCCCGGCCCCTCCCACTTTCCCATTGCTCTCCGTTAGCCTGCTGTGAATGCTAAGGCTAGTTAGCATGGTCACCGATGTCAGCGGATAGACAGTATTCCCATATTGGTAAGTTGTTTCTCTACCATTAGCACATTAAGTAGCAAGTACATGAGTTGATTGACAGCGCTAAGAAGCTCCTCCCAGTTCTGAATGATGACACGGTATGTTTCTTCAGTAGCTTCTCTCACAGATTGTCTCATGTTATACATCACTTTGTAACAAATATGTAAAAAAAAAAAAAGTAGTAAAAGTTACATTGTGCAGCTTTGAGTTAATCTCAAGTTGATTGATCTTATAGATTGACAAACACTTGATTGATAAGCGGTCATTTTCGTACAAACCTGAGTTTGGTCCTGAGTTTGGTGACTGAAAGATGGTCAAAGGCCAACCATCTTTCAGTTACCCAAAAGGCTAAGATTTTCATAATATCCCGAATTAAAAAAACAAAATAGAAAACGGTGGTTTTCTCACATTATTAAACCTAAATAAAGAAACAGGAACCTCTTACGTGGCTGAATAGATAACTTAGGAGGCTCATGAAGTGTTCGAAACAGAACCGCATAAAGTCCATTTCGAATCCCAAACTGATCTCTTTTTGGGCCGTTTCTCTTTAGCGTTCTGCTAAGGCCCCGCCGCCATCTTTGTTTCTGTATCGACGGTCGGCTCTGCTTAAGAATGACCAGCAGCGCCCTCTGCTGGATGGCAGCTAAACTACAACACTAAAAGAAGGTCTTAGCGGACTTAAATTTTTATTTTATTAATATTTTAAACCTTTATTTAACAAGGTGCGTTATTAAGAACAAATTATTATGTAGAATAACGACGAATGGAAGCTCGAGCAGCTCACTTTACAATAAACAACAAACATTAGCAGCATTGTTGAAATCATAAAACAGTAACAAATCGACATTATTAATCAATTAGAACTAATTTTAAACTAATAAACCATTAACCAACAATTGGCTATAAGTTGATTAATTGTTTGCATCCTTCCCGTGAATTCATGGTAATATTTTTCTTCAATAACTGCAGTTATCGTGATGACAGTGACGTGTGAGGAGGATACAAACAGCTGGGTCACCAAGCCTCCAACAGTCCAGAAATTAAATTTAGAATATAAGATCCTGTTACAAGCTGGAGCTCCTCAGCTCCGGCTGTTAATCAGAAGAGCTGATATTCTGACTCTCCTTGTTCTGTTGATCTCCGTTGACCAGGCAGGCTGCAGGGTTGTAACGTGATGTGGGTCAGTAACCTGATCTCGTCCTGGTCTGTGTCACCAAAACACAACCCTGCATGGCGGGCTGCTGCAAATCCAGAGGAATTTAAAGAAAAAATCTAATTTTATCTTTTGCCTGCTGGGCAGCTTGTAAAGCCAAATCTGTCATGGGGAAATGTGTCTCTGCTTCATTTGGATTGGCTATATTTAAAGAGCTGTTGTACACAATCTGTTGTTTGACTCAGCAAGAAGCCGAGGAGATATAATAAGGACTGCAACTAACGATTATTTTAGTATTCATTTATTGTAACAATCAATCGATTAATCTGAAAAAAAATCTGCATATTTTTTATTTTCATTTAGCATTTTTATAAAATATTATAACTACATTAAAATATGCAAACCAACATATAATTTAATTCTGTTTTTAAATAAGAAAAGTAAGGGTTTATGCTTATAAAATAAAATTCTTTTAGCATACATGTGATAATTTAAAACTAAAGATGCATCTGCAGCTAAAAAATACTTCTAACATAACCTCAGTCCTTTCTGCTTGAGTGAGTAGGATTGATCTGTTGATTTTTTTTTTTTTTTAACTGATTGAGAGTGCTTAATAGATTTTATTTGACATAATCTGAACCAGGTGAAGCTAAAACCTGAGGAGGTCTGAGTTGAACATATTTACAGACAAATTGTTTTTTTCTTTATTTTAAATGTAAAATGTACATATTTTTGGACATTTTTGACTCAGTTATTTTGCTTTTTTCCCCCCAACAAATGCCCTTATTACATTCATCAGTTAGCAATTAATCAATTACTAATTTAGTTGACAATTATTCCGACTAATCACGATTAATCATTTCAGCCCCAGATATAACAAATTTCCTAACACTGGTGGACAAATTGATTCAGTTATTGATCATGGTTTATGCCTTTTTAAAGGTTGACATGTTAAACCTTCCCCGCTGTGGAACAGTAAACGATATTTCACTATATTGTAATCTGTTTTAAGTCCTGATTTTATATGATTCATTCATCTTTGAACTGCATTTTTAGGATTCATTTGAACCATTTCTGTCTTTTAGACTTGTTTTTGGTACTCTATATCCTGCTTACTCGTCTTATAAGGCTGTGAAGACAAAAGATGTGAGAGAATATGTAAGTACGGTTTCAGAAATAACTAAATCTGGTTTGTACACAGCTGCTCTGTGTGACTGAATATACTTTCGTTTGATTTTTCAGGTGAAATGGATGATGTACTGGATAATATTTGCCCTTTTTACTACAGTGGAGGTGTTTACAGATATGTTTCTTTGTTGGTAAGTGGCTCACAAAGATACGCAGTTTATTTCTCGTACTGTCTGAAGTTAAATCAGATCAAACTTCTCTTTTTTGGTCTGTTAGAATTACAAACATTATTTATATTTGCTAAATGCCATAATAATGAGAGAGAGGTGTCATTAATATCTCCAAGATCAGACTATATGGTGTGAAAGCATCTTTAGGTGCATTCATGCTAGCTCTTTTTAGCTAGTTTAGTCGAACCGCAGCTCGTTTGTCGAGAAAGTCCGGTTTGTTTGAGTAGATGTGAATGCAGATACAGACCAAAAAAGATAACTAGTCTGGCTAAAATCCCAGGTCTGTCCACGTAAAGTGAACTCTAACACCGTTCGAATACATATGTGAATGACAAAGCAGAAAGTCGGACTGC
This sequence comes from Poecilia reticulata, assembly GCF_904066995.2. NCBI lineage: Eukaryota > Metazoa > Chordata > Actinopteri > Cyprinodontiformes > Poeciliidae > Poecilia > Poecilia reticulata. Next base: position 22,198,389 of record NC_088851.1, read on the forward strand.
AGCGCAAGGCATTCTGGGTAAATATAACCAAAACAAACCCAGTGGGAGAAATGGCTCGGTTTCTTCTACCAAAAACAAAAGATAAATCCTTCAACCGCTAAAATCTGATGCCACTCCATTTTTATTGACATTTAGTGAAGAAGGAAGTTGCACTCATGTCTTCTTCTGAGGTTTCCGTGTCGTTTCGTTCAGTGGTTTTCGGTACAGCGCCCCCACTGGCGAGGACGGGAACAGGTTTTTCAAATAGATAACTGAAACCGAGAAAAAATTTACTAACTACGGCAAAATGTTTAATAATCATAAACTGTAATTAATGGAGAAAAATTATAACTAACTGGAACTATTTAATATTTATTTTTTATTTAATATTAGCCTTTCGAATTAAACAGTTTGAAAGGTTATTAAACAGTTTGAAAGGCTAAGAAAATGGTGGGGAAAATTTGAAGTTTTTCCCTACATAAGCCGTTTACATGAGCTGTCGGGACTCTGTACTCCTAGTGGCATTTGTGTCAGTCGGCAAAATGGCGACAGTAAAAGTTGGGAGAAAACAGCAGGATCATTTGGTTTTTAACAATAATTTTGTTGAGTATTCAACAAAATACAATATTTATACAATACAAATACTTTGACCTTTTTGAATTCTGCACCTAAAAATTAACCAAAGTATATAAAACTAAGAAAAATAAAGAATGTTTAACAATAACTAATTAAAACTAACTAAATTAGACGAACTATAATGAAAAACCCAAAACTATTACAATCCTGAAAATGTCCCCAATAAAACCAGGTCTTTCAGCTGTAAAAAAAAAAGTGTATGTAAACATTTGATTTTGAAAAAGCAGTAAAAAATAGGAATAAATGTTTATCTTTTGTTTACAAACTTCTGGTTTTAACAGTATTTAGCTGAAATAATAAAGTTTAAACGCTGAGAGGGAAGCAGTTTTTGACTGAACACGGTTTCTGTCCTTCCAGGCTTCCTTTCTACTACGAGCTGAAGATAGCCTTCGTTGTGTGGCTCCTGTCGCCGTACACCAAGGGCTCCAGTGTGCTGTACAGGAAGTTCGTCCATCCCACGCTTTCCTCAAAAGAAAAGGTGAAGCCCCTTTCCTCTATCTTGCTTTGTTTACTGCTGTGTCCTCTAAAGTTCACAGATTTTCAGCCTGCAGGCTGGAAGGTTAAGTGACTAAGAACAAAAGCGCCTTTATGCCAAGTTTCTTTCCCACTTTAGCCGTTAAAATGTGTTTGCTGATGGAGTGAGAGGAAATGTCACGCTGCTTTTCCACTTCTGCTGCGCTTTTTTTCCCCTCAAGGTACCTCAGGAAACAGATAAATTGTTTTTCTCAGGATCAGAAATGGCACCAGCTAGCTGAGTGATGAAGGAAGCTGTGATGTGATAACGAGGGAAAATCTGCAAGTGTGATTTTTATTTTTTACATTTTTGTTATTTTAAGGACATCGATGAGTACATCTGCCAAGCAAAAGACAAAAGCTACGACACACTGGTGCATTTTGGGAGGAAAGGACTGAATGTTGCAGCCACAGCTGCAGTTATGGCTGCTGCAAAGGTAACGCACATTATAGACATAGATAACATTAGCTGAAGGGTAGAAATACACTGCAAAAACACAAAATGTTACCAAGTTGTTTTAATCCAGGTTCTAGTGCAAATATCTTAGTTCACTTGAAATAAAACAAAAACTAACAAGAAAATTATTAGCAAATTATAGAAGCTTATTTCAAGTAAATAATCCCTCAAACTGATTAAACTGATTATTTCACTTGTAGCATGAAAAAATTTCTTGTTCGAAGTGAATTAATCTGGAAGTGGATCTAATTCTTCTTATCGATATTAAGGATTTTTTAAAAATTTACAGCAAACTCCTATCTCTTGCTAAAAAGTTACTTGTCAGTTAGTTTAGTCTTATTTTAGGTGTACTGACATATTGGCATTAGAAAATACTTGGAAAGATTTTTGTATGTTTTCAGTGTTTACTACGGAAGCTGAAAGTGGACATTTTCCGCATATATTTTTCCAGATGGGTTTCCCGAGATAAGTAAATTTTTCACTTTCTCGAGATAAAGAGTTAATTTCATCTTGTAAAAACAAACTTTGTTGTAACTCATTATCTTAAGAAAACGGTTAGAAATTAACTCGTTATCTCGCAAAAATGGGAATTTTACTCGTTAATTTAATAAAACGGGAAATATCTTGAGATAAGTTTTTCTCAAGAAAACGAAATTAGTTTTTTGAGATTAGGTTTGATTTCTCGAGATTCATTTGTTATTTCAAGAGTATTTCCTTATGGTTTCCTCAAGACAGAATTAATTTCCTGTTTTCAGTTAATTTCTATCTGTTTTATTAAGATGACGAGTTAAAACAAAGTTTGTAATTAGAAGATTATTGATGTGTGTGTGTGTGTGTGTGTGTGTGTGTGTGTTAAACCCTATTTAACACACACACCAACCATTTTAAAATTAACTCGTTACATCGAAAAACCATCAGGAAAATGTAAACATCTGCTCTCAGCTTCTGTCGATTTCTGACCTTCCTGATTTAATTTACATATTTAAACATAAAGCCATTAAACAGTTATGCATTCATATCTACTGGAGTTAAGCAGAAAGCCTGATGTCTCTGATTTAGGGTCAAGGCGTTCTGTCGGACAGATTACGGAGTTTCAGCATGCAGGATCTGTCGTCCTACCAGTCTGACCCAGACCAGACAGGACCCAGCGCCGCCCAGCCCGCCGCAGCTCAGCACCGAACCAGACCCATCATCCGCAGCAAGTCAGAGAGCTACAAGGGTGAGAGTCTGAACCCTCTGCTGCTTTTACAGGATCACAAGCTGGTTTAAAGCACCGCACTGCTCTGCTTCGGTATTCACAACTCGTCACTTTTAACCAGAAACTTTAATTAAATCGACTCATAAAGGAGCTATGAATGCTTTACCATGCAGTCACTGTCCTGCAAAAAGTAATAAGTTTAAATCGTTATCACAATAGTACTACCAGAGGTGGACAGAGGGCCAGAAAATGTAGTCAAGCAAAAGTAGCAGTACTTCAACATGTTTTACTCAAAAGTAAAAAAGTACGTGGTAAAAAGTACTGAATAACTGACCAAATTATTAATCATTTAATATTAAAAAATTACATAATCAGACCAACAAAAATGTAAAGTTAAGTGGAAATTTTGGTATTTTGAGCACAAAAATTACAATAATTCACATAAGCAACAAAAAATAACAAAATAAGGCCAAAAAAAATTTTTCCAAACCAGTTACTTTGGAAAAGAAAAACATGATAAAAACTTACAAAACTTTAACAAGAACTGCAGATGTGTGTCTGGTGAATTTTTGGTTAAAAAAATTCACCAGACATGTTTGTTTTTCATTCAGTGGGTAGAAAATCCATAAATTTTACTCAAGAGTAGAAATACTTTATAGATTACTAATAGATTACTCAAAGTGCAACGTAGTAAAAATACTCTTGAAAGTAAACAATTTTCAAAAAAGTTACTCAAGTAAACGCGATTGAGTAAATATAAGTAGTTACTGCCCAACTCTGTGTTCTGCAAAAGTCCATATCGTCCACCTCTCTTTATTCTTGCTAAAATAATTGTGATAAATCGATTATTAAAATAATCATCAACTAATTTAGTAATCGATTAATCATTAACTGGAGTATAAAGACTCAAAAACATTAATATGCTGAAAGAAACAAACTCAGAGCAGCAATAAACTGAAAGAGTTTGCAGAAGTTGAAGTGAATGAGGTCTTTTTAGGAAATCACTACATTTGATAAAATGGAGGAACAAAACAATACTGAATACACTGCAAAAACTGAAATATTACCAGGTTTTTTTTGTCTAGTTTTGAGTATAAATATCTTAGTACACCAGAAATAAGACAAAACTAACTTAATGAAAAGTTACTTATAAATTTGTTTTACCTCATTTCTAGTTTACGAAGATATTTGCACTGGAAACTAGACTTAAGTACTTGGCAGAATTGTGTGTTTTGCAGTGTAATAACAGTTCGTTTGTGCTCTAACAAATTGCTCTCTGTCTCATTATAGTTTCTTCCAGCAGTTTGTTTATTTATTATCTGAGCTTTTAAATCTCCACCAAACACAGAAACCCGTTCAGTGGCTGTAACTCGATCCAAACCCGACTTTCATCTGTTCGTCAAACTTCCCCCAACGTCTGTTTTTCCACGGTGCAGATGTTGACATGAATGAGTATGAGGTTCTGGGCTTGGAGCATTTGGACTCTGCAGAGTTTCTGGCTCTGACCCAGTCCGGCCCGCTCTCCGCTCCCGCTCCGCCCGCCAGTCCTGCAGCTCAGGAGCAGACTGAGGAAGGGCCGGGGAAGGAGGTGCAGGCCACGTCGAGCTCCCCGCAGCTCAGGATGAGCAAGAGGAGAGCTCCGGAGGTACGCAGCCTGGTGAGCGCGGCTGCTGCCTGACGGCAAACCCAGATGGGAACGACGACGACACCGGGTCGGGGTCGGTCCAGGTGGAAAAACAGACCGAGGAGCACATTTACGCCCAAAATCACAGAAATGTTGAGATTTTCAAGAAAAAAATTTAAAATTTCTGAGTTTCAAAAGTTGAAACACAAAAAAAACCTCAGTGATTTTGACAAAAATTTCAAGAACAATGGAAATTTTTAGATTTATCTCTGAAATTTTCAAGAGAAAACGTGGAAATTTCTGTTTGAAAAGTTGAACCTTTGCTCCAAAGTTGAAAAGTCTCAACTTTTAAAACTCAAAACATTTCCAAAGTCACAAAAAGTGTAACTTTTGAAATTCAGAAAGTTTTTATTTAGAAAATTTCTAAGATTAGTCTCAAAATTTCAGATTTTTTCAGACCAATTTTCAACTTTTCAAGTTCAAAAGTTTCTACGCTTTTTTCATAGAAAATTTCTGAGATTTATCTCAAAATGTATTGTTTTTTTCCAGAAATTTTTTTAACTTTTCAAACTCAGAATTTTCAAATTTTTTCTAGAAAATTTCAGAGATTGATCTCCAAATTTGGTAGTTTTTTTCTACCAAATTTCAACTTTTCACACTCAGATATTTCTTGTTTGGACATTTTTTTGTTTTTTTCTAGCAAATCTTTGATTTTTCAAACTCCAAAATTTCCAAGTTTTTGTAGAAATTTTCTGAGATT